>NC_090933.1:107484421-108734421 GCF_040938575.1 Ambystoma mexicanum
TATAATAAGTGTAGTGCATATCTGGTACCATTTTTACTGTTTGCAGACTACGTTTTGACTTTGCAAAAGCGAAACATAAAACACCCAAAATAAATGTAAATATCCAACAAAGTAGGCCATCGGAGCAGAACATAGAGGACTGGATTTGGTGTCACAAATTAAAATGAAATCAGCGTTGTGTGGCAAACGGGTTTGACATGCAGGGATTATTGTAGAATGGAATTTCTTAGCCCTCATTCCACTTTTCCGCTCAGACATTCAAACCACAAGATTAGTTGCACACTGCCTTGCCTATGCAAAAACAAAGAGGTGATGGCTGGAAGGTTTAGAATGAATCTTAACCACTGGCATTGCTCTGGGCAACCCTCCAGACCACCGTTCTTCACCTGCCAAGCCATTACAGAAGGGGAAAGACCATATGCAAATCAGGCTTGGCCCCACCCCAAAAGGGGCAGCCCAGCCCAAACTGCAAGGCCTCATCCCTTCTGCACGAGACCACAAGCATCCCCAAACATGTTTCGCCCTTGTTGGGGCTCATCGGTGAGGAGTAGCTTGGGTCTCTAGGCCCAGCAGGCACGGGACCCACGTCTGGGCATACCCGTCCCACTCGGGGTGACAAAGCAAAAACAAAGAGGTGATGGTTGGAAGGTTTAGAATGAATCTTAACCACTGGCATTGCTCTGGGCAACCCTCCAGACCACCGTTCTTCACCTGCCAAGCCATTACAGAAGGGGAAAGACCATATGCAAATCAGGCTTGGCCCCACCCCAAAAGGGGCAGTCCAGCCCAAACTGCTAGGCCACATCCCTTCTGCACGAGACCACAAGCATCCCCAAACATGTTTCGCCCTTGTTGGGGCTCATCAGTGAGGAGTAGCTTGGGTCTCTAGGCCCAGCAGGCACGGGACCCACGTCTGGGCATACCCGTCCCACTCGGGGTGACAAAGCAAAAACAAAGGGGTGATGGCTGGAAGGTTTAGAATGAATCTTAACCACTGGCATTGCTCTGACACCAGTCTGCTTATTTTAATTCTGTAATAAATAAAATGAACCATAAGGCCAATTCCAGAAAGACATTGGGAGAGGTGGTTTTCAAACCCACCTCTCACAACTGCTCCTCATTCGGAAGACAATCATTACGAGGTTGGTGGTAACAATGGTGCTATTAGCAGCATGGCTACCCCCTTACCGCATTCCGGGTCCGGGTCCCCGAAATAGGGATTTACCGGGTCATTCCAACCTTGGAGGACCAGGTAAATCCCCATTCCGGGAACCATTCCCCATTCCCATTCGAGCCCCCATAGGGCTCAATGGGAATGGGGATGGAGCTAATAACGGTACCGCAATTTGCGGTACCGTTATTAGCTCTGAAATCCCTTAACGGGTCCCTTCCATAACGCCTGGTGAAACCAGGCGTTAAGGAAGGGACCCGCTAAGGCACCTCAGAATAGGGTGGTAAGGGATTACCGGCACCGGTGTCCTTACCGGTGCCGGTAATCCCTTACCACCTACCTCGTAATGAGGCCCAATGTCGTATCCACTTGCCGATCCAACGCTGTCAGAGTGAAGCCTACAAAAGCCAGTGGTCGAATTGGGCGGGAGTGGTCGGGAGCGCTGCTCCTCTACTTTGCTAAATTAAGTTTTACTGTTCCTATACTTGTATTATAAAAAGAAACCGTTCCCGAATGGTTTTGTTTCAAAATAACAGTGTAGAAGAAGTTGAAACGTGCACTTCGTTGAACGTTCCCTTAAACAGCAGGCAGATTTGTTTGGGGGTTTGTATTGCGCATGGGAGGGGCATGGGAATGGGGTTTGTGGGGAGCGCGGACAGGCCTGCAGGGACAATCGTATCCGATGCACACCCTCGAAAGCGATCGCCAAAATGATCTAAGACCAAACAACACTTCCAGATTGTTCAGAAAACTTTGGATATAGACAACGAATTTGTGTTAAAAAATGAGACGATGAAGGAAATTGATGTAATATCAGAAGCTAGCACTAACAAGGAAATCCCAATATATCTCTAACTAGCATAACTATACGCTAAAAATCCCTCCTGAAGATCCTTGCCAACACAAGCAAGGTGAAACACGTGTAGAGGGTGAACCTTATAACCCTCACAACTGAGAAACAATGAACCTTATAACGCTCACAACTGAAAAACAATGTATTGAATCAACTGTGTAATCAATCAAATAAAATTTATATTTGGAGCGCAAAAGTGGAAGTCTGGTATTTCTCCAAGGAATTCATTCATGACATTGGGCAGCCGCAATGTCCCAAGCTCCACATGCAGCAAACAAATAGCACAATATCAGTGCAGTGACCTCTCACAAAACAGGTAGCTCGCAACAGCTGTTCAGGCTGAACGCACTCTCAACAATCAGCAGGGAACATAGTTCCACTACTTCTTTTCGTACACTTTGGCTACTGGCAAAAGCGCAGATGAGCTTTAACATATAATATAGTGTGAAGTGTTTTTTTTTAGTGCACTTCTGCCAGTTTCGTGGGCCTCACTGTGTATGGCTCTGCAAGAAAAGAGGGGTATGGTGGTGAATAGTTCGATAGAGGGGTAGGCATATGCAAAACCTCTGGTGTTGATGGGTACAGGTTGGAAGTACCCTGGGCTGATCTACTTTCTATGGGTTTGACAGAAAAACTTGGGAGTATGTTACCCAAAAGAAGAGAGCAACAGATCTGATGGACTACAGTGTTTTGGGGCTGAGTAACAGCTGATGTTCGGAAGTGTTCTAGGGCTGAAGAGAGCTTAGACATAGTTCGATTAGTGTCAATGTCCTATCGACTAGGCCTAGCTGGGCATCTGTGGGAGGTGTGTGGGTGTGTGTGGGTGTGTGTGTGGGGGGGCTTCAGGGAGGGGGGGTGTAAGGTTGCAGTGTAAGATTTTAGGATATTTTAAAGATGAGTCAATCAGTTGTAGGGAAGTTGGCCTTACAAGGCAAAACAACCTGAGGCCCTCCCTGCACCACACCAACTCATGGCTCTTGTACACAGGCCCCATTTCACTTTCTCAAATTGCCACTGTCAATGTCTGTCTGTCTCTCTGCGTCTCTCTCTCTCTCTCTCTCTCGAGCATTCTCTTGCTCTCACTCTCTTTCTCACTATCCCTCCCACTCTAATAGATATATTGTACCCCATGTGCAGCAAAGATCTGTGAATTGGCAGATGAGGGCAGGGAGCAGTCTGGATACTGCACTCATTGCCATGAGCTATTTCCTAGCGGTTATGGGAGACAAGAACATTGTGATTAAGAAAAAGGGCCGTTTGAAATGTGAGGACCTCAGGCACCCATTCACCTACTTTAAAATATTGTGGGAAGCCAGGACTTTCCCCTTCGGGGCAGACCCCATCAAGCCAGAGAACCTCGATTAATCTAACCCAATATGCCACCATGCATTCGGCTCGGTCAAACCCTGGCACATGGGCAGCACGGGTTATGTTTAGCACCACACTGTGGAGAGAGAGATTTTAAACCAATTCAATGTAGGGCTATGGGCAACGAGAATAAATAAATAAATAAATAAATCAAGCAGAGGTCACTCGACGAGGCAGCGGGTCTCGCATTGCGGCAAAGCGTTCAATGTGGGTCAGCCGACATTACAATTGCTCAGGACAGGTCATGTACACATTCCCGCTTCATTTCGGAACGGTTTCACGCTCAGAGTGCATCTCCTCACTCAGAGGACAACAGGGCCATTCCACCTGGAACTGAAAACAGGATTACAGCCAGATGGCCAGTTAACTATAACATCTATGTATTAATACATTAATAGTGCTGCCACCGGTACTCCCAAGACTGGTTCTACCAAAAGGCCATTTTCGGCTGCTTCCTGCAGTTCCGCCAATAGATGGGCTCCATTTCGGCCCCCGAGCCATCCAATCTGGTCCCACCGGAAGAGAGGGGATCTACCTGTAGACACTAATCCTTAGGAGGGAACGTGTGTACTGTTAGCCCAACAAAAGAACTCCAGCGCTCTAAGATGGCCCAAGAGCACAGGTGATTAGATGTAAAAACCAAATGAATCCATGGAACAACATAGCAACTAAAACCTGAAAAGTCGTTTAATGAATCCATTTTGCATTCAATTGTTTATGCTGACAAACAGCTCATACAAAGCCGGCCACGTTATCCATACACAACCAGCATCATTAGCTCGGCTGGCATTTTCCATCCTCACTAGCGTTTTCAGTAAATTATAACCGTTTTCTCTTTCCTCTGCATCCATAATGTATAATGGCCAAACCCTCCCTAATGAGCCTGCCAGATCTCCCACTTAGAACAGGCCTCGTTGCTCTCTTTTAGACGGCACGTGACCTTTTATTCGATGGATTAAGCAGCTTTGCCCACGTAAATAACATAATCAATATGAGCAAATGCTCTTGGAAATACCCTGGGGTTTCGCTCAGCTGCATCCCCTTTCTTTGCTCGGTTGCAGTACAAGTTACAGGAACATCGGGCGATTCGTTTCAGTGTTTATCAGGTTAATGTGTGCGAAGGCCGGATCCTCCTTTCTAAGCATGTTTTCGCGTCCGATACGTACATGCAGGCTGAATTCAAGAATGTGTCCGCTGTCATTTATTTATTTATTTATCAAATTTGTAAACCGCACAGACAGCCCATGGGCATCGTGGCGCTGTTACTTGAAGGGTACTTAGGTACATGTTGTGCATTTATACATATCTGAGCATAGGTTATACATATACTTTGCAGGATAACAGGAGATGAAGAATGTGTGCGAGTCTGTGAACCCTGTGATGTGCGACCCTCCTATGTGTACCCCTTTTAAGCTGTGGGTCCCTCCCAATGTCTAATGCCCCTGTAAAATGGGCCATGACTATGTCATGGCCCAAGCTAATAAAAGGAGCAACTGCAGGCACTTGCCTCAGAACGGTTGCAGGCTCTAACCATGGAAGATCTGTTGTCTCTGTCTCTCATTCTGGGCCTGCAGGCCTACACCATGCGATCACGGTCCTGCAGACACACGCCGTGTGATCACGGCCCGGCAGTTCCCTGCTGGTCTGTGCCCCCCACACCATCCTTGTGCCCTGGTTCCAGCCCATGCACCCACCATCCAAGATGCTGCCAGCATCCGAGGTGCTCCAGCACCCAGGCTGTGTCTTCACAGGCTCCCACCCTGCAACAGCTATAAGGCTGGGTGACCCCGACACGCCAACATGGTACTGTGGCCCCAGCACCTGTGACCGCTGCCATCCCCAAAATAAACCCATCTGTTGGAGCTATTGCTCACGCAAATCCTGAATGGGTACTCCACGTTACAGTCAACACTGCATAGATAATGTCAGGAAGCAGAGTGGGATCAACGTGAGGAAGACACAAAGATGGACGATTAAACAATACTAGGTCTACTTACAGGTTTGGGACCAAGTAGGAAGATGCATCATAAGACTTCAACACCAACAAGATGGCTTTACTGTCATGCATGCTGGACGCTACGCTCGTAGAACAGCTAGACCGTTCTACTCCAAATGGAGGCTATTCGATACGTTACCGGGAAAACGACGTTTACACTCTTCACGTCGCTAACTTCACGTGACTTTTGCTTCGTCACGTGAACTACGGTATCACGTATTTAAGCAGCGTAGAAACTTCACTCGCTGCTTCTGATCGTCTCTATTGGCGTCGTGTAGCTGAACCTCTGATCTACATCCTGGTATATTCCTACAGCTACTTTTGGGCCTTCGATAGCGTGTGTTCCGCCACACGCTGATTCCTGGAGCTATCCCTTCGCGTGATAATCCACACGCGCTCTTTATCTTCATACGCGGCTGGCCAAGGCTGCGTAAATCCTGCCCGCGTGTAAAACCCACACGCGCTCTTCGTCTTCAAATGCGGCCGGCCCAGGCTGTGTGAATCCTGCCCGCGTGTAAAATCCACACGCGCTCTTCGTCTTCAAGTGCGGCCGGCCCAGGCTGCGTGAATCCTGCCCGCGTGTAAAATCCACACGCGCTCTTTGTCTTCATACGCGGCTGGCCAAGGCTGCGTAAATCCTGCCCGCGTGTAACATCCACACGCGCTCTTCGTCTTCAAGTGCGGCCGGCCCAGGCTGCGTGAATCCTGCCCGCGTGTAAAGTCCACACGCGCTCTTTGTCTTCATACGCGGCTGGCCAAGGCTGCGTAAATCCTGCCCGCGTGTAACATCCACACGCGCTCTTCGTCTTCAAGTGCGGCCGGCCCAGGCTGCGTGAATCCTGCCCGCGTGTAAAATCCACACGCGCTCTTCGTCTTCAAGTGCGGCTGGCCAAGGCTGCGCGAACCCTGCCCGCGTGTAAATCCACACGCGCACGTTGTCTTCACACGCGGCTGGCCCAGGCTGCGCGATTCCTGCCCGCGTGTAAATCCACACGCTCACGTTGTCTTCAAACGCTATTTTCTTCTAACTCCTGCATCTGTGGAATTAACAGAAGGATTGATCCCTAAGTGGGAAGGAAGCCTTTCAAGGATTATTGGAAGTGACTTTGAACTGAACTTTGGACGCTATCCTGTGGTGAATTCAACCCGTATCTAGCGTGAGCCTCGTTCCGTCCGGGATAAGTCTTCCTTACTAATTTTCCCTTCCCTGTCGTTTTGTTCTTCATTTCAAATCCATCAAGAGACTTCTGGATTGTTCTACCCAGAGATACAGGTCAGTGTGATCATTCCTGTCATTATCTAACTCATCATACTCAGGTTGGAGCAGTTATTCATGATACTTTAATTTGTCCTAGGCTGGATTACTATACCTTACCCACGCCCTTTCCAGTGATCCATCGCTCTGCCTGTTTTATCAGCCAGAGGGTTGTATCATTTGGAAGGTCTTTGTTGACTTCACGACTATCAAGTCGGGTGAACAGGGATCCGGAAGACCCTACCTCCTGTATCCTTTTGAATATTGTATCCTTTTCGGTTGATACTTTGGTGCATTCTGACAGAATCAGAAGCCATGGAGGGTACGGATCCTTTAACTGTTTTGACACAGTTGATCCACGATTTGAGAAACGAAATGGTTACTGCACAGGACATGTTACGGCACCGTATGGACGTTATGCAAGACGCCCTACATGGTAGTCCTCAGGGAACACAAGCGCCGATGGCTACCGCATCCGGATCTGGGACTACGGCACCCCCACAGGAGACTATTAACGTGGTTATGCCCACTCAGTTTCCCTTGGCCCCTCCAGAAAGGTTCACGGGTGATCCCAAAACCTACAGAACCTTTGTAAACCAGTGCCGACTCCATTTCCTTTGCCGTCCTACATCTTTTCCTGACCTAACCACAAAAGCAGCCTTCGTGCTTTCCCATTTAGGGGGCACGGCTGCTGCTTGGGCTAACCCTTTGTTGGAAACTAATAGCCCTTTGTTGTACGATTGTGACGATCTCTTGACTGCTATGAGTAAAGTCTTTGACATGCGTTACTCTACTCAAGCCACGGATTTAGAGTTGCTTAACCTACAACAAGGCAGCCAACCCCTTATGTCTTACGTCGCCCGGTTCAATCAACTGACGGCGGAAACCCAATGGCCTGACAGCAAGAAAACGGCTGTTTTTTACAAGGGTCTTTCTGAAGAACTGAAAGACGCCTTATCTACTGTTCCTGTGGTTCCTACGGGTTTCCCAGAGCTGCTCGATTTGGTTCTACAAATCGACGCCCGAAGGAATGCTCGAAAGGGAGAGAAAAAGCCCTTCATGCCAGTCTCGGGGCGGTCAGAGACACCAGCAGTCATCTCTAACGACCCTGAACCCATGCAAATAGGCGCCGTGAGAGGCCGATTGTCCAATACTGAACGGGAGAACCGAAGCAAAAACCACTTATGTATGTATTGTGGTTCTTCCGAGCATTTATTGGCAACATGTCCTAAAAAACCCGTCAAGCGTGCGGGAAAAGCCAAAACTCGACATTAGCAGGAGTCCCTATGTCGAGTGTTTCATCGGACTCCAGTACCATTCCTAAACATGCACCGGTAATAGTTCAGGTGACGTTACATTGTGATGAGCGAGAAGTGGTTTCCAAGGCCATGGTTGATTCTGGAGCCACCAGCAATTATATAGACATCACCTATGCCAAGAACCGTTCCTTACCCCTAGTAAACAAAAAAAAAACCTGAAACGGTGAATACCGTGGACGGATCTGTGTTAACTTCTGGTATGGTAACCCAGGAGACGGTACCTGTTCGGATGACGTTATCAAATAACCATTCAGAAGAAATCGTCTTCGATGTTATTGCTGCTCCGCAGTACGAGATCATACTTGGTCTTGCATGGTTAACCCTTCACAATCCTACTGTTGACTGGGTTTCGGGATCGCTCCAATACCCTTCGACTCATTGCAACGAACATTGCTTTACCAGTCAGGAGGTGTCAAATAAACAACACATATTGGCCTCTGTGGTGGAGGATTCTGCTATCAGCGTTGTACATCAATGCGACAATATCATACCATGCGAATACGCTGATTATGCCGATGTCTTTGATAAAGGCCAGGCAGAACAATTACCTCCTCATCGACAGTACGACTGTCCTATCGAACTGATTCCGGGTGCCAAAATTCCTACAGGCCGTGTTTATTCTTTAACACCTAAAGAAGATGTCGTATTAAAGGAATACATTGACAAGGCGCTAGCCACGGGCTTTATACGACCCTCGCAATCTCCTGCTGCATCTCCTCTATTCTTTGTTCCTAAGAAAGAGGGAGACCTCAGACCCTGCATTGATTACAGGGCACTTAATGATATCACCATCAAAAACCAATACCCCTTACCGCTAATAAACGTGCTGTTGGATCAGTTAGGCACTTCCAGTTACTTCACCAAACTGGACTTGCGAGGTGCATACAATTTGGTTCGCATTCGTGAAGGCGACGAATGGAAGACCGCTTTTAAGACACGGTATGGTCTTTACGAATATTTGGTGATGCCTTTTGGTCTGTGCAATGCTCCCGCCACATTTCAATTCTTCATGAATGATATATTCAGAGACATCATGGACCGATTTGTGGTTGTCTATCTGGACGACATTCTGATTTACTCCTCATCTCTATCGGAACACGTCAGACATGTTTCTACAGTCCTACAAAGACTTAGGGAGAACCGCCTTTATGTGAAAGCCGAAAAATGTGTCTTTCATTCGCAGGAAGTGGAATTCCTTGGTTACGACATTACCAATCTAGGTGCTCGAATGAGTCGTTCCAAGGTAAAGGCCGTCTTGAATTGGCCAATTCCACATAACGTCAAGTCGCTACAGTCTTTCTTGGGCTTTGCGAATTTCTATCGCAGATTCATCCATTCCTTTTCCAAAACAGTAGCTCCTTTGACGGCTTTAACTAGTTCCAAAGTACCTTTCTGTTGGAACCAACATGCCCAAGCAGCATTCAAAAAACTGAAGGAAGCATTTACCACTGCACCCGTGCTTCAACATCCGGATCCTGATCGCCAGTTTGTCGTTGAAGCGGATGCATCCAGTGTCGCTATTGGCGCAGTGCTCTCACAAGTCTGCACAGAAACCAAGGAGGAACACCCAGTGGCTTTCTTCTCTCGTAAACTCACCTCATATGAACGGAACTACACCGTTACTGAGCGGGAACTACTGGCTATCAAAGATGCCTTCCGAGAATGGCGTCATCATCTTCTTGGGGCCAAACAACAGGTGTTGGTGTACTCTGACCATAGAAATCTCCAAGCATTCAAATCTATGAAATGCCTTACGGCCCGTCAGGCCAGATGGCATGTCTTTTTTGCCCAATACGATTTCCAGGTCACCTATCGTCCTGCTCGAGAACATGTTAAGTCGGACGCTTTGTCCCGTATGAGTAAAGAGGCGCAGGAAGAAAAACAAGTACAGATCCAGCTGTTGGCAGATCATGTGATTTGTGGTTGTTCGGTTCAACCATCCTTAAAAACCGAAATACAAGAGTGGGTAAAAAATAATCCACAAGTAGTCCAGGATATGAATCTAGACGTGCATAACGGTTTACCATTCACACAGGGGGTGCTTTATCTATCAACTCCTTCAATGCGGGATAAAGCCCTCAAATGGAATCATGATTCCTTGATTGCAGCCCATCCTGGACAGAAGAAAACACTGGACCTGCTCAAAAGGTGGTGCTGGTGGCCATCCATGGCAAAAGACGTTATAAACTACGTATCTTCTTGTTCCGTATGTATCCAATGTAAAAACACTCCTGGTAAACCAGTGGGCTTACTCCAATCCCTGCCTGTCCCTACCAAACCATGGGACATGATATCTATGGACTTTGTGGTGGAACTCCCCCCAAATCAAGGATACGATACCCTATGGGTCGTAGTGGATTATTTCACTAAATTGGCCCTATTTATTCCTTGTATTGGTTTACCTACTGCTACTGTTCTGGCTGATCTATTCATCCAACATATATTCCGTTTCTTTGGTCTACCATCAGTAATCATTACTGACAGGGGCTCGCAGTTTGCGTCACGCTTTTGGAGAGCCTTAACATCTGCATTACTAATTGATGATAGAATGTCCAGCGCTTATCATCCTCAAACCGACGGACAGACTGAAAGGGTCAATTGTACTATGGAACAATATCTGCGGTGTCTGTGTTTGCAATACCAATCGGATTGGCTCACGGTACTGCCGGCGGCTGAATTCGCCTATAACAACTCTTATCATAGTGCCATAGGCACTTCACCGTTCTATGCTCTCTATGGACAACACCCCCGATCAATACCTCTAGATTCCGGTCTATCCCTGGACACGCCTGCCGCAGGCCGTACGCTTCGTGATCTGAAGAGATTACAAAGAAAGGTGAAGCAGCAATTGGAGCAGGCCAAACGACGTGACAAGTTCTATGCCGACGCTCATAGGGTGTCCGCACCTGTCTATAAGGCTGGGATGAAAGTCTGGCTATCCACTAAGAACTTAAGAATTCCGGGCAAAAAGAAATTGTTGCCTAGATTCATCGGTCCGTATGTTGTGCTCCATGTTCTTAATCCTGCTGCTGTACGTCTGGCTTTGCCACAACGATGGCGGGTGCATCCTGTATTCCACGTCTCGCTCATCAAGCCTTTCTCTGACACTACTAGACTGCCGGTACGGCCTGTTGCTATTACTGTGCGGGGGTCTGATGAATACGAGGTACAAGACATACTGGATATGAAACTCCGTTCTGGTAGACCATATTATCTGGTGGACTGGAAGGGCTATGGACCCGAAGATAGGTCCTGGGAACCTCTTTCCAACATTCATGCTCCTGCTTTATTGAAGCGCTTCCACACAAGAAGGGGAGAGGTTGTCCCTTTGGGGGATGGCACTGTCATGCATGCTGGACGCTACGCTCGTAGAACAGCTAGACCGTTCTACTCCAAATGGAGGCTATTCGATACGTTACCGGGAAAACGACGTTTACACTCTTCACGTCGCTAACTTCACGTGACTTTTGCTTCGTCACGTGAACTACGGTATCACGTATTTAAGCAGCGTAGAAACTTCACTCGCTGCTTCTGATCGTCTCTATTGGCGTCGTGTAGCTGAACCTCTGATCTACATCCTGGTATATTCCTACAGCTACTTTTGGGCCTTCGATAGCGTGTGTTCCGCCACACGCTGATTCCTGGAGCTATCCCTTCGCGTGATAATCCACACGCGCTCTTTATCTTCATACGCGGCTGGCCAAGGCTGCGTAAATCCTGCCCGCGTGTAAAACCCACACGCGCTCTTCGTCTTCAAATGCGGCCGGCCCAGGCTGTGTGAATCCTGCCCGCGTGTAAAATCCACACGCGCTCTTCGTCTTCAAGTGCGGCCGGCCCAGGCTGCGTGAATCCTGCCCGCGTGTAAAATCCACACGCGCTCTTTGTCTTCATACGCGGCTGGCCAAGGCTGCGTAAATCCTGCCCGCGTGTAACATCCACACGCGCTCTTCGTCTTCAAGTGCGGCCGGCCCAGGCTGCGTGAATCCTGCCCGCGTGTAAAGTCCACACGCGCTCTTTGTCTTCATACGCGGCTGGCCAAGGCTGCGTAAATCCTGCCCGCGTGTAACATCCACACGCGCTCTTCGTCTTCAAGTGCGGCCGGCCCAGGCTGCGTGAATCCTGCCCGCGTGTAAAATCCACACGCGCTCTTCGTCTTCAAGTGCGGCTGGCCAAGGCTGCGCGAACCCTGCCCGCGTGTAAATCCACACGCGCACGTTGTCTTCACACGCGGCTGGCCCAGGCTGCGCGATTCCTGCCCGCGTGTAAATCCACACGCTCACGTTGTCTTCAAACGCTATTTTCTTCTAACTCCTGCATCTGTGGAATTAACAGAAGGATTGATCCCTAAGTGGGAAGGAAGCCTTTCAAGGATTATTGGAAGTGACTTTGAACTGAACTTTGGACGCTATCCTGTGGTGAATTCAACCCGTATCTAGCGTGAGCCTCGTTCCGTCCGGGATAAGTCTTCCTTACTAATTTTCCCTTCCCTGTCGTTTTGTTCTTCATTTCAAATCCATCAAGAGACTTCTGGATTGTTCTACCCAGAGATACAGGTCAGTGTGATCATTCCTGTCATTATCTAACTCATCATACTCAGGTTGGAGCAGTTATTCATGATACTTTAATTTGTCCTAGGCTGGATTACTATACCTTACCCACGCCCTTTCCAGTGATCCATCGCTCTGCCTGTTTTATCAGCCAGAGGGTTGTATCATTTGGAAGGTCTTTGTTGACTTCACGACTATCAAGTCGGGTGAACAGGGATCCGGAAGACCCTACCTCCTGTATCCTTTTGAATATTGTATCCTTTTCGGTTGATACTTTGGTGCATTCTGACATTTACCTTGAGTTCAATCGCTGGAGCCTTAGCTTGGACATCTCGGTCTGTGTTCACTCCCTGATACAGGGACTCATTCACAGTCACAGGGGCCTTAAGTGTCCCCTGCACTCCATTTTCGTTTACTTGGTCAGGGAATTCTGGTCATCTGCTTCTCATCCTCGGTTCCGGGAACCCCCTGTTAATGGGACTCTGATGCTCAAGGGCACTCACACGCTGGGGCCGAATAGAGTAGGATAGCGATTGGCTGAACCGCAGAACTTCCACCAAGATGCTCACAACCTAGATATTTAAAGGCCTTTCTTTCACTTTCTGCCACCTCCCTGTCGCAAGGTCCTGGCTTTGTTCTCAATAACCCTGTTAACACCATCCTCCTCAACAGTTTTCAACAATGTCGTGTTTAAGGGGCCTCGCCTGCGCCTCCTGTTTCCTCCTCTCCAATGTGCATCTTCTCCTGTAACGCCTCAATGCTTCATCACGTTCTTCACCTTGCACCTCTTTTACAGTCTCCTTTCCACTTGACTCCTGAATATTCTCCAGCGTTGATGTTTTTCCCAACCTCCTCACTGTTTTCATCCCTGTCTTCGCTGTCATTATTTTCTCTGACCTTCTTACCTAACTTCCTTCCTTCCTCTTCAATGTTTTCGCCACCTTGCATTCTAGTATCCCCTCACCTCATGCTTGTGTCTCCTTCCAGCATCCTCCTTGTCGCCTTCCCTCATCCTGATATTCTCCTCTTCTTCCTGAATTCGTGCTCCAAGTTCCTCCTTTGATCTTCTTCCCTCCTGATCAGTGATTTAGTGACTTTCGGTTTCTCTTCCCCTCCTTCTGTTTTTAGCTGTTTTTTTGCATTATCAAGCATGGGAGCATAGGACCGGATGGAAATCTCAGGGGCAACAGTTTGTCTTGGAAGCAAGACAACGCATAGCAACACAGGTTCGAATCCCGGTCTCGCCTTAGAATCTGGTCTCCGGTATTAAGTGTGTTACAAAAGAAAAATTATAATTATACATTGTATCGTTTTTCCAATATTTTGTAATAGCACTTTTGGCAAAAGACGCTTTATAAGTTCAATCAATGAAATCAATAAATGAATGATCAATGTCCTCTGTCTCTTCTTCCTGAATATCTCCTCCAAACCTCCTCTCTCTTCCTCCTCCCAACATCCTTCATGATGTTCCTCCCAACCTCCCTTGTAATTCTCTCTCCCTCTTTCTCCTTTTCCCTCCAACCACATGTCTCCAAGTTCCTCCCAACAACTGTCCGCTCTACCTCAACCGCTTCCCACCCTCCATCTCCAACAGCCTGTATTTACCCACCCCGTGCCAAACTGCCCATTGCATTTATAGGAGCTTAGCCGCTGCCACTGAGCCATCATATTGGGAGCAGGGGCACCAATATGGGCTTAATGGGATTGGAGCAGTGATTCTTCTGTGCTCAGTTCACTTGATTAAAATGAGTTTCTGCTAAGTTGCGCAGCGCTGAGGACCAATACACTTCAAGCTGGTTGCGAGCATACCTTTCTTGTGCTCTCTTCTGCCCCAACAGCAGCCGTGCTTGATCTGCTCCATAGCCCTTCTGCATGCTGCCACTGGCATCCTCAGTTCCTATAATATCGGCAGTGGATATCCTCAGCCTATGCTTCCGCAAAGGGGAACCACCATATAATGCGAGATTCATGTATTAGCTTGTTCTAAACGAATGTGAACCCCCTTAAATTGGCTGGGGAATTAAGAGTACACTGCTTGTGGTAGTATTTAGTCCTGAGTCTAGGAGGCAATGGTCTGGGAGATCCCCAGTTACCTCTGCCAGGTCCACTATCAGCCAGTGGGCGGTGTCACTGGCCTCAATAACCACTGCATCCGCTACCCCAGGCACAGACAGGAGACTTTGTCCAGTCCTTAAGCACTGTGTGTGTGATGGCGACTCCCCGGGTGCTGAGAATATCCCCATAAACATTCGGGATGTGCGCATAGTCAGGTACTGTTATTATGTGCATGAAATGTTCCCCTCCCCGTGCCTGGTCGCGCTCTGAATCACCTGTGTACGAGCGCGATATAAATAAAATATCATATCATGTTCCGCCATATTGCTGTGGGATGCCATCATGTATATATGAACTCAAACTCAATGAGGACAGAGAGAACGCGCTGTGTCACACAAAGTAGATCCAATATACATGTGTGTTTTAAATAGCTGAAATATACACACTAGAGCCTATGAACAATTACCCATGCCAAACAGAAAGTATTTATGAATGTAACAATTACTTCCAAATTGCATGGGATTCCATCTTAGAGTAGGACTCTTTCTTATTAAAGTCTGTGGGGAATGACTCAGCAGGCCGAAGACACTATAAAAGGACTAACTACTGAAGGATACATGTTTTTATAATATTAGTCATAGCAGACTCAAGGATTTGATCAATGTCAAGCCTCGGGCCATCTGCAAGGAAGGGCAAGTTAGGACAATACTTCAACAATACAATCAAAATCTTGTTTGACTCTCAACATGACGAGAACGGGTTAAACCATCAATGTATTCAGGAGCCAGAATGATCCAAGATTGTGCGCCCTCATTGTCTAATCCAAGATGCTGCATAGACAAAGCAATACCAAATATTCATGCTATGCACAACCTGTCACACAATCAAACTGGGTGGAAAAGTAATAAGGAAATGAGCTTTGAGCTTTAACCTTGCCAAATTTTGAATTGCCTTTGATGATTTCAGTTTTGAGGATTGCTCAAAAATATGAAAGCAGAATAATCGCACACGGGTTAGTTATTATGGCTATTTTCCATGGTTCAATTTTGCTTCCTGTCTATGATCCACAGCCCCAATCGTGAAAGCCATCGACACGTGTTTCCGCCAATTTGCTTCATTAAGGCTGGTCATTTGCAGTGTGTTAACAGATACATCTAATAAAAAGCAGGAGAACATGAAACTGAAGGTTGAGAAACAAAACTAAAAAACTCCCACATTTTATTTTAATTTCGTTTTTTTTAATATTTGGTTTAATTTTTTTATTGTGATGTTAGTTGAAATACAACCTTACACAAAATACTTCATTACACCTATAAATACACATGTACATATACTCACATTTTCATACACATACAGAGCACTTGGTTGCATTTAAATTAGAATTCCAAAATCATGTACAAATAGTTGAAAAATAAAATGTCATAAGTTAAAAATGCAGTTAAAGTTCTTTATAATGAATAAACATACGAGCTAGAGTCATATCAGAGTGGACAGACAGGCTGCATTGGCTCACGGATTTGAGCTCAGTATTACACATATTTAAAATACATACGTTGTCATTCTATTTGCATAGTTAAAATATAGTGTTCCTTCGGTGTTTGTGTTTTTTAGAGAGAGTCAGCCCTGTAAATTACATTATATCTATGAGGAATCACGCTCCTCGGGTTATTTACTGAAGTTCACCTTCCAGGATTAATTTAAGTAGGAACTTAAGTGTTGCAATATTTAGGGAAGTATGCTGTGCATTAAATAACATGGACCGCATGTCTGTGGCATTCAATACTTTGAATTTCCCCAAATGTTTGTAAACGTGTTCCTTCCTCCATGCTCCAAGCTTTGTGCAACTGGTGAGCAGGTGTTCTAAAGTATCACTTTCAGTTGATAATTTGCAGAATCTACAGGAAATAACAGCATTTACGTGTTTGTCATGGGGGCCATTACGTATCTCGTTGGCCCGTGAATTAAATCGTCGCCTCTTTCTATGTGCTCTGTATTTTTGATCGGGGAATTGCCGAAGGTATGTCGGCGTTTGAGGCATTAGTTTCTTTCTGAAATCGCCGACTTTAAAAGTGTTATGTTTCCTACATGTATCCCACAGCCCCATCCAGTCATGCTCACGCAATTTCTATTTGGCTCGTACAGCACTCTCCATTAATTAAAAGCCACTCTCCATTAATTAGAAAAAACTCCAATATCAAGAAGGAAGGAATCCGTGCTTGAACTCACTGCTTTCACTTGTCTAATGCTGAACGGCCCAGTCTGTGAACAAACACACATTTGCAAAGTATTGCCCAATGCAAAGCACTGTTCAAGAACATGGCTGCAAGATTTCACACAGTTGCATAAACCTGGGACTGAATGCTCATAGAATTATTTTCATATTGATTTCTAAGTGGAATGACATATGATCAAAAAGATATTTCAAACAATGTTGCCTGTTCAAAAGCATATTGTGTACGTGTATTGCCCCTGTTCCAGCGCAAATAAACTGACGGTCACACATATGCATATTGACCACCTATAAACCACTACTCTGGGTATCTCTACACAGGTCGCCCCAGCACCCACACTGCGCAATTTCCTTCCCTAACCCCCCCCCCCCCCCCACACTCCCCCCTGTGAGCAAGGATCACTCAGGTGCTCCCTAACTGCTCTGTGTTTACTATTCAAAAATGCATTTTCTATGCACAAATGTAAATGTTAAGGTGACATTTCTAGTTGCCCAGGTCACAATGGAATATAAACATAGGTAATTCTTAAACCTGCAGAACAGATGACCTCTGTGCCCGCACGCGCAGACAATAATGAGAATGAACTCGCCTTCTGTGTTTAATGAGTCCTAACAATAGTGCTTTATATGTTTACAATCTTTTCTGGCAGTGTTTCATTTAAAGTTTCTAAGTTAGGACTATTCTTTCCTTTTTAATTGAAGAACCTTCTCACAAATATTGATCACTTCTCTCCGTGTGCCTGAACTGTTTAACTGCTCAGATCATGGCTGTCCCCATCCTCAACAAGACTTTCCTGTAGGTGAGGACTTGGACGTGCCATGCCCTGGCAGCACCCGCTTCAATGGCAGTCACCGCACTGCTGTGCTTTTTCTAACTGTGGCTAAGTAGTTAAGTTCTATTTGTAAATATCCCATATGCAAGTGAAGAATAAAAATTCATAATTTAACATTTCTTCTATGCAAAGAATGCATTAGGAAAACCATCATTGTTGGTGGGGCTAATGCCAGCATTTTCCCCAGGCCTCCTGACAGAGGCTGGTTACTCGTCTCTGTCGAGGCAAGCAGGTCTCCTTCCGCTATCCCTGGGCGCCTATTGGAAATGGTGGTCGTGTAGTTAGGCCTGGCTCTCAGGAGAAGAGTAAGATACCGCGTAAAAATGATATCACAGTGAATAAAAGAAATGCCCAGGTGGAAAGAGGTTTTACATTCAGATGCACTTAGGAATGGATCATTAAAGCAAAAAGAAATGTCTAAGATGAATGTATGATGAGTGTATGATAGTTTATTTATATAGCGCCTATACACAATGTGTTTCAAAGCGCTTCAAGGCAAGGGAGGGAACAAGGAAAAATACGACGACAAGATGTGTAATTAACTATTGTACTCGGCCTGACGATATTTCAGATAGTGTAAGTGCTAAGATATGAGGAAGAGAGGGGGAGAGTGAGAAGGAAATGGAAACAGACAGGCGACTACCGTACTAGGCCTGACAACATTTCTGGTAGAGCCGGAGGAAAACAAGAGGTGAGGGAGAGGGGTCCAGAAAGGTAGGGGAGGAACAAAACAAGCGACTAAAGTACTAGGCCTGACAACGTTTCAGATAGTGCTTGGGGGGAGGGGGGACAGTAAGGGGAAGGGGGAGCGACAGACGAGGTTGCTATCATACTAGGTCCAGGGACAATTCTGATAGAGTAAGTGCATAGAAGAAGGTAAGGGGAGAAGGGGAGGAGATAGGAAAAGGGAGAGGGGAGGGGAGGCGAGGAGAGAACAGAGAGTAAGCACTCAATAGAGTGGAGAAGCAAGAGGGGAGAGCGAATACAATTGCAGAAGTCAGTAGTAACACAATGTTGCAGGCCAGGATACAAGATGAAGATGGGAACAGCATGATTCAGGGCCACCATGAGTACAAGATGCAAAGGAAGTCCAGCATGAGAGTTGAGAAAGGGTGCCGCACAGTGAATTAATGAAGTCCATAAAAGTAAAATCCAGCATAGGCCACAAGACGGTGATGGTGAAACCAGAATGTATCAGGACAGACTCCTGTGTGCAGGTAGGGGGGGGCACAAGGGAACAACACGGGGGGACCAGAGAGGGTGGGGATGGCCTGTGGGGACAGAGGGTGTAAACACATGGATGGAAAACCCATAGTTCACCAGGTTATTATATGTGATATGGTATTTATAACGCGCCTATACACAAGTGTTTCAAGGCTGGTTCAGGCATTCAAGGGTCACTAATCTTTAGGGTCACGCACTACAATAAGGTGTAAGGGCTCAGTGGTAGTCCTTCTGGGCACGAAGCAATCCCTGCGGAGGTCCACCTGCCCAATGCAAGATTCCCAGCCAGGGGACAGTGTTGGGCTACCTCGGGAATCAGAGATTGGGCCAAGTGATGGCTGCTTAATTTGGTGGTAGATGGTCATGATGCTGACCCTATGAGAATGGGGATCAAGGATGAGGTAGACTCTAATGGATCCTGGCTACTGCGTACCATCGGAACGCCTGTGTCTTGCAGTTCTGGCCCTCCTCATTCCATGTCCAAAAAGAGTAAATGGACAAGAGAAGCAGAGTTTGAGACAAGGGCAGCCCCTATGTGCATGGTACCTTTGTGTTGGGAAACGGCTGTTTTCAGGTCCTGCTGTAAAATTTTCATGGCTGTACCTCAGGGTCAAATGCTTACCTTCCAGGTTTAACAGGCTGGAAGGTAATCACTAAGTGTCACCAAGTATGTGTTTTATGCTGGCAGAGTCTGTCACAGAAAAGAAGCTATCTCGCAGAGAATCTCAGCATCTCCGGCAGACAGTGCATCAACAGAAGCCAGGACGCGTGCAGACTTGAAATCCACCATGCAAAAAGGAAAGGACCAGAAACAAGCCCTCTGTGCCTACAAGCCAAGACTATGGAACCTCCTCCCAGTCAGCATCAGACTCGCCCCCATGCTCATACAATTCAGATAAGAACATAAGACCCACCTCTTCAAGGAGTCTCTTCTCCTCAAAACCTAGTCCATCATGTCACCCCTGGAGCCACCTGACTCGCTAGACACTGCCCACCCCTCTGATCCCCGCCACCCGGTACAGCTGTACCCCTCCTCTGTGCCCTTCTGTTCCCCACTGTATATCTGTTCTGTTGTTAACACAGAAAAGCGCTCTGTTATGAATCTGTAATGATGTACACCTCTGTAAAGCCTTCTGTTATGTATTTGTATTGGTGTATACCTCTGTAAAGCCCTCTGTTGCTTCTCGAACCTAGGTCTGCGTTCAATAAATATAATAATAATAAAGGGTGAGCACTGCCTGTTTAACCAACGGTAAGCAGTGTTTTTCCTGCTCCGCCTGTCTCAGAAAACATGAATGATGACAGTTCTCTGATGGTAACAGTGTAGAGGAAGAGCCAAATACCCCTACTAGAAGCTCCGCCCCCAGGTTGCCTATATGTTGGGAACCGGAAATTGTGTCACGTGCAGTACCAGTAAGGATGCCTATACCGCTAAGAATTCTTGAGACAAGGTATCCATTGAGAAAACCCTATATGTATTCATGAAGAAATGATGGTCTCCTGGACAAAACCCCAGAAAAAGTGTGATAATTGATGAGAAAGAGGACTTGTGATGTCATGCGGAGCAGAACTGAAGCACCCTGAAGAGATACAAAGGACGAAAGAACATAAACATTCTATTAGACCTGAAGAAGAGGTGTCGAAGATAAGCAACATTTCGGGATCAAAACAAAGATGCTTGTGCAAAGCAAAGCTGGAGAAAATGCAAAGTAATTTTACACTTGTACAGATGCTGTAACGCAAGTAGACGAAATAATCCTGAGGCTAACTACGTAGTGAATAGATTGTGGCGATGCGCCAATGTATATACATAGGAATATATAGAATCTGGATGTTCCACAATGTACTTTAGCGAGACTTGAACCCCGTGATTGGAAAGGGCTTGAGTGTGGCGCAGTTGGAAAATAGCTAATGGCGAAGGAGAATTAAAGAAAGGCTGGCTGGCCCCGCACCAAGAGTGGAGGCCACTGTGAGCGTGGTTGTCTGTCAAGAAGGTACGTGAACGTGAGAAAGAAACAAACTTCTGTTTGAGGTGGGATGAAAAACACTGAAGGAGTCAAGAGTTCATCATTTAATAGTTTTATATGCAACAAAGAGCTCGAAAACGTGGTCTCCAGTCACATGGTCAGATGAAAATAGACTTTGGGTTGAGCTACACCAAAACCAGAAGATAAGACCATGCCATGCTCCCTTTTATTCTCAGGCACAGAGAGCTTCTGCAAGGCCAAGTTAAAAGCCTTAATTGAATGGCAGACAGCAGAAGTGATGATAGATGTTGGGCTTATTGGGTGGGGAGGCATGACCAGGCCGACCCTTCCAGCACCTGGGGTAACCAGTTTGCGTGGTGCTAGAAACTGGAATATTCTAGAAGGGTACAAGCATGCCAACCAATTGTAGAGGACCACGTATCAGAGAGCCCTATAGTTCGTGTAGCCAATGAATCGTAGTGTATTTTGTACAATGAAGATGACTTGCACTAGAGGAGGGCTTAGTTGTCCACCTGATGTTAGAGACCCAATCAACAACCCCTGTCAGTATGGAACGTATGCTTAGATGTTGCCTGTAAGCCTATCACATCCCCAAGTAGGTTTCTGTAGTTTGCCACATACTGTGATGTCTGTAGTGACACATTTGTGCTAGAAAAAGAATCTTTTTCATGAGATGCGTTGAGATCGTACTGTGCGACGTCCGTTGAGGTCCGTTGTAACTCCCTGTTTTAGATAATTGAAAATAAAACAGTACTAAGTTTTGCCAACTTCCTGAGTGGGTTTGATTATTCATGTATGAGTACGTTCTGCATCCCCATCCATCTCTAAGTATTGCTAGCTCGTCTTAAAGGGCCCCAGGTCCCGGGGTTCAACAGCAAGGAGACTGCTGTAACGAACAGAAGGCGATAGGTGGCTAAGAAAGCCTAGCAGGTTCTAGATGCTGAATGCGACGACCCAGCCCGAGGCAATGTTGTGCCCATGACTAAGATGAATCAGAATTCTTTAAGGCAAAGGAAATCCTGCACAACCCCTAACAACGGTATCCCTGCATGAGTGGAATGTAGGGACCCCTCCCCGCTAGTGCAGGAAGGGGTGTTCTGATCCCTTCGGGAGCTGCCATCAGACAGTGTTGCTCAAAAATAGTCTGTAGAGTTTCCTGAGAGAGTGATATAATTAGCAAAGCCTCAGGAGGGAATTTGCATCCAGTGGGCATCAGAGGGTAAGACCAAAACCATACACTGGTGCTACGAAAGGAAAAAGGTTACAGACGACAGACTTAAATCACTGCTCCCTCCTGTGCCTCTTAGTTCCTATGCTGCTAACTTTATTATAGCTTTACGGCCATTCTTGACCACTCTGAGACAGGACTCCAAGAGAGAGCTTTCTGGATATGTGCCTGTACAATTTTCTAGATTCTAGGGGTAATCCCCTACACAAACATGCATTTCCCCACAACTGTCCTGTCCCTTGCTCATGGAGATTGTTAGTTTAAACTGACCTGACAGATGCATTGGCGTGTCCAGGAAGTGGCCTGGCGTGGCACGTGCTAATCCTGGAATCTGATTGCCCATGCTCAGGTGCCACCCCATTACCCTAAACTATGATCATTAAACTTTAAACACAGGAATGTAAGACACTAATGTTCGTAATTAAAAGAGAAATGGGTACTAGAGACAAAAAGTACATTAATGTTATTCAGGGGGAGGGAGGTGTGTGTGCGTGTGTGTGTGTGTGTGTGCGTGCGTGCATGCGTGCGTGCGTGCGCGCGCGTGTGTGTGTGTGTAAGTGTGTGCGTGCATGCGTGTGTGTGTGTGTGTGTGACTCCACAACACTCCTAAGAAATGGGGACAGGAAGCACCGGCACCTTTGCTAACGGTGCTGGTGCTTCCATGAGAGACATGCGGTAGAGGCCGGCGTTCTCGTTGTATGGCGGTCCGGAAAGTGTGCCTGAGTCCGCAAAGGGTGCGGCTATGTTGCTACCGGCACCTTTATTTCTGGACCGTCATATTGGTAATGAGGCCCACTGACTTTTTCTGATCTTGATTGGACATGAGTCAAGCTACAGTCGGGATCTTGATTTCCAGTTATGCCTAACACTCCATCTAATAGGGCATCGGAATCTGGTGAGAATTGCCTTTTGTGAAAGTAAGAAACACCAGGCATAGCACAGAATAACTCATGCAGGAGTCTCTTAAATTCAACGGCATCTGAAGCCAAACCAAAAGGTATGCCAGGATACTGAAAACATCTACATCTAAATGGTGTAGTGTATAACAAATCAAATGATGCCAGATGCCGTAAATATTCATATGGGTTGATATGATTGTATACTAAGGATAGATGTATTTTCAAAGGAATAGTTTGCCGGTTTCCTTGATATTGGGCAGTAGGTAGCCACCAAACCATATATTTATATTAAAGTTATTTAAGCAACAGAGATGCACATTCTGCCGTTCGGTTCTCATGCTAGGCCACAAAAATACATCTATTCAGATGATTATACTGCTCAATCACCTTACCCTCACAAAATTAGAGGAATTTCTTGTTAACGCCAACGGGTAAGGGTCTGATCTCGTTCAATTCTAGTTAAATAAATGCTTCATCCCACCTTCCAAATATGCCTCTTTGCACACAATTGTGTATAAGAATTCAGAAAATAAGAATAAACTGGTCAACATTCATTCTACACCCATTTTGCACCACAGACTTTCCATTTTCTTTTCTAAGATGGCAAACACCATTCATATTCCAACTCTTTCTCTTCTTCTTATTCAGCCATATGTACTCTTCATCAATCCTCTTTCCTACACTTGCTCCCAAAAAGTCTCCGGGATCTGCATCTGTGGCACATCCTGTGCACCCGACGTTCACGGCACCATTTTAATCTGCTGGTGCAGGTCAGTGTGCTGTCCCCACAGTAGCGACACATTTTGGGCCTCTAAATTAGTATTTGCTTCCCCCAGACCTGTGCGAGCACCGGCTCACTCCCAATCCATTGCCTCCCTTCCACCCGCCTCCCGTCCATTCCACCCAACCTGACTGGCTAATAGCAGAACATGTCCATTTCCTACCTTCCCTCCCTCCACCGGCTGATTGGCGTTTCTCGCACCTTCCCCCACTTCCCCCTCGACCCAGTACACCTCTTTTATGAGACTCCAAGGGCAGCCCACTGCCCACACCGCCCCCTTGTCGAAGGACCATGAGGCAAAGGACAACTCCTAAAGTAGCAGCTCCAGGAAGTGTCTGCAGGTGTCAGCAGGGGAAGCTGGTACCCACTGACCAACAACCCGGGTGACCACCCCCCACTCGCCCCACATCCAACCACCCGAGCATCCTCGGACAGTATCTACAAGAGCTAGATGAGGACCACACTACCGTCAACCAGCAAAGACAGACAAGGTTGGCAGAATCTCAGCTACAATTATCCACGTTCCTAACAACAAATCCCAAATCTAGGTGTGTTTAGTTCTGCCATTTGTGAAACACAGACCTCTATCCCACTATTTAGGGGTCTCAAATATGAAGGTGTTTATATCTGCCATTTTATGAATCATAGGCCACTTTCTCACTATCTAGGATTCTCAAATGTGGGTTTATAGCTGCCATTTGTGAAACATAGGCCTCTCTCCCACTATCTAGGAGACTGAAATGTGGATGTGTGTATATCTGCCATTTTGTGAAACATAGGCCTCTCTCCCACTATCTAGGAGACTGAAATGTGGATGTGTGTATATCTGCCATTTTGTGAAACATAGGCCTCACTCCCACTATCTAGGAGTCTCAAATTTGGGCGTCTTTATATCTGCCATTTTGTGAAACATAGGCCTCTCTCCCACTATCTAGGAGTCTCAAATTTGGGTGTGTTTATATCTGCCATTTTGTGAAACATAGGCCTCTCTGCCACTATCTAGGAGTCTCAGATATGAAGGTGTGTATATCTGCCATTTTGTGAAACATAGGCCTCTCTCCCACTATCTAGGAGTCTCAATTGTGAATCTGTTTATATTGCACCATATTATGAAGCATATGTCTCTCCCGCTGTCTAGGAGTCTCTATTTTAGTTGCGTTGCTCTCATGTCAGCTATGCTGTGAAGCCTAGGCCTTCTCTAACTGTCTAGAAATCTTGAACCTAGGTGCTTTCTGATTACTCCCTACCAACCTGTGGGGCTTAGACCTCTAGAAACACTATCTGGGATCCCTTAACACTAAAGGCATTATCTCTCTATATACCACTATGCGAAACCTAAGCCTTCCTGTGAAACCCGCCCGACTTCCCTGACCAGGTACCATAGACAGGGTTAAGTACACATATCTAGCGCTATATCCCAGTTGGAGGTGCACCTCTCCTCAAGACACATAATCTGGCATTCTCCGTCCCACTAGAAAGACACCATGCCACACACTGGTCAAAGCAGAGCAGCACACTGGTGCACTGGTAGGCATGATGTGAGCCACCACAGCCAAGCTCATCAACCACCAACACACAGCCCACCTCCCCACCCCAGCACCAGTTCAACCCGCAACACTTACACCTCACCTATCCCCCTCCTCGCCAGACCAACGCCCCTCGCTCTGACCCGCCATCCCCCATGTAGATCCCGCTCCGCTCAATTAAGAGCGGCAAGATGGAGAGAGCCAGCAGAGAACATTGCCCCCCCAGAACAAACTGGACCGCACAGCAGGCTTTATAAAACACCTGTCACACACCACCCACACCACCAACCACTCACCCGCACCAGCTGCCCACACCGCTTATGAATAACATAGCACCTCCAACTCGTCCTTCCCCAGTCTCAGCGCAGCAAGAGCAGCTCTGGCCAAAGCCCCAAGCTCCACAGCCCCTCCTACTCTCACCCACACCCCTTGGACAGTCCAAAAGCCAAGGAAAGGCCCATAACAAAGGCACCTTATGCCCCTCCTAGTATCACCTACTCTCCAGCCCAGATCGCAAACACTGCCACCACACTATAGGACCCAAACCTCCCCACCCACACCCAACACGGTCGTAGCCCTATTACCTCCTTCTCCTAATCCTGCTGTTCCAATTTCTCCACACTGCACTCGTTCATCCTGCTCTATCCATCTCTTTGCCCCCATCACTCAAGCCCCCCTACAACTCACAACCCAACCCGCCCAGCACCTACAAGGACACACCACCAGCTATCCAGCATACTCATTAATGCCAGTCTCCAAAAATAAATTCCACACCTCTGACCTCATCACAGAAGAAAACCCAGACATCCTTTTCATCACTGAGACCTGGTTTGCTGACGACTACACGCCCACCGCGTACAAGTCATTCCCACCCGGCAACAACCGGACTGTCCAGAACAGATCGCAAAGGGGAGGAGGACTTTCGATACTACACAAACACCAATTCCCAATTATAATTAAGGTCACAGCAACCAACACCACGGACTACGAACTCCTCTTAGTAAAACTGCAACTCTCACCCTCTACCTCGCACAGCTTACTACTCATCTACAGATCCCCAGGCTACAATAAAAACCTCGCAGACACACTTGGGGAAGCGCTGGGCACCAACCTCATCCTAAATCCAACACTTACCTTCTTAGGGATTTCAACATATTGTTCGGCTCACCCTCAAACCCTATGACCTGATCACTCAAAGGCACTCTAGAATCACTCAACCTAACACAATACATCTCCACACCCACCCACGCAGGAGGTCACACCCTCGATGCGATCTTCGGCACTACAAACGTATCTACCCAGTCCTCCGACCCCCTTTCATGGACTGATCACTCAGCAATCTACTTCTCCATACCACCGAGCACAGCAGCGGACGGCCGAGGCCACACACAACCACCACCAGCCACCTCTCCTCTCATTGCACTATGGAATCAAATTGTAATCAACCTAGATCTAGCAAGCTCCCTCCTCAACTCTCTCCCTACACTTTCCCTCCAGGAAGGACCTCCAGCGATCGAAACCTTCGACCTCTGGCTTACAAACATCCTTCCAGCCCTAACTCTAACAAAACGTGCCTCTAAGAGATCAGGACCAACACCCAGATGGTTCACCGCCAAACTCAAAACGATAAAAACACTCAAGCACCGTCAAGAACAGACCTGGAGAACCAACCCTACAGCGTAGAACAAAATAACCCTAGCAAGAACAACCAGAGCATAAAGACTGGAAATCCGAAAAATTAAGAAAACCTTCTATGGGAACAGAATCCTAAATGCTCGAAACCTGAGCAAGGAACTGCATAGAATCATATCCAAATTGAAATCCCCAGCCTGCTCGAGCCACCTCCCACCCGTCTCCCAACACCTATGTGTCTCCTTATCATTACACTTACACAATGTTGCTATTGAGAGACACTCCGCCATCACCTCTAAATTGGAACACATGCCCCCGCCCATTACCCGCCCACAGGTTGACCTTTGTCAACAGCCCTCCTCAATACAAATCTTCGACGCCTTCTCCCCCATTTCACACAAGGTGTTGCAGTCACTCATAGCAGATTGTAGCCCTTCAGGCTCCCCTGAGAACCCCTGCCCGCCCACACTCCTCAAAAACATCCTAGCCTCAACCTGTGCAGGTAGCATCGCACGCGCAATCCTCAACCATTCTATCACATCAGGAACTTTCCCGGAAGCCCTAAAAACCTCCTACATCAAACCCATCCTAAAATAACAAAACTCAACCCACTCCTCCCCCAGAACTACCGGCCAATCTGCAGCACACGCTTCAAGGCTAAACCTCATGGGCCGCGCAGAATAGAAGCAGCTTGGCCTAATCATTGAAGCCAACAACCTCCTAGACCCTGCGCAATTAGTCTTCAGGCCACTCAGAGGGACAGAACCCTCCCTAGTCTCCCTCTGGGATGACCTAAAAAGAACATCTGACGCAGAAGGTTGTGCTGTACTCATCCTCCTAGACCTCTCAGCAGCCTTCGATACCATCAATCACACTATCCTACTAGACTGGTTACAAACACTAGGAACCAGAAACACTGTCCTCTGATGGATCTCCTCTTTTGTCTGAAATTGCTCACAAATCATGCACCTCAACCCGTTCACATCCACCTCACGACCGGTAGGAAAAGGTGTCCCACAAGGAGCATCCCTATATCCCCTAATCTTCAACTTCTACCTAAAACCCCTGCCCGGAATCACCCGGTCACATGATCTTACTTGCTACAACTATGCAGATGACACCCAGATCATCCTTAAATTCCCCAAATCTCCAGGCTCTGGCAGTCCGGACCGGTCATTATGCCTCTCGGATATTGACCACTGGATGACGACCAACCACCTCATCCTCAACCCAGGGAAAACTGAAATCTAGTTTGCGGGAAAACAGCCCTTCTTCCCCAACCGATTCTGTGGCCTCAATCCCTAGGACCAGCAGCAGCGACTTCAAACATGGTAAAAAACCTTGGATGCACATTGGACACAGACCTATCCCTCACCCAACACACCACCTCTGTATCTAAAACCTGTTTCTTCCATCTACGGATTCTCAGGCGTATCTTCCCATACCTCACCTATTCTCACGGCTTCTCGTCCATCAACTCCGTCATCCTATCCCGCCTAGACTACACAAACTGCCTCTACCTAGGCGCTCCAGCATTTCAACTAAGGAAACTCCTTACAGCTCATTAACCTAACACCCAGAGAACACATCAGCCCCACACTAAAAGTCCTACAGTGGCTCCCGATTGCTCGACGAACAACCTTTAAAGCCATGTGCATCACCCACCATCAGTGCTTAAAGTGGGCCGGGGCCTGGCGGGGCCGGGCCCCGGCAGTCTCCAAAAAGTGGGACTAAGCCGGGGCCCTGCCGGGGCCCCTGTCCAACCGCAACATTGGCGGAATGCATTATCCCGTCGCGGCCGCAGCCGCGACGGGAGATGCGCCTGCCATGAAGTCAGGCGAGCCGACAGAAGTGGCAGCCAGCCACAGCGACGCTGTGACTGGCTGCCACTTCTGTCAGTCATAGTAACTGCCTTTGGTGACCCCTCGCGCGAGAGGTCACCAGAGGCAGTTACTGTCCCTTTGTTTCCCCAGGTCGCTGAGGCGTCTTTAACCCTCGGCGAACCTGGGGATTCCTCAACGTTTATAAAAGATGGCTTTGAAAGTACACATTTCAAGCCATCTTTTATAAAGCTTTGTCGACGGACAATTTTGTCCATAGTCAAAGCATCAGCCCCACACTAAAAGTCCTACAGTGGCTCCCGATTGCTCGACGAACAACCTTTAAAGCCATGTGCATCACCCACCATCAGTGCTTAAAGTGGGCCGGGGCCTGGCGGGGCCGGGCCCCGGCAGTCTCCAAAAAGTGGGACTAAGCCGGGGCCCTGCCGGGGCCCCTGTCCAACCGCAACATTGGCGGAATGCATTATCCCGTCGCGGCCGCAGCCGCGACGGGAGATGCGCCTGCCATGAAGTCAGGCGAGCCGACAGAAGTGGCAGCCAGCCACAGCGACGCTGTGACTGGCTGCCACTTCTGTCAGTCATAGTAACTGCCTTTGGTGACCCCTCGCGCGAGAGGTCACCAGAGGCAGTTACTGTCCCTTTGTTTCCCCAGGTCGCTGAGGCGTCTTTAACCCTCGGCGAACCTGGGGATTCCTCAACGTTTATAAAAGATGGCTTTGAAAGTACACATTTCAAGCCATCTTTTATAAAGCTTTGTCGACGGACAATTTTGTCCATAGTCAAAGCTTTATAAAAGATGGCTTGAATTGTGTACTTTCAAAGCCATCTTTTATAAACCCGAAATCTTTTTTAAAAAAAAGATGGCCTGAAAACTAGGCAAACCGTAGGGTATGCACACAAATATATTTTAATGTTATATATTTGTGTGCGTACCTTACTATGGTTTGTGTACTTTGCAAGCCATCTTTTATAAACGTAGAAATAAGTTACATATCTCTATGTTTAGAAAAGATGGCTTGCATAGTACACAAAGCATAGTAAGGTACGCACACAAATATATAACATTTATATATATTTGTGTGTATACCCTACGATTTGCCTACTTTTTAGGGCACGCCCCTCCCACAAGCCACGCCCCCAAACGAGGGCCCCCCTCGATTTCTTACCCCACTTAAAGCCCTGCCCACCATGCCATCCACAACACTGGCCCGGAATTCCTTCGGGACAAAATCCAGTGCAAAATCCAGCTCAAGGAGTCTCAGATCTCGCACAGCATATCATCTAGTGGTCCCACTTCACAACTCCTCCAAGCTGGGCAGATCCTCTTTCTCCATCCAAGTGCCGATGATCTGGAACTCACTATCTCTACACATTCGCAATACTGAAAATCACCTGACATTCACAAAGGTCCTGAAAACCTGGCTTTTCTCAACATCCTCTTGAACCCCTACCCATCTCTAAACTACATTGCTGAACCCAACTTTCCTATACACCAATTACAGCACAGATGCCGGCAACGTCCGCAGCAGCTCACCTTGACAAACCATCGCCCAATGCACAACAGCACTCCGACTCCATAAATACCACAGGGATGCCAGCAGCATTCGCTGAGGCACACCGCAATAAACCTTACTCCTCATCCTATCACAGGACGGATAACGGCAGCGTACGTATTGGCTGACCGTGACAAACTATCGCCCCATGCGCAACAACACTCCTACCCGATAAATACACAAGGGAAGCCAGCAGCATTCGTTGAGGCACACCGCAATAGACCTCTCCTGCCCTCGCTACTCAGACTTTCGCTCCAGAGAGACCATGAACAATGAGACCATGACGTCCACAGTGGACAAAGAAAAAAGAACGCTGCAGCCGAAACTACATTAAAGCATAAGGTACGTATAACCTTACACCATATCTGTGGACACAGGAAAAAGGCACGGCCAAACATCCATGCACAAAAGAATGCAGCTATGGCTATGTCATTCCGGTCTAGCAGCACACATAGCCGTCCACACTGAAACCCCTGATGTACCTCAACACCTCTGCCACTAGCATACAGCGACTACCAATGAAAGAAAATTCGGTATAGCTGGGCACACATCGAATCTTCAACAATAGCACTCTATCCGAAACCACAAAGAGTGCCCATCCACGTGCCTGGTTTTTGGGCTGCTTAATGGAGCCTAGCCAGCCACCTAAGTCCTAAGCCGGCGAAAATGCACACTTTTGTATATGTGCAACTAACGTGAGTGCAAAAGTGTTAGCAGTGTATATACGTATGTGTGCATGGAAGGGTGTGTCTGTGTAAGTGCACGTATTAGTGAGATTTCAGTGTGAATGGGTTTTTTTGGATGTCAGTGCGTGTGTGAATGAGAAACAGCGTAAATGTCCTGGGTGTGCATGTGAAGAATGCAATGTGAATGTACTGGGTGTGTCTGTTAATGAATGAGTGACCGAAACTGTATGGGTGAATGGATATGAATGTGTGCGCCTGAGGATGCGGCGTAAGGGGCATTGGAGCACAGATGTCTTCTTACAGTGACATGGCATGTTTTACAGCTATTTTTAGGTAAAGCCAACTTGATGAGTGTTATTACGTTGAGGAAAGACTGGGTTGAGGGGTTTCAACGGGGCAGGATGCCTGGACCTTTTGGTAGAGTAGCATGCCATTTTGCCTGCATTAAGGGCAATGCAAAGCTGACAACATGTGGCTTCTTACATTGGGGGGGTGGGATATTTATTTGTGCAGCCAGCTAAGAAATATTTCCTTACTGTGGCATTGCATTTGTTACTGGTGTTAAGGGCAAAGTCAAAAAGAAGAATGTTCTGACAAGATGGGATGGGAAGCATTTGTGCAGCCAGAAATAACCTGTTTTCTCCCTCAGGCCTTACCTTTATACTGGCATTAAGATCAAAGCCATCTAATACTAATAAGTATTCCTCTGAAAGGTGTAGGCATATTAAAGAATTGCAGCCTTAGTCATAAATAACATTTAATGTTCAACATTGTGGCAAACCTGACTAAGCTGAAAGAGGGACCACATACACAGATTCAAAATACAAAGAATGCAATTCATACACCCAACGAAAAACACGTTTGTAAACAATCCATTTTGTAATCAATATTAGAAAAGAACCAGACATGTAAAATAAGCATTAAATGAATTGTAGAAAGCGAGGATCGCAACTACAAAAAGGGAATCCAGAAGGTTTCAAGACAAGATCAAACAATGAAAAGAATCTGCCACTAGAATGAGGTTCAAATTAGACGAGCAATTTTATGGAATGCATCCCATTTCTGATCCGTGCTGCATCCATAAACAATCACGTTTCATTCCTTCAATGGTTATGACTGATAAAAAAGAATCGAACCATAATTCCAAAAAGATCATGAAAGGTTGAGTCAGAGGATTATGAACGGTCGAGTGGTGTTTCAGCGATTTGTAATTAGTTGCCTTCGTCAGGACCCAGGGGGTGGTGAGTACAGGACCCTGTTAGAAAGAATCACAGGGAAACCATTCTGAGGAATGAGTATACATTTGCTTGAACGAAGGATTGCCCAATAGAAACAGATAGCTCACCATTCACAAAGCAGAGGTTTACAAATTATTTACAAAGGTTTACAAAGAATAGCCACACAAAATGTATTTTAAAAACCAAAAAAAAAAAACAAATTGATTAATAATTCACACAGAGCAATCTTAGGGGCACTAGAAATGAAATAGATAAGTGGTTGAAGGGGTTCGTTGTAACATGTGTATTATACCCTGCGGGGTCCCCTTCAGTGAGTGTGTATATATATTAAGGGCAAAGCCAACAGGAGTATGTTCTTACATGGGATACTAGCTTGTATTGGCAGAGCCAGCATGAACATGTTTTCTTATATTATATTTACTTGCAAAATTGTACTGGCCACACACAGACGTGGCTGGTGCATTTGCGTGCTAGGGGTCAGGCACTGCCCCCTTGTTTCGATACTAGGTGAAAGATTTAAGGTTAGATTAAGAATCTACTTACACCCTTCACTTAGTGCAGTGTGCGGCGTGCCCCTGCAGCAGCATGACCATCATGGGCATTGGGATTGCGTGGTGTGCCAGGCCGCCTCAGAGTGTGGCGCGGCATGTGCTTTGTTGTGGAGCTACCAGAGAGCTGCTGTGGGGCCCCACATTCTGTTTTACACTATTGCCTCGCCCTTCGCTTGAGGTTGCTAGCACCCACTTCCCCTAGCTTGCAATATTTGCACACTTGGAACCTTGAAGAAGGTAGACTGTCGCCCGATAGTGAATCTAGATGAATGTTGATGGTATCCTTTACACTGATCCAAGGAGCAGGTGGAATTTAGCCCTACATTAAAGCAAGTTGATTTAGAGTTTAGACATCATATTATTCTGGGTCACTGCTTAGAATGTAGACCATGCATTTAACCTCTTACTCTCCATGCACAGGGAAACTATCCGATAGACCCGCACAAATCTGCCATCATACACCACTTGAAGACACTTCGCACAACACCTCTGACCCAAAAATGCAGCTACCATTCACGACAAAAATGTAATATATAGGTGCACACATAACTTCTATACCGCTCTCACTTACCCGCTTTAGACCACCTATCACCACCCATCCACATGCCAGCTCGTCATGGGTGGCTAGTAGGGTCTTGGCTGCCCCCCACATCTTAAGCACTGGCCAATATGCACACATGCATACAGGCATCTCCTAGAATTTCTTCCTATGCCCAGACTGCAGTCCCCCGAGCGCGTTCAACCTACAGCGCGTTGTGGCCATACTAATGGTGAAAGGCGCTATACAAATAACGCATTACTACTACTACTTACTAATACTACTACTACTGCTACTACTTATGAGATAGATCTGTTGCCCCAGCCATGTTAATGGCTCCTTTCAAGCTCGGACCAGGAGCATGCCGTAGGGTTTACTGTCCTTGAGAATTTGAGATATGCTTGTCAGCTGCTCTCTTCAATGCACACCCTTGAGCTTACACTTTGATAAAAGTCTCCTTAGCTCAGCATCATAATTGTCCAGTTTCTCCATTCCTTTTCTATATCGTTCAAGTGCATTGGTTCATTACCAAAGTGAACTTGCAATTTCCTGAGCGCCCATTCATACTTGGTTGCACCTGCACCTTCGTCTCCTGAGGTCCCATGTGCGTCGGCTTGAGGCAAGTGTCTGCAAACCCACTGCGCCACACTCCCCAAACAACTCAGCCTCTTACTTTCTTGCTATAATCACTGAAATGTTTTACAAGCATATTTATTTGCTGCTGGGCAGAGGCATTGCTAGGGGGGGCGGCTATAGTCCCAGGTCCTTTGGTTGCAGCCCCGGATAGAAGCTCAGGGGCTAGAACCAGAAGGCTAGCAGCTAGCCCTGGGTCCCACCAGTCCCGACATTGGCGAATACCCAAATCTTTTCCAGGCCTAGCAACACCCCTGCTGCTGCGGGAGTAGATATTAAGAATATTGCTTAATACGAAGCCTCTGTGACTCTTCACAGAACCCAAACCCCCTATTTAGGTAAACCAGTCATGATTAACATTAAACGTCATCAATGCCATTTTGCCATCAGAAGCGACCACAAAGGCCCGTAGCTTTCAGATTTCTGTAAAATGTGTTCTTTGCAGGCACTGCTTATGCACGCCATCCCAATACTGCATGCCCACTGCCCACAGTGCTGCACATACATACACTTCCCCAGCACACACCACAAATACAGCCACAATGGTATCTGGCCTTAAGGTCCTAACTGGGAATACTGGTACCTGAGATGACTTTGCTGTCTTGAGATAATGATAGCTGGTTTTGCTGTGGTAACTATGAATATCAGACAGTCCTCACTGTGCTAAGTGGGAATAATGGACTGTGGCCCTGCTCTTGTACTTGAGCATAATAGTATCTGGCCTCTCCGAGCTACTGATAGTGGGCAACATTGAACATGGCATTGATGACCTACTTGGGCATAATGGAATTTGGCACCGGTCTGCTAACTGGGCAGAGTTTAACTGCCACTGCTCTGCCAACGATACATGTCCTTAGCAAGGGTTTCCATAACTTGGAATGGAATGGCACGAGTGCATATAATTGGGTTTTAAAGTCAATTCTTAGCAATGGTGTGAGTCGGCAGGATTTTCATACCAATACCTTGCAATGGGAAATCCCCCTCACTAACGTGACAGGGGGTTTAGATTCTATTAAAGACAGGAGGCGAGTATTATGCATTTCCATCTTTACTCTGAAACCACAGCAGCAAAGAAAAAACTTTACAAACAAAAAGTTTCAACAACAGAACTAGATAAGAGTTCAATGTCCATGCATGGGGAACTCCCCAAACCATCATGGAGGACAGGTCATGCCCTGCAGGGAACCAATGAGCAGGGACCCTCCTCTATATATATCCATTACTCTAACCCCAACCCCTCTTTCTGCAGCTGTCTTGCACCAGACGTCCAATGAAACGGTTGAACTGCGTAGCGCAGAGAAAGGATCCAGCGAAACTGGAGATCTCAACCTTCCCACAGCCTGAATCTATGACGAAGTTCTTCTGGATAGGACTTCTCACCCAAATCTGAAACAATATGAAATATAACAGGGTGGGTGGGTGGAAGCAGAACAGCCAATAGAAAGGGAGGGTGGGTGGGATAATACTCGCCTCCTGTCTTTAATAGAATCTAAACCCCCTGTCACGTTAGTGAGGGGGATTTCCCATTCTATGGCATGACAGGAGGCTTCATGTTATGCAAGTTCAAAGCCCTTGCATCCCAATCCAAATCCCAACCTGAGCAATACACTAGTGATAAAATAAAATTATTATTCCACATATTATTACCATGACCAAACAGCTGCTTTGACAATTCCCTCCTTCAGGAGAGCATCTTAAACACTATAGCATCTTCCATTGAAGGACCAAGGAGCAATTAACTCCCTTTCTCTGCAAGTCTACTTAATCCATATGGCCCAAGGGTAAGAGACCCCGCAATAATGTTCCCACAGGAAAGCAGCTGAGAGGTATTTAGGGGTTAAGTCCAATTTAAGCATTTAAAAACACTTAAAAACTTATACATTAGAAAATGACCCAGACCTGGATAATAAATGGAGGAAACCCTATGGGTACCCAATCTGGCAATAAATCCTGACCCCCGGGAGAACATTCCACTGTCCATATCTAAAGGGCTGAAACAGGAGATGTACTTTAACAGGAAAGAAACTCCACATGGATAACTTTGAAAACAGTTGTAGCACAGACAATCCTTACTTGAAAAAACAAAGATGTGGTAATACCATATGATATAATCGAAGCCGATAAGAAACACCTAGTCAAGGTGGAACCCCAAAACCAATGGACCTGAAGGTCCCGCGCACCAAGTACTGCCAACCACCGTTTTCACCCTTAGCGACCATGTTTCGCTGCGATAATGGCAGTAAAATGCAATCATTGGCATGTAAAGTAGCCTTCGTAGACCGTTCTACCAGAACAACCTATTTCCGTTAAGGGAGAAACAGAAGCAAAATCTTATCACATACCCATTCACTGAATAGCCGCCATCTAAAAGAAAACAGGCTTATTAAAGGCTTTCCAAAAGTCCTTGATGACCCAGATAGTGCACTGCGCAAAGAACTTCTGAAGCCCCAGGAAAAGATGCAAATATATTCTAATGAATAACAGAGGAACCATAAGAGAGAAGTGACGGGCAGAGATAGAGAAAGGTGGATAGGGATGACACTAGACAACATGCACCGTAAAATCCTATAGGGATGGGAACCATCCCCTCCCGAGAAGGCCCCAAAAGGAACCGAGCAATCCCGGAGGAACCGTCCGAAGACAGTGGACAGTCATCCACCTTCTCACAAGGAAAAGAGATACCCAATCGGAACTCCAACCGTACCAGATTGAGGCCAAGAGAGAGCTAATAATGTAGCTTTCATAAAGCGCTACAAACCATCAGGCATCTGAGCCCTGCTTGTTATAACACACGGTGTGTGGAGCTCATTTATCGATCTCGCAAGTATGAAAGGCTGAGTGTGGCTCTGCCCATTGGATCCTGCATCAGCAGGCTTTGCACAGATGCTAAAGCGAGTGATGCACTTGCTGAGTTATCGGACCGACATTCTGATTGACAATATGTTGCTCCAGACATAAGCTAACTGGAATTGATCTTAGAGAAAGGCTCTTGTGTGTAACAGGGTTAGGTAACTGTTCCAAAGGCTGATCCAAATGCGAGAGCAATAGATACTCGCGGGGTGCTTGGAACAATGACACGGAAGGAGCTGGCCCTCTGCCCATCTAGGTTAACTAGCTAATGGAAAAAATCACCCTTTCCAGGGGAGAAAACTGCTAACTCCTTACTTAAGTACAGTCTATCATCCCAAAGGATAAGATGCAGAGTTATAATGACGTGCCTAAAACCAAGAACAAACTCTGTAATTGCGGAAGGGACATCTCTAACTGTATCCAAGAAACAAATATATATATATATATATATACACACACGCCAGAACCTTTGGAACCTCGGTGAGTTATCACCTTCTTCATTAACTTGGTGACACCAGGGGCTGAAGGGAAAGGCCAAACCGAAAGGGAGGGACAATGATAAGAGTGAACCCATCAGTAGAACTGACGCGGAAACTCCTGAGGGGAGGAATAATGGAGGAAACCCCCCAACACTAACCCTCGAGGTCTAATACGACCATACCATCTGCCAGGAGACAGGAAACAATGAGCATAACAATACTTCCATTTAAAGAGTGCCACAAATATATGTTAAAACTTGTAAAATACTTATTATTAGAAGTATCCTATATGTCCACTCCCAATTAGTGAGAGCATATTTATCTCATTCATAATTGAGAAACCGTGAGGGAGGTTGTTATCACCGCCCCTTCTAAAATGAGGGCAAGGGAAAAACTGACAGAGGAAGAGCACAAATAAGATCCTTGTTAACCCACAGCAACCCCCAGGGGTTTGAGATGAACATCATCTACGAAAACCTAGGGAACACCAAAGGCATTACAGGAGATATCCTATGACTAGCAGGACTGCTGTCGGCACAATCCTTCCAAAGGAACAAAAAACACCATGCTCAAGCCCCTCGAGCAGAGGAGTAACTGTGCGCACTTCTTGATGCACCTTCTACCGGATAGGTAGACTCAGGAAAACATCCAAAGGAGCTGCTCCCTTCTCCTGAGGGGCAAGATCTTAATAAAGCCACCTGTTCAATAATAATTTGAGATGAAATCGCACAGGTAAGGGCTTAGGTCATCCTGTGGCAGTGAAGGTTTCCCATCGAAGCCGAGCAGGCAATCGCTCTTATAATCCAGACTTCATGATCCGCACATTTTCAAGTGCTTGTATTATAATCCGAACCTGGATTGTATAGTTCAACCTCTCAGAGGAATGCGTTGCCCTTGAGCCATCCCTTCTCACAAGAGTGGTAACTACGCCGCTCCGTAAGAGCAGAGGCGCCGTCGTTGCCGAGCAGGCAAACAGATCTCGATCAAGTAGCCCAGTACTTGCACATCAAATAGTGAACATAGAGGTTACATCCCTCTTTAGCCAGTGAGCAAACTGGGTTATACATGTCCTAAAAAACCCAGATACCCTCTTCCTTCGTAGGGTCCTACCCCTTATGTCCTCTAGGGCAAAGAAGGATACCCAGGACTGTGCAATCAATGTTGAGAGGGTTAGCTCACAAAACAAGAAGATGGCACTGTCTCCCAAGACCGCCCCCCTGATGAGGGAAGAAGGCTAAGGTTCTTAACGCCTCATGAAGGCAAGTAGGGTCCGCCAAATTAACTGACACAGAAACCAAGGACCATGCATTAGGGGAGATATATATTAAGAAAACAGGATATGAGGAACAGACCAGAACTGTGGGTACACCCCCTAACCTGCGAACTTAACCCCTTCAGGGGAGGAGAAACCTAAAGGAAAACGGACTGAGTTGTCCTGAACTTACCTAACGGAAAAAGAGAGAGAGGGGGGTAATTAAGCAGACATTTCTTTTCCCCCGTAAAGGGACATGAAATATCATTCTAGTACAGGATTGTGCCTGAATGATGGCTGGATAGGAAGGCCCAAGCCCCCTCTAGGTCATTTAACAACCTCCTCCACCAACCCCTGTCTTTTCTTTGAAGGATAAAGTGAGAAAACAAATAAAACAAACAAAATAGTTGTTTGAACAAAGAGAAGCGTCAGTGCTTCACACACAGCTTAACCATTGCTGTGTCAAAGGAATACGCCAAGCAAGCGCACCACAAGCTGCTTACCCGAGCAGGGTATGGAAGTCAGCAGCACGCCAGGGAACAACCCTCGCATCCAAACTCAGGTGAAACCTGAAGCCGAGCAGGCAGCGGCACTCAAAATAAAGGTGCTGAAATTCTGACGCAAGATACACTTGGTAGCATTATGTATTTCATTTCTAAAATGTAAAGGTGGTGCATGGCGCTCCCCTCACCTGCGCTTCAGTAAGCAAAGCTGTTGCCAGGGCGCGCATGGGGATTGAAATGGGAGACCCTTATGTGGAAGCCTGCACCTTTCCCATAAGGATTACTTTAAAGGGAAAAACCCCTTTTATCTCATTTGGTATAAAGTGAACAATTTAGCAATTCATAATTTAGCATTCATAAGTCAGCAATTATATATATAGCGCTACAAACCCACAGGTATCCAAGCGCTGCTCAACCCTACCCCTGGGTCAGGGCAGCGTATAAAAAAGGAAAATTCCCTTATGGATAAATTCAAAAATTTGACATTCATGATTCAGCATAAAAAGATTTAAATTTGTTTTTAAATCATGCCAAGGATGTTCCAGACCTTGGATTAGAACTCAGGTCTCCAGCATTCCAAGACCAAGCACTTACCATTTGAGCCACTGGTGGCTGTACTAGCTACAGAAGAAAAAAGCGCTACTCAGCCCTACCCCTTGGCTGTGCGTGCGAGGTCCGAAGCAAAGGCTTCAAAGACCCGCGCTGACAAATACTCTCAAAATAAAAGAAAACATAACTGGGCGCACTAGGCACACCAACCCACGCGTGACAGGCCTGTAAGCAACAGCTTCTAAATGGGCCTCACGCGGAAAATAAACAAGATAAACAAAGGGTGTGCACGGGAGGTCTGAAGCCCAGGCTTCAAAGACCCAGCACAGCTGACATTCTGTACATAAATCACGCTGGACAGGCCTGAAGCTAAAGCTTTAGCTTCCACAAGGGCCCACGCAACTGCCCACATTATCGCAGAAAGAAAGTAAAATAAACACACAGCTCGGCGCTGCCAGGCGCCCCAAACCCATAAAAGGAACCATACTGCAGGAAGAAGCACGGGCGCTCGTGGCCCATTAATTCTGTTAGACGCCACAAAGTAAGTGGCTGCTCAAATGACACAGCAAATAAATTTAAAATAAGGAAACACAATTTTCCAAAGTGAAAGCCGCAAGGCACACATATATATGCAACACCAATTAATATGGCAAACACTGACTAATATGTAAGACACAACTGAAAGGGGTGACTTAGCTCTGTGGTGTCAGCAGCAAAGAAAGAGGGGTTGGGGTTAGAGTAATTGATATATATAGAGGAGGGTCCCTGCTCATTGGTTCCCTGCAGGGCATGACCTGTCCTCCATGATGGTTTGGGGAGTTCCCCATGCAACTCTTATCTAGTTCTGTTGTTGAAACTTTTTGTTTGTTAAGTTTTTTCTTTGCTGCTGTGGTTTCAGAGTAAAGATGGAAATGCATAATATGAAGCCTCCTGTCATGCCATAGAATTGTGTGAATAAGCAAGCCTTAGATGGCATTGCCCGGTGTACAATAGAAGTGCCTAGCAGATGAAACCCAAAGCAAATGATGCCACTAACTGACAAATGATGGTACTTGCTGGGAACATGGTGGCAGTAGCATGCGAAATATGAAACATGGTACCAATGCCTATTTATGGCCCAAAACTATTGACTTTGTCAATGCGTTTTGGATATCTCCTGCACCTCTTTACCCTCCTTGACGCTTACCCTTCAGCTTTACAACTTTCCTTTTCATCAGCTGGCAATGAACACTATGGGCCTCATGGACCGCGTTTGGGGGGAAACTTGGACAATTCACCCACAGCTCTGAGCTGGAGGTGACTGCACTGCCTTTCAGCCCTTTTTTGGCACAATTACTGCAGCACAATTACTTCTGCGGTCCGATGCACTCAAAATAAATGGGGACTTACCCTGCCACTGGAACTTATGATCCGGCGCTTATAGCACAGGACCAAGTTGCAGTAATGCTAATTGCACTGGGCGGCAGCTCGGCAGATTTACCTCCGGGTACTGCCCAACTCCTGATAGAGCCCTATATGTTTAATTGTGATCCATACCTTCACTTGATATTCATTAAGAAATTGATAGGCTGCCTAATTTACAACACGTTTCTACTGCTGTTCCCCAAGATCACGAGTTTCTGGCACAACAATCATACTTCCTGTGACCCAGTCATCATTGATTTTTAAATGTTTCCTTTTTTGTGTGTGAGTAAAAACGGTGTACAACAGGGCAAATAAAAATCTGCAGGTACTCCTCACGAATATATGACATCACTCGGACCAACACGAGCATCGTGTGCATGTTAATAACACAATTACTCGCCCTAATGGGATTAGCGCCGAGAGGCTGCAGGCAGCCATTGGGCACACTTTGGCGGGAGGAAGGCGCGCGCTTCGCTCATCAGCAGCAGTATTGCCAGCAGCTGCTGCTCGGTAATTGTTACTTGAAATGTCCCCGAGCTTGAATACGCTTCAGGTTTTAAATCAGCTTAATCGGGCGGGCACACAGAAGCACCTCCACTCGTTCTTTGAGATAGCAAGATACAATGCTACACTAGCCGGTCCACCACTGCCTGACTGTGCAGTCGCTAAATTTAGTAGCACTCTGCACCTTAGCTGTACAGTTTACTTCAAATGGGAACATTATTTGAGTTCAATCGTCTATATATGGAGGCTGCCTTTATTTCACACGTGCCGCCATGCCCCACTGCATTCGGGAGATGCTAATCCAGTCCTAGTTTTCATTTTGCATGTTGGGACTTCAAGTCCTGGATTGCCCCATTCTAAAGCAGCGGCTACACGTCCCAGAATGGAAAGTTAAAAGCGGGACTTGAATAGCATCTCCCAAATGGAATGGGGCATGTTAGCATGCATGTTATTTGGAGGTGGTTGAAATTTTAACATTCACGTGCAATCTTATTTAAGCAAAAAAAGCCAGCACCATACCAGATGGTCCCTGTTCAAGCATACTTTTTAATTTCGCCAGTAGCTGGTTTATAGCTACAAATATGCCATTGCCTTTCAGAAGTCAATGAAAAAAACACAGCGCCAGCTCAAAGAGATCCCAAGGGGATGTGTTTTGGGTTGGGAGGCGGAGGTAGTGGGCAGGTATTGCCATAGAGACTAGGAGGGCCATATGTGGTCAAAGAGTGGCTAAATAACCAAACAACATCCACAGGCTGTGTATCCCTCCTCACATACCTTCTCTCTCTCTGAAAACACAGCGCTAGCTCAAAGAGATCGCAGGAGGATGTGTTTTGGGCCGGGAGGTGGAGGTAGTGGGAAGGTATTGCCATAGAGACTAGGAGGGCCATATGTGGTCAAAGAGTGGCTAAATAACCAAACAACATCCGCAGGCTGTGTATCCCTCCTCACATGCCTTCTCTCTCTGAAAACACATCGCTAGCTCAAAGAGATCGCAGGAAGATGTGTTTTGGCCCGGGAGGTGGAGGTAGTGGGTAGTTATTGCCATAGAGACTAGGATGGCCATATGTGGTCAAAGGGTGGCTAAATAACCAAACAACACCCGCAGGCTGTGTATCCCTCCTCACATGCCTTCTCTCTCTCTGAAAACACAGCGCTAGCTCAAAGAGATTGCAGGAAGATGTGTTTTGGGCCGGGAGGTGGAGGTAGTGGGTAGTTATTGCCATAGAGACTAGGAGGGCCATATGTGGTCAAAGAGTGGCTAAATAACCAAACAACATCCGCAGGCTGTGTATCCCTCCTCACATGCCTTCTCTCTCTCTGAAAACACAGCGCTAGCTCAAAGAGATTGCAGGAAGATGTGTTTTGGGCCGGGAGGTGGAGGTAGTGGGTAGTTATTGCCATAGAGACTAGGAGGGCCATATGTGGTCAAAGAGTGGCTAAATAACCAAACAACATCCGCAGGCTGTGTATCCCTCCTCACATGCATTCTCTGTCTGAAAACACATCGCTAGCTCAAAGAGATCGCAGGAAGATGTGTTTTGGGCCGGGAGGTGGAGGTAGTGGGTAGTTATTGCCATAGAGACTAGGATGGCCATATGTGGTCAAAGGGTGGCTAAATAACCAAACAACACCCGCAGGCTGTGTATCCCTCCACACATGCCTTCTCTCTCCAAATGAGAATAGTTTTGGCTTACAGGCAGCGCTTGCAGGACCACCTAATAGCCCAAACTAAAGAGGTTCTGGCGGCGTGCAAAATTTAATAAAATTCAATTGTTGAGCCATTGAAGCATGAAGGGATCTATGGCAGGCAACCGCAGTTGGTGCCCTCAGAATGCTCAGCATTCAATCGATCCCGGTACCGGCAGATCTCATTCCAGGAAGTGTCAGTGGTTCAGAGGAAGTCAGTAATCGTAAGCATGTACCGACAGACCTGATCAGGATGAGGCACTTTGTGAAGCCCACTGCTGTGTTAGCCAAGCTACTCCTCTTGGGCCTAATATAATTGACAAACATTTAAGCATCTGACAGAGGCCAGGGAGTACTATTTATGGCCATGGAAATCACCATTGCCCATGCTCTTCCTTAAAGCACTCCTTCATGCTCGATTACTGGAAACCAGGGTGGAGCTCTATTTTACTAGCGGAGATCTGAAATCGGGCCTTGATAACCCAATCCCAAAAGGTCCCTTTGATGGGTGGCTGCATTCTTTGTATGGACATAAAAGACAACAAGCAAATGGCTGTTGTAATCATCTCCCTGGACTGCTTTTGACCTACCCACCTAATCAGCTTTTCTACTTATGGAGATCACACCCTGGATATTTGAAAAAGGGGCCAACAGCATTGTCATACCTGTCACACTACCCCTATTCTATGTGCACGGGTAACCATAATCCCTCATGCATTAACATCCTCAGATTGTTTGTTTTTCTGACATGACATGTGTAAAGTAGTTGTAAATATATCAAGACAATTACTGGACAGATATGTTTGTCTTCTGAGGGCTGTGGATCTGCTTAGATTCACATGCATTGCAGAGATTAGCAAGTAGTAACTGATAACGGTGGAGCTGCAGTAACAGTTGCAAATAAACGCTTTAAAACAGTTTGTCCCATCTGAGAATCTGTTCTTGCTTGTCTGTCTTCACAATAGTGTTGTGTAAAAGTGTGAACAGAACTCCTCATTACCACTTTAGAAATGGCCTCCAGTCACTTTGGAGGAAAGCCTGAATTTTCCTCCTGAGGTCTGTAGGAGGTGCTACGGTCTTGGACGCAGCCACAGGGCTCTCCACCATAGAAGAGTACAGGTCGACACACACTGACCCAAGAATGATTTGTTCCCAGTTCCCGCTGCCTTTTATTTTCGGCCTCCGCTATGATGGCAAATAGCTCTATATTGGTTTTTGTTGGGGATAATTGTTCTGGGATCGGGAGGGGAGAAATGGTTTGGGGAATGTATATGAAGTTGTGACGGAGTACTGAATTCTTTAGGGAAAGACGAGGCTCTCGAGGCCGTTCAGCAGTTAACTACATGAGCCACTAACACCTGGAGGGATGATGATGTCCTCAAGAAACCCTGTAACTAATATATTCACTATCACCTTAAAAGTACAGGGCCTGAATTCCCTTGCTTAACATAAGTCCCGCCTCACTAGACTACATGATAAAGGGGCATCTATCGCCTTCCTGCAAGAAATCCATGCATGGCCCTTAGACAAGGGCGGTCTGATGAAAGGAGAATTCCCAAAGCAATTTCTGTCCACGGCAGGGAGTAAAAAGAGAGGTACTGTGATACTGATAGCTAGAGACATCTTCTGGGAGGTTGGCACTGTGCGCAATCGCTTTGGTCGATATGTGGGAGTCAGTGGTGCCTGTAAGGGAGGCATGATATCACAAGTATGACACTGACACAAGAAGTACCATTTGTAAAACCTTTATTCAATTTGCGGGGTTTGGAAAAACTCCTACTTTGCCCTATAGCTAAAATGGGAGTAGTCTCTACCATCAAATTATAAAGAAAACACAGTCCTAGTCAGTCTCTGTCAAATCAAAGATCGCCTATACTAACAAAACCTAATTCCTGCCCTATCTTTTATACAAAAAGTGTGTAAAGGGGAATATGTATGCAAAGGAAAATTAGTGTTAGAATATACAGAATCAAAAGAAGCTGTGTCAGCTCTCCTCCCCATGTTGGACAGCACAGAGTAAGGCGGTTCCTGTAGACAGGATGACATACTCTGACTCAGGTTCTCAAAACAAAAGCAGTTTAAAATGTGGATTGAAGCCCGCCTGGCCTTCCACGTTAAAGTGTCTTTTCCAGTGTTCCAAAAGTTCTTTCACAATTCATCTAAAGGTTCACAGTTCAACAAAAGTTCATGCAGGTCTCCCTCGATCGGGCTCAGATCTTTCAATCACATCACTTGCAGGGGTTACATACCCCAAGCTTAATTCACATTCTTTAGGGGTTCCCTTCCCCTAACCTATCACACTTCCAGTCTCCCTCAGTCAGGCCAGGACCTTTTCCTGATGTCGCAGGCTTTCGAATGTGCGAGGCTTCAACTATAGACCTCTGCAGCACCACTTCGACTTTCTCTTCAGCTTGCACTCTTGTGTTATTTGCCCCAGTGTCTCTTGGTCTGGGTAGTTCAATATGACAAGCACAAAGGTTCACTATTCACTTTTCATTCCCCCTTTCTCCGGGGTCAATCTTGATCATCACGCTTTTTAAAGTTCATTCAATTCGTTGCTTTATAACAAAAACATTTCACCTTTCGCTGAGACTTTTGAGTGGGCTAATTCCTTTCACCGGACCACTCCTCTACTCTGTATCACTGGCTTCACAGTTATCGATAATTTAAAGTTCACCACAGGTCTGCCTTTCTTCGCGTCTCATCCACACGTGTGCAGCCTTCAATTGTGAGACATACTATTGCAACTACAATCTTTCCTTAGCACACACCGGTCTTTCATGTCGCTCGCCAACTCACCCGCTGTGTGCATTCCTTTCTTGTCTTTGCTGTTTCAATTCACGAGTCAAGGTTAATACCACAGGCTTGGCGACACCTCCCCATTTCTGCCGTTCACCCAGGAGGGTCGCTGGTCCCCTTGAAACTCAATGCAGTCTTCTTGTCTGGGATTTGGCCTTCTGCACGTATCCTTTATGGTTGTTTGGAGGCAACAACCTCCTGAAGGGAACTCCTGGGTTTCTCTACCATTTGCTCTCGTCCCTCTATCCGTCGCTCTGCTCTAGTAGGTACGCCTTCGCCACAGATAATCTGCTGCTTCTCGTATTCCACCTTGCTCAGAGTGTGTCTCTATGTTCCGCCTTTTATCCGTGTGGGGAGAGCTATTGGGTATCAGATCTATGTGATTTAAGTCAAGCGCCTGATTTTGCCCCACCCTATTAGCGGGACATGTCCAATGAGACATGTAAGGGTTAGCCTTGTTACTCTCAGTCGCCCTCTTCGGCCCAGTGTGTGTCTAGAAAGGGGGGGGGAGTTGGGACATTGGAGAATCCTAAAAAATAGGATGGGTCATGGGTACGGGAAAGGGAGGAATACTGCTTATCACCATCGATCGTCTCACCCCTACTCCCCGAATGCATCTCACCTAGGTGATCCTCCCACACTGGTCCACCCCAGGGTCTTGATCCAACAGCAATGGCCGTGACCTGGCCACCTAAAAGAGATCCATGGGGACTAGTAGGTGAGGCACCCTTTGGTTTCTCATGTGCCTTATTTGGGTACATTACTACTCCCATTTCTTTCTACGGTCCCAGTGACAAACAGATTGGCATCTTCATGGAGGAACAGGTTATAATTGGGGGGATTTCCATTTAGCTCCCAATCTTAACATGGAGAAGCAGTCCCACCTGATCCACATGACTACAAAAAGTTGCTGTCATTAACGAGATTCCTCAGAGAATTGAACGTCATTCATATTTGGTGATTTATGGATATCGACGAGAGGGATGTTACCTACTTCTCTCATGCCCATCAATGATATTCTAGAATAAACACCCTCTTGGCCACATTCTCCCTGGTTCCTTATTTCCCTGTTGTGAGCATTGTATTGAAATTCCTCTCAGATTTTGCCCCAGCAGAGATGACACTTTCTGCCATTCTTTCAAGACCCCAGTCTAGGCCCCACCAGAGTTTGTATGACCAGGTTCTGAGGGACTCAGTCTTGTGGACCAACGTGGAAAGTGCCATAAGCAGTTATTTCGTGAACAACCCAGAAAGAGACTCCACAGAGGGAGTGAAATGGGACGTCATGAAAACGGTGATTCACAGAGATTTGATCTCCCACACAGGAGCCTGTACAAGATCTTGGGCAGCAGTCGGGGATTCTGTAGAGGGGGAGTTATGAGCACGAGAGCACGGTCTTAAAAAGGGTTCCTAAAACCACACAAGCTCCTGAGGTTGGCCCACAACAAGCTTGAAGTGTTATCAGCAGACTGAACGGCACAGCCGATCCTGCAGACTAGGCAAACCCATTATACTAAGTGCAATAAGGCATCCACAATAGTAGCGTATAAGCGTAAACCCCTCCATAGAAGAAATAACATAGCTGGGCTGAGAGACAGGGATGGGAGGGCTCATTACATTGATGAGAAAACAGTTGAGATTATCAGGGGCTAATTCCAAGAGATGATGAAGAGTGGAAATGTGAGCCAATCCAGACAAAAGAAATATATTGAAATCTCAAATCTGCCTCAAATTGGATCCAAGGATCAGAGTGAACTAGACCGGCCTACCCAAGCAGGAGAAGTGGACAGAGTGATTACCTCCCTGAGCAATTAAAGCCTGGGACCAGATGGGTTTACTACCCAAACTTTTAAAGCTCAAATGATGAAGTCACTGACAGCACAGGTCTTCAACTCTTTCCTGATATCAGGGGAGGCCAAGCTGTCCATGGGGGAAACCTCTGTGGTACTTATTTTGAAGACTGGTGGGGAGCCCTTTGAGTGCGACCCCTACTGGACTATTACATTGATGAACGTTGATTCAAAGATCTTCTCTACATTTCTTGCAATGAGATCAATGCACGTTATTCCATCCATGGTAGATCTAGATCAGACCATAGGTATTGTGAAGAGATGCACCCAGGACAACATCAGAAAGGTCTTGGATTTGGTACAGATAGGCAGGAGAAACAGGGGCCTGGCTGGTGTGGGAAGTGTTACCCTTGATGACACTAAGGCCAGGGTCGTCATTTAGGGGTTGCCAGAGGTTGTAACTGCGAACTCTGAGGTCTCCATTGCGACCTCTGTGGTCTCCCTTGCGGACCTCTAAAAAAAAGTGTTTTACATTTTTTTAAACTTTTTTTATGAAAACTCCTGGGCTGTGGCCAGAACCATGTGGCTCTTTACTTCTGGAGTGGCTGGTTTTCTTGTTCAGGCCCCTTAAAAAAATAAGAAAAATAAGATCAGGAGTGCCACAAGTCTAACACTTTCAGCACTGACCCTAAACAAGAAAGAATAGAAATACCAAATTATGTGTCTTTCTGGAATTATATACAATAATTGCTAGACTCATTAAAGATTTATTTCAGGCACACTTCAGGGGGTGAGTCACTGATTTAGTCTGTTCTTAAATGCCTCAACTCAGCCTTTCATCCTTCTGAGGTCGATAAATGAGTACCAACAAAGGTTGGGTGATATTGGGTGTATATTTTTTCTATATAAAGCGCTAAAGCGTAAGTGCTATATAATAACACATCATTATCATTTGGTCATGGACGTCTGCTTGCATTGACAGTAATTTGGTAATTTTTTTTTTGTTTTTTTATTGTAACAATTAGTTATTTACACAACTTTAATTACAAAAATGTTATGAGCAAGTTCTTCATTGATTTCTCCAAACAGCGAGCTTGATGCCTTATCAATCGAATTGATCATCATCAAATTTTTTGTTTAGAACTCCTCCAAATTAAAATTAATTTGAGCAAGGTTCAGCTTCTAAAATATTTTCAAGAAAATCCACCACAGCTCAAGTCAATCTGACATTATTTCCAGCTATTAATGTATACCACAGATTTTCAGTTTTTTGGCAAGTCGATGTTAGATGCTGAAGAAAAAATGATCGCTGGCTAGACACCAAGCTACATTCAGTGATTAAATGTTTAAGCGATTCTGATGCATTTTTGCAAAACCTGCATCTAGAATCTGTTGTGTCTTTTAGGTGTCTCAGGTACATCATCTCTTTTGTTTGGTAGATATTAAGTTGTAGTCTTAGGAATTTATTTTGATGAGGTCTTGATGGAAATCTTAATAGATATTTGGACAACTTATCTAAATTATTACATGTTAAACCCAGGTTGAGCGAAGTTGGCATCGCCTCACGCATTTCGCTATTTTTTATCCACAGCCATCTTCTAAACTTCTTTTTCGCATTTGTGGTGTTTCTCGAACTGTTGCCCATGAAATGTGAGTAATTGCTAACAGTTTTTTTTTATTTTTGTTGCCCAAATAGCTAAGATTCCTACATATGGTTGTTCACCAGATTCTTTTAGTATTGCGTAAACCGGTGTGACACTGTTCAGGTTCATTTTGCGTAAGAGGGCTATAGATTTCCATTGAATCAGGCCGGTTAATGGCTCTAAACCCAGTTCATGCCTTAATGCCACCATAGACACGTACCTTGGTAGCGCCAAGACTCCTCTCCAGAATTGACCTTCTAGGGCTGCCCAAATACGGTTGTCAATGTTCAAGCCTTCCTCCGCCCCATATGTCAGAGCTGGGATGACTTTCTGACGATACAACGTCATAATAGGGATCAGAGTACATTTTCCATATTCATTATTCAGCCATTTACCTTGTAGAGTGAATGCTGACAATCGCTGCTACAAGTCTACAAACCAGGCCTGTTCTCTGATTGATTTATTTATATGGACTCCCAAGTATCGTATCGTTTGTACAGAGTCAATCTTTTCATCTGCGGCTGACCAACCAAAGCTTTTATGCGTTAGTTTATGCGCTGTGCCAAACGACATGATCTTCGATTTACCGGCATTGATTTCAAGGTCATTTGCTTGTAAGTATAAGACCAAAGCCTGTAAAAGCCTTTGGAAACCTATTTCAGTTTGGTCAAGGAGGACAATATCGTCGGCATACATTGCATAACTTATTGGTTGTTTATTCAATTTCGGAGGAAAACAGCGGATGTTATCTAGCGCCTCAGGTAAGTCAGCAATATAAAGCTTAAAGAGCAATGCTGCTAACGGGCAGCTTTTTTTGACTCCTTAAAAAGTCTGAACCTCGTTCGTCAGAGTGCCAATATTGTCTATGCGAACCTTTATGGATGTTTCATTATGGAGGGCCATGAGTGGCTGAAGTAAAGTCGATGGACAGGACCATGGTGTTCATTTCTTCCACAATCTTGTGCGATTTAATCGGTCAAAAGCTTGACGCATATCTATGAAAGCAACAAATATTTTTTTCTCATGCATCAAGGTTTCAAGCTTTAATATGTTCACTATGAAGAGATTGACTTTGGTTCCAACATTCTTAGTAAAGCCAGTTTGCCGGCTATCTAATAGGTTATGAGTTGACACCCATGTGGCAAGTTTCAATTGTAAACAGGTGGCAAATATTTTGCCTATTATATCCAGGAGGGCAATAGGGCGATAGTTGGCAGGATTGTCCCTATTGCCCTTCTTAAAAATAGGCACAATAACTGCGGTCTTCCAAGAGCTTGGAATTTCCTTAGCTACTGAGATTACTTTGAATAGATCCACAATGAAGTCTGCCCAAAGCTCCATTTTCTCCTTTATCATTATGGTCGTAAGCCCATCAGGGCCTGCTGCACGTGAGTTCTTTAGTTGTTTTATTCGTGAAATAATATTAGCTCTAGATTCGCACACGTCCCAAGGTTCTAATGATATCATAGGCTCTAATTTAACATGTGATGATGTGCCTGCAAAGACTTTTCTGAAGTGATTTTCCCATAATGATACGGAAATTCCATTTGCCAGACTTGAGTCTTGATTTTTATTATTATTTAAGATCTTCCATATGTCTCTAGATTTGCGTTGAATAATAAGACCAAGCATTAATTCTGCACGTTCCTGGTCTCTAATATTTTAAAAGATTTTAGCCAATTTCGATATTTCATTTTACAGCTATTGATGGCTCTTTTTATATCGATAATTGCGCTGTCTTTTCTTTTTATTTGTCGAATTTTCTTATGCATTTGTTTCTTTTGCTGATTTACCTGAGCACTAAACACATTTTTTCTGTTGTTGATGACTTTTATTGTTTTGTTTTTGCTCTTTTAGAGCAAAATTGTATCAAAAGCGGTGCAAAATGTACTTTCTCGGCAAGGGTGGTTACCTCATCCTTTAGACGATCACTCAGCTGACTAATGTGCTGGTCATTAATTCGAAGATGATTCGATCCCTCGTTCACCTCAAGAGGAAAGCTATATTGATGTGATGTTGGTAAGCGTTCCAGTGTACAAATTAGTTCTAATAGGTTGTGATCGCTAACAAATGTTTCAATTATAGACATGCTTTCCACTTTCGCCCAAAATGACGAGGAAATCCAGATGTAATCCAGTGTTTTTTGACTTGCATCTCGTTGCCAGGTAGGTCTTGGGGGGAATATCCCCACGGATGGTGCCATTGATCATCTCGCAATTTCTCGTTATCATGGCATCCATCCATTTGTCTCCTCTCGTAGCTGTCACACTGAATTGTGATCTTTTTCTAAATGATGTCTCAAACCATGAGAAGTTAAAATCCCCACATATTAGAATTGTTAAATCACGGTAAGATGTTAAACATGGATCCATGATTGCTGTCACTGATTTAATAAAACTTGCTGTTGAAATCATTGCTGGATTCCAGTAAAGGTTAATGACTTGTAAGTGAGGGGGGTGTTCCTTGACAGTAGATTTTAGCTGAAGTACTGAGCCCTGTACAAAAATATTCGGAGTGAATGATTGTACTAATTCCCAACCATAAAATACCAGTAATTTGGTAATATGGGCCTATACGCACTGATCTTAAAGATACATCTGGCGATCCATTCTTGTATGAAATGTACATCACATTATAGCGATATCGTAACCATATTTTCCGTAGTATACAATGCTATGTGATGCACTTCCTGTTTTGTCAACGGGTGAAAGGTTGTGTTCCATCGCTTCCCGCGATATCACTTTGGGGTGGGGTCAAATGACATCACTGCCTGCAATGTCATCAGGGGTCAAGGGTTGTGTGATGTCACTTCCACTACCCCTTGCATTTCAGTGAAATGACATCCCTGACTAAGGCATTCAATAAGGTGCATTGAAGTTACATTCAATTGACCCTAATGGGCTATGGCTTTTGTCCAACTTTTGAATCTTTCATAATAATAGCAGGCCCACACATGTGATCCCGATAGGTGATCCCACCAAATCTCTGATGGTTAGTTGTAGGGGCTTGTAGGTTGGTTGAATGGCTGACTATGGAAGGAGTGCCTGTTAGTTGATCCAATAAATCGAATAGTGGTGAGTGTCCAAGGCAGTTTGGGGTGTGTGCAGCGGCTCGGAAAGTCTTGAGACAGTTAAGCCTGCTCAAAATGGATTGAAGCTGAAAACCAAGGTCCAGGGTTGGTGAAGTTGGCAGCCAAGATGGGCTAAGATCCCCCACTCTAAGGTGATGACCTGCATGTTGGCAGCTAGGAGGCGTCCCTTAACGTAGCTATACAACTCACTCTGCAGAGCTCCCAAAACTGAATAACTGGTTGGACCAGATATGGGATACTCTAAACAGATATGAAATCATACCATCATTAATTCAATGTATTGGTTCCCCTTTATTGACTATGTCCACAATAATATTTTTAGGTTAACATTTATTGCAGAAATGCACTGACAAAACAGTGTTACTTATTTTAAACCTCTTGTAATCCACCAGGTTATAATGTGAAGCAATCATTAGAATGTGGGTGATGCCATTTCACGTTCTTGATCCCATTTTTGCAACATAATTATTTAATATGTTAACGTCTTTTAATTAGCCTATAAGCACCCAATATAAAACCTAATTGTGCGGCCTTGTGGCGATTGAGAACACACTATACATCTGGTGCTATTAAGGTCTCTATAGTCAAAGCTGCTTGTAAGGTTCCTCTCTCTTCCTGTTTGAATTCTTGGTTTTGTTTTTGTGAAATGTTAAAACAAAATAAATTGTACAAATAAAAGATGCTTGGACGCTCTCCTACCAGCCATCTATACAATTCAGAATACTTTCATTCTAAAGGGTGCATTCCATGGTGCATTTAAGCATGCATGAGTCATGGCAAGGCAAGATGCTGGACATTGGCAGCTTCATTGACAATTCATGCATCTTTCCTGAATATTTCACACCCAAGGATATCACACAAAGGAGGAGTGAGGCAAAGGATCTGGAGAAGAGGAAAGCACAACACGAGCAATCGAAAGTGGCACCAGCAGGAAACTTTGGACAGCTCGATGAGTGCCTGGGTCCCTCCACTCAGCAGCAGACATGATGCCCAGGTGTGATCCAAGGGATTATATTTACCTTGATGAGGCTAAATGCCTAGAGGCAGCTCTTTGGCTGGTGCCTGCTCCTGTAAAGCCGCGTGGGCCCCCAAGAGGATGTAAAAGTCGACCTGTAGGGAGTAAAATCAGCTGCTGGTTCCTCAGCAGCAAGATTGCTGAGGCCCTCCCCCTCCCACCAGCCCCCACCCCGCCCACTGCAATGAAGGCTGGGTGTTGCAAGGGGGTTGTGTAGTGCTGCCGAGAGAGAAGATCACCTGTGTGAGCATCCTTGCTTTGAATAAAACTGCAGAGCAGCCACTGATGACTGGTGGACGGTAGTATCCCAGCGGATATGTTATGTATCTCCCTCTCTGCTAAAAGGAGGGCAGCGAACACCACACATTTTGGGATCCCCGAAATAGAGAGCCCGAAAGAACTCTCTGTTTCACCTGGATTGCCAGTCGCAGAGGGCGGACACTTCCCTTAGAAGTGGGCCTGATCTAGTATTTTAGGAGCAGGCTTTAAAATGCACCAATCACATGCTAGGATTTTATTCGAAATGGAGTGGGATCCCAACATTGTTTATTTCTGTTGGAGTTGTTGACAGCTCAACATTCCCTTCCCCATAGATTTGATCCAAGAAGGGAAAGAGACACATTTCGTCGACATCTTAAGGAACCCAGAGTCTACCAGAAGAACCCTGAAGCCAGACTACAGCAAGACTCTTTGGACAAGGACACTTAAATTACCCCAAGGGGACAGAGTTCTGTACATAAATGTGTCTACTAACTTGCTGGAGAAGTGCAAAAGAGGGTCTAGATCTGGTAGGCCATCGAAAACGAGCACCCCCTAAAGTCAAAGGGCATTACGTCTTCGGCGCGGGTGTTAATTAGAATTTCATACATTGATCTGAGAATTTTCTTTTAGCCTGACAAGCCATCGCCGAACCATCTTCGCTTTGAGATGCTGCAGCATCATGGCTGATGTCTGTGCACTGAGCCCCTGCTCCTCCTTGCCCCGCCTGCCTGAGCCACACACAGTTCATCAAGTCCCCTCTTCCTACTATTGAGGTCCCACACACCCTAAACTATGCACTCATCACTCGCGTCGAGCATTTAAAATTGTGAGCCCTGTCACCTTGTTGAACTTTAGACCAACCTCTGTTTTACAGCGCTTTGCACAGACACTTGAAATGGTCTAACTCATGCAGTTTTCCATCCATCATGAGTCCAATGACATGGAAGATGGATGGAGGCTTCTGAGGCAGGCTTCCGATGATGACAGGCAATAGAGATCGAAACATAGCAGCCAATACAAAACATGCTGCTGATAATAATATATCTATCAGCAGCTTCAAATTGTATTGATTATTGGTCAGACCGAACGGCCTGGCCACCCTCCAGGAACTGCCACTTACCTTACCAATAACCTCAATACAGCAGCTGAATGTTAAACTAGCATGTATTTTCTTAAACTCCACAACATCAACTTGGGCTGCACTGCAACAAGTTCTATTCCAGATGTTCTTCAATATACACAAGGCGTAGCATGCCTCATATTAGAAGATGGATTTCTGCAACACCACCAGATAGAGATCTGTTTCAAATATAGCCAGTGTTGAAACCAACAAAACTAGTCCTGTTTTTGTGTCTGTAGATTTATTTTCTATAGCAAAGAGAGCAAGCTTCATTGCCACTAAGTGTTGGAGCTGCTGTGAGAAACCTGAGCTGCGGCTACAGCAACACATGATTCAATGCTAACACAGCAGTGGAGGAGCTTTGATTTTGACTAGAAATGGTGATAGAGAAAATGACAAGATGGTGATCGAAAACTTAGGTGTTTGACCTCAAGTTACAGATAGCTCTCAAGTAGCAATAATGTAACAAAAGGGGGGTATTGGAAATCTGAAAGTTGAAGGAGGCATGACTGGGTCCTCCCCAGGCAGGTGGAGTGGGCTGCTTGCCATAGGGGGAAGGGAGGTAGCTGTACAAGTGAGGTCTAAGAGGTGAGCTCTAAGGGTGCCCTTGAATGTAAGACGACTGCTTTGCAGCAGGGAATGATGGAAGATAAAAGAAACTCCTTGCTCGTTGTACTTTCATATATTTGGATATGGTTCCAGTGATCCATTTGTATGTCAGGCATACCATTTGGGAATTAATTCTGTACTGGACCTATGGGAAGTGTAGGGTTCTGTGGGATGGAACTGGATGGGTGATTAGTAGGTGGGAAAGCATTATCCATTATTTACTAGGCAGGAGTTCACTACATAATGACATTGTGTGGTTTCAGGTTGCTTGGCGGGTGGGTGATGACCCTCTTCTGAGAGTCAATTCCCTTACTTATCTGGGATACGTAGTCTCTAACACAACATCTAAGCAATTTGGGACGCAACTAATAAACATAAAATACGGTTTGCAATTTAGCGAACATGAAAAGGATATATGCCCAGCTTTGTCTATGTCCCATTAAACCCCTAATCAAGTTGTACCTAATGCAAGTAGAACCAACCATTCTTTATGGATTAGACATCACTCTAAAAGACCTGAGTGAAAATTTAAACATCACACAGGGTATGTTATGGAAAAATACTTTAGGCTCGGCTAATTCCGTTCCCAATTCTGTAGTGAGGCACGAGTTAGGGCTGGTTTCATTGGCCACAAAAGCCCAATGAGGAAACTGGCAGACTATGCCAAGCTTCTTAATCCGCCCATCCAATCTCTTTATGAAGGGTGGGGTGCGGAGCAATTACGTACCTCAGGTAATACAATCACCAAATTTAAGGAGAAAATGAACATTCTTCTGGATTTAATAGTGTCCTCCAAAGAAGAACTGGTCACTGACCCAGCCAGTACGAAAAAGAAATTATTCTAGCAAGACTGGGCTAAAACAAATGAGGAACTGGCTACCTACAATCTTTACAAGCAATACGCAAAGCTGAACTACAAAAGGGATATTTTGTCTGAATATTTGCACATTTTTCCCTGTTCAAGAAAAAGAACGATGTATTTGCGTTTCCGCTTAAATCAGCTCCCGACCCGGGAGAAAGTCAGTGGCTGGAAAACGGGGCCAGCGAACAAAGATTGTAGGTTTTGTGGAAAAGATAATCTAAGCAAAACTACTAAACATTTGGGGATGGGGTGTACTGCTCTAAAGGAAGACAGAGTTAAACATCTGGGCTTAACCATAGGCAACACTGCTTTTTGGGCTAGCTTGATGCAAGGTGAGCTACACAGTTTGATATTGTCCTTATGTGGGTTTCTTGGCATCATTCCAAAAAAGCTTCAGTAATTAAATTCAGCGGACGCAATAGAAAAATGTTAACTGAAGTTAAATCCTCCCTTCCCCTCAGCTTCCCCCACTTTTGCTTTTTTTTCTAGCATCACGATGAACAAGTCTGTGATTGGAGTTGACTTCTATGTCTTTATTACCTGTTTTATGTGTTGCTCCAGATGCAGTACGTGTTTTACTTGGTAATTAGATTACGTTGCACTTGGGGTTGTTCCACCTCTTTTTTTTAAAAAAACTTTGGTTTTATTCACATTTTCTTAATATAACAGACGGGTTCATTGTGAATTCAGATTTAACACCATCATCAAACCCCAGAACCCACCCCCTTCCTCCCCCAATCCCCCCCAACCCTGTCCCTCCCCCCCAATAAATTGTCCAATCAAAACTTTAACCACGGGAGCTTCCATCTGATCACTTCCTCTCGGTGCCTGGGAGCTGAACTATACGATCGCATCTGTGTTGGCTGTGTTGTGTCTGCTATCCCCCGGGCCGTGGGTCACACTGTTGTCCTTGGATACCACTCATTCGAAATCCCGCCCTTCCCACACCAGAGTGACCACATGGTGTCAATGGGCGTTCCAACCCCATGCCTGGTGTACACCGTACCAGTTTGCTTGAAAAATGCCGGACTCATTATTGACCAAAGCCATCAGTTTGTCCATGAGGAACATGTTCTTTAGTTTTTTCAGCCAATCCTCCTTAGAGGGGGTCTCCGGGCTCTTCCATCTCTCCGCCAGGGCCACCCTACCCGCCCGCAACATTGTTTCCCACATTCTTGGGTACCTATATATTTCCCCCTCCTCCGGGGGGAGGCCCAACAGCATCGTTAGTGGGTTTTGTGGGAGTAGTTCTTCGGTGACCTCCGCCATCCACCCCTTACACTCTCCCAAAACTTCTGAACCCTTGGGCAAAACCACCACATGTGACCCCTTGTCCCACTTGGCCACATCCCCTTGGACATCTGAGTGACACCCCTGGAAACATCTTTGACAGTTTCAAGGGGTCCCTATGCCATCCCTGCAAGATCTTGAAATTGTGCTCCATGTCTGACGTAAATAGGTTCCCATGAAATGCTATTTTGAATGTCCTGGACCATGCGTCCTCTGAAAGGGCTTCCCCAGCCAAGTCATTCCAAAACTTTGTGAAATCCTCTTCCCCCCTCTAAATTTTCAGTGTTCAAAATTTTGTACATCTTAGACACTGCCCCCTTCCTTGTTGTCGCGGTGTCCAATAATTTTTCAAAGGGGGTCAGCTGTCTCCGCAGGTTCTGTCCCCAAGACTGGTCGCAGAGAATGCCCTTTAGGCGCAGGTATTCAAAAACTGAGAGTGACCCCCGCCCTAGAGCCCCACTAATTTCCTCGTATTCGAGAAACTCACCCTCTTTGAACATTTGCCCCGCCCATTCCATCCCCATGTCCAACCAGGATTGGGCATTCCTGAACCCCCTGCCGCCGAGTCTGAGCGGGTGTCCCAAAAGTGAGGACATCGGGGAGGGTCATGAAGTGAGGTGTGCGGTCGTGGGCCCCTCTTTCCAAATCGAGCAGAGTACTCCCAAGGTTGGATGGGCCTTCAGTCTGCTCGGGATGGATTTGTGCGGCATCCACAGAAGGTCGCACACTTTTATAGAGTGGGCGTCCATATCTTCTAGATAGGAACAGTAGGTGCCCATCCCCTCTTTCATGTGTTCCAGAAGGACGCGCAACTGGGCAGCCCGGTAATAGATAAGAAAGTCTGGTAGCCCAAAACCCCCCTCTTCCCTGGGTAAAGTTAGAGTGGCCCTCCCTATCCTCGGGGTCTTCCCCTGTCATATGAACTCTCGAACTGCCTTCTGTAAATCCCGAAATGTTTGGTCGGGGACCTCCGTTGGGAGGGCTGTAAAGAGGTACAGCAGTCTCGGCAAGATATTCATTTTCACCGCCATCATACGATCGTACCAGGACAGGATCATCCCACCCCACCCCCTCAGGTCTGATGTAATCCCTGCCATTACGGGGACGTAGTTTGTTGGGGCCAGCTTTGAAAGGTCTCTGGTAAGGAGAACACCCAAGTATTGAATGGAATCTTTCTCCACCACAATCCCCTTGTACCTATCCAAGGGATCTAGACCCGGGTACCAGATCCTCATAGAGAGTAGCACTGACTTTGACGTGTTTATTTTTAGCCCCGAGAACTGCCCAAAGGTTGACATCAAGGACAGGAGAGGGGGGAGCGAGGAGCCGGGCTCCACCAAGTACGCCAGGATGTCATCAGCGAACAGGGAGAGCTTGAACTCCACTTCACCTCTTTTAATCCCCTTGATGTCAGGGTGGGCTCTCACTGCTATGGCCAGGGGTTCCATCGTTAGGACATATATCAAAGGGGAGAGTGGGCATCCCTGCCTTGTCCCCCGCGTGAGGGGGAATGGTTCTGACAACTCTCCATTCACCTGTAACCTAGCCGTAGGAGCTCTATATAATGCGGACACCCAGTCCCTGATGAGCACCCCAAAACCCTTTTTTTGGAGGAGGAGTTCCATGTATCTCTACTCGACCCTGTCAAAAGCTTTCTCAGAATCTAGAGAAAGCAGGCTCGCCTCGAGGTCCGACTCTTGGGCATAATGGACTAGGTCTATCATCTTTCTGATGTTATATTCCGTCGGATCCTTTCCCTCTTTGGGCAATACCACTATTATGGCCCTCATCATAGTATCTGGTAGATTTTCCCCCCTCTAACATCGCATTGAACACCCTCACCAGGTGTGGAGCTAGGGTGGACTGAAACCTCTTGTAGAAGTACACAGAGAAGCCGTCCTCTCCAGGAGACGTCCCAACCTTCATCCCGCTAATCGCATGCTCAACCTCTTCTTCTGTCACCGGACCCTCCAGACCCTCTGCCATTTCCCATGTCAAGGCCGGCACCTGGATGGAGTTCAGGAATCCCTCAATCTGGGTGTCGTCCCCGTCGTATTCCGACGAGTATTACTGTTCATAATATCGACGGAAGGCCGCTCCTATATTTGGGGTGTCATAACCCAGCGTCCCCCGTTCATTCCTCACTGCCTTCACCATCCTACTTCTCTGAACTTCCCTCAGCTTCCAGGCTAGAATTCTATCCGCCTTCTCGAATTATTTTTGTTTCACCAGTTGTAGACTCCGCTCAGTCTTATGCAGCAGGAGGTCTTTCAACTGGAGCTTGTAGTCTTGCAAGGAGGCCATCTGCTCCCTCACTAGAGGCTCCTGTGGGGGACCTCCTGGCTGGAGTTGGGCTATTTTTTCTCTCAAGGACCTCTCCTCGGCTTCCCTCTCCCTTTTTTTCTGTGCTCCCATCTTAATGAGGACTCCTCGCATGGGCGCCTTAAAGGCGTCCCACAGTATATGCGTGCCCACCTCACCATTGTCATTTAGTTCGAAATATTCCGTGATGGCGCCTAACACTTCCTGTGCCAGGACCTCATCCTTCAACAAGGAGTCATTGCATTTCCATCGCCCTCTGCTGACACTCCGCCATCCCCCTGCTATGGTGGCACGGACCAGATCATGGTCGGACCAGGGAACTGGGTCGACCCTGTGGTCAGAGATATATGGGAGCAGGGGCTCATCGACTAGGATGTAGTCTATTCAGGAGTACGACGCATGGATTGCTGAATAGAATGTGAAAGAGGGGACTCCGGTCCTGGGGCTCAGAAGGGAGTCTACCAGGCCCAGTTCCCGGTTGACTTTTTGGAAAATTCGAGCCATAGCTTCATCCGCGACCCTAGTGGGCTGGGGCCCCATGCATTTCCTATCAGTGGCCGGGTCCAGGAACATATTGAAATCCCCCCCACCACCATACCATGAACAAAAAGTTTCAATCTGTCCCTCACTTCTTCCCAGAATTGGGCCTGGCCTTCGTTTGGGCTATACACCACCACGAGAGTCAGAGGGGAGCCACGGAGGGAGCACTTCACCAGCAGATCCTCTTGGTCCTTCAACGTGGCCTCCTTTTCAAAACCGACGTCCCTTGGCAGCAATATGGCTACCCCCCTTTTCTTGGTCTTGTGCGATGCACTAAACACCTCCCCGATCCCTCCCCCCTGCATTTTTGGTTCCTTCCCCCGCGCCCAGTGTGTCTCTTGTAGAAAGAGCAGGTCAAGCTTAGCCCTCCTAAATTCCCTACAAACCAAGGACCTCTTGGTTGGGGTGTTCAGCCCCCGCACATTAAGTGAACCCACACCCAGGACAGGCAGGTTTTCATTCATTATCCAAATTCTCCTTTCTCTCGGTTAGCCTCCTCACAGCACGGCTCCCTCCCAGCTCTGTTTGAATTATATTCGGTTCCCCTTAACCCCCTCTCCTCCCCCCCAGGTGGGCCTTAAACTTTTCCCCAACTGCCCCCTGTTCCCCCTTTCAAATTTAACAACCCCAACTTTCCCTTTAACCTCCTCCCCCCACACCGGCGTCCAGCCAAATACTTCCACCATCACTGGTAATTGGCCGGACCACCAGCCTACCGTCTTCTGCGAGGCTGATATCGATATTCACTCCTCTTTGACCCCCCCCCGAGTCCCGCCCCCAGGAGACCCCTTATACTTGCTGTTCCGGGGGACCCTGTGCGTTCTTGGACCCCACGGTCTTTGATGCCAACTTGCTTTCGGCCCAGGTTGGTCCTCTTGTCTTCAATCAGGGTTCCTGCATGGACCCCCGGGTCCCTTCCTCAGTTCCAATTTGTCCTCAACTCCCAGTCCCCTGTGGGCCGGATTGGCCCGTTCCTCCTCACTCGGGGGCGTTTCTCTCTCTATCCTTCGCCGGGGACGGTGTGTTAATTTTCTTGAATTTCCTTGGGCCTGTCTTCCTTATCCTGTCTCCCTGTGGCCCGTGTCCTCTTGCGCCTTCCGTGGCCATCCCTGTGGGTTCCCTCTGGGGGTCTGGTCCGTCACGTAGTCCTGGATGGCTCCCCTTATGTCCTCCTCCGTGACCAGGGTCGTCCTCTGACCCATATACTCAAACACGAGGGAAAAGGGGTAACCCCATCTGTAGCGCACCCCCTTCCCCTTTAACAACTGCGTTAGGGGGCGGCACATCCTGCGTTTGGCCAGTGTGTACGAAGAGAGGTCTTGGAAAATGGACACCTGTGTATTGTTATATGTAATCTCTCGAGCCTTCCTGGCCTCCTCCAACACCTTTGCTTTTTCCGTGAAATAGTGGCCCCCCGCTCGGCCCCACGCTCTGTGAACCCGGTCAAATGTTGGTTCCGTTGTCATTTCGTCCGAGAAGAGGAGAGTGATAATTTCCCTCACCAAATCTCTCTCTGTTTCTCCCTCCAACTCCGGAACCCCAAAAAATCTGAGGTTGTTCCTCTGTTCGCTATTTTCAAAATCGTCCATTTGCCTGGCCCTCTCCTCATCCCTTTTTTCTAGGGCCGACAGTCTCAATTCCGTTTCTATCTCCTGAGTCGCTGACAACAATTGGTTGGTCTCTAGCTGTAGCAGTATGTCCTCAACCCTGTCCACCCTGTGATCAATTTTTTCCAATTTCTGCGCAATGTCTGCTTGCATGTCCCTGATCTCCTGCAGGACAGAGGCAAAACCCTTTTCCATTGTTATGGAGGACGGAGGCGGGGTCTCCGACTGGGCCATTCCACTCTTTTGGACCGGGCCGCTGTTTTCACTTCTGGCCTCCTAGTATCGGTATTCCTGAAGCGTTTTTCACCAGCTCATCAGGCCCCCTTCCCCTCTCTCCAGATGGTATCCCTCAGGGAAAGACTCAGAGGACCAAATTGTGTCCGTCCGAGTCCTCCTATCACTCCAGCAGCGGGGGTGGGGGGAGGGGTGAGGTTGGCCTGTGTAGAACCACGGAGTGCAACCTCGGGGGGGTCCACCGCTCGTGTCTCACCGGTCCTTTCCAGTTGTCCGTGCTCCCCTCTCAATTCGCCAGCAGGCGGGCACATGCCCTGGGTTGGGAACCAGGGGCCACCACCTGTGCAGATTCTGGGCGCAGGGTCTCCACCCCTTCGCTTTCTGCCACCCGGTGATTGCGGAGTTTTCTTCCCATCAAATGACCTCGTGGGGGGGGCGGAGGGCCGGGCAGCTGCGGCACGGCCCCGACAGCTTTCCCGTACCTGACAGGGCTCTGTGAGCCCAGGCGTCCTCCAGCCGGAGCCGCACGAGGGTGAAGGCCAGGGGCAGGTCCTCCACCCCCGCCGGAACCATGCAGGCCCCGGCAGGCGGGCGAGCCCAGGCCCGTGGTGCCTCCGCTCTGATGGCCTTCCCTAGGATCTGTTGGCTGGGGTCACAGCGCCCCCACTGCTCGTCTATGTATATGGGCCCGGGGGGGGCAGGCGTCTTCACCGCCAACGGACCCGCGCCTTTAGTGCGGGTCTCTTCCAATTGGAGGGAGGGGCTCCATCCTTACTTTCCGCGCCTTCCTCCAGCGCCGCGGGCCTCCGCAACTGGGATCTCTGCCGATCCTCCGGTCTCCACACGGGGCTGGGGGGGAGAGACTGGCTGCGCCAACAGGCTCCCACGGCTCCGGCACGCCGTGTCCCCTCTCGCTGTCCTGAGGCCGCTCGGTTCACACGCGGCTCCCCTCGCTGGGCCACGGGTCTCGTTCTCAGGCACCCGGGGGTCCGCCGACGTCGCTCTTTCGGTAAGGGGGGGCCCCTGGGGTTAACCGCTTTGGCGGGCTGAGATTATCCCGTGGGTGGGTTGCGGGGGGGGCTCAATCCCTTGTCCCAGCCCGGCGGGAGCTCAGACTTCAAGCTGCCATAGCGTGTGTGCCCTCTGGTGGTCTCTCCAGCTCTTTTTTTATAGTCTGTGAAGAAATGTTTTTTTATATTTTCTTTAAAATGGCTTATCTTTTTTTCTTTTTTATTCTTCTTTCTTTTATTTCATTTATGAAGAAATGTATTATTAATTATGTATTGCTGTTTTAAAAATATATTTTGTGGAAAGTTTCCATTTGCTTGTCTTTGGACACCAAAACACAATAAAAATAATAATTTAAAAATGGTGTGGCTTGAGGTTTTTTATGAACCCCAACTGGCTATGAGATGACTTGAACACCTTTGGAAGTTGGGGCTGAGCTCGGCATCCGAGATGACTCGAACATTCCTGTTTTGTTGTTCGATTTGAGTAATTATTGTCTGAAAGAGAAATGGCGAAATGATGCTAGAAAATTAAAGCCTTATGCCAACTTTAGAAGGTACTGCCTGGATGAACCCACTAAATACTGCTTGACTATCTTCTACTCTGATTGGGTATACCATTTTCAGTGGCAGGCGAACAGTGTTGCCAAAAATGTCTTCTTCCAACTCCAAAAATTAGAAATGTTAAACACTTGGTTCACAAGAATGTTATGAGGATTATGAGAGACATGCCTGGAAATTCTAGCGACGATTACGTACACTTCACTGAATAATGGCTTGCAAATACTCTTTTTACACATGTCCAACAAGCCAAACATTTGATTGTTGTTCAAATAATTATTCTAAGAGAGCACACCTCACTGACGTATGATGTGAGTTAGTTACACTGGCTTCCCACTGAGGAAAGATGGATGTTCACGACTTTTTGCATGTTGTTCAAATGTATCTTTTCTCTCAAGCCCTTTCTTTGACTGGAAAATTGACTACATTTCCAATCCAGTGATGGCACAGGTGAAGCGAGCCCCAGGGAGGAGCTCCACGGGGTTTATCAAGTGGCCAATGGAGCTCGAGTAGAGCTCCACAGGGTTTATCAAGTGGCCAATGGAGCTCGAGTAGAGCTCCACAGGGTTTATCAAGTGGCCAATGGAGCTCAAGTGGAGCTCCACAGGGTTTATCTGGTGGCCAATGGAGCTCAAGTGGAGCTCCACAGGGTTTATAAAGTGGCCAATGGAGCTCAAGTGGAGCTCCACAGGGTTTATAGGGAGGCCAATGGAGCTCAAGTGGAGCTCCACAGGGTTTATAAAGTGGCCAATGGAGCTCAAGTGGAGCTCCACAGGGTTTATCAAGTGGCCAATGGAGTTAATTGTTTATGAGTATAAGGGTCTATATACTGGCTGCTGCCTTAGGAATTAAACTTCAATTTTCAACCTTTAAGTGTCCTTCAATGCATCTAATTAGAGAAAAGCATCACTGCGTATTCGTTAAAGCTCGCACTAAAGGCCACCTCCTCAAGGTGTACTTTATAAACGCAGAACATCCATCCATGCATCCATCCACCTCTTCAGATACAGGCTTCCTTTCTCGGGAATGCTCTCCTATCCCCGACAAGCTGACTCCCTAGCATTCATGGGGAAGGTGGAAGAAGGAGTGGCTTTTCCACACAGTTGGCAGACTTGAGCAACTTCCTCCTCAGGCCTCCTGTGCTCACACCAACACCTTGATATGGCCAGTCATTTCTGCCCACCATTCAAGGCAAGTGCAATATCTCTTGGATGCTAAGTCTTGCCCGCCAACACACTAATCCACTATGCCTGCTGCTTGAGGAAGTGGAAGGAATGCCAGACCACTCACAATCTTCAGGAACAGCCAGCTCTCCTTGCAAACATTCTTTATTTATTTATGTATTTATTGATTTATTTGCATTTTTAAAGCCGGGGGCATCGAGGCGCTGTTACAGGAATATGTCTTTGTTGCGTATTTAAAACGCGCTTAATACCCAGAGGTTTCTAAACGCGGACCCGGGGATCGAACCTGTGTTGCTTCGTGTCGTCTTGTTTCCAAGACGAGCACGTTGCCGCTGAACTATCCTTATTCGGTCTCTCTTTCTCTTTCCAAACTCTCGTAGTCATACATATGTTAAGGCTCCTATGCATAATGTGCATTGCCAATTTCTTACTACACTGAATGCTGATTCCAATGGTTAGATGTTTAGTGAAGAGGGTACTGATCAAGCCCAAACACCCCTTCAGTTCCAATTGCGTAGAAGAATTTGGTATTACCATATACCCTACTTGTGCCGTGCCAGAATATTGAGTCGCTCTTGTTGGTTTTGGTGGGATCGCATGCACAAGAAGTTCAAACAAAAACTGCATAGCCTCAGAATTGTTTTTCAAAGATCTTGAGCATTGTTTCTGTACAAACGTCCTTGCATACAAATAGGGCAGGGCCTAAGTGACATGTGTTTCAGTCTGTCCCATCTGTGTCATGGACCAAATGGCCAGACACACACAGAAATCTGACTTTTTAGATGTTTTATTAGGGAACCTTTACAGTGTGGGGCAAAAATAACTAACAAGGCAGAAGAATGAAAACTGAAGTGTCATCGATTAGGCCAATGGCTTTCACTAACCAGGGTTTCTGCAAGTTTTATAGTTCAGAAATCAATTCCTTTTCCAGGAAAAAGGTGTTTTAAACAAAAGAAAGTCTTACAACAAAGTCTCAGGGTACCGAACTTGCATTCTTCCAGGTTCTTTGAAGACCCCAGGCAAGCACTGATTTCACCGGGACATATCCCCTTTCTTTCTCCTTCTCTCCTGCGGCCTAGTCTTTTTGGTCTGCTATCAGTTGCCTTTCTCCGGGATCACTATCTGCCTCTCAGGACAGGTTCTCTCAGTGGAGTTGAAAGTCTCCTGTAGCTAAGGAATGATAGGCCAGGGTAACAGGCGAGGCACCTCCCACAGTCCTGCATGTCAACAAGGGTCAAATACTCTTCCTACAGCTACTCTCCTCAAGATATTAGCACCTAACCTGGGCATGATACTCCCTCTGCCGTCCTTTGCTCCGGGCTGCCGTTCGGTTACGTGTCTTTATACCGAAATATTTTATAAAGAATGAACATATATCGGATAGTTTGTAACTAAATGTGTTATAGAGAAAGCACTGTTTGAGGAGGGCCCAACCCTCTGTTTCCCACCCCTAAAAACCCACCCCAACCATTTCCCAAAAATATGTAACCCTTTACCCCACCCCTAAATGCATTCTCTATAACATTTTTCGTTATAAAATATTCGCTATATGTTCATTCTTTATAAAATATTTGATATAAAGACTGCATACCGACGGTTCATCATCCACCAGATCAGCTTCACCTGCTCATACTTCTATGTTCAAGGTGTCTTTTAGGCCTCTCCCTCTTTCAGTTCTCTCTCCTTTTGGTAGCCATCTCTGATCTGTGCACTCTTTTTAACACTCCCCACTCACTTTATCACCTTCTTCGCCCTTTTGGGCAACGTTCCTTCCCATTCTTCAATGTCTAAATATCTACCTTGTCTCCCAACCACTTCACCACTTTGCCACTCTGTCAGAATGCACTCCAGATCTCACCTCTTCCTCTAACCTTCTTCACTCGTTTGGGCGCGACGGCCGTGGTTCGTCACATCTCTCTTCTCTCTCCCACCTTCTTCGCTTTCTTGGATAATGCTTTCACGACTCTCCAAGTCTCTGGTCTTTCTTGTACCTATTTCACGCCTTTCAATACTTTCTTCACTCCTCTGAGCACCACTCTTTCCCTTCCTGTTTCCAGCTTCAATAACATCCATGCCCATTTGACCCTCATCATCTCTTTGGACCCCTTCTTTGCTCTCATGAGTACCACTCTCTATTTGTTCACCGCATCCAGTGTTGCTCTTTTGATGGCTAATTCCAATCTGCCCTTTGGGTATCATTCTCTTGTAGTTCATTTTCACATTCAAGGATTTCTAAGACTCTCCTGGAATCCTTACCCCTCTGGGAACATACTTTACTCCTTCTGGCACACCTTCTGTCTCTCATTTTTCCACCATGCAGATCTCTCCCACCTTCTCCAAACCTTGGGGCCCACATGGGGTCATCACCATCTTCATCAAGAGTGTCACCGTCTTTGGCCAACAACATCAGCTGCTTGCCTCTTGAGGTCCCTTGTGAGGCAAGACACTGTCACAGAACCTAAAGCCTTTATCAAGCCATTTTTGGTCATTCACAACTGTCATTTGTATGGCCAACACTTAGGGGCATATTTGCTACAATGACTAGACCTGTGGGACCCCAGATGCCCAGTTCCCAATAGTCTGGCAACTTTCAGACAGATCCCTTGCCTCAACACAGCACTCTGGGCCCTGCATGAAACCAACAAGAATGTAGAAGCGTGTCAAAAAGGCCCTAATGTCTTTGGAGGGTAAGAAGGGCAGAATTGAACTTCAACTCTAACAAATCCAGGGGGAATCACTGGGGAACTGGGAGGCCATCCTTTTTGCCAATTCTATGTAAGGCCACGCTCAATACAAGCTGCCCTGTCTGATCATATTCTACACCTTTTATCTTTTTTCCAGCTCCCAGAGTCCATCATGCATTGCTGTTGGATTCTCCAGTGTTGGGGGAGAAAAGAGAAACAGGTTAGACTTCTTTCATTATGAAAAGCGCATGCAAGACAACATAGCTGAGAAGAAGGGAAGCGCAGAAGACCGACTTTTACCAAGGAAAAGCATGCACAAAATTATCTATAGGAGGAAACGTGTTGTATGCAAGAAAGAAACCGAAAGAGGGAAAGATGCGCATAGAACAATGTAGTGTTACTGTACACAAGCCAGGGGGCCTCATGGATCGCAGAGAAGCACGCTACAGGAAGTGCAAAAATAGGTTCCATGTGATAATGTCTCCTGGAAAAAGTCAGCAGTTAGGTGACTTTTTTCCTGACCCCCTAAATTACTTTCCCTGAATATTTATGTTATAAACTCCAATCCTAGAATATTGGGGAAAAGTGATTTTACTGATGGAGCTTTTTTTTGGAAATGTTGCCCCGTGGCGGCCATTTCCCAGGCGACTTTATCACTAAACACCCAAAAATAGGGTTCATTGGGGCCAATAAGTAGTGCCCACTAATCACGTATGGCTCATTACTTTAGGAGGACGATTTTAATCCTTAGACACTAGAGAACAAAAGTAAATCCCAGTAGTGTAGAAAGCTGCTAGAGTTCAAGCTTCCGGAACCAGGTTTTTCCCTCAGTGCTACAGAGTAAATCGGGCGATAAATGAAAGGACTTCAAGAAAGCTCTGCTACTCACAATTGACACAGGGTTAGACTAAGAGGCCTCAGTGGAAAACCCAGACAATGATTTCAGGCTAAACCTCTTTTAATCTCCTTGCAGATTACCATTTATCACGGATCACTGCTGAAGTCTTAAAGTTACTCACCAAGGCTTATCCCATGCCCTGTCCCCTGACAGGATTCCAACAGAACTGTTCCAGATCAGCTTGTTTGGAATCTCCCCGTGGGTATTCAAAAATACAAAATCACCCTGAGAATAGCAGGTCAGGCGTGACAATGTCGCAGGCTCTTACCAGGAACAAGCTTTTGTTCCAGATCTTGTGGCATGTGGCTGTATTGGTATGAAAACTCTGGGATTTCTGTTAAGATTTCTCGATGGATCTCTGTCCATTTTGGGATTGTTGGACAGTATGCGTATCCCATTAGAAATACAGTATCTCCCAGAATGCTTTGCAAACAGCTTCAGCTTCACCTTTCAAGCCAAGGAGGGGTGGAGGAAACAGAACACCTTTGGCTGGCAGGTGCTAGCATTGTTCATGCCTGAGGTATGTCATCATTGGTGATCTTCATGACCTTTGAATTTGTTATGATCTTCATAAAAGGATATACACCAGAGTCCTTTGATGCCTCTACAGAAAATGCGTTCACCGTTTCTGCAGGATAATCATCAGTGAGAATAGAAAAGATACAGAGGTGTAGACAAGGTAGGGCCTGAGCGGGCAAGGCCCACCTAAAATCTGTAAATGCTCACTCGGCAGCGCTGTGTGGGAATTTCCAGATCTTAACGTCACTGCGGTGGGCCCACCTATATTAGATTCAGGCCCCACTCGTTAGACAATCCTGGCTTGGCTTCTGAAGAGATATCAGCGAATTCTGGTATCAATCACCCATAGAGAAAAGGCAGTAAAACAGTTCTCTGAAGAGGTTCGACAAGTACTTCAGTACTACTCACATCCACAGAAGACGTGTTCGGAGCAGCTTTTCTAAGGAAACAAAACGGGATATTGAGAAATTATCTCATATATGAGTTTCCGTTTGTACTCTTGATAACAACGCCCAAAAATTGTCATTTTAACGCCTCTGCTTAAACTTCTAAATCTTAGCTGCAACCCTATCTTGCATGGATTGTGCATCATTTTCAAAATCCCAAAGAACTAAGAAGACAGCTCACGACAGATTGTGGAGAAGCTCTGCCAAAACGTCTAAGGCCCTCATTAGGACTCCGGCGGAAAACCATGGTGCTATTAGCGGAATGGGGAATTACCACCCCATTCCAAGGTTGGCGGGGCGGTAATTCCCCATGCCACCATGGCCCATCCCCATTACCATTTTTGCCCCATAGGGCATAATGAGAATGGGGAAGGCGGTAAGTACAGTAGCGCAAATTGCAGTACCGTACTTACCTCGAGAGTCCCTTTGCGGCCCCCTACTTTAACGGCTGGTCTAGACCAGCCGTTAAGGTCGGGTCTCGCAAAGGGACCTCGTAGTAAGGCGTTAAGGGTTTAACGGCGCAGACACCTTTTACGGCGCCGTTAACCCCTTAACGCCAGGGTCATAATGAGGGCCTAAGACTCCTTTCGGAGAGCGACGCTTTACCCGTCTAGGCACATGCCTGCTTTATTCACGCAGCGTGGAAAGGACCAGCCAGGGTCTTTTTCCCTTAACCAGGAAATGCCAGCTGAGCCTTAAGTCACCAAGACACTCTCTCTGACTGTGTCCCTCACACAGATCCTGGCTCGCGAAGGCGAGGACTACTGAGTGCGACGACATCCAGCGTTGTTCTAATAACTTTTCAAGAATCTGCAGAAATTGTTATTATGCCTCAAGGTTAATCGTTCAACGCCTGCTGCATCCCGGTTGCTTTCTTTGTTGCCATGCTGCACGCGGAGACACCGTAGATCACTACATCAGCCACAGGGACAGTGAAAAAGGCCTGAAGTGTTGGAAGAGTTGAAGAAAACCCGACCGTGAGGGGCAGCACCGGGTTGATTTGGGAGAATCGCTGATCTGCAGAATTGCAATGATGGCCATTTCAGGGTATCCAGTGATTATACCTAATAAAAAATAAAGAATTCATTTATAACGAATAAAAAGCAACGAAAAAATACATAATTAAAAAAATATATATGTGAGGGTGGGATAAGGGGCTAAATCTGGTGGGTGGGGGTTGGGGTGGGGTTTTAAACATGGGGAAACAGGGGGTCTGATCCAGACCCCCTGTTTTTTTCTCGTTATTTTGGGTTTGTTAAAATGTAATTCTTTATTTTTTTGGTTCATTAAAATCACATAGAAATGCATTTCAGAAGGTCTAGCTCAGTTATGCCATTGTAGAAACCGGTATCCAAGCTACTGCTTCATTTGCACCTCCATCAAAGGCGCAGATTGAACCTGCAGGGTGCACCTAACTCTGGGTTCATCTTACTGAATTTAAGATTAAGCTAATATCTAAACAGGAGCCACATGTTCAATTGGCCCCTCTAAACCCACCTAAAAAAACCTCAAAAAATCGGCATTTAAGTGTCAGGTAAAATGTTTTAGTTAAAACAATTTTCATTAACAACACATGGAACAACGCAAAATGGGGTTTAGCCTTGATTCCATAGAGCAACACTGGAATCGCTTTTGCCATATAGAACTTTATTATTGGCAAAATGGAAAATTTGCAATAAAGGCCTAAGATCTTCCTCATGTGGGCTATTAACTGCGTACACTTGGCCAATATTTCTGCGTACTGCTTCCCTAATGTAGGAACCGCGTGCAAAGTGTATCCAAGATATACTACTTCCTTGACCACGAGAATTAACCGACCTCCTATTGTCCAGGGGAAACCGGCTCCTCGTGCACCCCTCTACCAACCAGCCTCATTTGTCAGCTTTCATCTGCCTCATCAGGAAGTAGGGGAATTGCTGCTGCGTCAAAGCATCCCGGGTGAAGCAGCGAGCTCCAGATCAGCAGGGCCGCCAGGGGAGGTCCATCTGCGGGTACAGCGGGGATGATGGCGGTGTCCCCATGAAAACGGGAACGCTCCCTGAAGTAAAAATAGCACCATGTGGTGCAGCCGTGTTGCAGGGTGGCCCCCAGGGCACCGGGCCACCCAGGAAGTTTTCAAGCGCTGCGGTCTGCGGCAGTGAACAGCGGGCAGCATCCTCTGGGCAAAGGGGCCACCAATTACCACAGGTTATGCTGCCGAGAAGCAGCCAGGTTTATGGGCAACCCCCCCGCCCCCCGGATATGCGACTGCCCAAGAAGTTACCAACGTGTGGCAGGAGTGATGGTGTGTGCTGTAGGACCCCAATGGGCATAGGGCCTGCTTGAGAACAGTTTGGTGTGCAAAGGGTCACATGTGGTGAGATTGGCAAGCTGCATGTGGTGAACGCGGCCACCCATAAAAATAGACTAGAGTGGGCCCCTAGTGTCATCAGTAGGCATACCCCAATCACCAGGACAGCAACGCACAGAGGTACTGAAAAAAAAAGCTGTTGTTCATACTGCTATGTAACATAATTATAAAAAGGGGGGGGGAGAAAGAAAAAAAAGGAAAAGGGTGGCTGACTAAAACCATCATCCCAGTGGAAAATAATGGTTTATGTGTTTTATTTGTTGCATGTCTACATGTATATTTCCTTTTACAAATATAGTTGAATAGATGTATATAGTCAATATGGCTGGTTGTGTACTTGGCAAAAGTTTGATTTACTAAACTATATGGCAAAATAAATAAAAAATAAAAAATAGATTATAATTATAGTAAAATGTATAGTTAAATGCATGTTTATAGTTATGAAAATGTGTAGTGTATAATAGTGAAGTAGGGGGAATAATTAGGGCAATGTTTACAGGTTTAAGTGGAAGGAAGAGAGGGTGTCAGGACCTTGGCCTGGGGCAGGTAAGGAAAGTGATGGCCTGCCAGAGGCTCCCTATGGGGTAGGACCACCCACAGAGGCCATCCTACGGCCTCCCTCTACGGTGGGTGGTACCAGGTGTAGGGTAGGAGTCAGTTCCGTTGCATGGGCATCCCTGTAACCCATCTACGTATGGGTGGGCTGGTGGAGGGGGTCTTTTTGGAAAGAAATCAGGCCAGGGGAACTTAGAGGGGGATTAAGAATTACAGAGTTAGGAATGTTAAAATAAAGAGGGGTGCCCATTGGGAACCCTAAAAAATCCCACCTTGATGTCTGTGTTTCATGAAGGATTAAAGTAATGGTTATTTATAACACGCTTAATACCCAGAGGTTTCTAAGTGCGGACCCAGGGATCGAACCTGTATTGCTCCGCGCCGTGTTGCTTGCAAGGCGAGCGCGTTGCCCCTGAGCTATCCTCCCGAATAAACATTAGCCCATCTCGGGTTAACAGTGATTTAATTTTGCAGGTGCAGTGCCCCTCCCTATGTAGCTTGTCTGGTGGGTGAGGATGGTTGGTTCCCATGGGCACTCCCCCTGGCCTTAGGGTAGGGAGGAGTACTCCCATGCCCATGCCCAGGACCGTGGCCACAAAACATGGTCTGCGCAGCACCCATTCTACAACAAGTGGCAACAGTGTCCAAAACATGCTTTTTTCACCTGAGATGACTAAAGAGCTCATCTCCTCTTCTAACGTTTGCTCAGTGCCTGGTGGACGGTAATGCGTTCATATCTTCTCTGCTTGACTTTGGAAATAGTGTCTGTCTAAGCTTTTCAAAGCCTAACACACTTGCAAAGAGTACAATCTGTGGCTGCCAGGCTCTTGTTTAAACTTCGATAATGTTCTCATATCACACATGGCATAGCATCATCACTACATGTTTTACCAGTCAAGCAACTCAATCTGTCTAAATCTATGGGCGTGATCCTTAAATCCCTTTACAGGCAAAGATCTGCTCTTCTGGGCACCAGAATATGCAGCTACCCACCTTTCGCTCTCTTCGTTCAAAGTCAATTGGGCCTCATTACGAGGCTACGTGTGATACAGGCACAGCTGCCGCCGGTATTTTATTTTTTTCGGCACCCAGAAATGGGCAATTACCGGGTCATTACGACCTTGCCGGACCCGGTATTTGCCCATGCCGGGACGCTGGAAAAAATTCTTCCCCATTCCCATTTGAGCCCCATATGAACGGTGGTGGTGCATACGACATGCTCTGCTCGCGGGTGCTGGTACGGCTGGAAGGGCAGACCTGGCTGCCGCAATGGCACCCGGGGGCAGATCACGTAGTTTGCCGGTCCGGGAACTACAGTACCGGCATGCTTACCGGTACCATAGTTCCCAGACCGGCAAACTTATAATGAGGCTCAATGTGCAAGTCTAGTGTTCCAACGTACAGGAACGAGAGGGCTGGCAAATAATCTTTTGCTGTTCTGTCCTCTAGGTTCCGGAACCTCTTCCTGTCGTCTTTTGTTTTAAGAAAAATGTCATAACTTATTTTCACACTTCCTAACTCTTTGAAAAATACATGACTGAACTCGTTACCTAGAAACCCCTGAGGCAAATACAGATTCAAATCCTTCCCTGCTGAGAATTTAAGCATTGTCCACTAGAAAAGCACCCACTGAAGGAGTCTGTGGTGACTACAGTGCTAGCCCATAGTAGCGGGGGTCGTGACATGGGGAATCCATTCTTTGACCATTGTCACAATGGCTTCACCATTTTGATGGATGTTGCTTCTGTGGTTGGTGTTTTGTCCTCCAAGGGCCTCACTGGGTTGAAGCTGAAGCGTTGCTGTTCTCTGCATGTGACCGGGAGATGTTGGGACCCAGAAGAGCCCATCTGGATGAGTTGCTGGTGATTTGAGAGGTCGGAGTAAAAGCAGTCTAGGATGGCGCCATTCGCTCTGTTTCATCTAGAAAGGCTATTGGGTGGTATTTTGTGGCCGGCGATAGGGCATGCTGCTAAAACCAGAGGATTGCCATTGTCTTGATACAGAGTTTGCCGACCAGGACATACATTGCTGATGTGTCAGTGCTGCAGCGCAGTCTGAAGTCTGTACAGTTTTGAGGTGGCAGTTGTGCATGAGGTAATGGTTGTTCGGGCAGTCCTGGAGTTGGATGGCTACTGTATTATCCGTTATGGTGACTATAAAATATAGATGCTTGAAGGGTTCATGGTTTTCAAGCTTGCCAGGGGGATTGACTGCATTCTGAACATGTTGTCTTCAGAGGCAAACAGGGACACAACAATGCCATTTCTAGGCAACAACTTTTTCAACAAGACTTTGGCTCTGCAGGAGGACCTTTTCTTTCACTGGAGCATATGTTTTAACACACCAAAGAGAAAGCTAAAACATGGGGAAATGATTTCACTTTCTTATAGAATAACTGTCTTCATTTACATGACACTTAATGCCTTCTCGAGTTAAGCCTGCATCGGTTTAACCAGGTTTGCAATAAAGCCTTGCTCATTAAGTACTACAAACTAAAAACACTTAAATACTAACTCAACTTGTCCATCTACTTTACTCAAAATCAAAGTAACATTTTTACTTCACCAGCAAAACTCCAAATCATCATGTATTGCCATCACGTGCGATAATGGCCCTTCTTCAACGTGTGAGCTCATGACCCCTCACTCGCTCTATAAGGCTGTATTATGGACTCTGCATGAACTGCAACACTGCGGTCTCGCAAACTACAAACATCAGCCGAATGGGCTGCCCTGGGGTCTTGGGAACTCCTTTAGGCACTAGCCTATAGATATTATTGCAGCTCCACACTGTGGGATGCATGCTTCATGTGAATGCAGTAGCCAATGGTAGGTACTTCATGTGAATACAGTAGCCAATGGTAGGTACTTCATGTGAATGCAGTCGCCAATGGTAGGTACTTCATGTGAATGCAGTAGCCAATGGTAGGTACTTCATCTGAATGCAGTAGCCAATGGTAGGTACTTCATGTGAATGCAGTCGCCAATGGTAGGTACTTCATGTGAATGCAGTAGCCAATGGTAGGTACTTCATCTGAATGCAGTAGCCAATGGTAGGTACTTCATGTGAATGCAGTAGCCAATGGTAGGTACTTCATGTGAATGCAGTCGCCAATGGTAGGTACTTCATGTGAATGCAGTAGCCAATGGTAGGTACTTCATGTGAATGCAGTAGCCAATGGTAGGTACTTTCTTGTGAATGCAGTAGCCAATGGTAGGCTGTGATCAGCTGGATGACTAGCATCCCTTCGTTGCCCTCGGTGGAATCCAGTTGATGCCATAACTGGAGAATGTGACCTCACTGCTGTTTCTTTCTTCCTCTAACCTTGACTTCGGTGACTACCACTGGTCACCACACTGCCCACTCAGTGTAGGCACGAGGAAGGGACATTGGTTTAGAATCACCTAAAGCCATACTCTTGATGGACTCCTGTTGGCTATTGCACTGACTTTTCAATAAAGCCTCTTTTTTCTCTAACTTGCTGTTTCTTTTCATTCTTCTAATGTGGATAATCTCTCAGCTTTATCATTCATTAGTACCAGGCACGCGCTGCGCACCGGGAATACAACGTGTGGATTGGCTCTTTTCCGAGCCATACCACACGGTATTCCTGTGTACGCCATGCATGCCGGGTATTCTGTTCCCGGCGAGGGGCGTGGCAGCCCCTTAGCCAATGAGGAGGCTCGAAACGGGGCAATCCCCGCTCCGAGCCTCCCCATGGCTGGAGGCTGCCTTCGTCCCCCACCGGGGACTCAGGTACGTTTTTGTTTTCCTCCACCCCTCTCCCCCACAAACTATCCTCTCCCCACCCTCCCAACCCCACTTACCTTCTTTTTTCTTCTTTTCTTGGAGCGAACGTGCTGGAAACACTTCTGTTCCCAGCACTTCCCCGATGGCCCCTGCTCCCCTTCCCGGCTACCTCTGTTATCCTCGCAAAGCACCTGCAACCCCCTGTATACATAGAGTTCTGTTAATTCCCACCTAGTTAGCTACACGTTTTAAAAATCCTGCGCATACATAACGTATTCATAATAACATCATACTTGTTCATAGACCTTAATTTCAAAGATAACCGTGGTGAAAAAAGTGCTCTGTGCAAATAAAAATCGATCTATCTCTTCTCTGTTTTAAATCATGTTATGAATAGTTTATGGACTCATTCTGCGATCCACAGTAATTAATGTTGGATTATCTCATACACGGATGCCTTGTTCATGTTTATAGAGACTACCTTACTGCCTGTGCTGCCTATTATCCCATTCAATGATTAATGCCTCATCACGCCTCATTAAAAGTATGCTGGTCCAGAATTATTGTGCCAGTGATTCTGTTTACCGACAGGTTTCCGGTGCGGGTCCTGATTTACCTCCAGCCAAGAGCTGGAGGTAAGTCAGACACCCACCCCAAACAAAAAAATGGTTCCATGTCTTAAAATCGCGGCAAAAATGGCTGTGTATAAAAACTATCGCTGCAAAAATGCCATGGTTTTGCCACCACAATCATGTAAAGGATGTGCAACCCCCGCAACCCCTTGACCTATTATACCATTTAAGGCGAACAGGGGACACCCCTGCAACCCCCGCTGCCCTTAAATGGTATAATGGAGTACACCTTTACCGGGTCAAACCAGTGACATTTTTGCCATGATTTTATTACCCGATACCAAAAAAACACTGCCAATCCCCCTACGGACGCCATAGGAATGTAGATTAACAACCCTTCCTGCCACTTGTAATCTGCTAGTAATTCCGGCAGACCAAGTGGTAGGAACGGTAATACAATTTGGTGGTATACTGCCCAATTTACCAGTGGAATAACACAACATTTATAATGAGGCCAGTTGTCTTTTCCTGGGATATCTGCCATTCCATTGAAAAGGCACCGTCTACAATGTGTGCATGAAAAAGGGCTCTGAAATACAGAGCTTTAAACAGCTGGCCTTTACCAAGTGTCCGTGCAATGACAGTTCATCAAATACAGGGCACATATTTTTGGCTGAACCTGTTTCTGTGATGAAGAGGATGTCTATGTTGTTGTGTAGCAAACACCCTCATGGTTATGCTGGGTTTACAACAGCGTGAAAAAAAACCTTCTACCTGAAAAGTGAGAAAAGAACAAGCCATTTCAACTATCAAGCCACACATACCAAAGCACACATAGGAAAGATCCCTGAAAGTTCACCTCCAGTTCAGAACAACTGAGCAATGCATTGTGGGTATGTAAATAAAGTCAAAAGCATGCTTTTTGCTCAATGTGGTTGCTGTGTGCGGTGAGATTGTGCATGTTTACAAGTGCTGTAAACCTTGATGATCATGAGGGGGTGAGATATAGGGTTGCTTTTGTGTAGATAAGGTTTGTTCGGGTGCAAGTGTTTGACGTATGTCTGTGTAATGGGGTGTTATAGGATAGGCGTGGGTCTCATCATTTCTCAGTGTGATTTCAGTCCAACTCATGTACATTTGAAAGATATAATGCGTTATAAGCACTGCCAACTGCTGCGCAACACCAGGTTACAGTCTAGCGGAGTGCAGGCGGCAATGCAGTCAGGAGTCCTAGGAGGCCAAACCAGTGGCAGGTTAAGGGCTCTACAAACTCCACGCAACAGCACGTCATGCTCCATGACCACATTCGGAGCAACATACTATGCTTGACTCGATGCATTCTCTTTTCAATAGCAGCCCATCTCTAGGCAAGGGGCAGAATGTGCCATGTCTGGTAACCATGAATGGTGTATGCACCCTTTTTCCCTCCAGAGGGGTGTCCAGGGTTTGGTCAGCTATTGTGTTGAATGGCTGAAGTGAATAACCCTGGGCCATCTTGAGCATCCTCCCTACTGAGGTTGCAAGGTCCATTGGCACGTTGGTCTTAGGTACGACGATATCTGGGCCAACGTCAGCCAATACCATACCAGCTCGTTGGCAGCCTGAGTGTACTAGGATGGGTGACCTGTCTCTATATTGGTAACTATGGATCTGTGAATTAACATCAGTTTTGCTTATTTTTCAGGGAACAGGCAAAACAGATATGAAAAAGGGTAACAGGTATAGAACAAATAAAAAGGAAGAGGGATGCAGGGTGTTGGCTCACATTTTCTTTTTTTTTTAAATCAATGCAAAATGCATTAAGATGTAAAGGTACAGATGCAAAGCCATGACGCCTCTAGGATGTGGCTCAGTGGTGCTAGTTCCTAATGTAGTGGTTCAGCACAGTGCAATGTTATGCCTCACAATGCGCAAACGCAGAGCATCGCAAATGCTTTCACGGACAGCTGAAGATCTGTGGGGTCTTGTAGGGGCTAATTGCTAAATTATGTTTGGGGGGGCCCATTACATACACATGGGAAGCCCTGCGGAGGCAGCTGTGCAGTATATGAATTATCAAAGAGATGATGTCTAATGCAACCTCCAATGGGTGATTTCCCTGGTTTTATCACCGAGGTTGCATAACATGTGCCCATCTGAAAATGCATTAATCTCCAAACATGTTCACTGTCCCACAAAACAAAGAGCTGAAACCAGGGTAAACATACATGTGGCATGTTAACAGCTTTAACAGAGGTCTGTCTTTGGGCAGCAATTGCACATTTAAAATGACACAACCTTTCGTTTGAGAAGACTGATTCCTTAGGAAATATGTGCACACTGTGATACCGTCAGCGCCACCTTATAGCTTCATTATGCATCAAAATCCTAGATAAAACAGGGGCACAAAGAAAAGCAGCCAGTGTAGAGCTGAAACCCTAAATGACCACTTAATAAAGCTATTAAGCTTTCTTTGTCAGCAAGGAGCTAATGAAGTAGAAACCCAGAGTGGAAAGGGGATGGGATGATAAAAACGAGCTCGCTGCTGGATACAGCAGAAGAGAGGACGGACTGATGGCACCAGCAAAGGCAGCCTTTAAAGTGTGTACTTCAAAGTGCATTGGTAATGTACTGAATGAAAACAGTATTTGCTTTATAATAAGACAGGCAACATGGGGGTGGCGGCTTGGAGCTACCCTGAGGCTCAAGGTCCATTTCACCAGAAAAGGTTGAAAGGCCCTCTTGTCATTCCTGAACGAGGCGAGCTCTTGTGTGTTAAGCATGGTCACAGTGAGAAGTGGTGTATTGAGGCACATGCAACATAAAAATAATAGGCAATTGATTACCTGTCCCAAGAACCAACAACAACAGAAAAATATCACTATTCCAAATGGTATCCCTCATATACATAACCACGTCCAAGATGGCAAGGCCCATTGAAAATAAGCACTCTTAGTTAGAAGTTCCCTAGGAATGCCTCTGTGACTAATCAACTTCCAGGGTACCAGGGATCCAGGAGTGAATATCGGTTTCTAACACATCTAATCAAACAGATTGGAATAACAAGCAAAATGATCAACTTCCTTGGCCAATTTTGGTAACGTGGACGAATCGGCAGACTTTTCTCTGAAAAATCGTGGATCGTCGGTTAGTTGCAACACATCGAAAATGAAATGATTGTCCAATGATAAAAGGGACTGTCCAGTCAAGGCTGTATCAAAAATATCTACTTTATATCACAACAGACAATTCTAGCAACACTAGAGCCACAATGTACCTTGTGCTGTAGGTCTTCTTGGTGCTCGACAGGGTCAAGCTGGCTTCAGGGCAATTTGTTGGCTCCTGTGACAGAGTTCAAGCTCAGAGTCAGCGGTGGGTATCAGGTGGCAAGACGGTTTGGCAAGCGAAGCTGGACGAACGGCTGAAGGCTGGTCTACACAGCGGCCCTGGGTCAGGAATCGTTGTCTCAGTTGTAGGTTCAGAGGCCTTCTGGCACTTCCTACCTAGGAAGCTTTCTGCGGATGGTCAAAGTCCTCACAGACTCTAAATGCACACTTGGAGATCACGTTCATTTGACTTGCTAGTTCCAATATTGTTCTAAAGCCGAGATTCAGCTGACTCAAACTGGTGAAGGATACCAAGAAGAGCTCTGGAGATGACACGGAAATCCAAGTATGAGCATAAAACGTTAATAACATGCGGACTGGCAAAGCAGCTCATCAACTAATCTTGCCTTTAACAAGCTTAGTCCTTATTGGTACCACCGGCAACAGATGTACCAGGGTGCTTTACTGTATGAATGCTAAGTGGTGCACACTCAATTTTCCTAAGCTAACAAACTTCACAGTTGTTACCAGCAGGATGAATGCAACAGGCCATGCTCAGTGTGTGCTGTGCACAGTCCATGGGGAGGGAGGCATGCAGCCAATCTCACAAAACTCGCTCTTTCAGGCAGGAGCAATTTAGATCATCAACACACAGGGAACCTTGGTAAAAAGAAAAATCAGCTATTCTAGCCACCCTCTAGACCCATACGAAGCGATTATGGAACAAGTTACTTACCTGTAACTGTTGTTCTCCAGCATGGTTCTGGCATGGATTCACATGCTCATGAATATTCCCCGTCGTCAGGCTGGGAATCCTCGGTAAAGAAAAACCAGTATCAGTTTTGTTTCTGATCTGTCTTTCGTAGTAGTAACCAATCACTGATCTCTGCGTCATACTGACCACAGCCAATGACTGCCATCTCCCTAAGCCCCGCCTCTGGCAGCCATCTTCAGATTTGGTAGCACGTGAAGTGGCAGTATGACCAAGTGAAGAGCCGCAGAGGGGTAGGCGGGAGGGTTCGCATGTGAATCCATGCCAGACCCATGCTGGAGAACAACAGTTACAGGTAAGTAACTTGTTCCTTCTCCAGCATGGGGTCTGGCATGGATTCACATGCTCATGAATAAAAGAATACATAGCAGTACACACATGCACAACCACGGGAGGTGGCAAAGGCTCAACATTAAGCATTACATCCAAAACTCAACATTAAGCAATTCTTACCTCCTCACCAGGCTCACCTTAGGCGAACAGGTTGCGCAGCACTGCTTGGCCGACCCTGGACTCCTCCCTGGAATCCCGATCGACGCAGTAGAATTTCGTGAAGGTGTGCGTCGACCTCCACGTAGCAGCCCTGCAGATGTCCAGCAAGGGCACACCAGATAGGAACGCCGTGGTAGCTGCGATCGCTCTGGTGGAATGGGCTCTCGGACGGCCAGGCAGCGGTCGGTTTGCCAACCGATGACAGTACATGATACAGTCGGAGAGCCATCTGGAAATGGAAGCCTTCGAGAGAGCCTTCCCCTGATTGACAGGTCCAAAGTTCACAAAAAGTTGTGATGTCTTCCGAAAACTCTTCGTGCGGTCCACGTAGAACTTCAGCGCTCTAGCCACATCCAGCGAGTGCAAAGTCCTTTCAGCCGGTGACGAAGGCGACGGGAAGAAAACAGGCAACACCAAGGGTTCGTTGAGGTGGAAGTCCGACGGCACCTTGGGCATGAAGGAGGGGTGCGTCCTGAGCACTACCCTCGTGTCGTGAAAAGTCAAGTACGGGGGCTTGCAGGAAAGGGCCTGGATCTCTCCCACCCGTCGTGCGGAGGTGATGGCCACAAGAAACGCTGTTTTCCACGACAAGAACTTTAACGGAGCTGAGTGCAGAGGCTCGAACGGAGGTCCCATGAGCTTGGTCAGCACCACGTTGAGCTCCCACGCCGGGGCATTCACCGGCGGGAACGATCTGAACAGTCCCTTCATGAATTCTTTCACCAGACGATGAGACCACAAAGATGTCCGTCCCGTGGTTCTGGTGTATCGGGAGATCGCAGCAAGATGAATCTTGATGGAAGCGTGCGCCAGTCCAGCCTTGGCCAGCGTAAGCAGGTACGGCAGTACTTGAGGAGCCGTAATCCGTAAAGGGTTAATCTTCTGTGCGTGGCACCAGACAGAGAACCTCTTCCATTTGTGTCCGTAGCATTTAAGAGTTGAGGATGCCCTGGCCTTTGCAAGAACCTCTCTGCAGTCGGCTGGTATGTCGTAACCTCCAAACTCTAACGCTGCAGGAGCCAGGCCTGCAAGTTCAGCGACCTCGGGTCGTGATGGAGGATGGCGCCTCCTTCCCTGGAGAGAAGATCCGCGTCCACTGGAAGCTTGATTGACGGGGACGCTGACAAGTCCAGAAGGTCCGGGAACCATATCTGCCTCAGCCACGCAGGTGCGACGAGGATCGAGAAAGCATCGCCCATGCTCCTCGGCTGGGGAAACCTGCTGGCGAACCTCCGGCACTTGGAGTTTGTCGCCGTCGCGAACAGATCGATCTGGGGTGTGCCCCACCGTCGGAAGAGGCGGTCCACTAGATCCTGTCGTAGTTCCCACTCGTGGCACGAGTGCAGCTCTCTGCTGAGCGAGTCGGCGATGGTGTTTTTTATTCCTGCCAGATGAAACGGCACCAGAAACATCCCTTGGGCGACGGCCCAATGCCACAGGTCCTGCGCCTCCTTGGACAGGGCTGGGGATCTGGTACCGCCCTGCTTCCTGATGTAGAACATGGTGGTGGTGTTGTCCGTGAAGATCCTCACCACCTTGCCCTTGAGGGACGGAAGAAAGGACCTGAGGGCCCAAAACACTGCACGGAGTTCCAGGACGTTGATATGGAGGGACTTCTCCGTCGGGAGCCAAAGGCCCCTCGCGTGCAGACTTTCGGTGTGCGCTCCCCACCCTTCCAGGGAGGCATCCGTGGTCACTGTCTTCTGGTGGCCTGGGGTCTGGAAGTCCATGCCCGCCGTCAGATGCGCGCGGGTACCCCCCCGCCGGATCGCTCGTCGGAAGCACTCGTCGAGTGTGATCCTGTCCTCGAAGCTGCCTGTCGTCTGAATCCAGCGCGCGTCCAGGAATTCCTGTAACGGGCGCATCCGAAGCCTGCACAGGCGGATGAGATAAATGCAAGAAGACATCATTCCAAGGAGGGATTTGATGGACCTCACCCTGGCCGCGTCCGCAACCAGCATCCGCTGCACCTTGACCAAGATGGCCCTCGTCCTTTCCTCCGACGGAGAGGCCAGAAGCGCCACTGTGTTGAGTTTCGCTCCCAGAAACAGCGCGTCTTGCGCGGGCACCAGGTGGGACTTGGCGTAGTTTATGGAGAATCCCAGGTCCGTGAGTAGTTGGACGGTCCTCACCGTGTGCTCCGCGGCGAGTTCCCTTGTCTTTGCTCGGATGAGCCAGTCGTCCAGGTAGGGGTAGACGTGGATCCCCTCCAGGCGCAGCCGCGCCGCCACCGGTGCGAGGCACTTGGTGAACACCCTGGGTGCCGACCTCAATCCGAAGGGAAGGGCTCTGAACTGGTAGTGACGCCCTTAGACCATGAATCTGAGAAACTTTTGGTGTCCCTTTAGGATGGGGATATGGAAGTAAGCATCCTCCAAATCCAACGACGACAGGAAATCGCCTTCCTCCAGCTGACCCAGGACGTGCTGGAGGGTGACCATCCGGAACTTCTGTGCCTTGATGAATTTGTTCAGTCGTCGTAGGTCCAGGATGGGACGCCATCCTCCCGTCTTCTTCTTCACGAGGAAGTATCTTGAGTAAACTCCGGAGCCCCGAAGCCTCTTTGGGACGAGCTCGATGGCGCCTTTCTTGAGCATCGCCTTTACCTCCAAGAGAAGTTGAGGGACGTAATGTTCCTTCCTGGCCACGGGGGGACGGCCGGGCACTTCTTTAGAAACTCGAGCGCGTGACCCTGGGCCAGGGCGTCCAGCACCCAGCGGTCGGTGGAGATGGACTCCCACACGCTGACGAAGCTCGCCAGCCGGCCTCCCACCGGGGTGCTTCGGTGGAGGCCCGACCCCACGGCCGGTTCAGTCCTGCTTCGACGAGGCTTTGCCGCCTTGTCCTCCTTGGCGACGACGGCGGGGTCCGCCCGACTTGCCTCGTCCCCTGTAGGCTTCCTGTGACGACAAACGGACCGCTTGACGATAGGTGGAAAATCCACCGCCGGAACCTTTGGAGGCACCCTGCTTGCCTCCGCCGCTCCGAAAGGGGCGGCCGTCGTTGCTGGAGAACACCAAGAGCCCGGGTCGTCTCTGTGTCCGTCTTGATGGCTTGTAGGGAATCGTCCACTGTTTTCCCAAACAGGTTGCTCCCGTCGAACGGCATGTCCAAGACTCTGGTCTGCACGTCCTGCCGGAAGTCAGTTGCCTTGAGCCATCCACGCCGTCTAAGGCACACGCCGTTGCCCAACTGGCGAAATCCAGTGTCAGCGATGTCCGTCGCTATCGTAATGGCGTGGTCCGACGCCACTTCTCCTTCCTGCAAGATCTCTAGGGCCTCCGCCCTCTTGTCGTCTGGTAAGAAGTTCAGCAGGGGGCGATTTTGTACCACAACTCCCTGTTGTAGCAGGCTATGATAGCCAAGGCTTTGGCAGCCTTAATCGTCGTCGCTGCCGATGAGATGACTCTGTGTCCCATCGTGTCCAATTTCTTTCCCTCGCCGTCCGGCGGGGAGGTTGACGTAGAGGCCGAGGCCCCCCCCGCTTTCTTCCTGGCTGCCGCGGAGACGACCGAGTCCGGGGTCGGCTGTGCCCGAAGGCACAAGGGGGCCACGTCCGGGACCCGGTACTTCTTCTCGTACCGATCCCTTCTCGCAGGCGTTGTGGATGGGTTCTTGAGGAGGGCGAGACCCTCATCACAGATATCGTCCAGTAGAGGTACAGCGAGGACCGTCTTCCTCTTGCTCAGGCGCCATTGATAAAGGAAACCTTCCTTCTTCTTCTCTTCCGGGCAGAGCTGGAAAAGCTCGGATGCCCTGGCGATCTTGGCATGAAAAGATCCAATCTCGTCGGGCGGGGAAGACCGGGGAGGAGGTGACGACGGGAGATCCTCGTCGTAAACCTCGTCGTCTGTACCCGTTGCGGCCGTGTCAGTTCCCATATCATCCCCCACGGGTCGTGGACGGGGAGGGGAGCTGAGCAGGGCGCAATGGTTGAAAAGGAGGTGGAGGATGAATCTTTCTTCTCTTAGGAGGAGGGCTCCCAGAAGGGCCTGGCTCCGGGTCCCCCGTCGGGAGCGGTTCCTCCGTTGGTGGCAACGGCAACCTCGTCCTTATCTCCGAGCATAAGGACTGTATTGCCAACAAAATGGCCGCCGAGTTGTCTTGCAGCACTGGTTGAGGGGATTCCGACGGGCGGTCAGGAGGCCTGTCGGCACCCTCGACGTTATCGTCATCTCTGACGTCGGGGTCCCTCCCAACGGGTTGGTCTTCTTCCACGCCAACGCCGTGGCTTAAGACTTCGATCAGCTCCTCCTAAGAGGTTGAGGCCGAATCCACGATGACCTCCTGCCCCCCCTTTTTCTTCTCCGTCGGAGGTTTCACGGGGGTCCTGTCGATGGGCATGAAAGAGGACTCCCTCCGTGGTGGCAGGGAGACTCTGGGCCCTGAGGTCGCCACCACTGGTGTAGCCTCCACAGGCTGAGCCAGGGCCACCGCGACTGTCTCGATAGAGGCCTTGGCCGGGTGGATCAAGGCTTTCACCACCATAGGTGCGCTCACCGCCTTCTCCTTGGGGGGAGGGTCACCGCCTCGCTCCGCCTCCGATGGGGCCTTCGAGCTCGACCGGGGTCCCTCTAGGAGCTTCGCCGGGTGCTCGGCCTTCCTCTTACCCGAGCCAGAGCTTTGGCTCGTGGTTGATGGCGCCGGGGAGGATGCGCCCTGCCTGGTGCCCGTAGAGCCCGACCGTTCGGCGCTCCTGGGGCCAGCGGACTCGCGGTTCTTGGCCTTCTGTTGGGCCCCCGTCGCCGGGGCGCCCTCAAAGGTCTTAGAAGACCGCTCGGACTTCTTCTTTTTCTCGCCTGACGGGCTCTTCCCTTCCAGCCAGTTGGCGAGACACAGATGGCGGTCCTTCATTGTCCGCTCCGACATATTGCCGCAAAACGCACAGTCCTTCTCCACGTGCGTCTTGTCCTCATGCAGGCAGTAGAGGCAAAGGGAGTGTTCATCCTCCTTAAAGACATTTTGAAGCTGGCATCCAGGGCAGACCCTGAACAGCTTTCCGGGCGTCGAGCTTCCCTTCTCATGGGCCATGCCGAGATGGGCCTGTGAAACTTCTGGAGTCCTCCAAAAGCGTGGCTCGACGAAATCTTCACCCTTGAGGGGCGTAGAAGAATCCGACCCGGGTCCCCGTTGATCGGATAAAGAAACGGTGGAGCTTGAGGCTCTTTTGACCGAAAAAGAGAAAATGTTCCAAAGAAAAAGCGCGAAAAAGGCACTAAAGCTCGAGAGCAATAGCACGAGGATCCCAACACTTGAACGTGCGGTAAAAATCTGACGATGGCTGCCAGAGGCGGGGCTTAGGGAGATGGCAGTCATTGGCTGTGGTCAGTATGACGCAGAGATCAGTGATTGGTTACTACTACGAAAGACAGATCAGAAACGAAACTGATACTGATTTTTCTTTACTGAGGATTCCCAGCCTGGCGACGGGGAATATTCATGAGCATGTGAATCCATGCCAGACCCCATGCTGGAGAAGTCTAGATATACACCGTGGAAGCATCAAAACACGAGAGAAACAAGACCTCACTATCCTACTTTTCCTCCCCGTCCTGATGAAGGCCAGCCACTCCTCAGCAATACAGATCAGCTTTTGATTGGCCGAAATACTGTTGTGTCGACTCCCCCCATGTTTAATGTCAACACTGTAAATGTTGTACTTTGATTCACGTTGTCTATTTGTAATTTGTTCTCTATGATCCCGGAATGTTGTAAGGGACTGTGCATGCCGTTTTTGTAAACAGATCCAGGCCAAACAGCTTGGAAATACATCAATGTATCACTTATGGATACTGTATTTTCATTAACATGTGTCCTGTTATAATGTTTTAAATAATGTTTTGGTTTCATGCATGCATTAAAGCATTTGGTAAAAATTAAAATTTATTTTTCTAATCTCAAAAAAATGTAATTTGTCTTGTTATTGAAAATTGTTTGAAGTGTGTACACTACGTTCGGTCACTCTGATTGTTCTCTTTTTTCGAATTATTGACCCAACTAGGTAGATCATGGCTTAGCCAGGAGACCTGTTGTTCACTATCCTTTTCGCGATAGTAAATCCAGTGTACGTTTTAAAAGCACTAAATCCCATAAACATTTTCTCAACTTTGTATCACAATTAGGACTCATTGGCGATTGCCTTATGACTTAGTTCATCTTTTTATCCAATCCACACAGATCTAGATTAGATTATATATTCCTTCCTAAATCCATGTCAAATCTTCTCCTTAAAGCTCAAATTGAATGCATGGCATTATCAGATCATGCTCCATTACACATCCAACTTGCAATTTCACAGAATAGTCACAGGTTAAATAAATGGAGATTAAACACAGCTCTTCTGAATGAGTTATTCAAACCTTTCATTACCCAGAAGCACAGTCAAAACACAAGCTTTTTTGAGTAATACGAGAACTCTGGTAGTACATGACCTTCTCTGTTAGGGCACCTGGATGCCTTTGGGCCTTGGTGCGGTGCAAATCCATTAACATAACATAACATAGTAACATCTTTGCAGAATACAATAGTCAAGATACATCTATGGTCAACAATTGGGACTGCTATAAAGCTGTACTTAGAGTTCATATCATTTGTTGCTAACAAAAAGAAAACACTGAAACAAGAATTTGATATAATTCTAAAACAATTAAAATCCCTTGAATCTCAATATGCATGTAGTAATGCTTCTTCTGCTCTTAATGATATCATTAAACTGAGACTTCAAAATAATAAAATGACATCACAATGCTCATTTGCAAACATTTTTACATACAAGGCAAAATGTATCAATTTACCAATAAAACGAGTAAATCACTTGCAAGATACACTTCGCACCTTGAAACACTTGTGTATAGGCGCGTTATGAATGCCATATCATATCATATCATATCATATCATCATACCTGAAGATTAAAAGGGAAAGAACTAGGGTTGCTGTTACCAAAGATCAGAATGGGAATAGGAAGTTTTCAGATCAAGAAATAGTGAAAGTGTTTTCTGAACTTTACCAAAAACTATATTCCCCGGAATCAAAGCCTAATAACCATTATTGTCAAGAGTTTCTTCGGCATGTCCCTCATTCTACATATCCAACTATCAATCTTAAATTATTGAATAACCATATCTCTCCGGGTAAAATCATTAAAGCAGTAAAACAACTTAAGAAAGGTAAAGCTCCAGGCCCAGACGGGTTCCCTATAGATTTTTATGCTCATTTCATTGACTTACTAGTGCCTAAACTTAATGAACTTTTCTCTCACTTCTCTCACAGCAAACAAGGCACAATGCTCTTTCTCAGAGGCTATGTTAATTGTATTCTCCAAACCTAATAAAGATCCTGAACTCCCTCAAAACTATAGACCAATTTCCCTCCGAAATACTGATTTTAAAGTCTTTGTCAAGATTTTAGCAAATAGACTTCTCGCTTTTTTACCACACTTCATTAAAAACGACCAGGTAGGGTATGTCAAAGGAAGGCTTGCCTCCTCTAATGTGAATCTTATTATAGATAACTTATATAGTATCCATTAATCCAAAGACCCTTGTGCAGCAGTAGTTCTAGATGTGGAAAAAACATTTGATAGGGTTGGATGGAATTACATGTTTGAGGCTCTCAAATGGCATGGAATTATTAGTGGCCCTTTTCTCCCTATGATTAAAGTGCTATATTCAAATCCAAGTACTGCTTTTTTTATCAATGTACAAATGTACTCTTTCCTCTCTCTAGAGGTACTTGTCTAACCTCTCTCCCTGACTTTTCAAACCCTACCTGGAACATCTTGCCCACCACATTGCTACTTTCTGCTGCAATTTTCAGCGTTATGTGGATGACACCCAGCTCTCTTTCAGGCTCCCCTCAGCCACCTTGGCTCCTTCACTCATACCAGACTGGCCGCAATTCAGGAATGGTGTGCTACCAATGATCTCTGCCTTAATGCCAGTAAGACTGAGATCCTCCTCATTGTGACACCTGCTCCCTCCTTTCTGTCCTCTCTCTCTGGCCGCACACGCTGTACCCAATTACTGCTCCATCCTGTGAGGCTAAGAACCTTGGTGTCATCTTCGACTCCAACATCTCCTTCTCTCCTCACATCTCTGACGTCTCTAAGAAGTGTAACTATCAGCTGCACCTCCTCAGAGGTATTCTTCCTTTTCTCACTTTCCCCCAGAAGCTCACTGTCTCCAGAGCTCTGGTCCTCATTAGGCTGGACTACTGCAACAGCCTCTTTCTAAATCTGCCTGCCTTTACTCTTCAACCTTTACAACTTATCCAGAACAGGACTGCAAGACTTGTCCTTGGCCTCCAGCCCAGGATTGTATCCCTCCAGTTCATAAATCTCTTCACTGGCTGCTCGTGGCTGCAAGGATCAAGTTCAAGACCCTCTGCATTATTCCACAAGGCTTTCTGGGCCCTGGGACCGCTCTACCTCCAACTTTCTCTTCCAAAACATCTTCCTTCTCAAGCTCTCCGTTCATCCACCTCCAACTCTCCGAGGGTCAGGCGCTTCTCCAAGCAGAGAGTTGAGGCAGATCAGTCTCCCCAGCTGGGGCCTCCCTCTGGAACAGCCTCCCCGCCTCCCTCAAATTGAGTAGAACCACCTCTGGTTCCAGAAACAACTCAAGATCTTGCTCTTCGCTTCCGCTTTCTCTCTTCCTCTCCCCTGCTGATGTCCTTGACTGCTTGGCGCACTGCCCATCTGGATACCCTCTGAACTCGGACCCATGCTCCTGCATGTCCAGTTGCCCCCGTACTGCCTTCAGGCTCCCTCAGCACTTAAGGGTGTGTACTCTGCACTTATGGTCCTCCCACTGGCTGCACCTATTAAGCTACCTGCACTTCTCCCTTTCCCTACCCCCTGGCACTTCTCCCCGCCCTCTTGCCCGCACTTGTGTGATCTGAATGACACAAGGCATAGTAAGATCGTTGTTTTGTCCTCCCTTTGTTTTTCCCCTCCTTGTCTTGTTGCGCCTAGGAAAACTTGTGTACAGGCATGTTATAAATTCCATATCATATATGTCAGGGATGCCCCCTTTCTCCAATTCTTTTTATCCTAGCATTAGAATCCTTTTTAAAGGACTTAGACAAGATAATAGTATACAAGGTATTGATGCTGTTGGAATACAGGTTAAAATAACGGTGTATGCTGATGATGTCTTACTATTCTTGGAAAATCCAGATACTAGTATACCATTTTTATTGAACTTTATCTCACAATTCTCACTAGCATCTGGTTATAAATTAAACACAGATAAATCTGAGATTTTGCCTCTTACGCTGCACTAGACATCAAACTCAAACTTTTGGCATGAAGTGGTGTCCGAAAGGAATCAAATATTTAGGCATTCACATCTCTTCAACCATAAAAGATATGCTCAAACATAACACTACTGTCCTGTTATCATGAATCAAAGAATTAACAAATTCACGGACCCCCCTTCATCTATCCTGGTTCAGGTCACATTGAAATTATTAAAATGATGATGTCACCCATTATCTTCTTTATATGTTACCAATTCCCCTCCATGCTTCTTTCTTCAAAGTCATTTATTCCTGTTTGGTCAAATGTGTATGCAGAAAGAAGCGGCATAGAATATCAACTAGCAAACTTAAGAAACCTCTTTCATATGGTGGAATAGGGATCCCTGATTTAAAAAAAATACCATCTAGACTTTGTCTTGAAGCAGACGCAGATGTGGTGTTCTCTCATGGATTACAATAGTGCGCCTATGTGGCTGCTCATAGAGAGAATAAGGGGGGTTCTGGAAGTTTTTCTACTATCGACCTATATCCCGGGTTAGAGTCTCAAAAGTGTCTTTAGCTCACCATCCTTTCACAGAAGACACATTTCCACTACATATCAGTCTCTGTCCTGCCCAAGGGCAGTCCAGCACAGAAATGCCTGGCAATTCTCTTCTGAAACAGAGTACCAACAGCAACCCCAGACATGTGTTTCGGCCTGGTTGGGCCTCGTCAGTGAGGTGGATCTGTGCCTCTCTAAGAATAGCGAGCAAGGGTTCCACTTCTGGATTACCCTTGTAACTTAGGGTGAAAACTCAAAGCTACTTAATATGCAAAAACAAGAGGGTTCTGGTAGTTTCTCTACTACCAGCCTATTTCCCGGGTTAGAGTCTCAACAGAGTCTTTAGCTCACCATCCTTTCACAGAAGAGAAATTTCCACTACATATCAGTCTTTGTCCTGCCCAAGGGCAGTCCAGCACTGAAATGCCTGGCAATTCTCTTCTGAACAAGAGTACCAACAGCAACCCCAGACATGTGTTTCGGTCTGGTAGGGTATGAGGTAGAATTGCTTGTAGTACCCTCTGGGACCACCACATACAATTAGGACTACAGGTGTAAGCAAAAACCAACCTTTGGTATAGGTCTGTACTAAACAGTTTTGTGGTAGCGAGCTTGGCAGCCAGGCTTATCTCAAGAGGGAATGTGAGCAGTACAAGAAGTTACACAGAGGTATTACAATCACAGTGGTTCAACTAGACACACTCAAGGTTTCTTGGTAAAACATTTATACATTTATTACACAATCATTTAGAAAACATTCATTAGAAGGAAGCAACTTAATATTATACACAAATATACTTCAACACAAAACCAATAAGTTTCTGAACAATTTAAGCTCCCCTGAAATATGAGCAAAAGGGCATTTCAGTCACTTTGAATGGGAAGGTAAAGGCACAAGTTAATAGAATATATCACAAATCCTTTCTTAGGCAGTGCAAATAGTTATAGTTCACTAGAAGACTCAATTCAGTTCAATAGGCATAGGCCAAAGTCAATGGACTAGTGTCTTGGATTGGAAAGAGCAGTTCTTGAAGTAAACGGTAAAGTCTTTGCCAAAGTTCTCCAAAGTAGTTTGTAGGAAAAAGAATCATATGTTGGGTCACAAGCTGATTAGGCCTGCAAGTTGGGAAAGTTCCACAAACTTTCACTGCGAGAGAAGCGTTCTCTCAATCAGGTTGGAACAGTACCTTAGTATGAAGCAAAAGATGCAGCTGAAGACGATGGTTCCTGGCAGTTCCTGCACATCACACTGTTCCTGAGCCTCAGTCGTGGGGACAAGAGGGGGGACGTCGTGGGACTACTGCCCTGCATGGGATCATCGGGAAACGCTGACAAAATGGAGTCACTTCAGTTCGAGTAGCTGTTCTTCAAGCACACAAGCTGGTTTCCTTCCCACTGGTTAATCCTAACCAGCTTCGAGAATGGTATCCAGGTGGCTTACGAGTTGATTGATCCCACCAACTCAAAGGAAGAAGTCGTCCTTGAAGGGGCTTTTCTGTCGAGATGAACTTGGCAATTCAGACCTGCAGCAGGGCTTCACCAGGCAAACCAATGGTCCAGGAGTTGCAGCAGCCGTCCTCTTCCAGCTCGTCTTCAGTTCTTTCGTTCCAGTGGTAGACTCCGCTTTCCAGTCCAGGAGACTCGCCTTTTAAACAGTTTTCTCCCATTCATTCCAGCCTAGCTGCCACTCACCCATCAGGGTGGCTGTCCTTGCCGGACAGTCAGCCATCCAATCACACCAGAGTGCTTTTGGGTCTCCTAGGAGACTAAGCATGGGGAGTTTCGGGCACCTCCCTCACTTCCTGCCCACCCCAGAAACTCAGACGCCAGAGTCTGTCTTCAGTCCTGTAGCCCGACAAGGGCATGGAAACAAAGGGACCAAACCTGGTTTGCTGCGCATAGACAAACACTAGAAGGACCTTTCCAGAAGGAAATTGCAAAAAAAGAAGACCGGAACCCGTTTAAACAAAGGGGCTTAAGGCGCCATCTTAAAAAACATGGCTCTCGCGATTTTTAGCTCCAGGTGTTCGCGATCGGGAAAAATCATGGTAGTTTGTTCTAAAACTACTGCCACCAGCCATTTCGATAGAAAAGGTTAGCATTTGATTGCTACATGATTTTCTAGACACAGGGGATACTAAGTAGGAAGATAGTGTGTGCTGGTTCTAGGAATTTAAAAAGACTAGTAAAGTCAATTTAACCTTACATTCTCTGGGAAACAGTAGTTTGTCCCAGAGAAGGTATTTAAACCTTTGGGAAGTCTAAGCTAACATCCCTGTGTCACTGCATTGAGGAGACTGTGTAACACACATGAAAAGATGCCTATGAAGTTATCTTAAAACTCCATAATCAAAGAACACAAGAGAAAAACACACATCAAAATACATGAAAGAGTCGGATAAAAGGCTCACACTCTTTCCAGGTAAATAAAAAATCAAGTCCTCAAAATCCATCAAAGTTGCTGGGGGTCTCCAAGGTGAAGGGATTTAGCACATTTATGAGAATTCTCGCTAAGATTGGGCCTCGTCAGTGAGGTGGAGCTGTGCATATTAAGTGGCTTTGGATTTTCACCCTAAATTACTAGGGTAATCCAGACTTGGAACCCTTGCTTACTGTTCTTAGAGAGGCACAGCTCCACCTCGCTGACAAGGCCCAACCAGGCCAAAACACTTGTCTGGGGTTGCTTTTGGTACTCTTGTTCAGAAGAGAATTGCCAGGCATTTCAGTGCTGGACTGCCCTTGGGCAGGACAAAGACTCATATGTAGTGGAAATGTCTCTTCTGTGAAAGGATGGTGAGCTAAAGACTCTGGTTGAGACTCTAACCAGGGCTATAGGCCGGTAGCAGAGAAACTCCCAGAACCCCCCCCTTGTTTTTGCATTATTAAGTAGCCTTGGGTTTTCACACTAAGTTACTAGGGTAATCCAGACGTGGAACCCTTGCTTACTGTTCTTAGAGAGGCACAGCTCCACCTCGCTGACGAGACCCAACCAGGCCGAAACACCTGTCTGGGGTTGCTGTTGGTACTCTTGTTCAGAAGAGAATTGCCAGGCATTGCGGTGATGGACTGCCCTTGGGCAGGTCAAAGACTCATATGTAGTGGAAATGTCTCTTCTGTGAAAGGATGGTGAGCTAAAGACTCTGGTTGAGACTCTAACCCGGGCTATAGGCCGGTAGCAGAGAAACTCCCAGAACCCCCCCCTTGTTTTTGCATTATTAAGTAGCCTTGGGTTTTCACACTAAGTTACTAGGGTAATCCAGACGTGGAACCCTTGCTTACTGTTCTTAGAGAGGCACAGCTCCACCTCGCTGACGAGACCCAACCAGGCCGAAACACCTGTCTGGGGTTGCTGTTGGTACTCTTGTTCAGAAGAGAATTGCCAGGCATTGCGGTGATGGACTGCCCTTGGGCAGGTCAAAGACTCATATGTAGTGGAAATTTCTCTTCTGTGAAAGGATGGTGAGCTAAAGACTGCGGTTGAGACTCTAACCCCGGCTATAGGCCGGCAGTAGAGAAACTCCCAGAACCCCCTCTTGTTTTTGGAACTCTATGTGTAACATCCATAGGTTAGAAAGATGCAATGCCTCCTCCCCTTCTCTTTTGCTTAAACGTGAATTGAAGTGACAGCTATTCCTTGGGTTCTTATCTAATGTAACTCCCAACTGATGGCGATGTATAGAACTAGTTAAAACTTCCTGCTTAGCTCCCACAACTCCACCCATTTGTGGGTGTTTGTATTTCGTTTTTGTCGTAGGTCTTTACTTTTAAACCTGTTAGTTTGTTGTATTTAGTTCTTAAGTATATATTTTGGTCTTATATGGGCATTAGTTGTAATCTGATATCGTAACATCTTTTTATTGTATATAGCTCTACTAAGGCCTCTGGGCCTTAGTAGAGCTATATACATTTTAAATAAATATGTTGTTATTATTAACTGCCCTGTATTACTCTTGTTCCAAATAAAACTTTTCAAACTGCAAAGCTTCTTCTGGTGTCGATGTGTTCCTCTTCATGAGCCATTAAACTCAGCCGATGACTGATCCCAATGGGCCTACTGCTCACACAACTCTTTCCCCTCCCTCAGCACTTAATATACTTGCTTTTCGAGCATGGGTTTATGCATAGGTCACAGATGCTCTGCACTTCAAGGATGTGCGTATTGCTGCAAGGGAATGGTGTCTTTCCTGGTGCCAGCCCCTGTGCCAATGATAATGGAAAGGTTAAGAGAAGTGTTTGATACATTGCGGGATTTTCACCCAGAAGGCCTTCGCTACAAACCCTTCACCCTCTGCAATTGTATTTGTAATGGGTTATTTATAACACGCTTAATACCCAGAGGTTTCTAAGTGCAGACCTGGTGATCGAGCCTGTGTTGTTCCTCCTCGTCTTGCATTCAAGACGAGCACGTTGACCCTGAGCTATCCTCGCGAGACAGCTAGCGTGCCCGATGCTGAAATTCCATTTTAGGGGAACAATTGTCTGGCACCTACAGTACTCCTCTTTTCTTTGAGGTTGGTGTTACAACGCAGGTTGAGGGGTTGCAATGATGAGCCAGGAGACCAGGTTGGGTTAAGAGACTTTAGTGGATTCGTGGTACATAAGTCACAGGTAATAAGTTACAGGCAGGATAAGTACATAAGGGAGGGAAGCATCCACCGGTCCCCCCTCTGTTCAGCTCATTTTCCAACTGAACAGGGAGAACCTTGGCACTCACACCAAAACATTCTAAATGGAACACTATAATACAAGCATTCCAGGCACAGGCTCACATATACTTAGGAAACAGCTAATGAACCACGATAGGTAAGACATAACACATCTCCCCCTTACATGACAATACAATGAAGGAAGGAAACAGAAGGAAAAGTCATAAATGGACAATATATCTAAAAAACTATCCTTCCATATCCCATCCAGCAAACCACTAATAGTCATATGCCATTCCCTTCCAATTCCATGATATAGCTAAAAATAGCTAATCCACCACAAGACACTCGCCAGAACCATAATGGCCATTTATGGAACTCAGCTACCGGGAACCAGCCCACAATCTAATAAACAAACCTGACCACCTACATCATATCATTAACCCTGTTACAACATTCTCCAACATCAAAAGCTTCTTGAAAGAAACTACAGGGTTAATAGCCTCTATCTGCCTAATGCATATCATTTAGAGACATAAATTGCCTCCACATAACATCCTGCTGAGCACCAACCACATTAACGGTGACAAATAGCACCAATGTTGATACCCAACCAAATGATCAATCATTAACTAACTAACACATGTGCCAACATAAAACCAGGTCTGTAACCTAGCTACTAACCTTGAAACACCAATGCTCACCACTGAGCACATTAACATTTGAACCTATGTAAGTTCACTACCTGAACAAGAGAATGCTCGCCACAACTGAGCATATTAATCATAGGCATGCTTAAAAGTCAAGGAACTAACCTATTTCTAGACAATGAGCAAACCATGCTCTCATACTGGCAAACAGACGTTCACACAACCACAATCACACAGCTGACTTATTAATAACCTACACAGTTTGTTAAATAAACTAATGAACAAATTCAGCTTGAAAAAATTGGGAATATAAAACGTTTTAAGTTACACCACCATAGCGAGTCCCAAAAGTCATGCTTGCAAAGTTCAGTTTTGACATATACCTGTGGAAAAATTGTTAGGTTAATAAAAACATTGTCAAGGTGAACATATCAAAGAAATGCAGTAGTTCTATGGCACTCACAATATCCACACAAAAACAAGACAAATTCAGCATAACAAATTTTGATAATCCGAAAATTAGGTGCGCCGCAATAAAAATTCAAAATGTTATGCCTGCATAGTCTTTGTTGATATGTAGCTGTGGGTTAGTTACTGCAAACTACACTATACATTTTATTACCTGCCATTTCTTTTGGTTGCATTAATTCCATTCCATTACCACTTAAAACCTGCTAAAAACATTGGTGCAATAGCCATTTCCAATTAAAACGTGCCAATAACCAACATTGGCACCATAACTTTATGTCCAATGCAATTACTAAAACACTTGCCAAACAAAACACATTGGCACCATAATAAAACACTGCTTATTGGCACATAGCCACCATATGGCTCCAAAAAAATAATTCAATTGCCCACCCTTGGGTAACACTCATGCTTACAGTTTGGCACACACCAATAACTATATACACACCAATAAAGAGACCCACAGCACATGGCCACTGTAAATCAACCCTCCTGCCAACGCTATTGGCACAAAAAACAGGAAACTCCTTTCCCAGAAGCATGTTATAGAATGCCATATAACAAACCATAAAAACTACACCACAATGCCTGCAAGATGTGACCCATGTTTTCATATATCACATTCCCAAAGTGATGCATTGCCTTCATTTTCATTTTCCAAACAACATTTTAGCATGTGATGGCCTTTGCATTTACAATATAAAGAAACGTTGCATGGGTACAATTCATGTTGCTTTTTAACTCTTAAATATCAGCGCAATAAAATGGCAATGTCACAAAAAAAAAATTGCAATGTACATAAGGCAAAACATTTCGAGTTCGCACATTACACTTTCAAGAAAATCGAAAGGCAGAAACACTTTCCTGAAGATCCGATCAAACAAAATGGAAATGCTAATAGAAAATAAATGGCTGCCGCTTTCATTTTGATAGCCTTGAAATGCATCCTCCAGTCATTGCAGTACATGTAACGTTCCAGTAATGCCGAAGGTAATGAACAGTCAATCCAGCTGCGCCTTTAACTCCTACTCAGTGTTAATATGACTTGCAGCCACTCCTTTTTACAGCATGTTCAAACGCAGCTTGTAAAAGTCTTATGAACGTGGGCGTGATGTCAAATGCCTGGCTACTTCTATGCGCATTATCGCTGGAGCCACTTGTACTGCTGATAAGAACAGTCTCTCTTTTGTTCCCCCGACCCCTTGCTCTGCCAATAACACGCCACTGACTTCTTGTGAAGCGCCAAACTAAAAATGCGCCTATGCCTTCATATACTAAGAAGCCCTTGCTGTGGCAGATGCAGAACAAATGAAAGTGAGCAGCGCTGCCCCCCAAAATCACTATAAATGTCCCTCACTAATCAGTCATGCAGGACATGGGGCGCGCTCACCTTGGGTCCGGGGGGGGGTGGTGGATGCTTCTGGTTCCTCACTCCTTTTTGGTGGGCAACTTCCTGTGCACCATATTCCTTCTGGCACAGGTTTGCTTCTTTTCTGTCTTTTCTTGCTGCTTTTCAGCCCCAGGTACACCTCAATCACCAAAATCCTCGTCGCCAGTGTTACAACGCAGGTTGAGGGGTTGCAATGATGAGCCAGGAGACCAGGTTGGGTTAAGAAACTTTAGTGGGTTCGTGGTACATAAGTCACAGGCAATACGTTGCAGGCAGGATAAGTACATAAGGGAGGGAAGCATCCACCGGTCCCCCCTCTGTTCAGCTCATTTTCCAACTGAACAGGGAGAACCTTGGCACTCACACCAAAACATTCTAGATGGAACACTATAATACAAGCATTCCAGGCACAGGCTCACATATACTTAGGAAACAGCTAATGAACCAGGATAGGTAAGACATAACAGTTGGCCCGCCTTATGAATCGTGAAAGCGGGTGCTCAGCCTCCCTGCTAAATCCTCCTTCGCTGTAGTAGGGAACGGTCGCAAATAGCACAGTATGGCAGCTCGTGCTCCAGATATGAGGAATATATTCCACTGTCCCAGGGAACCTCCGCCGGGATCTTCTCATCACGGAAACCCCCTTTGGGATTTTTAGATGATTGCGAATTTGTAAACCTGTCAAACAAGCCAAAGAAAACAACCATGGGAGGATTTTTTAAACCTAAATTGATAACAGCCCCCAATGGATTAAGTCAATAGGCAAAAAGCTTTGTTTTATTTAGGTATTTGTTTCTGCCTTTCTCAAAATGGCGCCCTCAACTATGAAGCAGCTTGCTAGACGGGCGTCAGTGAGCTTCTTACAATGGGCTGACGTCGAGTGACAGCCTGACCAGGTGGCGGGGTGAGGGGGAGCAGCCACCAGGGATAATACATGGGCGGACATATCCAGGGAGCAGCCATGTATATCATCCCTATTAGGCCAGCTCAAGTGCCGAACGTCCCACGAGTTTACATAAACCCATGCTACACAGTCTAACAGTGAGCTGGGTGGTGCACTCCTTGTCTACCGTACAACGTTTATTTCAAAGGTGGTCAGTGTTTAGCCAAACATGTTGATGTTTACCCCATTGGGATCTGTTTTACCCGCCTTTCTAAAATGATCTAACACACAAACTACACTCTCACGTGATATAACTACTTTCGCCTTTTAAGAAATGTCCGAATGATTACAAAGGAACACATCTAGCTGCGCACCAAAAGATTTAACGGCATCTCCATTTTTGTTAGGCACACATCCTAATTCAAGTTTAAATATCGTAATGATTTCCATTTATTTTTATACGTAAAATATGTCTATAGATTTTACTTCAAAATTATGAATACTATTGGTACACGTACATGTGCTCCCCTAATCTCAGATCTGAGTTTTCAATCTCAGTTTTGAATTTTCTGTACATTTTGTGAAAATTACCTGTACATTTGCAACCCCTTTTTGATCGTTATTTGTACAAAAAAAGACAGCCGTCTCCTTATTGGGAAGAGCAGTTCTGCCTGACGGCAGCCCTTTAACAGCCGGAAAACAAAAGTCCTAAAATATACGTTGTAACGTGTAGAGTAATGCCTACGTCCTCTCACTTATAAATGCTTATACTGCCACCTAGTGACGAAATGACTTGTTGCAATCACTGAAATTAACCATAGCCCAGAATGCAATGGATGTGTGTGGCTATTTGGGTTTAAAGGAAAAGGCGGGAAACAAACTTGACCCCCCTGCGATGCATTTGCAGCATACAGATAGCTAGAAAGCCTTTTGTGCAGGATACTTGCATACAAAATACTGTGGATGAGTTATTATGAAACAAACACGGGGTATGTAATGTGTGGGGTGGAGGGGATAAGTAAGTTGTATGCCACATTTCTGGCTTTATTGGTGATTTGTATGTTATAGTGCCCTAAATGCCGGGCGTCGCCAGCTTCTAAGCACTGCACCGGTCTTGTCCCAAGGCAATCATGTACCCACTGACTGAGCTATGCTCCCATCCTGTTTCCTGTACTGGAGGAATCTACCTCATCAGAATGAAAACAGCATTATATAGAAGGGGGGCATTTACCAAAAAACAATTGCTTGCAGGGGGCCCAAACGTTTGCACGTACGTGCTGCTGGGTCCCGTGCTTTGAATTTGGAATGTTTACAAAGGGAAGTTTAAAAGTGAACAGTAACACAAGGCGAAATTGCCCCTTTCTTCAGTCTTACTCTCCGTTTTGTAAAAAGATGTAAATGCCTCCTGCAAATTACTCTTAACAGACGGCCTTTACACTGGACTCATATGGAAGCCACCGGCATTAATCGGGCACTAAAAACAGGGGGATCCCATAGGAATCTATTGGTTTAACGCCTGCACGAAAATCTCACACGGGCGTTAAACCATACGCCCTTTGAAGTCGGAGGACAGCAGCAATGGGGAGATCTTCATTCCGTCTCGTGCACCGTCTGCTACTCTAAATGGCCCCAAAGGGAGGGTGTAAATGGCTAGCGCATTTTTGTATACTTTAAATCTTGAAATGAACCCCGCTGTATTAACACATACCTTTAAAGCCCAGTAGTATCAACTACATCCAAAGAAAGAACAAAACACTGATGGGGTCATTTTGAAAAAAACTACAATTGCATTCAAAACGAGTGGATTGATTACCCGTCCCTTCATTGTGTTTCAACGTGTAGACCTTCAGTGTGGCGTGAACCACGCCTGGCAGGGGTGGACGGCCTACAATGAACTCTGGAGATTGACTGGTGGGACCTCCACCCCATAGGCCTCTTTTTGTGTGGGTCCCATTGTTTTCAGCTCCTCTCCTCCTCCCTCTGTGTCACCAAACCCTGTTTCTTCCATCTGTCATAATCTCCCACATGCCTTGGAAGCAAATGCATCGTTATAAACCTTCCAGTGTATTTCACTCTGTCTTAACAAAGTTTTAAACTTTTTTTGTAATTTTTGACTATTTTTAATGCTCACAGAGACACAAATGTGCTTCACAATTCCCTATTCGTACCCATTTTTTCAAACTTTCATGGACTGAGAATTCCCAAGCTCTGCTTAGTGGGGTTTGACTTAGAAATGTCACCTTTGTTTGAAGGAAAAACTGGACTTGAAGCCATAGTTCACATTAGCTGCACCACAGCTAAGGCACAGGAGGATACACTGATGTTTCCACAATAACACACTTAAGTTTAACGATGAAGCTCTCGAGAGGATAGCTTAGTGTTAACGTGCTCGCATTGCAAGCAAGATGACACGGAGCAACACAGGTTCGATCCCCGGTGCCGCGCTTAGAAACCTCTGGGTATTAACCGCGTTATAAACAACCAATCATATAAACTAGGATTTGAAACCTGTCCACCACCTAGGGAAGTGGCCTCATATTTTATGTGTGAGATAGGAACATCCCTCTTACTGAGCTGACAACACAGTGCTTTGCACAGGTTCGATACCCAGCACTACTATCCATCTGGGACGACCTCAAAACTAATGCAGACTCAAACACTACCTCAGCCCTTATTCTGCTCGACCTCTCTGCAGCCTTTGACACAGTGAGCCACGACACCATGACCATAAGACTAGAAGACATAGGCATAACAGACACAGCCCTACTCTGGACCAAATAATTCCTAGCAGAAAGAACAGAAACCGTATGGATTAAACCATTCAAATCCACTCCACGAGTTAATGACTGTGGAATGCCACAAGGATCATCACTATCTCCACTATATTTCAACATCTATCAGACTTCGGTCATCAGAATCTTAAAAAAATACATTACATGCTACAGCTATGCAGATGATACTCAAATCATCTACAAAATCAAAGACACCGATGCCGATCACTCAACCCTAATCGACTGCCTAAAAGAAGTCTTCATTTGGATGAATGCCAGCAACCTGAAAATCAAACCAGGAAAGACAGAAATCATGATCGTATTCAAAAACCAAGAGAACGAAACCACCATCCCGTGGCCGACGGAAATGGGAAATGCACCAACAGCATCGAAGGTAGTAAAAAATCTGGGAGTCCTGATGGACAACACCCTAAACTAAGAACCACAAATAAATGCAACAGTGAAGAAATTTTTTTTCCTCCTCCACACGGCAAGAAGAATTCTACCTTTCCTCTCCTTCACGTACAAAACACTCACTATCGTCGCCCTAATCATGTCAATAATCGACTATGCAAACAGCCTCTACCTCGGAATACCAGAACACCTCCTGAAGAAACTGCAACAGATCCAAAATGCAGCAGCAAGACTAGTCCTCAAACTATCCAGAAGAGACCACATCACCCCAGCCCTAAAACACTACACTTCCTCCCAGTTAAACATCGAATCACCTTCAAAACAATGTGCATAACTCATAGGGCAATCAATGGACAAGGAGCAGACTTCCTACAAAAGAAAATAACAATCTACAAACTAACAAGACCCCTCCGATCAAGCAACAAAGTCCGCCTGGAAATCAAACCATACCTTAAGAAAAAACTTGGAGGCACCTCCTTCTACCACTTAGCCGCAAAAACTTGGAACAACATCCCATAAGAAATAAGAAACACTGAAGATCACCTTTAATTCTGAAAATCACTAAAAACCTGGCTCTTCAACACCACTGATTCAAACTGAAAACCGAAACAGAGAAAAGGACAACTAAACTAGAAAGGACACAGACAGCCCTAGAAATGACGGGGAAGCTCCCACAGCACCTGGACGGGTGACACAGGATAGAATGGAACTCAGATGCAACGCACGGACCCCGAGTCAACTACCCCACCCGCCCCCCGGTTACCACCAGGTACCACAGTGTCGTGGAATTGTAGAGAAACTGACAACCACCACACTATCTGAGTTGTTGACATTGGCATGTGCATTGGCCAGAGGAGTATGAAGGGAGGACAGGTGGGCTATGAGAGAGCATAATAGAGGCGGGGACCATAGGAGTAAGGAACCATGAATATCAGAGGGACCCAGATCAGGACAGGCGCATCAGAGGAGACTACACAAGCCCAGCACCTCAACTCAGGATAGAGATGCCAACTAACCAACTCCACTAACAATTTCCCCTCTGCATACACCTCTCACATTCCAAAACACCACAACCAAAACCTACAGCACAACAAACCGCACAAACTTCACTATACTGCAACAACAAAACAAAAAAGACACAGACTCGCACAACAGTACACAAAGACTACCGGCCGCAAACACCCCAAGCCCAGCCAACGAACCGACCGGGCTGTGGCCGCCAACAGCACATCACTGCTCTATGGCACTTTTCCTGCTTCCTCCCACTAACTCAACCTCCCCTCCTCTTTCAGAGCTGCCAGAGCGCCAGGGGACCACTCCGGTGGCGATAGTGTGCGGTACAAATGTCCTTTAACATTAACATATCAAGCTGCTCAGATTTTATCAAGATGTGCTTTAACCCACTTGTCTATCTTGTCAGATCAATAGATGACACTGATTATTTCATTTCTAAAAATAAATGTTATCAGTTTTAAAAACAGCTGTAAAATAATTCCAAGAAGTTTTATTTTAAGCTTTTAAAGTCAGTAAATCCTTTGAATAGCTCAATGGGTTCAGAACCTGCAGCAGAGATCTAGCTACAGCGTTCACATAAATCACTGCAGCTGGCACGCTAACCCCCTAAGCCAACATTCCAAAAGAAATCCATAGGGAGAAAAGGTGAGAGTGATTATTCAACCATTTTATGAAGTGCACACTAATAACATTAGAATTAATGGCATGTTCTATGATATGATGATAAGTATAAATGGCAATATTATTAATAATGAGCAAATTCAACTAAAGATTCATAAGAATAATACTTGGATTTACGTAATCAAAGAATTGACGTATTCTCGATATTTAAACATTGAAACATTGGTACTTTGTGATAAGCATAACAGTCTATTATTTCCTAAATTCATACTTGGTAATTGGGCATTGTTAGCCCCACCTTCACATTAAACACGGTGACGTAATCCAATAAAATGGCGCACGCCATTGCAGAATGGCGATAGAAACAAAAAAGGGACCCTGCCGAGCTCTGAGGTGGCGGGTAGTTGGCAGAGCTGGGGACGGGGTGTGAGTTGGTGGGGGGGCGTTTGTTTGCTGTAGGGTAGCTGTCGGTGTGGATTGGTGGGGTGTGGTTGTTTGCGGTTGGGTGGCTGGTGGTGTGGAATTGGGGGTGGTGGTTGTTTGTGGTTAGGTGGCTGGAGGTTTGTGTGGAAGTGTGGGTGTCGCTCGGGTTCGTCGCGGTGGGTGGGGGGCAGCGCGCGGTGCCTCGCCTGAAGCACATGTGTAGGCGTACGGGCTGGGGTCTCGCGGGTCTGCGCACCGGTCTCCGGGCTCGCTGGGTGGTTTGAGTTTGGGGAGTTGTGACTGTTGGAGTGGATTGGTGGGGTGTGGTTGTTTGCGGTAGGGTGGCTGGTGGTGTTGAATTGGGGGTAGTGGTTGTTTGTGGTTTGGTGGCTGGAGGTTCGTGTGGAAGTGTGGTGTCGCTCGGATTGGTCGCGGTGGGTGGGCGGCAGCACGCAGTGCCTCGCCTAAAGCGCATGTGTAGGCGTACGGGCCGGGGTCTCGCGGGTCTGCGCGTCGGTCTCCGGGGCTCGTTGGGTGGTGTTTTGAGTGGTGGGGGGTGTGTGTTTGCAGTGGGGTGGCTGGTGGTGTTGGATTGGGGGGGTGGTTGTTTGTGGTTGGGTAGCTGGTGGTTTGTGTGGTAGTGTGGCCTGTGTGTTGATTGGTGGGTTTGGTGCACATCATCCTTTAGGATGGGGAAGTGCCTGCGTGGGTCCGCCCACGTATTCGATAATTAAGAAGAAGAAGAAGAAGAAGGACCCTGCCGAGATTGTTTCCATGATGATAATGGAAACAACAAATATTCTGTACAGACGCCATTCCATTCGGTGCCTCTTTGAACAGCAGACTCACGTGGCGAGAACGCTATAAGGGAGCTTTGCAGGTAAGAGACTATCAAAAAATTGTAGTCTCGTGTGGGCAATGTAAAACTTAGATCTTGGAACGTATCTGGAATGACTGCCGCTATAAGTCAGAAAATTGACTATGAGTAACTCGCGGCCAACTTTAGAACATTGCGGCCATGCGACCTAAATAGATTAAGCAGTGCACTACGTGTGCGATCTGTAAGAGGAACTGGGCTAATTAAGAGAGTCTCAGATTTACGAATATTCCTTTAAATTTAAAATAAGCGCAGAGAAATGTGATAGCTAACACATGCAGTACATATTAAACGAATGCTACTTCTATGCATCAAAGGATGCCATTACAATATAACCACTCCATGTAAATGTTCTCAACAATTGCATTTATTTTAAAGGGATTGAACCCAATTATTGGAGAGCAACAAACAGATAAATATATGGGGACATGCAACTAAAGGGAATAATACCTAATCATTTTTTGAAATCAAAGGAAGTTTGTGCAACATGCTCATGGACTAACTTTATATTGTGTCGACTTTTCTCTCTCTTTTTACTCATTTATATTTAATTTAATTGTTCTCTACACCCTATGAATCCTCCCGATCCCCAACCCTTGTTTTTCTTTGATTGTTTATAGAATTATGGTTCATATCATTTCCACTATGAATGTGATTTAACATTCTGTACCTCCCTCTCTTCCAAAACCCCCTTCCCTCCCCAACCCCCAATTTTTATTTTTTGTGGCTTAACCCGACTATGTTGATTGATACACTCAACAATGTTGCTATTGTGTATGAATTCTAAATTGATATAATGTGGAATTATATTATTATTATCGATTATTTTTTGTTAAAAGTTTGCATTAATAATTAGCAACTAGGCCCTGATTTAAAAAAGGCTTTTTAGTATAGCCGAAATACGTGTCATCAACAAGGGCAACTTCAATATAATAAAACAAACACCTTTTTTTGAAAACCTTGACTTGGCGCTGTCTTCTATCTGAGTATCTTTGAAGCTAATAACAGAATGGTCTGTTGAAATGTTTAAGAAATATTGTCAATCTTGACCAATCAAATTAATTTTAGAGGAGCAAACATTTTAAAAGAAGATTTAGGCACATTTAACATTAAGCTGAGTCTTTCCAATCCCGACCAACCATTCAGGGGCATAAGCCAGTTATAAATCTGGCCAGATAATATTTTCCATCAGAATCGTATTGACTTTGTGAGGTGAGATAAGAGGCTGAGCCCGGTTCACCCGCTTGCGGCTGACCTTTCCCCGCTCCTCCCTGTCGTGAACCTCCCCCCCATCTCACCTGAGATCGCTTCTTGCAGGGATCCGCGGGAAGATTCTTCTTGCGGGTGGATCAGGTTTTGTACAGGCCGGTACGAGTCTCTTCCGACTCCAGCGTGCGTTCAGCGTTCCAGGATATTCGTGGGTTCAGGACGTCCAGAAAGGAAGAAGCGGTCGCAAGGATACGTGGATTCCAGGAACAGGGTGGAAAGGAGAGGGTGGAAGGAGTGGGAATAAGGGTCCAGGAACTTGGATAAGAGAAGGGTTCGCCAAGCTGTGAAGTACACGTCTAGTCACTACCTATTGATAGCGTTGAGACGCGTGGGGCAGCGGGGGCGTGGCATATTTATGGGACGTACTACGTCCGCCGTGAAGGCTGGTGCAAGGCGTGTCACGGGATACGGCCATGTTGGGAGAAACAATGAATGCAAGCCCCGCCGCGATAAGGACCAGGAAGTCCAGAAGGGGCACGTTCTGTGGGTCATGACAGCATGCCTCCTCCGAAAACCTGTTCCACCAGGTTTGCCCGGGTGTATGAGATGATATCTTCGGAGCAATCGAGGGGTGTTCAGGTTAAAAAGTGGTTCCCAGGTTCTTTCACTAGGAGGATATCCTTTCCACTCAACCAGGTATTGAATTTGACCCCGTTTATACCTGGAATCGCACATTCTGGATACTTCATATTCCGGTTGGTCGTCCACAACCACGGGACTGGGTCTGCAGGATTTCCGGGAGGATCGGATGTAGGGTCCCAATAAAGAAGTGTGAAAAACTGGGTGAATTTTCTTCCAGGAGTCTGGTAGCTTGAGCCGGAATGAGACTGGGTTGATGACTTCTTTTATGGAAAATGGCCCATAGTACCGGGGGGCCAATTTGTTTGGTCGTAAATGTTGTGGTAGTAGTTTCGAGGACAACCAGACTTGATCACCGACTGAATAAGAAGGCCCTGGTCTTCTCTTGGAATCCGCATAACGCTTAGTGTGTGTTTGGGCCTTTTCTAAATGTTCTTTGGCTTCCTTGTGTATGTTGATGAGAGTTTCGATTGAGGAGTCGACGGTAGGTACTGGTGTAGGATGTGAAAGAACAGAAGGTAAAACTGACGGGTGGAATCCTTGACTGCAATAGAAGGGGCTGGTCTTGACTGCTGAGTGATCGGAATTGTTGTAGGCGAATTCAACCACAGGTATAAGGAGCGACCAACGATCCTGTACCTTGGTGGCGAAACAACAAAGGTATTGTTCTAGGGTCTGATTTACACGTTCTGTAGCTCCGTTAATTTGTGGGTGATAACCTGATGAAAGAGCACGTTGGATTCCTAGAATGCGACAGAGATGTTTCCAGAATTGTGAGACATATTGAGGTCCTCGGTCTGAAATGATCTTGGAAGGAAGTCCATGAAGGCGGAAAATGGGTTCCAGGAAGATTCCAGCGAGTTCTGATGAGGATGGTAGTTTGTACAGGGGTGTAAAATGAGCCATATGAGTGAACAAGTCAATGGTGACCATGATAGTCATGTATCCCCTGGAAGGTGGTAATTCCACAATGAAGTCTGTAGCGATGAATTCCCATGGCCTTGTCGGTAGTGTAGGTTGCAGTAGGAGACCCGCCGGTCTCTTGTTATCGTGTTTGTTTTGACTGCAGATAGAGCAGGCTCGGATGTACAGTTGTACGTCAGTCTTCATTCTGGGCCACCAAAATTGTCTTTGTATAAGACGGAGAGTGTTGGTGATGCCACGATGTCCGGAGTGGAGGGTATCAGGGCAGAGGTTTATTATCCTTTGTTGTAGTTTCTGTGTGGCAATGACTAGAGCGTTATCTTTGAACAAATATCCGTCCTTGGTTCTCAGATTCCATGGATTCTTCCTTAAATATCCTTCCAGAGCTCAGAGGATTGGGTTTGCATCCGGACTTCTTCCAAAAGACTGACTGCTTGAGCTACAAAAATCGTGTGGGGAAACATCTTGGGATAGGACCGATCTTCAATAGTTTCATAATCAGGACATCAAGATAAGGCGTCAGCAATTAAGTTTTGTGATCCAGGAACATGACTGATGTGGAACTGGTACTGGGCAAAGAAGAAGGCCCAACGGGCCTGACGATTGTTCCTACACTCCAAGGATTGTAGAACTTGAAGGTTTCGATGGTCTGTGCGAACCTGGACTGGATGTCTAGCTCCCAGGAGTAGATGTCGCCATTCTGTGAAGGCTTGGTGGATGGCTAACAGTTCCTTTTCCAAGACGGAATAATGTGTCTCACTGGGAGTCAGGGTTCGTGAAAGGCAAGCAATGGGGTGTCCTCAAATTCTTGCTTTAAGACTGCTCCTATGGCGTAGTTAGAGGCATCCGTCTCCACTAGGAATGGCCGATTAATGTTGGGTTGGGCTAGGATGGGGGCTTGAGTAAAGACTGTCTTTAGGCGTTGGAATGCCTTGTCTTGAGGTGCAGACCAGAGAAAGGGAGTGTCTTTCTTCAAGAGAGCGATGATCGGTTGAACAATCTCAGAAAAGGTGGGTATGAACTTTCAATAGAAATTGGCAAGCCCCAGGAAGGATTGAACTTGTTTCACGGAAGTGGGAGCCGGCCAAGATAGTATGGCCTTTACCTTCGAATGATCTATACCAATTCCTTCTGGACTAAGGACAAATCCTAAATAATGAACAGAAGTAACGTGAAACAGGCATTTCTCAGGTTTGGCTAGGAGTCTGTGTTCACGTAGTCGTTGTAAGACTGCCTTTGCATGCTCTTCATGCTTTAAAAGGTCCTTGGAGTAAATCAAGATATCGTCCAGGCAGACGATGACGAAGAGAATCAGCATGTCAGAGAACACCCTATCCATGAATCGTTGAAAGACTGCAGGGGCATTAGCAAGTCCAAAGGGCATGACCAGATATTCTAAGTGTCCAAAAGGTGTTCTAAAGGCTGTTTTCCATTCGTCTCCTTCCTTGATACGAATCAGATGATAGGCACCACTGAGATCCAGTTTCGTGAAGATTACAGCACCTCTCACCGCTTCCAGGATATCCGAGATCAAGGGTAAGGGGTAGCGGTCCTTGAGGGTGCATTGATTTAATCCACGATAATCGCGGCAAGGTCTAAGTTCCTTGGTGTCCTTCTTGGGAACAAAGAACAGCAAGGCTCCAGCTGGGGATTTCGATGGTCTTATGGTGCCATTTTCAAGGTTGGTATCCAAGTATTCACGGAGGGCCTTTTTTTCAGGTTCAGATAGGATAAACATCCTCCCAAAGGGAATCACTGCTGAAGGCTCTGTGTCTATGGCACAGTCTTCAGGTCTGTGAGGGGGTAGAGTCTGAACTATGGCAGTTGAAAACACATCAGCATAACTTTGATAGGCCTTTGGACCTGAATGATATTGGAAATCATGAGTGCCTCTTGTTGATCTGCTGGATTACTTTCAGACGATATCGAGGAGGGATCTGGGGATAAACAATGAGACAGACAATACTCTGAACCAAAAAACAAGGATCCTGCTGCCCAATTGATGTATGGATTGTGTTTCTGCAACCAGGGCATGCCTAGTACCATGGGGTAATGGGCTGATTTGACAATATCAAACTTGATCAATTCCTGGTGATGGTTTATTGAAAGTTGTATTTCCTTGGTCTGCAAGGATATGGGTCCTGAACTGAGGGGTCTTCCATCAATTGCCTCCACAGGTTGCATTACACCCCGGGCTTCATATGGAATGTGGTGCTTAAAGACCCAATCTTGATCAATGAATACTGCCATAGCCCCGCAATCCACCAAGGCCAGGATGGGGTAGGTCTCCTTCTTTGATAACGATAAGAAGGCTTGTAGAACCACTAGGTTGTTCTGTCCAGGAGACTTCAAGGATGGAATAGATGTGGAGCAAACATCTCTCTCCCGACACCTCGCTCCATCTAGGATCGGGAGCTGGCGTTTCCCGAACGCCGTGAGGGGCTAGAGGACATTCTCTAACCAGGTGTTTATCCAATGCACAATACATGCACAAGACTGTGTGGATCCTTCTTATCCTTTCTTGTGGGGAAATGGGTCCACGGAAGGCTCCTATTTGCTAGGGTTCCGGGTCAGTGTCAGGGTTTGGAACAGGATCAGTTTTTACTGAAGTCTCAAGAGAACTTTTCTGGAAGGGCATCTTGGTCTTTTTTCTCTCTGCCTTTCTTTCCTGGATACGAAACTCTATCTGCATGGCTAAATCCATAAGAGCCTGGAATGAGCTAGGACGAGCCACTCTGGCTAATTCATCTTTTATATCCTCGTTTAGGCCCCTACAGAAGAGAGTGAAACTTGCTTCTGAGGACCAATCTGCTTCCTTGGCCAATTGTTCGAATCTTGTGACATACGTTAGCATGTCCTGGGATCGTTGCCGAAAGTCAAGTAGGCGTTCCTGGGCACTATAAACCTGTTCTGGGTGGTCGAACATGGTTTTGAGAGCCTGTATGAATCTGTCATAATCATCTAGGAGGGCATCTCCAGAATTGACTAAGGGAGTAGCCCAAGTCAATGCATTTCCTGCGAGGTGCGAGATTATAAAGCCCACCTTTGCCCTGGAAGTTGAAAAATAATAGGGCTTAAAGGTAAAATGCACCAAACAGGAGTCCAGGAATCCACAAAGGGATTTTGCAGACCGATCATACTTGTCTACGACACCACCCAGTAACACACTCTCTTTTGTAGCGGAATCGCAAGACAAAACAAGTTGCTTTAATGCGGCATTCTCCGCTTTTAAGTTCTGCACCTCGGTTTTTAGTTCTTGCATGCCACGCATGAGATCCTGGACGCCCTTTTCCATATCGGTTTCAATATCGGTCGTTTGGCGTCTCAAACTGTCGTGAATCTCCCCCCGTCCCACCTGAGATCGCTTCTTGCAGGGATCCGCGGGAAGATTCTTCTTGGGGGGCGGATCGGGTTTTGTACAGGCTGGCACAAGTCTCTTCCGACTCCAGTGTGCGTTCAGGGTTCCAGGATACTCGCGGGTTCAGGAAGTCCAGGAAGGAAGAAGCGGTCGTAAGGATACGTGGATTCCAGGAACAGGGTGGAAAGGAGAGGGTGGAAGGAGTGGGAATAAGGGTCCAGGAACTTGGATAACAGAAGGGTTCGCCAAGCTGCAAAGTACACGTCTAGTCACTACCTGTTGATAGCGGTGAGACGCGCGGGACCGCAGAGGCATGGCATATTTATGGGACGTACTACTTCCGCCGTGAAGGCTGGTGCGAGGCGTGTCACGTGATACGGCCATGTTGGGAGAAACAATGAATGCAAGCCCCGCCGCAATAGGGACCAGGAAGTCCAGAAGGGGCGCGTTCTGTGGGTCATGACAGTCCCTGCCTTTTACAGAAATATACCTATTATTTAATCTCCTAATTTTATCTTTCTTGTTGTACCAAGGAACGCTGCAGGAAGCCCATTCAGCTCTGACTGACACACACCTTAAAATGCTCCTGCTACAACGCCTCTCGCTTCGGGGTCTTGAAACTCAGACTGCTGTGCCAGGAAACAGTGAAAATCCAGAAGTATTGTTTGTAACCAGACAGAGACGGAAAAATAGGCTCAGTCCGGAAAAAGTCTGGGCAGGTGGCAGCTCCAGTTTGGCTTTCTTGCACGGTGTAATCTCAGGCTGCTTTGAACAACATTTCCAAAGCCACGTTTTGTTTCCAGTCCATCCCCGCTGCCTGGGATATGATAGGTTATTTATAACACGCTTAATACCGAGATGTTTCTAAGTGCGGACCCGGCATCGAACCAGTTTTGCTCCGTGTCATCTTGCTTCCAAGGCGAGCATGTGGTCCCTGAGCTATCCTCCCGAGACCTGGGAGCTGATGCTACCATGAAACATGCTATGTTGATATGTGGAAATAAATGGAAACATTCTGTTAAGGCCAGTATCGAGCATCGAGGCTCACTACCAGCCACTGTTTTTAGTTTATTTGCCCATTGCTTTATTCCTTTCATGGTGCGCTTATCTCCGTCCACAGATACACCTTTATCTTCATTGTGAAGATGAAAGGTCTTTGGAGGTGAGTGTTCTCTCTACCTGTCCTCATATATGGTCGTCACCTTCATTCGTGGTTAGTGGGTGATGTAACCCCCCCCTTTCCCTCCATAGAACCGCACCGCAGAAAATAGAGGTATTGGGGAGCCACCAATTTCAGTAAGTGCTGGTTTCCTTTTGGTGATGTTGGTACCATCGTTGGAATCATTAGGGGCTCTTCTTAATTAACCTCTTACAGTGCAGCACTAATGTGCCCATCTGCGCCAAGGGGAGTTGGGTAAACAAAGAAAAAAATTGAAAATGGCAGACAGCATTTTAGGGGGGCTGTGGGGCATGCCAAAGCGCCAGGGAATTTTGTAATGGGAAGGGGTGGTGGTCCTCCCCCCCCACCCAAAATGGAGTGTGGGCCATGTCATGCAGCCCTCCCTGGGGGCAGATATCTGCTCCTAGGAAGGGACACCTGACCCCAGGGAGGAGTGCATGACAGCCCCCCCTTATCTGCCCCCAGGGAGGTCTACATGAGATGTCCCGCCCCTCCATTTGGGGTGGGGGTGGAGAGGTGCACCCCCCTTTACATTACAAAATTTTCCAACGGTTTAGGGTGTCCCTCAGCCCCCCCCCCCTTAAATTGCAGCCTACCCTTTTCAGTTGTTTTCTTTGTTTACCAAACTTCCCTTGGCGCAGATGGGCACATTGGTGTGCCAATCTGACCCCAGGGTACCCAAACCTTACTGCCCCACCCCCTACAAACGATAATTTGCTATCCATATCCATCAGACTTTGGGGTGACAGCCCATGGGAATTGGTAAATTCTCTTAGCTCATGCTGTTCACGGAAAAAAACTTCTCTCAAAAACTCATCCTTCCTAAGTGAAAGGCAGTCTTCACTGAATCAATCCTTCCACCAGGTCATCAGTCATATGTTTGTTCGTTCAAGCTTCAACCATATTGTTACTACATACAACTATTCAACCTTGCAACAGAGACTACAGAGTAATTTTGTGAAGTAGGGCTGATAAGCCACTCCAAGTTCACAATCTTAAATGTACATTTGTAAATATTGTCCCTACCCCACAATTTCAATGGTGGTTGCTCCTCTGCTGCTGGGTCCTTTGGTTCTGTTGATTCTGGCCTCAGAATTGACACTACGGGCTTGTCTAATAATAATATTGAGACAAATACAGAAAATTAGCAGATATTACAGGCAACAAAAACTTCAGATTCCTTGCCTGGTCTGTTGACTAGTACTTCTAATACAGAGATTTAATGTGAGATCAAGCCCGCAGGGGAAAGTTTAGTTTAGTTTAGTTTATTTATTTGTACCGCGCGCCGAACCCTGGGTTAACTGGGCGCCGGAGACTTAGAGACAGTTACAACATGGCAAAAATATACAATACAGACTGTGATAAAACAACAATAGGTGTAGCAGACCGGGTTACAAGGTGGTCAACAGAGACATGCGGGGAGGAAGTACATTAAGCAGCGTTTTTGTTGGAAAGCCATGTTTTTGTTTTGGCTCTGAAAGTCCAAAATGAGGGTTCTGCTCTAAGCTTTGGTGGCATAGCGTTCCATAGTTTGGCAGCTAGGACCGGGAAGCTGGCGCCACCTGCTTTTCTTAGGGAGAATTTGGGAACGGAAAGGCAATGTGAGTATGGCGTTCTAGTTGGTCTAGTTGAGGTGTGATTGTGGAACTTGTCTGCCAGGTATTTGGGTGTGTCATTGGAGCAGCATTTATGGATGATGACGAGGGATCTGAGAGTGATTCTGTCTCGTACCGGGAGCCAGTGAGCATCTTGTCTGATGCTGGAGATGTGGGCGTTTCGTGGGATACTGAGAGCGGCTCTGATGGCATTATTTTGAAGCACCTGTAGTTTGTTCAGGTTGCGTTCTGATGAGCCCAGAAAGAGGGTATTGCAGTAGTCAATTTTTGAGAGCGCTAACGCTCTGGCTAGTGTAATGCAGCTGGAAGGTGATAGGATAGGTTTGCAGGCGTTGATGAGCTTATTGGTGTAAGCTGTGGATGAGGCTGTGGCGTTCACCTGTCTTTTGAGCGAGAGAGTAGAGTCTAGATAAACCCCAAGGGTTTTAATTTCTTTGGCTACTGTGATTAGGTTACCGTCTATGTTGATGGACGTGTAGCGGGGGTAAAGTTTGTTTAGCCGTGGTTGGGAGCCGACAGGAAGGAGCTCAGTTTTCTCGTCGTTGAGGCATAGACCGTGCTCTGCCATCCAGGCTTGGATCTCCAAATAAAGGTTGTTGATTCTGGTGGAGTCCTCATCGTAGCACCCTGATAGGGTGATGAGAACCTGGGTATCGTCAGCATAGTTTGTGTATGTGACACCCAGGTTATCTAGGCGGTCAAACAATAGCTTAGTGAAGATATTGTATAGGGTCGGCGAGACGCACGAGCCTTGAGGAACACCGCAGGTGATGGGGACAGGGAGTGCTGATGCCCCCGGGGAGAAGACCCGGGTGGTTTGGTTGGCTAGGAAGGACTGGATCCAGGCAGTCGCCTGGTTAGAGAAGGCCGCTGAGGTCATCAGATGTTCCGTGAGGATCTGATGGTCGACGAGGTCGAAGGCAGCTGATAGATCTAGCAGTAGGAGAATGGCTAGATTACCCTTGTCCTTTGCCTCGTCCATCTGGATTTTTAGGTCCAGTAGGGCTGACTCTGTTCCATGCCTTGGCCTGAAGCCCGATTGTCTGAGACCCAGGAGGTTGTTGTCTTCCAGGTGCTTCTGTATTTGCAGGTAGGCCACTCTGTCTAATATCTTTAGGATGTAGGGAACGGTGGTGATTGGCCTGTGATTAGTTGGGTTATTAGGGTCTAGATTAGGTTTTTTTAGAAGTGGCATGACCCAGGCCTCCTTGAGGCTGCTAGGCACTGAGCTTGATTTGAAGGATGCGTTGATGAGGGCTGTTATGAAGGGGGCCAGAATGTTGGCGCCTTCTTGGATGATGGGAGCTGGGCATGAGTCCCCTTGGCATCTAGAGGGCTTGAGGCCCTTAATGATGCTTTCTACTTCTTTAGTGGAAACTGGTGAGAAGGAGAAGGGGGGGCAGGTGGGTGTTTTGGGGGTGGTTGACGGTGGATGGTTTGTTTTTTTGGCTAGGCTGAGCTTTTTCTGTTCGATTTTGGATTGTAAATGGTGATTTTGTCTGCTAGGGCTTTTTGAATCCTCTCACACCAATCTGCATCTTTCAAACAGGTTTCAGCCAGTGTAGGGGGGGGTTTGAGTTCCCTGAGGATATTGAAAAGCTCTTTTGTTTTGGATTTGGCACTCTCAATTCTGTTATCATATGTCTCTTTTTTGGCCTTGAGGATAGCAGTTTTGTAGGTGGTGGCTGCTATCGAGAGTTGAGTTTCGTTGGAGAGGTTGGGCGTTTTTCTCCAGGTGGCTTCTGCGGCTCGTTTGGAATTTCGGAGGATTTTTAGCTCTGGTGTGAACCATTTGTTCATGTGGGCTGCCGGTTTGGCTTTGGTGGGTTTGAGTGGAGCGATGGTGTCTACTGCTGATTCTATCGTTTTGTTGTAGAGGTCAGCAAGTTTCTCCGCATCTAGGTTGGCGTAGTTTGTAGGGGTACTGTTAGAACACCTACCTGTGCGGGGCGACGGGGCCCTAGGGGGCGTGCTGGTTCCTGGCAGTTGTACCCACGTCTCAGGTTGTGGAGACGACGCACTGCTCTGAGCACATTTCCCCGGCGGAGTCTCTCTGTCCTGACCCGTGTAGGGCACGGGTGCCGTTCACGTAGCTGTTCGAGCGAGCTTGCGTTCCAAGCCTCGTTCGCGCGGCGGCACCCGTTCGCGCATGCGCATTGCAGCGCGGTTCAAGCCTCGGTTTCACACAGGACCGCTACTTAAGCGATCCGATTTTGTTCTTCACCGCGTCTCAACGCGGTTGGTTTCCTCCCGCTTCGCTTCCCTGTTCCTTGGGTTCTTGGGTCCTGGTCCTGGGCTGGGTCCTCTCCTGTTCCTCCTCTAGTCAGGGCTGCCTTACTGCTTCTTCTTCTTCCCCTTACCTGTTCTCCTGTGCACCCTGGAACCACTCCCCCTGGTTCCCCTCCCTGCTCCTTTTCAATTTGCCTGAGTTGCCCGCCTCCTGCTTAGGTTCCTGTGGTCCTGGTCCGCTTCTCCGGCTTCTGTGGATCTCTGTTCTTTATCCTGCATTGGTGCCCTGGACTCTCTGCTTACCTGCACCGGTACCTTGGGGCTTACTGTTTACCTGCATTGGTACCTTGGACTTGCTGCTACTCGCATTTAGGTACCTTGAACATTCTGCTTACCTGTACTGGCTACCTTGAACTTTCACCACCCTGGATAGCTGCTTGGAATACTTCGCCAGTATTTGCCAGTAACATCTACGACCTTCCCTATCAGTGCTTGCACTGTTCTGGCGCCACGTTAATATTGGGAAGTGTCATTCGTGGCGTCAGGAGCTGGCCCCAGTTCAATCCTGTATTACAGGACGGGTCCGGGGTCGGTTCTTTGCGTCACTTTTCTTCATTTGCGGAAGACTTCACCAGCTACTTGTCTACCCCTACCACGACCTGGCTACCTCGGCACGCAAGACTCCTGGAGATACAGGTACGCCTCGTCCTCGGGACGCTCAACTTAACAGATTGAGACGCCTTACCCCCAGTTCTGAAACTAAGATGGAGGAATCCCAGGATATCCATGATGAGGTCAGAGCCTTAAAAGCTGAGATGGCGGCATTACGTCAGGAGAATCTCAATCTCCGCCAGATGGTCATGCAAGGCACCCCTGCTAATCCACAAGTAGAGACACCAATGGCTACTACCGTACCCATGAAGTTTGATGGTGATCCTAGGCGTGTGGCAGAATTCTGCAACCATTGCAGGATACATTTTTTGTTCCGGGCATCACATTTTACACAAGAAAGGGCTAAAATTGGCTACATCTTGGGAAATCTAACTGGAAATGCTTTGGCTTGGGCTGCTCCTTTGGTGTCTGCTAACAGTCCCATTCTTAATGATTTTGTGGCATTCGAGAAAGCATTTTTGGAGGTGTTTCAGTCTCCCAATTTGGCGGCTACGGCACAGAATCAGTTGATGGATTTAAGACAGGGATCCAGCGATATTATCACTTATATAAGCCAGTTACGCCAATTGGCTACGGACTCACAATGGCCAGAATAACGCAAAAGACTCTGTTTAGACGTGGTTTAAGAGAAGAATATAAGGACGAGTTACTTCACATACCCGAACCTGATACACTGCAGTTACTCCAGGAGCAGGTCCTACGTATTGCCCATCGCCTGGCTGAACGAAGAGGTGAGAGACGTCGGCTAGAGAGGTTCTTTCCCAGACCTCTTCCTCAGGCTGGAGGCGTACCTGTCAGCTCGGAGATGGGTCTAGAACCAATGCAGCTAGGGGCACTAAAGGACCATTATCGGAGGCCGAGAAGAAACGCAGGAGAAATCTCCGTCTCTGTTTGTATTGTGGTACTGCCGGACATTTTCTCAGTACTTGTCCATTGCGACCAATCAAGAAATTGGAAAACTAATAGGCCTGTCACGGTTGAGGAAGGCAGTGACAGGCCCTTCGATCTCTTCAGTCCTTCCCATTCCTGTGACGACCCATCCACCCATGACTCCGGTGGCCCTTATGGCTCTTCAGATCAGGGTTACCTGGCACAGTAAATCAGTGACATTATTGGGTCTTCTGGATTGTGGAGCCTCAGGTAATTATGTGGACTTTGAATTTTCCAAGAAGAACGGGATACCTCTGCTTGATAAAGGTTGTGCTACTCTGGTGGAGGTAATAGATGGAACCCCTTTGGCCTCCGGTCCGGTTCGTCAACATACCGGAATTCTACAGCTACAGATTGCTGAAAACCGTGAATTGATTTCTCTTGATGTGATTAAATCACCCTCATATCCGATAATTTTGGGGTTACCGTGGCTATTACATCATAACCCCATTATTGATTGGGCTTCCCGTACCTTGACTTTCGCTTCCAATCGATGTGGTCGGGAGTGTTGTACCTTCGGACCTAGTACCAGATCTTCTACCATTGCCACTCAGACGGAAGGATCAGGACCGCTCCGAGTGTGTACCTTGTCTTCAGTACCTTCCGACTACGATGAGTACCATGAGGTCTTTTCTGAACCTGGTACCATTCCTTTGCCACCCCACAGAGCCTTTGATTGTGCCATAGAACTACTGCCCAATGCAGTAATTCCCCATGGCAAATTGTATTCCTTATCACCCCACGAAAGAGAAGTTCTGCAAGAATACTTGGATGACTGTCTTCAGAAAGGTTATATAACACCTTCTAAGTCACCTGTGGGATTCCCTTTGTTCTTTGTGAAAAAAAGGAGGGCACTTTACGGCCTTGTGTGGATTATAGGCAGTTAAACGACATCACACGAAAGGATCGATATCCGCTGCCTTTGATACGCAACATTATGGAATCTTTGCGGAATGCCCGAATATTTTCTAAATTGGATCTTTGAGGGGCATACCATTTAGTACGTATCAAACTCGGCGACGAATGGAAAACGGCCTTTAAGACACCAGCAGGGCATTTTGAGTATCGCGTAATGCCGTTTGGTCTGTGCAACGCTTCGGCCGTTTTTCAACGCCTTATGGATGACATTTTCTCGGATCTGATTGGAGTATCCGTATGGGTATATCTTGATGATATATTGATATTCTCCAAGGAGAAAGAGGAACATCTACGTCATGTGAAGGAGGTTCTTGGTTGGTTACATCATAATCATTTATATGCCAAGGCCGAGAAATGTTACTTTCATCAGAGTAGCATTGAATTTCTTGGGTATGTCATTAGCGAATCTGGAATACACATGGATCCAGCCAAGGTACGGGCGATTCAGGAATGGAGACAGCCTTATGATTTGAAATCTCTTCAGCGTTTCTTAGGATTCGCCAACTTCTACCGGCGCTTCATACCCGCCTATTCTGAAGTAACCGCTCCTTTGTCAGATTTGACTAGCAGTAAGACTCTGTTCATATGGAATTCAGCAGCGACCAGTGCTTTCAAGCAACTTAAGGAGGCATACAGTACTTCCCCGATTTTACATCATCCTGATGAGAACAGGCCATTCATTGTGGAGGCAGATGCTTCCGATTTTGCTGTTGGGGCTGTCCTACTTCAAGACGATCCACAGACAGGGTTGGAGGTTCCTGTTGCCTATTATTTCCGGAAGTTAACATCCAGTGAACGAAATTATGCAATCATTGAAAAGGAGCTTTTGGCCATAAAGGCTGCATTTGAGGAATGGCGTCACCATCTTCTGGGGGGAAGATTCTCAGTGGAAGTACGCACTGATCACCGGAACCTACAGTATCTACGCTCATTACAGTGTCGTACTTCTCGTTTGGCTCGTTGGGCCTTGTTCTTCTCCCAATATGATTTCACGATTTCTTACATTCCTCAGTCACGCAACTCGAAGGCTGACGCTCTCTCTCGCTCTTTGGAGAACAACGTTGAACTAGATCATCAAGCTCAACAATTACTTCCTTCTAAACACTTCTTGTTGGTTACATCTCAATGCTTGGATACCATCCTACAGGACACTTTAAAGGATCCCAAATATTCCTTACTTCTACAACACCCTCTAATGAGGGAGAACGGTGGCCTACTCTTCTTTCATAATCGGTTATACCTTCCCACTGAGGTACTTCGGACTGCCGTCCTGCAAGCTTTACACGATTCTAGGATTGGGGGACATCGCGGCATTCGATCCACCCAGGAACTGATTTCTCGCCAATTTTGGTGGCCAGGATGGGCTAGGCAGACAAGAGAGTATGTGGAATGTTGCCCAGTGTGTTCCCAGGTCAAGATTCCACGAAAGAAACCTATTGGACTTCTCCAACCCACCGAGAGAGCACCTTATCCTTGGCATACTATTGCCACCGATTTTATTGTGGACCTCCCTCCCTCGGAAGGATATACTTGCATCATGGTGGTCATCGATTGTTTTTCTAAGTTGACCCATTTCATTCCATTCCAGAAGGTGCCTTCAGCCAGTAGTATGGCCCAGGCCTTTTTACATTCCGTTTATCGCTTGCATGGACTTCCTGAGAAGATTATTTCAGACCGCGGATCTCAGTTCATTTCTGCCTTTTGGAAGCAACTTTGTCGTCACTTGGGAATCCAGCGTGCTCTCAGTTCCGGCTATCATCCACAATCCAACGGCCTGAGTGAGCGAACTAATCAGACTTTGGCGCAATACTTACGCTGTTTTTCCAATGCTTCTCAATCCAACTGGGCAAAACATCTGGACCTAGCGGAGGTGGCTTATAACAACTCTGAACACTCTGCCACTGGAATTAGTCCTTTTTATTGTTCCTCAGGCCTTCATCCCAAGTTGATTCCATTTCATCCTGTTCCTTCCAGTACAGTTCCTTCTGCGGACCAGATGGTTGCTGACATTCAGAAGAATCAGGTCCAGGCCACGGGAGCCCTCGCTAAGGCACGTGAGAGTATGAAGGCACAGGCGGACAAGAAAAGGAGTAGTGAGCCAGCATTCCAGGTTGGGGACATGGTATGGCTCTCTTCTAAGAATTTACCAGTACACAATCTCCCGACTAAATTAGCACCCCGTTTTCTGGGACCCTTCCGGGTGGTCAGACGAATTTCCTCTGTGGCATTCAAGTTGGATCTGCCGCAGTCTTGGCGGATTCACCCCGTCTTCCATGTGTCCCTCTTTAAGCCATTCCAGTCTGATCCGTACGGTCGTTCACATCCCCGACCTGCGGCTATAGATGTTGGGGGCACTCCGGAATTTGAGGTGCAGGAGATTTGTGACTCCCGTTTCTCCCGGGGTAGGCTTCAGTTTTTGGTGGACTGGAAGGGTTACCCTGCTTGTGATCGTACTTGGGAGCCTTGTGAGAACATTCATGCTCCCCGTCTGATGCGTGAATTTTTTCATAGGAATCCCTGGAAACCGGGTGCTCCGGGTCTTTCTGGTGGGGAGCATAGTGTTAGAACACCTACCTGTGCGGGGCGACGGGGCCCTAGGGGGCGTGCTGGTTCCTGGCAGTTGTACCCACGTCTCAGGTTGTGGAGACGACGCACTGCTCTGAGCACATTTCCCCGGCAGAGTCTCTCTGTCCTGACCCGTGTAGGGCACGGGTGCCGTTCACGTAGCTGTTCGAGCGAGCTTGCATTCCAAGCCTCGTTCGCGCGGCGGCACCCGTTCGCGCATGCGCATTGCAGCGCGGTTCAAGCCTCGGTTTCACACAGGACCGCTACTTAAGCAATCCGATTTTGTTCTTCACCGCGTCTCAACGCGGTTGGTTTCCTCCCGCTTCGCTTCCCTGTTCCTTGGGTTCTTGGGTCCTGGTCCTGGTCCTGGGCTGGGTCCTCTCCTGTTCCTCCTCTAGTCAGGGCTGCCTTACTGCTTCTTCTTCTTCCCCTTACCTGTTCTCCTGTGCACCCTGGAACCACTCCCCTGGTTCCCCTCCCTGCTCCTTTTCGATTTGCCTGAGTTGCCCGCCTCCTGCTTGGGTTCCTGTGGTCCTGGTCCGCTTCTCCGGCTTCTGTGGATCTCTGTTCTTTATCCTGCATTGGTGCCCTGGGCTCTCTGCTTACCTGCACCGGTACCTTGGGGCTTACTGTTTACCTGCATTGGTACCTTGGACTTGCTGCTACTCGCATTTAGGTACCTTGAACATTCTGCTTACCTGTACTGGCTACCTTGAACTTTCACCACCCTGGATAGCTGCTTGGAATACTTCGCCAGTATTTGCCAGTAACATCTACGACCTTCCCTATCAGTGCTTGCACTGTTCTGGCGCCACGTTAATATTGGGAAGTGTCATTCGTGGCGTCAGGAGCTGGCCCCAGTTCAATCCTGTATTACAGGACGGGTCCGGGGTCGGTTCTTTGCGTCACTTTTCTTCATTTGCGGAAGACTTCACCAGCTACTTGTCTACCCCTACCACGACCTGGCTACCTCGGCACGCAAGACTCCTGGAGATACAGGTACGCCTCGTCCTCGGGACGCTCAACTTAACAGGTACAGATATTGTCTATAAGTGGGCGGAGGTTTTGTAAGGTAATGTTGCGGTTATTTCTGGTGAGGGTTTGGGGGATGGTAGGGGTTGGAGTGTTTGGTTGTGATTTCCCTTGGATGGAGAAGGAGATGGCGTGGTGGTCAGACCATGCAGTTTGCTCGTTTTTTGTGATGGCCGTAGAGCAGTTGAGATCCGCTAGCCAGTCCAAGGTCCTGCCTTTGTTGTGGGTAGGGTCTGTGATTCTGAGCTTGAACCCTAGTTGGGAGATGGTGCTTTCCAGGGAGAGCGCATTGGTATCGTTTGGGTCGGCGACACCGAGGTTGAGGTCACCAAGTAGGATAATTTGAGATCCTGTTTTGGTGTTGGTGATCAAGAGGTCAGATATCTCTTCCTCAAATGTGGTGATGGGGCCTGGGGGTCTGTAAAGGAGGTGTAATAGTATGGTTTGTGTAGCAGAGAGTTGGAGCTTGGCTGACAGAAGTTCTGCAGATCGGAAGCTGGGCGGAGGGGTTAATCTAAGTCCAAGGGATGTTTTAGCGATGAAGGCTACTCCTCCTACTTTACCTATGTCCCGGTCTTTCCTTAGTATTGAATAACCTTCTGGGATGGCGAGGGATAGGGCTGGGCCTGCTGCTTGATGCAGCCAGGTTTCCGTGATAGCCAGGAAGTGTAGGTTGTTGACAGAGATGAAGTCTGCGATATCTAGCGCATGGGCGACCAGGGAGCGGGCATTGACGAGGGCGCCCTTGATTAGTGGCTGTTCAGATGTGCTCAAGGGGGCTGTTTGGGTGATGTTCAAAATTTGAGCGGTGTTCGCTTGAATGTGTGTGGGATGAGAGGAGTGTCTTTTGGCGAGTGTCTTGGGGGTTATGAACCTAGAGCCGAGTCTCAGGTTTCTGTCTTTCAATGTGCATGGGTTCCAAGGAGTGGGCGGAGCAGCAAATCGGCGGATCCATTCTATGGGACTGAGGGAGTCAGGCTGGTCAATATGTTGGGCCTCCAAAAAACCCATAGTCGAGGTGTATGAGGGATGTTGGGTTGGGAGTGATTGCGGACGGGGTTTGTGGCGGGTGGTGTTGTTGTGGTGGAGCAGGGCGAGTGTAGCCGTTAAGGTGAGCGTGACTAAGTAGAGGTTTGCCATGGGTAGTCAGAGTAAGACCAGGATGTAGTTGGGTGAGGTTGACTAGATGGTAATAGAGTAGTTTGAGGTGAAGCGGGAGCCGACTGGGTCGGGATAGGCAGGAAGGCAAGTAGTCAAGATCAGAATAGGTACAATGGGCAGGCACAGTGGTCAATAGACCAGGCACAGAGGCTAGCAGATAGGCACATTCACAGTGGTCAACAGACTAAGGCACGGTGGCTAGCAAATAGGCACATTCAAAGGTGAGGCACAGTGGTCAACAGACTAAGGCACAGTGGCTAGCAAATAGGCACATTCCAAACTGAGGCGCAGTGGAAAAGTACATGCTAAATGTCTGAATCATAGGCTATAGCGCAGGTTGTGGCTCGGCTAGAAATAGATATGAGGTGTAGGTCACATATATTGAGTATACATGTCACTGATATTCGGCACAGTAGGTTGTAAACAGAAATCAAATATTAGAGAGCAACAGGCTAAATGCGTATTTCAAATGTTAAAGCATAATAAGCTATAGGCGTAGCTCAGATGTTAGGGTACAATGTACTGGATGCATAGCTAAGATGAGTGCGCAGTGGTCTAGGTACGAGACTCACGTGGGGCAGATTAAGCTAGATACACAGCTCATGTAAAGGGTACAATAGGCTGGAGGTGGACTCTGATACATGCACGTTAGGCTAGATACAACGACTCACGTGTTAAGACACTGTTAACTCGATACACATCTGAGATGGTGCACAGGGCACTGGACAGCATACCAAAGGGGTGGGAGTTGCCGCTCAAGCTCCAGCCCAGCCCAGTACCCAGGAACCCTTGCAGGCAGCTTTGCTGGAGGCCATGCCCCTTTTTCTATTTCTATCCCGGCCTCCCCCGCAGAGGAAAGGGCGCGGGACTTGGTGGCCCACCAAGAGTACTTATCTGCCTACTGTCTATCGCCGAACAGGCTGTGTAACCTGTAGAACATGCGTACGCGATAAGTGGATCCACAAAGCACTATTTTGGAACAGGTGAGAGGCACAATTGGTCGATATTGGGCTGCTCTTATTTGCGGAAACTATAAGAAATCAAGGCGAATGTAATATTTGTGTTGGCATTGATATCTTGTGATATTTTGTGATCCAAGCGTTAATTGACTGAGCAGGGTTTCTTCTTTTGAACATTTTACCATCCCCAAAAAGGGAAAAAGGGCTTTTCGCTAACTTCCTACACAGCTTTAAGATGGCTACCCCTCTCCCTTTTGTTACATCTACCATACTGGATCAAATAACGGTACCACTCCCCAAACGAAAACTGTTGTCGGTGAAAAGTAAAATCCCATCATTGGTGCCGGCCCCATTGTCCTCTATGCCCAAAACTGCCAAAACCAGTTTGGTTGACTCACTTGGGAACCAGGGGAAAGCCTACACCCTCATTAGTGAGATAAACCAATGTCTGTGTTCTACTAAGGTTCCCGTCAGTTTGGACCCTTTGGGGTGAGGGGCAGCTCTTTGCAAAATGTTGAGACTCCCTACTAAAATTGACAAGCCTATGCGTCTTCGTATGCGTTAGTCCAGTGATCAGGGTGAAATGGGAAGAGCCGACCAGTATCCCTGTATACCTGTCCAGCCTATCAGGCCCTTTCCAATACCCCTGACCCAGTGTTTGCTGCTGCATCTGTTCTTTCTACTGCTGCTACACCCTCCAGTAAGTGCAGATCTGAGCGGCCCTTATCCATTGCCCATCACCAATGCAACTCTAGAGGGTGAGGAGGGCCTCACATCATCAGAGCCGATCATCCCTGATAAACTAGGGATAAACTAGTCATGTTCCCCTTGGAACATGGCTAGGGTCTGCGGGCTCTAAGAATGAGCCATCAGTGGCCAGAGACTTTTGCCTGATCAACCTTGAGGGGAGGGCGGCTGGCAGCTCTGCTGGTTTGGAGAATGGGATGCTTAAGCCACTCCTACCCTACGAACAATTTGCAGAATTGCCACCTATACAGTCTTCCAAGGCAAAATTTAAACACAAAGAGTGCCAGTGTAGCGCTTTTCTCACCGAACGTCTCATTCTAAAGAAACTGGTCCTTTCATTGATGGATGCTGTCGGGAAAGGCATGAACAAAGGGGAGTCAACGTGCCAGCAAAAGGTGGGAAAAAAGGTTTCAGATACTCTGGTAGATTCTGGCCCAACCTTGTCCGAACCTTCCCCCAGTAACATACGTGCCACTAAAACCACCAAATGTAACACGGGTGGGACGTGAACAACAAATGGGAACAAACCAAGTACTAGTTCTGCCTCCCCAACTGTAGATATTGGGCTGCTACCTGAAATGACTTTAACTAGCCGTATCTGCCAAAGCAGTGCTCAAGAACCAATCCCCCCGCACCGCCCCGGAAGACTAAATCTCAGGTGGATAAGGAATATAGGTTCAAAATGGTTTCGGACAAAGAGAGCCGAATTGGTCACCTTGACTACATCCGCCATGTAAATTCTGGAAGGCTAATAGCTCTGCAGACATCTGAGGGTATTGCATATTTACACAGGGTAACTAAACTGGTGTTAAGTGTCTACGAACCCAGGCAAGCGCTCATTAATAAATGCACACACTGGCTTTGAACAGTAAGAGGGTGCCTATTTGCAACACGAGACCAAGTCCTGAGTTGTACAAGGGTATATCAGAGGGGTGCAATGTTTTTGACTCTGTTAAAATTGCTTTCAGGAGCTTAAATATTGATAAGCGCATAATGAGAATTCTGGCAAGATGCCAATCATCTGTGAATAGTGTAATTATAATAATTGGTCACGATTTGGAAAATGCATCAAGAAGGCCATTTCGGAACCGAATATCATTCCACTAGGGAAAAGGCCTGCAGTTCAAACCCCTCAGCAGAGACCCCCCCCTTAGGAAATGCTGAAGTAACGTTTCTGTGTCTCCATAAACAGACTGACTTTTCTTTTTTCCCCTTTTCCCTTCCTTTTATCCTGAAAATGTTACTGTTTTTATATGTTTTGCAATACTTTTATGGCTCATGGCCCAAATAAAGTTTTTGAACGATAAGTAGTTGGCTATTCTGTGTTCATCAGTTGACAATTATGAAGTCGGTCATTGACCTATTGAAGGCCTCTCTTGATAATGCTTATTTAAAGATTGACATGCTACAGGAGAAGGTAGAGCAATGAAAAAATTGGATTAGCGTTCAGCCATCGGGGATGAGCGCCTCAAGTTTTATGCGCGTTTTATATGGGAAAAGAGCTAGCTATGCAACCTTTCCCTTTCTCTCACATTTTGACTGAGCGTCGGTATTGTGAGGAATCAGAAATTATTCCCCCACAAAACCTGGCCTGGGACCCTTCTCATGTGGCCATGTAAAGGCAGATGCTTTCTGAGCCTGACCCAGGGGGTGATGTTATGCGGGAGGATCACATGAGGGGGGGAAGCAAGTCAGGTGGAATGGGAAACCACCTTTTATAACCTTCCTCACAACCCCACCATTCGATTGGCTTTTTGTAAAATATAAGCTGCAAGAAAAACTGATTTTTACACTGTGGACTCCAAGTCCAACAATTCCCAAAGTCCTGGGATGAAAGCGAGGGCTACAGAGGCATGAGACTACAAGTGGCATCCTATTAGGAATAATGACACACACCTGATGGAGACTGTGAGGCATAAAAGGACCCCTCAGGTGCAGGCTATAGAGAAGGAGAGTAGCAGCAGGAGGTGGAGTAGTTGTAGAACCTCCACGTGGCAGCAGAAGCAGATGTTAGAGGAGCAAAAAGACATTGGGACCACCATTTGGAGTCGAACAGATGCCGATCCTGAGAGGTTCTTCTCTTTCCAAGACCTTAATAACAGAGGTTCCATAGCGGGAAGCGATGAGGACAGCTTTCCCTCTGAGAATCGCAGCTGAAGAAGTCACGCAGCGGAAATCGCAAAATTTAAAGCTTTCCCCAGTTTCAGTCGGCCTCTGGTGGCAGGTGAGCTTCGGAGAGCCGTGGGAGCAAGGAGAGCTCCTTTTTCAACTTGCGTGAGTCACAGCAAGTCAAGAAGCAGAGGTTGCCAGTCTGCAAAGGAAAAGAGAAGCAGAGGACCTGGAGGCAGACGTGCACACCAGACCCAGTGAGTTCACTAAGAGATTGTGCCAACAGAGTGGTCCGCAACCCCTCTATGGCCAGTTCTGGGTGCCTTAAGCACAACAATCCTATAATCAGAGTGAAATGGAAAGGAAATTGTGTTTCTAAATACCAAACTAATAAAAAGCAGACTAATCATTCTTTACTAAACAAAGCTGACTCTAAAAGGAGCAAGTGGCAGAAATATGAACTGCACAATCAGACCAGAAGGGTGTGATTGTATGCATGTGGGTCAGATTAATGGCCAGCAACAAGAGACGGCAATAATTCAAACAAGCAACTATTACTAAAGCCACGAGAGAATTGGACCAAAACAAATTGAAAAGAACAAACATTGCCAAAGCCAAAAGGGGGCTATTGAGTATCCCAGTGTTTGTAAAACGTATCGCCCATATACAAAGAAGGTCATAGGAGCAACTCGCTTAAACACAGCCAAAGAAGTGTAAGAGTGGGAAAGAACCATTGTCAGCAGTTGGTTACTGTGGAAGAAGGAAAACAAGAGTGGGAGGAGGGCTACTCTTCTGTTAAGAGGTACTCAGGAGGAGTGGAACAAAACCTGCATTGCATGTGGCAATCACCAGAGTATAATAAAAAGCACCAGTGTGTTTCTTGTTTGTCCAGAAGAAATACTTAAACTTGATGTTGTGAAGCAAGAGACATTGCTAACTTGTTGGAAGCTAACCTTTACCATAGAAATACTTGTAGTTAGTAGCTCATTCTGGCCTGGCAGGAGAGTACACCAGGTAGTAGTTTATTCTGTTCTGGCAGGAGAGTACACCAGAGCAGAGAGCTTTGTGGCGATGGGCCTGGCAGGAGACTAGACCAGGTAGAAGTCATTGAAGTACTGTGGTGTAGTTACAAATCTTGAAGAAGTGGCAAACGCACTAAGCTCTATTTTGTGTGAACCATTACAGAATCATACTGACAAAATAATATTACTGAAGCAAGTATTGTGTGAAGTGCTGCAGAATCATCTACAATTGTTAATGCAAGTGTTTTGTGAACTGTTGCAGAACTATCCTAACAATGACAATTTTGTTGATTCTAATGAACAATGACAATTTTGTTGATTCTAATGAACAAAGGAAATATTCTTGGTTTATGGGAAGAACTTACTTTGAGCTGTTTGTCACAAGTGAAAGAGGAAAAACCTTGTTGAATTGTTGATTGACTTCAAGTTGAAGCAAACAGAACTATATTGGAACAAAAAGAACCTAGTTGAAACTTTATTACAAGACAGGATTTCCTTATCCTTTTTGGAACTGTTCAATAGAACCCTGCTTGAATCTGGCAGAGGGGGAATTCATCCAGATTATAAGGAGACAGTCATCATATTGTGAATCTAATTGTTATATTTGTTATACTTTATTACCTTGATGAGTTGTTGTATGTACAAGTGTGAGGGACAGAAACCTTTTGTTAGAGTGTTTCCTTTAGAGTGTTTCCTTTAGTTTACTTTAGGCAGGGAAATCCTCATCATAGTAGGGATAGTGAGGCGTTTATCCAACCTTTGAGTTAATAAAATGGCATCTTATGAAAAATCTTCACAAAGTTGTCCACCTCACATTTCTGATCCCTCACAGTATCTAAACACAAAGGTAGATGGAGCAATCCAATGCCACATGGAACATGCATCTGTGCACTCAATGGCAAGAAAACTGTGTAAGTCCGGGGAACACTGAGCATGCAGCATGGTGGTATGGATAAAGGTAACTTCAATGGAGCGGAGACAGTAGAGAGTGAAGTTACAGGAAAACCAGTGAGCAGATGACAAAGCTGGTGCCGTAGGGTTGGATACGGGATTGGTGTGGTTACCTTGGGAATCAAATGCAATTGAGTCCGCTAAATTTTATAATGATGCTCACACTGTTGCAGGGAATAGGGGTATAGAAAACCAAATAAAGTCAACATCCGCTCTATCAAGACTGTTTGCTGGCAGAGGCAAACCTGTTGGTTGTAATAATAGGAAATATACAACCTTCGAGTTCCAATCAAATAGAGGGTACATCAGCCTTATTTCACAAAACACTCCTTTGGGCTAATGGTAGATATTTTGGCAATTAGCAGCTGGGGATTGATCTCGTATTGGGTAGACAGTGTGAGTTGGTGAAATCAGGAAAATAATGTGATGGAAGTCGACTGTGTTGTCTTAACATTTAAGAATATCTTAATAGCCTCCACGGATCCATAATAGGGTTAAACACATAGGGCTTAATTCCCCCCCATTAAGGTACTCCCATTAAGTTATTTTTACAGGCTAGCAAGGGAGCTGGGTATACAGGTACACAGTGATGAAAGGAGGAACGTTGGTGGCTGGAAGAGGAGTCATACTTGTGTACAGTAATAAAAAAGCCCATAATGAGTGGGCAGGGTCGTACAAGAACAGTCAACAGACCCGTCAATTTGCATAATAGATACTCTGACCTGTCGGATCTAGAAGAAATAGACTGATTTAGTGAAGAGAGATCAATAAATGCAAAATAACAGAATATGAAACATATTAGCCGAAGCTCACTAAGCACTGGTTTTGGTGTAACAATTAATGACATAGAAGGAACTAATATAGTAAATATCATCAATGAACGTACAAGCAAGATTAAGGCCTTTAAATAAGAATATTCCAAATACAAATGGTAAAATTAAAGTATTGACATGGACTATTGCGGGTCCGGCAAAGAAGACTGAGGATAGTGAATTATTCAAATAAAATTCTTTGGTGATTATGACATATCCTCATAAGAAACTTGGGCTGTCATTCAAATCAATTCATATGGATTTACTGTAAATTATGTCTCAGCGCAAACAGAAAGCAGCAGTGGGCAACTGGTGGGGGGGGGGACATATCAATTTCATATCAGCAACGCGAATGTTAGGTTGCTTAGAGAAACTCTGATATCCCAGCATACATATATAGATAAATCTATTAGGTGATGGCAGAGGTGTTCAATTAATACTTGCACATTTATATAATAGGAAGAATCGTTTGTCTGGACAAGATGAGATCTTGAATCTAAGGAAGGTATTTGAATTAATAGACACATGGGAGCCAAAGGAAAACTATGTTGATTGTATTAAGATGTTTTTGGGGATTTCCATGCTAGATCAGGGCATGGAATCAAGGTAGCAAATGATAGAGTCAAAGAGACTGAAAATAATTGTCCTCCTGTTAGTTAGCGCAGAAAAATGGCGCAACAAGGACTTGTTGATATGGGATCTATTAGTTCAATTAGGCTATAGAGCTGTGAATGGCAGGGTGGTCACTGATATTCAAGCTAAGCACACGTTTAATAATGGGAGACTCAGTAGTCTGATAGGTTACATCCTGTTACCGGTGGAATAATTGGGCAAATTAGGACATTTGAGGACATTGCTTGTGTTGAAAGCAACCATTACCCTTTATTTATTTATTTATTTATTTATTTGTTTGTTTATTTATTTATTTATTTTTTAGCTTTACTCAGTAAAAACTAAGTTTTGTCAAAACCTTTGCAGCTCCGGCGTCGAGCTAACAAATAAATACATAAATACCTCCCCAGTCGGGGCTCGCCAGGCCTCCGTCAAGGGCGGGAACCTTAGTTCCAAAAGGCAAAGGAAGGGTCGTCAGAGCTAGTGTGCTTCTGAATTCATAATGTTATCGCCCTCTCGCCGAGTGCTGTTAATCTGTGCGAACACTAGTTCTATCAGTTTTGTCAGAGCTTGGGACCATTGTCTATTTTCGCCGGAGATTAATCTGTACCACAGATCATCCGTTTTGAAGATCCACAAGTCTTCAGCCAAAGAGAGGAGGTATAGCTTTCTGCTTTCAATCGTGTTTGGGCAGTGTATCAATAAGTGCTTTAGAGTCTCGAGTGTTTGCTCATTCATACATAAGCGACAGCTTTTCTCAGGACCCGATCTTCTGATTGTTATAATCTCTCTAGCAGGGAACAGATTGAGTCTTGCTCTCATAACACTATTTCTCAGATACTTGTTGGGGAACTTAGCGCAGTATTGCAAAGGTTTTTTTCCTTTGTTGAAAGTAGGCGGGAGATGCTTCAAAAGTTTGTTCCGCGTTGCTTGTTCTGTTGTCAGGATCCAATCATATTGTTCCATTTTTTTTTTGGATTCTTTCTGGGTTTTCTTTCAGCTCTTTCTCGGAGCATTCAATGTTGTTCAAGTCATCTTTTCTGGCTTTGACCCATTTATTCAAGGCTTCACATTTGCATGCATCAATTTCTTCCCGTACGATGTTGTAGATAGAAAGGGTGTCTGACATGATAATTCGTCTATAGAGACGTAAGGCACTCTGATCGACCTTTGATGCCAAAGATATGAGCCCCAGCTCCCTCCTCATCGCCGTCATGGCAGTGGATTTGGGAAGACCTAGTACTGATTTCCAGAGCTGTCCTTCAATTTTGCTCCAGATATTATGTTTGAGATATAACGCGGATTCCGTTCCATAGATCAAAGCTGGAATTACTTTAGTATTGTAGAAAGTTATTGCTGGAATGAGGGAAAATTTGCCGTAGTTGAGATCCACTGCTCTTGTTTGGGTAGTTAACCTTTTCACCTTTTCCCATATTTGATTGACGAGACTCGTTTCGACTCCAGAGCTATCAATTTGTAGCCCTAGATATTTAAAGCTGGTTACAATTTCGATTTCGGTTTTCTCCAGGTAGATCTTTAGATTCTTCGTGTTTTTGGTAGGGACTTTCTCCAAAACCATAACCTTTGTTTTCGATTTATTGAGTTCGAGATTGTTTTCAGATATATAGGACTCCAAGTTGGCTAGTTTTCTTTGTAAGCCGATCTTCGTTTGGTCGATCACAATAATGTCATCCGCATACAGTAATCGAGGAATCACCATTTTCCCGATTTTGGAGGCAAAAGAGCGGATTTGTTCTTCGGAGTGTTGGTAGTCTCCCAGGAAGGCTGTGAACAGCACGGGGGCCAAGGGGCATCCCTGTTTTACTCCTCGGGTTGACATTGATCTCCTTGGAGAGCGCGCCTTGGTGGTTGAGTTTAATTCTGATCTTTGTGTTTGCATGGAGTGCTTTTATGGGTTCCAGTATTTCAATGGGGCATTTCCAAACTTGCAGCTTTCTCCATAGCCTTTGTCTATCGATTTTATCGAACGCCTTTGAGAGATCGACAAAGGCTAGATAGACCTTTGCCCCCCCCTCTTTGACTTTAGCCTTGAAGATGTTTAGGATTATGAGATTGATGGTAGTACAGCCGTTTTTTTTAAAACCTGTTGGAAGTAGGTCATTCGCTGGGCTGTCTTTTAACCATGTTCGAAAGTGAACCAGAAGACTGGCTGAATAGAGTTTACCAAGAATGTCCAGGAGAGCAATGGGTCTGTAGCTCATAGGTTCTTGTCTCGGTCCCTTTTTATAAATTGGGACAATCACCGCTTTTTGACATGATTCGGGGATCATATTCGTTCTGCCACATTCCAAGAAGATTTTACTTGTTGTTTTTGCCCACTTTTCGGGATACATTTTTAAATCTGTATTAGTTAGTCCATCGGGACCTGGTGCTCTTGATCTTTTCAAGTTTCGTATGGCTGCTTCGATGTCCGTAGTATTGGACAGATCCACCCACACTGATAGCGGATTCTGCTTCGACAATTGAGGATCGATGGTGGGACCCAGAAATTCTTCAGTGAAATATTGAACCCATGTTTCTTCTGCTACTGCATTGGCCGTAGAAGCCAGCTGGGTACCATTTGTCTCCTGGATCAGCTTCCAGAATTCGCTTGATTTTTTAGTTTGTAGATTTTGCATCATAGCTTCGGCGTCATTTTGATATTGTATGGCTCGATATTGTTTTCGCCAATTCTTGTAGGTTTTAATTTCCATGCGCCAGTTTTCCCAATCAGGCTCACTGTTTGATTTCTTAGCAATTCTCAGGAGACGACGCCCAGCTTTTCTTTTTTCCACCACCATCTTGTCGTACGTATGTTTGGTTTCCAGGGGCTTCTTCGAATCCCTGGGGGCCTTCACCTGGAAAGTTAGCAGTAGAGGCAGGTAGTTTGGTCTTTCTTTCATTTCGTTCTTCGCATCATCCCTTGTTCTCTTTTCCCAGGCATGGGAAATTTTTCCAATGTCTTCTTCGGTTAACCTTAGCCGAGTCTGTTGTAAATTTATCTCAAGCTTCCAGTCGTACGTTTTTGATATCATGGTAGAAGTATGCCAAGTGCAACTGAGTAGATTGTGGTCGCTGTGGGTCGTTTTTTGGACCCTAAAGCTTGACAGTCCGAGAGTAAGACCATTGGAGATGAAAATATAGTCCAAAGTTGCTTTGGACCCGTTGCGTTCCCATGTTGGACTGTTCGTTTGATTAGGGATTAATGATGCAACATTTTGCACATTTCATTTGCAGATTACTTCATTCCAGGCTTTTCCTCTTTTGATGGCGGACTCTACACCTCCCCACTGTGGGCAGCGACCTTTGTTTTCACAGAGCGGCTCCGTGCATTTAGCATTTAGGTCGCCGCATATAATAAGTTCAATTTTTTCAAATTCCGTGTACAGCTGGTCAATGGTTTCCGAGATGTTATCACAGAAGGTTTTGGTCGACATTCGCTGGGGGTTCCAGTAACAATTAAGTATAGCCACTGTGTTCTGGAAGCCATTTTTCATTATTGCCTTTTCCTGAATTTGCGAAGTCACGATGACTAGCATTTCGTAGGCATGTTTCCATTTTTTTGGTTCAGTCAGTCCCATGCCTGTTTTTATTGCAATAAGCAGACCCGATGATGGTCTGCCTAGCAGGCCTTTGACTGCAGGGGAGAGCAGGACAGTAAAAACATCCAGAACTGGTTGGTGAACGAGCCAGGTCTCTTGAAGGCACAGAATGTCATATGAGCCGAGATCGACATCTCCTGATATAGTGAGGTGACATAAGCCATTTCCAGGGACCTTTCGGTTGACTAATATCTATCGTTTGTTCCTGATGCCTGTCGCGTCTATTCATTAAGATCTCTGGGCGTTCACGATGAGATCCGGTGCGAGACCTGTTGCCCATCTGTTCTTCTTTGTTGTTTCTTGTGTGGTTCCCTGTCCCATCGGGCAGGACATTGGTACGTTGATTGCGTTTTACATTTGTGTTCACGTTGTCCAACCTATCAACGGGGTCTTTATCTCCTCGACCTTGATGGGCAAGGCGTCTGTGTGTCTCCTGCCTTTCATGGGTCTTATATCCTCGGGATAGATGGTATAGATCCTCTGTTCTAGATCTATAGTGATATTGACGTTTTGATGTTTCTGTCTTTCCATATTCGGAGGGTTGGGTCCTCGTGTTCCTTTTGTATTCCATCAGGGAGAAGCCTAATTGGTCGAATTCATCATGGACTGCTTTGTCAATGTATTTGATGGCGTCTGTTTTCAGGTGAAGAAATGCTTTCACCTTTTTTTCTCTATGATACGGTTCTACAAGCACCAAGTCATCTGTTCTGATCTTTCTCAAGGTTTTCATTGTCTTTGTTATTTTGAGTATTGTTGGTCTATTTAAGATGAAGACATGTTTCTCCACTTTCTTTTGTTCCAGCTTGAAGACTCAAATTTCTTCATTGGGATCCTTTCGACTTTCCAAATTACTTTTTCCTGGGTGGTGTTTTCGTGGGCTCCTTGAAGCGTCTCCTCTTTCACGCGAAGATCGTGGATTCGGAGGAGTTCTTCTTATGGTAGACTCATACGTCCGCCTCTTCCTATCTTCCGCAATTGTCTGGGCGGTTGGTGCCTGTGTGGCTGACAAATTTGCAGCCGCATTGTCATTTTGGCTTGATCCGTCGCTGTACCTTTTGGATCTCACTGAGGGCATTTCCGCTTGATCCGGGGATTTTATCTCCCTCACTTCTGTGATGGCTTCACTTGAGTCCAGTTGCCCTGTTTCTGAGTGCGTTGACATATTCATTAGGTCGGAGCTTCCTAGAAATTCTTCTGTTGTTCTTGGCGATCTTATGAGTCCAGGTTTCTCCGGTTTAGGACGTGGAACTTGTGGATTTTCGTTGCGTACTGATTTGCCCAGGCCACATCCCCTCTTAACATCTTCGGCAGATGTTTTGGAAACCTTCTTTAGATTAGTTTTCTTTTCCATCAAGTCAATTATCGGGTATTGCGTTTTTTGTGCTATGACCAAAGGCCTTCCTTCTAGATTATTGTGCATCAGACATAGCACGGTTTTGTTTTTTTCATTTACCTGAGTCGTAGATTCCTGTCTACCGTTTTCGATGGCCATTGATTTTGTTGTGGACCTTTTATTCAAGGATTCCAAGCTCTCGATCTTTTTTTCCAGTGTTTCTATTTTAGTTTCCCACACTGTTTTCTGATTAAGCAGTTTCTGTACATTATCTGTCGGTTTTTCCATGTTCTCGATTTTTTTTCTCCAATACTTCAATTTTCCTTTCATATTTCAATTTCTGGTTGAACGATTTTTCCGCATTAGTTGATAAGGTAGAGTCCATCTGGACCAGTTTCGCCATTAAGTTGGAGAGGATTGCTATATTGTCTTGGACATTGTCTTTGATTGTTTCATATAACTTGCAGAAGGGCGCCAAAACAATAGTCATAGCTGACATTATGGCAATCATTTCCGGTTTCTTATTGGGAGATTCGTTTTGTAGCGCTGCAGCAATTTCACTAAGTCGTCTCTTTTTCGGGGAGGCTAGAGTTTTGTCCGGTTTTCTCAGGAATGTAGATGAGTTGGAATCTGTTCCTTCTCCTAATTTTCTTGGAGTTCTGTCTATGTCTATCGGGATTGTCGATGATCCAAATTTCGTCGAGGATAAGGGTGGAACAGAGGATAATCTGCTCGGCAGATGGGGCTTTGTCCATGCTAGACGATCATCTTTGTCATGGTGATTCAAAATTGGTCGGGTTGGTTCCCAATTTGATTTAGCCGCTCTTGGCTCCTCTTCTTCCTGGTCATTGTCTGAAACGAGGATCTCCTGTATAGTTTGTGGGGGTCCATTTAGCATGCTTTGGATCTGGGAAATATCAGTCCTGGTACCCGGAAGATTATGACTGCTCGGGGCATCCGGAGAGGGGATCTCAAGGCCTTTTGTTTATTCAATATACGACCGTCCATCGTTGGTAAGTAGCGAGGCCTTTTCCTGCAAAAGGCCATTTGTTTGAGGTTGTTTGTCTCTTTCCATTTCAGACGGTTCTGTTCTTCTCTGTTTTTGTGCGGGCTTGGTTTGGGTTGCTATTTTCAACATCTCTGCGTCAGACACTTCGGTGTCAATGCTCTGTTTTCTTTTATGCTGCTGTGTAAAGAAATCTTTTAATGGTCGAGATAGCAGAGGGTTTGGCAGTCCTTTTTTATTTAATTTTTTTATTTTTTGTTCACTTTGCATGGTGTTTTTTGTTGTTCTTGAGTTTGTGGATTTTTTCCCTCCTTGAGCCTGTTTTTAGCCAGAATATTTAGTTTGCCTCTTTTTTTCCTTTTAACACCAGAGCCGGTTTTCAGTTGTTCGCCGTCTGTTTCTTTATTGGAGTCTTGTTTGTTTGTTTGTTTGTTTATTTGTTATAGCGCGGAACCAAACCCGCAAGGGTAGCTGGGCACAAAGCAGTACAAGGTTACTTGAGGACTTAGTTACAGGAAGCATACAATTTATACAGTACACAATTAGAGCAAAGGTAAGTATACAAAGAGCAGAAAAAAAATGCAGATCAGTTTAGTTGATCAGATGTCATTCATCTGGTTACGGATGTCATATGTCATACAGATATCATTACAGATGTCTAGTATCTATATGGTGGGAGGTGGGAGGTCAAACTAAATGTCATTGGCGCGAATCCAGGTGAGGACTTTCCGCCTGAAGCCGAAGTAAGGTTGGTCCATTCTAAGATCCAGAGGGAGTTTATTCCAGGTTTGCGCAGCTATGACTGGGAAACTAGAGCCGCCAGCTGTACTCTTTTTGAATCTAGGCATCACTAAGGTGAAGGCGTTGGTCAATCTGGTAGGACGGTTTGAAGTTCTCTTGTGGATTCTGTTTGCCAGGTAGGGAGGGGCTATGTTGTTAAGACATTTGGATGTAAGGGAGAGTATTTTGAGGGCGATCCTGTCTTTCATTTTTAGCCAGTGGATATTTTTCCTAATGGCGGAGATATGAACTCTGTTGGGAATATTTAAATCTACTCTGATAGCGTTATTTTGGAGAGTTTGTAGTTTGTCAAGGATATACTTGTTAGAGCCTGCATAGAGGGCATTGCAGTAATCTAGCTTGGATATGATGAGGGCATTGGCTAATGTAATGCAGCTAGTTTCAGTTAGAAATGGTCTGCATGCTCGGATTAATTTACAAGTATATGCAGTGGAAGATGCTAGAGAATTCGTTTGTTTTTTGAAGGTAAGCGCTGAGTCAAGATAAACCCCGAGGGTTTTGACGGCAGGCATCACTTTAATGACGTTATTGTCGATGTTGAATGAGGCATAGTTGGGGTCAAGTTTTTTGATGGTCAATGCTGAGCCAAGGATCAGTAGCTCAGTCTTGTCGTCGTTCAGGCAGAGGCCGTGTGATGCCATCCAAGCCTGAATGAGGAGATATATCTTATTTACTAAGGCCGTGTCTTCCAAGAAGTTACCCGAAAGGGTAACTTCTGAATCTTCTGGGTCCACCTCTAGAAGGTTGTCACTCTCCAGCGCATCTTCATCCGATTCCGAGTCTTTGTCCGGGACTGCAATAATCTCACTCTCTCTTGCGTCTTTGGAAAGTCTAGCTGGTTTATTAGCCAGGGTTTGCTTGGAATTCTCGCTAATATCATGAATCATTACTTTAATCGATATGGCATTCGGGATGAGGTTATTTTTTAACCTTTCAGCTAGCAAGTTTGTCGCCGTTTTGCCTTCCTCCACGAGGCTTTGTGATTTGCCTTCAGTATGTTTTTGCTGTGTGGGTGTTTTAGTTATTTCAGGTTTGTTCGTTCTCACTGTTTTGATTCCTTCATTTGGTATCGCCTCTCTCCCATATGGGGCATTGTTATCGACATTGGAGTTTCTTGTCAGAAGAGTCGAGCTCCTCTCGAAGTCTGGGGACCTGCCCTGGAGCGGGGACAGTGCTAGGGGCAGGCGTGTGCTCCGGTAAGCGAGCTCGCGCCATGATGGACTGTTCGTCTGGTCTCAAGTCCCCAGCCATCCTAGACGGTGACATGGAATGTGCGAGCACAGAAAGCTCCCCTAGTTCTCCTTGTGAATCCGGTGTGATCGAAATGCCGATTTTGGGGATCTTTTCACCCTCTTGCGATAGGGCTAGCATGTTCGTTTTAGCCGAAGTTACAGGTATTTTGGTGGTTGAATGAGGTGTTTGCAGGAGTTGTAAGATAGATGGAGACACCATCGGAGCCGAATCAGACTTGCTCCTCCTCTTCTTTTCCAGAGTTAGTTTTACTCCTGAGTGAGATGTATTTTTTACCTGGACGTCTTTTGAGGTTATTTTAGGACGTACCTCTGGCTCCATTTTGGTTTGACTGTGGGTCTGCAGCGGATTGTTTTCAGCAGGGAGCCCCTTTCGCTCGCAGCTCCTGCCCGAAACTATAAGTGTCTATTATGGGGTAGTAGCCTGATGGTAGGGCTAGTCAGGGTGGCTCTTTTCCTTAAATGCACAGCATGTATGAGTAGGCGCCTCAGAGCCAAACAGCCGCACAACAGCCGATGCCCTTTACCCCTATCGGGCTTAACGCCGCAAGGGTGGTAGCCTCTGTCCTATGAGGCTGCCCAGAGTCACGTGAGCGAGGTCACGAGTGCGCCGCGGCCCCGCCTCCTTCAGGAACCTCGCAATGCCGGGTAGGGAAAGCCGCTTCTGCTTCTAACGAGGCTTCGTTTTCAGAAATGCACATTATGATTATCCCTGCAGGTTAATACTGTGCATGATGTAATCAAAGGGGCAGAGAATAAGAAGAGACCTTAATGGTCATTTTATATGTACTCCCCAACTATATAACTAAAAACGAGATGGGTGGAAGGTTTTGAATTAGTCTGAACCACTAGCACTTTTTAGGGCAACCTTATACACCACCATTTATAGGCCCGTCTGCACCACTGTAAAAGGTGTCCAGCCCTATGCAAATCAGTCAGGTACTGCTACCAATGGGAGCAGCCCAGCCCGAACTGCCAGGCCAGGCCCCCTCTGCACGGAAACTCAAGCAACCCCAGACATCTGTCGGCCTTGATGGGCTTCCTCATTCGGGTGCAGCTTGGTTCCCTGTGGCCCAGCGAGCAAAAGACCCACGTCTCGGCATATCGCCTCTCACATAGGGAGACAAACTAGAGCCAAAAAAGTGATGGGTGGAAGAAACTATATAAGAAATGAGTAGAGGGAGGCACGGAACTTATTGTGCGGTCTTTGAAGGAAGACATATCCAATAAGGGAAGAGTGGAACATTTTGAGGAGATGCAGGAAGTAATTAGGGAACTGTTTCATGAGTCTAGTTATGAGAAATCGGTAAGGAAAAGTTATTGGTTTCTCTGGACCTGCAGAGATAAGGAGAAGGAATTGCTCAGGGCACCTAAAGCCACCCCGGCTGTTCAGGACAAGGGTAAACAAGCCAGGGCATCAAAAGGAGAGTAGACCTTAATGAAGAATTTGACTGAAATGTTTAGACAGCTAATAACAAGTATTCTTCAAAATCTTGGAAAATTGTAGCAGAGATTGGAGGGGAGAAAAGAAAAGAAAACTCTAGGGGAATTTTTGTAATAAGCTATCAGTGGGTGGAATCGTTTTCAAAGCACTATGCCAAGAATAATAAGCTCCAAGCGCCAGATGGGATTACCGTTGCAGTCATCTCAGCACAAGTCGCGAAGTTTGTGACCCTCATTGGGAAGAGGTGGAAATTACTCTGATATCTGAACACCGGACAAAAGCCATTGGGATAGAAGGGTTACCAGCTGAATTTTCTAAACATGAGCAGAACTATGGGTATTGTTGCTTATGCTAGTCTTTAATGTGCATCTGCCTGTTGGGAAGTCACCCGAAATACAAAAAAGGTAATCGAGCAAGCCCAGAGGTTTATAGACCAACATCTCTGTTATCTATGACATCTAAGGTTTTTGTGAAGGTGATATATAAGTGAATAGAGGACAACCATAGATTGTGTGATACACCCTCTCCCTCTTGTGCCTAACTGCCATTCAAGATTGGTCTGCCGCCAATGATCTTTGTCTGAATGTCAGCAAGACGGAGATCCTCCTCATCGGCACACCTTCACCCTCCTTTCCAATCCCTCTCTGGCCAGACATCCCTTCACCCTCCTCTTATCCCCAACTGCGAGGCTAAGAACCCTGGGGTCATCTTTGACTCCACTTTCCTTCCCCGCCCACATCTCTAAAAAGTCAAACTTCCTACTGCACCTCCTCAGAGGTACTTTGCCTTTCCTCTCTTTCCCCAGAAGCTCACTGTCTCCCAAGCTCTGGTTCTCTCTAGGTTGGACTATTGTAACAGCCTCTTTCTAAATCTACCTGCCTCTACTCCGCCCTAAGCAACTAATCTAGAACAGGACTGCAAGACTTGTCCTCAAGCCCTGGAATCGTATGCCTCGAGCTCTGAAATCTCTCCATTGGCTCCCGGTGGATGCAAGGATTACAATCAAAATTCTCTGTGTTGTCCACAAGGCTTTCTAGGGACTGGGTCCAAAATACCTTCAGCTATCCCGCCACAAATACCTCCCTTCTCGAGCTCTTTGCTCCTCTACCTCTAACTCAACCTCTAACTCCCTCAGGGTCAGTTGTTTTTCAAAGAAATGAGCTGGGAGTAGATCTCTGTCTTCGGCTGGGCCCTTCCTCTGGAACAGCCTCCCCGCCACTCTAAATCTTGAGGAGAACCATCTCCGGTTCCGGAAGCACTTCAAGACCTTCCTCTTTGCTTCTGCCTTTGCCACCCCCTCCACCCCCCACCTATCCCCTGCTGATCTGTTCTCTCTCAGAACTGTGCACCTGGCCTACCCTCTGTCTTCCGGGCCCAGGTACCCGCCACCCTCCCACACTGCCTCCGGGCCACCCCTTGCACTGGGGTCTGTATCTGTACCCATACAGTCCCCCCTCTTTTTTTCCTGCACTTATCAGACATACCCTGTCTGCTGCCTTAAACCCAGCACTTGCCACGTGTTGGCTGCACTACCACAGTTTGTTGCCTTTAATATTTGTTTATTTATTATTTATCTGTTTTCTCCTTTGCTCCGCACTTTTCACTGCTACCCCTCTCCCATGCACGTGCACATTCTCAATGTCACTGCGCCTAGTAAGATTGTTGTTTTGTTCTCCACTGCTCCCCTCCCTTGTCGCACTCTGAAACACTTGTGTAGGATCGTGATAGAAATAAAATATCAATATCAATACATAATTAGGATTGTGTCAAGGGCTAGGTGCCATGGTGCAAGGGGCACATTTCAATTTGATTTTATCTAAGTAACTGTTAGGTGTTAAAGTTCCAGTGAATGCTGCTTTTATGGACTTGACTGCTACCTTTGACTACTTTGATAAAGACCAACTTTGGGCAAACCTGAAGCAATTGGCTGTTCCAATTAGCCTACTGAATATCATATGCCGACTGCATACGAGCAACTTGGCATGGGTTAGGTACCGGAGCAAGCGGGAAGTTAGTGAAGAGTTCCAGGTTGTGCATCAGGGATGCCTCCTTGCGCCGACTCGTTTCAATCTGTAGACGAGTTCCCTAAATGCTCCTTAGCCGAGCAATACCCCCTATGTACCAAATATCAGCAAGAGGCAAATTGCTGTTCTAAGTTATGCGGATGGTGCTATTCTCTTAGCTCACGCCCAGTCACATTGAATACATTTGCAGTGAATATGTCTCTTATATGTCTAAAAAGGGCTTGATAGTGAATGCTAAGAAATCCAATGTTATGGTGATAGCGAGGAAAAGAGAGAAGTTAAATCCTGTGCCTGTGGAACTAGAAACACGCCCAGCGTTCAAATACCTGTGCATTTATTTAATTAGAGTCTCTCTCTCATGGGTACATCATGTGCAGAATCATGCATTGAAGATATAGCAGGTCAATGGAGAACTACGCCCCTGTACGGGGAAATTGCAAGTTGTGCTGAATACATTTCCGTGTAGCTTCTTGGCTCTTACATCTAATGCAACAACCTTTCATGTGCATTCAGTCTTGGGAATGCAATTTTGATGTGATTGTTTGCATGCAACCATTGTTGTTTTTGACCATCATCTGGAACCAGCCTGAAGCTATGCTCGCAATAGAACGGATTAGTGGTGTATGTAAAAGCACCTTTGTAAACAGAATACCCTGGTTAAGCAATGTAAGGACCTATCTGCAAGAAGTAGGTTTAGAGAAGCGGACCATGATCCCAGATCGCATTCCTTCAGGAGCTAAGAGTCAGGTTAAGGTGGTGCTTTTTGCTAAACTAGGATCAGCATGCAAGTACCCATTAAGGGTCAAAGTTACTGTGAGAATGTATCTACCTTTGGTGCCGCTAATACCCCTGGCAGAGTATTCAAAATGGCTGACATTAAAGTACCATCCGTTGGTTCTCACTCTGTTCAGGTTGGGCGTGTTGCCTTTAAGAATACCAAAGGGCGGGGGGCGCGGTTGAGCCGCCAACGAAGATGGACGCCTGAGTGAGTAGCTCCAACCTCTGAAAATCCGTTTGGTAAATCAATCCGGTAATACCCTTTCTTGCTGCTGCCAGTGGACATCCCCACAGCTTGCAAACATTCTGTTGCCTGTGACCGAAATCCTGGAAGAAATCGGTGTTGCAGTGCTGCCCAGCTTGCTTCCTTGGCCACAGTCCTATAGGTGGCCTGTGAGGATCAATTGGGGCGGCGGTGCCCATCTAACTGCGCAGCCCGTGCCCCTGCCTGTGATGGCCTTTGGTGCTGCGGCGACGGCACCCCGCGTGGAGTAGGGCGCGGATCGAACAGCGGATTGGACCAGGGGATAACAAATTGTGGTTGGCCCCCCTGCCGTGCTCGTGCTGCTGGCCCCTGGGGTGTACTGTTATAGGCCCTGGTCGCCTGCGTTGCCGCTGGGCCCCATTGTCCACCCATTATCACCCTGTCACGGAGCACAATTCTCTGTTTCCCACCCTGATGTGGCTTTCCCCCGGGATACTGCAGCTTTACTGGGCAGAACCCGATGATTCCATATTGTACTGCGGGGAGCTGCGGTCTGCTGTGCTCTTGCGGCTGGTGTATGATATTATGCATTAGCCGCAGCCGGGTGAGGTGTGGACACTAGCTGCTCCGTACCAGGAGGTGGGGGATTCTTGACTTTTGTGCTCTGTTGATACCATCCTTGCAGTCATGACAAAGGGTGCTTCTTCCAAGAAGAGGGGTCCCATGGACACGTACACAAGTACCCCGACCAAGTCCCCCACGGAGGGCGTGGACCCCACGGCGGAGGGGCCGACCCCTTCGACCACCACATTTAGGGAGGATAATTTACTGGCTACGGTGCAGAATGGCTTTCTTGCTGTGAACTAAAAAGTTGGATGACATTGTATCTACTATTGGCTCTTTAAAATCCAAATTGGAAAAGGAGGGTGCTTGTATTACTGAGGTCGAGTCTAGGGTTGGGGCGACGGAGGACCAGATTGTGAAACATGGCCGTGAGATTGCACATCTTCAACAGGAATTGGGCAGGGTACGTAGCAGGTGCGATGACCTCGAATCGCGCTCACGGTGTAATAACATTCGCATTGTTGGAATCCCGGAGGTGGCTTGTAAAGGTCCGATGGAAAAGTTAATTGAAAAATTGCTTAAATCCATATTGAACCCCTCCAAATTTTCACAGCATTTCTTGGTCAAGCAGGTGCACCGCGTTCTTGCTCCGGTACCCAGGCCTGGCGCCCCACCCCGCACTACGGTGGTGAGATTGCTCAACTACCGTGACAGGGACCTTATCCTCCGGTTGGCGAGAGAGAGTGGCACACTGCGCTTTGAATCAAGTGACCTCCACATTTACCCTCATTTTGCAATGGCTGTTCCCTCCAAGCGTAAGTCTTTTGACTCCGTTAAAAAGCTGTTGCGTGTGCATCAGGTGCAGTATGCCTTACTGTACCTTGCCAAACTACGCATACAGTATGGAGGCAGAGCTCATTTTTCTGAGGACCCAGATGAGGCGACGTCATACATTGAAGCTAATATTTCTATTCCACTCCCGAGGAGAGATCCGGGAGGCTCTGTGAGGTCCCCACCCCCGCTGCGGATACACCTGTTATAATGGGCAACTAATGACACTGGCGCTTTGGATTCTGTTAGAATTGGTATTTTGTCTGGGTATAACTCTGTCTTATACGGGGGCTGCTCCGCTCACACTGGCTGCCGTCTGAGACCTGAGGTGAGCTCACAGTCCACCCCATAGGGTCCGATATACTCTGTGTTAATGGGGTTTTTCATCGTCAAGTTGGGGAAGATGATGAGGGCAGGGGGTGGCTGTTTGGGTGGGGAAGTTTTGATGGGTGGTGTTGTCCCACCTGCCTGTTTAGACTCTGTGTTGGTTATGTTCCCTTTAAAGTTTAAACTATGTGAAGACCTCTCCTACAACAGAGATTTCGTCAGGTCCTTGCTAAATGGTCTGCAAACACAGTGCTTAACTAATGTTGTCCAGAAGGGGAATGAATGCTAGTCTACCTTTTTTTTCCTGGAATGTGCGCGGTATTAACCATCCTCTTAAGGCTTGAAAGGTGTCAGCGTATGTCAATAGATGTTCCCCCAAGATTGTGATGCTACAAGCGACGCATGCATTGGCGCCCACAAATGAGATGTTCGCTTAATCCTGGGGTAGGCAGCGATATTACACCAGTTACTCCTCGCAATCACTGGGGGTACTCACTCTTGTACACCGCTCTATACAGTTTCAGGAACTTAAACGTTGCATTGATCCGTTGGGTAGGTTTGTATTGGTGTGGGGCTCGCTACTCGCAGACAACTTGGTACTTGTCAACACATATTGCCCTAATGTGGAAGACCCCCAATTCTTTGCCCAGATATTTGACCTTGTTGAAGGCCCACAATTATATGGGGGGTGATTTTAACCTTATATTTGATTGTGCCCTGGATCGTTCCAGGGACACGCAGAGGGAGCTCACTGCAGCGGGTCGGATGTTGATTAATGTGATGTCACATTTAGAGCTTATAGACTCTTGGCGCTGTTGTAATTTGACCAGCCGCGAATATTCATATTACTCCACAGTGCATGATGCACCTTCTAGAATTGACTTGTGGCTCATATCATCCACACTTGCCCTGAGGGTGCTGGACTTTGTGATTTATCCACAAACTCTATCAGATCACTCCCCCATTACATTATCGCTTGATTGGTTTGCCCTGGCTATCCCTCGCCCTCGTTGGCGTATGCCCCCCGGGTGTCTGTCGGATCCAGTATTCCTAGAGAGATTACACAATTAATCGACTGACTTTTTCCTTAGAAATAAAACATCGGTCTCCCGGACAGGTACGATATGGGAGGCCTTTAAGGTGTGGGTCAGGGGAGAGATCATTTCCAATGCCTCTGGTTTGTTATTCAAGACTGGAAAGGACCTTACTGAAGTGGAGGTTGAGCTAAAAAGGCTTGAGGACGAATATTCGCACACACGCGATAGAGCACTACTGGGCTGTATTAAAGGGAATCTGTTGAAATTCCAGGAGCTGGCTGAACAGGAAGTCCGGATGCTGTATCATCCTGTTCAGGCCAGGAAGTATGGAGAGGCTGATAGGCCGGGTCGACATCTGGCACGGGCAATCCGGGGGGAATCGAGCATGTTGCATATTACTGGGATTCTCAGTGCGTCGGGCGATGTCCTGAATTCCCCTCAGGCGGTGAATACTGAATTTTGCGAGTTCTATAAAGCGCCCTACTCAAATTCAGACAGTTGTTTCCTCAAGGAGCTTGAGCGCTATCTTGACTCAATTCCGCTCCCTAAGCTCAGAGAGAAAGCATATCAGACATTAAATCTTCCTATAACTATTGAGGAGATCAAGGACTCCATCAAATCGTTCCCATCCGGCAAGGCTCCCGGCCCTGATGGGCTCGGGATTGAGTTATATAAGGAGCTGAGTAAGGTCTTGGCCCCACATTTGCTCAGCACCTGGGAGGAAGCCTTGCAGTGTGGTACACTCCCCCCATCGATGTCGTAAGCATTAATTACGGTTTTGATGAAACCAAATAGGCCCCCTGAGGAGATAGGATCATATCGGCCGCTCTCCCTTATAAACTCTGATACCAAAATTCTAGCTAAACTATTAGCGGCTAGACTACTTCCATATATGTCGGACCTTGTGCATCCAGACCAATCTGGGTTCATCCCCGGCCGCACGACGGCGTATAACTTGCGTAGACTCTTTGGTATTATATCCCAAATGAACCCAACGTCACAAGCCGTAGCCGCCTCATTAGACACTGAAAAAGCGTTCGATTCAGTGTCATCGCAATTTCTTTTTCGGTCCTTTGCCGTATGGGACTAGGTGATTTCTTTATTCATTGGGTAATGCTTCTTTACTCTTCGCCGAAAGCCAGGGTAAGGACAGGGTGCATAATATCCCCTATATATTTACTCGCTCGAGGCACTCGTCAGGGATGCCCCCTGTCACTGCTGCTCTTTGCCCTCACTATAGAGCCCCTTGCGGCCCTGTTGCACCTTCGTCACATTCATCGTGGTCTCCGCATGACAGGCCCCATGCATATAATCTCGTTATATGCAGACGACTCACTGCTATATATCAGAAACCCAGTAATAAACCTTTGACCGATACTCAAAGAGGTACGCAAATTCACGAAATTCTCCGGGTACCGAATAAACGAATCCAAGTCAATACCGTTTCCATTGAATGCAGCCATGACCCCTCCTGTAGATCTTCAGGGTTTCATATGGACACAAGATAGAATGAAATACCTGGGTGTCACTGTCTCACTGCAGCAACAAACACTGTTGTCCGAGAACCACTGGAAATATTTGCATACTCTCTCTGACAAGCTGAAGCTGTGGGCTAAACTGCCAATGTCATTATATGGCAGACTCTCCCTGCTGAAAATGGTCGTGATCCCCAAATTACTTTACTATTTCGTTAATATTCCTGTGTGGCCGGGAAGGGCTTTTTTGATAAACTTTGGTCTCTGGCTATAGGCTTTTGCTGGGGATCGGATACTCCACGCATGAAGTGGGAGGCGATGACTAGACCATACGAACAAGGAGGCTTGCATGCACCTGATTTTGAACTTTATTATGAGGTGGGCCAGGCGCATTTCGCCAGTCATTGGTATACACTACACGCCCGCCCAGTACAGACAGACCTCGAAAGATACAGTGCTGCCCCCACTTGCCTCTGCACTATAGTTCTTGCCAATAAACATACGAACACATGCACGTTCGATCCGGTTCGCACCACAGTGAATGCCTGGTCCAGGATATATAAGAGGTTACAGATCTCCGAGACGTACGCGGGCTCTATCCCCTTGTGGCGGTGCCCCGGACTTCCCCCCACGTATGATAAAACCATTAGGGAGGAGGAGGATCCCATGGGAGAGATTACTTTGCGGGACCTCTTCCCTGAGGGCACTTATGCAACCATTTCAATTGTTACTGAAAGGCTGGGTGGGGGTCCTACACAAATGCTGCAATATTACAGAATCAGAGCGGCGGTTAGGTTAAAATGGTCATCATACCCCAAGGAGCGCGAACCGTGCCAACCACTGCAGTTGGTTGTGGCGGGGGGGTAGACAAGGGGGCTCATTTCAATGCTATATAAGAAATGCCAGGATACGCAGGTGACATCCGGCTCGGCCAGAGTGTGCTGGGAGGAGAAACTGGGTGCCCCTTTAGAGGACGCCAGATGGGCTCGCTGGTGCTGACTCACGAAGGAGGTCTCATTAAAAGCTAGGCATCGCCTGGTTCAATTTAAATTGCTCAACAGGTTGCACTATACCCCAGAGAAGGTGTCTAGTTTTGCCCCCTCGGTTAGCCCCAGCTTTTTCAAATGTGGTGCAAACATTGGAGACAAGTATCATATGTTTTGGTCCTGCCCATATGTCGTTAGGTTTTGGATGGAAGTGCCAGAAATTCTCAATAGTTGTACTAATATCCCACCAGTGTTGACATTCCCTAAATATTTGTTCGGGGATATTGGAAGGGCATCAGTCAAGAAGAGGCGATTGTATAACTTAGGATGTTTGATTGCGAAGAAATGTATTCGTTGAAATGGAAGTCCAAGTATGCACCGAATGTTGAAATCTGGTTAAGTGAGATGACCCATGTTAACATATGTGAAGAGACACATATTTCGCTGGTCACCCCGTCTTGCAGGCCCTAAGAACATTTGGGAATCGTTTCAGGAATTCTTACGAGGATCGCTGAACAACACAGATTAAGTTTGATATAATACATGTAATTAAACTGCACTATTATGAAACTGTTTATGTAACCATGCCAATTGCAAATGGACGTATGGACATGTTTGAATCTATGTTAATTGGAAGTCTTTCGCAGTTTAATAAATAAAGTTTTTAAAAAAAAGAATACCAATGGGCATATATCGGGGTTTAGAGATGTAAGCGGAGCAAATGTTAATTGAGGTCAATGCGGACAAGATTGCGAATCTCCTATGCACTCTATCATTTTTTGTATGTCATACAAAGAGTGAAAGGGTGGAAGAAATCTGAACTAAGGAATCGTAGATTAGCTTTAATCCATTTTTTCACATTGCCTGGGAAGGTTTCACGGTGGCAGCATTCCTAATTTCAGCAGAGCGGAGAAGAGAGAATCTTGCCTACCACACGGCTTTGAAAAACTGGCTTCTCCAACAAGACTACTTTTAATGAACTACTCTACCCCACCATATGATGGACAGGGTGGAACATAGAAATACATTGAATATATATCAAACACTGACAGCAAAAAGGGGACTGCTGTCGAGTTAAGAGCTAACTTCAATTTCTATATGTCTGAAAAGATGTAGAAAGGGCTGTGAGACTAATGGCGACCCTGGCCCAAGGTCACAGAAATAAACATATATGACAGACTCTCCCCAAAAAAGGCAATGTGGACTGATATATGTGAGATAGATATCCAAAACAATATTGAATGATTACAAAATCCTTTTGATTTATTACTGCAATTGTAGGTGCACACCAATGTATTCAGTGTTAAACAACTAATAGTGCCACTTCAGAGAATGCAAATGAACTCCTTGTAATATGGTTGCTGCCCATCTGGGCTACGAATGCTAAACGGCTCCTATTTTACGAGGATTTCATTCGCATTCTCTGAAGTGACATTATTAGCGGAATGCATTGGTGATTGGTTTACACGTGGATGTTGGATGCCTGTGAATGCTCGAGTATCCAGAGGCATAGCCAGGATTGTCTAATATATGGGGCCTGAAGCTAATGTAGTTGGGCCCCGCACAGTGACATTAACATCTGTAAATGCCCACACAGTGCTGCTGAGTGGGCATTTACAGATGCTGGCCGTGCCGTGCCCGCTCAGGCCCTACCCTGTCTACGCCTCTGTCAGTATCGTCCCCACTTGTGCAATACTTTGCTGTTCCTTAGTGCTTGACTAAGCAGTCTTACCCAGTCCGTCTTGCACTAATGCGCAATAAAGTGACCTGCACATTGTGTTCACTGGTGCTAATCAGCAGCGCAGGGCAAGAAGGGTGCTGCACAGAGTTGTGCTACGTAAGCCTCAGAGTCGGGCCCTATAATCCTAAAATCCTGGCAATCTCAAATTGCGCAACACCATTCTTCATAAACAGATAAACCTACACCGTCCTTAAAGCCTCTCTGATGAACCAGGTTAGCAGTCCGACGTTTCTGTAGGCATAACACCATCAACTTATTGTTAGTGAGAGGAAGTTTTTTGGGTTGTAGCATAATTGACCTAAAACACTTGATCACATTTTTTGGACCTTTTTTTCGGTCAAATGTAATTAAATATAACCCAGATAAGAGGGTTCGAGAACACTTCCTACAAATTCGCTTGAACCTCTTGCATACTGTTCTCGGACGGACACGAAAGAAACCATAAAACACCTTCTTCTACATTGTGAGGGCCTGATAGGGATACGTACTCGGCATCTAGGAAAATTGTTTAAAAATCTGCAGTTCTATGATGAAGAAGAATGGTGGTGCCGGCTCCTGAGTGGAGAGAAAACCTCTTGGGTAATTGCAGTGGTTGGCTTTTTCCAGGAGACAGGCCTGTTGGACAGACACACCACAGAGAAAAACCAAGTAAAGAACTGCTGATTGAACTCCATACAAGACGTCTCATTGGAGGAAAGGTTCTTGGGTTGTGGGGAGAAGAATAAGCTTGCTAAGTAAGATTTCACAAAGATCTTATGAACTGATGAAGGATAGTAAAGAAGTCTTAAAGAAAAAAATCTTCTGGTAAAAATTGTTTAAGTTTCAATTAAAACAAGTAATACACAAAAAAATATATATATATATGGTGGTGGGTAAGGGTATAGATAAGGTTGAAAGGATGTGGCGATAGGGTTGCCGGGGTCTCCCCCCGAATTTTAGTCCAAAAAAAGGTCAAATAAATTCGATCAAATGTGATTAGGTCAAATGTTTTAGGTCAAATAGACCCACACCGTTTTTTGTACATGTAAAGAGAGGAAATACATGTCACGCTGAAACAGGTTAAAAAAAAGATCACAGTAGGTTCTTTGCATTTTTTGTATCTTTTTATTTTGTATGTATTGCTACTTAACAGGGGTTCTCTCTGGCCATTGACCACTTAAATGCAATCTTGTGCTCTTCGCTTTTGTAGATGCAAACCTCCTTTGTAGACATTTACCTTTCCAGTAAAATCTCAATTAATAGTTTAATGGCCCGTGCTGTGCTCAAGATATGTGTTGACTGGAGTGTAAGTGATCTCAGTTCGCACTTCTGTTGCACCTTTTGTAAGTGTCATAATTAAAAATCTTTTAAGCACTAAATAGAATAATTTGTTTCTGGCGTGCAAACATTGAATCAATCACAGCTCCACTTGTTACTACAAATACATCACACTGAATATCGTTTCTCGAACACGCAGTACTGAAGAGCAACACCCTGAACCAAACAGTAGACACTTAGAATAACGAGGTGTGGGAAAATAAATGACATTTTACCCTCACAGAGCAGTAGTGTCCGTAGGCTGAGTGGCATCTCGTGCAGGCTCCCCATAGGTACATGAGGAGAATTAGTACAATCAAAAGCGGTTTCTGGGCAGATTTAGCAGAGATAGCCAATCAAAAACATGCCCTATTTCACGGAGCGAGTTTGGGCTTTCAAGACAGCGAACAAAACACTGACATTGGCCGACCCCGCAGGTTTGCTCATGGCCTCCCTCTCAGGATAGGGAGGGTTTTGGCATGGGAGAATTCATCGAATTTGATTTTATCGAATTTCTTCCAACAAATGTTGCCCCAAATAGAGGTGGGGGTGGGTTTAAGGTAATAACTAATGTAGGGGCATTATGAGGTGGGGGTTGCAGGGGGGTCTCCTCCCACATATATTTGCAGCAAAATCTACCCCCAAAAATCTGTTAGATGTATTCTTTTCGAGCAAATCACATAGAGCCCCCCTTCTCCATTTCAGGCCCCTGCCCGCACCCCAGCTCCCGCAGCGTGGCCCCACTGCCCACTCAGCCACCACTTGTGCCCCTACCAAGTCCCGCTGTCACTAGGCTGCTACCCCGGAAGCCTGACTCACTGTGCGGTACGCAATAGGACATGACCTTCCGTGAGCCGAGCTTCTGCAGAAGTGGCCTATAGACTGCAATCGATGGCATGTTCATGTTGCTTGGATATAACCTGACCACTTTCCCTCATTGGTCACCTTCTGCACCCTCTGATCATCCCATCATTCCCCTTAAAAGATCTAGTTCCAGTCTTCTAACTTGCTTCGAGCTCCACTGTAGTTATTCTGATTTCACTGTACATGTCACCCCCTCTTACTGCTGTACCTTACAGTCGCCATTTTCCACTCACCATTTGATGCCTTATTATTGGGAAAGCAGTATTTCCAGTTTCTAATTGACACCCACAAACTAATTATGTAACATGAAGAAGACAGATTTAATCTCATTCAACCAGGGCTCCCTTTTTTATATATATGACAAACTCTGTCCAAAAAAAAGCAAAGTGGACTAATACATGTAGTGTGCAGCTCCTGGAGGAAGACAAAAGATGCAGGCATGAGACAGGAGACATTTAGTACCAAATGTAGAAGTGCTTTATATGTATTTCAGGGCATAGATTATAACAAGGGGGAGAGCATAGGGAACATCCTCCTATCAGATGTGTCTCCCATCCTGAATGGGTAACTGTCATCCATGGAACGCTGAGAGAACCCAGGATTCCACCCCTAGCCAACATTCCATGGCTTGCATGGCATACAGCAATGCAAGCCCCACACTACAGTATCCCAAACAATACTGAATTATTACAAAATCATTTTGATTTATTACAAAGCAAGATTACAGCCAACCCGTGTTTTGACCATTTGCGGTCCTATTCAGGGCACGCACAATAATTATGACTACACACCCCTGAGCAAGACTGAATATGCTGGAAAAATCTGACATACATAATCTGTGATCAAATCGAAAAACAATGATGCATTGCAATTGTTGGTGTATGGGTGGGGGAGAGCGATAAAATAAGAATTATGGAAGACTATCAAGCAAATCTGTTGAGGCCTGAAACTGTGGATCCCAATGCAGACTTTTCCCCAGGGATGCAAACAGCTTACTGGGAAGGATGGGAGGGGCAGTGTAATTTGAGATTGGGAGACTTCTATCAGAATGGCAAGCCACTACTATTCGAGAAATGCAAGAACAAATTTCACATAGGGTGTTAGTCCTAAAACAAATCATATCACGGTCTTGCCCCCCTTTGGCAACCATGCACCGGTCTTAGACAATCTTAGACAATCCTAGACAACCCTAGCCAATCTCCTCTGAAGGTGTGGATCACTATGCCCCCCCTACTATCATATCTCAGGGCCTTTGTGCACTGTGTTACTTCTAGATTACTCCTAACATACTCCTATAGACACAATAACATAAAACACAAAGAAAACACATGAATCGATTCAATTATAACAATAGAATACATTTATTTATGTACAGCAAAGCATGATGCAAACAATACTAAAACTATTGCAAATATCTAATTTGCACCTTTTATGCTTCTGGTGCAAATCTACCATGCAGTGGATAACTATAAGCCTTACAGGCTTCTAATGCAAGCTATAAGTGTCTAATGCAATATAAATATGGCAAGTGTCACATCAGCATTCCTCTCTATTCCACACCATACTTCACACTCACTCTCTAAGACAATCCCGGTCTGATTTCCCCTTTCCCAAACCCAAAGCTCTTTGTGAGTGTCTGTTCTAATCAAGTTTACGCCATGAACCATACTTCCCATTTGCATGTGCATCTCTCCCCTCTCCAGCTCTGTCTTTGTCAAGTCTCTCCTCTCCCGCTACGCTGCAACCAGCCAGTCAGTGTCAGGCCTCGGTCTCTCTCTGTCAGATCGATCTCATCAAGGCCTTATCAGAATGCTTCCCCAAGCTCTCGATCTCCCAAAGCCATTGGATTCTCCTTCACCAAGACACCTCTCCCTCATCAAACTCAAACTCCATCTACATCTGCATCTCCAACAACTAGAACCAGCATCTCCCCTCTCTCTGGGTTATACTATTCCATGACGCACTCAAATCCCTATGGTTACATTCGTTCTCTACTAAGAATGTCTCTTTCTCTGTCAGCAAATTCTATATTCAGGCAGTGCCTGAATGTCTGTGTTTGCGTGTTCTTTCTCTTCGTGTTCTTGTTGTGTTCTTTGTCAATGTGACATTGGACATCATATCTCTATCACGGCCTATCTGACTGCAGTGCCTGCAAAACACCATCTATTCCTCTATTTCTCCATTCATACCCATTCACTCCACTGTTGGCTTCACGAAATCCTCTTTCCGTGCCTGTGTGCAAGACCACTCCCTCCAAAAAGCACCTCTCCCATTCTCCATGTGGCGCTGCCTCCCACCTTTTCTGTCTCCGCGAAGCACACAAGCCCATGCTGATAAGGCTTCCTTACTCGTGGTTTGCGAGGATAGCTGCAGTGAAAATGAGAATTGTACAGCGACTGATCTACATTACTAGCTCGCTCCCAGTGAACATAACAGCCAAAATGTTCAAGACACTGCAGGATGAAATTGTGGCCTTCATATGGCACAAAAAGAGACCCAGAGTCCGATGATCGATACTCCTCCGACCACTGTGGAATGGGGGACTGGGAGTCCCAGACATTCAGAGATACATACTAGCCTCTCAACTGGCACCCATGCTATGGTGGGCGAATTCAGGGGAACACAATGGGTGGTGCACAATAGAGCAGGAAGCTACTACAATCCTGATAACCGCACTGCAAGCGCTACATAATCGAGACAGGGCAACAGGGGGGCGGTTACTGAAGGCAACGGTCCACTCCTGCAAAAATTGGGACTTGGCGATAAGTACAGCAAATATCCCCCCAGGACTGGGCCCACATTCGGCCATGTGTCACAATGCAGACTTTTCCCCAGGGACGCAAACAGCCTACTGGGAAGGATGGGAGGGGCAGTGTAATTTGAGATTGGGAGACTCCTATCAGAATGGCAAGCCGCTACTATTCGAGGAATGCAAGAACAATTTCCACATAGGGGAGAGAGAGAGATATAAGTACATTCAGATTAGACACTGGATCTCGCAGCATAGTGTTAAAAAGGCCGGCACAAGGACACGGACAGGGCTGGAATTAACCATGAGAGAAGGGGTGTCCACCAAAGGGATTTCTAAGCTGTACAAACTGCTAGATAGAACACAATACTCGGCTGACCTAACGTACATGGTTAAATGGGGCACTGAACTTGGGGTTGATATCTCGGAGGAAGACTGGGGTCAGATCTGGAAAAGAGCTCAAAAGTCCTCTAGATGCACCGCAATAAAGAAGTCGGCATATCAAATCTGCCACAGATGGTACTTAACACCCCAGAGGTTGAATGCTATGAATAAGGACTATTCGCCCCTATGATGGCGGCAATGTGGGGAAACGGGCTCCCTGGGTCATATGTGGTGGACATGTCCCAAGATTAGGAAGTATTGGAAAGAAGTATTAGCGTAGATTAAAAAGATCACAGGGACACAATTACCTGAGTCACCCCTGGTAATAATCCTGGGTGCAGAACTGGAAGGGGTGTATGCGGCAACGGGGGTAACCGCAACACTCATCACACACTTGTTAACAGTGGTACAGATGACCGTAGCCCAAAAATGGAAAGCGCCAAAGGGCCCTGTGATCGCATGTTGATGGGTTAAGATCTGGGGGTGATGGAAAAGATGAGGGCTTTGGCGAATGGAATGTACCTGAAGTTCTTGAGGATGTGGCTTCCCTTTCATGATAACATCAGAGAAAGAGAACATGTTTGGTATAAGCCACACACTTTGGGTAATATGAGTGTGGTCTGAACGCGGACCCAGAATCCAGTACATCTCATAAAATGGAACAGTTGTCTGTGGAACAGAATCAATGTCCAAGTCATGTCTAATGTTTTGTTATAGCGAATGGTGGAGGGTGTGGGACGGGCGTTTTGTATGCAACTGGCAGGACCCCCAAACGAAAACTTCATATAAAGAGAACATTGCTGGCTCTATTATTCAAAAGGTGTTACAACTTAGAGGAACACATGTGAATATGTTAAGGAAAGCGAACACAGGACAGCCAAAAATCAATGTGGAATACCACTTGTGTTGGAAGTCATTAGGTGGAAGCAAGCATTTGATTGCCTGCAATAGGTGGTGCCTTCAATAGCTGGGCCTGCTTTGACATGGATGTTGATGGATAAATGACTCCAGGAATAATTAAAGGGACTTGGCTTGTGTACAGAGATAAGTGGACATTCCTTCAACTTAACTCATCAAATCCTGGCAGTCGAAATTTGAACACTTTTAGTTATTTCCAAACGCACATTTTTGCTTTTATGAGGAACCAGCACAAGAAAGTCCACGACATCCAGGATTGGATAGTGTTCAGGCAGAATTATAGTGTAAGTGGTTAGAGTGCAGGGCAGTTGGGCGACAGATATTCATCTAAACCGCAGGAAAAACAATGGCTAAGTCTTGTTTTAAAGAGTATTATCTTATTTTTAAGCAAACCCAATCAGCAGAGCTACTGAATTTTCATCTGACTGTCTCTGAGGGTGACAGAGTGCACATGCTAGTAGAAAAACGATCACAGCTGTCCATTTACGAATGGGGTACCAACGCCTGCAGAGAGTAAGATGGCTTCAATGGCTGTCTATTGCACCAGATACGCGGAAGCCAACTATGCACACCTATGAAATTCAGTGACATGTCCTCACCCTGTACTTTCTTTAAAAATTAGTTATTCACTTTTACAAGAAAGAAGTATAAACGCATAAAGCAACATTTCAGCATGGTCGTGGCTTCTGCTAAACAGGTAAACCAGGACACGTTCCATCTACCAAAAGGAGAAATTTCATAGGACACGTTTACCATAATTGGCCCAGGAGCACATGTCTCAGAAAAAATATTAATAACAATACAATATATACTCTTGTTGATCATACGAGTAACAGAATGAAAAATAGTTGTTACTTGTCATGTTGTGTAAGATATAAGCAGTCGCAGGTGGGGCACCGAGATAAAGCAATAACATTCAAATTTTCTCCAAATATGTGTATTCAGGCAAATGTGAATCAGACAACCATGTGGATTTAGGATGAGTGTAGTAAGAGGGTATTGAGAGGAAAATGGAGCTAACACACAAATTCGTGAAGCGTACCATAAAAGGTATCGCGCAATGGCAACATGCGCTGGGGGACAAGCGGATCACCTTGATTCACAATAAAGGTGGACGTTGAAAACTTGTATGACTTTAAATATTTCTTTAGCTGGAAACCGTGAAAGATAAACAGGAAGCTCTTCTAATGATCCACTAAAATAATAGTGGTGAAACACGTCTAGAGAGTAAGAAAAATACCAGGGCAAAAATTGAATGAATAAACCCTATGCATCAAAAAGAAATCATTGTGGAACAGGTGTATTTGGAAAGCACTAAAAAAAACAGGCAATTACCCAAGTCAGGTATTATAGTAGATAGTTGGCGCACTGAGAAAATTACCACTTTTTTCAAGATGCCTACAAATATTGGACAGTCACAATATTGGTGAAACTCGTGCAGACAACTATAAAGAAATAAGCAGATTCAGACTCGCCATGAGAGGTATCTCATATTGACTGACAAGCTATTAAGTATAAACCAAAGTTAGTGATGGTTTCTTCAGTGGATGGAAAGATGAGTTCAGCGTAGGAGTAGAGCGAGTGTTGTAGGTCAGATAGGTAGTCAGGGACATTGGAGGAGGGAAACCGGTGCTTATTAATAGTTGTAGTAGGTGGAGCGAGTGAGAAAGGAGTGGAGATTGAAGCAAAGGTGATAGAGATAGTGATCTGAGGGAGAAGGAGCGGTGGAGATATCAGAGGCAGAGAGTTGAGAGATGAGAATGACATCTATTTCATGGCTATGGGGCACATTCTAAGTATGCAGCTCTGGCAAACAAATTTGTATTGTGTCCGGTTTGCTTTTAAAAGGTACATGCCAGAAACAATAAACAAAGAAGTGGGGACCAAGGAGCAGTTGATCCTAGTACTCTCCTAGAACTCTCGCCAATGCATTAATATCTGAAGACCAACAGCGGGAGATTCCGGGACAATCCCAAATCGAGAGATGGAAGGATTCTCCACACCTATATTGATCCGTCAAACGTGTGTTTGATGAATGGAATGAAATGGGCTACGTAGTTTGTCAAATTATCTTCATTTCAGCCATGCATTACGGGAGACCATCTTTACATGAAGATATCCGTAATCATCCCTCACCTGTAAATTCCCTGGAGCACCTCCACCTTTCCAGAAGTCCCTGATCAAATTGTAAGAAACATCCCTATGGAATAACATGCTTGGCCTTCAGAACAGGAACAAGTCTGGAAGCTCCCATTGCCACACGCATCACTGCAAATATTGCAACCTCTCTCACCCAGGGTCTTTAATGAATTCCAGATATGCTCTTATGAACTGAAGCAAGGACCATATGGGGCAGATGCCTGAAATCGGAGAAGGGTGACACACAAAAATGTGACTATACAATTCAGAATCCTCTTCAGGAGTGAAAATAGATGGGGCACCTTACAGCTGGTCGGATCATCGATGTGTTGCTAATCCACAGAGACAGCATCACCTCTCAGCTTTCCTGTGGCCATAGGATGCTTCATGGACCTCCATCAACCTTCGAGCGATCCAGTTATCAACTTCATTATAAAACTCCAGTGGCAGATCATTAGATCCAGACATCGTACACATGCACATCCAGTGGCTAGCAGACTTACCCTACTTACAGAAAAATAGGAGCTTGGAGAGACTCCCTTTGGGAGTTTACAACATTGGCCAGTGCCTGAGGACGGATAGTCTCCACCATTTCCCCATGATCAAGAGGTTGTAATTAAAGCTCTTCAATTCATTGTTTTAATCTCAATACTTTATATGAATTTTACTCCATAATCGAAGAAACTCAAAACAAATATACATCAACATTGCTGTTCAAATATGTGTAAGTTTAAGAAAGATCTGTCAAATGACTGTCTTCTACACAAAATTAATCAATGTTTTAGGAGAAATTCATGCCATTTTGACATTAGTGATAACACTTTGTTTTTTCTATATTTAATTCTAATTTTGAGAGCTGATGACAAAGGCAGCAAGTACCATGCATATAACATGACCAGTTTGAAAACATTTACCCAGAAAGGTAGGCATGCATTGTTGCAGGCCTGTTTTCTACAAGAAAAGGGAGTATGAAAAACCTGGTCTCCTTTCTAATGTAACAGACAGAACAGTACAAAGTGTGTGACGCCCCCACTATTACAAACAGCACCCATCTGCCAGCTCTTAAGAGGGAGCGAGCACAGTCCCGTAGTGAGTGAACAAAACCCTATGTCCATGGTTTGTAACTACAGCAAAATAATGCCCCATTCCCTCTGCTGGAGCAATGAACAAATAGGTTTACAAATCAGATCTTGCAAATTTCAACCATGGCATTTTGCATATCAGGATCATAGAATGATGTTGGAGAGTGTTTACCTTATTTTGGAAAACAAAATCTATTCCATGAAAGGATACAAACTTAAAATAAAATGCACAATCACGTATATTCGATGATTCTAAAGCTTCCAGAAAGGTTCGAATATGTGTTTAATGTACATTGTCATACCCACACATTGACCTTCCCCGTCTTATACAAGACATTGCATGACATTCATCCCTTTCAAGGAACAGCACAATGGGCTGCATTGATCTGACTCATGAACCATGACTTTATAAATGGACCCAGACATATGATTGGAGTGAAACACTTAGGTATTTATCCTATGATCTCAACCATATGTAACCGTTTTGTCCACGTTAATTACCATATCATTCCCTTTCTCTCTGTTTCAGACACAACTGACAAGGTGATGGAGGGTATGGTGCAACTTGATCTGTAATAAGTTGCTAATGCAAAATGTCTGGTCTGCACTGATGAAAACCATTCTTTTTTAAAATCGACATCAGGGTTATTTTCAAGATCACTGCGTTATGAGCAGAGCACGGTAAAGTGCAAAGTAGGCTATATGTGGTCCAGACCGAAGAGGCATAATGAGTCTGGGTGATCATTGCATGATCGGCTGGTAAAGGTGCTATTGGTTTGCTATTGCATTTAAACAGGGTCAGTAGACTTCTTTGATGCATGATGCTTGTCCACAATGTACAACCTACAATTATTTTGGAGTGTATCTGTAGTGACGTGGCTCCTATTAGTTGCTTTAGCCAACTCTCTCGCCTCACTTCCTCCCAAACATAGATCACCCAATCCTTTCTTGCCAGCTCTGCCTCTTTCCTTCCTGAATACAGTTGACATTTCAAACCATGTGCAGAAAATGATCTTTGCAAGTTTTCCCTCCACATAATTAGCCACTAATATGTGGGGACTCGGCCTTTGGTCGCCACCCTTTCACCGCATTTGGTGAAATGGCCATTTTGCTACACGTTTCGCTGTGGTTTTTTTGGGTGGGGGTGGCAGGTTAGGGAACCTTTCTTATTAATTTTTATACTACTGGTGCGGTAAGAAGGGGTGCGGGCATGGGAGGAGGGCATGGGTGGCTGCACCCCATATGAAAAACCCAGCAAAATATGAAGTAAAAAGACCAAGGCGATCCGAAGTCCCGGATCCTGCTATTTGGTTGATCTGCAGACTTGTACAGAAGCGCGATGGGGAAAATGCGTCAAGTCTGCACAATCATTTGTTTTACCATAGAGAGAGGAAATGGGAAAGGACTTTGTCTTTATAAGATCGCCAATACCTTGGTGTTCATTTCAGCAAGTGCACGCAGCTTTTCGAAAATGTGTTTTCTACCAATCGTACCTGATGAGCATTTTATTCAACCCCCAGACTTCAGCCCCAAATATGCCCACAGATTTTGTTTTTTCGTTATAAACTTGCAGCATCACATCGATTGGCTGTTTGCTAAAACAAAGTAAAATGCACTATTGCTCCTCTCGCCTGAACACATTTGAGGTGGCCGTCTCTCAATATGGGCATATTCTCTTGGTGATCTAATTGGCTACCATTCAGGAAGAAGGATACAGAAATGTTCTTCTTTGGACCAATCGCCATGGCTTGGGACTTCCTCCCGTTTACTGGGCAAGTCCCTTTGATGCATGTAAGAAGACTAAGCAGCAATCAGAAGTCTCTATGTTCTTGCCACAAGGACTCTCTTATCCACATATCTAAAGAACAGTCGGCGAAGACTACAAGCAATTCATCTATAAGGGAATGTGTTCATAGTTTTAATAATAATGCTGTTTACATGCACTCTTGATGATCACCGAATGTAACAGAAGAAGCCTTGGTAAAATGATATCTCAAACGAATGACCAAGTTAATAAAGTATTATCACTCAAGTACATCAGGCCCAATCCAAATAAATATTGTAAATAAATAAATAATCCCCAAAAAATATTGTAAGTAGACGGTGCTCCTAGGAAATGACAGTGTTCCTGCATCTGCTGCAAGATGTCACAACTGAGTATCCAAAGATGTCCTCACCATATCTGGCAGTGGGAACAGATTCAGCTCGATACATTGACAACATAAGATCTACCAGTTGTCTCTTGAAATTACAGTCAAAAATAAAATACCTCAATATCCTGGCCCATTTTGGTGCTTTTCTCAAGAGGTGATCTCCCCACGGGAGCTTGTTACAATACATCACAGCCTGCAATATCTGTATTAAACCCTTGAAATACTGTTCTTATAAAAGGCTAGTTTTGTCATCACAACTGACCTTAAATAAGAAAATGAATGCACTATCCTTCTGTAATCAGTTATTAGACTTGAGCTGCCATGTCACCATTCCTCCTGCTTCAGCCAGCAGAGGGAATTTCAGTTGTCATTCTATGCATCCCTTAAAGCTCTGACCAGCTTTTCAAGTTCCTTGTTTGTAAAATAGTTTAAGGTTAATCTTCATGTCACTGCTTATTTTAAAGCACAACAGGAAAACGTGTTTCGATGCATTCTAATAAACTGCTTAAACTATTTTTTCTGCAACACATTACAAGCTGCAGATTAGTTTATCCAAGTAGATTCTACAATGATTATATGGATCAGCAAATGGAAGATATTACATTATCTTAAGCACGATGGCAGGTATTAAAGGGGATGAGAGTGTGTGGCCATGTATTAAAAGGAATAAAATACCCCCTACAGTACGTAACAAGGATAACTCATGTGCCCGAGGAGATCTATTACACTGGATCTCCAAGTAATTATCCACGAAACAGAAGGCAGACTTTGATACTTCATGGTGTGTTAATCATATTTTTCCACGCCATTATTGCGTGATGGACCTATGGACCCTGATCAGTCAGCCATTACATTCCCAGCTCTTTGGTATGTTTGTTGTTCATTGTGCCATTACCTGCATTCAAAGTATTGCAAAGTCTCTAAAGTGGATTTGTGTCACTTCATTTAGTTCAGCCATTTGCGGCTGATGTCTGGGAGTCCAATCTCTTAATGGCAGTCTCATGCGTACATAGCAGTGTGTGCATTGTTTTCCTGGCTCCATGGGAGTGATACGTGCATATATCTCGGATCTCTACTTTGAAAGCCACCCTCATACTACTTTGAAAGCCACCCTCATAGTGCTACTAGAGAAAGGCGTGCCCACAAAATATGTGTTATTTTCAGGGCTTTCTATGGCGCTACACTGTGTGGGGAATCATTGTGGCTATCCCTTTAATGGAAAGAGGGGATGCTGCAGCAGAAAAAATCACCTGCAGGGAGTCACGCAGTAACAGCATGCAGCTAGAGCAAAGAGTTGGAGAGGAACACAGCTGCCGCAGGGTGAGGAAAGGCGCTTGCCCTGGGTAAGATAAGGATTTTATAAATTGTCTTACTGGGGGGGACTAACTTGGTCCATTATGAAATATAAGCTGCACAGTAACTCAAATGTGGCCCTTGACAAACAAACTGACCAGGCAAAAGGAAAAACACAGCCTTGTTTTATTCAAATGAATCCCTATCGGTCAAGGAGGTAGACAGATGTGGGGTTGATCCCCTAGCCACAACGTACAATCTGGTTATTGGTGCCAGTCCCTCCCAGTATGAAAAAGGCGAGCAGAGGGACTTGAACGCAGAGACCTTGATGCGGCTAGGGGAGCTGGAATCTGCTCCCCCATTAACAGAGGAACTCTTATTATCCAACGCCCCGAATCTGAAGACTTCTAGATATTGTCCATCGAAGGTAGAGAGCCCTGAACCGTTATCCCTGAGAGCACTCCATTTAGTACTAGAATCTCCAGTGCGATTGTATAAACAGATTGATAAGGAACAAGGTGAACAAGGCATGACATTGGCCTTGGAGCAGCAAGCAGAATATTCCATCTATGAGCGGGCCAATCGGTGCACCACGAGAATGATCAGAACATGGAGTTCTTGGTTATGAACCTCTCTGTACATGACTGCCCGAGAGTGGAAGCGATTCCCAGCCAGGAGGGTGTAGGGAAGGCATGGTATTCCAAGTATTGACAATGACACAATGGATCCAATTTGTAAAACCTTTATTGAAAATGTTGGGGTTAGAGAAACTCCTATTCTGCCCTATAACTAAGACGGGAGTACTCTCGACCATCAAACGATAAACAAAACAGTCCTACTGGAGTCTGTCAAATCAAAATGGCCTATGCTAACAAAACCAAATGCCTGCCCTATCTCCTGTACAAAAAGTGTAAAAAGGAGAACATGTATGCAAAAGGAAAAGTAATTGTTCAAATGATAATGTGGCTGAACCAGCTCTCCTCACCACGTTAAGACTCCTAGGGTAAGGCGATCCTTGTAGGCAGGATCACAGACTCTGGTTCGGCTTCCAACACAGAACACAGTTCAAAAACCGTGGATCGAGGCCCGCCTGGCCTTTCACGTTTAAAGTTTCTTTCTCTGACTTTCAAAATAATGTTTCAACCAAAACGTTCACAAAGGTCCCCCTCTGACGGGCTCAGACCTTTTGCCACACAGTTCTCGTAAGTCCCCCTCTACCGGGCTCAGACCTCTCATGATACAGTTCACACAAAGTTGCAAGGGGGCTCCCTTTCCCAAGCTTAATATACTTTGGGTTTCCCTCAATCGGACTCGGACCACTTTCGGATGTGCGTGGCTTTCGTTACAGGCCACTGCAGGACCACTTCAACTCAACGTTCACTCTTTACTTTCAATCTTGCTGTTTGTTCACCCTTTTGCATTCAAACAATGCACCTTTTAAGGAGACTTTCGAATGAGCTACTTCCTTTCACTGGACCACTCTGTTACTATTGCTGATCTTGCAGCTGTATTTTACTTTAAAGTTCATTCACATGTCTGCCTTTGTTCGCGTCTCATCCAAACACGTGCAGCCATCACTTGTGATATGATGTTTCTACTTCATTCACAAACAAGACTGTATTCATGATAATAAAACATGCACAAAGCCACACGTTATAGAGCATGTCCAGCTCCACTCTGAACTTGGCATCCGTGGCAAGACCAGGTGCTACCGCCTAAGATCTCGCACAATATGTCATGCTAATGAAATTACACCTATTCCTAAACATGACATACCTATAATCGCACCCAATACAACTAAGCCACAAGTAGGTATACCTTTCACTAAGCCCGACATAACAGAGCGGAATAACAGAATAGGTACTAGACTTCCCAGGAATAACAACCTACTTTCCAAATTCAACACTAAGATCGCTAGCAAATTGCACACAGTCTCCAACAAACCTAAACACATACTTAAAAACTCCCACACAAATATGCCAAAGAAACCATCTGATGACAGCACCAGCCACACCAAAAACACCCCATACAAAGACCACTACTTAATGTTAGGTCCCTTGCTGCCCATGGAACTGAAATCGCTGATATCATTTTGACTAACAACCTTGACTTTCTTGCCGTGACAGAAACATGGCTACATGACACAGCTGGCCCATCTCTAACCTTAGCTGTCCCTGACAACTACTCCATCCTCAGAGCTGACAGACCCAACGCATGAGGGGGAGGAATAGCCATTATCTTCAAATCTACCCTTGACATGAGATTAGCCACATCCTCTACTTCGACATCCTGTGAACTCCTCTCAGTCAAACGCCAAACGTCCCCCAAAAAAACCATCAATATCCATCTCATATAATCGGCCTCCAGGTCCTCCCGCATCTTTCGAAGAAGACCTTATGTCATCAGTAGCTGAGAACACCAAACCCATGGCGCAAAACATTATCCTTGGTGACTTCAACCTTGGCTATAATGACCCCAATGACCTTCCAGCCACTTCCTTAGCCAATGCACTAGCAGAACAAGGTTTCATGCAAATCAGTACCCTACCCACTCACGAGAAAGGTAGGTTACTTGATTGGGTAGCGGACCTCAACTGTAATATTACCCTAAAGAACTCCTCACCCCTCGTGTGGACTGATCACCATCTCCTGTCCCTAGAAATCAATGTCAACAACCCAGAGCCTAAAAAGCTAGCCATTGCGCCACCTTGTGCCACTAGGATCAAATGCAACATCACAGCTGAGGCTATAATACCCCTGGTAGTCACAATACTCAATGCACTACCTGCCACAAATGACCTGAATCTATTGGTTGACAACTACGACGACTCCATGATCAAAGCCATAGACACCATAGCCCCATTAAAACTGTGCGAAGGTAAACCTAGAGCACATCTGAACACATGGTTCACTCCCGAACTTAAAATATTACGCTCGGAAAAAAGAAAACTTGAGACACTCTGGAAATTGACCCCTTCTACAGAAAATAAAGTTAATCTAACCAACATCACAGCCACATAAAAGCGAGATAATCCATACCAAAAAAGAAACATTCAACCTCAGAATAAATCAGGCTGGTTCCAGCACCAGATAATTATTTCAAATTTTAAAGGAATTAGAAAACCCTAACCCACCTCCAGATACCTGCACCAAGGATAAACCTTGGTGCACTAGCATTCAAAATGCTCTCTCCAACAAAATCACTGGGCTCCAGACCAAAATAGCTGACAAACGGCCGCAATTTACCTCTGGCAATCCCTCCATCCCTATCCTGCCTTCGACCGCACACCATAACTCAGGCTTCAAATTCAACAATGTAACTGTTCCTGAGGTACAAAAAATCATAACATCACTGAAACGTTCTAATTGTAAAGGTGACAGCTGCCCTGATCAAATCATAAAAGATGCAGCTAGAGAGTTATCTCCTTTTATTACCAAACTAATAAACTCCTCATTCGCTAGTAACTCAGTCCCAAGTAACCTGAAACAATCCTGGGATCTCCCATTACTCAAGAAACAAACACTAGACCCGTCTATTCCCACTAATTATAGACTGATCACCACAGTCCCTTTCTTACTAAAAATCTTAGACAGAGTTGCATATTAGCAAATTCAAGACGATCTGGAGACCAACCCACTACTAGGAACTCATCAATCAATCTGGCTTTAGGCCTCAACCTGGAACGGAAACTGCCCTTGTTGACCTTAAAAGCCAGATCGACGAAATGAAAGGCAGAGCTGCCATCCTCCTTCTACCATCCTACTTCTTCTTGACTTATCGGCAGCCTTTGATCCAGTTGATCCAGTTGACCATAAAATCCTATGTGACCACTTATCATCCGCAGCACACTTTTCCAACGCTACTGTCACGCGGATTCAATCATTCCTCGCAAATAGAACCATGCGTGTTTTCTCACCCACTGATGTGGCCGATCCGATGCCCATCGCCTGCGGTATCCCACAAGGTTCCTGCATATCACCCACTTTGAACAATATCTTTACAAAGCCCCTATTTGATAAACTGGATAGTCTGCATGTCACCTACACAAACTATGCAGACGGCACCCAGATACTCCCAACATTATCAGGCTCATATGGCACAGATGTCTGTCAGATTAACGAAGCCTACTCTATGATTCAGGCATGGATGGCCACACACGGCCTCTGCCTGAATGATGATAAGACTGAGCTGCTCTTAGTTGGTTCACCCAACAACCTGTCGAAACTAAGTACTAACTACAGTAGCATCCTCATGGATGGGAATAATATTCCCATAGCCAATAATGTAAAAACTCTCAGCTTCTACCTTCTAACTAAACAGGTCAATATGACTGCCTCTGCCACCGCCTACACTGGCAAGCTGATCAGGGATTGCAGACCACTACTGTCTTCCAATAGTTGCCTCATACTGGCCTGAGCACTCATTCAGTCCAAACTGGACTACTGCAATGGCCTATAGTTAGGAGCTAACAAATCCATTACTCCCAATCTCCCAAACTACAGGTCATGCTCAGAGCTGCACTAAATATACCAAGAAGAGGGCACATTTTGGCTGCTAGAAAGCTTTTCCCTAAAAACCTTCTGCCTCACCTACAAAACTCTTAACCACCAAGCCCCACCATATCTCACGCACAAATTCACTCTGAAACGGTCAGCCAGAATCACAAGATCTACCAACACTGCCAGCCTGGGGGTGTCCAGATACAACCTAAAAAGAGCTGGCGGAACTAGTTTCCCGGTCCTAGCCACCTAAATATGGAATTCATTCCGCAGGACATTAAAACCAGCCCAACCTTCGTAAAATTCAGAAATCACGTCATCACATGGTTACTGATTAAAAAGTAACTACACTGACCTTACACCTCTCTCCCCGTGCTCGTATCCCATACCTGTATAGTCTCCCCACCTGCCCGGTATCCTTTGTTATGATGAATCTATTATCTGCAATATGTATGTATAAACGGTAGATCACCTGTATCTATTATCTGTAATATATAATGCTTCCTGTAACCAGTATCGTCACCCAAGCGCCCAGATACCCCTGGGTCAGGCGCGCTATATAAATAAAAAACAACAAACAAAACAAACATTAGCATTTTACCTTGACTCTACATTATCCCTAAAAAAACAAGTTGGCGCCATGGCATCTTCAACGGCCTATACTTGTAAACTTATTAGGGCCTGTAGACCTTTCCTTTCCAAAGCTAGTTGCATCACACTCGCCAACGCACTAATAATGTCTAAACTAGACTACTGCAACTCTCTATACATAGGGGCTAACACATACATCTTACACAAAATGCAAACACTACATAATAATGCCCTCAAAGCAGCTCTGAATATACCCAACAGAGCTCACATCTCTAACACCAGACTGGCTAAAAATCAGTGACAGGATCCTTCTCAAAACCGTATCCCTCACCTTTAAATGACTGAACAATGCGGCACCCCCTATCTCTCAGACAGAATCATCAGAAGAACCTCGACCCGCCCTATGAGATCATCCAACTCATAGTAATACACAGATTACAATTACAGTATTTACTAATACACAGATTTAAACTTACCAAAGCCAGCTTCCCAGTTCAAGCAGCCTTATCCTGGAACGCACTCCCTTTAGCCTTCAGAACTGAACAGCCATACCTTAGATTGAGATGCAATGTGTTAAACTGACTTCGAGCCAATGATAACTAATATTTGCCTGCTTTTGTTGTACCCATATACACACGTGACTACTTGACTAATCTCTTATCTCCTCAGTCATCTACTGTAATAGGTGACTGTATCGACCGTCACATTTGTCCATGTATGATTACTGTACCTTTACCATGTTGTAACTAAGCTTCAAGTATACCTGTAACTGCTGCGCCCAGCTACCCATGAGTTTGGTGCACATTACCAAATAAATAAACAAACAAACAAACTTTAACACACACCAGTCTCTTAGGTCGCTTTGTCAACTCACCGGCTGTGTGCGTTTCCTTCTTGTTTTGCATTTTCAGATTTTCGGGTCAATGTTAGTACCACAGGCTTGACCTCGCCTACCCAACTCATCCGGGAGGGTCGCTGGCATCCTTGAAACACAATGCAATCTTCACTTGTAGGATCTGGTATTTTCCACGTGTCTTTCGGAGGCAGCAACCTCCCGTAGGGAAGCCTTGGGGTTTTTGGCCCGCTGCTCCCGTCCTTTGGTCCGTTGCTCTGCTCCAGTAAGTGTGCCTTCATCCCAGAGGTTCTGTTCATTCTCGTGTTCCACCTTGCTCAGAGCGTATCTTTAGGTGTTGCCTTTAATTCGTGTTAGTAGAGCAAACTGGTAGGTGTATGCACTTAGGGTGAAGTGCCTGACTTTGCCGCCCAAATTTCACTAGGTGCCCTCTAGCCACGCCCACCTCTAGCCTGATGGCATTTGCATGTCTTTGGATCTGTAAATAGCACTAAATGGATGGGTGTCCCCTACTACACTGGCAAGAAGGGGAAGCAATTCACAATAGGAAACAGTGGTGAAGCCAGCGGATATGAAACTTAGTTCACTTAAAAGGACATCAATAGCATGAGAACAGGAACCCTCAGTCATCGCCGCAGATCACCCCATACAGACCACAGTAAAGACTTTACAAAGAAAGAAGAATACATTTTATTTATTTCAATCAAATTACATTAAAAAGTTATTAAATCATTTGAAATTCACACGAGGAATTAACATACAGAAATATAAAGTGCAATGTGTAATAAAAAGTGCTAATCACAAAAGGAGGTTATGGACAATTCAATGCCTCATGGCCAAACAGGGGAAGAATGACAATAATCCCTCAGGTGGATATTCAGTTGCCAAAATCAGCATTATCCATTGGGAAAAAAATGCAATCTCACCAACAGAAAGAGCCAAGTCAACTGGGCCAAAGTGGATATAGCAATTGAATTCAGTTAATAAATTGATAAGCTCAACCCATCACATGGGTGAAAGAAAAAATGGAACAGTAATTTAGTCCTAAATAAAGCAGTCCAATAGTGTGAAAACACTACAAAAAAACCTCACAATCATAAAACCATGCACACAAAGTCTACCATAGGATGCTGTACCCCACCTCTAGCCTGATGGCATTTGCATGTCTTTGGATCTGTAAATGGCTTTTTTCTGGTGTTTCATTTTCCCATATCTCCGGCTATAACCTCGAATGTCTCTCACATCGAGAGACAAACAAGATGGCGGCGGTCTCATTTCTAAAAACACCCACTTTTGGGTAAATCCCCGAGATACAGCTATCAATTTTTGAGAAGGCAGCACCCACTTTTCCATCAAATATTGAAATAACTACTGCACGGAATAACCCCAAACCAAGCATGGATCGTGAGTTAATGCTCCGTGTCCAAGTTGTTTCGGACCTGGTCCATATCCGTCCAGCGGTTTGAGCTGTGCACTTTGGCAAAAATGTACCTGCTTTGTCTATGGGAAAATGAATGGGAAGTATGCCTCAACTTTGGGAAAAAAAAATGTTGTCTTCTTAATAACTTTATTATTTTTTAACATCTGGGGGCCCGCGAGTCACTAATCTCTTTCGAAATTTCGGTCAAATCCTTTCGAATCAAACGTTTTTAACAATAGAATTTTAAGGGGTTCGTATGGGAGTCCGATTTACCTTAACTATAGGGTGGCTATCACTGCCCTATTTTATATATATGATACGTTACTCACCCAAACTTGGGTGTATTTTGCATTTGAATTGAAAATCAAACTTGAGTGTATTTTGCATTTGATTTGAAAACCAAACCTGGGTGTATTTTGCATTTGATTTGAAAATCAAACCTGGGTGTATTCTGCATTTAACTTTGCCCATTTATTGTAATCCACTAGCCCAGTGACTGTTCCATATCGCTGTACTTGCATACTCCTCCTTCTGTCTCCTATCTCTTCCCAATCATGGCGCTTTCTGTTTCTCCCATCTATTCCAATTGCTTCTCTATCAACTATCCTTCCCTTCCCTTCTCACTAAATCTGGAAAGAAGTTGTTCAAAAAGGATATCATGGCCTCCAACCCAGGTCTCCTATTCCAACGCCTCTTCCAGACAGACCCTCACCGACATCCTCTTTGTCTTGCCTTCACCGGATCTACGGACCCCACATATGATCTCTGTGCTCTGTCCTGTCTCCTCCTCTCCCATTAATGGTGGCACTCGCTGGGAAGTCCTCATGGCTTCCTTTGACTCCTCCAGAGTCATCCTCAATGTCTACCTAAATGGCACGGTCATGGTCCAAGGTCCTCAGGCCAATCTCATCCTCTTTGATTGGAGGTTTCCTTGCCTCATCAACTTCCTTTCATCTCCGGCTGTCCCCTCCTCTCATTCCTCGGCTACCTTGCCCACTCCTCTGCCCCACTTCAGGCTACCTCTACCCCTCTGCAGGGCGTACCTCTGATTTGTAGCCCTCCCCGGAAGGTCTATAAGGCTGGCAACCTTCTTCATCTTGCCACGCTCAACTCCCGCCCTGCTGTCAAACACTCCTCTGACATCTGCCACCTCTTGGAAGAACTTGATCTTGATGTCCTCGGTCTTACTGAGACATTGTTCACGGCTAGCTCTGTCACAAGCTATAATACTCTCCTCCCTGATGGCTACAAGATCCTCTCTGCACCCAGATCCACCCGGCCCGACCCGGCATCCTCTTTCGAATGCCTTGCATGCAGGCTCTCTCTCTCGCCTAGCCACTCACTTACTGTTGCTACTCTATACCAGCCCCCTGGTCAAATCACCTCTTTCTTCTCCGATTGGGCTGACCTATCCTCCTTCCTCCAGGCCGCTACCACTTAACTCCTCTTCCTTGGTGACCTTAACATCCACCTCGATTCTCCCTGTCACTCATCATTGCTTTTTCGCGACCTCTGCGACTCCCTCGCTCTCTCTATCCTCCCCTCTGGCCCAAAGCACTCTGCAGGTCACACACTTGATGTCTTGATCTCTACTGGCCTCCACCTCTCTATCCCTCTGACTAATACTCTCTCCTGGAGAGACCACTGCCTCCTCTCCTCTTCTCTCACTCTCTTCCCCCCCAAACCAAGCCCACACCAACACTGCCACCCACCTTCTCGGACATTCAACCTATGAAGCGTGTGTCAGTTGAGGCTTTCGCTGCCACCTACTCTCCCCCTTCTCCTCCTCTGGCTGACTCACACCCTGACACAGCCCTATCCCTTCTGTACTCTTCTATTTCTGATACTCTTGATGCTTTTGCCCCTGTGATGAGGATCCGCTTGAAGTCCAAAGCCAAGTGCAATTCCTGGTATGACTCTGACCTACCTACACTTAAACGTAAGTGTAGGGCGGCTGAGAGGAAATGGAGGGCTTCTTGTTCATCCTCTGACAAACTGGCCTGTCGCCTCCTCCAAAGGCAATACCAACTCTCTGTCCTCACCAAGAAGAGAGTTCACATTCAAGCCCGTGTCTTGCCGGTATCTAACAACTCGGCTGAACTCTTTAAAATCTGCAAGGAGCTGGCCAACCCTGCTGCAGTCTCTACCCCTTCTGTTGCCTCCCAGGCTCTCTGCGATGTCCTTGCCTCTCACTTTATCTCAGAAACCCAGGACATCCTGTGCACCCTTACTTTGCCTACCCGTCCCCACTCCACTCTTCCCCCGATGAGGTTGCTAGACAAGTCCGATCTATGAAAACCTTGTCACAACAGGTTCATCCCTGTTCCTCTAAAACCATCAAGGACCACATTGACACCCTTGCTCCAGCCCTTGCTGACTTTTGCAACCACTCTTTTGCCTCTGGATCCTTCCCCTCCCCGCTGAAGCACTCCCTTGTGCATCATCTTCTCAAGAAACCCACAGCTAATCCTACCTGTCCGGCTAACTATCGCCCAATTTCCATTACTCCCTTTCTGGGCAAACTCCTGGAAAAACTGACAATCTCTCAGCTTAACCTTCATTCTGACTCTGTTGGTTGTCTCCATGACCACCAATCTGACTTCAGAGCTGCCAGAAGCACAGACACTGCTCTCCTGAACATCCATGAGGATCTGCTCTCCAACCTTGACGCTAACATTCCCTCTGTCCTCATCCTACTCGATCTCTCATCTGCCTTTGACACGGTCAACCATACCATCCTGCTCAACCGTCTCTGTGATAACCTTGGTATCACTGATTAGGCTCTGGCCTGGCTGACCTCTTTCCTCTCTGACCGACCCTCCCAGGTCAAACTTGGGTCCTTCATATCATCTATCTCCCTCTCCACGTGTGGTGTTCCCCAGGGATCTAACCTCTCACCCTGGCTTTTCAACCTATACCTGGCAACTCTCTCCTACTGCATTGCCATTTTCTGTTCAAATTTCCAGTGCTACACTGACGATACCCAACTTATCTTCAGGCTACCCTTGGCCACCCCTCTCCTTCTCTCATCTCTGATTGGCTTACTGCCATTCTAGACTGGTGTTCCGCTAACGATCTCTGTTTGAATGCCAGTAAGACTGAAATCCTCCTCATCGGGAGACCTTCTCCATCCTTTCCCCTTACTCTCTGGCCGGCCTCCCTTGGCCCTCCTCCTACCCCCACCTGCGAGGCTAAGAACCACAGGGTCATCTTTGATTCTACACTTTCCTTCTCTGCCCACATATTTGAGGTCTCTAAAAAGTCAAACTTCCTACTGCACCTCCTCAGAGGTACTCTACCTTTCCTCTCTTTCCCCCAGAAGCTCACTGTCTCCCAAGCTCTGGTTCTCTCTAGGTTGGATTATTGTAACAGCCTCTTTCTAAATCTACCTGCCTCTTCTCTCCATCCTCTGCAAATAATCCAGAACAGGACTGCAAGGCTTGTCCTTGGCCTCAAGCCCTGGGATCGTATCTCTCCAGCTCTGAAATCTCTCCATTGGCTCCCAGTGGATGCAAGGATTACATTTAAAAACCTCTGCACTGTCTTCAAGGCTTTCTGGGGCCTGGGTCCAAAATATCTTCAGCTATCCCTCCGTAAATACCTCCCCTGTCGAGCTCTTCGCTCCTCCTCCTCTAACTCTCTCAGGGTCAGTCGTTTTTCTAAGAAACAAGTTGGGGGTAGATCTCTGTCTACGGCTGGGGCCTCCTTCTGGAACAGCCTCCCTGTCGCACTAAAACTTGAGGAAAACCATCTCAGGTTCCGAAAGCACCTCAAGACCTTCCTCTTTGCGCCTGCCTTCTCCCCTCCCTCTCCCTGCTGATCTGTTCTCTTGGCACCTTGCATCAGGACACCCTCTGTCCTCTGGTCCCAGGTTGCTGCTCACCCTGCCACCCTACTGCACTGCCTCCGGGCCACCCCTTGCACTGGGGTTTTTATCTGTACCCATACAGCCCCCCCCCTTTTTCCCCTCCTGCACTTATCAGACCCACCTTATCTGCTGCCTTAAACCTAGCACTTGCCACTTGGCTGCACTACCACTTTGTGCTGATTTTATTATTTATTTATTTTATTATTATTTATCCTGCTTCTCCTTTGCTCTGCACTTTCCCTTTCTCCCTCCCTTCCATGCACTTTTCCCCTCCCCCTCTCACATGCACTTGCACGTTCTTAATGTCACTGGGCCTAGTAAGATCGTCGTTTGGTTCTCCCCTGTTCCCCTCCCTTGCCTTGTCGCGCTCTGAAACACCTGTGTACGAGCACAATATAAATAAAATATCATATCATATATCATATCACCCTAATCATATTTTAGGTGCCTGTATCTGCTTAGATTCCCATGCTCTGCATAGTCCGACATCTAGTGGTAGTCATAGAGTATTACAAGATTTGTTTTTGAAAGTCAAAAACAGATGTCGATAGGGCATGTTAGTAATAATATCCCTAGTGTGACGTGTACTGTACCCATGGTCCTTCACGCATCGCGGTCCCTCATATTGTTTGTTTCTGACATGAGGTTGCATGAAGTGTAACGCAAGTACATATGTGATAAAGCAGAAACTGTGATAATCCAGAAAAACATCTATGCGCCTTCTACTACAGTAGGGGAGGAAAGGCGGGCGCATGTGAATCTAAGCAGATACAAGCACCAGAAATACGATTACGGGGAGTAATGTATCCCTTCTGGAGCTTGTGGATCTGCTTAGATCATATGCTCTGCGTAGATTAGCCTGCAGTATCTGGAGAAGGACATGGGAAGTGAGAAGGTACAGCAACAAAGAGATGTTTTAGAACCACTTGTCCCACCTGTGAATCTGCTTTAGAATGTGTGTCAATGCAGTAATGCTGTGTGAAAGTATGGATGGAACTCCATGTAACAGCTTTGCAAATGGCGTCTAGAGGGATGTTTGCAATGAAGGCTAAGGTAGCTCCTTTACCTCTGCTAGAGTGAGCCCTGGGAGTGAAAGTTAAAACTCTTTTAAAATAGGGAATAACAGAGCTGTATGCACTTTCATTTGGAGATGGCATTTCTTATATGTGATCACCCTCTCTCCCTGGTGCTATGGAAACAAAGAGTTGGTCTGTTTTCCTTAGATGTTTAGTTGTGTTCACATAGTAAAAGACCGCCCTGCGTACATCAAGTGTATGGAGGCTCCTTTCAGCTGAATTGGATGGATTTTGAAAGAAGGTAGGAAGTTCTATGGATTGATGAACATGGAACTTTGAGATGAACTTAGGTGAAAACCTAGGATGTGTTCTGAGGACAACCTTGTCTTGTGGATTATGACGAAAGGGTCTTGTACGGAAAAAGCCTGTAGCTCACTGACTCGTCTTATAGAGGTATTCGCTACTAGGAATGCAGTTGTGTAAGTCAGATGTTTTAGGCTGGCCTTGTGCATAGGCTCAAAAGGTGGACCCATGAGCTTGGAGCAAGGCATTAAGATCCCAACGTGGAGGAGGGTTGGAAATTGGAGGGTATAGTCACTTTAGCCCTTCCATAAATGCTTTAATGACAGGAACATTCCACTAGGACACCTTGTTTTGTGAAGAGGTGTAAGCTGACAGGACCTTGTAAAGATGTACTTTAATGGAGTAGAATACTAGGCAGGAGTCTGGTAGGCAAAGCATGTAATGTAGAATGTTAGCTGGGAAACATTCTGTTAGGTTTAGTGTCTGCGACCTGCACCAGATCACAAATCTCTTCCACTGTTTGAAAAAGCAGTGTCTGGTGCTCGGTTTTCGTGCTTCCTTTAGGATATCCATACACCTTTGTGGAAGATTCAAGTGGCCAAATTCTATGACTTCAGGAGCCAGGCTGCCAAGTTCATAGATTGAGGGCGCGGATGAAGGGATGCTCCCTTGTGTTGCGTTAGCATGTTGTACGGGCATTGGAGCTTGATTGGGGCGCACATCGCCAGTTTGAGCAGATGTGCTAACCAAGTTTGTCTCGCCAACATAGGAGTAACCAGCATTAGAGTCACTTGTTCCTGGTGCATCTTGTACACTATTTTGCTCAGTAGTGGTGTTGTTTCAAGCATAAGCAAATTTCCCCCACCAGTTCATCCACAAGGCATTTCCTTTGGACCCTGGTTGGGGAAATATGGGTGTTAAGTCTGGGCATTGATTGTTGAGGCTTGTGGTGAACAAGTCTAATGGGGGGTCACCACATTGTGAGAAGATTCTGTTTAGGATATCTTTGCTGCGTTGCCAATCGTGTTCTTCTGGTAGAGGATATCTGCTTCGAGTGTCTACCAGAGAATTGAGTTCCCCAGGAACATGTTGAAAGGTTAAAAACATGTTCCGCTTGAGGGCCCACTTCCATATTTTTTGGGATAGCTTGGACAGACTTTGAAAGTGTATGCCTCCTTGCTTGTTCATGTAGAACATGGCAGTGGTGCTGTGAGGGCTTGCACTGCTTGACCTGCAAGATGCTGCTGAAAACCTTGAAGAGCCTTGAGAACTTCCAAAAGTTCCAGGAAGATTGTTTCTGAGGGCTGTAGCATGTGTCCACTGGCCATGGGCTATGTGGGGAAGGAAGTGAGCCCCACATCCGGCGAGTGAGGTGTCTGTAGATAGGATCACTTGTGCTGGTGGAACGCAGAAGGGTTTTCCTTTTAGCACGTTGTCCCTGGACCACCAGCGAAGAGCATCTACCAGGGTTGGCGAAACAACCACTAGATCATCCCACTGACCGCTTGCCTGAGACCATTGTATTGCTAACCATTCCTGCATTGGACGCATGCGCATATGTGGAACCAAGTGAATGCATGAGGCCATCATCCCGAGCAAGCTCATTGCTTTGCGCAGTTATCTGGCGACCGGCTTTGTAGTGAGGTACTTGTAACAGCATGTTTTGTTCTCTCTCATATAACGGGAAAGCCAGCTCCTCTTTTGTCTTTAGACTTGCTCCCAGAAATTGTTTTATTTGGCTGGGGACTAAACTTGATTTATTTTTGGTAATGGAGAAGGTCTATTGTCTTTTGTTTGCAAATTTGAGATTAGCCGGTAACTAGTCAGTGGTCCAGATAAGGGTACACAGGGATTGACCTTCTGCGCAGGTGTGCTGCTACTACTGCAAGCACCTTTGAGAATACTCTTGGCGCTGAGACGATGCAGAAGGGGAGTACTTTGAACTGGTAGTGCACTCCCACTATTTTGAAACGCAGATATTTCCTGTGCGCAGGGAGCATTGAAATATGAAAGTATGCATCTTTCATATCCAATGTTGCCATGTAGTCCCCCCATTTTAAGAGGTGGATTACTTCTTGAAGCGTGGTCATGCGAAACATTTGGGGTTTGACATTTTATTAAATAAATATATTCTTTTTAAACGTATGGTTTATTACAAACCTTTGTCATTACAACCAAAATCATCAAGAGAACAGAAAGGAAAAAAAGGACTTCAGCATCATCTATTCTTTCCTTCTTTTCAATCAAGTCAGCCATACAGTTGCTGCAAGGTGTGGTTTTTAGTATTTACATGGTTGTCAGATTGTCTCCTTCAAATATCATTTTGAGGTATTGTCTCAGGCAGAAGTTTCTGGGGAAGCTTTCACCTTGAAGAAGGAGCTCCCAGAAAGAATCTGCGTTGTTTACATGCAGAGCAGCCACCCATTCGCCCAGGTAGTTGGTATGTTTGGACAGAGAGGGCTGGGCAAAACAAGATTATATGCTTTAAAGTTTCTGATTCGCCAGACTTTTTACAGAATCTTCAATCAGCTGAGACCACTGTTTTGTAAATCTGCATCAATTGCCTGGTTGGAAAGAGAGTTAGCCTAAATTGGAGGAATTGGTTCCTATACCAATTGTTTGGAAATCTCTGCAGATATTTAGGCAGGGTACCTCGCAGCTTATTTTCAAAATGTAATTCCCAAAGGATGTTTAAAGGCATTTTTTTGCATCCTGCATCCTTTTTTTTTAAAAACACACTTTATTCGTTTTCAACATGGTAACTTTCAAACATTGTATTGTGCGTTACAAAAAAAATCACAGTACTTATCTCGTCTGTTTATTCTCCCTACTGCCCCCAAAACCTCCCTCTCTCATCCCAGCCTGTTTTACACCACACTACTCTACAATCTCTTGCTTACTCTCCACCAATCGCTCTGCTGTCTGCACCTCCTTAGGCGTGACTATGTTCTGAATGCCCGTTATCTAAAGTAATCATGGCTAGCTCTGCAATCAATTGTCTCCAGACTTCTAGCCCCTCACCCTCTTGGTCCGAGTTCCTGCCTGCCGCTTCTTGCCACACTACTGTTTCCGCATTCGCCCATTTCAATAGGACCCTCCACCATACTTGCACCAGAGGCCTTGTCTGTGCATTCCATCTCATTGCTATTCTGCTTTTCGCTAATATGTATGGCGGATCCTTCAGTTTACACACATGTTTAGCTCTCTTGGGCCTCGTGATGCACCCCAGTAAACAAGCCAAGGGGGATCCAATTTCTAAGATGAGAGCTGCCTTTGTCGATAAATGGGTCACCTCTTTCCAGAATCTACCACTATTGATACAAGCCCAGAACATATGGACCAGGTCTGCCCCAACCGCCCCACATTTCAGACACAAATGTATCGCTGCTTGGCTAAATTTTGCTATTCTATGTTGGGTTAAATATGCTCTATGGGTTATACATAATTGGATCTGCTGGAGACTTGCATTCCTGGACACCTTCTTGTGGTATACCATTGCCTTATTCCATGCCGAATATGACATTGGTTCTTTCAAATCTGCCTCCCATTGTTGTCTCTTCTGTCCCAACTCATTCCCCAATTTGGACATTAACTCATATATTCGCGAGACTTCATGCCCACCTTCTGACACATAAAACGTCTCAATCATCTCATCTGGCTGCAGTGGCCTGGCCTCCGGCCATCTGTTTCTCATGTACCTCAGTAAGCAGGAATATGTAATGTGTTGCCCTGGGTGTACCCCAGTCTCCTCCATCAATACCACAAACCCTTTAGGGGAACCCTCCTCTATCAAATCTCACATTGTCACCACCCCTTTAGGTTCCCAATATTTCCTCACATTCAACCACAGTTGGTCGCTTATCCCTTCTAGCGCCACCAGTGGAATCTGTGGGGAATATGGTGTGATGTGCCCCATCAGTTGGCAGGCTCTGTGCCACATCATACGCCCCAGTTTCAGCAGCCTGGGCGCGCAGGCAATGCGAGAGTCGGTTATCTATATCACTTTGTTAAAAAAGAACTGGGTGTTTGTTCTTTGTAACAGTTTCAACTCATTTGTTTGTCAGATAGCCATTTGGCTACAAATTCAGCTGGCTAGCCACGTAGTAGCCATCAAATTTGGGTAGTTTTATCCCCCCCTAGTTCATATGAGTTTTAGAGCTTCCAAAGCGCCACTCTACACCTCGAGTTATGCCATAGGAAGTCCCTACAGATACTATGTAGTTTTCTGAAGAAGAACGACCCTGGTATTGCAAATGGAACATTTGTGAAAAAGTGAAGGAGTCTCAGAAGCACCACTATCTTCAGCGCTGCTGCCCGGCTCATCATGGACACTGGTAATCTAGCCCAAAAGGACATGGAGTTTTCAATTTCGTTCATTGCCCTCACGGTGTTCCATGTATGTTCAGTCTGCGGGTCATGATAAATGTCCACCCCTAAATAACGGAATGTGTTCAGTTCCCATTCGATTGGCAGCACAGGGGGATATATCGGGAAGACGTGCTCTCCGTCTTCCCGATATATCCCCCTAGTGGAAACAGACTAGACTTATGTGGATTAATAGTTATGCATGACAAAGCAGCATATCGCTTCATCCTGCCTAGAACATATTTCAGATTCTGCTCAGGATGTTGCAAGTAAAGAAGTATATCATCTGCATACAATGAGATAAGATGCCTCCCCCCAGCGTTTCTATTCCCCCCTCCCCGTACTCGTCCCTCAGATAAACCGCCACTAGCTCCAACGCCAAAATAAAGAGCATCCGAGACCACAGGCACCCCTGTCTCGTCCCCTTACTAAGCTGCCATTGTTCTGATATGACTGCACCCGCCTTGACCCTGGCCATTGGTTCATTGTACAACAGACGGACCCACTTAATATATGTCGGTCCCATACCACATATTTCCAACAACGACAGTAGCCATGGCCAGCTGACCGTATCAAACGCCTTAATTAAATCCAATGATGCCACCACGCATTGTCTTGTATCACCCAGGGTACTATCTATTACGTGGTGCAATCTACACAAATTAATGGTGATATTTCTATGCAGGACATATTCTGTCTGGTCCAAATGTATAAGCTTGGCTATGATTGGTCTGAGCATTAGCGCCATTACCGCTGTGAGTATCTTCCCATCCTGGTTCAGTAATGACAGGGGTCTATACGAGCCACAGTCTGTATTTGGCTTATCCAGTTTAACAAAGGGGGACAATCAGTGCCTCTCGCAGGGATCGGGGCAGTCTGCCCGTTTCCAATGATTCGTTAAGCATTTCTAGCAGTGGCACCATGATATCTGCCTTGTATTCCTTGTAGAATTCGCTGGGGAGCCCATCCGCCCCCGGGGCCTTGCCTGTTGGTAGTGCTCCAATTACATGTTCTAGTTCATGTATTGTAATGGGGACTTCCAACCTATCTCGATCTTCTATACTTAGTTTGTACAGGCTAATCTCAGACAGTGCTTCGTGTATTTCTACCATATCACACTCTGAGGTTTCATCATACAATCTCTTATAATATTCATAAAAACATTTATTTACTCCTTCTTGTGTTTCGCATAACCCTCCATCCGTTCCCACCACTGCTCGAACTGTCTCCCACTTTTGTAGAGCCAGGCCAGCAACCGTCCGACTTGTCTCCTTCTGCGTGTTGTCTCTCAATGTATCTCCTATAGCGTAAATTACTTAACCTATCCCAGTGTCTCCGACAGTCCTGTTGTAGGCGGGCCACCTCTTGTGCTTCTTCTAGGGATCTTTCCCCTGCCTGTGCTATAGCCTCCAGCCTGTTTTCTACTTTCTGCAAGTCTTGTGCAATCACTTCCTGCATACCCTTTGACTTCGATATGGCTGCTCCCCGAACTACTACTTTAAAGGCCACCCATAATGTACCTGATGAACTCACACTACCCTTGTTATGCTGAAAATATTCCTTCACCTCCCCCGGAACCCTGCATCCCTGAGTGCCTCCACCCTAAGTCTCCATGTTGGAATCTTGGCTTTGGGGGGTGGGGGGTGGCATCTGCCATGTGACCACCAAAGGTGGTATTGCTTTTGAATTTGTATTCAGCTTTCATGAAATCCCCCACTAGTTCCTTTCCTGCAAACACATAATCCAGACGCGTTTAGAGATTTGTGGGAGCAGTATAGTGGGAATATACCTGGTCTTGCTTATGTATTGTCCTCCACACGTCTTCCAGCCTAAATGCATTCAGCAACGTGTTAAGAGCTTTCGCTGCCAGGGATGGGTGAGTAAATTTACCATCTGACCTGTCTATTGCCGCGTCTAGCATGCAATTAAAATCTCCTCCCCATAGTAGCATCCCATCTCTGTACGTGCCTATCTTGGTATCCAAGGATCGGAAATATGCAGCTGTGTCAATGTTTGGGGCATATGTGTTAATTATGCATATTTCTCTGTTTTCCACCCTCCCCCATAGTATGACCATCCTGCAATTCATATTCAAGTAGGTCTGGAGGACCTTGAATGGAACCGTTCGGGCCACCCAAATCCGGATTCCTCTGGTGTATGCAGAATACGTCGAACCTAGCATCTTGCGTACTTAACCAATCATCCTGTCAGAGTTTCCATTTTACTTTTACTGGATTTGCAATTAGTTCCTCTGGGTCACTGTTGAGGTGGATTAGTTCTTTTTTGCAACCTTGACACCATTGGGTGACTAGAGCATTAGAACCCTTTCTGATTGGATCAGCCAAGATGAAAATGATTTGGGAGGGATGGAAAGGATGCAGTTCCTCTACAAGGCTAGAGTCTTCCATGTGGCTCTTGCAAGCAGAGAGATGAGGCCCAACTCCAATCGGATTACAGAGATTGGAATAAACTTCGGCACGCTGAATGTTTTTCTCCAAAAAAGACCTTCCAGTGTAGGCCAGGTCTCCCACCACGTGAACAAAAAGCCCTCTGCACCATATGTTAGGGCCTGGGAGAGACTGGATTTGTAGAAAGTCAGAACAGGTTGTATTGAGAACTATCCATATCTTGAGTGAATCAGACGGGCCTATGACACTAGATTTTGTAATTTAGCCCTCAGCACTAGCTGTCGTGTCAGGTCCACTCTGCTGTTAATTGTCGCACCCAGATAGGTTGCCTCATCAGTCTGAATTATAGGTTTTTTTTGTCCACATACCATTTAAATCTTGGCGCTTTTTGCAATTTTGGGGGCCCAGCATCACAATATTGATTTTAAAGAAATTCATAAACAGACCATTAGCCGTGAGATATGTGTGCAAGCGGTCAAGTGACCTCTGCAGACCAATAGTTGTTGAGTCGATCAGAACTAGGTAATCTGATAAAAAGCACTCGAGGGAGATGATAATCACCCAGTTTCAGCAGGAAGGCCAGAACAACAGCCATGTAAGGTCCTATGTCAGAAATGTGAAGGTTGAAAAGAGTAGGGGCCAGAGGACATCCCTGCTTCAAGCACCTAAACGTTGGAATCTTAGAGGTAAGGAGCCCATGTGCATTCAGGTGCACCTGACCATTTGTAGACTGATAATGCGATTTAGTGGCCTCCAGAAGGTTGCTTGTTCAGTTCCGGGCTTCCATTTTTTACCAGAGTAAACAGCGATCTATGCTGTCGAAGGCTTTTCTGAGGTCAACAAAAGCCAGGTAAATCCTTGAATTTTCATTATAGGCTTTTCCCTTCAGTAGATTCAAGAGAAAGAGGTTCAGGGACGTTCCCACCCCTTTAACAAATTCTGTTTGCCTTGGATCTTTTAATTCGTAGAGGGAAATGCATGACTGCAGATGCCTTGGGAGGAAGGCCGCAAATAACTTGTCCACAGAGTGCAGCAGGGAAATGGGGCGGTAGTTCGTCAGGTCATTTCTGTTTCCCTTCTTGTGAATGGGGATGATTATTGTGGTTTTCCAGGAACTTGGAATATCCGCTTTCCTCATAATTTGCTTAAACAATTCGAAGATAAAGGGAGACCATTCCTCTGCGGCTTCTTTAATCAATGAATTAGAGATGCCATCAGGCCCCGGTGCTCTCGAATGATTCGCCTTCTTAATGAGCATCTCTATATCTACAAAATCTAATGGGAACTTCCATCCTTTTATGTCTTTGGACAAAGGGTGTGAACAGGCACCATATTGGCTGCAAATAGCTCTTGGTAAAAGGTAAGAAGGCTGTCCACGCAGTCTCTGAAATCACATTTGCTAAGGCAGCTGTGCGTAGGTCCCCTGTAGCATTGAGGAGTTGCAAAATACCTCTAGCATCTTTCATTGCAATGACCTTAAGCATGGCTTCTGCCACTGTCTGACCAAGTTCTGCTTTATGGCTCTTTAACCAATTTTTGTATCTTGCCTTCCTTTTGTTCAGCAACAGGAGTTTGGAACACTGCTGCCACCCAGAGGCGAGTCATGCACAGTGACACTTATTTGACATTTACTGCAAATAATGTGAAAAGTTTTCAACATCCCCTGCAAATGGTACTGACCCTTCTTAAAATCTACTCGACTATGCGAGTGGGCGAAAATACTTTGTAAGCCCTGGATGAGTGTCTGTAAAAAGGTTAGCTGCATGATTGGACACAAATAGATATGATATAAAGGATCTTAAAACAGTTTGGCCCGCTCTCGCTACTGCAGGTGCTAATATATAATGCAATCATAATCATACAGCAAAGAGCTCTTGAGGCCAACTACAGTGTACAGTAGGTCTGTGGATGTACAGACTGGATGAAACTATTGATCGCTACTTTAAGTAAACATCAAGTTAGCTTTGTGTATTCATTATATAAAATACTAAGCAGAGTGGAAAGGCATAGCAAGCAGACTGGGCAAACTAGGCAGAATATTGTAGTTTGCAGCCATTTCACTTTCAGGGTAGCGAGTTTAAACCAACATGGTAAGATAGAATGTCAAGGAGTATGGGATCAGCTCATGGGATGAGCACCAGTTGCAAATTGTATGTAACCAGCACGCCACAGGACTAGGTTTGCCATCAAAGCATTTGGCCGCATGGCCGTGAACATTTTCAAAGGTGTCCACTCATCAATATGATGCATCTTCCCCAACAAAATGAAATCTAGCTGACACTGAGATTTAGATACACTTCACTGTAAAGCATGGAGACAATGCAGTGTTTTACAGTAGAAATACTGTAATTATGCATTATGTAATATATTAAATTTTTTGAAAAGGAGTTGAATGCCTTGTTTAAAAAAATGACCAACACATACTGGTCTTTGACAGACAGGATACAATTAGCTTAATAACAGTATTATCCCGATTATTTCTGGTTAGCAATGCTTTGAAGAAAGAAAAATGTGTGTAGGCCATTTGGCACATGAGTGAAGGGGGTGATTACTGCTGCACTCTCTCTCCATTAGCCCCTTAGAACTTGCAGTGAACAGAGAAAAGAGGGTGGCGAGAGCTCCCAAGGCAAGAGAGGAATGCAGGGTGAGCTGTGCTTTCATTGAACAGGGTAACTTAAATAGCTAACTTTGCTACACAAGTGCCAATTTAATTAGCAAACCTACAGAATTGTATAGCAAATTGCTCAGCGACACTGCTTATTTTATGCCTTGGACCGTGCCTGGTTAGAAGTTCAATTTTTTGATTCTTGTTTTTTTTCCCCAGCGATGGCTCCTTCGTTGGGGGGTGAAACAGCTTACCTTTTTTTCCACTTTAGCCATGAAAGAAAGGATGGATGTCACCAGAGGAAGCTGTATCCAATTTAGATTTGTTGGGCGGGCCATCTTTGATAGATGACTGTAAGCTTATGGACCCTTCTATTGTCAGCTGAGGAGCCTTATCCTCAGTCAAGCGAATTGAAGGAATAGATGCAGCAGGGATGGCAAGCGGCACCGGAGCAGGTCTCACTTCAATGAGAGATTGGTCAAGGTCTGCTGTGGGTTGCGGATAATCATCTGGGCTGGTCCGGGGCGGTTCCACCTCCTCAGATAAAGGCATGCAAGGGGAAGCTTGCGAGCTATCCATGCGTTCCTTTTTGTTGGTTTGTATCAATGGTTTAGGATGCAGAAAGTCCAATAATGAATTAAGAGACATTTCTTGTCAGACCTCCCAAGATCAAGCGCCTCTTCAAGTTGGCCACAAATGACCTTGGCACATTCCATTTGTTGATCCGCCCTTGATTGCAAAGAGGCAATGAATGACACAATATAAATCATCTTGGAATTGATAAGAGCCAGTAAAGTTGCTTGAACTTTGCCGTTTTCCTTAATGGCTTCTTAAAGTTTAAGGAAGGGTGCCAAGGCGATAGTTATGCCAGCCATTATGCTACAATGCGTTTGGAACGGAGCAGCATTTGGATCATGATGTGCCATGCTCAATGATTTTGGGGAAAATATCGGTACATCACCCTGCAGGTCTGAAGAGGAGAGTGCTATTGTTTTTGGATCCAGCAAATATCCTTCCTGATCAGATGAAGACGAGAACAGCTGCCAGCCTTCCTTTAGTAACGGAGGATCAGATTTACTAACCTTTGCTATGAAGGAAGTCCCATTAGGAATGACCTTATTCTGCTCCACAGACTGCAAAGCATCCGGCCTATTGTCACCTTCCCTGTTCGTCTTGTTAACCAGAGGGAATACTTCAAACTGTGGTAAACAGGCGGGGATGCTAGGATAGTCTGATCTACCTGTGGGGCTTTTGATCTCTGGGTGTAAGATATCAGAGGGAGCGAGATAAGGTATGAGCCAAGCCCCCGGCACCTGTATTGGAGCCAAGGTGCATGTAGCAGAGGGCAAATTAGGAAGGACCGCATCCACACTTTTTTCATCTCTTTGAAGCTGAATGATAGTTTCCTGGGGTGAGAACCTCTCCTCTTCCTGGGTTCTAGTTATCTCTCGTGTTAGCCGGGATATCACACAGGAGACCTTTGCCAACGACTTAAGGGAGTGCATCTTGTCTGGGGAACGACCTGCAAGATCCTGCTCGGTCAAATCAGACTGGAGAATTTCTGCATCTGTAAGGTCCAGCTTAAGGTTTTAAAGAGGTGGGACCAGCGTTGTAATAGGTGCCCTAAGTGGGTGACTCGAATCCCCCAAAATGTTAGCACCACCGGCAGCTGTTCTCACGGCATTTGTTTCTTTTTAGGCATCCCTGCCAGGTCAATGCATTCCACCCCTGTATTTGAGTTGTGAAGCCATGCGGTTAGCGTGTCGTCCCCGATGCAACCATGTGTTTCTGCTGTTCTCTTGGGGGTCCTTCTAGGGAAGTATTTAATTTCGGCAGTTTAGTTAATGCCGTGGGGGCTGTGCTCATGTCATGATGCCTACCCCTGGGGACCCAGACCAGGTCCAGCAACCCCAGAAGCAGGCATCAAGTTATTTTGGGCAAGCCCAAAATCCCTGCTAGGGGTTGTTTGGGTGCGGTCCTGGCGCCTATGGCGCCACGCTCATATGGAGAGTCAGTCCTGGTGCCATAGGCGCCAGGCTCATAGAGTAGAACTTACCTGATGCAGACCATGCTGCAAGCTTACCTGATGCAGACCATGCTGCAAGAGCTCCAAGCCAAATGAGGCTTGGAAGGGACTATTTTACCTAGGGACTATTTTTTTACTCAGGCGGGGCTGGGGAGGAATACTCACCTGGGACTACTTTGGAGGCTTTTTAAACCACGCCCGAAGAGCAGCACACACTTCGTGTTATTCTGCATCCAGCAGCGTAACGCTCACCGTGCCTGCAAGTCTGCATCCAGTCTTCTGCCACGCCCGCCTCAAGTTTGGAGCTCCTAGAAAAAGGGAGAAAGAAGGGGACAAGGTTAGAACAAGAGCAATACCTTTGATCCTTTCCCTGAATTCCCGATCCATCGCGCCTTCCAGTTGGAAGAAAGAAGTTATTTTATGCGCGTCGCCTCGCCTGCTGCAGCGCCGCGCTGAACTCACAGGCCTTCGGAGCATCTTCACATTCCACCGCATCCTCCTGCATGTTCCCGCCGCATTCCGGCACCTAAGGAGTAGACAAGAACAGCAAGGTGAGCCAAGGGAACACAGAGGAATATTAGTAACCCCCCCATAGACTTACCTGATTTTTACCACCGGGGGTACTATTCCTCTTGACAGGTCGGTGCAGCTTCCACTGCATCTTCGCTGAACCCCGGCCCCTAAGGGGAAACAAAAGGACAGCAAGGTGAAACAAAGGGACTATCAAGGGAAACCCTCCTCACCACATTAGACTTACCTGATTTTACCGCCGGAGGTACTATTCCCCGAGACTTCATACTTTCTCTCAGTGCCTGAATAAGGGAGAAAGCAACAGGTTACATATTGACATTATTTATCGAACTGTGTTGGAAATACAAATCCTTACCAGAATATTACCGGTTTCCACGAGGAACTCTTCACTAGGGTCAAGCTGCAATCTGCAAGGAATCGGACAAGAGTGAAAGTCAGGCATCTGAACTCTTACGAACTACATACTTTTCGGAGTCAATATTGTTCTGGAACTCATCAATTCCTTCGAGCCAGTGAAGCAACTGGTTATCAATGCGCCCCTGCGCTCAATGCAGGATGGAGAGCTCATCTTTTCAAACCATCAGGTGATACTATAAGAGGGGACATCAAAGGTGATCCGTGGGGAGAACAGCGGGGGGGGGATTTACACTCAACTCCACGGGTGGTTAATTCCCTTTCTCCATTTGCAGAAGAATATTCCTACGGGCCAAGCAAACAAAGCTAGGTGGGCCAGTCCAGTCCGTCATCTTGGCCCTACACGTCACATTGGTGGAGACCACAGCTGTCCAGTTCAGATCGACGCCTCTGTGGGAGCCAGGTGAGCGTAACAGCTCACCTGGGTTTTCGTCTGTTGGCGTGTCCTCGGCATTGGGAAAAAGCGGAGTGAGTTGGATGTTGGTAGGCCGACCGCAGCTCCTACTCTCCAGCTCGCCGACTAGAAGACCGCAAGACAGCACTCTCGCAGAGCCCTCTTGCCAACTGCGCACACACCAACTGCGCACAGCTTGCAGGCTTTGTAGGCTTCCGGGACTAGTAGGCGAGTCCTAGCCTACAGTCCAACGAAGTGAATGAATTTCGTTCCTGGCAGCCAATCAGCCAACTCACAGTTTGTGTTATGAAAAGCAGCAGGCGGAGGATTCAAAGTGACGTCTCTCACACCTTGTGAGTCAAGTTAAACACAAGGGGAGTATCAGAATAGAAAGCGGGTCACAGCGAGACAGCACTCTCGCACAGCACTCTTTAAAACTTTACATATTTGTTTGTAGAGAACAGATCTAGTACTGGGAGCATGGAAAGGTCTTTCTTTGGCACAAGGAAGTATGTTGAATAAATATCCTTGTTTACCTGATTTTCTGGGCTGTGCGTCATTGTTTGGGAGGGGTGGAACCTCTGCCTCTTCCTCTGGATCTTTTATTTCCTCTTTGAAAACCAGAAGACCAGAAGAGGAAGAGTGCCCTTGCGATGGGCCCCAAGATGAAGACTGTCCACCCTAAGTGTATCCAGAAGAGCGTTGTGAACCTTGACCTCGAAACATTCTGGAGTTTGAGGAGCCCTGTTGCATGTAGGGCTTGTTTGTTAAATAGCAAGGGATTTAAGATTGTCATACTCCTCCTTTGGGCTTTTGAGGGCATCTTTGGCAGCTTTACCGAAAAGTACATTAGGCTCCACTGGCATGTTAAAGAGTGTGGCCGAAGTCTCTAGCTTAAAACCAGACTGTCTGAGCCAGGCATGGAGCTAGACGAGCGTGCCTTCTGCGATAATGTAGTCATCATTATCTGCTGCATCAAGATTATTTTTGAGGATGCAATTTGATACCTGCTTGCCCTCTGCAATAGGGCTTAACAATTGCGATTTTAGGGGTTCTGGAGCTGCTTCAGCCTGGTGTTCCAAGTCACCCCGCTTGTGGCAGCGGTAACTAGACAGAAGTGTTAGTGATTCTAGCTTGATATGTTACTGAGGAGGCAATCATCCTTCCGAAATTGTATATTTTTTTGCTTTGTCTGGCGGGTCTTCAGCCAACGCCAGAGGAGTGTCAGCCCCCTTTCTGGAAGTGTTGACAACTAGTGAATCAGGTTTTAGCAGACCCCTAATGTACAGAGGGTCTGTGGGCACTGGCCTGAATAATTTCTCTATTCTGGGGTTAACCGCCCTTCTGAGATTAGGCACAAGTAGGGAGGGCTGTATAGGTCTTTGTACAGACTAACAGCTGGATTAACTGAGTGGCAGACTTCCTGTCTCCCAGAACGTCCTCCACAATGTCCTTGTCCACTTATGCCTCTTGGGGGTCAATGCTAAAGTGGTGGGCAGCCTTAAGCAGCAGTTCATTGTATTGTAGTTGGTTGTCTACAGGAGAGTCTGCTACAGGCTGGTCTTGGAGGTCAGGCGACTGGACGACGTAGACGTCGTCATCCTCGTCGTAGTATTGGTCCTGATTATATAGGTCCCCTTGAGAGCCAGGGTCTTGTGACCTTCAGAGATCCACATCATACATGTCCTGAGAGGGGTCTTGGTAGGTGTAGGCCGGGGGGCCTAGGTCAGAGTTGCTAGGCTGTGGCTCATGACTAGGTTTTTTGGCAGAGGGTTTATGTGTTGAAGCCCCCGATTGTGAGGCATCTCTAAGGGACGTTAGTTCTTCTGGATGCTTGTCCATAAAGTCAACAAAGCATGACATCCTCTTTAAAATTCTGTTAACTGTTCTGGTGTATAGTCACATGAAGGTGGAAAACCTGACATGGTAGGGGTGGCTTTACAAGGTGCCTGGTCCTGAGAGTGTGTCTAAGGGGGAAGAAGAATCTAAAGCATGCATGCTTTTGGAGGACAAAGATGTCGAAATCTTTGACTTTTTTGGTGACTTAATGTTTAACAGGGTAGCAGGGAAGTGTTTTTTTAATGAATTCTTGCATTGTTTGGTGTTTGTTTAGGAGAAGCCGATGCTCCTTTTGCCACCTGTTTTTCAGCGAGCAAAAGGAAGGCCTTTTTGTGGGCGGCGTCCAAATCGACCTTGGAGTCCATTTTCAGAGGCCTGTCGCGAGGCAAAAGTGTAAGCGATGGCCCAGAGCACCAAGAAGATCTTGAGGCTTTTTCCACAGACAATGCATGGGCCTCGACGATTGCGTCGTATGTAGGCGGTGGGGTATGTGCTTAATGTTCTTGGATATGTGTGTGCTATGACCGCTGGGTGTCGTCTCGGTCACAGAGCTGCCGGCCTGCTTATTGGAGTTGGGGTCCCACACACAGGGTTCAGACATACCCTGCTCGCCTTCGGTGTCACTAAGGACACCGATACTGCCCTCGCTGGAGTCCTCCGTCACGTCGATGGAGGCTTTGGCCTGCATTGCATGGACGGCCCACCATTTGGTGCATCAATCTTTGAGAGTTTTTGGGCAGAAAAGTTTGCACAACTTGCAAAGCTTTTCACGGTGATCCCCAGGGAGACAGTAATTGCACACTTGTGCGTGTCTTCCCACAGGCATGTTCGATGGCAGGTAGGACAAAATTTAAAAGGAGTGTTATCCATTATTAATGAAAAGGGCAGTTAGGCAAGGAAAAGAGAGGGGGATGGCAGAATATGCATTATCTAAAAGAAGTGAGTATGAAGACCTTCCCCCCTCTTTCCCTACTTTAAGGGCCGAAGCCCGTGAAGGCCACGTATGGTCAGCGATTCAGTGAAGCTTTCAACAATGGAGTTGTCAGTCGAAGACCATCGAGCAGTTAGTTGACTCTGCGGCAAGAGCGGGCAATAGAAAAGGAAAGAGAAGTCTATGAATAAACTTTCAGTTAATCAAAGGCATCAGCCTGGAAAGGAACTCTGCAACTTGTGACCGACCATGATGGTGGAAAGAAACAATCTGAGGTACCTCGAAGTGTAAAGGACCATGGGTGCAGTACATGTCACACTAGGGATAGTATTACTAACACGCCCTGTCAAATTCCATTTTCGACTTTAAAAAATAAATCTTGTAATACTCTGCGACTACCACAACATGTCGGACTATGTAGAGCTTGTGATCTAAGCAGATCCACAAGCACCAGAAAAAAAAATTATATATATATATATTTCTGATGCTTGTATCTGCTTAGGTTCACATGCTTTGCATAGACGGGCATCTAGTGGGTAGGTGCAGAGTATTACATGATTTGTTTTCGAAACTCAAAAAGGGACGACGACTGGGCGGGTCAGTAATACTATCCCTAGTGTGACGTTCACTGTACCCATGGTCCTTTACGAGTCAAGGTCCCTCAGATTGTTTTGTTTCAGACATGAGGTTGCATGAAGTGTAGCATGAGTACAGATGTAATAAAGCATAGAAGAGAGATAGAGCAAGAAACATCTATGCACCTTTCGACTCCAGCTGAGAAGTATGGGGTTGAAGGGAACATGTGAATCTAAGCAGATGCAAGCACTACGATATACGATTACGGTGAGTAATGTATGCATTCTGATGCTTGTGGATCTGCTTAGATCACAAGCTTTGCATAGATAGTGAGCAGTATCTGGAGAAGGAAGCGGGTTGTGAGAAGGTACAGCGACAAATAGCTGCTTCAGCAACGCTTGTCCCATCTGCAAGTCTGCTTTAGAGTGTGTATCAATGCAGTAACATTGTATAAATGTATGAACTGAGCTGCAAATGGCTGCTTTGCAAATTGTGTCTAGGGGTACATTTGCAATAACTGACAGAGTGGCTCCTGTGCTTCTTGTAGAGTGAGATCTAGGTTTTAAAGGTATAGTCTTCTTAGACAGTGAATAGCAGTGCTGTATGCATTTGACTATCCAACTGGAGATGGCATTTTTACAAATGTGTTCTCCTTCCCTACCATGTGCTATGGAAACAGAGTTGGTCTGTTTTCCTTAGCGTTTTTTTTTTTATTCATGTAGTATAAATCTGCCTTCCTTACATCTAAGGCATGGAGGCTTCTTTTGGCTCAGTTAGATGGAGCTTGGATAAAGGTAGGAAGTACAATTAATTGGTTGACATGGTTCCTGGATATGAATTTTGGTGCAAAACTGGGATGTGTCCCGAGGACCACCTTGTCCTTGTGAATTACAAAGAATGGGTCTTGTACACATAAGGCTTGTAGCTCACTTACTCGTCTTATTGGGGCCATAGCTACTAGAAAGGCAGTCTTGTAGGTTAAGTGTCTTAGGCTGGCCTTGCGCATGGGCTCAAAGGGAGGACCCATGGGATTTGAAAATATAACATTAAGGTCTCAACCTGGTGGAGGGTTGGCGATGGGAGGGTATAGTCTCTGTATTCCTTCCATGAAAGCCTTGATAACTGGAACCTTCCACCAAGATCCCGTCTTGTATTGTGAGGTGGTGTATGCGGACAGTGACGCCAGGTGTACGTTAATAGAGTTAAATACTAGAGGCCAGAGTCTAGTAGATAAAGCTTATAATGTAGTATATTTGAAGCTGAGCATTCAATTGGGATTGAGAACTGTGTTCTGGACCAGATGACAAACCTTTTTCACTTGCTGAAGTAACAGTGTCTGGTGTTGGGCGTATGTGTCTCTTTAAGGATGTCCATACATCTTTGAGGAAGGTTTAGGTGCCCAAACTCTATGACTTCAGGAGCCATGCTGCCAAGTTCAAAGATTGAGGATGGAGTGTTGTGCCCTGGTGCTGGGACATCATGTTGAAGGGGCACGGAAGTTTGATTGGTTTGCACATTGCTAGTTTGGATTAGGGTGACTTGTTCCAAGTGCATCTTGTGCACTACTCTACTGAGGAGGGGTGTCAGTGGAAAAGGGTAATAGAAAAATGTCACTGACCAACTGATCCACAGGGTGTTCCCCTTCGATCCTGGTTGGGGAAACCTGGATGCGAAGTCTGGGCATTGTGCGTTTAGGGATGTGGCAAATAAGTCTATATGAGGGTAACCCCACAGGGAGAAGATTTTGTATACAATATTTTCGTTGATTTGCCACTCGTGTTCCTCTGTAGAGGATTTCTGCTTAGAGAGTCTGCTAAACTATTGAGTTCTCCTGGAACATGTTGAGACACTAGGAACATCTTCCGCTTGAGTGTCCGCTTCCAAATTCTCTGAGATGGCTTGGACAGATTTGGAGAGCGTGCCTCCCTGCTTGTTTATGCAAAACATGGCAGTGGTGAGGTCTGTGAGGACTTGCACTGTTTGACCTGCTAGTTGCTGCTGAAAAGCCTGCAGAGCTTTGAGAACTGCCAGAAGTTCTAGGGGGTTGATGCAGTTTTGGGATGAGGTGTGTGACCACTGACCGTGTGCTGTGTGGTGAAGGTAGTTGGATTCACAACAGGAGGTTGGGGTGTCTGTAGTTAGTATTGCTTGAACCAGTGGATTGCAAAAGGGTTTTCCCTTTAATAGATTGTCTTTTGACCACCAGCAAAGACCTTGTACTAGGGTTAGTGAAACCACCACTAGATCGTCCCACTGACCACTTGCCTGAGACCATTGTTTTGCTAAACATTCTTGCAGACGCGCATGTGGGACCAGGTAAATGCATGAGGCCATCATCTCAAGCAGGCACATTGCCCGGAGTACCGTTTTCTGGTGACCGGCTAGATCGTGAAGTACTAGCGACAGCATGTTTTGTAACCGTTCTTTGAAGACTAGCTCCTCTCCTGTTTTTATGACTGCCCCAAGGAATTGTTTTGTCTCATTGGGTATGAGGCGTGATTTTTTCTCATTGATCGAAAATCCCAATTGGAACAGAAGACTGATTGTTCTTTGGGTATTGTGGCTGCAAATTTGAGGAGACTCCCCTGTTGTCAGCAAGTCGTCTATATAAGGGTGCACTGGGATTGACTCTCTCCATAGGTGCACTGCTACCACCACTAGTACCTTGGTGAATACCCTTGGAGCCGAGGATATGCCGAAGGGGAGTACCTTGAACTGGTAGTGTATTCCCTCTATTCTGAAGCGCAGATATTTTTTGTGTGCTGTCAACATTGAAATACGAAAGTATGGATCTTTCACATCTAATGTTGCCATGTATTCCCCCTGTTTTAAGAGGGGAATTACTTCCTGAAGTGTAGTCATGCAGAACATTTGTGGCTTGACATAGGTGTTCACTGGGCGCAGGTCTAGTACTAGGCGCATTGTTGTCTTTCTTTTGCTCAAGGAAGTATATTGAATAGATATCCTTGTTTATCGGGACAATTTCTAGGGCGTCCTTTACCAGCAGTATTTCCTCTAGCAGAATGTGCATGTCCTCTGCTGTCATCTTCTTGCATTTTGGCATATGATAGATAACACCCACTTGTCTGAGGTGATCCCCTCCCATGCGTGGGTAAATTGTGAGATACAACCTCCTACTGGTGTAGCATGGGAGAGGACTTTGAGCAGGAAGTCATTGTTTGGGTGGGGTGGTATCTCTTTCAAAACTGGAGGTGGACTGTCCCCGAGAGGTGCCCCCTGACAGGGACTGGCCACCCTGGTTGCAAGTGCAATATTGCTGTGGGCCCTGCCCACAGAAAAACCTTCTGGTATTAAAAGGATGTCTTTGGACAAAGGGCTTGTTGGAAAGCTGGCCGAGACACTTGAGGGTGTCATTCTTCCTATGGCACTCTTAAGAGCATCCTCAACTGCCTTACCGAAAAGGGCATTGGGGTCAATGGGTATGTTTAATAGTGTGGCCTGCATTTCCAGCTTAAACCCAGACTGCCTTAGCCAGTGAAGGTACCCTCAACTACGATGCGGCCTGTCTGGTCTGTGGCAACCAAGTTCTTTAAGATGCAGTTGGCCACTTGCTTGCCCTCTGCAAGTGCTTTTAGTAGCTGTGATTTTGGGGGCGTCTGGAACGGCTTCAATTTGTTTTTCCATCTCGTCCCATTCGTGGCAGTTATAACTAGCCAAAAGGGTGGTATTGATGGCTATCCTAGTCTGGTGGCAGTTGAAGAAAACACCTTTCTGCCAAAGGTGTACATTTTCCTGCTCTCTATCAGGCGGACCGCTTTCCCTTGTTGTGGTGACAACTAAGGAATCTGGTTTGAGCTGATCCCTGATGTACTGAGGGTCGGTGGGGGCGAGCCTGACATTTTTCTCAATACGGGGGTTGACAGCCCTGGTAAGGTTGGGTGTGAGGAGGGAGGTATGTATGCACTTTTGAATAGATTGCAGGAGGGGAATAAACAGTGTAGCAGATTTCTTGTTGCCAAGGATATCCTCCACGAAATCCTTGTCAATTGGTGTCTATTTTAAAATGATAGGTGGTCCTGAGAATAAGCTCATTATATTGGAACTGGTTATCAATTGGTGAATCAGCCACTGGTTGATCCTGGTTATCTGGGGATTGGATGCAGACTGGTGGTGTATGGTGGTGTATGGCCCTTGCCAAAACCACGAAGAAAGGTAACGTAGTCGACAGAATGATCTGTGTATTACGGAAAGGCTGGGCATTATGCCAACCATTGTCCCCATGGGAATCTAGAGGGGTCAGATACGCCTCCCTTAGGGAAAACCGGGACATCAGATGTCATGCTCGACTCTGGGGCAACTGATCATTTTATCGATTTAGCACACGCCCAGAAGTGGCAGATACCTCTAGTACAGAGACCAGAACTGGTATACCGCAATGAACACATGAAATTAATTGCATTTGCTTTGATAATCGTCCCAAAACTGGAAAAAAAATCTTAGGAATGCCATGTCTGGCAGTATACAATCTGGTGGTGGACTTGTAAGGCAGAACAGACATGCTGTCCATCCACTTCTGGAAGGAATCCTGTTATACACTTACGAGATGTGTGTCGAATCGGAGGATGTCCATTAATGGGAGACATTTCCCATAGGGCCAGGGCGTTGTGTCCACGGTACAATGTTCCCCCTGGGGGTGGTGCATCAGGGGAGATCACATGGGAAAGATAGCCCCTAATGGGATATGCGACAACCATTCTCAGAGTGCAGTATCCCACCGCCTCAGTAAACCCTACCTCCTTACCCAAATCAAGTTCTCGCTCACTTTCTCCTGAAGAGTTAATATCTGTTTTTATAAGACTAAACCACTTAATGCGATCGAGCCGACTAAAATCCCTGGAAAAACCAAATGCTTCCCATGTAGCTCTACCATCACTACTGTGACAAAGAAGAGGAACAGGAGTAGGATGATTATTCCAGAGAACTGGAATGAATCAGCGTATTCTATTGGCCCAGAAAAATACAAAAACGTAGCAGGAAAACAAGATGGCGAGAGCAGTTCTCGAGCTAGGAAGCTCGGCAGACGGCGACCCGCCGTACCGGAACCTGAAGCAGGAGATGCCATGCGCAGAGCGGGAGCAAGAAAGCAGGCAGAGGAGAAGGAGCTCCTTCATATGCTGCCTGAAATGAACTTCCTGGCGGCTTCCCAGGCTTTGGGACGCCTGGAAGTGAAGCCCTGTCCCACCCCACGAAAGTAGGAGGTGCTGGCGGGGTGGTCACCAGCAAGAAACCGAAGAGAAACTGATCGGCAGAGCGTCGCCGCCAGCCACAAGCAACCAACCACTTCTGGAGACCCAGAAGGAAGTACTGCTTCCTGGAAGACACGCACCAGAGAACCAGGTACATGGGCAGTGCTAAAGGTCCGGGAGGTGTCAAGGAGCAACAAGAACAAGAGAGAGAGGTTCTGGGACCCCAAGAGAAGTTGAGGGTGTGCAAAAGAGAGCATACACTTGGTAGGAGAGTAAACCAACCTATTGCACCCATACAGTGCGAGGATGGCACCCGCACCCATATGAAAACAAGAGAGTGTGAGGGTCTGGGACCCGAAGAGAAGATGGGAAAGTGCAGAAGGAGGCATATGCTTGGCAGGAGAATAAACCAAGCTATTGTAACAGCACACTGCAGGTCTGTGACACGCACCTAAATAAGAATAAGAGAGAAAGGGGGTCTGGGACCCTGAACAAAGCAGATACGCTACAGAAAGATGTGCATGCTTGGCAAGAGAGTAAACCAAGTCATTGCAAGAGAACATTGAGAGTCTGGGACCTGCACCCATGTGTAATCCAAAGAAAGAGAGGGTCTGGGACCCAGAGAAAGCCCATGAAACAACAAAATGGTTAGGAGTGGAGTGGACCAAGCTGGACATATATATCAAACCTCCTCCCGCTGATCCAACCTATCACTAACCACTCTAGCTTGACCACCAACCCTAAGGATCTAGCTGACCTGTACAATAACACCATCAACTCAGCGATTGACGCCATTGCGCCGCTGAAGCTCACCAAATCTAAACCTCCTGCCCATCTCAATGCCTAGTTCACGCCTACGCTAAAAGCCCTACGCAAAGAGAAACGACATGCAGAAGCATGCTGGAGAAAAAACCCTTCTCCCCACAACAAAAACCTCCTAACTCACCTCACCAACAGTTACAAGAAACAAATCATTCAGGCAAAAAAAGAGACCTTCAACAACAGAATAAAAAAGCGAATTCTAATACCAGGGAAATCTTCTCCATTCTGAGAGAATTAGAATCCCCTATTGCACCCAAAGATTCCTGCACCAAAGACAAAGTCTGGTGCACAAACATTCAAAATGCCTTATGCAACAAAATCGCAATGCTACAAGACGAAATAGCAGCCAAAAAAACCTCCCTCCACAACATTGCCCTTTCCACGCAAGAAACCATCCTTCAGGAACTTGCCGCCAACCAAACCCAACCTCTTAACCAATTCCGCTTTAGAGCCATTTCTAATGTGGAAACTAAGAATATCATTACTTCGCTTAAACCCTCGCGATGCCTTGGTGACACATGTCCAGCCTCTATTATCAAAGAGGCTGCACATGAACTAGCCCCCTTCGTCACATCATTTATCAACACATCATTCAAATCATGTTCTGTGCCAACCAACCTTGAAGATGCTTGGATATTACCTCTACTAAAAAAAGTAAACCTGGACCCCAATGTCCCAACGAACTATAGGCCTATAACAACTGTCCCGGTTCTCCTCAAAATCCTAGATAAAGCTGCATATCTACAGATCCAATCCTACCTGGAGATCAACAACCTAGTAGGGACAAGACAATCAGGATTTAGATCGAGACATGGAACCGAAACGGCTCTCCTTGATCTCAAAAATCAAATAGATGAGCGTAAAGATAGAGGAGACATTTCTATTCTCCTACAGCCGCATTCGATCTGGTAGATCACAAGCTCATCACATCACAAGGCCATCAGTCGCATTCGATCTGGTAGATCACAAGGTTCTCTGTAACCACCTCAAATCAGCTGCCAACTTCTCCACAAAAGCCACTGCATGGATAAATTCATTCTTGGATAAAAGAACTATAAGAGTCTTCTCACCTACATCAACAGCTGATCCAGTCCCCATCACCTGTGGAGTCCCCCCAGGGTCATGTGATTCCCCCACTTTGTTCAATATTTTTACAAAGCCTCTGTTCGATATCTTGGACAAACTAGGGGTCTCATATACTAACTACGCTGACGACACCCAGATACTTATCCCAATCCAAGGAGACTATGACAACGACACCAGCCTCATAAATAAAGTCTACCAAATCATCCAAACCTGGATGGCCACACATGGCCTATGTCTTAACGACGACAAGACTGAGCTCTTAATCATCGGGTCCACTAGTAAACTTAACAAATTATCCCATTTCTACAATGCCATCACTATTGATGGCATAAAAATCAAGGTAGCCAAGGAAGTTAAAACCTTAGGTTTCTACCTTGATTCAGCTCTCACCCTCGACCAGCAAGTAAATGCTACAGCCTCAGCAACTAGCTACACCTGCAAACTCATTCACGCATGCAAATCATACCTGTCCACAGACAGTTGTACTACGATAGCGCGAGCCCTCATCCTCTCCAAATTAGACTACTGCAATGCACTGTACCTAGGCACCAGTAAACAAAAACACTAACAAACGCCAAACCCTGCAAACCAATGCCCTTAGGACAGAATTAGGCATTCCTAAAGGGCAACACATATCTGACCAAAGAAGAGCCGTCAACTGGTTGGCCATCAATGACTGCATCAAACGTAAAACTCTGAATATTACACACAACTGTGTGAATAATAAAGCTCCTGCATACCTCACAGAGAAATTCACAAAGTACACCTCTGAACGACCCATCAGAAAGGCTCAATCAAATAGCATCAAGGTCCCCAACTTCAAATTGAAAAGAACTGGAGGATCCAGCTTCCCAATACTAGCAGTTCATCTTTGGAATTTCATCACTCAGAGCTACTCCTTGCTTCCATGTGTTCAAAGCTAATATCAACCTCTGGCTTCACACCAATGACTGTTAAAGCTTCAACGGGACCGAATATTCTGTATATTTAATGTAAAATACTTGAAACTGCAACATATACTATTTGTAAGCTATATGACCCTGTAACACAAGAAATTTTGAATATATGAAACTATAACATTAGCAATGTATAATATCTATGTACCTGTAACCCAAGATTCTACCTTCTGCAAGCGCCCAGTTGCTTAACGGCCCGGTGCGCTCTATAAATAAATAAACAATACAATAAACAATACAATACTTGGCAGGAGAATGAACCAAGCTATTTTCATCCATTCAGAGTCTGGCACTCGCACCCAAAAGAGTTTGAGAATAAGAGGGTTGAGGACCCTGAAGACAAGAGATACTGTTTTGATAAAAAAAAACATGCTTAGCAGAGAAATCCACAAAGCCGATATTATAAAGAACTACGAGTCAGTGATTCATACCTTTTATAAAATACAGTGACATTTACCAGAGAATAAACAGTGTCTTTAGGACCCAAGGAAAAGGAAAATAGAACCAGAAGGAATCCACGGGAAAGGAGCAAACCCCTAGAAATATAGGACTTTCACGTGGTAGAAATGTATTTTGTCTTTTGGACTACCCAAGACATTGGGAACTTTCTGTTGGCAAAAGTTGTCATGACCAATTTGCTTTCGAAGAAGCCAAACCCACAGTTGATTTAGGTTATTATTGTTAGGTACAGAAATATGGTTTTGGAACACAATATCGGACGTATTCTTTAGCAGAGAAACCCCTCCTGGAATTTAGGGATAGAGGCGCATTTTTCCAGCCCTCGCCAAAAATATGCCTCTGTTGTGTCCGAGCCTTCCTTCTTCCGCTTAACAGGTGCAACAGTCGGATTCTGTGCCCCTTGCCTTGGCCCAACATAATATTGCCAGTGTATTTGTAATTGATTATTTATACTGCCCTTAATACACAGAGGTTTCTAAGTGCGGACCCGTGGATCGGACCCGTGGATCGAACCCGTGTTGCTCAGTGTCGTCTTGCTTCCAAGGCTAGCATGTTGCACCGGAGCTATCCTCCCGCGACAAGTGTCTCAGTTCTGATAATACCAGTCGTATCGAGATGTGTTAAGGCATGAGTTGATTTGCTCCAGCCACACCGGCCCTACAGGGCCTAAAATCCCTGCAGACTAGTATGTACATTGTCCTGGAAGGAACCTGCCTTCCAGGACAAGAGAATATTTAGCAGCCTCATTACAGACTGGACGTAGCCGACACCGTCTCCAGCAGCACTGCTGCTTTTTGTCCCTAGGAAGGGGGAAGGATACTCTGCACTTGCATTGACTACTGTGCATAAAACAATGTAGCAGTGAAATGTAGATAGCCATTGCCCTTGATTCCTGTTTTACTGGACCATGTACAAAAAGCCTACCTCTTTACCGAACTAGAACTAGGAGGAGCATATGATGTGGTTTGAGTTAGAGAGGGGAATGAGTGGAATACAGACTTCAGAACCAATTATTGGCTCTAGGAGTACTTGGTGATGCCATCAGGATGTGTAATGCCCCTCTGGCCTAACTTGAGGGCATACTGATTTACACAAATAGTTATGTAAACCAGGTAAAAAAAAGTGCTATATCAACGTGGAAACCATGCAGTCCTGGATCTCTGAGAAATTGGAGTTGTTGGAGGGTTATTTATGGAGGCATGTATTAAAATTACCAAATTGTTGTTGTGCTTGTTAGATAGGAGTTGGGCCTTTTGTCATTGCGAGCAAAGATACATTGGAAATGGCTGTCTTTGTTTGTTAAAATTTGTAAATCGCCAGTGCACTGCTTGTATGAGGATTTGTCTTCCACAACTGTTCAAGTTCAAAATTAGACGACAAGGAACTTGAGCTCATACAGTCAAGATGTTTTAAAGGGGTTTAGACCTAAAGAAAGATTATCTGATTGTTAGGCCTGGGTTTGTAAAACTGTCTTTATATCAGGCGGATTGGATCTCTACAGTTGAGAAGGTGCCTAATTATACAGCTTTTGCCCATTTGCAAAATTAGCATAAAAATAGTTATGATGATCCCTTATCTCACACAATGCCCGTAGAGGTTTGTGAGAGGAATACGTATGCGCTTTAGGTTTAATATTCTCCCAACTAGGGAAATTCTCGCAAGAGGACATTGCGAAGGACACTGCCTTCTGTAGACATTGTGAAATACAGTCAGAATCGGAGACATGGAAACACGCGTTTTTGCATTGCCCTGATCTTACTTTTCTAAGATTGCTATATTTGGGCCAGTTGTTTACTGTACGAGGGTAGTTGATGATGAGGTTCTTTGGGAAAGGTTAGTGAGCCTCCAGAATTCAAAGATTATTCATGCAGTCTGGGGCTTCATTCATGGTCTAAAGGTGTACACTAAAGTGATGTGAAGCATTAATTTGAATTTAAGCTTCAGGGTTGAATTGAATATTGTTCAAAAGTCTTCACTCTTATGATGTGTTGTAATAATCGAATCTGTGTGTTAAGAGTTGGATTTTATAGTTATTAATAGGTGGGATTTACCTCAAGTTTTATCAATTGTTAAATTATAAAAATGTTGCCTTTGGATATGTAATAGGCCTACTTAAAATGATCCACAATTGACAGTAAAATTATGTGTGGATTTTAATGAAGTTTACATGTATATGTTTTTGTAAATATGAAATGACTTCAGTTTTAAGGTCAACATTTAAGGAATTATGTATATGAACTTGAATTTGGATCGATTATATTTAATGTATTCTGTATGATTTTATATTATAGTTCTATTTGTGAAAATGTAGCTGATTTTGTTAATACATGTTTTTAACCAAACACAATTAAATAAATAATAAATGTCAATTTAAAAACAGGCATCTTCCACATACAGACTATTGACTAGTTAGGCTTCATCTCTTCACAATCGAGAGTTGTTATGGAACACAATAAGACCTAGGCCATCACATGTTGGCAGACCTCTAGTAATATGAAAAAAGTCTAGAGTTTTCTGGGGTTCGTAAACTTCTATCAGTTTATCCATGGGTTCTCTGCATTAACACCCCTGACACGATTGATCAGGGAAGTCAGCCGCTTTGACTGGACTCGGGAAGCACAGTCCAACTGAGTGTTTGAATCATGCTTTTGTCACCCCTCCGGTCCATTTACAATCAAACTCTGAGCTGCCCTATCTGGAAGTGGTGGATGCTTCCGATGTATCCTTGGAGCGATCCTCTTTCAGTGCTGTCGATCCACAAAGTAGCTACATCCAGTGGCATAGTATTCCTGATGGCTAACAGAAGTAGAAAGGAACTGTACAATTCCTGACAGGGAATTGTGCTGGACTGCCCTTGTGGGTGGGACACAGACTGACATGCAAATGGATATTTCTCCTCTGGGTACAGTGAGCTAAAATGTGCTTGTAGACCCTGAGCAGAAGAAATTCCATAGAACAGGGTACGTGACCCATGTTTGTTCTCAGAGGGGCTCTCACACTACTTTAAAGTTCTGGAACAATACTTCTGTTTCCACCTACAAACACAAGAATCCTGGTATACCTTGCGGTAGGAAGCAGAGTTTGCCTAAAACATTTGGTTTCAGAACGCTACAGGCACCTCATTGTTCTTGGTGACCTCCGGATACCATACGTGTATTTTACCAGATCAATTGCTAGTGCTGACTAAGGTTCTAATGGCCAATTCTCACTTTCTACCCTTACAGACAATCCACGATTCTGTATTTATGCACCTTCGGCTGCAAAGGATGGGTACAAGGCACAACAAGTGAAACGCTGCCTGGAAAACCCTCCTTTACAGGAAGGTACTGTAAGGAAGGCTTGCTATCAACAGTAAGACAGACACAGTTCAAGGGTGTTCATTGAACTTCAATTGGGTTTGAAAAACGTCCATCTAATCCTAAATCTAAAGATGGGCGCAAGCTACGACCATCAAATAATAACACAGTCCTAGTGGTGTCTTGTCAAAATAAAAAGGCCTATACTAATAAACCTATTGTCAATCCTTACATCTGAATACAAATATTGTGGGAAACAATGTTATGCAAAAGAAAAGTGTTCAAGAAAGGATATCTGAAGATATTCAATCCATTGGCTTCCCTTCCTAAAGTTTTCAACACAGGATAAGGGAGCACACTCGAGCTTAGCACAGTCTCTGGCTTCTCTAGCACGAGGGTGCAGTTCTAAACTTCAACATCATCGCCTTCTGTGCCAAAGTCTCTTCGTCGTACAAAGTCTCTTCTTTCAGAGGGTCTGAGTTCCTTTCCTTCCAGGATTCTCCTATGCGCTTTTTTTAGATCATTTACTGTTCACTTTGGAGCCCCCTTTGCCGGGCTCAGATCCACTTTAGGACGAGTATACTCGTCCTTTTTACATAGACTTCAATAATAGCCTGGCACTTAAGGGTTTAACACAAAGTTCATATTTTCACATATACACAATTTTCTAAGCATTTCAAGGTATCCATTTTCTTGGGTGATTCACAATTCACCCTCCATCTCCCTCTTCCGGGCTCAGATCCGTTCTAACACAAAACCTGCAATCAGTCTCCCTCTGATGGGCTCGGACCAATTTATCGATTGTAACACAAGCTTTCTTTAACACAAAGCTTTCAATCAATCTCCCTCCGTCTGGCTCGGACCAACTTTATCTACTTTACTTTCTTTACTGTATCAACATCGAAGACTTTCGATTGTGCACAGGATTTGGCTTGACCCGTTGCAGGACCACTTCTATTCACAATCCTTTGCCACTTTTTCAACTCTCAGCTGGACACCTTACAGAGACCTTCGATTGAGGTGGTGACAAACCACTCTGTCAAAGGTATTGTATATCTTGGTTGCAAAGTTCAATCACTCATCTGCAGTTCAACTTTACTCGCATTGGTTATCACACTCGTTTCATACAATGTTAATTCTCACGCTCGCCATACAATGTTGCTGCTTGCAACCTTAGTTTCAACACAGACAGGTCTTGCATCCGTCTCTGCAATTTACCAGCTGTGTTGATTTCACTGACGCTGCTTTGTTTGGAGCCAAGGACAATACCACGGCAGCTGGTCATTCTCTCCACCTTGATTATCGTTGCAGGAGGGCCCCGGGTACCTCTGACACACAATGCAGGATTCCTCATCCGGGTTTCCTGATCTTACGCTTTCTATTCTTGAGGCTTCATGAAAGTAACAATTCCTTGTAGAAAAGGTCAAGGGAACTTCCCTCGTTGTGATCACCTTTGGTTTCACAGTCTTTCTCCTCATGCTAAACTGCCACCTTGGAACTGTTTCCTTGTGTACTTTGCCTCGCTCAGAGTGTGCTCTCGTGCTCCACCTTTCATCCGTGTGGGGGAAGTGTAATGGAAGTCAGGTGTGCACGGTGGTCAGTAATTGCCTGACCATTGCATTGGGACACGTCTGGTATACGGTGTTAATCTATTTTCTCTCATAGTGGGCTGTCTGTGAGAAAATGTTTGTGTTGTGAAAGGGGTGGGAGGTTGTGCTCCTACATATCCTACCTAGTAGAATGGGGTAAAGGTGTTACAGGCAAGGGGATAACATGCCGCATCGTCCGGTGTCCCACTCCAACTGCCCAATATCCCTCACACGGGTGATCCTCCTGCACTGATCCACCCCCAGGAACTGGATCCAAAAGCGATGGCCGCGTCCTGGCCACCTGGATGACAGATCCCTGGGGACTAGTGGGTGAGACACCTTCTGGTTTCTCACAGTTCCCAGGCTCTGGGTTGCCACCAAATATCTGTACCTGCAGGGTGTTGCTATCTGGGTTTCCTTGACTTCAGAAAATCTGCCTACGGACCTCACCTAGAAGCCTGGCCTACGTATCCTCGCTGACACCCCGCCTACTCACTGTGAGCTACCATGTAAGGCGTGCAGGACCCTGTTAGGTTTTTTAAAACCAATTTTATTTTCACACTTTCAAGAAAACCATATCAATGGTGTAATTACAAGCAGAACAAACTGTGAACAAAATCTGTATCTCATAACTAAAATCTGCAAATCAAGAATTAGTAATTCCAATGCATATAATAAGAAACAAACAAAGACACATACTCCAACAGAGAGACATTTGTAAGGGTGCAGAGTGAAGGCTTAGACACGGATGTGACATGGTTTTAGTTAAAGACTTATTTAAAGAAATTGGTAGGTTGGAATACTGCCCCTCTGTTCCTAAAGCTAAGAGGGGTTTCACTGTCTCAAATAAAACAAATGAGAAAGTCATAGAAAAAGCCAGTCAACTGTTGTGTCCAAAAAGCCTATTTCTGATCCTAACACTAATAACTTCAACTAAAGTGCAAGGGTGGTGTCTTCTTGCAGTTGGTGGTGAAAAGTTCTTCGCAAACAAAGTTACCAATGTCTTTGGCTGTTAATAAAAGCGATGAAAACAAATGTACTGAAGTGCCACAATGTTGGGTCTCCAAGTGATGCCAAACAATGTTCTCTGCGCCAGGGGAAATGCCTCCCTTTCCCTGTCTTTCTGAGGCTTTCACAATGATGCAAAACAATGTTCTTTAATTTCGGGTGTCCCACTTTTCTGACCCACATAGAGGGTAGGTCTGGTACACTCACCTGCCAGACACTACCAATGGGATCATACACTTCTGCATTTGAGGATCCCCTCCTTGTATTATTCTGGGTCCCAGACATTCGATTTTCTTAAATTCCCTTTGTTCCACAGTTAATGTGGGTTCCTTCTCTATCCAGTACTTTGACTATGAAGAACTGCAAATGATTAAGCCTTTCCTAATTCACAGGCTTTCATATGGGTACGGGTCCCAGACTTGCAGTTCCATGATTGCTTGGTTTACTCGCCTACCAAGCATACATTGTTTATTTTCTCTCTCTTTGCATCTTAGAGTCCCAGACCCTCCTATACCACTCTCGGTATCCGTTCCCTGGCATCCAAGGACCTCCAGCACCTCTTGTGTCTCTTGCATACCCTGTTTGTGTGGTTCCCGTCAATGCTGGCAACTCCCAAACAGCTGTGTTCCTCCACGAGGCTCCAGTAGCGTTTTGGTACTTCATTTTCAGCTGCAGGTTGCCGTCCCTCCCGGCAGTGCGGTTTCCCTCTCTGACACTTCGCAAGGCTTTGCAAGGTCCGGAGGTACCGTTTGGCAGCAGCAGCCCATGTGGTCCCTTTGTCTTGGACTACGCTAAAGTTCTCTTCCTCCTCGTTACACAGCGGCCCGTTCTGCTTCGCTCTGTCCACCAGGAAGGTGTCTCTCGCGGTTCCTCTGGGGAGGAGCGTTCTTTGGTTCGGCTTCTCTCTTCTATTTTGTATCGGATCTGCCCAATCAGATCCCGAGAAAGACTAGACTAGACTGTTCACTCCGGTTCTCTGAAGTGATCTTCATGTTTCCACCCATCTTCTTCTTCACAGTACTATATTGTGGAGGTCTGACATGCAAGTTTTGTCCTTTTGTGTCCTGGTACTTTAAGGTGTAGGGATGGTGTACCTTACATAAAACTGTATATATTAAGAGAGAAAAGAAATCAAAACATAATTCTAAATTATTTAGTAATTGTGATCACTGTTCCAAATATCTCACATAGATACAATTCAAAGTATTGACAAAAATACAGTTGTACAAAAATACAAATAATTTTATTGCATTAAAATCCTCAATAGTAAAAAAAAAAAAACAGGTAAAGTTGCACAATGTGTAACAAACAAAAAAGCATCCACAATACATAAAAACTGTACACAATACAATTACATAAAAAACATTGATTCAGAACTTGATTGAACTCCCAACACCTAGGCCTTAGAGTGAATTAATATTTTACCCATTGTGTTGTGCTGTAAAATGCCTAACATTTTCAGTCCCTACAATTCATTAATGGAACCTTCTTCAGGGGCGGAAAAAGCCACAAAGTCTACGTCGACTGACATATGCGCAACCTGGACTCTACAGCGTAACAAACACCCAAAACACTAGAGGGTAAAAAGGGACACCAACAGTGTTTGTGGAACACCACCAACAACAACTTAATTCACAGATTACATCAGACTAGAAAAGCAACCCAAAGAGTGCTCATTAATGCACCATCAAACACCAAAGTTTGGCCACCATAGCTGCTTCTAGTGCTTGGTATTTTCTCTTTCAGTGCAAATGTGCACTCTTGCTCCTCAAAGTGGGGCAGGAAATTATTCCCAACAGCGGTCTTGTGAGATGACTTCCACCAGAACACTACAGATAAGTAGTTAAATCCAAATGAGATACATTACCCATAAACTTAACCTTAATTATACATTCCCCACAGTCAGACACTCTACAAAGCCCACCTGTTTGTCAAAGATCCAAAAACAGTTGGGCGCCCAAAAATAGGGAATCGTGTAGTTACGTCTCAGGTGCCCTTGGGTCTTGTTTCCATAGGCCATCTGTATTAGAGTACAACAAAATGGGCTGGTACCCCGATTCTATGTTCAAATCGAGCAGCTGCTTCGAAATCATATACAAGGGAATATTCCTACCCCTACACTCTCACCCTTTCCTGGAATATTGCCCCAGTATTAGTTCACCAAGCTATGAAGCCACACCACTAGCAAGAATGGACTCACTCATCTACAAAGTGCACATCAATCACTCTTATTTTTAAAAAAGAAAATGGGATCTAATGCCCACAGTTGCTAGCGTGCGACTCCACAAGCCACCATGCATCACGAATATTGCGTAGCAGATTCCAACATTAGCACCGTCTGTGTCGCCATCCCCACTGCGCCTTAGTTTAACTTTTCACACACCAAAAAGTGCTTAAATGACTGCAGAGCACAATTGCCCACAACCAAAAGGATACTTATTGTTCCGTTGCGGAAAAGTCTGCAACGTAAATGTTTACATGAGAAATGTGCAAACCACAAAAGGTTTGTACATTTCCCATGCAAACACGCATTCAAAACCACTACATACCCACACCCCCAACATACCCACAACACTCCCCCACCCACACTCTCAACACACTCCCACCCACACCCCCAACATAAACAAACCCTACTTACCTTTTTTACACGCTGAGTCCCTGCAGCGCCAGTTTCCTTTCACTTCCGTAAGAGGAAACCGGCTCTGCAGGGTCCTTTTCTTTTTTTTTTCTAGGAAGCTGCAGGGTTGTCCCCCGCAACGCCCCGCTCACTATACCACACAATATAGTGAGCGGGGTGTTGCAGGGCACACGCCCGCAGCCCCCGCAGTCTTTTTTTTTATACTTACCTACAATGCTACCACCAAAGGTTCGAACTTTTGGTGTTTGAACCTTTGATGGTAGCATTTTTCTGACCTTTTGTACGGTCTGACCTTTTTTTTGGTCCGATCGTACAATTCAGTTTGTACAGCGAGATAGATAGTGCCATAAAGGCTACAAAACACAAATGATGGGCTCCGGAGGAATAGCTCACCATTTTCCTCCTGCCGCTGTACCTCTTAGTTATTAGATCGAACCCCATTGCTTGGACCTCAAAGCTTAGTACTCTCTAAAAGCAGCGAGATAAACAAAGGACTCATGGTGACAAAATCATGTCTCAGGAGGAGCATCATCTTGGATAGGGCAGGGCGTATAATTAGAATAATTCAAGTTTACACCTAGGCGACCAGAGGGCCCAATCACTGTTGCTACATGAAATGTCAACATTTATAAGGTTCTTCCATACATCTATTGACAAATCTTGCATAAATACAGCTTTTTACACGTTGAATGATCAAGTTTCAATGCAAAAACACAACATCCAAAAACAGCAGTGCTGTTGTGACTCATAATTGCATTTTCGAAAAAAAAAAACATGTACATAGTGGATGACAATTTTCATAGTATAGTCTTTCTCTTATTTGTATCGTCAAGATTTCTATACTTCTACTCATGCCCAAAATCGACAGATCTTTTGATTCCAATACCTGACAAGTATAAACTACTTTTATTGTAGTAGAGCTCGAAAAAGGACCCTTCTGTCTGGTCATTCGATGGTGTCAGCATGGTGTTTAATCTAATGCTAAGGACACATTAAATCACATATTTTCTGAGGACCCAATATGGCATTCACTGGCAATGGGACACATTATGCCATTCAACACCCTCATTGAGACCCATGATATGGCTTTTAGTTTTAAAAATCAGCCTCTGTTCAAAAGTAAGGAGTCTCTGATTGATCACTTCCTTACTTGGGCCGTTGATTTTCTTCAGAATAACCCACTCAATATCATCATCGGTATGTCCCTTTTCCATATAGTGTTTAACGAGGGGGGCCTGTAAAATGTTTTTGACATAGCTGCAATGTTCTATTAATCTGGTCGTACATTTCCTGTTGGTTTCACCCAAATATCTCAAACCACATGGGCAGACTATCATATACACCAAATTATTACTATTGCAGTTTGTGTGTTCTTTAATGACCCATTTTTCTCTTAGACCAATGTCTACTTTTGTAGTCTTCGTAGTGAATTGACACAACACTGTCCACAAGCAAAACGCCCTATCACAGGCGTCATTCCCCATAGTGTGGATTGTTTTGTAGTCGTAGATGGTTTGTCAGAAATGTCGTTTCTCATGATAATGTTCCTGATGTTTTGGCTCCTCTTGAAAGCTTTCAATGGCATTACTTCTTTCTTTTTGAAAATCGTTTCCCATTCCTCATGATCACAGATTTAATACTGTAGGACAGATCAGAGAAAGTGTTCACGCACACCAGTCCTGTATCCTTTTGTTCTTTTTGGGGCCTGTCTTCCAAAAGGGCCTCACGATTGTTGTTATAAGCCCTCTTGGCCGAGGTGCTGACCAAACGTCTAGGATAACCTCTACATATCAGTTTTTTAGCAAGGCTGTTTGCACTATCTTCATAGTGTTTTCTGCTGCTATTTCTTTTCAACCTCAGGAATTGACCAAAAGGTAAATTGGCCTTGATATGGTTTGTATGATGACTAGTAAAATGAAGGAGGGCATTCTGATCTGTGGGCTTAGTGAAAGCTTTAACGCATTATTTTCCTTCCTCATGAAAAACAGTGATGTTCACATGTGTAAATGTGCTATTGTAAGACATTTCTGATAGTAATCGACATGCTGTTCTTCAAATAAATACAAATTAAAAAAATACAAATACCTCATCAGAATCTATGGTAATTCATGTGGTGTAATTAGCCCACCAAGTACCCTGAACCATGATATAAGTAGTCCTAAAGGCCCCACTATGGTTAATCAAGTACTATATTTTGTTCACTCCCCATACAATTAGTTTGAACCTGTACTCCGACTTGGACAATCCAGCCATGATATCATATACACACTTCTGGAGCATGGGTAAGGGTAAATAGAAATATGTGATTGTATGACATTCCATCTCCTGCGGACAGTGTTCACAGTTTTGCACACTGAAGGTGCAACACTTGCAGTGACTGACTAGAAGCATGAAAATGATCAGACATTCGCAGATGATGATACCAAGAAATACCACAGACACTGTATGCCTTTCTGTGCCCTTCTTTTCTGTGTGAATACACCTGGATTTTATGTAACTGTCATTAACCCCCCCCCCCCCAAAGTCTAATTATCATTATGAGGGATTTTGCCAAGCCTTAGACACAGGACTTTGTAGCACATCTTTCATAGAGGGGTGGCCATGCTTGCCTTTTCAATTAACTTTCAAATGGCATTTGTGCTAAACAATAAATAGGGTGTATGTGTGAAACAAAATCAGGGGTATCATTCAGGGGTAAGGTCTTTAAATCTTTATTTTATTTGAAGTGTGTAGTCTTGGGGCACCCATGTGGGTCTGCACATAACTCGAGGGTTAATTCAGACTGGAGCCTCACTTCAGTTTGGTCGGAGGCGCATACCTCCACATTGCACCAAGTCCAGGTCCCTCTTTGCGAACAATGGATACATTTGTGCATTTCATGAAACAAAGGGCACTATCTTCCACGTACAGTCAATGTCATTTGAATAATAGTGATGGTCATCGTCAACCAAAAAACATGAGATTCTTACTTGGTGGCTAAGCCAGGCGAGACTTGCACATAAAGAATCGGACAGGGGGACAGAAATTCAGCAAGAACCGCAATCCTGAAAGTTACGCCCCTTGGGCATTAATTGGTCTAAGTGGTAAGCAGACAGTTATGAATTCATGGCACTAGTTCATGACTTTAGTGCAGAAAAATAAACCTCAAATTTGACCTCAATAGTCTGTAAAAACAGATGTGGCACAAATCCCAACCCACTTACGCTCACAGAATGTTGCGGTAGATGGCGAGGTGGGTAAGGTGCATTAATGATTTGGCCTCAGGATGCTTCAGTTTTGCCACACGGAGTGCATGCCGCAAAATGGCCATTTTCGGCTAGCGATGACTGGCAGGGTTTGGGTGAAGCTTCTAGTTGATACGTTTACACTGCAAAACTCTGAAATTCTTCTCAGATTTGACACCACAGATTTCAGGATCAACTCGTACAAAAGAACCTGGCTATGCTGACCTCTTTCTTGGTCGAATTAGCTAGCAACTGCCATTCTTGCTGGCACCTACCCAAGCACAGTCTAACATACAGTCAGCTGAAATGTTAGTGAACCCAACCAACAACCAGAAAGGCTGGGGAAAAACAAAATATAAATACAGTAAAAACACTGCCTGTCCAATATCGAATTTTAGCTCCTCCTTCCACTCACTCATGCATGCATGCATTGCTAGCAGCCGCACGTTAAGGTACACGATCGAAACATGTAACTGGGCATCATGCTCAACAACTCACTACTACTGCATAGATTTCACAGTAACCCTCATAAATCCCCCCGAGAAATGTGAACCGCATGCTCTCAGAATAGACACTGCTTGCTCCTTTAAGTATGCATAAGACTAAGCTTCAAAAGTACAGCACCCCCAGCGGAGCACAATCTAGACCCTCACACTCAGTACCAAATGGTACAACACTGGGTACACAGTCCAAGCAAAGGCTCTTCCTTTCACGCAGCTGGGCAATCCCCTGCACATGCCCAAAGCCCTGCAAGTCCGGAACAGTGGCATATGTGCACTACACACGTTTCAATAGACTATATCAAAAGCAAAAATACAAGAAAATGACATTTTCAAAATTTTATTACATTTGCAATTGACGCCCCCCAAAAATAGAAAACTGTAAAAGTGCATATTAAAATAATTATTCAAGTTCTCATTGTGCAACCAAATGTAACAAAAAAAAACACAATTCCCAAATATTAAATAAATAGGCACTAATGAAGTGTGCATCAAATATAGTTCTATTCGAGTGTATGCTACCAGAAAGTCCATTAAAAAGATATGGATTACAATGCGAGATACCAACCCCCCATATATACACATTAAACAATCGTTTGCCTAGAAATGTTATAAATGCGTAAACCGTGTCTCACCTAATCAAAGGTACGACAATTCTGAATATTAAAAACAGCGCAAAACAATCAAATATACATAACATTATGAACTTTGTAAATAAGCAATGTGAAAAACACATTTAGGTGAAAAACTAATTCTCTCGGAAAGCTTAGAAAATGTCAACTCCATCCCACCATCTTCCTTTCATTCCCCAAGTATTAGGCTCCTATAATTTACTATAAAAAGAGGGAAGGCATCTGCTAAACCGCTGATGTTCAGATACAAAAGATAAACAGTAAATAAAACAGATGCTCGCATTGGGGTACATCTGAGTCCCTTCCAACCGTCATGTTTAAAGTGAGAAACATAACTTGTTCCGAAAACAATTTTCAATAAAAAAACATTGCTGTGTCGTAGAAAATTGATGTACAAATTAACAATGAATAAAAGAAAATCCGCTAGAAAGATCTTTCATCCTCACACATTTAAAAACAGGACCTTAAATTAGTTATTTAGTACAACTCTTCGAATTTGAATTTTAACCGAACATGGCTGGCATGGGGAACCCATTTTGTTCCGTCACATTGTCCAAAGGCACCCGTGTCATATTGTATATCTCGTGCAGCAACTATTTTATCCAACGCGTGTGGAAGAGAACTTTGAGGCAGGTTAGAATTGCTTTTTGAAGTCATTTAACAACTGTAGGTGTATGTCCTTTTCCTGTGACAGAAAAACAAAGCAATTCACTGTGAACAGATTCTTCAGATACAAAAATACATCTGGTGTGGTCGGGATTAGATTGGGATGTAAAAATATAGAATTTGTCATGTGGGAGAATAACCTCTGGATCAGTTCCTCTCACTGAAGAACCATTTTTGGTAGTCTGAGTTGGAGCATGGTCGTAGCAGAGGGGCTGGGTTACCGTCGTGACTTTTCGTCTCAGCTTGAATACATTTCTGAGTTTGTACATGGAAAAGAGTACCGTCCTGAAAAAGAAGACCACACAATATTAGAGGATTTGTACAACTCCTACCTCTTATATATAGATGCGCATGTTATGTTATTAGTCATTTATACTGCACACATCGCCACCATATGGGTCTACAGAGCCTCCTCAGTGTACAGGCAAATTGTGAAACAAGGGCTATGATGTGTGAAGTAACCACTGAGACAAAGGTAAGTGGCAACTATTTTACTAAGCCAAGAGGTTTTACAGCCCAGCAGCAGAATTGACACAGATCTGCTGCCTCCAACTCCCTCTCAACCGACCTCCCTCACATTCCTTCGTCTCCCTCAACAACCACGCCAGCATTCCAAATTCTAACCAGATTTTGACGACAACAAACAATACGTAAAATCATGGCACATGCAACCAATAGAAACTTAATTTGAACAACATCATCTAAATATCCTGATTACCAGGACAATTCATATACCTACCTAGTAGTTTAATAAATCTCATCGGACGCATACTTCCCCTCGTTTCTAATGCAACAGGCACTCCTCCATTCTCTCTGCTCTCCTCTCTCACGTGACCATCTTCCCAGTTATCTCTCCCTAAATATTCTCTCTCTCCATACTTACTCTCCCCAACTGAAATGCCTTCTCACGCCATTTCTCCCAACTAGTTTCCTTGCACATTCCTCCTCTACACCGAAATACTCAGTGTACATTCCATATTGTTCCATCATCCACTCTCGCTGCTTTAGCAAATAGTTCCATGACTCAAGTTCAGAAAATGTTGACATTCCTTTGTCTACCATCCTATCCTTCACTCTCACACCTCCAACTTTGATGATCGCTCACTCGTTCAACTTCGTCCTTCCTCCTTTCGCAACATGCTGCTGTCTTTTCCTTATTCTCAATCTCCCTCCCTCCAGGGTGTATGCATCTCCTTTACTCATGGAGTGCACCCAATATGGACTCACAGAATTTAATCTCCGGCCTGGCATTAACTCAAATGCAGAAAGGCCTGTCAGCCTATTTGGGGGATGACCTGACACTCCAAATCGTTTCCTCCAATGCCTTCTCAACATCCATACCGTTCTTTCCAGCCATTTTGTATTGAGTCCACCACCACCAGGTTAGACCTCTCTACCTTCCCATTAAATTCCTGCCTATAATTCAATGTGAATCTCCACTTCAAACCTTTCTACTTGGTATATCCTGCCAATTCTTTACTGCTAAATTGTGGCCCATTATCACTTAGCATTACTTTGAGGTATACTTTCTTTCTGAATATCTGCTCTAAAAATGCAATCACATCATCCACCTGTGTATGCATCACTATTTTCACTTCAGGCCAACTCGAGAAATAGTTCACCATAATTAAAATAAACTTTATCCTCATCCCAAACGCATGGTAAGGACCTTAAATGTCAATGCCTAACCGTTCCCATATTCCTTCGAGTGAATCCACATGAATATCCACCTATTTGAAAATGTTCAAGGCCTTAGCGGAATTGTCGCATGGCCAACAACTTCTGACTAGTATCTCTGCAAATATGTCCACCCCTGGCCACCAATACTTGTCTCCAATCTTCCTCTTGGTACCAGTATTACCAGCATGTCCCCCATGAACCAAATCCGCCAGCTACTTCCTCAACGACATCCGTGGCACCAACATATGCCTCCTCAAAAAACCTCTGCCTTCCATTTGATAACTCATCCTTCACTTTTCAAAACAGCCAAGACTCTCCTCAGTATGTTTCTTTTCCAGCCATCATTTTACCCAATTCCCAACTTCTCTAAGTAATGCATCCCTTTCCCTCTCTCCATCCATCCATCCATTCTTCCTGTGTCACCGCCTCACCTCTTCCCATAGGCACACTAGCTACCACTTCATCTGCCTCTTCTGCCACACAATTCCCACACATCATAGGCATATGTGACAAAAAATGTGCTACCTTGTTCTTCGCCCCAGCACATTTTCTATCACATAATCAAATTCTTGAGCCTTCAGACTCAAAACGAGCCAATCGTGGGTTAACGCTTCCCAGTACAAACTGTACTTCCACCAACGGTTTGTGATCCGTCATCACAATAAAAGGATTTCCCACATTTATAATGGCAGAAATAATTTAGACCCCACATACACGCTAACAATTGCTGCTCGATAACCAAGTACCTGAATTCAGTTTCTGTCACAGAACCCGAAGCAAGATTTTTCGCTTTTCTATTTCTCTAATCCTTTGCAAAATCTCTACTCCCAATCCTTTCATGCTAGCATCTACAATTATCACGTTGGTTCCCCAACCACAAATTCACCCAACTCAATCGTTGAACAAATTCTCTCCTTTAATAAATTCCATGGCCATGTCTCGCATCCTTTCTCAACTATTCCCTCAAGTGCATCGTTATTTCTGCAAAATTCTAAAACTTTTTTATAATTATCTGCTAATCAGAGGAATTACATCAACTCATCCTTATTGCATGAACACAGCACATCTTTAAATCGCTGCCATTGCCTCCACCATTGGCATGTAGCCTTGACTGTTTATAAAGTGCCCTAGATATTCCACTTCTTTCACCCCACACCTGCATTTCGAAGGTTCTATAGTCAATCCACTCCCTTTAAGTTTCCTTAACACTTCATGTAGTCTTATCATAATCTTCCGTTCGCTTGCCACATATTAGAATGGCATCCTAATATGCAACAGTTCCTTCGATCCCTTTCAGTAAATGTGTCATTGTCCTCTACACCAGCGCTGCAGCAGACGCCAATCTAAAAAGCATTCTCTAAAACGTGAACCTTCCAAGGGTGTGATGAATGATGTAAGTTTCTTACAATCCTCCATTAACTTGATCTGATAAGCCACTGAAAGATCGAGTGTCGTAAACACACTCATCCCCCTTCTACAGGTCAACATCTCTGCTATCCGACATAGCAGGTACTTGTCAGTTAGGATATTGTTATTTAACCCCATGAAAAATACACACCCATGTGTATCCTACCAGACTTCTTAAGGGTCACCACTATTGGACTCACCCACTCGGATGTTTCTATTGGTTCCATTACACATTTGTGATTCAGCCTACTAACTTCTTCCTAAACTTCCTTCCTCAAAGGCAGCGCTATGTTGCGGCCCTTGTGCGTCAACTGGTTGTGCTCCTTCTTTCAGGACTATTCAATGGGCATACTCCTTCAGACAGCCTATCAATGTTGTGAACTTTTATGGATAAATCTCTTCAAAATTATTTTATTTCGTTTCTATGCTCAAAACAGGTAATTTAAAGTGGGAACCAGCTTCATCTCCAAAGCGGCCTAATCTCGCCACCCTAAGACAGTCACACCTTTCTTTGCAATGTAAACCTTCACTACCGCCAACCTACCTCTAAACTTTGTCCACGCTTGAAAAAAGGCACCCTATGCTAAATCTACAGCTAGGAACTCTTTGTTGAGTTACCATAATTTCCACCGACGCTGCCGCGGGGCAATTTGCCCTATTGGCAATGTTTACATCGTCATAGGAATAGCACTGAGAAATCGGTTTATGAGGAACACTCGAAGGTTTTGGCCAAAAAACGGATACAAAAAGGGACTACCCTAAAATGTTGGTGCATAAAAGCATTTAAAGAGCAGGTGCATAAGAGCATTTAAAGAGCACTGAACAACAACTGTGAGTCCGTTTTGGAACAAACTCAATGCTGGAGGGGATGCTGACAAGTTGGTCTGTGTAAATACATACACCAATTTGTCTTGGAAAACAAAAGGCATAATTCTGAAACATTGGGGCATTATCGAAAAAAGGCCCTTCTGATTTGGTCCGCCCATTGTTTGCTTTTAAACGCAACAAAGATTTGAAGGATACAATTGGTCCATACCGACCTAGGGCCCGAGACGCAATCGTCCCGCACTCATCGATTTATGGGGCTTGACAATCAAGGTTGGGCATGCACTGTGTGATAACTGTTCAATGTGTGCACAGACTATATGCAGCACTGACATCAATCTAGGGCTTCAGACCCTTGGAAGCAACAATATTTCACAAACTGCAACACCAGTAGAATAATTTATGCTAATAGGTTCCTGTGCAATTTGTTGTATATTGGTATGTCGATGATGAAGGTGAATGTGTGAGCGCAAGAGTTGTATTAAGAACAAAAATGTAACGGGCCCTCTGGTGAATCATTTCGCAACTGCACTTCATAAAGAACCAGACTTCCAATGGACTGTGTTGGTATCCAATCTCAAAGGAAGCGATGCCGAGAAGAAGCTACTGTGCCTGGAACATACTCATCGTTAAGACACGCTCACACAACATTGGTCTTAATGAAGATTATGGTGTTGATGTAAATTCTAGTGGTGCTATTCGTTCTGGTTTTGGTTGCCTGATGGTGCCGGTGTATTATAATGGCGCTGAAAGAACATACTGCAGCCTACGACATCTTGTAATGAAAATATCGGTTCTAGTCATGCAGTAGATTATTAATCAATGATGTATGTGTTTCTAGTGCTGATTTGTGGTCATCTTATATATGGCCCTCACTCTCCAATGGGGGATTTGTAGTGCATTGACTATTTAGGCTTTCTTCATAATGTCGTGATATTATGTTACTTGTTCAATGTATAATTTGCCATGGTGTCCACATAACAATTCTGTGTTTGTGTTGTCCCTTATTACATGGATACCTTTCTCAAGCATGCAGAATGCCCAGTAGTTCTGGATTCTTTGCCTATTTAAATATGGCGCCTGTTTTCCACATACAGAGTTTGATTTACACAATATACCCAATATGACAGCCAGGCTACTGAGCTGAGTAGGATGATTGAACAGAGCAGGTTTTGCATTCCTCCGGTGTGTTTATATGACTCACCATGGTCTTGAGATGTCGTTTTGCATCTCATGCACACAGCGAGCGTTGACTACTATAACCGTGGGGTCTCCTATTTGACATAAAGTAAGGCTTTATATGGGAAACGCATGACCAGTAATAAACGTGAGTGCCATCTGCACTCACCATTTGTGGCGTGTTTAAACTTGGCACCTTCTTTTGGTTTTTGCTTTGGTTTCCCTTGTGAACTGTTCACTCTGGGTACTTCCAATTGCCATGAACTTCTCCACAACTTGTGGTTGCTATGTTTTTCCTGAGGGACGTTTTGATTCTCACTTCATATCTTGAGTGCCACGTGATATTGGTTTAGTTTAGCATTTTCTAACCCTTTATTTTGGTTCTCCTTCCCCTCTGTCTTTCTGTTCGTGTGTTTTTAGTCAGGTGCTTTCCACCTAATAAGGGATTATGGTGGATTCAAGTGGCCCAGCGCCCAGCTACAAATCTTTATCTGCTGAATGCAGATCCCAAGTGGACATATTAGGTAAGACATTTATATGATATGGCATTTATAACGTGCCTGTACACAAGTGTTTCCAGGCGATAAAGAGGTTGTCTCTAGTTACTAGAAGAAACATTATCAAATAATGTGTTGGCACGAATTCCTCATTTTAAAATAAAATCTTTTGGGTTTGTTGCAGGTATCCTTCACCACAAACATTTTTTCTCTGGCCCCTGAAGAAAATCCTATACATTGACGTTAGGGATTGAAACATGTAGGGCATGTTACAGGGTCTTCCATCTGTGTACTTTGGTGGAGATGATTTCCTCCTTGACTTCTACAATATAGATTTAGTGGTCATATGATTCATGGTTGCTCTTTTGTGGAGTTTTATGTCAACACATGAACTGTTGTTTGTATGTATATCTTCATAGCACTGTTGTACTTTATACCATGGTACTCTTCATGTTGTATGTACTGTTAGACCAATGCGGTCTATCTAGTCGTATGCACTTTGTTTTTAATAATGTGAAAATATATAATATGTATTTGTACTTTGAAAAATGAGGTGCTAATTGAGTATTGTCCTGAGTAATATAGGGTATTACGTTTTTCCAATTGCTCTCTATATTGGGCAATCGGCCTTACTGACTAGAGTCCTGTAGATGTATTGTTAACGGTTGCAAATAGCCCATCATTGTGATCCTTGGTACCCTCAAATCCTCCTGCATTCTTTATGTTCATGTCTATGTATAGGAAATGTGTAACGCGCCTTAGGCCAAAGGCAAACTAGCGCACAAATAACAGTAAAACAAAACAGGACCATAAAAACAGATAAAAACAATAAACAAAAAACAAAAAAGGCATAAAACAACTAGCAACAGTAATAAAATCACTAAGAATAAACGATTAAAGCACAATAAGATTGGCAGGGTAAAACTAACCAGGACAAGCTAGACACTTCAAGTAAAAGATAAGGTCTAAAGAGCCTTCTTGAAGGAAAAAAATTAAGGGTCCAATCATCCTCGGGTTCGCGCTTAGACGCCTATGGTTATTAAGCGTGTTATAAATAACCTATCATATCATATATCATATCAATAACAATTTTATTGTATTTTCTGCCGTTATTCCTTCATGTTCCATTGCTCCCAGATAATTGCCCCAATATTCCTTCCAATCTCCCCAAGGAATTGCTGGTTCTCCTGGGTTGAGGAGAAAACATGCTAGGGGGTGTATTGTAATGTCCTGCATCTTCTCTTATTTATTCTCGTGCCCCCCACTGTTGTCACTCTTCCATATCTTTCCTTCAGTAGATCACTGTATTAAAGCTTTGTGCTTTATTCCTGTATGTCGTTATTTCTAAGCAGCATGCATTTGTGTGAGCGTTTGTCCTGTTGCTTAGCAACATCAACAAATTCTCCCTTCGATTCAGTGCGCCTGTCTTCCCGACGCTGTTAGATGCTTTTCTCTAGCTCCCAGTGTGTGGCCATCAACGGCTGTATACGCTTGCGCCCTTAGCTTGTGGCACCTGGCCAGTGCTCTCAGGTTCCCTACTCCATCCCATATGGGCACATACTCGCACTGTGTCTACCTTGCCTGCTGCTCCTCACCTCCTAGCCCGGTCCAGAGGTGCAGCAGTCTTCACTCGGCATACAGTCCTCCCAATGTATGGCTGCAGGGCTGTTTTCCTCATCGCCAATGTGAAGTAACCACTGAGGCAAATGTGGTAACTGCTTTATTTTTTTTTGTTTCATTTTTTTTATGTTGTGGTAACTGCTTTATTAAGCCAAAAGCTTTACCAGCCAGGCAGCACAATTGACACACAGCTGCTGCCTCCAGCTCTCTCGGTCAACAAACCTCCCTTCACATTCCCCAGTCTCCCCCAGCAATCCCTCCAGCATTCCAAAGTACAGATTCTAACCAAACAAGATACAACACACACCACATAATCAAGACACAAAATTAAAGGCCACTGTTGTAAGGTAGGTTCCACATCTTAAATTCCAAAGGGATATCAACATTGTAAGGTGTCACGCTACTTCAAACTTAAGCTCCGCTGGTAAGTAAAAGTTTGGATATTAAACATCAGGAAACGATCACTAACAATTATTTTGCTCAAAAGGCAAATGTGCATCTACCAAAAATTCAGTTACACAGCCTTCACATATACTGTGCTCGGTCATAATTATACCACTTATTTATTTTTAAAGGGTCGTTTTTTCAAGCTCATCTTGGTTGCATTACAGTACAGGTTTAGCTTCTGCATGAACAATAATGTTAAGCTAATTCCAAGGTGATTTTCCACTTTCAAAAACTTAAAACAATGGTAAATAGATCAGCTTTGCTTACACATGCTTTTCTTTGCAGGGCAATAAAGAAGCCCGATGCAGCAGCTCATCTCGAAAAAAAATCTTCCTTGCATGAAATTCAATCAAATGCAATCTCTCTGTCCCGTTCCATTTGTGGTAGGCCAGAAAAAGGAGGAGGACAAAGAGGTGGCATTCTACCCGAAATTATATTCAAATCATAAATAAAAAGGTCTATCTAGCCCTACCAAACAGGGGTTTTCCCTACCTAAACAGAATCTAACTAGGGTGCTCGTCGTCAGTGAGGTTGTCCAAACAGAATAGTACATTCTACTCTGACCCTACCACTAATTATCAACTAACAAAACAAAAAGGGGTTCCATGATAAGGGCCCCTTCACCTGTTACAGACCTTCTCAACCTTAATAGTTTATCTTGAGATAGTTCCTTGTAACATAGTTAATCGGTTCCTTTAATTTCTCAATGGGACTCTTCCACCTTCTCTCATGTATCCCCTTGTTCCTCAATTCGAGGGTCTTGAGCTCTACATTTCTTTGGGTTTCTTTTGCCTCAATATCATTCTTACCTGTTTCACAGTCTCATATTCCACAGAGACCAGTGTCCCCGATCCCTTGTATCACTTTGTTATCTTCCCAACCATTGAGACAATTGTTACCAGTCTTTTCTTTAGTGTCCTTTCTACTTTTATATTCACTGGGACGAGTGTGAGGAATCCCTCCGTCTTTGATATATACTCTGCTGTTTTCACACTGTTTTGGACAGGCAGGAGCCCCTTGATATTGGTTATGTGTTCTGTGGCTTGCACAGTTACTGGGACGAGTATGATGAGTTTCTCTGTATTCGTTATACTCTTCACTGCTTTTACTATTACTGAGACGAGTATGATCAGTCTCTCAGGATTCTTTATATTTGTTACTATTGTTACAGTTACTGGGACAAGTAGAATTAACTTCTTGGTATTCGTGATACTCTTGCTTGTACAGCGCCTGCCCGTGGCCCCTCGCGGTTCTCCCCCTATTCCTGTCACCTCTAGGTTGGCATCACCGGTTCTTATTGTGGGGTCAGGATCACGCCACCTCGATAAGGACTTCCTGCACCTTCCTTTTCTTCTCTGCTTCGGACTCCACAGAGTATTCTGCTGGATGGTCTTGGCGTTGTCGTCGGACCACGCAATCCGTCTCAAGGTCACGCCACCACCTGGCAATGCCCGCCCAAACCCCCCTCCACCCACCCGGCCCTCCCCTCCCTAGTCCCCCCACACACACACACACACACACACACACGTCATCTCCCTGCTGGCTCCTGCACAGCTTCGTTCTTCATGCTGTCTTGATTAAGGACCTACCAGAATGCTCAGGCTTCTCTCTTCCAAGTTCGAACTTCCTGGGTTGCATCTGCTCGGTGAACACAACTCTCTAAAGCAAGTACTTCTTTGGTTTGTATGCATTCTTAGCTCGGTCCTCCCCACCGGAGGATCGCGGTCCTTCTCTTTCTTACTCTTCACAGTATTCCCTAGTCTGCATAGAGGAGTGATCAGCATTACTCCTCCATCATCATCATCATCATCTCCGTAGTTGAATTGTATTGGCCTCTAATGTTGGAAGTGGTATTAAAGTAGCACACAGTAGTTTGCTGAAGTTGTGTCTTCTGAGGCAGTGATGGTCTGAGGGCTTCACGGGAAAGTGGGGCAGCGAGTTCCTTCACAGAATGGGATTTCTTGTCCTCAAGAGGGGAGTCTCTCCCTGTGAGATCCCGCTGACCACCACCGCTAGGAGGAATATTGTGTAGTGAGTTCACCTCCCTAGCCTCACAGGGAAGGGCTCCCCTCTGGAGAAAAGTGATGAGATCCTGTGAATCATCACACATAGTAATGGCAAAGACACCCAGTTCAACACACATTCATTGTCACATGTATCACTTCAAAATGCAACACAAATCTGAGTGAGAAAAATCAGGCGGCGCCATAGGTTTTAACAAACGATGTAACAAGTGTATTACATCATGTTATGCCTTTTATTCAAAGTGTGAGGATGGTTGGGGTTGTAATGTTCATCAACACTTTTCAAGGAAACTGTACGTTCTTTCCCGAGTTAGGCCCCAGATGACCTTTTACTTGCTTCACCTCCTCCTCGTCTCCGTCTCCTAGACCACGGTCTCTACCTGTTCATATTCTCCAGCCTCTGGGGCACTCCCTTTTCTATGTTCCAAGCTTCCACCCTTTTTCTCTCCCATCAAGGCCTTTGCCCTTTTCTGCTCTACCTTCCACTTGCTCAGAGCCTTTGTCTTCACCTTCTCTGCCTTTCCCTGGTCAAAGGCATCCACCTTTGCTTTCTCTGTCCTTTTTTTGGCCAGGTATCTATTCACCTGCCTTTTGGTTTCTGCTTCCACCACCTTACATTTCTGGTCTCTTGCTTTCAGTCTCCTTCAGTTTCCAGGTTATACAATTAGTTTCTCTCCTTCCAGGTCTTACAATCAGCCTCTCTTTCGAGAGGAGTTAACATTCAGCACTCCTCTCTCGGGTCTGACAATCTGCATAGCAATGTTCTCCTCCTCTCTCGGTCTTGCAATCTGTTCTTCCGCTTCAGGTTTTACAGCCAGCCCAGCAACCCTTCTCTCTGCTCCAGCAATCTTCTTCCTCTTAACACACAATCTCGCCACCTCTGTACCACAAAACTCCCTTCTATTCTTGTCATGGGGAGCTGGCCCTAATATAGTGCATGGACTGCCCATCTTTCCACGGATTGGAAGGGGGATTCAAATGCCTACTCTGGGCATGCTCCATGGGAGAGATGTTTTGTAGTCCCGAGTTCCTGGGGAAATCTTCCATTGTGGAAGCTGCCATCTTGGATTGCACTCCAGTCTGTGTTTGTTACTTGCTGGAAAGAAGCTGTTGGTTTGTTTCCCTGTTTCAGGCTTGAGAGATTCCCTTCTCTAAATTTTGCTTTGGTGACCTAATGTGGCAAACAGTTCAAGGTATATATTGAGCATTACCCCTGTGGACTAGTGGTTTTGAAAAAAATGTCTCCTTTGTTTGGTTCAGTGCTGGTATCCTTTGCCTTGCCTTTAACGGAGGGAGTGGCTGCAAGCGATTGCTTCCTTTGTGCTGGTAACAGTTCGGGAAACATGAGTTTTCTCCTCAGTGTTCCTGGTTGAGCTCTTCGTGTCCATTAACTGACCACGCGAGGACTAGGCTCCCTGCTCCCACTCTGGATATTGAATGGGTGAGGAGTGCATGTTCCCTAAGAATGTCCCCTTTGGGGGTTGAAAAACACTTTGGTGTGTTACCCCCCGATCTTCACTGTGATCTTCCAGAACCCAAATCTGTAAAGCCTTTTTGCTAGTCTGGGGTTTCCACTTTTGGAAAAGAGAACTACGGGAGATGTAGCACCTTCTTGTTGGTTTGTTAACATTGTTTGGGCCTCTTTCCTAGCCTCGGTGAACTCAGTGGGTCTTTTCTATGGTCTATCCCCTCCGAGGTCCATAATTCTACTTCCTAGATCCAATCTGGGTTTTGATTTCTTTAACAGGGGAATTATGGGACATTTCGTGTTTTGGCTTTTTTTTCCAAAGGGATTGGTCCATGCCCAGGGATATGCTTTACTGCACACAGCTGCTGTTGGGGACCGGGGATACTATACCTATGACGACGTGATCACTTCTAGAAAGCATCTCTGGTGCAAATCATGTTTTTCACTTATAATGATACTTACCAAAATTGGAAGGTTACCCAGTGTTCCTTTTCAGGGTTTGCAACATATAATCAGACTACACTTTGGAGGATTTTGGTTTCATTTGTGTTGGGTACCCTGCTTCTGCCCATTGGGGTATACTCTTTTGACAAGCTCTGACGAGAGCAAAACAAGGGGATGTAGCTACTTTCAATATACGACTAATTTTCACCAATTCATATTCTATAATACTCTACCTGGAACTGGAGGTGCTAATATAATTTTCTGTCTTTGGGTGGATGGTATTTCGCTTATCCAGCCCTTAAAGACTCTGCCAGACAGAGACATTCAAGTTGGCTAAATGGGGTATCCTTGATGTGACTGATGTGCTTCACTTGAAATGTTCCCCACCTAAAATGGAACCATAGCTGGGGTTCTATTTCTGGTTTTGCAAAATTGTTTCACTTGATGCTTCAGAGCATTTTGGTTTCACTTACACAGCACAGATGGACACTGGACTTACTCGGACTTGGGGTCTAAGAAAAAGGATCCAGCAACCTAATCAAGGATACAGGCAGGCACAGAGTACAACTTGAGGCACAACAACACTGCAAAAACGAAGAGGAGCTACCCTCCAGTATGGGATTACGAATCCCAAGATGGTGAGAGGCATTGGCATCATGGGGATTGGATGTCCAAATCATATGAGCCACTACTGACCTTCCACAAGCATGGTGTAACTGATTACAGCCTCACCAAGTGACAGTCCCTCACCGGTTTATCAGTATTATAGCTCTGTGCATGATCATGCAATGGCTGAATGTAATTTTTCTTCATAGAACTTTTGGGATAAATGCAAGTCTCACCAGGTTATCAGACCAATATTAATCTCTTGCACAAGGAAAGACATTTTAGCCCTATGGACATACTCTAGTGTGGATACAAATTCATGTACTTTCGGAGCTAGGCAAGAAAGTCTAGTCTAACCATGGAAAATGCCTGAAATAAAATAAGGACCTGGGGCAGTAGTGCCAACCAAACAGGAGGGTCGACACATGGCATGAATCACCAGTGAAAGGCAATGTTGCACCCCCTTGTTTGGCAATACTATTCCGATCTGACATTTGATTTTGTGTGCCCCCAAGCCCTGCTTTTCACTCCTCTCTGCCACTTCTCTTGCTCACTTTACATGGACCAATACACTCCCTCGCCCACCATCCTCCGTCTAATATACTTGCAGACCTACCTGCAGACCTCGTAACTTGGTGCCAAGACACACCTCGGGGTACAAGATGGTAGATGGTAAGTACACTTTGTATTCCTCCCGACAGCTATTGCATTCCATAAAAAGGTCCTGAAAAGTCAGGCTATGTGGCTGCTTTGGGCATAGTAGCAGTTCAGAGAGTTTGGAGAGGGCACAGACCCACAAATTAGGAACTAAGAGGTGGTGCATTGCAACAGGAAGAAAATTCAAGAGAGGTTGATTTGGGGAAACCCAATGCTTGACCAATCCATTATAATACCAAAAGTCTGGAGGTGGCGGCAAATGGTGTGAAGTGTCACCTATGGCACAATAATGCCTCCAAGTTGCAAAGATGGTTCAAAGCCACTAATCCACCCTCCACTACTCAAACACCCTTCTTAACACCCTTCTTTTACTCTGTAAAGATTGCTTTACAATGGCACCTTATACTACACACTTGCCACACAGCCTAGCCTTCTGACACTGCAAAACCACTTTCACTAATTAACCAATACTTCACCTGCTCCACAACTCTTCTCCACAATCTGCCACTCCTGCCTTGCCCCTGATGGTCTTTTGGTCATCCTTCATCTCTGACCTTACCAAAAAAAATAGGAAAAAATAAAAAATAAAACACAGTTCATGCTTACTGTTTCCTACTTATATTCATCCCCGTCTGCCAGGATTGTAAACTCTCCCTGGCCAATCTAGCACTGTGTTCCCCACCGGGGGAATGTTTGTATACCGAAATGTCATAAGTAGGGGCTTAAGCCCCACCCAATTTCTCAGCACGGGTTTGACATGTACCCAAGATGGCAGCCCAGGAATGCCATATATCTCAAAATTACCATTGCATGGTAGTGTGAGTGTTAGTTAACTCTTGCTCCGACTACGGAAATAGTCTGTTGTCTGGCTACCCCGAGAGACAAATGATGAGGCTACAGAGAGCTCAGAACGCAGTAGTTAATTTTGAAACTAGCAAAATCTTCCTCAATTTCACCATTGCGAAGGTCTCTTCACTGGCTCCGAGTGAAGGAAAGAATCAAGTTGAAGACTTAAATGACTTCATGGTCTTTCACCACCATACTTAGCCCAGAGCCTCAAAAGGTACCACCCAAGCCGAGCACTTAGGGCCGCAGATAAGTTTCTTCTCTGGGGTCCACCCTCTCAATGTGTTTCCAGAGGGGATCGGCGCATTGCGGTCTTTGGCCCTATACTTTGGAACTCTCTTCCATGGGAACTTCAAAACATCACGTAATTTCAGGGATTTCGCAAATTGTTGAAAACCTTTTTGTTTAATTAAGTGGCTGATTCAGACTTTGGTTTATCCTCTTTTAGACTATTGTGGAATGTCAGTTGTAGGGAAACTAAGCTATTCACACCATCTACGCCCAAATGCAGTTAAGTCTGCCAGGTTTAGCGCTATATAAATCTGTCAAATCAAATTGTTCATATTTGTGTTCGAAGAACTGGCTAGCGGGGGGTCTCCAGTCTGTCCAAGGAGTGTAGATCCCCCTCCCGTTTTGATCCCAGTGGTCTAGTGGGCCTTTGGGTTGTTCTGGGGACTGATGTAATTTGTTGGGCATCTCCACAAGATTTTCAGCGTTGTCGGGTTTGGGAGCAGGTTCTCTCTCCCCGCCACAGCTTGCTGCTACACGTCTGCTGCATAGTCGACATTTCTCTTCTGGACGCATCTCTTTCGTTCTCTCGTTGTGCGTCCTGCTTGGCTCTATAGTTTTGTTCAGATGTCGCATCTCTCCAACAGATAAGAGAAGGCTGGCAAACAATATGTCAAGGCATTGAATGAGTATATAGCGGTCTGCACAGAAACATAATAGTACAAGGGGGGGGCTTGAATTGAGGGCCCTCTCTGCTGCCACGCCCACTTCACGGGTAGGACTGGCTGTGGATTCCTCCATGGTAGGAGCCACACCCCGGCCTTAGAGGAGTTCCCATCCCCTCTTGACAATGCCAAATTACTGGTAAACATGGACATGATGGGACCATGTACGCAAGTGGATGACAAGGCAGCTTACAAATTTCCTTGCAAATGGATTGTGGGTGAAAAAGAGAGGTGGAACATTAAACACTTGTGAAAAGAGTACATTTCTGATGGATACGCATGGGACATTTTGCCTTCAGCAAACATTGTCCCGCGCTGGGAAGAGAATGCAAGAATTACAAATGTCGGAGTCATGTGAACAAAATTATCCAAGGTGCATAGGAGGACGAGGATAGGGCAGCGAACATTGTTGAAGATGTCTGTTAGGGAACCTAGCAGGAAGATGCACAAGTGCTGAGTGGCTTGTGGAAAGTGTGGATTTGATGGCAGATTCAGGGTCTACAATCATTACCTCTACCAAGGAAATGTATAAGCAGCTGTTTGGGCAGCAGAAATTATTCAAAAGGGAGAATTAATCCCAAACTGTGTGAAGGAAACCGGATCAAAAAGTTAGGATATTTCCATGGAAGCCCAGAACTCGGAGCATTTGGCGGAAGATAGAATTCACGTTACCAAGGAAGGATTTACTGTTATGGGTGAGAGACTCGGTAGAGGTTGAAACAAACACTAGATCACTGCAGTACGGAGTAATTCCTAGCCGTTGGTCAGAACATAGGGCTGGAAGAAGTATTCGAAAGCCATGAACACATTTTTCGGAAACCTTGAAAGCTTGAAGGGGTTTGTACACTGGATAAAGTTGAGACATGGTGCAGTTCCAGCAAGGCACATTGTTAAATCAGTTCTGTTTAGTATTGAAAGGAACAGGCAGATCATTTGAACCGCATGTGCATAGCACAGATTATAGAGCCTATGGAGTATGGATTATGTCAGCCCCAATGTTTCAGGAGGGTATCATAGTGTGGTGACTGTAGATGCTGGTGCATATGAGTTGGGGACAATGTTAGCGCACGTGGTGGCAGGTAGGGAACACATTACTGCCTTCACTTGCCACACTCTGTACGCTGCAGAGCATCAGTATTCAATGATCATTTTGGAAACATTGGGCCTCATTACAACCTTGGCAGAGGACCATGGTGCTTTTAGCACCATGGTCCATGCCGCTAAGGTTGCAATTCCGCCATGGTGGAATTACCGCCCCATTCCAAGGTGAGTGGGGCGGTAATTCCCCATTCACCAATGGCCCCTTTCCCATTCCCATTTTTGCCCCATAGGGCATAATGGGAATGGGGAAAGGCGATAATTACGGCACCGTAAGTTACGGTGCCGTAATTATCGCCAAGGTCCCCTTTGCGGCATGGCTTTTAACGCCTGCAAAAAGCAGGCGTTAAACAGCCATCCCGCAAAGGGGACCTTGTAATCAGGCGTTAAGGGTCGGCGCCGTTTACGGCGCCGTAAACCCCTTAACGCTGGAGTCGGAATGAGGCCTATTGGCAAGCATATGGGCAGTCAATAATTTCAAGTCTATTTAACTCATTTATATTGTGCACCGATGGCAAGCCTTTGTTATAAGTGCTTGAAACAAAAGGTAAATGCAAGACAATAGCTAGACTATCGTGCTTCATATCAAAATTACAAGACTTTGTAACCGAACCAGTGTATGTACTTGGGGGGTAAGAATGTAGTGCTGGTTGTTTTTCATGGTTGCCTGTTCTGCCAAGTGACACAGATCATTGTGAGGAAGGAGAAATTGAAATTCTTGCAACAGTGGGTGATGTCTGTGCTGCCATAAGAGATAAAGAATGGAAGAATTCTTTGTTGGGAGGATGAGGTGCTGCTTGCAGTCAAGTCATAGGAGCTGTGCACATTATGAGGGAAGCGAGGAAAGAGGACACTGTTGACCTGGCCACCACAGGATGTGGGCCCAGAGGCGGATTGGGGTGGGGGCGCACTAGAGCCTGGTCTCTCACAGAGAGAGGGTGATTGAATCATATCCCGAGCCATTGTTTCTGCAATTGGCCGCCACTGTTAAGGAGGTCTTAACTGCCCAACAGCCTATCGACTGCGAAGAGGAGGTGTGCTTGCCTCACATGAAGGGCACAGATCACATAATTGCACCAGGCGTCCATGAGTGGTAACCTAGCCCATTCACTCCTCCTAAGGACTTTAGATCCTAGAACACCTTATGTTAAGATGGATTTCTACAATCCGCACCTAGGGCAAGGATTTTAGGAGGCCCCCCTATTTATGGGAAACAGGGAATACACTGAGAGGTTAGCCAAAAGCCAATCAAGGTAGATTATCAGTCATGTCTTAGCCTCAGGAAAGGTGTGCGAGTCGCCTAGTGCTACAATGAGTCCACACAGAACATCACCAATAATACAAGTTAGTCGGGGAGTATATAAAACTACAATTATTTATTTGCATTTCTAAACACACCAAGCATCAAAATATCACAGATAAGTATAGTAATAGAAAGCCATATATCATATATATACATATTCACCTTTAGAGATAATATCACCTACTAGTAGTCATAGATACATGATTCAATGCAAGAAACATTTAGATAGAATGATCACAACCCAGCTCCCTCGGTTTTATGAAGTCCAGCCCTAAGACGCATGGTGCCTTCTGCTCTAAAGTAACAAGTTCCACTACGGTTTCTCCAGGGAAGGTATTTCAGAACAGATGTAGTGGGCTGTGGTGGTGATTGAAAACTTCCTTAAAGCATTGAAAGTATGTACTTCAATTAAGGCAAGTACCCCACTCTATCCTGTTACAAAGGTACGTCTTAGGAAAGGTTCAATGCCAAAGGTCAGGCCAGAGGACGTTTGGGGACAAGCAGCCTCCACCCAAGGTTACCCTAAAGGAGACAGGGGGCACAAAAACAGGTATGTTCACTTACCCCCATCTGACTGATTCTTCCAGGTTATGTTATGTTACAGACACTTGTAACGCGCACGTACACCTGAAGGCACCTTGGCGCGAAGAAGTGCATAGCAATGCCACAAAAAAAATACGAAAAACAAACTCAACAAAGAAGAGTAGTTTTAAGTAGACAACGAAAGTCTAGGTGGTTCTCAGTGGATTTAAGTTTAAAGGGAAGACTATTCCACAGCTTACCAGCGCTACGGAGAAGGCCCTACCGCCTACTCTCTGAAGACGAAACTTAGGAACCACCACCAGTCACTCGCTACTAGAGCAAAGGGTCCGGTTGGGGATGTAAGGTAGAAACTTATTCTGAAGGAACTCTGGTCCAACCTGATAGACCGCCCGGTGAACAATACACAAAGATTTAAACATAATCCGCTGCTGCACTGGAAGACAATGAAGATGCAGCATCAGACTAATGTGAGCGCAATAGGGGCAATTCGAGCAGTTACATTCTGAAGTAGTTGCAGGTGGCGGATCAAGCCAGCCAGCTGAGCCAAAAAGAGCATTGTAGTAATCTATCCTGTTCGAAACAAGTGTGGCCACCACCGCGGGAGTAATCGGGCAGGAAGAAACGGCAGGACTTTACGGAGAACCCATTACTAGAAATGACCAGACTGGCATACAGCGCTAAACTGTGCCGCCAGAGAAAGTGACGAAGGCAGGTAGACCCCCAGGTTCTTCACCACTGTAACCGGAATGGGAAGAGTACCCATAGAAGCAGGCCAGAAATAAGACCACCAAGATTCGGACGTGGCTGAAGATCCCACCACCAGGATCTCAGTCTTGTCCCTGTTCAACTTAAGCCAACTGCTTCCCATCCAATCCCCCACAGCCAAAAGGCAATCATACAAGCGAGACGACACACCTTCCTGGTCAAGATCTAAACAGACTAGGATTTGCGTGTCGTCTACTTAGGAATAGCACCCAAAGTCATGGGAGCAGATAAGGGCATCCTTATTATACTCTAATAAGTGCTTGCCCCTCTGGGAATGCCTGAGAATGCCTGGGAGTACAAGGCCACTTTGATGGCCTCAAGGAGGTAGGCAACAAGAACATTTGCAGCCCAGCAATCTTTCATGAAAAAAAAACGGTTAGCAAAAGACCAGTAGGGTTTTAAAATCCTGCAGGCGCACTGAAATTAACCTGAGGCAAAGATCCCAAGATTTTATAGGTTTTATAATTGTTTACATCAAGCAGCAAAATGTGTACGCGATTGGCGAATGATAATTGACCCTGGGTGAGTAAGGAATTATCACATTTAAAGTCCTGGCAAGTGCTCAACCTACACACGCTCCACAGACTGCATCTGTGTTTCTACTGACATTGGTAAGTAACTGATTGTAAAAATGTGGCTGGGACCCTGCCAGCTACATTATATGCAATAGTTCCCAGCAGTGCACGTTCCCATGAGACTTGCAATGCTGGAGAGCTAATGCATGGTGTGGAATGGTGCTTAATGTCGGCTGCATTAAGGCCAGTCAGATGTTCATTAAAACAAAAGCGGACAACCTACCCAATACCAGCAAACTAGTGCATTCTCAATTGTTGAGAAAGCCTTGGGGGCATCGTAGACTAAGTGGGATCTGCAAGACACACCAGGTAGCTTTGGAGGGAGAGGTTGCTGTGGTTTGGCAGCGTTCCCTGGCTCCAACAAACGGAAACATGTGCCAATTTCCTGCCCCTTTCCCTCATGTTTGTAAACCGCTGGCTGAGGAGAGGGCTTCAGGAATCAGACATTGCAGGGGAGCACTGCAACGGAGCAATGAAGTGCACCAGGGAGACAGGAATCACCTAGGCCCCTCTCCTGGGTGGCGGCAGCAGAACACTGGGCACTTCACTATTGCCACGCGTAGCTGCACAGTGGATCCACGCAGTTCTGAGAAACTGCCCCAGTCTGTTGTCCTTGTGCCTGAAGCTGGGGGCACTTTACATGACTGAGCCAGCAGTATCACTGTGAGGAAAATATTGAAAACTGACTGACCTGCGATTAAAAGCTTTGCTAGGACCTGCACTTCTGAAGGTGACGACGAAGAGCAATGGAGGAGGCGCCCTGGTAACCCGGACAGGGTCCTCCTCCTCCCTTCCCCTTGGGTAGTGCGAGGAAAGCATGCCCCATATAAGCTGGCAGCCGTATGGCTGCAGTAGCATCCAGCCCTGAGCAGAAGGACGACCGCTGCACCATCCAAGGACAAGATTTTTGTTTTCCTGGTTCTTGCTTTTCGTTCGTGATGGGGTCCGATCTGGTGTTTTTTGGTTTGTGGCGCTACGAGTTCCAGTGCAGGAAAGGTTCTGGTCTACAGTCGTTTCAGGGATGAAGGTGCATTGGGAGAAGAAAAGAATGAGGTGAATACGTAAGGCAAGGGGGTTCCTTGTTTAGTTAATATGGCTTGTAGTAGTGCCAAATTGTTTACATTCTGTCCTGGGGGGTGCGAGAGGGGCGGTGTAGATTTACAAATCTAGCATGCTCTGCGGCCCCCAAGGGGGATGGCCTTGGGGTGGTCCGGGTGAGGGATAGACCTGCCCCTTAGTGGCTTTCGCGCTGCAGACAACCACACGCGGGATCAGTTATTTGACGGCCGTTCAAGGCACGATGATGTGCCTTTGATCGGATAACCGAAAGGGGGGCTCTCACCGAACGAGTAAAGAGTTTGGGTGCAATGGTGGTAATGGAATAGGCACATAGCGGGGTCTCCTTAAGGAGAGGGGATGGGAGAGCGCGGAGGGAAGCCTCTCATTTGCAATGTTATTGGGTGATAACCAGCAAACAGGCCTGGCCTTAGCGGTCGCTCAGCAGTCGGTTCGGAGACTGTGTTAATTCGCAGGTGGGTTGTTGGCTGCATGAGGACCTATTAAGGACCTCGTGGCGCAATGGTAGCACGTCTGACTGCAGATCAGAAGGTTGCGTGTTCAAATCACTTCGGGGGTATATTTGCTTTTCCCACTCTGAATCCTTGTCCTTTACTGGCTTTTTATCGTGTGTTCTGTCGCGGTTTCCGCGCTGGAGTTCATGTGGGACTCCTGGCGTTGCAACTCTCTCTCTTTTGGTTTGGTGAGCAGACCCATGGGATACCCTTACGGCCATGGATGGGGGGGGTACAACCCTGTGCCCCTAGTGTATGTTTTTGGGCACCTGTGGGTGGCCCGCAGAGCAGGGTAAGGGCTGGTGGCAGCTCCATGCTGAATTTGACAGGTGCTCTGAGTATCCTCCATTTTGGGATACCCAGACCCTGGCATTGGAATCAGTTGATTCCTGATGGAAAACAAGATGGCCCCAAGTGGCCTCTTGCTTTCTATTGCCTGTTACCTTGTTTTCCCAAAGTCCTGGGAAGCCCAGACTCTTTCCCTTCCCCCTGACTGGCTGTTGGGTGGAAGTTCCATATATGGTGTTGTTGTGAAGTCCAGTCCAGACTGGCTGGAGCCTTCCCGTGACTGTATGTTGTGGGTACACCCTGTGGGTGGGACCTGGGTGAATGGAATGTGTGACCAATACGCACTTCTTGTTGTGGCTGTCTGGTGTCTGGTATGAGAGATAAAGACTGAGACAGCCCTGCCCGAAACTGGCCTGAATGCAGTGTGTAGTGTTGAAAAGCTGGGTACTTGTCCCAATCCACACTCCTTGTTGTGAGTGTCTGAGAGGGAGGAGGATAGCCTGAATTCACTGTGTGCCTGATTGGCTGACTGACTGCATGAATGCCCTTCTGTATGATTGGCTGCTGCGTGTGACCCAGCAGTGTGGATGAGAGACAAGATAGTATATCTGGGGACCTCTCACCACTGGAAATTGTTCAGAAGCTGCGTCTACACTTGAAGAGTGACGAACTGCTGATCCTCGATGCCCAGCTGGAAGAAGAAGACTTGCTGTTGCATTTGCTTCGACCTGATCTGAAAGCTGCCGAATTCGTCGAAGACTGATCCGAGAGAGGACTAGTAAGGCGCCCTCTTCCCATGCTCCGAGGGACCATCGAGCACCGCTAACCTTTGCCGAAGCGCCCTGGAAGTCAAACCCTTGAAAGGCTGCCGACCCGAGACGGGACCGCTGAGGAGAAGGAAGCAAAGCACCCGGACTTCGCCGCTGTCGAAGTCTATTGCCATCGACCAGGGTTCGCAGGTTTGTGTAACCGCTGGAGGCCCGTCAAAGTTGTGTTGCCCAGCCGCGGGGACCACTTGACGCCGTGCCGCTGACGACCGAAGCCGCCTGCTCCTTTGCGTAAGAACATTTGAACCGAAGGACTCCCTTGTCTGCAACGTCGACCGCTTTGTCCCGCCGGAGAAAGTCGAGGACGACCAACGCGCCGAGGAGAATCTGCCGGTGGGTTTCCTGCCACCTGAAGGCCACAAAGACTTCGACGACTCGACGCCCTTGTTGGGCCACAGTTCTTCTGAAACTCTTTGAGGTCCTGAACAATCCACCGCTGAGGTGCCCCGCTGACGAGCACCGCCTGGATCGACGTTGTGGTCTCGGCACCCTTGAACTTCTCATCGACGCCAAGTTCACCATCTGCAACGCCTCTCGACGATCCGTGGCTCCTGCTTTAAAGGGAGTCACTCAAGAAGGATCCTTCGACGCGTCTTCGAATAACTCTACTCCACCAGGTACATTGGGGGGTAAAACATTATAGGAGGAAATAAGACTATTGAACAATATATGGACTGGGCTTGTGCTATATATCTTTATTCTACAGGTTGCCCAGGTGGGGGATCTCCACACAGAACTGTGTCTATTGGTAGGGGCCAGTATTCTGCCTATTGTTTCAACCCTCTTGCTTTCCCTCCTATCTCTATTGCTGGTTTCCTCGTTATTGATCAGTGTGACATTTTAACAATACAGTTGATGCACTTTAATGAGATTTGATAACATTGGTGTTACCACTTTAGAATTGTATAGATTTATCATTGTTGATTTCCGAGTACAAAGTGTGTTATTGTGATCGTGTACATACCTTTGAATATTAATTATATAAAGACTGTTTTCAGTAATACAGTGTGTGGACATTCCTTTGTGGGGGCTCGGGGACTACACTGTACTTAAGAACCAGCCTGCATCACCTCCTGAGAAGCTAGGCCTTGATTGCTCATCCATTGCTACCTTAAAGAGAATCTTGGCTGGGGCCCGCTGTGCCTCTCCTCTACCATATAGAGAGCGGAAGTACAGACACCCCCCACTGGTATCTTTACAGTGTGCCTTAGGGCCGCCGCGAAAGGATCAAAGCGGAAGAGCGGGGGAACACGCTGTGACCAGGGAACTTTTATGCTGATCAAGTCTGGGAAGGAAGAAGTGGCCATCAAGAATGAGGGAGAGCAGGGCTACGGAAAGCGGTTCTTTAGATTTACCTAGGAAGCATTAGATCTTTCACAACAGGCTCCCTCAAGAAGGTACACAATGCTCTACAATATGTAGCATTGTCTTTCAGACAGGAACACATAGTCATACCAGAAGTAAATAAAACCACTAGTCGTGAGGAATGTGTCAGTGAAGTGCTGAATTACTGGTTCAAAGACAACAATTCAGGGGGAACAGAATAAATACACACAGGCCAAATAAATCCAGAAACAGCGTCAAGAGCAGAGTTTTGAATTAGTTGAGCTGCCTTTGATAAATGCAATCTAACATCACTGCAGAGAAAATGCATTGCTAACAAAAGTAATCCTTGATTAGACGCAGCAAGTCTGCAGACATCGTCTACTGGAATTTTAGTGTAATACTGAAAATAACTACCATTTTAGGTTTCTAGGAGTGCGTGGGTGGAGGATGCAAATTTTGCAAATACACCAAATTTTGAACGACGAAAATGTTTTAGGATTTCTATATATTCAAAAATACCGCAAAACTGAGAAAAGGGAGTGGTTGTCGAACAAGTGGTAGTGTTTTCCTGTTTAGTAAAGGAATAGCAATTTCTCTGTCGGAAAAACAGACATGGCTGAATCGAAAGCCGGAAGGGTCTTTGCTCTTCTCGGGATCAGCGCCTCTTGGGAGCCTAAGCAGCAGGCGTCTGGTGGTAGCAATGAGGGCTCAGCTTCCCCCAAATAAACGGCGCTGTCCCAGCCCAGGAACACCTGCATGGGCAGACGGGGCTCAGACACGAAGGGTTGGGGGAGTTGTGCCTACTGTGGACGTTGTTGGCAAAAGTGGGAAGTAGGTTTTGGACATGGAGCAGTCGCCGCCCCTTCGGAACTATTTTCACAAAATTGTGTGCAGTGTTTTGAATTTATTATGTTGTGAAAATAAATCTGCTACCTTTTTATGCCAAAAGGAAGACATGTCTCATTCAGCACCTTTCTGGATGGGAGAGAAAAGGGGCAAAGAGGGATGAGCAAGTATGATGTATGATGGTACAAAGATGGACAAATGCCCAGGTTATGACGGTGATGACGAAGAGCAATGGAGGAGGCGCCACAATAACCCGGGTGGGGTCCTCCTCCTCCCTCCCCCATGGGTAAGGGGGAGGGTTGGTGCAAAGCGCGCCAAGGCACGAGGAAAGCCTGCGAAGGGAAACAAAGGAAGGGGGAGGGTCAAGCCCCGTATAAGCTGGCGGGCGTTCGGCTGCAGGAGCATCCAGCCCTGAGCAGAAGGACGCCCGCTGCACCATCTAAGGACAAGATTTTTATTTTCCACCCACCCACCCTGCATAAGGAATAGCGGCATGGCAAGGCCTGGCCGTTGACATCACCGGACGGCGAGGCAGTGTTTTGGCGACCAGTGACAAGAGACCGACTCCGAATGAGCCATGGGAAAGCAGAAAAGTGTCTTCGCTTTTATCGGGACCAGCGCCTCTTGGGAGCGTAGGCGGCGGGGGCGTCTGGTGGTAGCAAGGAGGGCTCAGCTTTCCCCGAATAAACAGCGTTCTCCTAGCCCAGGAACACCTGCATAGACAGGCGGGGCTCAGACACGAAGGGTTGGGGAGTTGTGCCTACTGTGGACATTGTTGGGAAAAGGGGCAAGCAGGTTTTGGACACGGAGCAGTCGCCGCCCCTTCGGAACTATTTTCACAAAATTGTGTGCAGTGTTTTGAATTTGTTATGTTGTGAAAATAAATCTGCAGCCTTTTTATGCCAAAAAGAAGCCATGTCTCATTCTGCACCTTTCTGGGTGGGAGGGGAAAGGGGCAAAGAGGAATGAGCAAGTATGATGTATGATGGTACAGAGATGGACAAATGCCCAGGTTATGCATGCCTCCCGCTATCTTAACCATAGCTTGCAAAGCAGAGACAGTGCAGCTGCCAGGGACCATCAGCTGACTTGTCCATTCCCGCTTGCCCAGATTCCACCCCTTTCCCCCTTGCCCGGCCTTGTCAACATCCTCTCCTCCAGTGGCCCTGCAGATTCCCCACTTACAACCCGCTCCACCACCCCCCACCAACTGCTCTGCCAGGAGGAGGCCCGGGCTTGTACTGCAAGCAGCGGTACAGATCTCTTGAGTCGAGGAATTGTTCTACCAGGCCCCTGCATGCATGCATGCATTTCAGCGAATTGAACTAGCATCCAATACTGTTATTTACACGATCAAGCATTTACATTCGGAATAAAGGTGCTATATCCTTTGGTAACAGTCACGCCTGCCTCATATCTTTGGGACTTTCCATTATAGACCTGTTTATGCAGTGTACAGTATTTTGTATTTTATTTTGCAGTACATGCAGTATTACCTCATGACATCGATGTGAGAATGAACTAGGTTGCTCAAAGGCGCTGAATGCTTGTATACCATAAAAACCATAAAGAAAGGGGCGCAGTCACTGCTAGATAGCTCATCGAGTTAAGCACGAGCCCAGATATATGTGCTCATTGCTGTTCGCAGGTAAGGCACCTGCCCAACGCCCCAATTTATTCTGTAGACATTGATACATCGGGGGCCAATTTGTTGAAGAATATGAAAAATGATCATTACAGCACTTAAAAGCTGGAGGAATTCGGCATTAGACCTGTACTAATATGCCAGCTCACAAGGCCCTTCACCAGTGAATCAGTTTACAGTGAGCGTCAGGCCCCGACGGGATAAGCGGTACAGGTTGAATACTGAATTGTGTATCCTTGTTTGCGACATTCTGTGTGCTCGCAGTTCCCCCTAAATATTACCAATTTCGCAAGTTTCACAACAAATCAGATATGTTGGGACGTTTGTTCCTCCCGAGGTGCTAACGATTTAGGGCAGATTGCAGTGACCGCAAAGAGCGACCCAGCACCTGCCCACACTTTAGAAGGGACGCTTACAGGGCAAGAATACATAATACAAGTGCCTGCAAGCTAAACGGGGAAACCTGTCAAAATACTATTGTTATTTTATTTTTTTTTTAACACGAAAGAGGGGGGGGGGTGTCCCAAGAAGCAGTAGTGGAAAGGGACAGTAATCTAAGCAAAACAAATAGATTCCATACTGCTATAAATTCAAGTAAGAAAGCTTAGGTACATTATTTAATAGGTGTACTAAAAAAGGAAAGGTATCACTGAACCATTCAAATTAGGCTGTTGTAGACTCAGAAAGCAATCGAGGTACTATCTAGCTAAAACCAGTAAACATGTTTATTTTACAGTGAAACAACGTAAACAAAGAAATTATTACAAAGACATTTTACATGAAAAAAGAAAAAATAATGAATAACTAATAAAAGCAAAGACAGAAATAGTCATTTTATTAAATACTATTGTTAGTCTACCACTAGTGAACTTTCGATCAATAAGAGTCGTGGGCATTCATCAGAAAACGGCCACTTTATTTGTTTAAAGCTGGACTTGAGACCCTGTTTAGAGACATATCGGACTTCTGGGTACATGTACATTTTGAGAGAATGTACCTTGCGCATAGACATTTGACAGCATATTGTTCTGGATAAACCATCAGAGGAAACTTCCAAACCTTGTAGAACACACGTACATACATATTTGCACACAATGACAAGTCCAGCAACGGACTGTAAAATTGGTGAATGTTCACAGAGACACACTGATGTCGATGGATGTAGGTACATGGTTACTCAAACATTTTCCGCCCAGCATGCTTTAAATCTCGGAGCAGTCTCTCGGGACTGCTTTAGTTCTGAACACACATGAAACCATCTCTTCTTGACCTGTGGTGCATTAAGAATTATAATTGGTTATTCATAACACGCTTAATACCCAGAGGATTCTAAGTGCGGACCCAGGGATCGAACCTGTGTTGCTCCGCATCTTGCTTTGAAGGTGAGCGCATCGCCCCAGAGCTATCCTTCCGAGACGGGATAAACATATACCTGTTTAGCTATATACAACCTCGCTCCCAGCCCACGTGTCTGCTGGTCATCAGTGGCATGAATGCACACACCCGCACCAATGTTTCACCTACTGCCAGAGTAAATAGGGGGTAAATCTTGCCGATTCATTGGGCGTCCAATTAGGGGATTTGGCACAAACTGCACATCTTTTGTGTTTAATTGTGGGAATGTGAGCCGGTAGCTCAACTTCTCATGGATGGTGCTGGTCCTACACTGTTGAGGTACTACTAGTGCACGCACACAGACCATAACACCACCCTTCCTTCACAAATGAGGGTGAGTGACCTTTGTATGTTTCTATGATCTTACAACTTGAAATTTTGCACTCTGGTTAGGTAAAAATGTAGACTCCTTATTCGATATTAATCAACCCTGTGGCAAGACACAGCTAGATCTGCAGGGATGGAGGCTAAACACGATAACAAGGAATATACTCCCACAACTGTTATTTTTATTTTCAATGCTTCCGATCTTGATCAAAACAGTTCCTTACTAAGATTAGAATTGCTGTCCTGCATTTTCTCTGGAAGGACAAAAATACAGGATCCAATCTAAGCAGCACATTTTCCTGAGCAAATCTGACGTTGAAAGTTACTTTTTAACTGCAGAGCTTAGAGTTTTGTATGACCATCTGAAGCCCCGCACTGAAATGCAGTGGGTTCGATTGGAGACTTTTTTATTAAGAGATGTTACGGTTGGGGAATGGTTATGGATCCTACCTTGTTGTCACTAAGCAGATTTTGAAACTTCCTGCTCTGTGGGTTTTGTTGGAATTATGAAGGAATAAGGGTAGAGCTGGCAAGCTTTCATCTTGGTCATCATACGTGAGTTACCTTTTGGCAACCCTCTTGTATATCAAATTGAGAATCCTCTTGGATTTCAGAAAGCTGGTTTGAAGTCGGCCTACAGAAAAAAAATAATTCACTTATGGAAAGGTGGAAAGTTCATTGATTTGTTGACCTGTGAAGCAGGACACAGTATAGGTCTCTTTCCCAAGGAAAGTTGAAGCCGTGCTTGTCAAGACAGCCGACACCTTTTAAAGAGTTTTAGACACACACCAAACTAACAAGGGGTTGATCTTGTCCATGCACAGGAGCATTATACAGGTGATAAGCACAGAGTGGAGAGACCCAAGCTCTAGATGGGAAAAGGACCTGGAGTTTGACATCTCAGAAAAGCTCTGGTGTATTTTATGTGAACACAAATATAAAGTCAAAGTGATAGGTGGCCACACCCCCTTGACCTCAGAAGTCCCAGCCTAGCCTTTCAGCCCCGACCGCAGATGTCCTGCCCTTGAACCCTTGGTCCCCTGACACGGAAGTTTTTCCCCTTGAAGAAACATCATCTGAGACCTTGTATGGCCTGGCTGAGGGGTGACCACGCTCCTACGACCACTGGGCCCATTTCCCTGAGAACTGTGACAGGTCAGAAGGAGGACACAGTAAGGAACAAATTACTTACCTGTAATTAGTGTTCTCCAGCATGAGTCTGGCATGGATTCACATGCTCATGAATATTCACCGTCGTCAGGCTGGGAATCCTCGGTAAAAGAAAACCCAGTTTCACTTTTACTTCCAAACTGTCTTTCTCCTTTAAACCAATACTGCCCCCATCCAATGACAGTCCTCTGCCTAAGTCTCTCCTCTGGCAGCCATCTTCAGATTTGGTAAGCATGTAAAGTGGCAGTATGACCAGAAGAGCTGCAGAGGGGACGAAGGGAGGGTTTGCATGTTAATCCATGCCAGACCCATGCTGGAGAATAATAGTTACAGGTAAATTAATTGTTCCTTATCCAGCATGGACTCTGGCATGGATTCACATGCTCATAAATAACGAATACATAGCAGTACAACATTATACAACCACAGGAGGTGGCAAGGCTCAACTGAAGCAATGTACTCTTACCTCTGGAACAGCCTCCCCTCAAGCGAACAGGTGTAGCACTGCTCGGCCGACTCTGGAATCCTCCCTGGAATCCCCGTCGAAGCAGTAGAACCTTGCAAATGTGTGTGTGGACCTCCATGTAGCAGCCCTGCAGATCTCCAACAGGGGCACACCAGACAGGAACGCTGTCGTTGCAGCGATCGCTCTGGTGGAGTGGGCTCTCGGACGTCCGGGGAGTGGTCGATTTGCCGGAGAGCAAACTTGATACGGAAGCCTTGGACAAGGCCTTCCCATGGTTCACAGGACCAAAGTTCACGAACAGCTGTGAAGTCTTCCTAAACCTCTTTGTGCATGTCACGTAGAACTTTAAGGCACGAGCAACATCTAGCGAGTGCAAGGCCCTATCAGCCGATGACGAGGCTTCAGAAAAAAACAGGTAACGCCAAAGGCTTGCTGAGGTGGAATTCCAATGGAACTTTCAGCATGGAAGAAAGGAGCGTCAGCAGCACCACCCTCGATTCGTGGAAAGTCAGGTATGGATGCTTGCAAGATAGGGCCTGGATCTCACCCACCCTCCTCGCAGAGGTGATGGCCACAAGGAAAGCCATTTTCCACGAGAGGAACTTGAGAGGGGCTTGATGCATAGGCTCAAAGGAGCCCCCCCATCAGCCTAGTCAGAACCAGGTTGAGTTCCCACAGTGGGGCAGGAGCCTCCACCTGTCGGAAAAATCGAAAAAGTCCTTTGCGGACCTCCTTGATGAGTCACTGAGACCAGTGAAGATCCTCCTGAAGACCTGGTGTACCGGAAGAAGGCCGCCAGATGCACCTTGATAGAAGCGTGTGTCTGGCCAGCCCCTGCCAGGGAGAGTATGGAAGAATTTGCAGTGCCATGACCTTCAGCGGGGTAATCTTCTGCGCCCAGCACCACTTAGCGAAAAGCTTCCACTTGTGACAGTAGCACTTCAAAGTCGACGCCCTGGCCTTGGCGAGGATCTCCCTCCAGTCTGCAGGAAACTCTCATCCACCAAACACCAGTGCTGCAGGAGCCAAGCCCTCAATTACAGTGATCCTGGGTCGTGATGCAGGATTGCGCCTCCTTCACTGGTGAGAAGACCCGAACTAACGGGGGCGTCGCTGACAGACTGAAGGTCCGGATAGCAGATCTGCCTCTGCCACGACAGGGCAAGGAGTATCATCCTGCACGGACACCGTCTAAGTGTGTTGATGACGTGTAGCAGGAGAGGGAACGGAGGGAACGCATACAGGAACAGTCCATCCCATGGAAAGGAGAACACGTCCACCAGGATCCTCGGCTGGTGGAACCTGCTGGCAAAATTCCTGCACTTGGGAGTTTGTCGCTGTCACAAACAGATCTATTTTGGGCATGCCACACTCGGTAAGAAGGCGGTCTACCTGACCCTGACGAAGCTCCCACTCATGGCAGTAGCGCAGTTTCCTGCTGAGAGAGTCTACAATGGTGTTCTCGACTACCGCCATGTGAAGAGGGACGAGGAACATCCCCTGTCCGATGGCGCATCTCTACAAGTCCTGCACTTTCTTGGAGAGCGCCGTAATCGAGTGCCCCTTGTTTCCCGATATAAAACATGGTGTTGGTGTTGTCCGTGAAGATCCTTACCACCTTGCCTTTCAGGGACGGGAGGAACGACTTGAGAGCCCGGAACACTGCCCATAACTCCAGGATGTTGATATGAACATCCTTCTCCTCTGGCAACAACAGGCCTAAGGCATGCAGACGTCCGGTGTGTGCTCCCCATCCCTCTATCCAGGCGACCGTGGTGACCATCTCCTGGTATGGCGGGTTCTGGAATCCCATGCCTTCGGTGAGGTTGGACCGAACACCCCACCATACTATCACCCGCTTGAACTCATCATTATTGAGCAAAATCTTGTCTGTGAAGCCTCTGGACACCTGGAACGAGCGGGCTTCCAGGAATTCCTGGAGGGGCCGCATCTGCAACCTGCAGAGCTGGACGAGGTAGATGAAGGACAACATCATTCCCAACAACGACTTGATGGCTCGCACCAAGGCCATCCTCATCGACGCCAGTTGCTGAACATTCCCCAGAATGGCTGCTATCTTCTCCTCCGAGGGAGACACCAGGCAAGACACTGTATTGAGCTTCGCACCTAGGAATAGCTCATTCTGCGATGGCAAAGACTTTGGATAGTTGACAGAGATTCCAGATTCATTAGTAGCCGGACAATCGTCTGTGTCCTTGGGCCAGATCCTGCGAGCGGGCGCAAATCAGCCAGTCGTCCAGGTATGTGTATAGATGTATGCCCTGTAGGTGTAGATGGGCCTCTTAATGGTTCCATATAATGATCAGGTTTATCCATTGATCCCAAGTAGATTCACTTTGGTTCGGTGTTAATGCTATCTTTTGAATTCATCGTTTTTCAATCTGATGCATATGTTCATCTAAGTAACAGGGGTTTGACATACTTTTCATTTACTTTACTGTGTTTCAGTTCAAACTTTTGGCTCAAGAAGAAGGGATGTTGATCCCGAAACGCGTCAGCCTTTCTATCTGAACTTTATATGTACATTATCGATACTTACCAAAACAGCATTTATTTATGTTTTTGATGTTTTTTTTTAAATTTGACTTGTTTTCTGCATCAAATGAACAAATGAAAACCAATTTGTTATACTTATTAAACCATTGTGTTTTAACTAATTGAATGCCTAATCTGTTGCTTGCTCATATACTTGCTTTACTAAAGAAGAACAAGTTACTTCTTACCGTGTAACGTTCTTTCGACGGGATGTTCCTCCGACGTATTCCTCATCTTAGATATCTCCTTCCAGCTCTGCTGGCCTCGGAAAATGTTTTCTCTAGAGGGCGCTGCGCGTCGACGTCCTCCCAGTCGATGTCCCTCGACAGCCGCCGTATCGACGTCGACATCATCCTGCCTATAAAGGCCGCGCGCAGCGTTCGTTGTTCAGTTCCGTTTTGTAGCCCACAATAATTCTTTCTGGACTAGACTAATCACCCTGAAGGAGCGTAAGCTGCAACAACAAGGGAAGTAGAACTGCGGGGATGGATGGGAGGGTCGATGAGGAATACGTCGGAGGAACATCCCGTCGAAAGAATGTTACAAGGTAAGAAGTAACTTGTTCTTCGAAGGGATTGTGTCCTCCGACGTATTCCTCATCTTAGATAGGCTCCCATAGCAGTATTCTATTATTGGAGGAGGGAGTACTGACTTCACGCTGTCTTCTATTGATGAATAGAATGCAGTACAGCCCTTCCAAACCTAGTCTCTTGACTGGAGGAGGAATCCAAGTTGTAAAATCGTGTAAAGGTATGGACAGACGACCATGTAGCGGCCGCACAGATGTCTTTAACCGGCACACCTCTTTTGAGGGCTGATGAAGCTGCAATACCTCTGGTCGAATGAGCCCTAAGGTTTTGAGGGGGCTCTTTCCCTGCCAGTTTATAACATTCCAGAATGGCTAGAATGATCCATCAGGAAATGGTCTGCTTAGTTATTGGTAACCCCAGCTTGTGACCTGTGTAACCTACAAACAGCTGGTCTGCCTGTCTTATCCTGGCTAGTCTACTGATGTAAAAACTTAAAGCCCTTCTAGGGTCTAGCCTGTGTAACCTCTCTTCCTCTTTCCCCGGATGAGGAGGAGGATAGAAAGATGGTAGGGTAATCTTCCGAGTGATATGGAATTCAGAAACCACCTTTGGGAGGAAATTAGGCTTCACTTGCAGGACAACTTTGTCTTTGTGAAAGATTGTGTGAGGGGGTTTACAAGAAAGAGCTTGTAATTCGCTCACCCTTCTAGCAGATGTAAGTGCTATTAATAAAACAGTTTTAAGGGTAAGGAATCTTAACGAACAAGAATGGAGTGGTTCGAAAGGTGTGCCCATCAGGAAAGTTAGGACTAAGTTTAAATCCCATAGGGGAACTTGGAATGGTCTTGGGGGATAAACATTGGTTAACCCCTTTAGAAACTGTATTACCAAGGGTAACTTGAAATAGGATGGTTCTTCCGCAGTGCGCTTAAAGATGGATAGCGCTGCGAGATAGCCCTTAATGGTGCCAACTTGAAGGCCTGAATTCGCCAAATATAGTAGGAAGGACAAAACCATTGGTGTACCACATGAAAAAGGGTCGATATTCTGTTCTCTACACCAGCTGCAAAATCTGTTCCAGCGGCAGCGGTATAAAGACTTTGTTGCTGGCCTCCTTGCCGAAAGCAACACCTCCATAACATCATCAGGGAGGTCCCAATCCTTGTACCTCAGCCTTTCAGAAGCCAAGCGTGAAGGTTGAGGGTTTTGATGTCTGGATGGAGAACCTGACCTCCCTTCTGTGAGAGTAGGTTCTCTCTGAGTGGAAGTCCAATTGGAGGGCAGATGGACAAGTCTAGAAGGTCCGGGTACCACGTTCTCCTGGCCCAATCCGGGGCAATTAGGATCATGGTTCTCTGTAATCTTCTCAACCTCCTGATCATTTGAGGAATGACAGGGACCGGTGGGAACGCGTACAGAAGCGGAAACTCCCAGCCCACTATGAACGCGTCTCCCAGAGCTCCTCTCGGGGGAAATTCCCTTGAGCAGAACAGATCGCATTTCCTGTTGAGGCTGGTGGCGAACAGATCCACCTGAGGGGTTCCCCAAAGGGCGAAGATCTCTTGAAGGACTTCCTGAGCTAGCTCCCACTCGTGGGAGACTGTGCTCTGCCTGGTCAGAGCGTCCGCTGTCAAGTTCTTCTCTCCGGCTAGGTGAACTGCCGATAGAGAGATTCCTTCTTGGATTGCCCAAAACCAGAGCTGCATCGCCTCTCTGCACAGGGGTAGTGATCCTACGCCTCCTCTTTTGTTGAGGTAATGCATGGCCACCGTGTTGTCCATCATTATCAGGACGTTTTTCCCTTGTACAGCTGGCAGGAACGCCTTCAGCGCAAGTCTGATGGCTCTCAGCTCTAACAGGTTGATATGTAGTCTGGACTCCGATGGAGACCAACGACCGCTGATGGTCAAGTTGTTGGCGTGGGCTCCCCACCCCGTGAGTGAGGCATCCGTGACTACTGTTATCTCCGGCCAGGGTTGCCAAAAATGTTCTCCTTTCAGAATGTTCTCCTGACAGGCCCACCACTGAAGGTCTCGAGCCACCCTATCGGGAACCTCAGGAAGATCTGTCATTCTCCCTGAGAATTGTGACCACTGAGTCCTCAGTGCCCACTGGATGGATATCATTCTCAGGCGAGTCTCTGGCACTAGGAAAATGCAGGATGCCATGAGGCCTAGCAACCTCAAAAAGTCAAAGGCTGGGAGACGTTGGGCATCTTGGAACTTGGTAACCATCTGTAGAATATCTTGAGCCCTCACCTCTGGTGGCGAGACTTTTCCCAGGGAAGTGTCCAGGATCGCTCCTGTGAACTGGAGTCTCTGCGATGGTATAATTTGTGACTTCTTTAAATTGAGGGAGAAGCCCAGTTTGTGAAGGGAGTGGCACACGTGATTTAGCTGGATCTGAGCTTGTTCCAAAGAAACAGCCCTGATCAACCAATCGTCCAGGTAGGGGTAGACGTGAATCCCTTCCCTCCTTAGACTTGCCGCCATTACCGACATTAACTTGGTGAAGACCCTCGGGGCGGAGGTCAGCCCAAATGGCAGCACTCGAAATTGATAGTGAGAGTTGCCAATTGCGAACCTCGGGTATTTCCTGTGTTTGAGATGGATAGGCACATGGAAATAAGCGTCCTGAAGGTCCAGAGATACCAACCAGTCCTGGAACTGAAGGGCCTGGAGGATCTGAGAAAGAGTGACCATCTTGAATTTGTCTTTCCTGAGGAATTTGTTCAATTCTCGCAAGTCCAAGATGGGTCTCAGTCCTCCGTCTTTCTTTGGAATGAGAAAGTAAGGGGAGTACCAGCCCTTGTTCCTCTCCGCTATGGGTACCGGTTCTATGGCACCTTTCTCTAGCAGGTCCAAAATTTCCTGCAAGAGGAGCGGATCTGGAGCTTTCTGAGAGCTGATCCCCAGTGGATGTCTCTGAGGTATGCGTAGGAAAGGCAGGCAGTAACCTTGGGCAACTGTTTCCAATGCCCAAGCATCTGACGTGATAGCCTGCCATACCGCCAGATGTTGAGTCAACCTGCCTCCTACAGGTGTCCTGTGAGGGAAGTCCTCAGAGTGGTTTTGGAGCAGCTGATGCAGATGCCGATGGTAAAGAGGCACCTGCTGTTGCTGCGGCTTTTGAATATCTACCCCGTCCACCTCGGGTAGTTCTTCTTTGTCCCCTTTGAGCCGGTCGTCCTCTACCTCTTCCGAATGCGGAGTAGAAGCGAAAGGACTTGCCCCTCGCAGAGGTTCCTGTGGGACGAAAAGGTGTCTGACGGATTGCAGCGCCTAGGGATTTTGCTGCTGCTTTTGAAGTTTGCAGTTTCCCTAAACTGTCATCCGCCTTTTTCCCGAACAAAGAAGAGCCATCGAATGGCATGTTCAAGAGCCTGGCTTGCACATCTGGGGCAAAACCAGACTCTCTCAACCAAGCGAATCTCCTGGTTGTTGTACTTGCCGCCATTGCTCTGCTGATACTGTCAGCCGAATCAATGCCCATCTGGAGGGATTCGTACATAGCGTCTTTACCGTCCTGTATGATATTCAGGAACGCCTCCCTTTCTTCTCCCTCCGGGATGCAGTCAGCCGCTGTAGAAGCACACTCCCAAAGTGTATGGCTGAATCTAGCAAGGGTGCAAGTAGCATTAACAGATTTTAACGCCATGCTACATGCCGAAAAAACTTTCTTTGCCATAGCATCATATTTTTTATCGTCCCTGTCCTGTGGGACGGTAGGATAAGCCGTCTTGACATCGGTAGAAGATGCCGCCTGTACCACCAGACTTTCTGGGGATGGGTGTTTGGACAAGAACTCAGGGACTGCAGAAGATACCCTGTATTTAGTAGATAGTTTTTTATTTACTCCCGGGACGACATCTGGGGTTTCCCAGTTCGTCATAATCTTCCTCTGAAGAGCTTTATGAAAAGGCACCACAGGATCCTCCTGTGGGCCTTTGTCAAGAATATCCGTGAGGTCATCTTGTTGGAAAGATTGTGAAGGTGCAGACCACCCCATAAACTCTGTGATCCTGGCCATTAAGGCTCTATAGCGGGTTTCAGCATGCTCCCCCGGGTCTGGCCTAGCAAACTCCACCTCAGGTAGTGTCTAACCCACTTGCCTCATGTAAGGAATCATGAAGATCCTTTAACCTGCGTTCTTCAGAGTAAAATTCCTCTCTAATTGGGGTTACAGGTCCCTGCAACTCAAATGTGTCTTCCTGTTCAGACAATTCACCCTCTTCCATAATTGAGGACATAGTTCTCAATTGTTCTGAACTCATAAAGGGTGTAAACCCCATTTCCAAGGCAGAGGGTGCCGAACTTGTCATAATCGGCCTTGAAAACGTCGATGTCGTCGACGCCGAAGGCTTCCAGCGTGGCGTCGAAAACAAAGGCGGAGGCCTCGATGACCTCGACAGAATCGTCATCAAGGACCTGGGGATAGTCACTGGGTGTGTCGTAACCGTGACTTTTCTTGGCATCGACGTCGGTGTCGAAGCTGGCGTCGAGTCGACAGACCCGTGTGTCGAAGGTCCCTTCGACAACGGCGTCGAAGACACCGACCTCGGCGTCGACGGAACCTTCGTTGACGGCGTCGACGGAACCTTCGTTGACGGCGTCGACGGAACCCTCGTCGACGGCGTCGACGGAACCTTCGAGGAAGGTTTGGAGGTCATAGTCCTACTCGAGGGTTCGAGACGCGCTCGAGAGGTTTCCTTTGCCGGCTACTGCGACTCGTGGCGTTTTTGACCTTCGGGTCTTTCGACCAGAGCATCGCTCTCGGCAGTCTTCGAGGGGGTCGAGGCCGCTTTCTCGAAGACGCTCATCATATTTTTGCGGAATTCCTCCCATTCAGCCCGGGAACTATGTTTCGTGGGGCAAGGGATTCTCTTTGGCGAAACAGAGGAAGACGGAGAAGGGGATCTTCGACGTCTCCTCTTCGAGTGCTTCGATCTCGAGGAGTGATGGGACCCACTCCGAGACCTGGAGCGCGAATGGTGACGAGGAGACGAATGTCTCGACTTCGTCAACGAAGAAGAAGCTTTAAAAGTCTTACCTTTCTCCAGCTTCCCCCTACGCTCCTTCAGGGCCTTAGCTGTCATGGACATACAGTCCTCGCACTCCGAACAATGGTGTTCAGCTCCCAAAAACCACAGACAAACTCTGTGAGGGTCAGTCAGCGACATCTTTTTCCCACAATCTCGGCATTTTTTGAAGCCGGATCGAGGAGTTTTCGGTTCCGACGAAGAAGCCATCGAGTACGGATCGAATAACTCGAGGTAAATAGGTTTAACCTGACAAAACTGAGCAACGGTATTCCGAGGCACTGAGTAAGCGCGGAAAAACGGAACTGAGCAACGGACGCTGCGCGCGGCCTTTATAGGCAGGATGACGTCGACGTCGATACGGCGGCTGTCGAGGGACATCGACTCGGAGGACGTCGACGCGCAGCGCCCTCTAGAGAAAAAAATTTCCGAGGCCAGCAGAGCTGGAAGGAGATATCTAAGATGAGGAATACGTCGGAGGACACAATCCCTTCGAATATCAATTTATATGTTCCAAAAAAATTTTTTTCTTAACCATCTGATGATGGAATAGTAATAGTGGGAAGGGGACAGGGCGGGGGGGCCTCCTACCTTTGGATCCTCTTTCTTTGCTCTACTACGGGGTCTGCCTTCACAGGGTCAGCTGCCTTAGCCGTCGTAAGAGCAGCCGCCATCAACTCTATTGTCGACAAAGTCTTATCTTGTGCCGATTGGGCCTTCTTGGGTAGTTCGGCTCTCTCCTCCGTCCGCGGCTTCTCAGGCTTCTCCCGCAGGTTCGCCAGGTTGGATGATTTCCTTTTTGAGGAGGAGCACCAACCCGGCCCACAGTACCAAGACCATCGTAGGAGCGCCGCCGCAGAGGATGCGGCTCTCTGGTGACATACCAAAGAGAACAGAATAAGTGAGAGGGCCACAGGTGAGGGATGCCGAGAACACTGGCTCGTAAGCACATCAAACAGCTGAAACTGCTGCCGGATGTGTAATAGTCCCAGGACCTTTTCCGAACAAGAGAGAAGGTATTGGGGTCCAGGGAGGCACGGGAAGAATAACAAGGAAATTAACACGGAACAAATAACTCATCCCAGCACCAAATAAGTTACTATATGCGAAATGTGATGAAATATGTGCAATGTGATGAAATAAGTAACACTCAGCAGACATACAGATAAGGGGTGTATCAACCACTTTTACTCCCTAAAAATTGGCAAATACTCCCAGAAAATTAAAATGGGCAGTAAAAAGATTCACAACAAAAAATAGGTAAAAGACATGTAGAATCTTGCAGCCCTGCTTTCATCCTCACCTGCTCCATTGATATGATTGGACCAGTAGTGCATGTAGTACCACAGAAATAAACTACTATTTTAACTGCCCAATTAGAAGTAAACATGTATCTTTTAGTCTTTTGATATGCATGAATAACTAGGTGCAAATAAATATCTGAAAAAAACATTTCCGTTCAGTTAAAACATTTTTACTCACTTTTAAAATACTCTCATTGGGAATTGGACTTAGATTTATACTCCCTTAAAAATCACTTTACTCCCAATAGGGAGAAAACACTCCAACTTCCAAATCTTCTCTGGAGCACTGACGCTCAGTGAAGGAGAATTGGATACAAAAGAATTACCATTGTCAAAAAAGAAGAGTGATAGTTTATGGAAAGGAACAAGAGTATTCCCTGGAGGCGAGGAAAGTGGAAATACAGTACAATTACTAAATGAGAACTTTGATAAAATAAAGAAGGAAAGAATAACGTTCCCAGAGAGGGACCCGCATGAAGAGGAGAAACCTCATAAATGTGAATACAAGAGAGAGAGAGCCAAAGAGATCCTCATAGAATGGGACAACCCATGGAACCTAGTCCTATCTGGGAAAAAAAGGAAAGCATGTGAAAGACCCAAAGCAAAAGGGTGTGAAATAAAGAAAAGAGAACATCAAAAGTCAAATGCATACATAGCCTATACAACCAAACAAGTGTAAGAAGGTAAACTAATAAAAAGAACTGCCAAAGAAAAGAGCATATATCAAGAGCACCCGGGAGCACGAAGCAGGAGAAGCGAGTCACTCTTTTTATTTTGTTAAGTTAAGTGATGGCATCAGATAGTAATAGTTTTGGACGGCAGACAGATTTTTTTTGGACATTGAGAAACAGATGGCAGACTAGCACCTTAGCTATGTTTTAGGTAGGGAAAACCCCATAACCATAGGGATAGCTAGGCCTTTCTGACTACCATAATAAAACATGCATAAAATGTGATTAAAGAGTCCATGTCCTACCTCGGACCCGTCACATTTCTAAGAGCCCCAATGTCTAACTTAAACCTATTTCATGTTGTAATCTTCTTACAATTAGGTGGGCAAATAATGATCAGTCTGCTCTTATCTAACAGTACTAGACAATTAGTTTTATTTTCTTCTTGGCTCTTGAACACATTTAGATTGTTCTTCTTGAAAGGATCCCACAAATTAATGTTATTTTCAGAGATAAGTCCCTGCTTTGAAGTCATCCTACAATCCATACAATCTAATAATAAATGCATGTTGCTGACCAACATCTTTCATAATACTCTCACTAAAAACTGCCTTGGTTGCAATGTTGAAGAGTTCAGGCCCATCTCATGAAAATTATTTTTTTTCTTTATTTATTTTATTTACTGTGTTGTAGCCAAAATAATTTACACACATTAACAATTCGAATGCATAAAAAACTCCATATAATTAAATGAAGAAAAAAAAGAAAAAAACACAATCTGATTTCATTAAATATCCTAAACAAAGAATAATAATAATACATATCATAAAAATAGAAGAATAACTTTGTATAAAACCAGGAAAGTCTCAATAAGAAAAAAGAAAGAGAAAAAAGAAAAAAAAGAAGGAAATACTAGATTTTCACAGAACACAATTAATTTGCCTATTGTATTATAACTACACATGAGGGACAAACCTCCGGTTGCTGAAATAAAAGACTCACAATTCTCAAATCAATGCCCTCATATGACAGGGCAGCTCAAGAGAGATAGATCTCTAAGTGTAGGTCTAATGACTCAACTGCATCCCCCTTTTTCCCAATAAGATTAAGTTCTTTAAGAAAAAGAACCCACCTCCGTCACAAGGAAGAGTTCATTGCCTGCGACTAATCTGTCCCAGAACAAATCAGAATCAAGAGATCTGACATGTACAAACCTATGGAATCTTAGCTTTCTTAGAGACTAGGTCCCCATACATTCAGACAAAAGATGATGAGGCGATTGTTTAGCATTAACTTTACATTTGTCACAACTGTTGGTATTTACCCTTATCTCTAATATTCAAGAGTTCAAAAGTTGGTAACAGATTTAGTCTTAACCTTAGAAAGTTCTGCCATATTCCAGGATCAGGTGACTTCTTAAAATAGGAGTGGACAAAGGACCTGGGTTTGTCTGTTATTGTTAAGGATGGTGATAACTTTGACAGCCTCATTTTCTCGATGGTCCTGATCCAGTCCATACGCTTCATTGACTCCTTGGTTTTCAATGGATTTGGTAATAAGGTTTCAACATTGCTGTCCGATTGGGATAATATCTCAATACATTTAGATCTTAATTTATTAAGGAATAGGCAATTTGAACTATGCATTGATGCTGCCACTTCTTCATATAAAGATGATTTCAGAGGATCCAGTATGAGCCTATATATTGAGACCCATTTCCATTCCATCCAAGCATCCAGAGAAATTAGACCCAATTCATAGCTTATACAAGCAATAGGAATAGTTAGGAAGCGCGAGAAATCTTCTCCAGATTTTTCCTTCTATCTTTCCCTAGTCAATATCAAACGATTGAAAACTGCAATCCATGGCAAAAGTCATAACCGGCACCACCTTGCCAATATAGAATTTTAACACAGGCATCACAGAGAATTTGGATCTTCTTCATCTGCACAGCTCAATTGATTTCTTTCATGTCTAGGGTTGAGAGAAGGTGGGCTGTTATTTTGGACCCAAGATAAACAATCTCCTTGGAAATGGGGATCAATCAATTGCCCAATTTCCATACATAAGCTTTCAATTTCTTTATATGCTTAAATATAATGATTTTCGATTTGTTCAGATTAATTTTCATGTCATTTATATGCATGTACTCAGATAGGGCAGTTGATAGGCGTTGCAATCCCACTTGGGTGTAGTTTAAAACTACAATAGCGCCAGCATAAGCTAACCAATTTAAATTCAGATTGCCCAATTTTGGTCCCGCTAAGCCGATCATCTTCAACCACTGTAACAGATCTGATCAATACAGGATAAAGAGGAAGGGTGCAATTAGACATCCTTGCCCTACCCCTTTTTTTTATTTCAATAGGCTGGGATAAGGTCCCAAATTTAGACGTTCTCACTCTTAAGGAAGTCCTTTCTAATCTGTTTAAGATCAAAAGCCATGTATTGCAATACCCACCTTGTTTAATGCTTTAGAGTTGTTATACTGCTTGTTCTGTTGTCCCTGCCATGCGCAATGTCTCTTCAGATATATGGCGCAATACTGGCACCATTAAACAATACCCTGCATGGAAAGGGGCGTGGACAAGATGGCAACCTGATTGAACGCGCTACTACAACCCATTCCGCGGACTACAGTTAAAGGCGCCCAAGCACCGAATGTCCAGGCAAAACCCGTTCGGATTAAAGCGCTGATGCTGGACTGTAAGCAGGGAGAAGATTAAGTGGGCTACCCGCAGCTAGAACGGACCAGGAGGAGATCGGCCTGCCGGGACGAGCGGGTCGTCTCTGCCTGACCCGCCTCTGTTCCGCCACTCCTGCCTGCAGACATCGAACATGACGCCGGCTAGAGCCTAAGTCGACCGGTATAAGTGAGGTGGGTCCCACGGGGCAGGAGGCGAGTGTGGAGGACTGCCCCAGTGATTTAGGATCCGAGAGCCAACTGTGGGCCACACGCAGACCGCCACCACAGTGATTTCAAGATGGTAGCTGTGACGAGTGCAGTATCGTAGGACTCGCCGGACCCGGACACACCAAGGCAGGAGCTGCTCCGAGGACCCGGCGGCAGAATGTCCAGGGTGCCAGGGGGCCATCGTAGAGCACAGGGCGAGAAGGTGAGCCTGGACCCCCTGGACCCTCGCAACTGCAGCACTGCATGAAAGACGTGTCACCGAGCCGGCAGAGGATCGCAGGGAGGGCTCAGCACTAAGAGAAAGCCGTGCAGCCGCAGGGGTGGTGGGACAACGCACGGATGTTGAGGACACCCTTGAGGGCCCAGCAAGGGCAGTAAGGTGGGGTCTGCCAGGCCGCCCAGTGGAGGAGGCACCAATAGAGAGCACAAAGTGAGAGACGAAAAGCACCCACTGGACACCCAACGAGGTATAGCAGAAGCCGGGCACCACAGCACCAGGAGGACCCTGCACAGAAGCTTCAGAGGCGCCACTGTGCCCTGGGCTGGGGATTACGACAACAAGGAGAGGCCGAGGGAGCCAGCAACCAGAGGGATATGCCAAAACCCTCATGTAGGGGGAAAGATACCAAGAACATAGTGGCACCCACCAAGACCTAATAATAGAAAGTGAAAACTAAGGTAATATCCTTTCAATCTAAGAGACTGTTCCTAGATTCTTTGTCCTTCCCCGCACTTATAATTTCCCCCTGTCCTTTTTGTAACCCTATAGGGCTTGGGACACAAGCCAGATGCCTGTGGGTAATCCAAAGCACCTCCCACGAATCTTTGAAGATGCGGATCCTATTGAAGAAATCATGGTGCCAATGAGAATGCAAAATTCTCTGTCCTGAAGAAGGCGGCTAGTCATAAGATCCGCCGAAACCGGTTGACTTGTTTATAGAGTTGTTCGGCTGATGACTACAACTCCAAGACCCTACACTAACTTGAGGAATGGGCTTGTAAAAATCAGACTTCATCATTTTTTATGTCCTAAATAATATGAAGTTATTTTACTTGTTGAAAGAAACAGTTCTATCCAGCTGGTGTTTTGACCCGGCTGGGTCTTAGCATATGACAATGCATTACTTACCGTAAAAGCATTTCTGATGGTTGCATCTGCTTAGATTCACATGCTGTGCATAGTTCAACATCCAGTGGTCACTGCGGGGTATTGCATTTTGTTTTTCGTAGTTGAAAAGGGGACGTCGACAAGGCGTGTCTGTAACACTATCGCTATAGTGACATGCAGTGTACCCACAACCCCTCACGCGTCGAGGTCCCTCTGTTTGTATTTTTTCTGCCCTGAGGGAGCCTTCTATACGTGAGTGAGTACAGAAAAGAGAGAGATGTAGAAAGATGTCTATGTTCCTTCCATCCGAGCGGGGAGGAAGGGTGGGTGCATGTGAATCTAAGCAGATACAACCAATAAGTAATGCATTGTCTTCTGATGTTTGTTAATCTGCTTAGAATCACATGCTGTGCATGGACTAGTGAGCAGTACCCGGAGTTGGAGGTGGGTTGTGAGAAGGAACAGTAGATAAAAGATGTCTTAATACTGCTTGTCCCACGTGGGAATTGTAACGCTCACCTGATTCTCGCAGAGGCGCCAGTCTTGACTGGGCAACTACCGTATCTTCAAAGGTGATGTGTAGCACCCGGTTGGCTCTTTGGGCTGGACCTCTGTGCACTGTATGCCTGACTTCAAGAGTGAGATGTCTGCAGATAGAAAATATGGGATTAATGAACTGGGGTTATTGGGGTGTCCCTATCTCTTCCCTTTTTGCTCTCCTGTAGACCCCCAAAGGTTAACGCTCTCACCTTAGGTAAGTGAATGCCGAGCTCTCCATCTGCCTCGAGGCAGGGTGCTGTAACCAGTTTCTTCACTGGGTAGGTAGCGCAGGCCTCTTGACTTCAGAGGACTGCTGTCCGTCGTTTACTGCACGAACGGTAAGTTTCGAGTAATTCTATTGTCTTTAAAGTCTTTAGTAATGATGTCTCTTGTTTTGCAGGGTTCCGGCGATGGCGGATGACGGGCTGAAGTGAGTTGAAGATGGAGTCCGTGTGATGAATAGAAGCGCCTGGAAGCACGTAAGTAAGCACTTGTTGCCTGCTTCACGATGCGCTCTAACTGTCTTTTTATTTTGCAGGTACAAGTTAGGAGCGGCTGCAGGGTGCCGGAATACCCACTGGGTTAGATGTGGAAAGGAGTAATGGCACGTGAGTATTAAAGTTCCCCAATGTCTTTAAACGCACCTTGTTTTGTCTTTCAGATGCGGGATGCAGCACCGAAGGCCTCCGGAGCGTGCGAAGAGTTGGTAAGCTTTTGTCTTTCAGATGCTGGAATGCAGTGTGAAGACCTCCGGAGCGCACAAAGAGTAGGTAAGCTTTTGTCTTTCAGATGCCGGAATGCTAACCTGTTCTTTCTTGTCTTTATAGGTGTTGCTGAAGTCTGGATTCAGGATGGTAAGCCTTTTTTCCTTAGGCCCAGGATCCGATGCAGAAGACACGATGAGCGTTCTGCTGCAGAGGATGCAGAATAACGCAAAGCAAGATTCATCCACCGGGTGTGGTTTAAATAGCCTCTTGTAGTGCTTAGGTGTCTCCTTCCACAGCCACGCCTAGGTAAGAAAAGAGTTCCTGCTTTCCAGAAGAGTTCCAGTGTTCTGAATCTAGGGAGTGGCTCCTGCCCCACCCAACAGGAAAAGTAGTTCCAAACAGAAGAGGATCAGAGGCTCAACTGGCAGGCAAGTAAGCAGCATGGTCTGCTGCAGGTAAGTCCACCCAAGCATTATGAGCCCGGCGCTTCCAGCGCTGGGACTGGGCATATTTATGAGCCTGGTGCCACTGGCGCCAGGACTGGGTCCAAAAGGTCCCAATTGGGACTGGTTGGCACTCGGAACCTGGGTTATGGATCTGCTTCCAAGGGAGTTGGGAAAACCCTGACCTTTTGGAAGCAGAGATCATGACAGTACCCCCCCTCAAGGCCCCTCCCAAACCGGGCTTCTCCGGGGGTTTTGGCTTGTCAGGAAATGTTCGGTGAAATCTTTTGATTAGGCGAGGAGCGTGGACATATTCAGCAGGTTCCCAGGATCTCTCTTGGGGGCCGTAGCCTTTCCAGTCAATTAGGTAAAATAGTTTAGATTTGGAGATCTTGGAGTCCAGAATGCTTTTGACTTCAAACTCGAGTTCTCCATCAACTAGGATGGGTTTTGGAGATTTAGTTAGTCGGGTTTGAAGTTGCACGGGTTTTAATAGAGAGACGTGGAAGACCGGATGTATCTTCATGTGCGGGGGCAAGTCCAACTTGACCGCTACTGGGTTTACTATGGTAGTGATGGAATAGGGACCAAGGTATCTTGGGTTGAATGTGCGTGGCCCTTTTAGAGGTAGATATTTGGTGGATAAACAGACTTGGTCCCCTACTTGATATTGAGGGGCTTCCTTCCGATGTTGATCTGCTCCTTTCTTCTTTTGTTCTTTAGCCCTTTGAAGGTGAGAAACAGCTTCCTTAAAGGCTTGGGTGATTGTAGAATGCAGGTAGTCTACTGCTGGTGTTTCAAGATCTTGGAGGGGATCCAACTCCGAGGTTCGAGGGTGGCTGCCGTACAAAAGAAAAAACGGTGTTTTCCCAGTTCCCGAATGGACAGAGTTATTGTAGGCATATTCGGCTATCCAAAGGATGTCTTTCCAAGTTTTTTCAGTTTGTTGCAGCATGCAGCGTAAATACTGTTCCAGAGTTTGATTGGTCCTCTCGGTTTGTCCGTCGGTCTGAGGGTGGTGACTGGTCGATAGTCTCACATCAATTTGAGCCGACCGACAGCAACTTCGCCAAAAATGAGAAATAAATTGACTACCTCGATCCGAAATTAGAACCGAAGGAAAACCGTGTAGTCGGACGATGTTTTCGAGAAATTCTCGGGCCAGAGTTGCTGCTGTTGGCAAGCCTTTGAGCGGAATGAAATGCGCCATCTTGGAGAATAAGTCCACGATTACTAGAATCGTATTGTATCCGGAGCATGGAGGTAGATCGGTGATGAAGTCCATAGAAAGCGTATGCCAAGGGCGAGGTGGGATGTCAATAGGGCGTAAGAGGCCTGCTGGTCTTTCCTTTTGACTCTTGTTTTGGGCGCATACTCCACAGGACATTATAAAGTCTCCGATATCTTTTTTCCAAGACGGCCACCAGAAGTAGCGCTTGATCTTTTCTGAGGTCTTGGCCATACCGGGATGACCTTCCATTAAAGAATCGTGATAACAAGAGATTACTTTTTTCTGTAAATCTGTGCTGGGTAGGTATAATCGTTCTTGGAAATACAATAAGTTGTCCTTTACTGCAAAGTCCTTTCCCTGCAGATGCCAATTCTGTATGTCTGCTGGAGTTACAAGTTGCCTGGCTTTATCCTTAACTTCCTCTATGGATTCTGTGGCGATTACACCCAGAATTCTTTGTTCGGGAATGATTGGTACAGGTTTAGGGTTGATCAAGTGTTCTTCCACTCCCATCCGAGAAAGGGCATCAGCTTTACCGTTCTTTGTACCAGGTCGATAGGTAATTATGAAGTCAAACTCGGCAAAGAATAATGCCCAACGGAGTTGTCTAGAGGATTGGGCTTTTGCGGTTTTCAAATATTGCAGGTTTCGGTGATCCGTAATCACAGTAACGGTGTGTCGGGCCCCCAGCAGATAATGCCGCCAAGCCTTAAAGGCAGACTTGATAGCCAGAAGTTCCTTGTCAGTAATCGTGTAATTGATTTCAGGAGGCGAGAATTTGCGGGACCAAAATGCCACGGGATGCAACTGATTGGTTACCGGGTCCTTTTGTGATAGAACTGCCCCCATGGCAAGGCTTGAAGCATCAGTTTCCACGATGTAGGGGAGTTCGGGGCGAGGGTGTTTTAAGATTGGTGCAGAGATAAATTTAGTCTTCAAATCCTGGAAAGCTTGTTCTGCCTCGGTAGACCATTCAAAACGTTTGTTTTTCTTTAACAAGGCAGTGATGGGCTGGACTATTCGAGAGAATTCGGGGATAAACCTGCGGTAAAAATTAGCGAAGCCTAACATGCTTTGCACACCTTTTACGGAGGATGGTGATGGCCATTTGAGAACTGCATCGACCTTCTTTGAATCCATACGTACTCCGCCAGGTGATAATATGAATCCCAAGAATTCAACTTCAGTCACGTTGAAAACACATTTTTCCAACTTAGCGAAAAGTTTGTGTTGACGCAATCTTTCGAGGACCATTTTCACGTGTTTCCGATGTTCAGATTCCGATGAAGAATAAACGAGGATGTCGTCAATGTAAACAACAACACACACATCTATGAGCTCTCTGAGGACATCGTTCATAAAATATTGAAAGGCGGCCGGGGCATTGCAAAGTCCGAAGGGCATGACCTGATATTCAAATAGCCCATACTTGGTGCGGAAGGCCGTCTTCCATTCATCGCCCTCTTTTACTCGTACCAAGTGGTAAGCTCCTCTAAGATCCAGCTTTGTATATATGCATGCTTTTCTGACTTGGTCCAGGAGTTCAGGGATCAAAGGTAACGGATATCTATTCTTAACGGTGATCTGGTTCAGGGAGCGATAATCGATACAAGTTCTAAGGTCTCCTTCCTTTTTTGGAACGAAGAACAAAGCTGAAGAAGCAGGGGACTTGGAAGGACGAATAAACCCATTCGCCAGGTATTGATCCAGGTATTGTCGAAGGTGAAGGTTCTCAGGCTCGGTGAGGGCATAAATTCTACTACAAGGAGGAGTAGATCCAGGTATCAGGTCTATCTGGCAGTCATAAGACCTATGAGGAGGTAGAGAGTTAGCCTGATCCTTCCGGAAAACATCTTGGTATTCTAGGTATTCGGGAGGTAACTGGGGAGTCTCTGAAGAAATTGCTGCCAGTGCAACACCAGGTGGAGGGTGACAAGTAGAGACACATTCTGGAAACTGGACCGTTCTTGCTCGCCAATCGATCAGAGGATTGTGTTTCTCTAACCAAGGTATTCCTAGAATAATCTGAAACTGAGGGGCCTTGATCACATCGAACACGATCTTCTCCTGGTGTCCATCTTGACTTACTAGCGTCACCTCTTGAGTGGTATGCGTTACTGGCCCGGAGGCTATCTCCGTACCATCCACTGTAGTAATGACGTCCTTTACAGCCGTGGGACAAAGAGTTAGATTCATCCTCAAAACCATTTCATGATCCACATTATTGCCGATGGCACCGCTGTCGACGTAAGCTTCAATTGCATGTAATCGATCCGGATTATCAGGGCTAATGAGGACCATAGGTATCACGAAATGCGAGGTCACGGAACTGGTTTTCACGCTCGGCAAGAGGACCTCTATTCTTGTCAGGCGAGGTCGTTTCCCTGCTCAGAGTTTGTAACTTTGGTAACTGCAGCTCCTACTGCCTTCTTGGCAGGTTTCACCGGACAGTCTCGAAGAAAGTGCCCTGAGTTTCCGCAATATAGGCATAATTGCAACTGTTTTCTCCTTTCCCGCTCCTTTTGTGTTAGAGGACCTTTCAGACCTCCTATTTGCATGGGTTCCCCGGAGTCTACTCCTTTGGAAGGAGTTGGCGATTTGGAGAATACTCGAGCATCAAACTTGGAACGGTCGGCCTTCCTGTTCTGCAGTCTATGATCTATTTGAACGACCAAGTCTATATAATCCGAACAGTCTTGTGGGGGATTCACTACTTGGGCTAAAACGTCTTTGAGCTCTCCACGTAGACCTCTATAAAACAGCGTAATCCTTTTGTCCTCAGGCCATTGAGTTTCCACTATTAGTCGATTGAAAGATGCAATATAAGCCAAAAGGTCTTGATTACCCTGTCGCAACGAAAGAAGCTCATTGTCCAAGGCCTGCCCCTGTGAATGTCTTGCGAACAGTTTTTCCATACTAAGCTGAAAGGCTTGAAAATCATGGAGAACCGGATCATCTTGATTAACTAGAGGGATCGACCAGTCTGCCGCATTGCCACTAAGGTACGAAAGTACAAAAGCTACTTTAGCTTGATCAGTTGGAAAGGCTGCTGGCCGGCATAAGAAGTGCAACCGGCACTGATTGATAAATACTGCAAACCTCTTTGGGTCACCAGAAAATCGTTCGGGCGGAGCCAGAGGTACATTCCCAGGTAGGTTGATCTGCACTGGATTCATAGAGGATGTTGAAGGAAGATTTGCCCCTGATGCGGGTAACAGGGTCTGTCCGGCTTGTGACTGTAGCAATTGTCTAGCAAGACCGTCTGTTCTCTCCTTGGAAATAATTAGTTCACTTCTTAGAGCATTCATTTCCTGACGAGCTGCATGCACTTCTGCCCTTAGTTCCCCAAGTAACCGGGCTAGGTGGTCAGTATCCGAGGTTTCCATAGCGCCTGGGCGAGAGTTTTGCGGTAGGCTTTGCGTTCTGTAACGCTCACCTGATTCTCGCAGAGGCGCCAGTCTTGACTGGGCAACTACCGTATCTTCAAAGGTGATGTGTAGCACCCGGTTGGCTCTTTGGGCTGGACCTCTGTGCACTGTATGCCCGACTTCAAGAGTGGGATGTCTGCAGATAGAAAATATGGGATTAATGAACTGGGGTTATTGGGGTGTCCCTATCTCTTCCCTTTTTGCTCTCCTGTAGACCCCCAAAGGTTAACGCTCTCACCTTAGGTAAGTGAATGCCGAGCTCTCCATCTGCCTCGAGGCAGGGTGCTGTAACCAGTTTCTTCACTGGGTAGGTAGCGCAGGCCTCTTGACTTCAGAGGACTGCTGTCCGTCGTTTACTGCACGAACGGTAAGTTTCGAGTAATTCTATTGTCTTTAAAGTCTTTAGTAATGATGTCTCTTGTTTTGCAGGGTTCCGGCGATGGCGGATGACGGGCTGAAGTGAGTTGAAGATGGAGTCTGTGTGATGAATAGAAGCGCCTGGAAGCACGTAAGTAAGCGCTTGTTGCCTGCTTCACGATGCGCTCTAACTGTCTTTTTATTTTGCAGGTACGAGTTCGGAGCGGCTGCAGGGTGCCGGAATACCCACTGGGTTAGATGTGGAAAGGAGTAATGGCACGTGAGTATTAAAGTTCCCCAATGTCTTTAAACGCACCTTGTTTTGTCTTTCAGATGCGGGATGCAGCGCCGAAGGCCTCCGGAGCGTGCGAAGAGTTGGTAAGCTTTTGTCTTTCAGATGCCGGAATGCAGTGTGAAGACCTCCGGAGCGCACAAAGAGTAGGTAAGCTTTTGTCTTTCAGATGCCGGAATGCTAACCTGTTCTTTCTTGTCTTTATAGGTGTTGCTGAAGTCTGGATTCAGGATGGTAAGCCTTTTTTCCTTAGGCCCAGGATCCGATGCAGAAGACACGATGAGCGTTCTGCTGCAGAGGATGCAGAATAACGCAAAGCAAGATTCATCCACCGGGTGTGGTTTAAATAGCCTCCTGTAGTGCTTAGGTGTCTCCTTCCACAGCCACGCCTAGATAAGAAAAGAGTTCCTGCTTTCCAGAAGAGTTCCAGTGTTCTGAATCTAGGGAGTGGCTCCTGCCCCACCCAACAGGAAAAGTAGTTCCAAACAGAAGAGGATCAGAGGCTCAACTAGCAGGCAAGTAAGCAGCATGGTCTGCTGCAGGTAAGTCCACCCAAGCATTATGAGCCCGGCGCTTCCAGCGCTGGGACTGGGCATATTTATGAGCCTGGTGCCACTGGCGCCAGGACTGGGTCCAAAAGGTCCCAATTGGGACTGGTTGGCACTCGGAACCTGGGTTATGGATCTGCTTCCAAGGGAGTTGGGAAAACCCTGACCTTTTGGAAGCAGAGATCATGACAGGAATCAGGTCTAGAGTGAGCATCTAGACAGTAGTGTTTTGTAAAGGTGTGTACAGAACTCCAGGTTGCCGTTTTGCAAATGGACTCAAGGGGTACATTTGCAATGAATGCTATGGATGCCCCAGTGCCTCGAGTAGTGTGTGCTCTCGGCTTGAAGGGTAGTTCTCTCTTAGCAAGAGTGTAACAGAGAGTGATGCATTGAACAATCCATCTAGATATAGTGGACTTTGAGACTGCATCTCCTTCTCTTCTTGCTGCCATCGAGACAAAGAACTGATTAGACTTTCTCAGTGGCCTAGTTCTTTCCATATAAAACATGACAGCTCTGCGCACATCGAGTGTATACAGGCTTTTTTTCTCCCAAATTGGAAGGGTTTTGAAAGAACGTTGGTAGTTCTATTGACTGGTTGACATGGAATTTCAATATGAATTTCGGTGCAAACCTTGGGTGTGTGCGTAGAACCACCTTATCTTTGTGAACTGTTACGAAGGGGTCTAGACTAGAAAGAGCCTGTAGTTCACTTACTCTCCTAATGGAGGTGATAGCTATTAGGAAAGCAGTCTTAAGCGTGAGGTCCTTAACAGTTGCCTTGTGCATGGGTTCAAATGGTGAGCCCATGAGCCTGGTAAGTACCACATTAAGGTCCCAGCCGGGAGCTGGGTTTGCTATCAGAGGGTGTATTCTCTTTACCCCCTCCATGAAGGCTTTGATAACTGGGACTTTCCACCATGACACCTTAAGTTGAGAGGTGGTGTATGCAGAAAGTGCCGCTAGATGGACTTTAATAGCATTGAACACTAGACCTGAGTCCAGTAAATGGGTCAGGTAAAGGACAATTTGTGTGGGAGAGCAGTGGACTGGGTTGATGCTCTTACATCTACACCAGACGACAAATCTCTTCCACTTGCTAGAATAGCAGTGGCGAGTGTTGGGTTTTCTAGCTTCTTTGAGAATGTCCATGCATCTCCGAGGGAGTTGTAAATGGCCAAATTCTATGACCTCAGGAGCCAGGCTGCTAAATTCATGTTCTGTGGGCATGGGTGTAGTGTCTTGCCCTTGTCCTGTGACAGCAAGTTGTACGGGCAGGGCAGTTTCACTGGTGGGGACAGGGACATCTCCATCAGGTGCGCAAACCATGGTTGGCGGGCCCACATCGGGGCTATCAGTATCATGGTGACTGGTTCCTGGTGCATCTTGTGCACTATCTTGTTCAGCAGAGGAGTCGGGGGGAAAAGCGTAAACAAATTTCCCTGACCATGGTGTCCAGAGACCGTTCCCCTTGGAGCGGTTCTGTGGGTATCTGGAGGCGTAATCTAGGCATTGTGAGTTCTCCAGAGTTGCGAACAGCTCTATTTCTGGGAAGCCCCATTGTGTGAAGATGAAGACAATGTCTTTGTGTAACCGCCATTCGTACTCTGAGGGCAGAGGGAAGTCTCTGCTGAGTTCGTCTGCTAGCAGATTGAGTTCCCCTGGTACATGTTGTGACAATAGGAACATGTTGTGTCTGAGAGCCCACTTCCAGATGTTCTGGGACTGCTTGGGCAGTCCTGGAGAGTGAGTGCCCCCTTGCTTGTTGAGGTAGTACATGGCTGTGGTGCTGTCCGTGAGGACCATCACGGTCTTCCCTTGTAGGTGTGTCTGGAAGGCTTTTAGTGCCTTGAACACCGCAAGTAGCTCTAATAAGTTTATGTGCTTGGAAGCTACGCTCTGGATGGGATAGGTGAGCCACCCATCCTGTGAGGGATGCGTCTGTGGTTAGAGTGGCTTCCACTGCGGGGGTGGCGAATGGTTTCCCTATTACCAGGATTTCCTTCGACCACTACCGTAGCGAGAGAACAAAGGCCTGCGAGACCACCACTAGATCGTCCCATTGTCCGCTGGCCTGACACCACTGGCTGTTGAGCCACTCTTGCATTGAGCGCATGCGCAGGCGCGCGTGAGTTACCAAATAAATACATGACGCCATCATTCCTAGCAAGCGCATTGCTTTGCGTACCGTCACCTCTCGACCGGCCACATATCATGCATATGAACCTGGCAAACTACGTAGCCCCTACAGCGTGCTTAATGGTAAACAGGGCTCTCACAGAGGCAATCCACTTGGGGAGGGGACAAGGCAGGGCTGCCCCCTGTCCCCAATACCCTTTGGCCTGACTATGGAACCGCTAGCTGTGCGCATTCATGCCAATGGGGACATATCAGGCATTTCTTTTGGGGGTACGCACCATAAAGTAAACTTGTTCGCAGATGATCTAATCCTATCAATAACTGACCCTCAGACATCTCTGCCTGCCATGGAGCAGGGGCGGACCTCCTTTGGGCGGGTATCTGGCTTCAAGATTAATGACTACAAGTCCTGGGTCTTTACAGCCTGCCCCGACTAAGAGAAGAGTTTGAGCGTGCTTATCCTTATTGGTGTGTTACCAAATCAATAAAATACCTGGGAATACATATCCCTCCCAAGCTATCAGACCTATTTGGAGTTAACTGTCCCCACTGACCCGGGGAATCAAGCAGGACTTTAATAGGTGGAGTCAACTACACATCTCATGTTTTGGTAGAATGTCCATAATTAAAATGAATACTCTTCCTAGACTTCTCTATTTCTTTCAAACTGTCCTAATCCCAAGCTCTGAAGGGATATTAGAGACATGGGAGAAGATGTTACTGCAAATCTTGTGGTCGGAGGTAGGCCTAGAGTCAACAAGGGCACCCTGGTCACGCGGGGAGGACAGGCCTTCTTCCGCCTTTGGAACTATTACAGGGCCGACCAGCTGCACCCTCTTATTGACTGGGTCCAGGACAACGCAGAGAAGAAATGGGTAGACATGGAGCAGGCAGTGGCCGGGCACCACGTGTGGTTACAAATATGGCTCCAGCCGAGCATGAGGGAGCAGAGCTTCTATGTGAAACCTCAGACTCAGGCTTCATTCGTGGTTTGGGATGGGTTATGATTTGATGTGATTGGTTATTTATAACGCGCTTATTACCAAGAGGCTTCTAAGCACGGACGCGGGGAATCGCACCTGTGTTGCTCTAAGTCGTCTTGCTTCCAAGGCAAGCACGTTGTCGCTGAGCTATCCTCCCGAGACTAGTTGACAATTGACTCCCGAGACTGTTGGTTGACCAACAATGCTAATTTCAAAAACGTCCACTCTCCCTTTTACGCCTGTAGTATACCTCTGAGACTTCACACCGGGGATTAATGACAAGCATCTAGCCAGCTGACGGCTCTAGAATCTATATTCCAGTTGGTGGCAGACTCAGAGCGTCTTCTCTCCAAACTCTATAAAGTGATTAGCGATCTCAACACACCCCACCATAGCTCATATTGTGATGGATCGGACAGGGACCTGGGGGACGCACGTCCACGAGACAAGTGGGAGGATATCTACCCACTAGCAACACACTCACTGAGCCCACTCTTAGCGGAAACGCAAGCCAAGATAGTGACGAGGTGGTATAAGAAGCCGGTCCCGCTGCATGTAGGCAAACCCAAATTACCAAAGGCCTGTTGGAGGGAATACGGAGGACAGGTCACCCCTCCTGCACATTCTTTGAGGATGTCCAAAGATCTGGGGCTTCTGGTTGGAGATCAGGTCCAGACTTAAACAAATCATTGTGGTACAGGAACAGGATGACCCTAGTATATGCATCCTCGGGCTACGAAGTTACATGGTTGAGAAATGCACGGGCAGAGAATTTAAACTGATGCCATCACTATTGCTCGCAGCAAAGCTCACCATTCTGAGAATTCGGAAGAGCCCAGACCTTTGACGATGGAACAATGGTTATATAAGGCCTGGATAATTTTGGCAATGGAAAAGTTAACAGCGGATATCAGAAATTTCCACAATGAGTTGGCTTACTGTTTGGTGCCCATTTCTGGAACATACGAAGAAGGATTTTAATGTGCTGACTTGCCAGACTAGACTTGGAGCTTTAGATTTAATCACTATGCCATAACACCACTCAATGTTGGTGGTGAAAACTTGATAATTCCAACTATACCTGTTGTATTTGTAAAAAGATATCCTTTGATCCTGACCTGGGGCATGGGGGAGTTACGATAGTTTTTGTAATGATTGATTCTAAGCAGATTAACAAACATCAGAAATATATATATATATGATACATTATTCAGCGTAATCGCATTTCTGATGCTTGTATCTGCTTAGATTCACATGCTGTGCATAGGCCGACATCTAGTGGAAGCTGCGGAGTATGACAGTTTGTTTTTCGAAACTCGAAAATGGGCGACGACCTAGGGCGTGCCAGTAATACTATCCCTAGTGTGACGTCCACTGTACCCATGATCCCTCACGCGTGTAGGACCCTCAGATTGTATTTTTTTCTGACATGAGGTAGCATGAGGAGTAGCGCGAGTACAGAGTATCCAAGCAGATAAGATAGATAAGACTACAAGCATCATTGCGCCTTCTCTCAGAGGGGAGGAAGGGCGGGCGCATGTAAATCTAAGCAGATACAAGCATCAGAAATACGATTACGGTGAGTAATGTATCCCTTCTGAGGCTTGTGGAATCTGCTTAGATCACATGCTGTGCATAGATTAGCGAGCAGTGTTAGAAGAAGGAGGTGGGATGTGAGAAGGGTCATGCGCAAATAAATGTCTTAGAACCGCCTGTCCCACTTGAGTATCTGTCTTGGAATGAGTGTCAATGCAGTAGTGCTGAGTAAAGGTGTGAATAGCGCTCCAAGTAGAGTGGGCCCTAGGCGTAAAAGGCAGAGTTTTATCTGAAAGGGAGTAACACAGCTGGATACATTTGACTATCCATTTGGAGATGGCACCTTTAGAGACGCAATCTCCTTCTCTGCCTGTAGCTATGGAGACAAACAGTTGATCTGTCTTTCTTAGCGGTCTGGTCTTGTCTACGCAGTAGAGGACCGCTCTTCGCACATCTAGTGTGTGTAGTTTCACCTCAGCAGAGCTGTTGGGTTCTTGGAAGAAGGCCGGTAGCTCAATGGACTGGTTAACATGGAATTTTGAAATGAACTCCGGCGAGAACCTAGGGTGAGTTTGTAGAACCAGTTTATCCTCATGAATTGTAAAGAAAGGATCCTGCACTGACAGACTGAATTTCACTGACCCTTCTTATGGATGTAATGGCTACTAAGAAGGCAGTTTTATAGGTCAGGTGTTTAAGACTAGCTTTATGCAGGAGTTCAAAGGGGGGCCCCATGAGTTTAGCAAACACCACAATAAGGTCCCATCCTGGTGGTGGGTTTGAAATTGGAGGGTGGAGTCTCTTTACCCCTTCCATAAAGGCCTTAACCACTGGTACTTTCCACCACAACACCTTGTTATGGGAGGTGGTGTAGGCTGACAGCGCCGCCAGGTGTACCTTGAGTGAATTAAATACCAACCCCGCATCCAGCAGGTGGAGCACATAGGTGGCAATATTGGAAGGAGTGCAATCAACCGGGTTGATTTGTTTATTCTGGCACCAAATAACAAATCTCTTCCATTTAACAAAGTCACACTGTCTTGTGTTTGGTTTCCTTGATTCATTTAGGATATCCATGCATCTCTGTGGTAGATTGAGATGGCCAAACTATGACTTCAGGAGCCAGGCTGCCAAGTTCATTGAGCTGGGTTGAGGATGCACTGTTTGTCCTTCGTGCCGGGATAGTAGGTTGTGCCAGCACGGGAGTCTGATGGGTTCGCACACCGCCAGTTTTCGCAGGTGCGGGAACCACGGTTGTCTCGCCCACATGGGAGCAACTAGGATGAGCGTCATCGATTCCCTGTGCATCTTGTTGACCACCTTCCTCATCAGAGGGGTTGGTGGAAAAGCATAGGCAAACATCCCCGACCAGTTCATCTGGCTGGGGGAACCTGGATGCGAATCCTGGGCATTGTCTGTTTTCACTTGTGGCGAATAGGTCTATAGTAGGGAAACCTCCCTGTGAGAAGAGGTCTCCTACGACTTCTTCGTGCAGACACAATTCGTGTTCTTCCGGGAGGGGGTCTCTGCTCAAAGCGTCTGCTAGTGAATTGAGATCCCCTGGAACATGTTGAGACGACATGTAAATGTTCCGTCTGAGTGCCCATATCCAAATTTTCTGAGCAAGCTTCGACAGATTTGGCGAACGAGTGCCCCCCTGTTTGTTTATGTAAAACATTGCTATCGTGCTGTCCGTTAGGATCTGCACTGACAGGTTCGATAGGTGGGGTTCGAACGCTCAAAGCGCTCTGAAGACTGCCAGAAGGCTCTAGCAGGTTCGAGCTTTGAGCGTTCGAACCCCACCTATGATGTGATTCTTGGCCACTGTGTGAGACCAGAGGCCCTACGCTGTGTGGTGAAGGAGGTGTGCTCCCCATCCTGAGAGGGACGCATCTGTAGTGACTACAGCCTGTATTTCTGGATCGTAAAAAGGGTTTCCCCTTTGAAAGATACTCCCTTGTCCTCCAGCGAAGACTCTGTACTAGTGTTGGCGAAACGACCACTAGATCGTCCCACTTACCACTTGCTTGAGACCACTGTTTCGCCAGCCATTCCTGCATGGGTCGTATGCGTAGGCACTCGTGGGGAACCAGGTAAATACATGACGCCATCATGCCTAGCAAACACATCGCTTTGCGAACCCTTATCTGACGACCAGACTGATAGAGGAATTTGCAGTAATAGATTCCGAATTCTTTCCTCTGATGGAAAGGTCAACCCCTCTTGAGAGTTTAGGACAGCTCCTGAGAACTGTTTGGAGGTGCTTGGCACCATGCTTGATTTTTTTCTCGTTGATTGAGAAGCCCAATTCGAAGAGGAGGTTGATCGTTCTTTGGATGTTGGATCTGCAAATTACTGGGGTCTCCCCCGTGATGAGTCAGTCATCCAGGTAAGGGTACACTGGGATTGTCTCCCTGCGTAGGTGCGCCACCACCACCGCCAGAACCTTGGTGAATACCCTTGGAGCCGAGGCTATACCGAAGGGCAGCACATTGAACTGGTAGTGCTGACTGTCCATCTTGAAGCACAAGAATCTTCTGTGCGCTGGGAACATGGAAATATGAAAATAGGCATCTTTCATGTCCAATGTTGCAATATAATGTCCCTTCTTTAGTAGGGGGATTACTTCTTGGAGGGTAGTCATGCGAAATTTTTGAGGCTTGACATACTTGTTTGCAGGGCGTAAGTCTAATACTGGACGCATTGTTAGATCTTTTTTTGGCACAAGGAAGTAAGTTGAATAAACACCCTTGTTTACCTGGTTGCCCGGGACAAGTTCTATCACGTCCTTTTCAAGAAGAATGACGATCTCCTCGAGGCGTATTCTTTGGTGCTCCAAGGAGTGTATTTTCTGTCTTGGAGGATGGTCGCAGGAGCGCTCCAACGGTTTGATGCAGTATACCGCGGACACTGTGGACAGCACCCATCTGTCCAAAGTGATCCCTTCCCATGCGTGGGTGAAGGTGGAAATGCGCCCCGTACTGGGGATGCATGGGAAGGGACCCTGAGCGGAGTGTCACTGTTTGCTGGGAGGCGTACCGCCTCTACCTGGGCTGCCTCTCCCTCTACCACGGCCCCTTTTTTGACCTCTGGTAAAACTCTGGGTACCCTGTTGGTTGTTTCCCCACGATGTACCTTGCCCTTGGGAGTAATTGGACCCTCTCTGGGAATTTTGCCAGCGTGAGCGACGAAAATTATTATTCCCTCGTTGGTTCGTGGGTTTATTGGTTAGCTGACCAAGGGGCTTAAGGGTCTCATATTCATCTTTTGCTGTTTTGAGCGGCTCTTCTACCGCTTTCCCAAACAAGACATTTGGTTCCACCGGCATGTCAATTAGAGCGACTGGCGTCTCCGGTTTCAACTTCGATTGCCTTAGCAAAGTGAGTCTCTTGATGACTGTGCTCTCTGCGATGAGCCGGCCTGCACTATCTGCCGCGTCAAGTCGCCTTGAGAATGCATCCGGACACAGATCTCCCTTCTGACGCAATCTTGGCCAACTGGCCCTTTAGAGGTTCAGGTGCGGAAGCAATGAAGGCAGCTACCTGCTCCCATTGGTGACAATTGTAACTTGCCAGCAGAGTGGTGGTATTAGCAATTCTTGCCTGGTAAGCAGAGGTTGAAACCACTTTCCTTCCTAGCCCATATATCCTTTTGCTCTCCTTGTCTGGGGGAGCTTCAGAGGATGCTAGAGGTGTACCCGCCCTCTTTCTGGTAGTTGTGACCACCAAAGAGTCGGGTTTAAGCTGACCCCTTATATAAAGTGGGTCTGAGAGGGCGGCCCTGAATGATTTTTCTATTCTTGGGTTGACTGCCCGGGTAAGTTTAGGGGAGAAGAGGGAGGGATCAATTCTGCGTTGAATGGATTTCAGAATTGGTATGGCTTGGACAACCGATTGCCTATCCCCCATAATTTCCTCTGCAAAGTCCTTCTCTTCTTGAGCCCCTTGAGTGTCTATCTGAAAGTCCTCTGCAACTTTAGCTAAGAGCTTATTTAGTAATGGCTGATTATCCACAGGTGAGTCATTCACCGGTGGGTCCTTGGGAATAGGGGAGTGGAGACTATAGGCCTCTGCCTCGTCTTCCTCCTCCTCATCCTGGTCCTCGTCGTCCCCATAATATTCGACTCCTGCCTGGTCGTCCAGTATTTGCATGTCTGGATGTTCAGCATACTGATGGTAAGGTTGAATAGTGAGTTGGTCCGAAATCAGGCCCTGAACTGGAGTGTCAGTGCAAGGTCTCTTACTAGGAGGCTGAGCGTCTTTGGATCCGGAAGGAGTAGAGGTAGCAGGGGTATTCCGATAGCTCAGAAAGTAATCAGGATTTTTCTCATAAAAATTTGCCATAAAAGACATTCGCCTCATCACCCTCTCGATGTCTTCAGCGCTCCATTCCTTAGTACTGGGAACAATCACATCTTGAGGAGGTTCATCTTCCATTCCCCTATCCTCTGGAGTGGGAGGGACAACCTTAGGCCTAGTGACAGGGTCAGGGGTCTTGGTCTTTTCAGAAGATCTACGTTTTTCCTTCTGAAAATGGTGTTCAGACGGTTTTTTCTGTTGTTTGTCCTGTTTGTCCCCTTTCCCATGTGTGGAGGAATGTTTCCCTGACTCCTTGGACTTCCCTGAATCTTTCGACGGCTGGCGTCTAGATTCAGAGGCGGGTTCCGTAGGGTCTAAAGATTTAGAGGGGGGGGCATCGAGACTCGGAGGCAGACGTAGAACGAACTGCCGGCACCGACCGAACGTGCTACTTAGGGGGTGGAGGTCGGTTTTGTCTTCTGACGACCAAACCTCTGTGACATTAGGAAGTGTGGCACTCTTATCAATCATAGACGGTTGCTGTGTGTCATGAGGCAATCGAGACTTGGAATGCACCGAAGGACACCTATTCTGCAGAGCGCTCTCTTTGTGCCTTCTTTTGCCAATCGCTCGACACGCTTGTCGAGTATCGGGAGGGGTTAGTGTGTTTAGATGTAGGTTTATGGGGTAGCGCACATGCCGCTGGGTGTGGTCCCCATAACTGCCCCGCCGGACAGTCCTCCGAGGTCGGGGGTGCGCGCTTGGGTGTCTAACGACACTCCAGTGCCTTCGCCGTCCGAAACAGCGTTGTTGCTTTCATCACTGAAGGAACCCACAGCATCTATGGCATCGAGTTGCCTGGCGTAATGGGTCCAACGTTTGGTGGAGCGGTCCTTGAGTGTTTTAGCTTTAAAGAGCTTACACACTCTGCAATTGGCTTCGGGGTGGTCCCTAGGCAGAGATTACAGGTGTTATGCTTATCCACCCAAGGGAATTTACGGTTGCACTTGGGGCAGAATTTAAAAGGAGTATTCTCCATATGTTAATATATGGCTGCGGGCGAGTGTATGTAGAAAATAAACGAGTATGAGTATGTCCACCCCCCACTCTCCCTACTTGCAGGGCCGAGGCCAGAGGCCTTCCAAGGCCCGAGCCGAGGCCAGGTGCCTTCCAAGGCCCAAAGTCCGATGTGCAGTCTCGACGGCTGTTCGATCTTCGTTACTGGCGTCGATCTTTGGAGTCTCGACGTGGGATAAGAGGAACAGGGAATTTATGAATAATTAATCACAAATGGCTGAAAGCCAGGGAACTCCGCAAGTATGCTTCCGACAAGTATGGCGGAAAAAAAACAATCTGAGGGTCCTACACGTGTGAGGGATCATAGGTACAGCTTCCACTAGATGTCGGCCTATGCACAGCACGTGATCTAAGCAGATTCCACAAGCCTCAGAAGGGATACATTACTCACCGTAATCGTATTTCTGATGCTTGTATCTGCTTAGATTCACATGCTGTGCATAGGCCGACATCTAGTGGAAGCTGCGGAGTATTACAGTTTGTTTTTCGAAACTCGAAAATGGGCGTCGACACAGGGCGTGCCAGACTAGACTGGCCTACATTTGTTGGGTCAGTCTGCATTTACTTGTTACTGTAGCATGATCCGTTTTTCTGGACATCAAGGGTAAAAGCAAACGTGAGGAGTGTTATTATGTTTGGAGACTGGCCTGCATTGCTGGCTTCAGTATGGCCGTACATTCTTAGTGAATCATGGTATTTTTATACTGGGTATCAAGAGTAAAGCAAACAATATTGGGATTACATGGTACCCTGGCTTACATTGGTATAGCTAGTATGTGGCATGGAATATTTTACTGCCTGGCAGCTCTAATAGGGTAATACTGCAATATACTGGTGCAGCCTGCATAAACCTCCTTTTGAACTGGCATATGTTGTAGGCAAAGACATCATGGAAATGTGTTGGAAAACCCTCCTGTTCACTGTTGGTGACTTGCATTTGTAGGCTTTTACTCATTTGCTGCCATACAAAACGATGTATAGGAGCAGACAAATATGTCATTGACGAGCTCCGCCCCCTCACCCTGTCATGTTGGAACGACAGTGAAAGAATTACATATATGACACCAGGAATTGTCCCGATGCTGCATCAACTGTACGAGAGATGTTGTGCACTCAGACAAACGTATCAAACGTATCAAATGTACCCTCATACTGAGACATGAGACAGTAGGTGGATGTCAACCTACCGCAATGAATATTGAAGAACTGTAAAGAAAATGTAACAGCTGTAGAGTGAGTTCTTAAGTAAAGACACATGGACGCACTGAAACGATCTATGAATATTCAAAATAATAAGAGATGTAAATAAAGCAACAAGAGAAACATGTAATCAAGTCTCAAGGACTCAAAAGTATCAAAGGCACAAGTATGAAGAGGTGAAGTGAATGTATGTACGCGGAAACGCAAGGTCAAGGATGCATATAGAAGCTTGCTGCAATATAACCTGTAATGTGACTAAAGCAGCCAAGGGGAAAAAGAACAATTAAATCAAATAGCTGTAAATAGGAGGTCGAAATGGACAAATTTGTTGTCTCCTCACACGTGACTCAGAGGCTGAAAACAAGGGCTATTCATTAAGCTTCGCCTGAAGATAAGGGTGTATCCACACTCCCTCAAAGATCCCAGAGCAAAGAACAGGCTGCAAGGTCAACTGCAAAGGAGAAACTTTGGCTAAGGGCCTGACCAATGAGAGATGATGGACTAACTGAAGCAAATGGGTAGTAGCCTGATGTTGTTCTCTGCACCTGGGTTTCGTTTTGCTTACGTGCAGCTAACAAGCCCAAAGTCCAAGGTTGGGAGAGAATGCCAACCAATCATACGAGTCCATGTAGCAAGCAACCTGCTATAGAATGTTACATGCCACTCCGCTACTGTATTTTGTTATAATCAGTATTGAAAGTATTTAGAGGTAGTTCAAGCCGTGCCTACTAGAAAAGGGGCAGCCAATGAAGTTATTAACACTTATATAGTATAGGTACATATATTTCCTTAGCCAACACCTCCCTTCAATAGGTTTTAAGATTGCTACATAGGATGGCATCATAGCTGATGCATATTGAGGTTTAAAGCCTTAGTGTAATTAAAATTGTGTGCGAGTGTGCCGACTAATGCTTGTGGTTTGCCAGATTGCCCTACTTTATTTTGAACTGCCAATAAAGTAGAACTTCGCTTTAGTCTTTGTGTCTGTCTGGTTATTTGACTGTGAGGCCATTTAGTATGGTAATTCCACTCTGCACATGATAAACGCTTCAAGGTGCTGTTGTACAACGGATTGAAAACAGTGGCTTTTTCACCATTTTACATAGAAAGAGGTGTAAAATGCACCATTTTAACCCATCATTTAAAAGATTTTCTCTGGGGAGAACCGCCCCGAATCCTCCCTGGTTTGTTAGAGCCCCTCGCTGCGCTCTGTCTCTCCTGCATTTGTACACCCCACCAGCTTAGAAATTCACCAGCATCCACTGCCCAGTGGCCCAGCCTACGAGAGCAGCAGCGCAAACAGTGGCAGATGCAGTCAGTGGTCATAAAAGAGAGCCGAGGTTTCACGTCACAGTGCGGCAGTAAGATTCCCCTTTAAGTTTGAACTTGTATTTTGTTCAGCGCTTCCAGCCCTTTCCATTGTCTCGCCCCACCTTTTTCTCTTCTCTCTCCCCCATCTTCAAGCAGCATTAGAGCAGAAATGAGTGTGATTTTGTTGTGGTAACTGTTCTGCCTTCACCCCTTTCCCCAAGCAAGTGAATGAGTGAACATGTGATGGCACTTGCAGTGATGTCACTTCCCTGAGATCGAAGCATCCCCCAGGAAAGGAATAAGTTGGCTCCCTTGTAACCAATGATTGCTTACACTGATGAAATGTGTGCATTCCAGTCACACTATCCAACAGGTCTCATTACTTGTAACAAGCATTCCGCCATTGCCATGTAATCCTGCTTTAAGGTAAGGCTGTCCTTAAACATCGTCATATTACTTCATTTTTTCCAAACATGTTACTTTTGTTTATGGTTCCTCGCAGGTCTTTAATATCACAGCTCTTGATTTGTAATTCTTCCACTTTGATATGAGTTTTTGCACATGGATGGTAGAGGCATTCAATACAATATGTTGCATTTGTATGATCTTTTGGCATGTTGAGTATGTTTTCCCGGGATGATTTCTTGTACAGTACTCTCTGTACCAGACATCTCACATTTTAGGAACACCGCACACAACAATAAAAGAGCCTGTAGTAATGCGATACACATGAGTAGGTCACCAGTCTATAAAACAAAATTGATTGCAAAGAGATCAGTTGCTGCACAGGAAAGTAGACACAAATCTAAAGTCACCAACACATTTTCAATATCTTCCACATATATGGGATGTTAATTTTTCCAGATATGCCAAGAAAGACATCTCAATTGACCATTCTGTTGTGGTAACTGGCATGATTGGCAGAACACATATTCAAGGTCACTTCTTGTAATGTTGCACTGAAAACAGTGCAGGTTGGAGCACACTCAAGATAAGAACTTATTTTCCTAAATTCATTTTGGGAAGAAGCGACCATCCTGCTGGGAGATTCTGTGCTCAACATTCAGAGTGGTAGAATTTGCCATATTTACAATTTTGTATAGAAACCATGCAGGTCTACTTCTCGAAAAGGATTTAAAATCCTTTTATCTTCTGTTAACCTCAGATTCTTTAAAACCGTTAAAAAAACAGTACTCTTTGGCTTTAGCAATTTTGGACCTTTGTAGGAGATGAAGTCTGTCATGAAGCATTGGAGTTTCTGTAGTGAAAGATTCAGCATGCTTGGCCATAGAAGGGTGTGAACTGAGAGTCACCTTTGTCATGACATTCTAGTTAACAGGACATCCCATGAGCATGAATATTTCCCTTCATCAGGCATTTCGTCAATGAGTCCAAATTACCTGCAGCACAGTACAAAACTCTTCCTTTCACAAGATTTAGTGGTACATACGTTCCTCATTCATTTTCCATGCAGCGTAGAACTTAACTCACTAAATCAAGCTCAAGCTGGAGAATTTTATCATCATTTGTTCCGACATCTATTTTCAGGCAAAATAAATTGAAGTTTGCACGCATTTCTTAACTGTACTGAAGTAGTAGTAATTCAGCAGCTTCATACAGAGGCTTCATATGTTAATTTACATTTCAAATTGCATGTGAAAGCACAGCTGTTTTAACTGATTTCAAGGAAATATGCTGTGGTTGGTCCTTTGCAACAAGCCTGCGGAATACGAAGTAAAACATCTTGCTTTCAATAAGTGTTTTCAGAGATGTTTTCAATATCTTCTTCCAACATCCTTAGAATAAATCATGTCCTTGTGGTGTCACTCAGCATCTGCCATTTTGACATTGACAGCCTTACATCCAAAAGAGCATCTAATAAACAGTCAATGAATTCTACTGGATTTTGCATTCGCTCACATTAGGTGGAGTTTCAGTGTATTATCGCGTAGCACTCCACACTATGTCATATGCACAAACATTTTCTGGATTGTTTCGCCAACAGAACTTCAGTTTCCATTTGCTATTTTTAGTCAACTGGCCTGCATTTCCAGTGCAAACAGGTATAGCCCAAAAGCAGCCAGCGTTATTTTTCTAAATGCTTACCAGTATTTTGGGATCTTTTACTGGGAGGCGCCTTCATGCTCACTGTGTTCTAATAGGCATCTTCATGTTAGGCCAATAGTTTTTTTTGCATCTGACCTGCAGTCTATCAAAATTACCTTTGTGTGTGCAATTCTTGCAACGGGACAGATACCACCATGCACCACATTGATTTATTAATCCTGCAGCTGAAGAGTTTGGAACGGGAGCTTCCTTTTGTTTGCTTTGAGACAAACACATGAAAGTCTATACCCCTCGTGTGCCAGCGTTTGGATGACTATTGTTGATTAACTGCATTACACTTCCATAATTTCAGTCAAATATTGATACATGGAACATACAATAACAATTCATCATGTAAAAAATGAAGAAATGAATTCATATCTACACTATAAATATGAAAATTCTGTCAAACCATTTACTTCAAATTAAATTATTTTGTTACACGGGCTTGAAAATATCTTTCAAATGAAATCTTAGAAATTAAAATCAGTCCATAAATAAAGGTATGAAAGAATGTTAGTCCTTTTTTGACACCCATCTTGATGACTCGAATACTGCCCAACACGTACATTTATAAGAGGATTCAATTCAACACTACAGCTAAGTCAACGCCTAGTCTATAATACTGAATGAAAACCCTTATTGATATATCTTTATGTCCAGTTCAAGCGTTCTGGATGACTACCCCTATATAACACCCCTCTCTTGGAATCCCCCTGACCCCACTGAGCCAAGAAGTAGTTCTGTTTTGCAAGTTTAAAAGGTTTATTTGATAAATTAAAATATATACATATATCACACTTTATAATAAATTAATAATTGACTAGCACACTTAATCTGATATGATAAAGATTAACAACGGAGAATCTGGCACTAACACGCTTCTCTATAGTCAATAAGGAGTTGACATGAAATGGATAAGGTAGCACACTGGTAAATAGGAACAAAAGTATAATGTGGTAGAGGATGCTTTATGTAAGCTCAGGTGGATGCAATATTCAATGAATGCAGTACAGAAAATACTCAATATGATTTCAACCAAACAATGTAATCACTTTTCTCTGGCAATCCCCTCCCCCCTTTGATGCAAGGCAAGGAAATGGAAGGAAAACACACAGTTCTCAGAAATGCAATCAATGTAAATCAGTTCACCCCAGCAAGCTTAGACAACAGAAGTTTAAAACACAGGCAAATGCTTTGATATGTGCTAGCAATGGATGAGAAATATGCTGGAAATGCTTTTAATTCCCTTTCAGAGGTTCAGGGTGAGTGGTATCTAGTTAATATTAGTCCAGACTCACACTAGCAATGATGCAGGGATAGTTAGCAGGTTAAACGAATTTCTGGCAATGGAAGGCAAGCAGCAGCAGCTTTTTACACGTGAAGAAATTTGCAAATTGCGGCAAAATTCGCGAATGCGTGTTCCGCGATTGCGGTAAAACTATAAGGGGTAGGAATGTGGTTCTTGGTGCGATTCAAAGCTAAGATTCTAAGCTTTCAAATGAAAGTTACTGCAAGTCTCTAGCACAAACGGTCGCGGAGATATGAGCGATTAAATAAAGGTCGTTTTTCAGATTTGAAATTTTAAACGCACACTTTTTCAGCTTTAAAAATGATGGCAGGATAACACAATTGCTAAGCTGCAGTTCTACTTAGGTTAAAAATGGATTGAATTATATTATTTTAACTAAGAGATGGGTTCTACACAGTTTTACTATGTACTCACACTATATTCTTGAATTAAATGGGCCTCGTCACGGATCTGGTCAGGGTTTTAAACTGGACTCTGGTCTGGTCTGGCCTCTAGTTCTGGATAGATTGAAGTCTCTAGTTTGGCTCTCTGGAGGTTTGATGGAGGTAAAGTATGGATTTTTCCGGCAGAGCTTCCAGGGCAGATGGATTTGAAGGTCCCTATCTATCCTATCTGTCTGCTTTTATGTGTTTAGAATGTGGGTGTGTTCTAGCATCACTGACCCTACCTCTCTCTCAGCTTCTAATTGGTCAAACTTCCATTTATCATTTGATTGGGGAATGAACTGTGAGTCAGAGGGATGTCATTTTATGGCTTGCAGATAGGACACTCCTCTGTCAGATTGCACACATTCTATATTTGATAATAAAAGACATATTTCAGAGTTACACAGTTGTTTGAAATTACATATACATGGTGTGGCTGAATTTAGCCATGTCTCTGTCCAAATCTGCTGTTTCTAAGAGCTTGCATTCAGAAATGGCACATAATTGACTTTTTAACTGATTTTTCAATTTCTGACATTGACCCAACTTTACATACATGTGCGCAGGGAGTATGGACATTAACTGATGAAGTTTCAGATTTTTAACATGCATACATTTAGAGTAATATCCACTTTTCCGCTAAAACCCCCCTGAACATGCCACCGGGTCGAAAAACCTCTTAAAATGTGGGCAGAAAAATCACAAGAATTATGGTGTCATTTATAAAATTTTCACATGTCCGTACTATGAGTTATTCATCTTTTTCTAAACAATATTCTGGCTACAAAGGGGTGTGGTTTCCCCTCAGCACAAGGTAGAAATACTGGTTTATCCAGTTCTGCCAAGCCAGCTTCTCTCACAGGCAGTGCTCCTCCCAGCTTCTGCCAAGAGGAAGCTACATTTTACGACCGCTGTAATAAAACCTTTGCCTGAGTCAGGAGAGGCTCATTGTTCAAGAGGAAGCCATTTATGATCCTCTCAATAAACCCTCTGCCTGGGTGAAGGGAGTTGCATTGTTCACTCTCCTGCAGAGCACAGGTAATTCAATTATCAGAAAGATGGCATATCCTTAGTGTGAGCAGCAAAAGGGCAGCTAGGCCTGGGAACACAGCTGTGACTCAAGTTTCACTCCTGATGGGGGTAGTTGCCAGGCAGAATTCAGTTCCTTAAGCCGGGTTTCAGATAAAATGTCACTTTTTGTTCCCCAGTTTCTGCCTTCAAATAAAACTAAACATTTTCACATATGCAGCTAGAAGGCTGATTCTAAGTGCAAAACTATGGCATTTCAACAGTTACAAAGGCATGTGACACCAAACATAGGTCACTCATTTAATCTAAACATTTTCGATTTTAGTGTCTTTAAATCCAGTGCAACTTAAACTGCTGAAATCCACAGCTCAGCCAGTCTTGTTATAAACCTTCAAGTCACTTCAGAATATCACTTTACATTGTATCCACCTCTCAGTAAGTCTTTCTTTAGCCTGCTTTGGGCTCATTCAGTTTTACACAAAAAGTAAAATCTGGTGTTGTTTTAAATTGCCGGCTTTTGGATAGTGGTGAGTACTGGTACTGCACCCATTTTTGGGATTTAAGAATGAATTCCCCACAATTCTAGTTGCATTTGGCAATCAGCATTGCCATTCCCAATGGTTTCAGACTACTGTGCGGGTAGTCCAATGGTGGTTTTAAAGCGCTTTGAAGCTAACCGGCGCTACTGTTTTTCCTTTGGCAACCCATTTCCCTCATGGCAACCCGGCCTTTCATTCTCGCACTGGTGGGTGGCAAGTGAGGCAACCATTTTGGTGTGCGCACAAACTGCGCAGCTTTCCTGGATTTCGGCGCACATGTGGGTTTTCCGCCATCTTGAATTTTCTAAGCCCACAGCACCAAATGTTGTGGCATGATAGCTTAAACGTGGGTCAGGACACCCAACACCATACAGTGATGCCATCGAAAATATTTAATCATAGGTAGTTTCTGACGACACAACCAGTCCAATATTGGCCTTGCTAAATCTGCAACAGAGTGTTTTTTACCAAGTAAGCTATTGTACTAAATGCTTCTTTTAAAAATGTTCCAGGGACAAACTACTGCATCCTCTGGACCACACTTGAGGGGTCCAGCCCAACATGGAAAGCTTATGAGGTAGAAGTTGTGCAGTACCCAAATCAGAGAAACAAAAAGGATTTCAACACATTTGCATTGGAGTTACAAAATGAAAGGGACTTCAATAAGGACAAAATACTAATGTGCAGCCATCACACTAGATAAGCAGTACATTGAAATGGTTTGATCCTTACAATACTGTAACCGCTGGAAACAAAAAAAGCAGGACATGCCAGATAAAAAGGAGGGATTCCCAAGCTTCCGCCTGCACTGCTGAAGATTGTTGGGAAGGAGCCTAGTGCTTTCCTTTATTCCCAAGTTTCCCAAGTGCTTTGGAATTAGGCAAGACTTCTGTTAACTGTTTTCTAACCACTACAAGAGTCCAGGGGGAGGAGGGTCACTAAATAAAGATAGGTAGGATTTAAATATAAGGCACAAATAATTATTTAGCCGAATATATTTGTAAAACTGTTAAAAGGTAGTTCGCCTTTCTCAAAGCACGCTCTCTGCCAGAAGGAATGTAGCCTGTGCTAAAAGGCATTGCATCACTGAGGCTAGCCCTCGCAGAGCACACGAAGTGGGTGAACAGCTGTTCCTGTCCATCAAAAGCCCATGCAGACTAAGTATAGGAGAATGTGCGTGCTCATGCACACAATGCAACAGTATGTAAAAATAAGGGTTTTGTAGAAATTACTGGACCAGATCAAATATAATTTTATTGAGTGAAGTGTTAAGATAATGGCGTGAAGATGTGTTTATGTATGAATGTTTATAGCATAGCAAATGATGCTAAACAAGAGCTAAAATGTATTCCTGCAGAGGCAGCAGTATGTTATAGTAGGATTGGTCTAAATGTAAACCTGGCCACGCAACACTGGAGACTACAGCATCCCTTGTATGGCAAGAAGAACAGTTGTGGATGAGCTCTTCCGGTATCCAGTCACCAAGTCAAGAGTATTTAAGCTCCAGGCCCAGCACCAGTCTTCAGAACCTAGGAGCCTGACAAGGAAGACAGAATGCTGGTCGGAAAGGCAGAGTCCTCTGCCTTTCTCCCCAATACTCATCTTCGTAAAGATTAAAGTTTGTTATCTCTTTCAAGATAGACTCATGGCCTTAGTTCCCTAGAAGGGTGCATTTAATCTGGTGTGAGCGTGATTATAGGTCCCCTGTATTTTTGGGGGTACCCCAATGTATTTAAGGGGTACAAGTATGGCCTACCTTTCAAGATGCATCAGCAATGAGTTTCCACAAGACAGCGCTCTACTAATGGGCTCTCAAATGCATTTCTACCTCCAATACACCCATGGTTAAAGTGTCAAATATGATCTTAAATTAGTGTACGCTTGAAAACCCTTGTATCAAGGATAAGGGCAGGTAATTGGATGACTGGGTAGTGTCTCAGTGAATAATTGTAATTTGCTAGACTTGTGACTGTACAAAAGTGAAAGCCTGACAAGCCGATATTTTGGTTAACAAAAAGATACTAGTTTATCGTTTTGGCAGGCATAATTTAAAGAATTATAAACAAAATCACATGCTCGAGAAAAGAAAGACATACCTCTTTCAAAATAATTTTCTGATTATCTGGAACACTTTTCCCATTTTCACGACACAAATACATAGTGAGAAAATCTGTCCCGGAATCCACTGCTGCACAGGCCTCAGGCTGGCGGGTGTTGTAACGTATTTCATTATATGATGTGTATTCAAAAAACTGAAAAGCAATTTTTATACGTGAATAAAGTGCAAAATTAACTATAAACGTATTCTCCATTTTTAAAAATGAAAACAATGGTTTATGAGAATATACTGGAGCAGCATTAACACATTTAAACTTTAACACCCAATTAAAAACACCTGGACAAAAGACCAACATAGTTAATGGCAACCATTAAATGTTTGGGGCATTGTTGCTTACTCACTAACCCACCTCCCCACATATAGAGGTTGGAGATTGCTTTTTACACAGTATGCCATTTAAGCCATACAAATATTCCACCTTCTATTGGAGGACATCATATCTTGCCAAAGGTATGCCTACATCTCTAGCAGCTTACTTATTAATTGAACTGTGTCCTTAACTCCCCAGTGGATGCTGTAGACAAACATAATTTGAGAAACCCAAACGGTGACAGAGAAACACATTTTCTCTATATTCTAACAAATCGGTATTGGCATATTCCCCAGATTGCTGCCAACAGGTTGCAGTGGTCATTTTAGTTTTGTACATTCTGACGAGCCCATCCACCGAGCTCTTTATCCAACTAGTACATCTAATAAATACCTTTTGTTAATGCATCACCTCACTGTTTCTCCTCACAGTCCCCCATTAACCTACCTCGCTTTTCCTTGTTGCAATCCCCCAGTGCCCCAACTCACTCTTCCTCATCACAGTGCCTCACTAAACCCACCTCACTCTTCTAGGTCAGAGTCCTCCACTAACACCGCCACACACTTCCTCATCACAGTCTCCCACAATCCACACTTCCCTATTCCTTGTCCCGGGACACATCATTAATCCTACCTTTGCCACAGGCTCCCTCTTCTTTGTCTCAGTACTACATTAGTAATCTGTTGCATTACCCCAACATCCTTCTTCCTCATCCGAGTAACCCAAAGTAACCCATTGCATTACACTAACCCCCCGCCCCTCATCTTCCTTCTCCCAGCACTTCATTAGTAATCCATTCTTATTTAGTGGACAAAAAAAAGATTCTTGATGAACCTGATGTTGCATAGCTGAAGGACACCTATTGATAACACATTATATGAGATCAGCTATGTTATCAGACAAAAAGGCATAACAAAACCCCTGAAATTCAGTGAGAAAAGTAGGTGAACTACGGTTAAGGTGAAACAATCAGATGCAACAAAACACTGGAAATGTAGTGAAAAACTTAGGTTGAGATTACGTTAAGGTGCTCATTTAATGCAACAAAACACCTGAAATTTAGAAAAGTGTTGGAACCTACGCCATCTGAACTATGAGGCCCCCATCGCACAGCCCCCACGCACACTGATGGCATCACAAATGACATCACTGATTACGCTTTGGAGGGCCCACATATGAAAACTGGAGGAAATCATCTTCTGGAGTAAGCCAACTCTTGCAGCTCCCTACCATGTCTGAACACAGTAAACTTGGTGTAGGAATTGTCAATTCATTCGTTGACATTTGTAACCTAAAGCCTCCCATTGCCGTTTGATATTCTTTTTTGCAAACCATGCCATTTTTTTCTGCTCTGAAATCCGGTCTCTCGAGAAATGCCAAAGTGTACAGGTCAGAGGAGATGTCTACAGTTATTCTTGTTTGTTATGAACTGCAGCTCGTTAGATTAGGAGTATTGGGTTGCCAAGGAAATGTTAAGCAGCGGATGTAATCAGGTGAAAGCACGAACAACAGCATCAGTCACCTCTGAAAACACATGACCTAGTATAATAAACTTGCTAAACATCACAGTCTACGCTTGCCAATAATTTGGACGGATTTCTCACGGGTCACTGAATATAGGTATGGAAGATGTATATGGTCCCAAACAATGCTTTACACAGATGTGGCAACACCTGGCCAGCATAACTTTTTGAGGTATCACCAATGATCACCATGCAAAGCCAGCACTTGAGTTTCCACTGAACCCACTGCCTGGCCCACACTAGACCCAACCATCCTTTTACTAATAAAATAACTGCGCCTATAGTTATGCAGGTCTAAACCCGGCCTAGAGGACACTGTACATCCAGTAAGGTTGTACTAAAAAAAGACAGACGATGGTAACAATTATATTTTAGTTTCACAATTGCAGGTTAACAGGTGGCGTGCCAGGTCAATCACAGCTCCTGTGATGAGAACAGGCAGGTTGGTTTGTCAGATACAAGTGGTAAGTTGACCAATGGGCCTCCTCAACTATGAACTAGGTAAAGTGTTACGGTTGGTTGAGAACTTCCAAAAGGATATATAGCCGGGCAAATAGCTCAAGTGTGCACACTCACCTTGGGAACAGGACAACGCTGTGTGAAATGGGTTCAGTAACCCGGGTGAGCCAACACAATCCTTCATCACCAACACCACTGGCAAAGCCCGCAAAATGGATGCTCATAAGTGGGTAATAATAGTGACACTGATTATTGCAGTACTTCAAAGCTGGAGAAGCACAGCATAATGTGCTTTATAAATCACCAAGTTATTTATATGCATCTTGTTGAAGTTAGATGATGCCTGTCTGAATGTTGTTGAGTAAACCAGATATTAAAATGCCCATACAGGGCCTAGCTTCAAAATATTCATTTTTACCTTTGACCTACCTGACGTAACCTCAATTTCTGTACTTCTTCTTGCTGTTGACTGTTCTTTTTCTTCTAGGTGTTCCTTCACCACAGGAGCCCTATGTGGCATGTTCTTCTGCTTCAATTAGATTATTTTGACCCTGCTTTTCTTGTTGCCCAGCTTTTGTTTCACAGTATCTACTCCTTTTAAGATCACAAATCATTTCAAGTAATCGAGAACCCCGGCTGTTCATAGTGTGAAAAACCAGAGGGTGTTTCACAGTCTAATCCCTGGGGCGCCCGAACTCAGGTGGCCAGGGAAGGGGCGGCGCTTTTTGATCCCGACCTTGGGGGCGTACAAGTGAGGGACAATCACCTGGGTGGGGGGTCCTCGGGGAATGGGGAAAAGAGACACAATGGTGAGACATTGTATTCCCTTATCCCTATCTATTTTCTGGGACACTACAACTCCCATGATCCATACCCTTTCTATGATGACAAAGCTACCAAGCCGAAAAAGATGAGGATTGAGGCTATGAGGATTACCTCTAGCACTTTGCAATGGTCATCCCATTAATGAGGCCAGGCAGGGTCAGGCACTCCGTTTCAATCGCACATACCGGCCATACATTAAGTATCCGCGTGAGGATAAAAGGTGGAGCACACACACACACACTTTGAGCGAGGCTGGGTACGAGAAGGACCAGCACTTCCTGAGCTGATGTAAACCAGGCTGCATAGATCGGAAGGCCAAGGGGCTATTCGAATACTGAGAGGAGCGAAAGAAAGCCATGCAAATTAACCGTATTTCCAAGAGGCCACAAGGGTTGGCAAAATGAAGCCGAGAATATTGAGAGAGCCTTCCTTTGAAATATTCCAAGGTTGCCTGTTCCCCTCCTGGGTAAACGACCGAGTTGGGGAGGAGCAGAGGAGTCGTTGGTAAAGTCCTTGATAGACGCATTCAAGTTAAAGAAGAAAGAACCGAGATAAACAGAACTGGTGCGTTACTGAATCAAACAATGTCCGGTTTGTTTTGCAAGCGAGTGAAACTGTTTCAAGTGAAGGATACGCAAATAATGATGATGATCTTGTGAAGAAGGATTCGAATGTTAAACGCAACATGAATTATTACAAAGTAACCGAGTGGTCCTGCGCGGGGTTAATCGCATTATGAATGTCTCCGTGAAATGTGATTTAACTGTAGCGCAAGGCAAAGAAAAAAGCCTATGAAAGTTTGTGAAAGGAACTACAAATACCAGAAAGCTTTAGTATGTTGAGAAGTCACGAGTGAACTGTGACTCATACTGAAAGGGACGTCGAAGTGGTCATGCATAGGAATATCTAGGATGATCTGTGCAGTCTCGAAAGTCTTCGACATTCATTTTTAACGAGAAGAAACGTAGGGAAGGGAACCCTACAAAGTGAATGTTGAGAACCAGAGTCATAGTGAAAATAGAAAGCTTGAGCGTAATGGAGGGAAGCCTAAGTGAAAGTGTGTTACGAAGGAAGTGAATGACAAAACTTGATCCTAAACGAGGGAAACCTGAGTGAGTTAAAGTGAACTGTAAGGAGCCAAGATAGGCTTGAGCCCTAAGGAGGGAAGCCGGAGAGAATTGTACCAAAGTGAAAGTGTTAAGAAAGACCCGGACCTGGGTAAGGGAAACTTGAGAGGTCTGTTTGAGAAAGTGTTGAACTATATTTTTGATTCAAGGCAAGGAAGCCTAAAGAAACTGTTTTGAACTGAGAAACACTTGATGCCCGAGAATGAACTGTTGAATCGTACCAACAAGCCAAAGTGTGCCACATTGAGAGAACTGTGTCACCCATCTATCCTTTAATTAACTCTTGAGACCCTGTGCTTTGAATGTGGGGATGGGGTTATCACCTGCTTATGAAAGCCATTCTGACCTGTTAGGTGTAGGCCTCTCTCCCACAATGCAGGACTCTCAAATCTAGCTGTGTTTAGTATTGCAATAATTTGTTCTCCTGTGTCTCAAATCTAGCTGTCTTTATTACTATACCCGTTTAACCTGTTAGGCGTGGGCCTCTCTCCCACTGTGCAGGACTCTCAGGTCTGGCTGTGCTTGGCATTGTAGTCATGTTTTCACCTGTGTCTCAAATCTAGTTGTGTTTAGTACTGCACCCATTTGATCTGTTGGGCGTGGGCCTCTCTCCCACTATACAGGACTTTCCAGCATAGGTGTGCTTAAGTTTATAGTCAATTGCTCAACTGGGCCTCAAACTTAGCTTTGTTTGGTACTGCATCCATTTGCTCTGTCAGGCGTGGGCCTCTGCCCCACTATACAACTATCTCGAGTCTAGCTGAGCCTTATTTCAAACTGCATTGTCTGGCTGGCAAATTGTATTGTTGGCTGTAGGACACTCCCTCTTTATACAGGACTCTCAAATCTAGCTGTGCCCTATTTCAAATTACTTTGTTAGCTATAGACCTCTCTCCCGGGATAAAGTGTTTATTGGCTGATTGCTGTGGAGTGATACTGTGATTATTGGGCGCACCCCATGAGATGATACAGTGATTGTCAGCTATGCTCAGTAGGACAATTATGTAGTTATACACCTATCAGCGAATCCAAAAACTAACATCACATTAATTCTGGTTTACAGACCACCGACATACGATGCAACCTTCGTCGACAACTTGATAGAAGCCATCACCAACATAGCCATCAAGCATGAAAATCTAATAATCCTTCAACATCTGGTTCGAAGAAAAACACGCCAACTCCCAAAACTCACTAATTGGGCAGCTAACAACCATGAAACTACAGCAGTTGGTCAAAGGGGCAACACACTTGGCAGGACACACCCTTGACAAAATCTTCGCCAAGAACAAAACTCATCACCACGGCACCGTCGATACAAATACTGTGGAGCGACCATCTCATCATCGCATTCGTGATCACACTACCAACTCAAGTCCACATCCAGCCCCCAAGCTCACAACCATCACAAAAAGAAAGTGGAAAACCATCAAAACAAGCAACCTAATGGAACAACTGGAGATGACCAAACCCCCAACTACAGAACTAGAGCTGTCTTACCTAGACGGGAAAGCGGAGCTACTAGACAAATAGATTGCTGATGCAATTGAAAACATCGTCCCGGAAAAACCATTTACCCCCTCAAAAAAAGAGCAATGGCAAAATGGTTCACACCGCTACTAAGGACCATGAAAAAGGACAAGAAGATGGAATTGGAATGGAGGAAAGAATACAACCAAGACAAGAAATTACTGCTCCAAAAACAAATCCGCGCATACAAGACGGAAATACAAAAGGCGGAGAGAAGGCATTATGATGATAGAATCACCAATGCCACCAACACACAAAAATAAATGTTGATCATTAAAGAAATGAGAAACCCACCAGGTCGCGACAAAACTCCAACCCCCTCAGAGAAACTTTGCAATGACCTGGCAGACCATTTCAAGAACAAAATCAACGACATCTGACAAATCATACAAAAGACAACCAACCATAACAATCAACCAATCAGACCTAAGAAAGAGCCACAGCAAAAACTCCAAAACTTTCCTGAAATATCAGCAGAGGAATTCACCAAGCTGGTAAAACACAGCAAGAAAGCAGGATCACCCATGGATCCCTGCCCCCGCGACATCTACAAATCAATCCTTGCACAAGGAACGCCATCAGAATACTACAGAAACCTCCTAAATCTCTCACTCACAACAGGAACTGTACCAAAATCATTCAAATCAGCATATATCAAACCACTTTTAAAAAACACAAGTGGCGACATGGAAGATCTCTCCAACTACAGACTGATTTCCAACATTCCCTGCCCGGCAAAACTCCTAGAAACTTACGTATACAAATTAACCCAAGAAAATGTAGAAAATTAATTAACTGCTAGACCAAGCACAAGTCGGTTTCAGACCCGCAAGAGGAACAGAATCGGCACTACTACCCATATGGGACGACCTAAAAACAAACGCAGACTCCAACACAACCTCAGCTCGGATTCTGCTCAACCTGCCGGCAGCCTTTGACACAGTTAGCCATGACACCTTAACCAAAAGATTGGAAGACATAGGTATAACGGACATGGCAGTACTCATCATTCCTAGCAGACAGGACAGAAACCGGATGGATTAAACCCTTGAAATCTACTCCACGAGTTCCCAACTGTGGAGTGCCACAAGGATCTGCACTATCGCCACTATACTTCAACATCTACCAGACTCCAGTAATAAGGATCTTCAAAAAATACAAAATGACATGCTACAACTACGCAGATGACGCTCAAATCATCTACAAAATCGAAGACACTAAAACCGATCACTCAACCCTAATTGGAGTGTCTAAAAGAAGTCTTTAACTGGATGAACGCCAACAACTTGAAGATCAACCCAGAAAAGAAGGAAATCATGATTATATCCAAAAACCAAGAGAACAACACTGATTAATTTGTCCGGCATTACTGACTCCAAGATTGACCAGTGCCCTGCTCCGTGTATCGGTCTAGTGAATCAAGCCACGGAAATAGCTCTGGTGGCCACGACCTCTTTCAGTTCAGTATATCCGGAAGACGGACCAGGAACTCATCGTGTTGCTACTCTCAAAGGAGTTTTGCCACGCTTCGTGAGTTCGCCTAGCCTTTTGTTACTAGAGGCTCTGGGGATCGTAATTTCGATCTACCCTTTCTTTCAACCTCTTACTAACCATGTCTTCCTCTTCATTCAGCCTTCCAGAGGCTCCGTCCTCGTAACACGTACCTGCTCCAAAACTCGGACTTTGAGTTCGCCACATCCCGCATTCAGTCCACTACCTCTGCGGTGTGTATTCCTCCCTTAGCTCCTACCCTTTAGTGTTTATCCTCAGACGCCTTCCTTCTTACGGATTACCAATAACGCTCTCCTTTCTCCAAGCAACATCAGCATTCTGATTCCCATGATCGGGAAAGCGCGAGTGCTTTAGAACACGGCACGTTTCCTTTCTACAACGGGTAGGAATATAATACTTCTTGCTCAGTCTATACCGGTTCAAGCGCCGAGTTACCAACTCTCCTTTTCTTTCCTTACCTTTTTCTCTTCAGCTGCTCTGACCCCACACTTCTGCCTTCTAGGCACCAAATCCATTCCATCTCTGCTGCTGAATTCCAGGGGTAAGAAATGGTATGGGAGAATGAAGACATGTCTTAGAGAGATAGAACAGTGACCTGAGTGTAACCTCCCTTCCTTTCCATATAGTTAACTCTGAAGTCTCCCGATCCAGCTAATAGAAGATTACCTTACCTGGACCACAAGTCAACTGTCCTCTTCCTTCTGAAGACAGCGCATAGGATTCTACGAACCCCAGCAGCTCTTCACAGGGTTTTTTCCCTTTGGGGTTTCCCTGGAGTTCTCTGTGTGTCCAAGTCTTGAGCTGGGTCCCGTAGGGGATTTCAGGTAGATTCCCTCAATCTATAAAACGATTGTCATCTGCAGAGGCCAGTATTACGATACCGGTAGGTGAATTCCGATTTCTGCTTACGCTCAGGTTGCAAGGCTGAATCCGAGCATTACATTGCCTGGCCGATGGAAATGGTAACCGCGCCCACACCATCTAAGGTAGTAAAAAATCGGGGCGTCCTGGTGTACAACACCCTAACCTTAGAACCACAAATAAAGGCAATAATAAAGAAATGTTTCTTCCTCCTTCACACAACAAGAATAATCCTACCTGTCCTCTACTTCACCCACAAAACACTCACTCAATCATGTCAAGAATTGATTATGCAAACAGCCTCTACCTGGAGATGCCAGAATACCTCCTGAAGAAACTACAACGCATCCAAAATGCAGCAGCCAGATTCCTCAATCTATCCAGAAGAGACCACATCACTGCAGCGCTAAAAATACTACATTGGCTCCCAATCAAACATCGCATCACCTTCAAAACAATGTGCATAGCACACAGGGCAATCAGCGGACAGGGAGCAGAATTCCTACAATCTACAAGCCAACGAGACTACTCAGATCAAGCAATGAAATTCGCCTGAAGCCAAAACCATACATCAAGAAAAAACTAGGAGGCTCCTCCTTCTCCCACCTGGCTGCAAAAACCTGGAACAACATCCCGAAAGAAATAAGAAACACCAAACGCCACCTACAATTCAGAAAACTACTAAAAACCTGGCTCTTCAACACTCCAGAAACAAATTGAAACAACTAACCAACCAAACAGGAAACACAGAGAACAGGCTGACAGAAATTAGGATGACTCAGACAAGGCCCAGACACGACTCAGGAAATGTCCTACAATAACAAGAGAGACAACGCTAGGTTGAATAGGACACAAGCGACAACCCCATGAGGACAGAATTAACACCCTACCCAATCCCACCCTACAACATCACCCACTCCATGAACGCCACTAAGTGCCAATTATGAATGTAAACAGTTACCACTTTTGGACCGCGCTATGGGCGTTAGCATGCGTAGAGCCCGGAAAGAGTTGTGAATGATGGCAGATGCCGCGCCTAGAAGTAGCTACGAGTGTTGGCATGTACCACGCTTGGATGATAGGGTTGTGAGCGATGGCCTGCGTGAGCAGCCGGGTAGGATTGTGATAGCCGACCATTGCCACTTCTGGATAGAGTAGCGGTTGTTGAGCGAAGCCACATCCGGCTGCATCAGGAATGCCACAGAGGCCAGATTAGGATGGAATCACGAATACCAGCTAGTCCCACACAGACAGGTTCCAACGGTGGGCAGGGGCCGAATTTTTGGGCACAATTGTGAATATTGGCGAGCATCATTTATGGAAGGGATAATGATTATCGGCTGATGCCGGAGCTAGATTGACATGCAGTGATGTTCACGCTCCACACCTAGAAAATGTGGAAATTCAGCCCAACAATGCCAATAACCAATCCACTAACAATTTCACCTCTACTGTTGATCCCATGCCTTCTTCACATTAGCCAGGTGATCGCATAGGGGTCGACAGTAGCTGGAATAGGGTGACAGGTGCCACAGCATTATATGGGTTGTGGAGCTTGGATTGCTTTTGTTATAGATTTACTTAACTCAAACAAAACTCAAAAACAGACAAATAGTGGACTAAGCAGTTTACAGAGACAACAGAAAAGAAGGACATCCACAGTGATCAGTGTGAGGAACTTCGGGGCATCCTCACTTCTACTCCCCCTGAATCCTCCTCTCAGATAGCCAGGGAAAGGCCATCGCTCTTGGATCCCGACCCTGGGGGTGAATATGCGAGGGACGATCACCTGGCTGGAGGGAACTTGGGGAGTGGTAAGAGGGTGACTTTTGGTGAGACATGGTATTCCCCCTTTCCCTAACACTAGTGAATCCAATGTTCCCCCTGCCTTTCATAGGCTATTGTCAGTCACTGACTCTTTATTCTGACCAAAATGCCCCACAATCCCTTTTCCTTAAGACTCTGACGAGGAGGAAACAACTAGGAGTTATGCACACTGCTCTACCTTAACACAACTTTAGTACTGGGATGAGGAAGAGGGCTGTGGAGGAGTTCTCCTGCAATAGACAGGCATGTCCCACTGACGGGTCAGGCAATTAGTGTAGAGGACTAACACCTGCAGCCTGTTAACAAGTCACAGGTGTATAAAAATGGAAAACTGAGACGGTATGAGAAGGAGAAGCAGCGTGCGAAGAGCTCCAAATTTGGAGCAGGAGCAGGCTGGAGGGGAACCGGCTAGAGGAAAGCCGGGTTAAGCAGGAGCATGGAGGAGATGCCGGTGCCACGATTGGCTATGAGAGGGTCCAGGGTCCTGCTCTCCATCCTCCCTGGTAACCACGACCGAGGCTGTAGAGTCTCCAATGTGCTGTTAGCTGCTTTGAGAGTCAGAAGGACTTTGACTTGACCGGGACCGCGGCTCGCTGGGAAGTAGGCAGAAGGATGTAGCACAGGGAAGCGAAGCAAGAAGTCCAGAGGTGGAGCAAACGCTTGCCGGGGATGGCAAAATGCTAGAACGCACATAGCGGGCGCTCTGGTACTGAGAAACCAAGGTACAAAACTAACTGAATCTTATTACACATACTATGGAAAGTCAAATGAGATGACTGTTCTAAAGCAGTTAAGCACTTTTGATGCAAAAAGCATTATTTAATACCAAACTAATTGAAAAATAGGAGTATGTTTACAAAGTCAATGAAGTACTTTTGAAGGATGAAAACGCATTATTGAATAATAAACTAAAGGATATATTGAGCATGTTTTGAATACGGAAAGCAAGTAATGAACCATTAGGAACATTAATGAGTTGACACCAAAGCAAAACCAATGATGAATCCTTTGTAAGCATTTTTTAATTAAATGAAAACAAGTGGGTGAGGAGGATAAAACCCTCATGGAATGAACTGTATGAGATACAAGTTATGGCTATGCCATAAAACTGCCAAGCTGTTTGAGATGCAAGTTGGGGCTAAGCCAAAAGATTGCCAAGAAGAAGGTGCACGAAGTGTGGATTTAAGATACAAGAGTCCACAGGACTAGAGCTTGAGAAAGGAAGAGACCCGTGATGGCCAAGCATAAAGAATACAGAGGTACAACAAAGTGCACCAGGTTATCGGTCCATGACCTGTAATGGGTGGACCGTGTGGTCCGAAAACTGCACCTAGACCAAGTGGCCCACTAAGAATAAACTGTGTTGAACTCTTGGTGAAGGGAACCCCCAAGATCTTTGTTTTGAGAACTGTTGAATTGTGTTCAACTCTTAGCAAAGGGAACCCACAGTTCTTTTTGGACCTATCTTGAACCTGGTGAAGGGGAAGCTAAGAGGAAGCCAAAGAGCTGGAAGATGCTCAGAACTTTGCTTTTGAACACAGTTTACTTTGTTGCGGACATCCTTATACATTGTATAGATTTAGGGGGTCGATTCATGGAATTAATGTGCGCCGAAAATTCCCACGCAGAGGTGCCAAAACGTGCGATTCGCAGTAAAAGTGCGAAAATCGCAGTGAAACCAGCGCACATCGATTCATGGAAGTCCGTGCGCGAGAAAAACATTGGATGTGCGCTGAAAATGTGCGCCGCGCACGCTGGCGCACTGGTCATCCAACAGCATGCGCCACGGCCACTGCGAAATCGCACATAGCGCGGCGCACATCACAAAAGTAGGCGGAACACGGGGCGTAACACTCGGAATGGGGAACAACGCGTAAAGATATGGGCGTCACAGGGGAAGTACAGAGGGCAAGTGCGCGGAACGCCCACACGCTCGCCTACAACCCGTATTCATGGAATCGAATAGGGCAAACCAGCGCTCGGTCAAAGACGCGCACAGGGCCAAACAAGTACGCCACAAGAAAGCAGGCGGTAGCGTCCCAGCGCCTGAAAAAAAATGTGCGCCAAAATGTGCGATAACAAAAAGCACCCATATACAGCCATGATGAATGGTCCATACAGTGGCCCTCTAGGACAAATGAGGTGCAAAGGGGTACCGACAAACACGGACACCCGCTGTGTGAAAAATAGCATGTGCGTGTGTACCTGGGTGCGCGGGAAGTCCCACACGCGATTGGCCTGGGTACATGTACTTCGGGGGGGCGCGGGAAGTTCCACACGAGATTAGCCTGGGTACGTGTACTACGGGGTGTGCGGGAAGTTCCACACGCGATTAGCCTGGGTATGTGTGTTTCGGGGTGCACGGGAAGTTCCACACGCGATTGGCCTGGGTACGTGTACTTCGGGGTGCGCGGGAAGTTCCACACGCAATTGGCCTGGGTACGTGTACTTCGGGATGCGCGGGAAGTTCCACACGCGATTGGCCTGGGTACGTGTACTTCGGGTGCGCGGGAAGTCCCACACGCGATTAGCCTGGGTACGTGTACTACGGGGGTTGCGCGGGAAGTTCCACACGCGATTGGCCTGGGTACGTGTACTTCGGGGTGCGCAGGAAGTTCCACACGCGATTGGCCTGGGTACGTGTATTCCAAGGTGCGCGGGAAGATTCACACGCGATTAGCCTGGGCACGTGTGTTTCGGGGTGCGCGGGAAGTTCCACACGCGATTGGCCTGGGTACGTGTATTCCAAGGTGCGCGGGAAGATTCACACGCGATTATAGCAGGGTACGTGTATTTAGGTGGTGCCGGGGAATGCTACACGTGATTTGGCCGTGTGGGTCCTCCCAGGTGTTCCCTCTACACCCTCCACGGCCCCTGCAGGCAGCCCACACCACAGGGGACTACCCTGCACCCCTGCTCATGTCCCACAGTCAACCCATCCACCATGGCCATGCCCCCCAGCCAACCCACATGTTACCTTGCACTACTGATCACCAACACATGTCTCCCAGCACCCCCACCCCCCAGCCACCAGGGGCAGCCTCCACCAGGCCCCCACTCATGTCCCCCTCCACCCCCCACCCCCCAGCAGTGCAGGGGCAGCCTCCACCAGGCCCCCACTCATGTCTCCCATCACCCCCACCCCCAGCCACCAGGGGCAGCCTCCAGCAGGCCCCCACAATCTAGATCCCTGGCCCTTATGGTCAGCCTCCAAATGCCAAACACCCACCCGAGTATTGCATCCACCCACTTAGAAATGGCAAAAACATGATCGAACCACAATTGCAAGTTTGCAAATGAACACATGTCCCTCACATACACCCAATGGGTGTCAGTGAATGTCAAAACCCATATCATGATATGCATGAAACCAATGAGAAGATACTACATATTGAAGTTTGAAGAAAACATATGTATTAAACACAACATAAATTGAATCAAAAATAAATAAACAATAATTGAAATTTTTTAAAAATAAACCAGCAGGTACGTGAAAAAATGCAAAACCACAAATCATAATGCAAACGAAAGGTGTCCAAAGTCACAGTCCACAAAAGATAATCCAATAGAAAATTAAAATCGAAAACCATTGCTCCATGGGGAAATCATAAAAAAAATGAAAATCCAAAAGTCAACTAGGTACAGATAAACAATCCAGGGTCCATGATCCCAACCGAAGAAATGAAACCTATCTAATAACACTACCTAAAAAAATAAACTATATACAAAAATGTGGGCCATTGTCCAAAAGGTCCAAAAAAAATGCTAAACCAAAGGAAACCTAACACTAACTATAGAACTATTTACAAGGGCAGCGGGCTAGTCCGACGGCTCACTTCGGGATGTTCCGGGCCAGGGCATCATCAAACTCCTGCTCAATGTCCCGGAGGCGCTCCTCCTCCATGGCCCCGAGGGTCCGCAGGGCCGTCCACATGTTCCCCCCCAAACTCCCTGCGGATTGCCTCGAGGCACTCGGCACGCCTCAGAGCCCTCCGCATGGAGTTCTCCGCCCTGACCATCGTGAGCCGTGCCTCTTCCACCCGCTGTCGCTCCGCATCTATGGCGTGGCCCAACCGCTGCCACACGGAAGACACTTCCCGTCCTGGGTCCTCCTGCCCTCCGGCCGATGCCTGCCCCTCCAATGTCGAAGGCGCGAGCCATCATGGCTCCCACCACGTTGCTGCTGCTGCTGCGCCTCTGCCCGTGCACTGCCTCCTGCTGCCTGCACATCCTCCGCTGGCTGGGGTGCAGTCGTTGATGTGGCCACCCCTGCTGGACGTCCGACTCCCGACTGTGGCAGGGATGCCTCCTCCACCAGCCTGGCCGCACCGTCAGAGGCAGCTCCACAGGGCACCCAGGTGACTGATGGGTGGGAAGATGGCACGGAGGACGACTGACGCATAGGGGGTTCAGTTGAGGAGGGTGTCGTAGCAAGCCCCATCAAACGGAGGAATCCGGCCTGGGTGACCTGTCCCAGTAGGCCGACGCGGTCAACGAGCCATTTGAGATGACGTGCAGTCTCCTCATGAAAGACTGCAGGTCACCTCGCATGGCCCGTTGACGCAACGCCACACCAGTCAGGACAGGCTCAACCCGGACCCGGATAGCCACGTCCGCAGGCAGAGGAAGGCCAGTTGTCGTGAGCTCATCTCCTGCCTGAAAACGGGTCTGGACGCAGGCATCCCTGCTGGTGCAAGATGATGCAGTGACAGGATCAGGGACAGGATTGGACACAGGCACCTCTGCGGCGACCTGTGCTGCCTCCTGTCCCTGGTCCTGCACTGCACCACTAGCACCAGTCGAATCCCCACCTCCAGACCCCGTCTCTGTTGCTTGCACGGCCTCCTCCTCCACCAAACCCCCCACCAACCTGGATGACTCTGTGCCATCTTCCCCCGTTGGGCCCTGTGGGGTCCCAGCTGCCCCTTCTGCTGCCGAGGAGTCCAACTCCGACTTCCGCCTCTTGAACCTCCCCCCAGCAGCTGCGGCCTGGGACGCGGCACCGGACTCCTCACTCCCCGACGAGATCACAACCTGGGAGGGGAGCCGGGCCTTGCGTCTCCGGCTGGCGGTGCGATCCCCGCCGCTGTGCTCCACAGCACCTTCTCTGCCCTCTTCATCAGTTGACGCTGCAGACGGGGAGAAATGAAACACAGGCATCAGGGCACTGTACAATGGACACATACACACATGACAGTTGCACATGAGTGGCATTGGAAAACCTCAGATATGGCATCACAATCGGCAACACACATGTCATTTCTACATGCACACATGAGCCATACCACAGCCACATCGCAACTGCCAGCACCATCCATACACATACAACAGCATGAGCAGGCAAAGGTGAGCCAGTCATCACATGCAACACAGGGAGTGCACTACACATGCATGCACACCACCACACTTGCATGCATGTGTACACCGCAGCCAACTGTCGCAGTGTTCCGATGGGCATCCATGTCACATCTGCCAATCAGGCTTCCACATCCCGCTGTCACATGCATCCATGTTGCATCACTGTTGCACCCTTGTCAAATACACACACATGCACATGTACACAGTGCTGATACATGCAGCTGAAAACAACATACATGCGTGACATCACGACCATGCCTACTTACATACACATTCATCCAAACATGTGTGCCCACGCAACTGCATTTGGCATGCAAGCCTACACACACAAGCACCATCCATGTCTCACACATGACAGCCCTCGCATGTGTTAGCCGCACGGCCCTGTACACCCCCACCCATACTCGGCCCCATACAAACATATGTGCAACCGGCACACTACTGGCACATCACCACACGCACAGTTTACAATCATGATGCATGTACACTTACCGCTCGACTCCAGACGGGTCTGCCTCTCAAGGACCTGGACGTGGAGCGCTGGGGATATGCGTTCCAGGACCCTCATCTGATCTTCCGACAAGTGGCCCAAGCGCCCCTTAGCATCCGCTGCCTTCAAGAGGCGCCGGGCCTTGTTTAGGGTCCTGGACCTCCCAGCGCTTCTTGACATGTTGGAAGTCGCGGACTGCCACCCCCTCCGCGTTGATGGCAGTCACGTTGTCGGTCCAGATCCGAGTCCGTCCTTCCTTCCTTGTCGGCGCGCACCCTTCCGTAGAGGGCATCATACTGCCCCAGGACTTGCTACACCAGGACAGCAACTTCCCTGGCACTGAAGCTGGTGCCCCTCTGCCTCTCTGGCCGGGGGTTGTCAGTGGTGCCAGATGTTGCAGTGCCCGACATGACAACCCCAGAGGCAGGAGTGGGTGGGCAACTGGGACCTGGGGCTAGGCTGTGGAGCGATGGAATCCCAGTCGGGAGTCTTCGGTTCCAGCAGGGGTGGTCACAGCAACAGCACCCCTGGCTGATGTGCAGGCAGCAAATGGCAGGGCACGTGGGCAGCAGGCAGTCAGGCAGCAGCAGATGGCAGGTGGGAGTGTGCTCGGGGCTCTGGGGGGCAGTAATTCGGCCTTGTGGGCAGGAGCGTGGTCTTCCGTGTGCTTACGCGTGGCCAGCTTTATACGGAGTGATTTTGCACGTGAAAATCCTGCACGTCTGCGTGTAAATCGAGGAAAGGCCCTTAGCGCGTATGCACGTCAGCACGCATATGCAATTTAATTGGACCAAAGGCCCTTATCGCGTCTGTGACGTGACGCGTGCGGGTGTTTCCCTCATTACACGTGATGACAGAGCACACATGGTAAAACTGCACGTCCGTGTGTCATCGCATGTAATCGGAGGGAAGTGAGCGTACACGCGATTGGCCTGGGTACGTGTACTTCAGGGTGCGCGGGAAGTTCCACACGCGATTAGCCTGGGTATGTGTGTTTCGGGGTGCGCGGGAAGTTTCACACGCGATTGGTGGAAATCCACGTGTGCTCTGTCATCACGTGGTATGAGGGAAACACCTGCGCGTGTCACGTCACAGACGCGCTAAGGGCCTTTGGTCCAATGAAATCGCATATGCGTGCTGACGTGCATACGCGCTAAGGGCCTTTCCTCGATTTAAACGCAGACGTGCAGGATTTTCACGTGCAAAATCACTCCGTATCAAGCTGGCCACGCGTAAGCACATGGAAGACCACGCTCCTGCCCACAAGGCCGAATTACTGCCCCCCAGAGCCCCGAGCACGCTCCCACCTGCCATCTGCTGCTGCCTGACTGCCTGCTGCCCACGTGCCCTGCCATTTGCTGCCTGCACATCAGCCAGGGGTGCTGTTGCTGTGACCACCCCTGCTGGAACCGAAGACTCCCGACTGGGATTCCATCGCTCCACAGCCCAGCCCCAGGACCCAGTTGCCCACCCACTCCTGCCTCTGGGGTTGTCATGTCGGGCACTGCAACATCTGGCACCACTGGCAACCCCCGGCCAGAGAGGCAGAGGGGCACCAGCTTCAGTGCCAGGGAAGTTGGTGTCCTGGTGGAGCAAGTCCTGGGGCAGTATGATGCCCTCTACGGAAGGGTGCGCGCCGACAAGGAAGGACGGACTCGGATCTGGACCGGCATCGTGACTGCCATCAACGCGGAGGGGGTGGCAGTCCGCGACTTCCAACATGTCAAGAAGCGCTGGGAGGACTTCAGGTCCAGGACCCTGAACAAGGCCCGGCGCCTCTTGAAGGCAGCGGATGCTAAGGGGCGCCGGGGCCACTTGTCGGAAGATCAGATGAGGGTCCTGGAATGCATATCCCCAGCGCTCCACGTCCATGTCCTTGAGAGGCAGACCCGTCTGGAGTCGAGCGGTAAGTGTACATGCATCATGATTGTAAGCTGTGCGTGTGGTGATGTGCCAGTAGTGTGCCGATTGCACATATGTTTGTATGGGGCCGAGTATGGGTGGGGGTGTACAGGACCGTGCGGCTAACACATGCGAGGGCTGTCATGTGTGAGACATGGATGGTGCTTGTGTGTGTAGGCTTGCATGCCAAATGCAGTTGCGTGGGCACACATGTTTGGATGAATGTGTATGTAAGTAGGCATGGTCGTGATGTCACGCATGTATGTTGTTTTCAGCTGCATGTATCAGCACTGTGTACATGTGCATGTGTGTATATTTGACAAGGGTGCAACAGTGATGCAACATGGATGCATGTGACAGCGGGATGTGGAAGCCTGACTGGCAGATGTGACATGGATGCCCATCGGAACACTGCGACAGTTGGCTGAGGTGTACACATGCATGCAAGTGTAGTGGTGTGCATGCATGTGTAGTGCACTCCCTGTGTTGCATGTGATGTCTGGCTCACCTTTGCCTGCTCATGCTGTTGTATGTGTATGGATGGTGCTGGCAGTTGCGATGTGGCTGTGGTATGGCTCATGTGTGCATGTAGAAATGACATGTGTGTTGCCGATTGTGATGCCATGCCTGAGGTTTGCCAATGCCACTCATGTGCAACTGTCATGTGTGTATGTGTGTATGTGTCCATTGTACAGTGCCCTGATGCCTGTGTTTCATTTCTCCCCGTCTGCAGCGTCAACTGATGAAGAGGGCGGAGAAGGTGCTGTGGAGCACAGCGGCGGGGATCGCACCGCTAGCCGGAGTCGCAAGGCCCGGCTCCCCTCCCAGGTTGTGATCTCGTCGGGGAGTGAGGAGTCCAGTGCCGCGTCCCAGGCCGCAGCTGCCGGGGGGAGGTCCAAGAGGCAGAGGTCGGAGTTGGACTCCTCGGCAGCAGAAGGGGCAGCTGGGACCCCACAGGGCCCAACGGGGGAAGATGGCACAGAGTCATCCAGGTTGGTGGGGGGTTTGGTGGAGGAGGAGGCCGTGCAAGCAACAGAGACGGGGTCTGGAGGTGGGGATTCGACTGGTGCTAGTGGTGCAGTGCAGAACAAGGGACAGGAGGCAGCACAGGTCGCCGCGGAGGTGCCAGTATGCAATCCTGTCACTGCATCATCTTGCACCAGCAGGGATGCCTACGTCCAGACCCGTTTTCAGGCAGGGGATGAGCTCACGACAACTGGCCTTCCTCTGCCTGCGGACGTGTTTATCCGGGTCCGGGTTGAGTCTGTCCTGACTGGTGTGGCATTGCGTCAACGGGCAATGCGAGGTGACCTTCAGTCTTTTCATGAGGAGACTGCACGTCATCTCGAATGGCTCGTTGACCGCGTCGGCCTACTGGGACAGGTCACCCAGGCCGGATTCCTCCGTTTGATGGGGCTTGCTACGACCCCCTCCTCAACTGAACCCCCTATGCGCCTGTCGTCCTCCGTGCCATCTTCCCACCCATCAGTCACCTGGGTGCCCTGTGGAGCTGCCTCTGACGGTGCGGCCAGGCTGGTGGAGGAGGCATCCCTGCCACAGTCGGGAGTCGGACGTCCAGCAGGGGTGGCCACATCAACGACTGCACCCCAGCCAGCGGAGGATGTGCAGGCAGCAGGAGGCAGTGCACGGACAGAGGCGCAGCAGCAGCAGCAACGTGGTGGGAGCCATGATGGCTCGGGTCCTTCGACATCGGAGGGGCAGGCATCGGCCGGAGGGCAGGAGGACCCAGGACGGGAAGTGTCTTCCGTGTGGCAGCGGTTGGGCCACGCCATAGATGCGGAGCGGCAGCGGGCAGAAGAGGCACGGCTCACGATGGTCAGGGCGGAGAACTCCATGCGGAGGGCCCTGAGGCGTGCCGAGTGCCTCGGGGCAATCCGCAGGGAGTTTGGGGGGAACATGTGGACGGCTCTGCGGACCCTCGGGGCCATGGAGGAGGAGCGCCTCCGGGACATTGAGCAGGAGTTTGATGATGCCCTGGCCCGGAACATCCCGAAGTGAGCCGTCGAACTAGCCCGCTGCCCTTGTAAATAGTTCTGTAGTTAGTGTTAGGTTTCCTTTGGTTTAGCATTTTTTTGGACCTTTTGGACAATGTCCCACATTTTTGTATATAGTTTATTTTTTTAGGTAGTGTTATTAGATAGGTTTCATTTCTTCGGTTGGGATCATGGACCCTGGATTGTTTATCCGTACATAGTTGACTTTTGGATTTTCATTTTTTTTATGATTTCCCCATGGAGCAATGGTTTTCGAATTTAATTTTCCATTGGATTAACTTTTGTGGACTGTGACTTTGGACACCTTTTGTTTGCATTATGATTTGTGCTTTTGCATTTTTTCACGTACCTGCTGGTTTATTTTTAAATAATTTCAATTATTGTTTATTTATTTTTGATTCAATTTATGTTGCGTTTAATACATTTTTTTCTTCAAACTTCAATGTGTAGTATCATCTCATTGGTTTCATACATATCATGATATGGGTTTTGACATTCACTGACACCCATTGGGTGTATGTGAGGGACATGTGTTCATTTGCAAACTTGCAATTGTGGTTCGATCATGTTTTTGTCATTTCTAAGTGGGTGGATGCAATACTCGGGTGGGTGTTTGGCATTTGGAGGCTGACCATAAGGGCCAGGGATCTAGATTGTGGGGGCCTGGTGGAGGCCGCCCCTGGTGGCTGGGGGGTGGGGGTGATGGGAGACATGAGTGGGGGCCTGGTGGAGGCTGCCCTGTACTGCTGGGTGGTGGGGGTGGTGGTAGACATGAGTGGGGGCCTGGTGGAGGCTGCCCCTGGTGGCTGGGGGGTGTGGGTGATGGGAGACATGAGTGGGGGCCTGGTGGAGGCTGCCCCTGCACTGCTGGGGTGTGGGGGTGGTGGTAGACATGGGTGGGGGCCTGGTGGAGGCTGCCCCTGGTGGCTAGGGGGTGGGGGTGCAGGGGGACATGAGTGGGGGCCTGGTGGAGGGTGCCCCTGGACTGGTGGGGGTGGTGGTAGACATGGGTGGGAGCCTGGTGGAGGCTGCCCCTGGTGGCTGGGGGTGGGGGTGCAGGGGGACATGGTTGGGGGCCTGGTGGAGGCTACCCCTGCACTGCTGGTTGGTGGGGGTGATGGGAGACATGAGTGGGGGCCTGGTGGAGGCTGCCCCTGCACTGGTGGGGGTGGTGGTAGACATGGGTGGGGGCCTGGTGGATGCTGCCCCTGCACTGCTGGGGGGTGGGGGTGGTGGTAGACATGGGTGGGGGCCTGGTGGATGCTGCCCCTGGTGGCTAGGGGGTGGGGGTGCAGGGGGACATGAGTGGGGGCCTGGTGGAGGCTGCCCCTGGTGGCTGGGGGTGGGGGTGCAGGGGGACATGAGTGGGGGCCTGGTGGAGGCTGCCCCTGGTGGCTGGGGGTGGGGGTGCAGGGGGACATGAGTGGGGGCCTGGTGGAGGCTGCCCCTGGTGGCTGGGGGGTGGGGGTGCAGGGGGACATGAGTGGGGGCCTGGTGGAGGGTGCCCCTGCAATGCTGGGGGTGGGGGTGGTGGTAGACATGGGTGGGGGCCTGGTGGAGGCTGCCCCTGGTGGCTGGGGGGGTGGGGGTGCAGGGGGACATGAGTGGGGGCCTGGTGGAGGCTGCCCCTGGTGGCTGGGGGGTGGGGGTGCAGGGGGACATGAGTGGGGGCCTGGTGGAGGCTGCCCCTGGGGGGTGGGGGTGCAGGGAGACATGAGTGGGGGCCTGGTGGAGGCTGCCCCTGCACTGCTGGGGGGTGGGGGTGGTGGGAGACATGAGTGGGGGCCTGGTGGAGGCTGCCCCTGCACTGCTTGGGGGTGGGGGTGGTGGTAGACATGGGTGGGGGCTTGGTGGAGGCTGCCCCTGGTGGCTGGGGGGTGGGGGTGCAGGGAGACATGAGTGGGGGCCTGGTGGAGGCTGCCCCTGGTGGCTGGGGGGTGGGGGTGATGGGAGACATGAGTGGGGGCCTGGTGGAGGCTTCACCTGCACTGCTGGGGGGGTGGGGGTGATGGGAGACATGAGTAGGGGCCTGGTGGAGGCTGCCCCTGCACTGCTGGGGTGTGGGGGTAGTGGTAGACATGGGTGGGGGCCTAGTGGAGGGTGCCCCTTGTAGCTGGAGGGTGGGGGTGCAGGGAGACATGAGTGGGGGCCTGGTGGAGGCTGCCCCTGCACTGCTGGGGGGTGGGGGTGATGGGAGACATGAGCGGGGGCCTGGTGGAGGCTGCCCCTGCACTGCTGCGGGGTGGGGGTGGTGGGAGACATGAGTGGGGGCCTGGTGGAGGCTGCCCCTGCACTGCTGGGGGGTGGGGGTGATGGGAGACATGAGTGGGGGCCTGGTGGAGGCTGCCCCTGCACTGCTGGGGGGTGGGGGTGATGGGAGACATGAGCGGGGGCCTGGTGGAGGCTGCCCCTGCACTGCTGGGGGGTGGGGGTGGTGGTAGACATGGGTAGGGGCCTGGTGGAGGGTGCCCCTGCACTGCTGGGGGGTGGGGGTGCAGGGGGACATGAGTGGGGGCCTGGTGGAGGGTGCCCCTGCACTGCTGGGGGGTGGGGGTGCAGGGAGACATGAGTTGGACATGAGGGGGGCCTGGTGGAGGCTGCCCCTGGTGGCTGGGGGGTGGGGGTGATGGGACATGAGTGGGGGCCTGGTGGAGGCTGCCCCTGGGGGCTGGGGTGCAGGGGGACATGCGTTGGTGGGCAGTAGTGCAAGGTGACATGTGGGTTGGCTGGGGGGCATGGCCATGGTGGATCGGGTGCCTGCAGGACATGTGCAGGGTAGGCCCCTGTGGTGTGGGCCACCTGCAGGGGCCGTGGAGGGTGTAGAGGGAACACCTGGGAGGACCCACACGTGCAATTCACGTGTGGTGCTCCCCGTGCACCCCTGTAATACACGCACCCTGATGGAATCGCGTGTGATACTTCCTGCGCACCCCTGAAATACACGTACCGTGCTGCTTTTGCGTGCGATACTTCCGCGCACCCCTGGAATACACGTACCCTGATGGAATTGCATGTGATACTTCCTGCGCACCCCTGAAATACATGTAACCTGCTGATTTTGCGTGTGATACTTCCCGCGCATCCCTGGAATACACGTACCCTGCTGCTTTTGCGTGTGATACTTCCCATGCACCCCTGGAATACACGTACCCTGCTGTTTTTGCGTGAGATACTTCCTGCCACCCCTGGAATACACGTACCCTGATGGAATCGCGTGTGATCCTTCCCGCGCACCCCTGAAATACACGTACCCTGCTGTTTTTGCGTGCAATACTTCCCCCGCACCCTTGAGATACACGTACCCTGCTGCTTTTGCTTGTGATACTTCCCGCGCACCCCTGAAATACACGTACCCTGCTGCTTTTGCGTGTGTTACTTCCCACGCACCCCTGATGCACACGTACACAGGACAATCGCGTGTGGAACTTCCCGCGTACCACTGAAATACACGTTCCCCGCTTGGCGTTTGCTGTTTGCCAGCCCTGTGAACTGGTCCAGGGTTAGCGCAGCCTTTGCGATTATTTGGGGATTTTGAAGGCTTTTCCTTGCGCAAGGGCGTTCTTGGGGGCGTAACTGGCGCTGCTGCAGGGTCGCTGCGCCACAGCTGGTTTTGGATGCGAAAATCCATGAATACGCTGTGCGCGGAAATCGATTTTAGCGCACGCGGCTGGCGCAGACATTCGCACGGGCACGCTGTGCGCCAGCCGCGTGCGACACTTTTGTGCGAAATTCCATGAATTACCCTGTTAGTTGCGAGGGCAAGCATAGGGCTTGGACACAGACAGACTTTGTATTTGAACTTACTGACATTGACTACCCTTAGTTTTCTTTAGGTAGGGAAATCCCACCTTAGTGTAGGGCAAGTTAGAACTTACTCCATCCCGACAAAGAAAATAAAGCTTTTATTCGAAAAGGGAATCTATTGTCTGTGTCTTACTTCACGGAGCACAAAAGCTGTATAAAAAATAAAGTGACCACAGCCCCTATGGTCAATCATTTTCTGATGATGAACCATAAAGAAAATGAGTTAAGGTGGACTGTGCTTCTTCATATTGATCCTGGGTCAGATGGCGATTCTGCAGTTAAGAGACTACAAACAAAGGAAACTTGGCTTATCTTTTTGTGTAAAACAGAGCTAGGGCTGAACGAAGCTATAGATTGGAATAGCGTAGGCTGAAAAATACATAACCCACCTTTGTGGTTAGAATTACGTGTAGGCTGTATAAGTTCATTAAGATACAGTTGTTTTACATACAGTTATGGTCCTTTACTTGTGCAGTCGCTCGCAGTACCTGTTGGTGTATTGGCGTGTGCGCGGTTGTTGACTAATGCCTGCCGTATGTGTGTGAACTTTGTGGACGGCCGATTGCTTACAGGGCGTACTGTGCCGAGTTCAGGCTAGTTATTGTGTTAAACACCCGGGTTCAGGTGGTAACGGTAACCTATAAAAACGCAGTGGCTGAGCGTAAAGTGATCAGATGATCGATCACGTGGTTTTGGTCTTCGCGAGAGAGACGGCGTTCGAGTACGACCGAAGTAAGTGTTTTAGTGCTCTTGTCGTTTTTGTTCCCGCGGTGAATGGAGCAGCTGTTTAAACCAGGGACTGCGTCCAATTCCCTTGTTCAGAGCGTTGCTCCGGAGTCAAGTTGACAGTTTGTTTTGATTTTTCTGTCGTTGAGGCGAGCTTGGAGTGACTGGTGTTTTTATTACATAGGCTTGCACTTTTCGGGTTAAACGCGTACGGGAGCAACAGTCATGGTAATCATCTTCTGCTGACAACACAGAGCCCGCGGACGTGATTTATTACGGCTGAGAAGAGCGCCGTTTGAAGGATTAACTGTCTGTTAACCGCGGCTTTACTAAGGGTAAGTGTCATGATCTCTGCTTCCAAAAGGTCAGGACTTACCCAACTCCCTTGGAAGCAGACCCATGACCCAGGTTCCGAGTGCCAACCAGTCCCAATTGGGACCTTTTGGACCCTGTCCTGGCGCCAGTGGCACCAGGCTCATAAATATGCCCAGTCCCAGCGCTGGAAGCGCCGGGCTCATAATGCTTGGGTGGACTTACGTGCAGCAGACCATGCTGCTTACTTACCTGCCAGTTGAGCCTCTAATCCTCGTCTGCTTGGGACTACTTTTCCTGTTGGGTGGGGCAGGAGCCACTCCCTAGGTTCAGAACACTGGAACTCTTCTGGAAAGCAGGAACTCTTTTCTTACCTAGGCGAGGCTGTGGAAGGAGGATCCTATGCACTACAGGAGGCTATTTAAACCACACCCGATGGATGAATCTTGCTTTGCGTTATTCTGCATCCTCTGCAGCAGAACGCTCATTGTGTCTTCTGCATCTGATCCTGGGCCTAAGGGAAAAAGGCTTACCATCCTGAATCCAGTCTTCAGCAACACCTATAAAGACAAGAAAGAACAGGTTAGCATTACGGTCTTCAGTGACAGCGCTTCTCTTACCTGGTCCATCGGCTGTCACCAACGCCTCGCGCTGCATTCCGGCATCTGAAAGACAAAAGCTTACCAACTCTTCGCACGCTCCAGAGGCCTTCGGCGCTGCATCCCGCATCTGAAAGACAAAAGAAGGTGCGTTTAAAGACATTGGGTAACTTTATTACTCACGTGCCATTACTCCTTCCCACGCCGAACCCAGTGGGTATTCCGGCACCCTTCAGCAGCTCCGAACTTGTACCTGCAAGATAAAAGGACAGTTAGTGCGCATCGTGAAGCAGGCAACAAGCGCTTACTTACGTGCTTCCAGGCGCTTCTATTCCTCACACGGGTTCCATCCTCAACTCACTTCAGCCCGTCATCCGCCATCGCCGGAACCCTGCAAAACAAGAGACATCATTACAAAAGACTTTTAAAGACATTTGAAATACTCGGAACTTACAGTTCGTGCAGTAAACGACGGACAGCAGTCCTCTGAGGTCAAGAGGCCTGCACCCTTATCCAGTGAAGAAACTGGTTACGGCACCCTGCCCCGAGGCAGATGGAGAGCTCGGCGTTCACTTACCTAAGGTGAGAGCGTTAACCTTTGGGGTTCTACAGGAGAAGAGAAGGGGAAGAAGAGAGAGACACCCAATAACCCCAGTTCATTAATCCCATATTTTCTATCTGCAGACATCTTACTCTTCGAGTCAGACATACAGTGCACAGAGGTCCAGCCCAAAGAGCCAACCGTGTGTTACACATCACCTTTGAAGAAACGGTATTCGCCCAGTCAAGACCGGCGCCTCTGCGGGAATCAGGTGAGCGTTACAGAACGCAAAGCCTACCGCAAAACTCCCGCCCAGGCGCTATGGAAACCTCGGATACCGACCAGCTAGCCCAGTTACTTGGGGAACTAAGAGCAGAAGTGCATGCAGCCCGTCAGGAAACGAACGCTCTAAGAAGGGAACTGATTATTTCCAAGGAGCGAACAGACGATCTCGCTAGACAATTGCTACAGTCACAAGCCGGACAGACCCCATTACCCGCATCAGGGGCAAATCTTCCTTCAACATCCTCTATGAATCCAGTGCAAATCAACCAACCTACCTACCTCTGGCTCCGCCCGAACGATTTTCTGGTGACCCAAAGAGGTTTGCAGTATTTATTAATCAGTGCCGGTTGCATTTCTTATGCCGGCCAGCAGCCTTTCCAACTGATCAAGCTAAAGTAGCTTTCGTGCTTTCGTACCTTAGTGGCAATGCGGCAGACTGGTCGATCCCTCTAGTTAATCAAGATGATCCGGTTCTCCATGATTTTCAAGCTTTTCAGATCAGTATGGAAAAAATGTTCGCAAGACATTCACAGGGGCAGGCCTTGGACAATGAGCTTCTTTCGTTGCAACAGGGTAATCAAGACCTTTTGGCTTATATTGCGTCTTTCAACAGACTGATAGTGGAAACTCAATGGCCTGAGGACAAAAGGATTACGCTGTTTTATAGAGGTCTACGTGGAGAATTCAAAGATGTGTTAGCCCAAGTAGTGAATCCCCCGCAAGACTGTTCGGACTATATAGACTTAGTCGTTCAAATAGATCACAGACTGCAGAACAGGAAGGCCGATCGTTCCAAGTTTGATGCTCGAGTATTTTCCAAACCACCAACTCCTTCCAAAGGAGTAGACTCCGGGGAACCCATGCAAATAGGGGGCCTGAAAGGACCACTAACACAAAAGGAGCGGGAAAGGAGAAAACAGTTGCAATTATGCCTCTATTGCGGAAACTCAGGGCACTTTCTTCGAGACTGTCCAGTGAAACCAGCCAAGAAGGCAGTAGGAGCTGCAGTTACCAAGGTCACAAACTCTGAGCAGGGAAACGACCTCGCCCGACAAGAATAGAGGTCCTCTTGCCGAGCGTTAAAACCAGTTCCGTGACCTCGCATTTCGTGATACCTATGGTCCTCATTAGCCCTGATCATCCGGATCGATTACATGCGATTGAAGCTTACGTCGACAGCGGTGCCATCGGCAATTATGTGGATCATGAAATGGTTTTGAGGATGAATCTAACTCTTTGTCCCAAGGCTGTAAAGGACGTCATTACTACGGTGGATGGTACGGAGATGGCCTCCGGACCAGTAACGCATACCACTCAAGAAGTGACGCTAGTAAGTCAAGATGGACACCATGAGAAGATCATGTTCAATGTGATCAAGGCCCCTCATTTCCAGATTATTCTAGGAATACCTTGGTTAGAGAAACACAATCCTCAGATCGATTGGCGAGCAAGAACGGTTCAGTTTCCAGAATGTGTCTCTACTTGTCACCCTCCACCTGGTGTTGCGCTGGCAGCAATTTCTTCGGAGACTCCCCAGTTACCTCCCGAATACCTAGAATTCCAAGAAGTTTTCCGGAAGGATCAGGCTAACTCTCTATCTCCTCATAGGTTTTATGACTGCCAGATAGACCCGATACCTGGATCTACTCCTCCTTGTAGTAGAATTTATGCCCTCACTGAGCCTGAGAACCTTCACCTCCGACAATACCTGGATCAATACCTAGCGAATGGGTTTATTCGTCCTTCCAAGTCCCCTGCTTCTTCAGCTTTGTTCTTCGTTCCAAAAAAAGAAGGGGACCTTAGAACTTGTATAGATTATCGCTCCCTGAACCAGATCACCGTTAAGAATAGATATCCGTTACCTTTGATCGCTGAACTCCTGGACCAAGTCAGAAAAGCATGCATATACACAAAGCTGGATCTTAGAGGAGCCTACCACTTGGTACGAGTAAAAGAGGGCGATGAATGGAAGACGGCCTTCCGCACCAAGTATGGGCTATTTGAATATCAGGTCATGCCCTTCGGAGTTTGCAATGCCCCGGCCGCCTTTCAATATTTTATGAACGATGTCCTCAGAGAGCTCATAGATGCGTGTGTTGTTTACATTGACGACATCCTCGTTTATTCTTCATCGGAATCTGAACATCGGAAACACGTGAAAATGGTCCTCGAGAGATTGCGTCAACACAAATTTTTCGCCAAGTTGGAAAAATGTGTTTTCAACGTGACTGAAGTTGAGTTCTTGGGATTCATATTATCACCTAGCGGAGTGCGTATGGATTCAAAGAAGGTCGATGCAATTCTCAAATGGCCATCACCATCCTCCGTAACAGGTGTTCAAAGCATGTTAGGCTTCGCTAACTTTTACCGCAGGTTTATCCCCGAATTCTCTCGAATAGTCCAGCCCATCACCGCCTTGTTAAAGAAAAACAAACGTTTTGAATGGTCTACCGAGGCGGAGCAAGCTTTCCAGAATTTGAAGACTAAATTTATCTCTGCACCAATTTTAAAACATCCTCGCCCCGAACTCCCCTACATCGTTGAAACTGATGCTTCGAGCCTTGCCATGGGGGCAGTTCTATCACAAAAGGACCCAGTAACCAATCAGTTGCATCCCGTGGCATTTTGGTCCCGCAAATTCTCGCCTCCTGAAATCAATTACACTATTACTGATAAGGAACTTCTGGCTATCAAGTCTGCCTTTAAGGCTTGGCGGCATTATCTTCTGGGGGCCCGACACACCGTTACTGTGATTACGGATCACCGAAACCTGCAAGATTTGAAAACCGCAAAAGCCCAATCCTCTAGACAACTCCGTTGGGCACTATTCTTTGCAGAGTTTGACTTCATAATTACCTATCGACCTGGTACAAAAAACGGTAAAGCTGATGCCCTTTCTCGGATGGGAGTGGAAGAACACTTGATCAACCCTAAACCTGTACCTATCATTCCCGAACAAAGAATTCTGGGTGTAATCGCCACACAATCCATAGAGGAAGTTAAGGATAAAGCCAGGCAACTTGTAACTCCAGCAGACATACAGAATTGGCATCTGCAGGGAAAGGACTTTGCAGTGAAGGACAACTTATTGTATTTCCAAGAAAGATTGTACCTGCCCAGCACAGATTTACAGAAAAAGGTAATCTCTTGTTATCACGATTCCTTAATGGAAGGACATCCCGGTATGGCCAAAACCTCAGAAAAGATCAAGCGCTACTTCTGGTGGCCGTCTTGGAAAGAAGATATCAGAGACTTTATAATGCCCTGTGGAGTATGCGCCCAAAACAAGAGTCAAAAGGAAAAACCAGCCGGCCTCTTATGCCCTATTGACATCCCACCTCGCCCTTGGCATACGCATACGCTTTCTTTGGACTTCATCACCGATCTACCTCCATGCTCCGGATACAATACGATCCTAGTAATCGTGGACTTATTCTCCAAGATGGCGCATTTCATTCCACTCAAAGGCTTGCCAACAGCAACAACTCTGGCCCGAGAATTTCTCGAAAACATCGTCCAACTGCACGGTTTTCCTTCAGTTCTAATTTCGGATCGAGGTAGTCAATTTATTTCTCATTTTTGGCGAAGTTGCTGTCGGTCGGCTCAAATTGATGTGAGACTATCGACCAGTCACCACCCTCAAACCGACGGACAAACAGAGAGGACCAATCAAACTCTGGAACAATATTTACGCTGCATGCTGCAACAAACTGAAAAAACTTGGAAAGATATCCTTTGGATAGCCGAATATGCCTATAATAACTCTGTCCACTCAGGAACTGGGAAAACCCTGTTTTTTCTTCTATACGGCAGTCACCCTCGAACCTCGGAGTTGGATCCACTCCAAGATCTTGGAACACCAGCAGTAGACTACCTGCATTCTACAATCACCCAAGCCTTTAAGGAAGCCGTTTCTCACCTTCAAAGGGCTAAGGAACAATACAAGAAAGGAGCAGATCAACATCGGAAGGAAGCCCCCCAATATCAAGTAGGAGATCAAGTCTGGTTATCCACCAAATATCTACCTCTAAAAGGACCACGCACATTCAACCCAAGATACCTTGGTCCCTATTCCATCACTACTATAGTAAACCCAGTAGCGGTCAAGTTGGACTTGCCCCCTCACATGAAGATACATCCGGTCTTCCACGTCTCTCTATTAAAACCCGTGCAACCTCAAACCCGACTAACTAAATCTCCAAAACCTATCCTAGTTGATGGAGAACTCGAGTTTGAAGTCAAAAGCATCCTGGACTCCAAGATCTCCAAATCTAAACTATTTTACCTAATTGACTGGAAAGGCTACGGCCCCCAAGAAAGATCCTGGGAACCTGCAGAATATGTCCACGCTCCCCGTCTAATCAAAAGATTCCATCGAACATTTCCTGACAAGCCCAAACCCCCGGAGAAGCCCGGTTTGGGAGGGGCCTTGAGGGGGGTGCTGTCATGATCTCTGCTTCCAAAAGGTCAGGACTTACCCAACTCCCTTGGAAGCAGACCCATAACCCAGGTTCCGAGTGCCAACCAGTCCCAATTGGGACCTCTTGGACCCTGTCCTGGCGCCAGTGGCACCAGGCTCATAAATATGCCCAGTCCCAGCGCTGGAAGCGCCGGGCTCATAATGCTTGGGTGGACTTACCTGCAGCAGACCATGCTGCTTACTTACCTGCCAGTTGAGCCTCCAATCCTCTTCTGTTTGGGACTACTTTTCCTGTTGGGTGGGGTAGGAGCCACTCCCTAGGTTCAGAACACTGGAACTCTTCTGGAAAGCAGGAACTCTTTTCTTACCTAGGCAAGGCTGTGGAAGGAGACACCTAAGCACTACAGGAGGCTATTTAAACCACACCCGATGGATGAATCTTGCTTTGCGTTATTCTGCATCCTCTGCAGCAGAACGCTCATCGCGTCTTCTGCATCTGATCCTGGGCCTAAGGGAAAAAGGCTTACCATCCTGAATCCAGTCTTCAGCAACACCTATAAAGACAAGAAAGAACAGGTTAGCATTACGGTCTTTAGTGACAGCGCTTCTCTTACCTGGTCCATCGGCTGTCACCAACGCCTCGCGCTGCATTCCGGCATCTGACAGACAAAGGCTTACCTACTCTTCGCGTGCTCCGGAGGTCTTCGCACTGCATTCCGGCATCTGAAAGACAAAAGCTTACCAACTCTTCGCACGCTCCGGAGGCCTTCGGCGCTGCATCCCGCATCTGAAAGACAAAAGAAGGTGCGTTTAAAGACATTGGGTAACTTTATTACTCACGTGCCATTACTCCTTCCCACGCCGAACCCAGTGGGTATTCCGGCACCCTTCAGCAGCTCCGAACTTGTACCTGCAAGATAAAAGGACAATTAGTGCTCATCGTGAAGCAGGCCACAAGCGCTTACTTATGTGCTTCCAGGCGCTTCTATTCCTCACACGGGTTCCATCCTCAACTCACTTCAGCCCGTCATCCGCCATCGCCGGAACCCTGCAAAACAAGAGACATCATTACGAAAGACTTTTAAAGACATTTGAAATACTCTGAACTTACCGTTCGTGCAGTAAACTACGGACAGCAGTCCTCTGAGGTCAAGAGGCCTGCACCCTTATCCAGTGAAGAAACTGGTTACGGCACCCTGCCCCGAGGCAGATGGAGAGCTCGGCGTTCACTTACCTAAGGTGAGAGCATTAACCTTTGGGGTTCTACAGGAGAAGAGAAGGGGAAGAAGAGAGAGACACCCAATAACCCCAGTTCATTAATCCCATATTTTCTATCTGCAGACATCTTACTCTTCGAGTCAGACATACAGTGCACAGAGGTCCAGCCCAAAGAGCCAACCGTGTGTTACACATCACCTTTGAAGATACGGTATTCGCCCAGTCAAGACCGGCGCCTCTGCGGGAATCAGGTGAGCGTTACAGTAAGCCTGATATATTTTGATAATTGTATGCAGGCACGTAAGGACACTATGAGATATCTTTCGTTAAGAGCACAGCCACAACACTTACAGCACTTATTAACATTGGCCCAGATGGGTGGCGTCAGTAGAGAGATTTCATGCCCAAGATTTTACAACCATGTTGATAATGTTTGTTAGGTAGGACACACAGGTTGGTGAGTTTAGCAAGAAACCACTGGCAGTAAAGTGCTAGCACCGCCAGGCGAAGTATGATTGTAACATCTAGATGGTGCGACCCAGGGCGACATCTGTGAAAATATAGGATGGAGTTGGGCCTTAATTAGGCATTGCTCTGGTGTTGTAGTGTAAAATTAATTATACGGTTCGGTTTTCCTCAATTGGTGTGTTTGTTTTGTTGTTTTCAGATCTGCTAGTGTCTACTAAGAAGACAAGTTTACCCACCCGTCCATACACAGTAAATGAGAACGTGTTAACGGTAAGCTCTCAGTGGGGCAGTTTTTATACCTATCTGATTCAGAGCTTGATGAAATGAGTTTGCAGCTTAAACTTACAGCTGTCTTTTTCCATGTTGTTCCTCCTTAGGTATATGGAATTCACCACGAAGAAATCAAAACTGTTTTAAGTTTGGAATTTTTAGAATCATGACCTGTGATGTTTTTGATAAATTTCCATGTTCTACCCCTGAAGAAGTTCTCACAGCATACCAACTTTTGTTAGACAATGAAACATGTTGGGTTCATTAAGGTGTTGTACAGTAGCCAACACTTATTAATGTCATATTGAATTGTTTAGAACCGCATACAATGATTTAGGCAGATTCACTCAACAAGGACATAAGGTGTAGAGAGAGAGGATCCTAGAGAGTAGGGACTGTCTTGTGGTTTACATCAGGTGTTTTTTTTATCACTGTTCAGGGTCTTTGTCATTGTGTGTACACAACCGACGTTTGATGGCAGTAGGTTGTGGCATAGGTTTTTAGTGCTTACACTGTTGCGTTTAATAGCACTGTGATAATGTATGAAATACAAATGAAATTAAATGTGTGTTTTTAATAGTTTTGTGCTAAACACTGAATTTGATAATTAGATGAATATGTTCATTCAAATGTCAATTTAATAAAATATATTGTATGTACCACCCAGTGGTTTTACTGTTTTTTTTGCCTAGGTGTTCGTGAATTTGGTGATTTTCACTCCTAAGGAGGCCCCACATGGAGGCCACGAGTTTCTCTAGTCCAGAAACAGTCGTAAGCCTTGCTAGGGGGATGAATCTCGTGGCGTATTAAAAATTTCCCCTGAGTCTTTCATGTCATCATCCCTTTCGTGAAAAGCAGTAGAGAGAGGGCAAGTTTGATGCAAGTGGGTATAATGTTCTGTAGCCTGGGACATAGCAGGAGAAACATATTTCGTAGTGCTCTTTGAAGTACTCGCCTTCCAATTTGGCAATGGCTTGATTGATAGGGCTGTATGGATTTTGGAGATGATGGATTTTATAGGCCGTGGCACTTGTAGGTAATGAAGGATGTTTTGGAGGTAATGGAAATTTGAGGGGGGATTTGCTGGAATTCTTTGAAAAGTTGTGTGATGCAGTGTTCGATCTATGATACAGCTGCTCACCCTTGTCCATTTAATAGGAGAAGCAGCTCTTATTCAACTATACAGTTAACACTGTAAATCATGTGTTCTAGAACTGAACCCCAATGCGAACAGTAGCAGCCAGCATTCCTCCAGCTTTGTAAAGGTAAGGACACAGCCACTCTTTCTAGCATTATACATCACTCTTCCTCATGAAGCATTTTTAAGGATTGCAGACAAATCTCTGGAACTTGAGGGAGCATGCCTTTCTGTGCTCCACCTTGGAGCCAGAAGTCTACTCTAGAGAATACAATTGCCAGTCTTACCAGCAAGGACAATCTGGCATCTTCTAGTGAAGGGTCCGCTGTATGGAGGAAAGGGGACACTGTACTAGGAGCACAGTTGTCATTGGGCCTGTTACCCTGTGGGGTCTGTCAGTTCTGGGGTCACCACTGGTTCTGCTCACATATTAATTGGACAACAGGTTTCCTCTCCGTTACTAGAAGGTTCTGAACCAGAATTGAAGATGAGGAATTAAAATTATTCCGACAGTGTTAATCAATAATGCTGGCTTCAACGTCTAGCCATACCAGACTGCTAGGACCAATTTAGGGGCAATCTCAGGAATGCAATTCTTGGCCTGGTAGAGACCAGCGCTTGTCCCCTTGTAGAAATGTTCACAGTGTCAGAACAGATCCCAGCCAACCCAACCTGGCGTGGCTATTGTGGGAGCACAGGCCCAAGGAAAAAAGCACTTTACTCAACTTCACTTAAGGGCTGGGTACACATTACAATCATTGTACAATCTCTTATATGACACCATATAACACAGAGGCTAAGTGGATTGAACAAGTGACTGGACACAGGAAGTCTGATTACACTCGATTAATCTTACATAGAACAGGAACAAAAACAATAACAAATTGTCCTCTATACAACCAAACCCTGTCACTCACCCACTCATCCAAGGGTGGTTGTGACTTCCTGGCCAATTATTTATATGCAGACTTCCCCATGTCCTGTACCAATAGCTATCTAATAAAAGTGTTCACATCAAAATTCAAGCCAGTTTCCTGTGATCCACGACTGATGCACCTCTGTGTCCCCTCCTACAATATTTAGTATTCAAGTTTCTCTCATCCACTGGTCATGTAGTGTCCCGGGTCCTCCTTGCTTAAAGCCTCCTCACTGCTCTAATCTCCCTGGCTGGAACTCGTACCTCTTCCCCACTCTTCCACTTGTCTCTGGCCGACCTGGCTTCTTCATATGTTGCTGTGCTTGTGGTCACCTTCGCCACCTGTTACTAACCTCTCCAATTCTCCTCCACCTTTTGCTTATGTTAAAATATCCTCCAAATTCTAACTGCATCTGAACACCACCACCACCTCTAGCTCGTCACTGTATCCTCCTCCTTCTGACTTCTACTTCTCCTCTAGCTTCATCAGAGTGCCTTAGAGATAAAGTCCTAGCACCCTGTGCACATCAAGATCCTGGACAGACAGTCCAGCATCAGACCCAGTTCTTAGGGGGTTGTGGCTGAAGGGGGAAGGTAAGCTGATGTCATCTACAAGGAAATCCAAGACCACTTTAGGAAGAAAGTTCACATAAGTATGAAAAGTGACCTTCTCTTGGAAAGATTGAAAATGGGGTCTGAAGCTCACCAATTATGTGAGCCAAATTGACAGCAAACAAAATGGGCATACTCCAGGCCACAAACCTCTTATTCATTGGGGACATAGGCTCATAGCTCCTATACATTAGAGCTGACAGTACAATGTTTAGTTCGCATTAAGAGAAATAAGGCCTCACCAGGTGTCGTGCCTTTTGAGGACAGGATTAGACAAACAATGCAGGCTCCGATAATCTGTCAGCACTAATAACTAAAAGAGATGTTCTTCAAAATTGGGAAAACTCAGACATGAAAAAGGGTAACTCATCCAAGGTGAGACAAGGGGATAATCTGATTACCTACACACAAATGGTAGAATATTCTCCACTCACTGAAGTGGTGCTTCCTAGTAGAGTCCCTCCTACCAGGCTTCAGGAAATTCAAAGTGCACTGAGAAAGGTGGCCATATGTCAGGCCCCCAGGAACCAAGCTGCAAAGTTGAATGACTGAGGAAACGGATGAAGGATCCCCTTCCCCATCTACACGAGGAGGCAGAGGGACATTTCTAATTTTCTATTGACAACGACAGAGATTGAAGAGGTGGTCCAACTGACATGTAATCTTAGTTTTAGCCAAGCTTGGGGCACACAATGATTGAGTGATACCTCAAGCCATGTAAGCCTTTAGGCAAGTACATGGTGAAATGCATTGAAACATATTCAGGCAGTGAGCCTATATTATCAATTGTGAACAGAGTTTCTCATTCAGTTTGAATGTCTCAGCTGTGCGCCAGACTTATCGTTTATTATTAATTTTATTATTACATTTTTGTAACAGGCAACACACCCATGGGCCTCAGTACGCACAAACAACAGGCATTTTAATGTACAGTAGGGGAAAGCCAAGGTCCAGCCGGATGGTCAACGGAATGTATATTTGTCTAGTCTTGAGTAAAAAGGGTAGGTTTTCATAGCCTTTTAAAGGAAGTCAGGCATGAAGTGTTTCTTATATTGGGCTGGAGTGAATTCCAGAGAATTGGTGCGCCGGTGTCAACACAAGTGCTGCCAAATCTTTTTAGTTTGAAGCAGGGTACATTTAGTTTAGTGTGTCCATTCCACCGAAGGTAGCATACATTCACAGTCTTCTCCAGCTGCTACTGCAAGTAGACGGGTGCGTTACCGTTAAAAATGTTTGTGTGAGTGAGAGAACTTTGTGAGTAATGTGATGGTGTACTGGCAACCAATGCAGGGACTTTCTTGCCCGAGTGACATGGTCTATTTTGGCCAGCCCACAAACGGAGCCAATGGGATAATAAAGCAAGCCTTGGCTAAATGCATCCTCTCTTCTGAAGGTAACTGGGTACATCATGTACCTTTAGTGCAGCATAGCATGAACAACTTACCTTGCCTTTCCCAATGTGAGAGTAAAACACCCTACGAGTTGCTGTTTGACGTTCCTATGTATATGCCTGACTTATACAATCCTTGTAGTTCTCTCACAAGGCCTACTGTGAGACTCCATCCAAGCTGAAGTAGTATTTCCACAGCACAAAGATAAAGACAAGTCACAGAGCACCTTGTTCTGGGGACTATGTCCTGAAAAGGATACATGACAAAGAAGCACTTGGACTGCGCTACAGACCTCCGGTGAAGGTACTGGAACTCCTTAATTCAAGAACAACTGTCCTGGCAGCCCTGCCTCCTAACAAAGTTAAGTGTCAGTGTAAACCACCTAAAGCCAGCTCCAGATGGTTACACCCCTGTACCCGAGGGAGGAGACCATCTTGAACTACCTGACAAGCAGGCAATAGTAGATGAACACATGATGTTAACAAGTAATCCAGAAACTTACTCAACCTCTGAGAACATTTGTATTTTTCCAGGAACAGATGAGCCAGAAACGAGGCCAGACGTAATGCCAAGAGCAAGGTCCATCCTGAAGATGAAGATTTGTTAACGCTGCAAGTGGACCAAGAACTGTAAAATGTTTGTTGGAGAAGTAATCCTGTTCTACACTTTGCTGTGGATAAATCTTCTCACATTTTTTTCCTATTGACCACGGGACATTTTTTAATCCCAGTGGAGGTCCCAATACATGTCAACTACAGCCTTAGATGTCGGACAACACCTGGGTGCCATAGTATGGGCTGGGGGAGATTGAGTCTCTGGTTATAAGAAATGAAAATCGGTCATTTGTATGCTGGCCTAATATCCATCATGTTTCAGGTAGCTATTAGTTCGCCAGGGCCAATGTGGGTCCAGATTTCTTTTGTGTTAATTGAATTTTGACAATGGGTTTTGTCATTTTGGTGCATGGGACACCTTGGGCTTCTCACTTGGTGACAATTATTTGTGGAATGTAACTTGGTTTTCAAGCACACCAGTGTGTGTTGTATGTGTTTTTGTAAGTATTACAGTTGTATTGATTTCTGGTCTTGTTGCAGCTATTGAACCTGGCAGACAACAATGTCGAGGGTTGGAGGACATTTTCTTATTGATTGAAGACCCTGGTTGTCATTTCTGGTCGTGAGGAAGACTGTTTCTGTGGTAGTCGAAACTAGGAGCTTATACTAGCAATTGTTTGCCCTGTGCACTGTACAGTAATTGTATTTGGGACAGATTTTCCTACACTTAAGGGGCATCTAGTTGGATCTCAACGCAAAGCAAAACACTTGCGGGGGTTCCCTACCCCTAGCTTTATTCACCTCATTTAGGCGTTCCCTTGCCCTAACTTATTAAATCTTCGGTCTCCCTCAGTCGGGCTCGGACCGTTTCCTGATGTCGAAGACTTTCGAATGTGCGTGGCTTTTTTCTACAGAACTCCACAGAATCACTTTGACTTTCCAGCTTTCAACTCATACTCCTGTTATTTGCCCCAGTGCTTCCTGGTGTGGGTAGTTCACTGTATTATGCACCAAAGTTCAACGTTCACCTTTTTACTCTCCTCTTTTCTCTGGGTCAATTTCGATCACTTCGCTTTTACAGTTCATTCACTTTATCGCTACAATCTTTTCACCTCTCACTGAGACTTGTGTGGGCTTCTTCCTTTGGCCGGACCACTGCGTTACTCAGTATCGCTGACTTTACAGCGATCGTTACTTCAAGGTTTATTCGCAGGTCTGCCTTTCTTCGCATCTCAGCCTTCAATTGTGTGACATTATGTTGCCATTAAATCTTCCTTCGGCACAAACCAGTCTCACACGTCACTTGCCAACTCACCACCTGTGTGCGTTTCTTTTTTGTCTTTACTGTCTTCCAGTTTACGAGTCAAGGTTAGTACCACAGGCTTGGCCTCGCCTCCCCAACTCTGCCGTTCACCCAGGCGGGTTGCTGGCATCCTTGAAACGCAATGCAACCTTCTTGTTTGGGATTCAGCCTTCTCCATGTGTCTTTCACAGCCTTTTGGAGGCAATGACCTCCTGCAGGGAACTCCTGGGGTTCTTCTCAAGTGGCTCTCATCCCTCGGTCCGTTGCTCTGCATCAGTAGGTTCGCCTCCGCCCCAGAGGTTCTGCTCTTACTCGTGTTCCACCTTGCTCAGAGTGTGTCTCTATGTTCTGCCTTTTATCCGTGTTGTGGGATATATTTACCCACTCAGCAGTACTTCCCCCCCCCCCCCAAATCCCCAAGCTGCGCATCTGCAGTCATCAGCAAAATGGCTGCGCTGGCTCCTGTGAGCCCATGGCCTCAAAATTGTGTTTTGCAGTGACAAAAAAAAAAAATAATAAAGATGGCTGCAACATCTTGCCAAGCACATATGGGGCAGGATGTAACAAGGGGGCACACTGAGGAAGCCTGCCAGTGTGTTCTTATATATAGAAAAGAGAGAGAAAAAGCAGCGCGGCTTTGCTGCCAGGCCAAAGTTCCATGGAGAAAGGCAATTATTCACACTTAAAAATGATGCCGCTCTGATGCTCTTTTTCCTCCGATTCCTTATCACAATATTTTATTAATAAGACCCTGCCATGCTTATCCATATTCACACTGTGCTTCAGCAAAACCAAGTATGACCCCTGAATAACAGGCTCTGTCAAACCAAATCTGAGAAAAATCAACTAATAGACTTCATTTTCCACCACACGGGAAATGCTTCACTTTTTAAGAAACAAAGTGTCAATGATCAGTAATTCAAAGAAACTCCAGCTCTGGGCTATGTCAATTTCAGTGCATAGGTGGTTCAAATAAACTACTGCCTTCAAGAAAATAACTATGGCTCCAAAAGCAGTGTGGGAATCCAGATGGAAAGTCAAAAACCGAATTTGAAAGCAAAGTGCTAGCAGCGTGCACCACATGTGTAAAAATGGGCTTTGCAAACTAAAGAAGAAAAATGTCTGTTTGAGAGAACTAGGTTGAACAAACACTTCTTCTTGCCTAGCAATGTGAAAGCGGATTGTACTGTGAAAATACAATGTATGAAATTGTTCTATTTAGCAGGTTTTCCTCCGATTCAGAACAAAAATAAATACAATTAAATCAAACTTCAGTGGCTGCAGGGGGGGGATGTCCGCCAAAACCAGGTTTCTGCTGAGAGGATGACAGAAACAAAAGGGGCCCTCTCAGTAAATACTAACACCCCAGTGATAATTACTAGGTTGGACAGAATCCATTCTGGGTTGATCCCTCTACAATGGAATTTCCATGAAATGTAAGTGCAAAGTGGAGAAGGGGCAATAAACCTCCAATTAAGCTGGGAAACCCGCACCTTACACTGGAGGAAATGACAGTTGGTGGTAGCTGAAGAGAAAAAAAAATAGTCCAGTGCAGGACAAAGGACCGCCCATCTGTTTCCAGAGACTATTTTATAAATAAACTTTAAAGACTTATCTTTGCAGCAGGACTTTGCAAAAACATGAACATTTAGCAGTTGAAATGGCTGGCAATAGCATGTATGGGACACAAACGCCCGAAGAATGTGAATCATGGGGAAAGGACATATGATGGAATGTTAAAAATTAACAGAAATAGGCCCTAAGATAGTATGTGCGCACGTGTAAAGTTACAAAATGTTAGGCCGAACATTTCACACTGAAAATTACCAAAGGTTATTAAAACGTACAAAACAATGTCTCACAGATTGCAGAGTCGGACTGCAATGGTCTGCATAAAATATGTAACCTGTTTATGTAATTTTCTAAGAGACGTCAACTGTATAAATGTACCATTTGTGGCAAAATCGGATTTTAGCTAAAGTCACTGTGGGAGGTTTTTGAACATTGTAAAACTCACATCATAAATCTGACATCCTGCCCTTTAGATCCTACCAGCTGAGAGTGAGGTGGGGACTAGCAGCCCTGACCAATACAGTGGGTTAGAGGTGTTTAGCGAAGCCTGCCCAGCCATATACTTCTATGATGTCACTATGCATTATAAATAAGAGTCCATTACAGGACTCTAGACACACTTCCCGAAGTTCCTGCGCTGCGTTCCTGATCTCCATTCCTCTTGCTGATTCCAGATTTTCCCTACAAGGCCAAACCATTGCTGACACTACACCAGAGCCCACTGCAAAACCCAAGCATAGCTGATTCCTACTCCAGAAAGGCCATTGATCCAGAAAAAAACCCACTAATCTCCATTAACAAAAAGGGGAAAGCTGTGGTACCTTTTGCATCTTGAAATCAGACCGGCTTGCTGCCCACTAACTGCTTGCCCACTGACTGCATCCAGCAGTACCTGTCCCCTCCAGTGACCCGAAATGCCCAGCTGTTCACTACCCAGTGACCAGACCTTGCCCAGCTGACCTTTGCCAGGCACGCCACTGTGTGGTGACCAGACCCTGTTGACTGTCCAAAAATCCCAAAACTAAAAAGTGGACCAAGTATAATCCCCACAACATAGAAACACCTAGCCTACCTTGTCTTGCCTTTGTCCTTTTTCCACTCTCTAGTCATATTTATACCTGGGTAACTTGTTGAAACTGTTAGAATTATCCTTGTATCCTGTCCTTAATGTTAAGTGCTAGCGCCATCTCTCTTCAATTTTGTCTGGTGTAAATTATAAGCCCTTAGTTATAGTTGGAGTAAACAAACTAATTTCCATATATTTTATTGTTGGGGTTGAGCACTGGGGGGGGACAAGGTTGACCTCGTGAATCAACCTTGGAGCTTACTGTGTTTCTCTTTAACAATATAGTCTAGATAATTTCATTTTAAGTAACCTTTGGAACCTCCTGTGGATCCAAAGATGCCATAGGAGGTGGCCTACAATGACGCACACAGCAGGACCAGGCTCTGTATTGAGTGAACCTTCGGTCTCCTGAAGGCCCGTTTCCACTACAAGGACGTACCAGTGGGGCACTTATGTATAGGCCTGAAAAGGTGGGCAAAATTGTGCTAGTCTGTGCCATGCTGCACAATATGTGCCTTAGGAGGCATGTCCCGCTATCCCCTGATGTGAACATACCATCCCCTAAGGAGGTGGACACACTGTCTGTGGCTGAAGCAGTTGCACGTACTGGCCAAGATGAGGTCAGAGCAGGACGAATGGCTCGTCAGGAACTCTTAGACAATTTTTGTTTAGGACCATTATTTATACATGCCATGCGCCACTGTATATACTGTCACATTAAGGATCAAACACATGTACACAAAAAGGAATTCCCTGGCATTGCTTCAGGTACACTAAGGTTTAATGTGAAAATGGTCACACACACCCTCCCCAAAACACTCTCCCCCTTCCCACAACATCATCCCAACACGCCTTTGTGCCTATCACCAGGTTCCAAGTCACTTGTGTTGCCTCTTCCCCTTAATGGTGTCATTCAGCACCTATGGGGCCAGAATACACCCAGAACTGAGCCTTGAGGTGCTAGGCAATTAACCCCCCATTTGGGTCACAGAAATAGATTTTTCTGGCCCTGGCTTCTGGATGTGTTGCATTGTGAGCTCCATGTTCTGCTGTATGGCCTCGGCAAAGGCTGTGAAGGCCTTCAATCCGGATCGGTTTATGAGTGGTCACAGCGTTCAAGAGCTCCAGAGAAAACTTAGTGAAACCAGAGAAAGGAAAGCACACTTCCTAGAAGATATCTATCAGAAAGAGCCAGAGATTTGATTCAGATAAGTGACGGAAGTGAAATCAGAATGTTGGTCACTGAAAATATTTTGTTAAGCTAATATACTGAATGGAAGTTGCATGTACAGTGTTGTTAAGAATTTAACTGAAAGAAGTCTGAATACGTTATCAGCAAACTGTTTAAGTAGTTTTTCAAGTTTAAGTAATTTGAACAATGTTAAAAAGTTATTTACAGAACTTGATATCCTATGCGCGCGCCGGCATCAGAAGTGAACATGTGATTGAGATCCAGCTTGCACGTTTGAAACAAACATTGCAATGTTAGTTTGTTTCAGGCGTGTAGTGAATCCATATGAGTTCGAGGAAAGGACCTAGCGGCATGTCCTAGTGTGACAGAGGAAGCTAGGAAAGTCGCGTTGAGTGTTATTTGATCAGCTGTGTGGCGCAGTGTGAAAGGATCAGCTAAGGCGCGGCCGGCAAGTCATGCGCGGAAACGGTGCAAGAAGAAATTGACTTTCATTTATATTCTCAAGCGGCGTAATGCGTGCGCCTGAATTCTTTAAAGGCAGAAAAGGGAAACGCAGCAAGGCAACAGTAAGTTAAGTAGCATGCAATTGGTGTGAAAAGTAAACAGGAGAAGTGCAGCAAAGCAACATTACCAAAATGAATCAAAAGCAATCAGGAGAATCATGGCAAAGCTACGTTTGTATTAGGATATGGAACTTTGAAAGTTAACTTCCAGGCAGGAGGAAATAAAGTCCACAGAACATTACTGACCTGGGAATTAGTTTTAAAGGTTTTAGAAATAAGTTTGTACATAAGAGACTTCTAAAAGAACTCTTATTTAGGAGCGCAAAAAAGAGAACAAGAGTGAATGAATATATATATATATATATACATAATTTCCCAGTGAGCAACCTACAGGAGAAAAGGAATAAAGTAGCCACAGAGAGTACAGCAGCAAAGGGCAGATTGCACAGATTGCAGGTTACAGGAACTCTTAACATTTCTTTTAAGTGCTGCAAGGCAAAAGGCAGAGGCAGTCAGGTAATCAGTGGGTTTTGGGGAAGAACATATCAATTTTCAAGCGCAGGTGTAATTTGACTGAATGCTTAATCAGTAATTTATTATATGCAGGTTTTCCCGAGTACAGAGATATCCAGGAGTCGAAGGGAACCGGAGGAATCCTGACCATTTCTCATTTTATCCACTGCCCCTTTCCTCCGGTCTGGTCACAACTCAGTAGTTGTTCAACTTGACTGCTGGGTGAACCAGTTTGGGGGATCTGGTGGGCTATTTGTCTGCTCCTGCAGGATTTCGGTGCTGGGACCTGATAGAATGAAAGGCCCACGTTAAATACCTGCCCGAGCAGAGATGGAGTCCGAAGCAGAGGTGTCACTAGGTTCCCTTGCGAAGATGTTTTCCGAGTTAAGGGAGGAAATGCTAAAGTCAAGGAAGGAGGCCTCAGAGTTAAGTGCAAGGATGAAGGAGTTAAGTCTTTGGTGAGCAAGGGAAGTGCAGAGGAAGAAAAACCTAGTGTATCTGGATGGAATACAGGCAGGGAACCCCCAATGTTGTATCCCAAGGCAGAAGATGTAATGACAAGAACATTTAGAGTGGAGAAGCGAGGTGGGACTTTGTCAGCAATTTCAGTAGTAACACCACCATTAGCCTCACCAGAGTGTTTTTCTGGAGATCAGCAAAGATTTGTCTTTCTTATTGCAATGTGAATTGCATTACATGTGTAGACCAGAGTCGCTTCACAATGAAAAGGCTAAAATGGCTTTTTTTATTTCTTATTCGTCAGGCGAGGCAGCTGCTTGGTTTGTTCCTTTGGTTGGAGGTGGGGCGAGAGAACTAGAAAGTTGGGAATTCTTCAAGGCCATGTTTAGTAAGATGTTTGACAGGCAAACTTTGAATCAGAGTATTGAAAGCGAGTTATTAGAACTGAAGCAAGGGAACAGGGATTTGTCCGTTTATAACACCCAATTTCGAGCATTGGTTCTGCAAAGTGTGTGGCTTCAGGAGAAGAGATCTCTTTTCTACAGGGGTTTGCGAGGGGAATTAAAAGATGTTTTGAAGGCAGTTGTGGAGAGGCCAGCCTCTAGTGAGGAGTTGATCACTCTTGTGCTGAAGTTAGATGCTAGATTAAGCGAAAGATGACAGGAGCTCAGGAGATCAGTTCCCGAGGGAAAGCCTTGGTTACGAAGTGAGTGACCAAAGGCGGAGGTAGTTCAGAGGGAAGTGAAGGGTCCGGGAAGAGAAAGACAGTACAGGCCTCCATTAACTAAGGAAGAGAATTAGAAGAGGTGAAAGGAAAATCTTTGTTTGTATTGTGGGAATATCAGCCGTTTTGTAGGCAATTGTCCCAGAACCCCTCAAAGATTCTTAACATCTACAGGAAAAGGTCAGATGGTGGTAAGCACTATTCAGGCATCAGTACCGCATTTTACAATTAACATATCCTTGTTCTGGAAGGGTGGATTGCGATGTGGGGGTCCTTGTGTGTTGGATTCGGGGGCTGCTGGGAACTTTATGGACAGGTCTCTGGCAATTCGTTTAGGGGTGCCAACTGTGGCTAAGGAAGTTCCGGAACAGGTGAGGGAAGTAGATGGGACACAAATTAGTTTTGCACTAAGTACGCAAACCACAGAACTCCTTGGGTTGAAGATTTCATAAGGGCAAGGGAGAAGATCATGTTTGAATTAATAGACACACCTCAACTGCAAATCAGTTTGGGTGTGCCTTGGCTAACCTTACATAATCCTCTGATTGACTGGGCCAAGGCAACAGTGGAATTTAGATCAGAATGTTGTTCTGAACAGTGTATTAAGACATGGGAGGAGAGTGAGAAGGGAGAAGAAGTGAGTCTGGGAGAGTTTTTGCCTGCTGGAATTGCTGAAGAACATGTGATGGGGGCGGTGGTAGGAATTTTGCCTGAATGCTATGAGGCGTTTGAGGATGTATTAGGTGAACGTGAGGCAAACGAGTTACCTCCACATTGCCTTTATGGCTGTAAGATCGATTTGGAAGAAGGGGCACCAATGCCCTTGTGGTAGAATATATGCGTTAACTGAGAAAGAGAATGAACATTTGAAACAATACTTACAGGAAAATTTAGATAAGGGATTCATTCATTATTATGAATCGCCAGCGGCATCGCCATTATTTTTCGTCCTAAGAAGGATAAAAGTTTAAGGACTTGCATTGATTATAGAGCCCTTAATAAAATTACAATCAAGAATCGTTACCCTCTTCCTTTGATTTCAGTGATGTTGGACACTATTCAAGGTGCCAAGGTATTCACCAAGTTGGACATTCGAGGAGTTTATCATTTTGTAAGAATAAGAGAAGGTGACTAGTGGAAAACGGTATTCCGAACTCATTTTGGATTGTTTGAATACCAAGTGATGCCATTTGGGCTTTGTGATGTGCCGCCGGCGTTTCAATATTTCATCATCGAGTTATTGCAGGAGTATCTGGATGTTTTCGTAATCGTCTACATCAACGATATTCTTATTTTTTCACAGGCAGAGAATCAAGAACATGTCTGAAAGGTATTGTTGAAGTTGTGAGAGAACCATCTATCTGCTAAATTGGAGAAAAGCCAATTTCACACGACAAGAGTGGAATTCTTGGGTTTTGTGATTTCTCCGGCCGGATTGGAGATGGATTCAAGTAAAATGAAGGTGGTATTGGATTGGCCTACACCCACTTTTGTTAAAGATGTCCAAAGTTTCATCAGATTTGCCAACTTCTATCACCGATTTATTCAAGTCTTTTTATTAGTGTTAACACCAATCACACGATTGTCGAAGAAGGGTATGAAATTTGTTCGGGAGAAAGAAGCAGAGGAGGCATTTTGTTTTTTAAAGAATAGGTTCACCACAGGACCAATATCATTGCATCTCAACGTTGAACAACCGTTTTTTGATGAGGCAGATGCTTCTGATGTGGCCTTAGGAGCAGTGCTTTCGCAGAGACATCCGGTTACTGGCCAGCTACATCCAGTAGCCTTCAATTTCAAGAAGTTTGAGCGCCAAAAAAAAATTATACCATCTCAGCCAGAGAACTTTTAGCAATTAAGGCAGCATTTGGAGAGTGGAGACACTATTTACTCTGAGCTCAACACCGAGTGACAGTTCTCACAGACCATAGAAAGGTGACGTTCTTGCGCTCCAATAAGACCTTAATGTCAGGTCAGTTGAGATGGTCCCTCTTCTTCACAGAATATGATTTTGTGATTACTTTCAAGCATGGGCAACAAAATGGCGAGGTGGATGCATTGTCAAGATGTAACCCAGGAAGTTCCAAGGAAGATCCTTCGTCACCAGTGCCATTGCTCCAAGATAGTAACTTTGTGGTTGCTGAGGTACAAAAGGTTGAAAGTTTGAATTAACAGATTCAAAAGGGAATGGCTGCGGGGCAAATGAGTGAATGGGCAAGAGAGGATCTGGCACGAGTGATCAAGGATGGCTTGCCATTTGTGGATGCTAGATTATTTTTGCCTACTGAGAAATTTGCTGGAGGAGGCTCTTTGACAGAGTCATGATTCCCTGTTACCTGGACATCCAGATTACATTTTTGCTTTATCTCTTGATCAGGGTTTCACAATGATTCTGGTAGTGGTAGATGTTTTTTCTAAAGCCAGTCATTTTTTTCTTATTAAGGGTGCAGCTACAGCCACCATTCTAGCATAAGCCTTCTTGCAAAATGTCATTAGATTACAAGGGCTTCCTACACAGGTGATTTCAGACCAGGGATCTCAATTTGTATCCAAATTCTGGCGGGCATTCTGTAAAGAGTTGAAGATGGATGTTAGTTTAACTACGAGTTTCCATCCAGATGCTAATGGTCAGACTGAGAGGGTGAATCAGGAGTTAGATACATATCTGCGTTGTTACCTGAAGTCAGATAAGCTTTGGGTGGAGTTGATCTTGTTAGCAGAATTTTGCTATAACACATCTAACGATTCAACTACAATGTCCTCATTTTATTTAAATCAGTGGTTTCATCCTAGATTCCTTATGAAAGTAAGCTTGGAGGACGTGGAAGTTCCTGATGTCGAGTGTAGACTGAAAGCCATGATTGAGAACGTCAAAAAGGCAATTGAGGCCTTGCGAAAAAGTAAGTCAAATTACAAAGTATTTGCTGATCATAAGCATAGAGCTACCCCAATATACCAAGAAGGTGATATGGGTTTGGCTTTCCAGCAAAAATATAGCTCTCAAGGATAAGAACAAGTTTAGTCCTCGTTTTTTGGGGCCATTCAAGACAGAGAAAGTTTTATCCCCAGGGACTATCAAACTGCAGTTACCGTCTAGCCTAATGGTGCATCCCACTTTTCATGTTAATCTCCTGAAATCTTGTATCAAGGGAACTAGGCTAGTTCAGGCACCAGGTCTAGTTAGTGTGGAAGGTTCTGGAGATGAGTACGAGGTACAGGCCATTCTGGATTCTAGAGTGGTTCAGGAGAAACTGCAGTACGTGATAGACTAGAAAGGGTATGGCCCTGAAGAAAGATCATGGGTGGCAAAGAACGAAGTACATTCAGCAATATTGGTCAAGAGGTTTCATTTACGCTGGCCAGAGAAACCAAGCCCTCACGGACAGGGCGTTACGGGGGGTGGGGTGGTACTGTCAGGTCCCCAGGTAACAGGAGGTAATAGACTAGGTATTCTTGAAGGCAGAGTAGTTGTTGCTGTTTGGAGGGTTGGTTTGGTTGCAACTACAATTTTCCTTAACTTAACCATAATATTAGCCAGCTACTATTGTCCCAGTCCAAGATGGAGAAGTTCCTGCAAAGCAGTGATTGGCTTGAAGACAATTGTGATGCAGTTTGGAACCTTAGGAGAGGTTCTAAACTGCCTTTCATTCAAGATCTGTTTAGGCGTGGTCACAGCTCTCAAGAGCTCCACAGAAAACTTAGTGAAACCAGGGAAAAGAAAACACACTTCCTAGAAGATAACCATCAGAAAGAGCCAGAAATTTTATTCAGATAAGTGACTGAAGTGAAATCAGAATTGTGGCCAATGAAAATGTTTTGTTAAGCTAATATACTGAATGGAAGCTGTATGTACATTGTTGTTAAGAATTCAACTGAAAAGTAGTCTGAAGATGTTTATCAGCAACTGTTTAAGTAGTTTTTCAAGTTTAAGTAATTTGAACTGTAAATAATTTTTTAACATTGAACTGGATATCCTATGCGCGCGCTGGCATCAGAAGTGAACATGTGATGGAGATGCAGCTTGCGCGTGTGAAACAAACATTGCACTGTTAGTTCATTTTGGCAGCGTCGTGAATCCATTCGCGTTCTAGGAAAGGACCTAGCGGCATGTCGTAGCTTGACAGAGGAAGCTAGGAAGTCACGTCAAGCGTTATTTGATTAGCTGTGTGGCGCAGTGTGAAAGGATCAGCTGAGGCGGTGGCCGGCAAGTCGTGTGCCAGAAACGGTGCAAGAATCCTTTAAAGGCAGAAGAGGGAAATGCAGCAAGCTAACAGTAACTTAAGTAGCACGCAATTGGGGTGAAAAGTAAAGAGAAGAAGCGCGGCAAAGCAACGTTACGGAAGTGAATCAAAAGCAGTCAGGAGAATCGTGGCAAAGCTACGTTTGTATTACAATATGAAACTTTGAAAGTTAACTTCCAGTCAGGAGGAAATAAAGTTCATAGAACATTACTGACCTAGGGATTTGTTTTAAAAGTTTTAGAAATAGGTTTGTACACGAGAGACTGCTAAAAGAACTCTTATTTAGGAGCGCAGAAAAGATTTAAAAAGAGAACAAGAGTGAATAAGAAAATATATACATAATTTCCCAGTGAGAAACCTACAGGAGAAAAGGAATAAAGTAACCACAGAGAGTACAGCAGCAAAGGGCAGATTGCACAGATTGCAGCTTACAAGAACTCTTAACATTTCTTTTAAGTGCCTCAACGCAAAAGGCAGAGGCAGTCAGGTAATCAGTGGGTTTTGGGGAAGAACATACATTTTCAAGTGCAGGTGTAATTTGATTGAATGCTTAACCAGTTATGTATTATTTGAAGGGTTTCCTAAGTACAGAGACATGCAGGAGTCAAAGGGAACCAGAGGAATCCTGACCATTTGTTATTTTATCCACTTCCCCTTTTCCCCGGTCTGGTCAACTCAATAGTTGTTCAAATGACTGCTGGCTGAACCAGTTTGGGGGATCCAGTGGGCTATTCGTCTGGTCCTGCAGGATTTCGGTGCTGGGACCTGATAGGCTGAGATGCCTTCAGTCAGCTCACATACCTTCTGCCTGTATACAGTCAAGGCGGCAGATATAGCAGCCGCCTGGCCTCAGTCACGCTCCATGGCCCACACAATCCGGCATGTGGCACCCTGAATGCAGTCCCGGATGGCCTGGAGGTGGATGAACAAGTTACTTACCAACTGTTAACGTTCTTTCGACTGGATGTTCCTCCAACGTATTCCTCATCTAGGACATGTAATGTCCACAGTTGTGCTGCTTCGGAAATCTTTTCGGCAGAGTTTGCCCTGCGTTGATGCCATTGGGTCGATGTCCCACGAAGGCCTCTGTCGACGGTGACATCATTGGATGTTATAAGTAGCACACATGGCGCCCGTAGCCTGAGTTCATGTTTTTTCCCTCACAAGGTGCGGCACACCTGCCCATACCACAGTATTGACTGCACTTAGCCTTGTTGGAACGTAAGCTGTAATGGCATGGGAATTTCTTGAGAGGGGTGGGTTGCGGGGGCGATGAGGAATACGTTGGAGGAACATCCAGTCGAAAGAACGTTACCAGTTGGTAAGTAACTTGTTCTTCGAATGGATTGTGTCCTCCAACGTATTCTTCATCTATGACAGACTACCAAAGCAGTAACCATGATTGGAGGAGGGAAAATAATTCAGATATACCCAATTAAACGGCAGAGTACAGCACTGCCTTGCCAAATGCAACATCTGGAGCATGGGAAGTATCCAAAGAGTAATGTTTAACAAACGTGTGTATGGAAGACCACGTTGCAGCGTCACAGATGTTTTACACCGGTACACCCCTCTGAGGGGCCGACGATGTAGCTACGCCCGTGGTGGAATGAGCCCGCAAGCCCTCCGGAGGGTCCTTGCCAGCTAACCGGTAGCATTCTGAAATAGTGAGGATGATCGACCTAGACAAGGTCCGTTTAGTAACAGTCTGGCCTAATCGGTGTTCAGTATACCCCACAAAGAGCTGATCGTACACTCTGACCTTGGACATTCTAGAAGGATAAAAGCTCAAGGCTCTCCTAGGATCCAACCTATGGAGCCTTTCCTCTTCCTTACTAGGATGAGGGAGAGGATAGAAGGCAGGGAGTACCACCTTCTGACTTAAATGAAATTCTGACACTACCTTAGGTAGAAAGGACGGATGTACTCTCAATACAACTCTGTCCTTGTGGAACAAAGTAAAGGGTGGGTTAACGGAGCACCCATCAGAAATTTCAAAACCAAATTAAGGTCCCAGACCAGCACCTGAAAAGGCAACGGTGGGAACGCATTCGTAAGCCCTTTCAGAAACAGAGTAATCAGTGGAATCTTAAAATAAGAGCATTCCTCGGACGAGTGCTCGAAAATATAAAGCGCTGCCAGGTAACCTTTAAGGGTTCCCATCTGAAGACACCCGTGGGCCAAAGAAAGTAAGGAGAGAACCTTTGGAATTCAGTACTGAAAAGGATCAACATTCTTTTCTCTGCACAAGTCGCAAAACTTGCGCCAATGGCAATGGTACAGGGACTTTGTTGCTGGCCGCCTGGCCTAAAGCAGCACCTACATCACGTCATCCTGGATCCAATCCTTATATCTCAACCATTCAGAAACAATGCGTGAAGCTTGAGAGTCTTGACCTCTGGATGGAGAACCAGACCTTCCTCTCATGAGAGAAGATCCTCTCTTTTGGGGAAAACCTATTGGAGGACAGATGGACATGTCTAGAAGGTCTGGGTACCATGCTCTCCTGGCGCAATCCGGAGCAATGAGGATCATGTGGGTCCCGAACCGTCGTAACCACCTGAGAACTTGAGGAATGACGGGAATTGGAGGAAATGCATACAGTAGCAGGAATAACCAAGCCACGACAAACGCATCTCCTAGAGATCCACTTGAGGGGTTCCCCAAAGGGTGAAGATCTCTTGAAGGACTTCCTGAGCTTGCTCCCACTCGTGAGAGACTGTGCTCTGCCTGCTCCCAGTGTCCGCCGCCAAGTTCTCCGTTCCGGCTAGATGAACCGCCACTAGGCAGATACCCTCTGGGATTGCCCAGAACCAGAGCTGCATTGCTTCCCTGCACAGAACCAGTGACCCTACAACCCCTCTCTTGTTGAGGTAATGCATAGCCACTTTGTCGTCCGTCATTATCAGGACATTCTTTGCCCATACAGAAGGCAGGAAAGCCTTTAGTGCTAGTCTGATTGCTTCCACCTGCAAAAGATTGATGTGCAGTTTGGACTCCGATGGAGACCAACGACCGCTGATGGTTAGAACGTTGGCATGAGCTCCCCACACTGTGAGGGAAGCGTCCGTCACTATCGTTTTATTCGGCCACGGTTGCCAAAAAGGCTCTCCCTTCATGAGATGTTCCTCGCTGGCCCACCACAGAAGATCCTGCGAGACCGTGAGCGGAACATGGAGATCCGACATCTTGCCTGAGAACTGGGACCATTGAGTCCAGAGAGCCCACTGAAGGGATCTCATTCTCAGCCTGGCTTCTGGCACCAGAAAAATGCAGGATGCCATGAGGCTGAGCAACCTTAAGAATTCGAAAGCCGGAAGACTCCTGCCTTGTTGAAATTTTGTGACCATCTGAAGAATGGGTTGAGCCCTCACCTTGGGTGGCGAGCACATCCCCAAGGGCGTGTCCAACACAGCCCCTATGTACAGGAGCTGTTGGGAAGGTGTCATATGAGACTTCTTGAAGTTGTGGGAGAAGCCCAGCTTGTGAAGGGAGTGGCAGGTGATGTTGAGACGATCCAAGGCTTGTTCGGGAGAACGCGCGTCCAGGTAGGGGTAGACGTGAATCCCCCCCTCTCCTGAAATGCGCTGCCACCACCACCATGAGCTTGGTGAAAACCCTCGGGCAGAGGTGAGCCCGAATGGCAGGACCAGAAACGGATAGTGCGAGCAGCCAACTGTGAACCTCAGGCATTTCCTGTACTTGAGATGGATCGGTACATGAAAATAAGCATCCTGCAGGTCCAATGACAACTAATCCTGAAGCTGGAGGGCCTGAAGGATCTGTGAAAGAGTGACCATCTGGAACTTGTCGTTCCTGAGGAACTTGTTCAAGTATCTTAAGTCCAAGATGGGTCTCAGTCCGCCGTCCTCCTTGGGAATAAAGAAATATGGGGAATACCGACCCTTGTTCCTCTCCGCCACAGGCACTGGCTCTATAGCGCCTTCCTCCAGCAGGGTCAAAATCTCCTACACAAGGAGCGGACCCGGAACCTTCAAAGAGTTTCCCGGTAGATTGTCATGAGGGCAGCGTAGAAAAGGAAGGCAGTAGCCGTGGGCTATTGTTTCCAAAGCCCACGCATCTGAAGTAATGGCTCGCCACTCTTCGAGATGCTGAGACAACCTGCCCCCTAACGGTGAGCAATGAGCCAATGTCTCAGAGCGGTTTTGAAGCGGCTGCAGCAGTGCGTGATGGCAAAGAGGCAGTTGCCTGAGCGGCTTTGGCACCCCTACCTTGTCCACCAGGAGGGAACTTACTTTGGCCCCTTTGACTGGACATCCCTCTCGCCTTTCCAAGTGAGGAGTAGTAGCGAAAGGAACCTCCTATTGCTGTCCTCTAGAAAGAAAAGGCTGAGGTTGACGAACAGCTGCTCCCAAGGATTTGGCAGCTGCTTTGGAGGTCTGCAACTTCTCAAGGCTCTCAAATAGATGAGACCCGTCAAAGGGCATGTTGAGAAGCCAAGCTTGCACATCTGGTGCAAAACCAGACTGCCTCAACCACGCAAATCTGTGCATTACGGTGCTCGTAGCCATGGACCTTGCGACACTATCCGCAATGCCCAACTCAGACTGAAGGGATTCACACATGGCATCCTTGCCATCCTTCACATTAGCTAGAAAGCCATCCCTTTCTTCCCCCTTCAGGAATATGTTCAGCCGCCAAAGATATGTAATTCCATGAGTGTGCAAAAACTTTGCTAAGGCACAGGTGGAGTTGGCCGATTTCAACACCATACTCCCAGCAGAAAATACCATGCGTGCCCATCCATCCATCCATGCGCTCATCGTCCCCATAAGGAAGGATGGTAGGGTGCACTGCCTGCTTCGAGGTGTCCATAGCCGCCTGAACCACCAAACTCTCTGGAGTGGGGTGAGTGGACAGGTAGCCCGGGTCGCTACTGGATAGGCAGTATTTCTTCGGTAATTACTTGTTCACTGCCGGAATAGTCTCTGGGGCATTCCAAGTAGCAGCCACCCTCTTTTGCAATGCCACATGAAATGACAACACCAGGTCAGTGGACTGACCCTGATCCAAAATGTCAGTAAGATCATCCTGATCAAACTGCACCGGAGGCCTGGACCATCCCAGGTACTCCACCACTCAACATTAACCTACGATAAGAGGAGTCCGCATGATCTCCTGGATCTGGCTTGCCGATCTCCATCTCCGGCGAAGTGTCAAGGCCACTGGCATCATGCAAAGACTGACACAGATCCTCCATCCAACTCTCTTCAGAAATAAGACAGTCTGGAACATTAGGAGTCCCATATGGAAGACCAAAAGGACTAACATCCTCATCAGACCTTTCTTCGTTCTCATAAATGTCCTGGAGGGGCTTAAAGAACTCCTTCCTTAGGAGAGGAGTACACCTCTTATCAGCCTTAGAAGTACCCTTTCTCTGAGGATCCACAGCCACAGGGACTTCCACCGGTAAATTCGGCCCAGATGGCACTGATGGCGTTGACGTCGACAAAGGCGCCGTGGCTTCGAGGGCCTGACCGGGGGTAAAGACCCGACAGACTCGACGGGCATGGTGCCGACACCTTTAAGGGCTTCAACGATTTTGCAGGCTTTGCTGGAGACGAAGACCGCAACCTGGACCTGGCACGTCTCTGGCGATCCCCAGATGCCTTGTCCGAAATTGGGGCCTCGAAGGTCCCCGATGCTTATCGTGGCATCCACCAGGGCCCGAAGGCGCACGAGTATCCGGCCGAGACCAATCCTTACCGCGTTCTACCGAAGGTATGGAAGGAACTGCGCCCTGGGATTGGAACAGCTGCAACATGTGCTCCCGAAAAACATCTCACTCCTCTGGGGTCGAGGATTTAGTGGGGCAGGTCACCTTTTTCACATAGGCGTCATCCGAGGAGGACGATGAAGGCAAACGATGACGCTGCTTCCTGGACCATCTCGAAGAAAAGGACGAGTGGCGCAAACCACTACAGGACCTGGAACGCTTGGACTTCTTCCGCTGAGGAGAGTCCTCGGTCGACAGACCAGCAGACTTGGATTTACGGGGTTTGGATACGCGGCCTACCTTCAATTTCCCCTTACGTTTCCGCAAGGCCTTAGCAGTCAATGACTGACACTTCAAGCATTTGTCCGTAGCGTTGTCCTCGCCCAGGCACCACAGGCAACACGATGTGGGTCCGTGATGGACATCTTGGAGCCAGAGTCCTGACACTTCTTAAAGTCAGACCGTGGGGTCGTCGGGGTAGAAGAAGACATAATATCGAATTCAATAGGAAACACGAGGCGTGCCGAGTTCTCGAAGCAAACACGTTGCGGTAAAAACAGATCTAAGGCTATGGGCGCCATGCGTGCAACTTATAACATCCGATGACGTCACCCTCAACAGAGGCCTCCGAGGTACTTGAACCCAACGCCATCGACGCAGGGTGCCCTCTGTGGAAAAAAATTCTGAAGCAGCACAGCTGTGGACATTACATGTCGTAGATGAGGAATACGTTAGAGGACACAATCCATTCGAAGGCCTGTGTGTTGGCAATTGACTTCAAGTGCACCAGGCGCCTTTTCATCACCTCAAGCCTCCGCATGATCGTGTTGTTTGGTGTGGCCTGAGGAATGGGTTGAGGGCTATGGGGAGAGCTGGGGCTGAAACCAGGTGAACCATAGGACCGGATGTCTGAGTTGCCATCAGATGACTGGCCCTGCTGTCAAGGATGAAAGCCCATCTGAGCTAAGGGACAGATGCTTTGGTTGGTAATTTGCCCTATGAATTGGCCTGGGGCCAGGGGAATGACAAACTCACCTCCTGCCTCATGGCTGCTAACACAAGCCTCAACGCCACTGACTCTGTCAAACCCTCCATTCGAGGATGGAGCTCGCATTCTCCTCCCACAGGGTCAGGGCAATTGGTTCTGTGGTTCAGACTCCTGTGCCTCCTGTCCATGTTGGGAGAGGAGGCTGTGCACCCTGAGGTCATTCCATCTTTTATGGCAGTCCTCCCCACCCAGGGGTACCATGCCTACAGCTGTCACTTTCTGGCTGATGGATGTCCAGATTGCTGACTTCCACTGCCCAGATTTTTTCCTGTGGCAGGTGCCATACAGTTCCTCGCAATAAGACCTCCCCTAACGGAAATTTGTCTTGCGCAGCCGATGTCAGGGCACCTTGCCTATGACCATCTCTTGGGACATGTTTTCTGTGACTTGTGGGTCCGCATGGCTATAGAATTTGGGGATTCAGGGTGGATTAAGTTTTTCTAAATGGCTTCTGAGCTTCCCCTTCCAGCGATGACGCCATTTCCGCCGCTGTAATTTACCATCGGGATGCCCTGTTTCGGCAGTAATTCCGCTGGAATTACTGATACCGTCGATGGTGTGCGTGCTTTCGACAGGTTGTAATGCAGCAGTAATTCTGCTGCACACCACGGCGGCAACAGTACCGCTGTATTACTGCCGAACTCCTAATGAGCCCCACTCTCTGGGAATTCCTAATTGGTCTACCATAACACTTAGCATGTGCAAAATATGGAAATTAACTTCTCAAAACAAGCACAGCGACAGGCTATTTCAGGGTCTGAGGAGCATCTTCAAAAATACTTTCCATGGAATACTGGCGTGGGACAAATACCTTATGTCATGGACACTTCATGGGATCGTGAACATTCCCGTGCCTGCACAGTCACTGGAGCACCATGCATCAATTAGAAGATCCATGGATAGAAACCATCTATGAGGTGCCCTACACCCATGCTTTTTTGGTGCATGTGGACTCTACCATTCATCAGTTTTCCCTAAAAGATTGCATGGGAACACTCCACGTAAGATTCCAGGAAATATCCAAGATCAGCCCAGGCAAGCATAATTCAAACTTCACCAAATGTACGTTAATTGCAATTTGAAGGGAACCATTTAGTGGCAAAGCTCTACTACCACCTGATGGATCTTACATCGTGCAGTTTAACGCTTCGTGCTGTGGTGTACCTGGGAGTTGCCAGTCTGATCAGTGTCTGAAAGGTGGTAAAATGTTGTGACATCATCCTTCATCCATCGGTGCAGATGGAACTATTAAATTGGCCTGAACTGAATCCAACACCTCTGCAGTTCCTGCAGTTATTATTCAAACTGGTATATCTCCTGAACATAAAGATACAGGTCGTTAGCCTCACAGAAACCTTTATAGAAGCATCAAACAGAGTGCTGCACATGTCCATAGATCTGCTGGAGAAAACGCCAGATTGGCCAAAAGTGGTTCAAACCCAACTGGAAAGTTCCTCTTCATCAAATGGGAGTTCTAGCCTTCGATCCATTACAGACTGGCTGATGGATTCAGTTTTCCTCTTCAATCCATTGACAAGCATATGGGGCTTCTTTGGGAAAATGGGCTCAGGGATTAAGCCTTTTTTCCCTATAACCTTGCAGCTGATATGTTCTATATGTTCTTTTGTCTCTTCACTATTATTTCCATGATTCCCAAGATGCCTTCACAGCTTTTTCTACGCCTCATGGGGTATGATGGGGGCATGTCATTTTAGTTTTAGCCAGGCTCAGGGCATGATGATTTTGATATGTGATTTTTCCAACTGAATTAGATTTTTGGGGGATTTTTCTTGGATTGTGCAGACTAAAAGCCTCCAGGCTGCAGGCATTCAAGCTCCAGCTCTCATCTCCCTACCCTTTCAGGACAATAGTAAGTATGAGGTCCTGTTTTAACCATCTTTAATATAACATTAGGAAAGAGGAGAGGTCTAGTAATATCTAATGTGATAGTCAGTTACTTTTGAAGTGGTTATTATGCTTCTGAAATGGTGGATTGGTCTTGAGTAGAGCGAGGCAATGGCAAGGATAGCTGCATATTCATTTATAATCTTTTGCATATTGAGTGTTTTATGTTTAGTTACAATACTAGTGCCAATGTTTCTGTATTACATATTTCTCATAGTTAAAAGAATTATACTATACAGGAGAGTGCAAGAGCATTCCTTGATTGTTCCTTATGGAGAATCAAGTCAGAAACATTAGAACGCATATATGAAGTGTGGGGAATCTATTTGCAGTACTTGTATTTTGTCATAATTGTACACGGGGCATGTTTTGATAAGAAAAGGGTTAGTAGAAGGTTTGCACAGTGGACCATCAATAAAATATATGTGACATTTGTAAAACAGTCCTGTATATATGTGCTAGAATAGCTACCCACTGCAGTGGGTTTTGCCTACTCTCTCTACTGATGCACGGTGACCGGTATATGTTCTTGGCTATCTCTATTCCTACCACGGGTCCTACTGGGGGAGTCTTAGGCACTCCCTGAAAGGTGCGGGAGAGGTGATAAAAATCATGTCATTTATGTATTTTAAATAGTTTATAATAAAGTTTATTTTTGCATTTTATGAGGGAGGGCGCTAGAGAGCCGTCCAAGATGGCGGCCTCCCTGTGAGCTATGTGTAGCTCCCACAAGATCCTGACTAATCGCTGCTTCCGTGGTGTTTTTGCTTCTACCCGTCACCAGTTATACATTGCTGAGGCGATTTTGCACAAAACTCTGCGGCCATCTCGCCTGCCATCTGGCGTTTCGGCCCTAATTACCCGCCGGAGAGGAACCCCCGCCCCCCCTGTCAACGTGGGGACGCGGCCTCTGGCGAGGGCGCAGAAGATCAGGAGCGCGAGAGGCTGTCGGCTGAGAGGAGATCCGATGCCCGACTGAAGTATCCCGGCAGAGTGGGCTGCGCTTCGAGCCCCAGAGTCGCGGGAGGTGTCTGGCGGACTCGCGGCTGCGGCATCCAGCCACAGTGTCCAAGAGGGGCCTGAGAGTCGAAAGCGGCCCAACACCGTCGCAGGGAGGAGCGCGGAGGCGGCCGACCGCGACCCGGCTGGAGTCCAGGAACGAGCCCCCTGCGTTTCTATATAATGCATTCACCCGCACGGCGGGCCTGCTGAGTTCCCCGGGCTCCCCAGTGTGACATTCAGATCATCGGCGGCCGCCGGGGCTCTGTGGGGTCCCGCGACCGCAGGCACGGAGGAGGCCGGGATTAAAGGATAGTTCCGGTACTTTTTTATTTTTATTGTTCCTACGGTTCGGCCATGTGTTTTTAAGCATAAATCGGTAGATCGTAGAAAACTTTCCTATGGACCTTACCCGATTTTTCGTCCATTAACGCACTCGAAATCAGCCGCCATTTTGTGATAATCCTATCATTTCCCCCCATCGACCTGGCTCACCTGCGTTTGCGGCACTAAATCAAATCCCCCGCCCCTGAGCCTGACATCAGCAGACGCGTACTGCCCATTTCCCAACGCCAAAGCACGTTTCGTGTCAACAATCGCTGCGCCTCAGCTAATGAAGTGTCGCCATGGAAATGGCAGGACGCCTCTTTCCTCAATAAGTATAACCACACCATTTCACAACACACAGCAGCAGATTTTCGATTCCATTACTCTCTCTGTGTTACTTTGAGTATTCTGTGACTCGTTTCTGTGCTCTGGTCAGCTACCTTCGCCGCTTCTAGGCCTTGTGAACACCTGTACCATCTCTGTAAATTATTTTACTTTCTTTACCACACAATGGCTACAATAATGCCGTATATGTACGAGCCCGAGTACACCGAGGAGGAACTACTGGAAAGGCAAGCACGCGAAAACGATGGGGATTCGGACGGCAGTTGGGAGGACCAGTCAACGGATGAAGAGCCTGGACCATGTCGCATGGACGGCGTCTCCACCTGGTGCACGTGCAATCGGTGCAAGCTAATGCCAACTGAGGAGGAGAACTGCTGCTGCCGTGAAAATTCCGGGTGCTTGGCCTACATTTCGGAAGGCGAGCCAAGTCCGCAATGCATCACCGAGCTGCCAGAGTTCAGGGAAGCCTGCCTCTCACGGACCGTGTTGAGTATGATGATGGTGCTTATGCACGAACTTCGCGGCACTGTTCGTCCGCGTAATCCGAGTAACGAGTAAGTATACTCTGGTTGTGATGTCAGTGATGCCACTACTATTTCATGGTCGTCTCCCACATATAAAATTACATCTACATATCATTCGAACGCATGTAAATTGGTTCCATATTGTGCATTTTCTAGATAGAATTTTTTTCAAAGCAGAATGACATTTTTTACCTTCATCGACATTGATAAGAAAGTTTTGTCATTTTAATACCGTTTGCATCTTTCTTTTTCACCGGTGGTACAGGCTGGTGGCCTATCGTTGCTTCACTTGGTGGCTTCACGGGAGGCTCGGACACCGCGTTCGGAGAGTAATACCTGCCTGTGCGGTTCTTGCTATTAGACAAGATTTCCCCAGCGACAGTGGACAATACCGCAGATTTTCCCTGGATGTGCTGCAACCAGAACTTTACAATGTGTAATGTTTATTATTTATGTTCAATTGAAATTAAGATCTAAAATAAAACCCAACATATATTTTAACAATGGTTGTTTTGATTTTTTAAATGAATCTAGTGTGTCTCCATTGAATAGTCTTCCTGTGCCTTGTCTTGTCACACCACATGTCTCCGGCCAGCATCCTCCCTCACGCTGGCCGCCCACCTTCAATCCACATAACCGTTGAACCCATATGCAGCAGACATACATATGTTATTTTGCGGGTTGGCATCAAGCCTCCCGGCCTTGCCTCCTCCCCCAAAAATACTTACCACACCACTTTGTTCAAGCGTTGGAAATAAAAGGCCGTTGGATTTTATTGATACAAAACATGGTTATAGGTAAATAATCAATATGGTTGATCATAATAAATCATCCTTTTGGGCACCGGGTACAGAGATGACCCCCTCTGGCCCGTGCCGCCTTGCCACCACAGGCCAGCCTGCTGCTGACTAACTGCCTAGGCATCCAGGGTCTCCAGGGTGAACTGCACCCATATATTCTCCTGGGAGGGTGAGGTATTTATAAACTCACCCCCCTGCCTTCCATGTACTAGATCCTGCAGCCTGCCTCTTACATGCAGTTAGATGGCCTCTCCTTGGTGAGGCCCTGCGGCAAACGAGTCTTGTCTGCACGACCACCGCCCCAATCCACCCCCCGCCCTATCAAAGGCAGTTCGCACCGGGGTACTTGCGCTGGCAAGTGGAGCTGTCAGGGAGCGATAAAGGCCAAGAGGTGCCAAAGACCATGTACACTTCAAAGTGGTCTATAGAGCATGGGTTGTTGTTCCCATGTCTACCTCCAGACCCTGTGTCTCCTGCCAAGCATCCCCCCCTCACGCTGGACGCCCCTCTGCAAACCGCATAATGCCACGACATATTCAAGTCATTCATACACCCCTGTTTCGAATTCTTTATAACCCACTTCATATTTCTAATGAGAACTTCTTTGCGCTTTGCTAGTCAACCCGTGAAGGTGCTGGTTATCTGCTCTTCGTCTCTGTGAACTTCCGTGACCACTTCGAGCAAACTCGTCAGTTTGCAACCTGTGAACTGCTCCCTGTTCTACGACAAGAAACTACTCTGATCCCTGCATCTAACTGTTTGTTCGTCAAGGTAAGGCCATGTACCATAATCATTTTGCGTCCAATTTTTTAATTTATATCTATTTGCTAGTAGTCATCAAATTGCATCCATGTTTTCTTTTCGTTCAAGACAGTACATGCAAGGAACTAGTCACATGTTCTGAGTTTAGTCAAATTATTTTTCTATTTTTTTAAAGTTATTCAAATACTTATCCGCATGTGAATAACGTGTATAGTTCCAAGAACCAAAACGAACCTTGCATTGAACCTTTTATGTGTCATTTAATTTTTTAACACATTGGTATTCATAGAGAATTGTTGATCTTTACTTTTCAGAACTTTCCACAATGCCTGCCTGTTCCATTGGCGGTTGCCCTTCGAAGACCCATAAAAAATCTGAAGGTACTATAATGCATGTTTTCCCTAAGACAATAGATCAGATAAGAGAATGGGTCCGATATTGCGGATATCCACCGTCTGAGCTTGAAAGTAGAGTCCTAGAAGTCTTTGCGGACAAGAGGGGTGATCGATACCGCATCTGCAGCAGGCACTTTAGCTCAGACATGTACTCCACATCATTGCTAATAAAGAAGAACACACCGCGAGCGAAGCGAAAATTGCTCTCAACCGCTATTCCCACTCTATTCGTCCACATCCCTCCACTGGGGAGTCAAGTTTACGGATTTAGCTCTCGGCCTTGAGGTAGTGTGTAGCATTAGCTAACAATAATTTCCCCATTTATGTATCCACTCAATATGAAGGCGGAAGATTCTCCATCCGTGTTGTTATTGCAGTCATCAGCCACTTCAAGCGCCTATCGGGTAATCTTACTTAGCTATTCTGCCACTGACTTGTTTTAGGCATGTAAATCAATAGTTTTAATTTATCGTGTAATTATTTTACCTAATGGTACACCGTAGTACTCGTCCTCTAGTCTTTGTTTTCAGTTATAATTATTGTTATCCAAAATAATGCAAGTACTGTCCTTCAGGGAGATGCTGAGGAGTCCAACGCATTGACGACAACCGTTGATGTCACTCAGATGCTCGAGGTACGTTTCCGGACAGTTCCATCGATGGAGATCATCAGATCTTGCATTCTTGTAGCGTGATTGTTACACACAATGTTTCTTTTGTTTTTAGCCATTGATATGTCCTTCTGTCGTCGCCCTCCTATGTGTCTTCTTTTTTCAATATTGTGTTCATTACTAATGAAAGTCCTATGTTTCAGGGAGTCGATGGAGCATTAGTCCAAGAAGAAGGGGGAGCATGCAGTTACGGGTCGGCGCAATGTTCTAAAAGAACATCACCCCTAGCAGTTGATGCAGATCTCTGGGTGGTGACACTTCCAACGATCGAGCAAATCGAATCATATTTAGATATCCATTACTTATTTTAGACAACTGATCATTTGTGCAGGTCTATTTAGATGAGCCGTTGACGCCTGCACAAAGTTTATGTTCTTTTTAACAAAATAGAAAACCATACTAATGCAATTACTGTGTTTCAGGGAGTTGCTGAAGCGTCATCTTCAATAATATCATCAATGGAAGTCTATGCGGAGCCCGAGGTATGGATCTTGACAGTTCCATCTAACTAGATCAACAATGCGTGAATAATTGTCGTTTGAATGTTCTACACAATGCGTTCATTCGTGTTTTGCTATTGAGATGTACGTGGGTATTGGTCCCCAAGTACATTTTGTGTTTTCAATATTATTATACATACTAATGAAAGTTCTATGTTTCAGGGAGTCGATGGAGCGTCCGTGCGTGATGGATGTGCTTATCATGAAAATATAGTCGTTGCAGCGCAAGAGGAAGTGGAGACATGCACACACGAGTCGGAGCAACAGCGTCCTGATGTTGAAGTTCGAGGCAAGAAAGTTTCAAAGAAAAGAAAGCAAAAGAAGGTTAGTGTCCTGGTCACTATATTATGTTGTTTTTCACTGTTAATAGTTCAATACTGTAAGTTGTGTTTAAACTGAACATCCCTTTTCCGATCGGTCCTCTAGTCGCGAGTGGGTGTACTAACTAGATCTACACAGACAGTGAAGCGAACGAGAGATATTGCTTGTCAAACCTTTTGGCAGGGACTTGAGACTCGAGATTCATCGTGCCAATGGGAAGAATATGAAGTGATTGACAACGGAGCTATACCACCACCAGCCATTGATAGTGAATGTCCGGATGCAGTCGGAGATCAATTCACAGAATCCACACCCGCAAAAACTAAGACCGCGAGAAAGTTGAAGAAATTGTTTTATTCACCCATCACCGGAGAAGGAACAGATGTTGCAATGGAAGAGAATGAAGTGGACGACAATGAAACACCATCAATATCACTGAACATAGCGGAAGACGATATCAGAGATTCTACCTTTCATGTGAGTGACATGTCCTCAACGTTACAGGCCGAACCAGCTGGGATGCAGAGTGACAGTATAAGGAAAGAGGCCAAATTCATTGTATTCGATAGTTGTTTGATTGATATTATTATTAGGATGAAATGTGGGCATTCGGTTGGTGGGGAAGTATGTGGGGAGCCATTGATTAATGTGACTCGTGCAATTCGAGGCACTAACCTTAAAATACATGCCACCTGTACAAAATATCATCCTTTCTCATGGTCTGCACAACCCATGCTGGGGCAACTGCCAGCAGGCAATCTACTTTGTGCAGCGGCCGCACTTTTTAGTGGTTCAAGTTTTAAAAAGTTAGAGTATTTCTTTCAGTTTGTGGGAATCCATTTCATTGCGAAAACTACAAATACCAAATCGATTATCTATTTCCAGCCATTAGCGAAGCTTGGAGAATAGAAAAAATGTCTATTGACAGTACATTCGCGGGCAAACGGTTCAGGCTAGCCGGTGATGGAGAGTGCGACAGCCCAGGATTTTCAGCCAAGTACTGCACCTACCACTTTCAGGACATGGAAAGTAAGAAAATTGTGAGTTCGGTGGTCGTGCAGGTGTCACAAAGTACATCCTCAGTGGCCATGGAGAAAGTTGGCTTTGTAGCATCATTGCAAGAACTACAATCGCGGGGAATGGTGATCGACCTGAAAGCCACGGACAGACACGTTTCAATTGCCAAGACAATGAGAGAAGAGTACAAAAATATAAATCACCAATTTGACGTATCGCATCTTGCAAAAACAATCAATAAAAAAATGTCGGCTGCAGGTAAAAAAAAAAGATATGCAAGGTATTTCACAGTGGTCCAAGTCAATCAGCAACCATCTTTGGTGGAGCTCAAAAACATGTGGAGGGTCGTTGGAAATTCTACTGGAAAATTGGCGGTCAGTAATGCTACACTGTAGCAACGTTCACCGCTGGACCACAAACCAACATTTCCACAATTGTGAACATGGCCATTTGTCCACAGAGGAGGCACGGAAGAAGAAGTGGTTGATTCCTTCATCACCCACTCACAAAGCCATTGAAAAGATTGTATTTGATAAAACTATAACAAGAGATTTGAGGGGACTCACGGAATTCTGCCACACAGGAGATTTGGAGGTGTTCCACAATATGTGCCTAAAGTACAGGCCAAAACGATTGCATTTTGGCATGGAGGGCATGATAAATCGGACTCTTCTAGCCGTCTTGGCACATAACCATAATGTTGGCCGTCAACAAAGTAGGACGACCGGAACTTTAAGGACGCTTCGCTACAATAAGGCCTTCACTAAAAGAAGTAAACAATGGGTGATCAAACCAGTGTTTCAGGATATGCAATATGAGTTTATTGAGAGACTTATTGTTGATGTCCTAGATAGGCACATACATGGAGTTGTGAACGAACCTGTGCAGGGGACAACTGCATTGCCACCCAACATTGCCTCTGTTCCATGTCCACCTAAAGCAGAGCTCATTGAGAAATACACATCACGGTTTAAATGATTGTAATTTGATTGTCTGTTCTCTCGAGTCTCCTCATGTTGCAGGCCCATTGAATATGTGTATCTATGTAATGTGTAAATAAAAGTGATTGCTCAGTGTACATGCAATGTGCCTCTCCACCGTTGCCCCTCCCTTCACCGTGCAGTTGTGCGAACCACCCGGGTGTCACCTGTGACTTTGCTCTGGAGTCTCCTCATGTCGCAGGCCCATTGAATATGTGTAGCTATGTATTGTGTAAATAAAAGTGATTGCTCAGTGTACATGCAATGTGTCTATCCAACCTTGTTCATTTGCGCATTAAATTAAACCAAACAGTAATATAAATCATTTTTCAAAAAATATAGAATGTCTCCGTATTTATGGTTCTCTGGGGCTGCAAATGCACGCAGACAAAATGCAAAGATGGAGTGTAAATTTCAAGTCCTGTGAGATGGCCTTACACTGAATGTAGCTAACTAGGAATGTGTGCTCGTTCAAAGTGAAGGTCAGCTGCTTTGATTTTTTGCTCGGGTGCCGGAATGGCCCACAACTCAGTATAAGGTTCTATTGTTATTTGACCTTGACAGGCCGGGACCATCCCGAAAGACTTCTTTTTGGGGGTGTGGTGCAATAACGTAAACGATAATGAATATAATTTCAGAAACGAAAGCCATTTAATGTTCGTTCATTAGAAGAAATAACGTCGGCATAGAAGGAGTGGTATTTCGGGGCTGCCCTACGCACAGACACAATGGAAAATGCAAATATAATGTAAGTAACTCTTTAGATGAGTCTATACCGCAATTTAATTACTATACAGTAGCTTTAAAGACGGGTTAAGTTGTACTTGTTCGTTCTATGTGGCATATTATTTTGTACCGCGCACTATCTTGAGGAGAACCATCTCCTTTTAAGGAAGCACCTCAAAACCTTCCTCTTTGCTTCTGCTTTCTCTCTCCCTCTCCCCTGCTACAACTGGTCCACTGTCTGCGACCTCGGTCCTGGGCCCTTCCACTCTCCACCTGCACTGCCTCCCTGTCAACCCCTGCACTGGGGGACTGTCTCAGTATCCTACAGCCCCCCCTTCCCAGCACTTGTTCTGCACTTACCTTGCACTCGCCACCAGCTGGCCCTATGTATTTATTATTTTATGCTACTTACCTTGTACTCCACTTCCCCCCTCCCCTTCCCCTTGCACTTTTACCTTCCCCCTACCCCTGCACTTGCGCGATCTGAATGACACCTGGCCTAGTAGGATCGTTGTCTGTCTTCTCCTTGTTCCCCTCCCTGCCTCGCCACGCCTTGAAACACTTGTGTATAGGCGCGTTGCAAATGCCATATTATATCATATCAGTGACGAAGTGGTCCACTGGCGCTCAGGCGGCTCTGAAAAAGGCGGAGGAGAGGGGGTGGGTTACTGGAAATGACGTACAATACCCAGTTGCACTGTCCTAGCTATGAAATAATTTCCCAACCTAATATATAAAATGAATAATTTTAATAAAGATCTGATGGTGAGACTAATTTCATTTTTTATGTTTTTAAAACAGGTACATCCTTCATTATTGTATGTGTCACGAGTACCAGACACCGGCGGATGGCTTTTACAACCGCCAGTTGCTTCTCCGCGTGAACAACGTTACCACCCTGACCATTTTATGGGACGATCGCCAAGTACAAGTATGCCCTTACGCGGTACTAATGGCTAGATGCAACATACATACCGTTGTGGTGGCCTAGTGCCTCGTTGCTGGAACAGCCATGCGATTATCAGTGCGACCGAAGAGCTTATTTTATCGTAAACCAACACCCCGTGTACTGCACACGAACATCGCTTGCCTCAAGACGAACTATTTTGGATCGAGAGCAAAGAAAAATGCAAATCGCTGAATATTCTCTAAACATTTGATGTCAAATAAATGTACTTTACCAAATTTACAATCTTGCGGTTTGATTTAAAAGTACAGTTTCATATTCCGAATTATGGCACGCTGTGTTGTGAGCTGATCTGTGTTGGTTTCCGGGTTCTGTGTGGAGTCGCGTAGAAGACGCCTGGGCGCGTTTGCCTACGCAGCACAGTCACGTCACGGATAGAGGCGGGGAATATGAATGTTTTGATAAAGTCTGTTTCAGGGGCGGGGGATATGATTTAGTGCCGCAAACGCAGGTGAGCCAGGTCCATGGGGGGAAATGATAGGATTATCACAAAATGGCGGCTGATTTCGAGTGCATTAATGGACGAAAAGTCGGGTAAGGTCCATAGGAAAGTTTTCTACGATCTACCGATTTATGCTTAAAAACACATGGCCGAACCGTAGGAACAATAAAAAAAAGTCCCGGAACTATCCTTTAACTCCTCACTGCCGGCGGTGGACTTGACGGCATGATTCTCGGTGATGCGCCCGCCCAGGAGACAACAGTCCCGAGCGCGGAACACTGGGGGTGACCGGAAGAGGCACAGAGCGCCTAGAAGCCCAACTTTGGCGTGCAAGTCCGGGGCCCAAGTGTGAATGGCCGGCATTGAGCAGTGCTCTAAAATTCAAGCATTAACTACAGCGGCATAATCCAACAACCCAGGGGCACCAAAAACCAAGCAGAAGCAATCCAACCCGCCTAGACTAAGAAGAAGCACCTCAGGCCTCCTACGGAGCCATGTCACCAGTATTCACCCGGAGACCAACTGCATAGGGCTGTAGCCACCTACACCTCGCCCGGGGGATAATTACCAGGCGTGAACATCCTGTGAACGACGGCACCGCACCTTAGAGCGCAGCATAAGGTCCTGATTCCCAGCCTGCTTACCGCAACGTACCACCCGGCAAGATACAACACAGTCACCCAGCCGGATCTCCCCGACCGGCTCGACGCCGCCTCCCTGGTGTGTTGACACCTACATATACACCGAAAATGGGGAAAACTGATAGGTCACAAAGAAAACTGAACTTTGAGAGCTGCTCCTCTGCCAAACCGACCTCCTCCAACAGCGGATCACAATCCCCCGCCCAGGCACCACCCCAAGACGAGTAAGAGGCGCAGGACTTCGACATCAGAGAAATACTGCTCGATCTCAAAGCAGGCATGGGAGGCCTGGGGAGTAAACTAGATACACTCTCCGCTAAAGTCGACCAGCTCCAACATCGACTGGATAAACATGCAGACAGGCTACACACAGTTGAGCAGAGGGTCTCCGACCTCGACGATGGTGCAACAGCCCTAACTGCTAGGGTATCCTCACTAGAAGCGCAAATGAAAGCAGTAAGTGCCAAGAACCAGGACTTGGAGGGTCGCTCCCGGCGAAATAACATAAGGATTGTCAGAGAGCATCAACTGACCACCAAAATGGAGGAACACGTGGAGAAGATGTGCATAGACCTGTTTGGACCAGAGATCCCATCCCAGGAACAAACCCTTGTCCCATCATAGCTAAGTTGTAAAACTATAAGGACCGTGATGCAATTCTCAGAGCTGCCAGAGATAAAGGGGAGCTCCAATACCAGAGAGACAAGATTCTGTTTTTCCCAGATTTTTCCCAAGCGGTCCAGACACAAAGACGGTCGTTTACAGCCGTGAAACGCAGACTGCAAGAAAGCCAAATTCAATATTTAATGCTTTTTCCGGCAAAACTTTGCATCCAATTCGAAGGTAAAACCCAGTTCTTCAACACACCGGAGGAGACCAGTGACTACCTGGACCGAACCGGCTGCAGGCCTGCCCAAAACAATGGAAACCCGCAAAGGGGAAACCGACCGAGGAGAGATCCGCCATAAAACCCACCACATAAGTAACACAAAACAAAGGCATCCAATCTCCGCCAACATAACAAAATCATCACCACGGAACAAAATTGGATGAGGGGTAGGGAGCAAGCCTACGCTTGGAGGGCCAGCAGCGCCCCTAGCCCAGCAATGTTGACTGTATTGTTTACAAGGGACTGTTCGCCGTGGGCCAGTTGGGGTTTGCCCACATAAGGGAGGGAATCAAGTTCTGCAAAGCCGCCTTTTAACCCTCACTTTCATTCCACAGTACTCACACAGCATATCGCTGACCACCCAGAAACCAAGTCCTTCAGACACCTACACGGACCAAGGCTCCAGTCACACCCTCATGTCCTGGCAGACATGAACTCACCCGGCCTCCCAAATGGGAGTGACAACATTTAAAATCGCCACCTGGAACATTTGTGGCGGTAATCAACCAGCGAAAACTAGGAGAATCCTCCAGTATCTCCGAAGACACAAAATTAACATCGCCATATTACAAGAAACCCATCTCCTCGGCAGAACCTCACTGGGACAAATCCTGGGGTTGTCATAGGCATTTCTCGTCTTACTCGTCCTAGGCCAGAGGAGTTGCAATCCTAATTGACAGAAGAATGAACTTCAGTTTCATCAAGTCGCAGAAAGACTCTGAGGGGAGAGCCTTGCTAGTGAGAGGGATAATCGCAGGAAAAGAAGTAGTGATCGTGAACTCTTATGCTCCAAACACCGACGGCCCCAACGATTTCAATTGGGTTATGACCCAACTAGACAAGACCAAAGCAGCAACTATTACATTGGGTGCGGACCTCAACACGCCAATTGACCCCAGACTCGACAAATCCCACAACACAACAGGAAATCCGTCCAAAGCCAGCGCCCAAGTTCAAGAGATCTGCCAAACATTTGATCTATCCGACACATGGAGACTTCACAACCGAGATACAAGAGACTATACATTCCACTCAGCCGTTCACAATACTAGCTCCCGGATAGATTACAATATGACTTCCACCCACAGCCCGTTCGTCTGGGGAATGAGTCAAATTCTACCAAGATCCTTTTCTGACCACTCGATGGTCACACTCGATGTCACCCTAGCAGGTACTACAGTCCCCGGACTCAATTGGAGATTCAAGCCCGGCTCACTCACTGATGCAGTCTTCGCAGCAGAACTGCGCCAAGAAATAATAACCTTCATTGAGACAAACCAAGACTCTGTCGACTCGCCCAGCACCACTTGGGAAACGCTAAAATGCTTCGTGCGAGGGATATGCCTAGCCAAAGAAAATGGTATACTAAAATTGATCCGTAGAGAACTCTCATGTAGTGAACAACGTTTAAAAGAACTAGAGCTGAAAGCCTCCACAGCCTCAGACCCACATACCCAAGCCGAACTAAAGGTAGAACTTCTGAAGTTTAAGGAAACAGCTGAGCGAGAAATGAATTTCCTGAGCCGCAAGCACCGGGTCCGACAATACGGAGAATGGCAAAAGCCAGGCACATTATTAGCTTGTCTACTATCGATGGACAAAACCCCAACCCGCGTCGAATGCATCAAAGACGCACAAGGGCAACTGGTATACTCGGAGGAGGACATCGCCAACGTATTTCGTAACTTCTACCAAAACCTGTACAGCTCCAAAGGCAACTCTGATCCTGAATCTATACAGGAGTTCCTCGACGACACCGAGCTATACTGGGTGGAATCAGGCCTCAGTGAACCATTCAACGCACCTATAACAGTGGAAGAAATACTGGCAGCTATAAAATCCCTTCCGAACACCAAAGCGCCAGGGCCCGATGGGCTCATTGGGGAGTTTTACAAGGCCCACGCGACCATCCTGGCCCCCCCCTTCTGCTCTGTGTCTACGAGAAATCAATAGAGCGTGGAAGCCTTCCCCCCCACACTACGCAAAGCCAACGTGATGGTGCTGCACAAAGCCGGCAAGCCCACAGACGATTGTGCATCATATAGGCCGATCTCCTTGATCAACTTGGACAATAAAATTCTAGCCAAAATTCTTGCTTCTCGGCTACTTCCTCTAATGCCGGCACTTGTAATCGGAGATCAAGCCGGATTCATCCCAGGGCGCAGCACCACCTTCGCCATCAGAAGGCTGTTTGGCGTCACTGAGGCCCTAAATCCAACTCAACAGGCAATAGCAGTACTACTCGACGGTGAGAAAGCATTCGATTCTGTCGAATGGCCATTCATGCTGGCGACACTCAGACAAATGGGTTTAGGCAATTTCTTTATCAAGTTAGTATCTCTGTTATATAAAGACCCGCCCTCATACTTCACGTTGGGAAACACTAGGTCCTCAAGCATAACATTGGAGCGCGGAACAAGGCAAGGCTGCCCACTTTCAGCCCCGATTTTTGCCGTTAATATGGAACCCTTGGCTTCGAGACTACGAGCTAACCAATTGCACCGGGGTCTTAAACTAGGTCCCCATAGACACATTGTCTCTCTTTACGCTGACATCGTCATGTTATTCGTCAGCGACCCCAAAGACAACCGCAACCCTGTAATGCGCAAAGTGGTAAAATTTGGTCAAATGTCAAGCCTTAAAACCAATCATTCCAAATCTGTAGTGTTCCCCTTGACCTCTAATACAACTGAGTTCATAGATGATCATGGTTTTAAATGGGAAAACTCAGAGAATCGCTATCTGGGTATTTACATGTCACGTAACCATCACAAGATATACAAAGATAATTATGTGTCCACGCTAAATTCCCTGCAGGAACTAATCCATAGGTGGAACTTGTTGCCGTTAACGTTATTGGGCAGAACCTCCTTGACGAAGATGATCATCCTTCCTAAGCTTCTGTATCTATTCACGAATATCCCACTACTCCTCCCCAAAGCCTTTTTCCAAAAAGTCAAGAGTCTAGCCCTAGAGTTGCTATGGGCGGGTAAACCTGCACTGGTTCCGTACAGCACACTAACTCTACAAACGTCGAAGGGTGGCCTGGGGCTTCCGGACTTTGAAAAATATTATTGAGCAGCCCAGGCTCAATTCCTGAGCCACTGGTACATGACCCATTTTGTTCGCCCACATGTGCAGGTGGAGCTAGCCCTGGCCTCCCTGACTTGCTAAGTGCCGTCATTATAAGTCAGATCCCGGTTCCATACAACACGTTAAACACGGTCCTATCCACATACGCAATTTGGAAAACGATGGCTGTCAGATATGGAGTGAATATAAGATTTTCACCTCTACTGCCAATCAAATTTATCCCTGGCATTCCCCTCACAAATGAAAAACTATTGTTAATATGGGCTGACAAGGTCAGAATCCAATCCTTCGGGGATCTTTTCTCGGAGGGTACCTTTCTAACTCCACAAATGGCCAAAGACAGGGGCGGAAACACCTCCCTAGATGTATTCCTTTACTTTAGACTGCACCATACTCTACATAGGATGTTTCCCTCATTCCCCAAGCAACCTCCTACATGGGATTTATTGCACAACACAATTCAGGCACAAGGGGAGGGGAGGCTGGTCTCGCTGCTATACAAGTCTCTTGTGGTCGACACTGGGAGACCCAGCCCCAAAACACAGCAGAAATGGGAAACTGCCATTAAAGAAACGATAACCGCAGAAGACTGGACCTACATCCTCCGTCAAACTCAAAAGGTCGCATTAAATACACACTATAAACTAATTCACTTCAACTTCGTACATCAAATGTACTACACCCCGGTTAAGAAACACAAACATCTCCCAGAAGTGTCGGCCCATTGCAAAAGGTGCGCAGCGGCAAACGCAGACTTTCTCCACCTAGCTTGGGTCTGCCCAGGAATACGCTTCTGGACCTCCGTTTTACAAATAACTGCCGACATCATAGGCGAAGAGGTGACCCCACTGCCACTGGGGGCCCTTCTTGGTCTCACCAAATACCTTCAACCCGCTTCACGTAAGCTGGCAGCCCTTCTTCTGGTGTTCGCTCGAAGGAGAATCGCCATGACCTGGGGCCGAGGCCCACTCCCAAAGATTGAAGACTGGAAAAAAGACATCACATACTGTCAGGACGTGGAGAGCGAATTTATAAGAACCCTACCATTGCATGCGCGCCCCCCCCCCGACATCTGGGGGCCATATATAGCATATATGCAAAATTCCAAAAATAAAGTTTAAAAAAAAATATTGGGGCATTTTATTTGTCATATGACTCACTGTATACCACATTATAAGCTGTCTGAAACTCTCTACCTCTGTCTAAGTTTGCAGAGAAATCACCATAGACTGAGGCCTTGTGTACAATAATTCTTATACTGTGTATAGGGAAATAGAACAGGAGAAGGGGAATGTCAACTGACCACCCAGGCATCGTGATAGTGTATGTGTGTATTCCCTGCCGACATTCCAAATCTTCATGGAAACTGGAAGCACAGTGACTGCACCTACAAATCTAAGGCATACCAAGTCTCGGACTGCTCAGAGGTGGCCCATCACAAAATCTAGCAGCCGTCAGTGGGTGGAGTCAGCTTGAACAGCATGTTTGCATGGGAAGCATAATAATATCCAACACTTCTAGGGATGGGAACCATAATAATATCCAACACTTCCAGGGATGCAGCAGGCAAATGGGGGAATATGTCACTAGGGGCATTGGGGGGGCTCCACGACGTGCTGGACTGCGCCGGCAGTTTGTTGCTACTGTTGTTCGCTGTGGCCGGACCAAGGTACGCTTTCCTGGTGGTGAGCTGTTTGGAAAGTAAGTAAGAGAGATGGTGATGAGCGCACAGACAAAGGTAGGATTCCCTCCTCATGTATTTATCGTCTCATTTGTTACTAGTTTGTTTCTGTTTTTTTCAACCCATGTCAGGACCTTCAAAAGAGCATCATAGCCATTATATAAATTGCAGGTTTGTTGTCGTAGGAATAATGCCTGTTGCATTTTATAGCTTTGTGCTATTTGGGGATGATAGCTTTGGTATATCTAAAGATATTTTTGTCGACTTCTTCGGTCTCCCTGCACTGTTGGTGCTTTGGTGTGGACTCCGATGGCCTCCTTAGGCGGTTGCGGCTTGAGTATAGAATCTATTGTTCAACACCAAGCTAAAGTAATTGATAAGAAAGGACACAGTCTAGCTGTGAAGTATCCAATTATAGTACTGTTTTTCAAATTGGACAGTTATATAGCCTATGCACCACAACGGTTAAAAGGAAAGCTCTCATGTAGCTCCCAACAGTTCCCATGGTTGAAAAAAACAGGAAAATGGCCTCCGAATGGTTTTATTTGGAGGGTGGGGTAATGTTTGTGGCCCACAAAGTTCAAAGCAAGCAGTGCATTCCTACCAGTCATCTACTATGCCATGGTGATAATAAAGACTTGTATAAAGGCAGTGGAGCTCTTCTTAGCAATGTAGCAGTGAATGAGGCATTGCATGAAATGTGGGGCTCGGAACAGCACAATGTGTACATTTGCATCAGTTGCACATTATGATAGTCTGATAAACAGTCATGTCAGAGTAATAACATCAGCTCCCTTACCATGCCTCCCTTACAGTTACAACTGTAAGGGAGGCATGGTATTACAAGTATGACACTGACACGAAAGCTACAAGTTTCAAAACCTTTTTTAAATTCTTGAGGTTTGGGAAAACTCCTACTTTGCCCTATGGCTATGATGGGAGTAATCTCTACCATCAAAAAATAAAGAAAGCACAGTCCTAGTCAGTCTATGTCAAATCAAAATGGACTATGCTACAAATAACCTATTGCATGCCCCATCTCTTATATAAAATGTGTGTAAAGGGGAATGTGTAAGCAAAGGAAAGTCAGTGTTATAACATTAAGGATCAAGATGGCTGAGTCAGCTCTCCTCCCCATGTTGAACAGCACAGAGTAAGGCGGCCCCCATAGACCGGATGACACACTCTTGCTCAGGTTATCAAAAAATGGAAGTTCAAAATGTGAGCCGAGGCCCGCTTGGCCTTCCATGTTAAAGTCACTTAAGTTCACCAAAAGTTCCTTCACAGTTCAACAAAAGTTCCCATAGGTCTCCCTCTGTTGGGCGCGGACCTCTCGACAGTTCAACAAAGTTCACATTCGTTAGGGGTTCCCTTCCCCCAACTTTCATGTAGGTCTCTCTGTCGGCCTCGGACCTTTCACTGATGTCGAAGACATTCAAATATGCAAGGCTTTTTCCATAAACCTCCGCAGGGCCACTTCAACTTTCACTTCAGCTCTCCTTTATCACATTTGCCACAGTTTCTCCTGGTCTCTGTAGTTCCATAACACAATCAGCTCTTAAATCAATGACCTTTTAACTTCCCCTCTCGTCGGGGCTCATCTCGAGCTTTGCGTATTTCAGAGTTCGTTCACTTTGCCACTTTAACATCAACATATTTTGCATAGACTTTCGAGTGGGCTGTTTCCTTTCGCCGGACCACTCCGCTACTCTGGATGACTGGCTTCACAGTTACTACAGGTTTGCTTTCTTTCGCGTCTCATCAGCAGAGGCACAACCATCAATTCAGAGATATTGCGGCTTCAATCTTTCCTTGACACAAACCGGCCTTTGATGTCTTTTGCCAACTCATCGTTTGTGTGCATTCCTTTCTGTTCTCTGCGGCTTTGAGTCACAAGTCAAGGTGAATACCAGAGGCTCACCGGGAGGGTCGCTGGAGTCCTTGAAACACAATGCAGGTTTCTTCTTGTCTGGGATCTGGCTTTCTCTGCATACCCTTCACAGTTTCTCGGAGGCAACAACCACCTGCAGGGATCTTCAGAGTTTCCCCACTCCTCGGTATAGTCCCTCGATCGGTCGCCCTGCTCCAGTGGGTTTGCCTTCGCCCTGGAAGATATGCTTCTTCTCGTGTTCCACCTTGCTCAGAGTGTGTCGCCATGTTCCGCCTTTTATCCGTGTGGGGGGAATCGGATGTATGTGATTAACGTCAAGTGCCTGACTTCGCCTGACCTTATTAACGGGACATGTCCAATAGGATATGCAAGTGTTAGCCTCTTTACTCTCAGTCCTCCTCTTCCTCGGCCCAGTGTTTGTGTAGAGAGGGTCGGGGGCAGGGGAGTTGGAACGTTGGATGACTGGCTTCACAGTTACTACAGGTTTGCTTTCTTTCGCGTCTCATCAGCAGAGGCACAACCATCAATTCAGAGATATTGCGGCTTCAATCTTTCCTTGACACAAACCGGCCTTTGATGTCTTTTGCCAACTCATCGTTTGTGTGCATTCCTTTCTGTTCTCTGCGGCTTTGAGTCACAAGTCAAGGTGAATACCAGAGGCTCACCGGGAGGGTCGCTGGAGTCCTTGAAACACAATGCAGGTTTCTTCTTGTCTGGGATCTGGCTTTCTCTGCATACCCTTCACAGTTTCTCGGAGGCAACAACCACCTGCAGGGATCTTCAGAGTTTCCCCACTCCTCGGTATAGTCCCTCGATCGGTCGCCCTGCTCCAGTGGGTTTGCCTTCGCCCTGGAAGATATGCTTCTTCTCGTGTTCCACCTTGCTCAGAGTGTGTCGCCATGTTCCGCCTTTTATCCGTGTGGGGGGAATCGGATGTATGTGATTAACGTCAAGTGCCTGACTTCGCCTGACCTTATTAACGGGACATGTCCAATAGGATATGCAAGTGTTAGCCTCTTTACTCTCAGTCCTCCTCTTCCTCGGCCCAGTGTTTGTGTAGAGAGGGTCGGGGGCAGGGGAGTTGGAACATTGGAGAATCCTAAGAAAATAGGATTAGGTATTGGCACAGTAAAAGGGGGGTGGGGGGAATACCGCATCTCACCATCTGTTGTCTCTCACACACTCCCCAAAGATCCCTCACCCAGGTGATCCTTCTGCGCTGGTCCACCGCCAGGGTCTGGATCCAAAGGCGATGGATGTGCCCAGGCCACCTGATAAAGAGATCCCTGGGGACTAGCAAGTGAGACACTCTTTGGTTTCTTACACAACCCTGCGTGCCATGGCATAAGAGGATGGCTGTATAAAGTTACCAAAACTAGCCCATCAACAAGGAGGTAGTAGAATTTGATTTAGGACAGATACTCATGACCATCTTTAACCAAATTTTGCTTTGGAGGTACTGTTTTTGAACCTTGTAAAACAGGAGATGTTGCCTGTTTTTGACAGACAAAATCCTATGTTAACACTGAAAACAAATGATATCATGGCCATGGTGGTGTTGAAGACCCTTGAGGTCCCATGAGGAATTACCATGGGATAGGATCAGCCTTTGAATGTTATGAAAGATTCAAAGGCCTTCTGCAAAATGGTGGCTAATGGTATGAATGATAAATGCCTGGAGGATGCTCATATTGAAACTATATCAAGTGATTTATGGCTAGCTCCCTTTTAATCCATGCACATTATGTCATGATTTGCCTTTTCAGCCCCTTCTGGACTATGTGGTCCGTAAGACACCGCAACATCCTTTCGAGCAGAATTCCAACATGGCCGACGCCCGTGCAAAGGTGCCGCTCTAGTGTTTCTGCGGACTAGCCATCTCCTAGAAAATAGACGGGCCCCCGCGGCTCTGCGCGTCTCAATGTTACCTTTCCAAACTTCCGGCAAGTGTGTGTGAAACATTTCCTCATCCCCGTGCTATCTCCCTTGTTAGCGCTTATCAATCCTTCCAGGTAAATATTGGCTCCATCCGCGCTTCCCGCTTGTGAACCAGTCCTCCACCTCCTCCCTGGGGTCCATTCCCGGGCCATTGTGTACTCGTACTCTACCTGTTTACAATGCAAGTTCCAGTTCCTTCCTGGTTTCCTTCCTCCCGGAATTCCTTACCTGATCCTCCCTCGAGTTCTGAACGCCTGCATATCTACGGACGGATACCTACCTGCACACTGGCGACAGAGGACACTCGCCCGTGTTTATACAAAACCCGAGTCATCCGGAAGAAAGAAAAACCTCTGACCAAGACTTCAAAGGATAAACAGGTGAGATTTGAGGCAAAGTATGACAGTTTGAGACGCCAAGGATTTGATATTGATACACATATGGAGGCTGCTGTTCAGGACCTCATGAGAGGAATCCAAGAGCTAACAACTGAAGTGCAGAACCTTAAAGCCAAAAAATCAGCATTGAAACAGCTTGTGCTATCCAGGGAATCGGCATTCCAAGAAAGTGCCAGGGTTGGGGGCATAGTGGACAAATACGATGGAACCACCAAGGCACTACGTTCCTTCCTTGATTCAGGTTTAATGCATTTTGCCTTCAAACCATACTAATTCTCTACACCCAGGGCTAAAGTGGGATTCATAATCTCTCACCTTTCTGGAAACGCATTGGCCTGGGCAACTTCTTTAGAGAATTCAGGAGACCCACTCCGAGGGATTTGTGGACACCCTTAAAACCATGTTTGACCGCCCAGAACAAGTATACAGTGTTCAAGAGAAATTATTGGAATTCCAACAAGGCACTCAAGATATGTTGTCTTATGTTACCCGCTTCAAATAATTGGCCAAGGAGGCAGATTGGACTCCAGAAGCTTGTTTCACGTTATTTCATCGAGGATTGAATGACAACATCAATGATGAACAGGCCAGAGTGGCCCCCCCAAGTTCCATCCAGGCTTTGTTGGATTTGTCTTTACAAATCGACTCCCTATCCAGGAAAGAAAGGCAGAAAAGAGAAAGACACGGTCATTACCAGCAAGGGTTCCCTTGGATTATCCTAGTCCGAAGGAGACAGTCCCTACTCACTCACCTGATTCTGAGCCTATGCAACTTGGTTCTTTACGGGGACCCATTTCTCCACAGGAAAGAACTCGTCGGATCAATACTGGACTCTGTATGTATTGTGCTTCTAACAAACACCTTGTAAGAAATTGCCCAATAGCTCCACCTCGGCGTTCGGGAAACGCCAGCTCCCGATCTTGAACGTAGCCCAGCTTTGGGAGAAAGGTACATGCTCCGACTCTTCTTCATGCGAAAGCAGTCAACACTTGAATAGCTTGGTGATTCTTCAGGTGTTCCTGTCAAACAAAAATAAGGAGAAGCACTCCGTCCTGGCCCTGGTAGATTGTGGAGCAATGGGTATTTTTCTGGACCATGAGTGGGCTCTGAAACACCATATTCCCCGAGAATCTAAGGACATCATACAGGCAGTCGGAGGAATCAATGGGAAACCATTATCTTCGGGACCCATAACTCGGCAAACTACAGAACTGCTACTGTCAAACAACCACCAGGAGACACTGCATTTCGACATAATAAAAGCAGCCCATTACCCGATGGTTCTAGCCATGCTCCAAAAACACAACCCATATATCAACTGGGCCGCAGGTTCCTTGTTTCTAGGCTCAGAATATTATCTATCACATTGTCTGTCCCAGAATATGCAACCCATTTCCACAGAAACCCTGGATTCCAAGAAATCATCCATTAGTGTGTCCAACATTGCCCAGGTGCCTGAGAAATATCAACAATTCTCAGATGTATTCTCATCAGATACTGTTCAAGCATTACCTCCCCATCGTCCTGAAGACTGTGCTATCGACACTGAGGAATCTGAAGTTATACCATTTGGAAGGATGTTTACACTCTCTGAACCTGAGAAAAGAGCTTTATGTGAATACTTGGACACCAATCTTGACAATGGAACCATTCGCCCTTTTAAGTCCCCTGCAGGGCCATCTCTATTTTTTGTACCCAAGAAAGATACCAAGGAACTCCGACCCTGCCTGGACTACCAGGGTCTTAATCAGTGCACTCGTAAGGACAGTTATCCATTGCCGCTCATTTCTGATATCCTGGAAGCAGTACGTGGCGCCGTTATCGTCACCAAACTTGATCTACGTGGCCCGTACCATCTGATCCGAATAAAAGAAGGCGATGAGTGGATGACTGCCTTCAGGAAACCCTTCGGACATTTTGAATATCTAGTGATGCCATTCTGTTTAACCAATGCTCCAGCAGTTTTCCAGCGCTTTATGGACAGAGTATTCTCAGACATGCTATTCCTTTTTGTTATCATTTATCTAGACGACATTTTGATTCATTCCAATGATCCCATACTACATCAAGAACATGTGTCTCTGGTCTTACAACGCTTACGAGAGAATAAACTGCTGGCTAAGCCAGAGAAGTGTGTTTTCCATGTTCCTACTGTTCATTATCTGGGTTTCGTCTTAGGTCCTCAAGGAATAGAAATGGATCTTGCCAAAGTTGTCTCAATCCTTTCATGGCCGGCTCCTACATCAGTAAAACAAATACAATCCTTCCTGGGACTTGCAAACTTTTATAGGAAATTCATCCCTACATGTTCTGCTATTGTACAGCCTATAGTCGCATTACTGAAGAAAGATGTTCCTTTCAACTGGTCGAGAGACCAAGAATCCGGCTTTCAAGAATTAAAACAAAGATTCACCCAAAGACCCATCCTGTCTCAACCTGACATCAACAAACCCTTCCTGGTGGAAACTGATGCTTCGGATTACGCCATAGGGGCAGTTCTAAAACAAGAATCTGAGGACAAAGAAGAACATCCCATTTCATATTTATCTCATACTTTGAGTTCTAGCGAAACACATTACTCAGTACTGGAGAAGGAATTGCTTGCCATTAGACAGGCTTTTAGTGAATGGCGTCATCTGCTCTTGGGTGCCAAGTTTCATGTACAAGTTCGAACTGATCATCGCAATTTACAGATCCTTCAGTCCCTGGAGTGTAGAAACAATTGTCAGGCTCGCTGGGCCTTCTTTTTCGCCCACTACCAGTTTCACATACACCATGTACCAGGAACAACCAACATAATAGCCGACGCATTATCCAGACGTCCCGATTATGGACCTTATGAAACCCGTGCCCTTCCGAAGATGTTTCCCGAGTCTGTTTTTATTGCCCAGGCCAATTCTCTATTGGATAACATCCGCACAGAGACCCCACTCTCTGATCTTTGGAAGGAATACACTGAGACAAACAGATGGGTTCTCACTGCTAAAGACGGTTACCTTTTCAAGGACAAATGTCTGGTTATACTACACAAGATTTGAGATCCAAGACTAACAAACCTCTGTCATGATACTTTTCATTCCGGGCATTGGGGCATTACGGACACCCTTTGACTCATTCAGAGGAACCTTTGGCGGCCCAGAATCCAAGCCTGTGCTGTCTGCAGTCAGAATAAGTGAGACAATAAGAAACCAGCTGGTCTTCTGCATCAACCTGCATTACCGGATCGACCTTGGGAGATAATTGCCACCGACTGCATTGTGGAATTACCTCCGTCCAAGGGCTTCACAACCATAATGGTTAACCATCGACCTGTTCTCCCATATGGCCCATTTCATTACCTTGGATAAGCTGCCATCAGCACAAGAAATGGCATGAATTTTCTTAAGCCACATCTTCAGACTTCATGTCCTCCCTTCCAAAATCATTTCTGACTGCGGACATCAATATATTGCTCAGTTCTGGAAGTACCTGTGCAAGATGTTGGGTATTCAACGTGCCTTGTCTTCACAATATCATCCCCAAACCAACGGAATAACCGAACCAGTAAATCAGACTCTAGAACAATACCTACGATGCTTTGCCTCCAAGGTCCAGGATGATTGGTCTGTTTTCATTCCAGTAGCTGAATTTGCTTATAACAACTCTGACCATTCTGCCATTAAGACCAGTCCTTTCTCTTGCTCTCAAGGATTCCATCCATCTGTTCTGCCTACACTCCTGCCTCACTTACAGGAAATTGTAAAAATGTGCAACTCTATCGTGTTATCTCACCCATGGTCTGAGGGAGGCTTTTCGGTGCTATTTGGCAGCCCCTCCATGGGGACATGGTCTATCTTTCCTGTGTTTTCCCTGGAGGAGATCTTAAAGGCCACTTTTTGGCTTCAATTTTCATCAGCTTTGGATGCTATTCCATTATTGGTGTGTAAAGATATAAAGTCGGTCATCGCCCCATGGGTAGCCCAAGCTATTCATCCCTCTTGTCAGTTGGGGATTATTCCTTTGCAGCTGAAACATGCACTGGTGACCTTACTTCTGAAAAAACCTTCACTGGATCCTGCTGGTCTCTCTAACTTCCGCCCCATTTTTCGGCTCCCCTTCTTTATGAAGCTTCTGGAGTCCTTAATTGCTCCTCTTCTTAGTTCCTTCTTGGAAACCTCTACCTTCTTTGATCCCTTTTAGTCCAATTTCCGTCCCAACCGGGGTATGGAGAGCGTCCTGGTCTCAGTAGTGGATGACCTTGCACGTCTCTCCGACCAAGGGGGGAGTGGGCGTGTTGGTCTTATGATACTGTTGACCACCTCATCCTGCTCGCCTGCCTGGCCGGAGCGGGAATATCCGGACAAGTAATTTCCTGGTTCTCTGCTTTCCGCGCTGATCGTGCACAAATTATTTGTCTTCCACCTTTTCACTCAGTGTCTGTTCCTTTGACTTGTGGCCTCCCCAGAGGGCTCGGCTCTGTCCCCTACGTTACTCATTCTCTACATCCAGCAGTTGGTTAGGCTCATCCACTCCCACAGCCTCCAGTGCTACTCCTATGTGGATGACACCCAGATTATTCTGCAGCTTGATCGTTCCCATCCTGATCCGGCGTCTCAGTTACGGAGCTGCTTGGACAACGTCTGGAGGTGGATGACCTGCAACTGGCTTAAATTGAATGAGGATAAGACTGAGATCCTGGTGGTGGGCCCCAGGTCTACATCTTCTCTGTGGCCTGATTTTTGGCCTTCTTCTCTGGGTCCCTGTCCCACTCCGGTCTCTGTGGTGAAAGATTTGGGGGTGAAAATCTCTGCCTCGCTCTCTCTGGAGGCTCAGATGGCCACCGTCTGTCAATCGGGTCACTATAAATTGAGAGTTCCGCGAAGGGTGTTGGGATTTCTCCCCTTACAGTTTCATGAGCCAGTGGTAGCTGCACTGGTGCTGAGTGTATTGGACTACTATAACTCGCTACAAGTAGCTCAGCCTATATATCGGATCCACCGCCTGCAAGTACTGCAGAATGCAGCAGCCAGACTGGTGGTAGGTATTCCCTACCGTATGTCCATCTTTCCAGCCCTACGACAGCTTTATTGGCACCCCGTGGCTCAGAGAGTTCAATTTAAATCTATATGCATTGAGCCTTCTATGGCCAAGGTGCAGAATATATGCAGAGTAAGTTTCGCCCGTACGTCCCCCAACCGGCTGCTTTGTTCCCTCGAGTCATACACCTTTTCTGTGCCACGTGTACGTCTCTCTCGAATTGCGGGCATGCTTTTTCTGTCACTGCAGCTAGGTGTTTGAATTCCCTTCTAGTACGCCTTCGGGCGATGGCAGATCACTTAGTCTTCCGCTGATTTTTAAAGACGTTTCTGTTCGTCTAAGGGGTAACAGAGGGAATGAGCTGTTGAGTGGACTCTGCATAGCACCAAGATGCCTTTAGGTGGACATGCGTACTATACATTTACATAACATAACAAGGGCAGGAGGGGGCGTGGCCTGCTGCTCGGGCAGTGAGGCTGTGTTTCGTCTGAGCTCCGATCGCAGATCCTTTCATTGATCCTTATCCCAGTGTTTTTTTACCATTTTATGGGTATATCCATTGATCCCTGCTTGGATTACAAAGTCAGCATGTAGCTGCCTTGATCGCCTGAATGTAAAACAGCCACTGGATGCCACAGAAGCACCTATACTGAGACTCTGACAGGGAAACCCAAGATGGCCACCAGCATTTTCGAGCAGAGCGGGGAGAACCACAGAGCTTGGTTGACACCGGTGGAGAGTTCGGAAGTGACCCGAGTTTTTTTTTTTTTCATCCTTTTTTTCTGGCAGCGGATAATCTGGTTTAGACACTGCACAACGGTTTGCTGGGTCAACTGACCGCGGTAGCTGCAGAGGACAAAGAGCGGCCCGGCCGAGCCCAATTGAAGCTGTGATTAGCACAAGCCTGTCCACAGCCAGACTGTGTCGACATTACGAGCCGCCTAAGGTAAGCGGGCTGTGACAGGCGAATTGAAGGAGGAAGCCGGTTGCTGGGCATCCCGAACACAGAACAGTGTAATAGTATGCTGAGGTACAGGGCATGTGGATGAAGTACTATCCTCCCTTGTTAGGCATTTCTGCATGCTGGTGCCTTCTTTGGGCTAGCCTCGGCCCAGACACACCATCGAGGGACACTTGCCGTGGCATGCGCGGGTTGTTGCCTGCAATACTGCTGTGATTAGACATTATGATAGTCGCACAAGACGACTCCCTGCTGTCCGAATACTAGCACCAAATCAACGGATACTACCCCTGATAACACGTTCTCCCCCAACAACCAGACACCTGATGAGCCTTGGACAACACAACATGCACCGCAAGGCATATTGGACTGCAGGATGAGCAGAACTCTGAGCAACCAATTCCGCACCCATACTGGAGCACCATTTAAAAGGTCTGCGACTACGGCATTGCTTTCGGCACCTAGACACACTGGCTGGGATAAGCCAAGACTGGACCATGCTTTCAGACACCAGTAGAAAGATTGGGCCCTGCATACGAACGACTTGAAACGAGCACATGACTTGAATATTGCTGAGACAGCCCATATTGAGCATATTCAACAACACCATTTGAATTTACGACGACTACTGGCCTACACTATGAACTATGTCTCCCACCAAAAACAAGCACAAGGGTACTATTATAGATTCCTTTGTTGGTCTGGGGAAGTCTTCACTGCCAGACCCAGCAATAGAAGCGGCACTGGGAGGAGCCCATATACTTCTACCTGACCCACAAAAAGATAAAGTGCTTGCGGCTATAGCTGCTTTACGGTCCTCCCTGGAACTCCGAATTAACGAGGTGAAGGTGGCTGTCCAACTGCTCTGCCAAGTTGTGCGATCGCTAGCCGAACGAGTGACAACTATGGAATCACTTTTGAAGGACACTGTTACCACAACTCAGGACCTGATCACCCGGATGAAATCCTTGGAGTCCAGAAAGTGCATCCTAGAACAAAGAACCGAGGATACGGAGGGCCGCTCTCCCCAAACGTCAGGGTTCTAGGGATACCAGAGGGCATTAAAGGCAGAGACCGAACGACATACGCCGAGAACTTTTTCATGCAGGAGGTGGGCCTTGGAAAACTCTTGCAGGGCTTTGCCGTCAAGTGGGCCCACCGGTCCCTACAGAAGAGGCCTCCGCCGAGATCACACCCTCGCCCAATGATTGCTAAAATACTGAATCTTAGAGGCCGGAAAGTGCTCCTACAAGTCTCTATAGAAGGGGGTAAGATGCAGAGGGCTAACTGTAACATCGCCATCTATCCAGATTACACCTCTCTAGTACAGCAACAGAGAAACAGATTTGTGTCAGACAAGGCTACGGCAGAAGGGGATAAAATACATGCTTATATACCCGGCTAGACTGAAAGCCCAGAAGCTGTGTCTATGTGGATGGAACAAAACAATATAGAGACTCAAGATACCAACCCCGAATCAAGACTTGGGGTCTTGCGCCCTCCCATAGGTGGACGTCAACAAATAATGAATCTCACTACTACACAACGACAACTGGAAGAGACTTAGGGCAGATCTGTTAGTTTACATGCTACACCCAAAAATGCCTGATTAGATTAACAGCCGAATGATAGAACAGTAACCTTGAGAGTGGATCTGGAATGGTTTTGGCTACTCACTGTGAAAATTGTTGTTACCTGGTCGGAGCGGGCGACAACGTCCACTGGGTGACAACTGGACTACCCCGATCCATATGGATTGCCGCCACAACCCTGTTGACGGCCTATTGAACTGGTGCCTGAGAATGATACCATCTTCGTTAGGCACTGGTTTGTCCAAATGGGATGGACCATTTGGACATTGTTTGCACCCCACGTTCAGGGGCTTGTTTATGTTTTGTTTAATATACCCAAATTGCATAACAATGCTCGCTTTGCTCTTAAAGACACATGCAGAAGCTTGGGTCAGAGGAACTTTAATATCACATCATAAATTGTGCGGCACTGCATCTGCCGAATGCAGAAGTAAAATGGCCATGTGTGTTTTGCTGTATGGGGGACGGGTTTGGGTTGCTAGACCCTATGGCCATATAATGACAACACTAATAGGTCATGACGCACATTAAACTTTTGACATGAAAATGTGAGGCGTCTTGGTACTTCATTCCGCAGAAACAGAGTTAAATCATACCTCCAGCGCAAAAAGATATCCCACTTGACAGCTGAGGAACAAGAAGTAGTGGTAAACTGCTGGGGTGGGTCTGTGTACGGGCCCCATACTCTAGGTTTGCCAGAGGGGTGCTTAAATGGATCGCAGACTCTCTTCAATTTTGCCTATTAAACACTGATAAAGATGTGGGGGGCTGATACATAATACTGCGGGGCCACCTTGGCAGTAAAGAACTATCCATTGTGAACTCTTATTTCCCCAACCACACGATACCAACATACATACAGACGCTGTGCGCGCACATTGCCTCACAAAGTGACGCCTTTTTTATATGGGGAGGGGACTTCAATTGTGTACGAGACGTGGTACTAGACAGACCCGCACTTCCCAATAGTGGCCAGTCCCCAACAATCGCAGCACTGAACATAGCGATTGCTGACTTAGATCTTGTAGATGTCTGGAGGGAACTTCACCCCCGGGGTCATAGTATTTCTTTTATTCATCGCCACATAAATTGTACACCAGGATAGACTGCGTCTTTGCTGGATCTAGTCCGCTATCTGAATTTGTTGGCGCCAAATTTATGGGTTGCATAATATCTGATCACTCCCCACCGATAGTCTCATAGGATCAGGAGACACCTCAAACCCCCATCCCAGCATGGCGCATGCCCACAGATGCACTATTGGATGTTGCCTCTACAGAACAACTTTGGGTCATGCAGAGCTCCTTTTTGAAGGATAACATTGGTAGTGTGAGTAGCTGGGGAACTATTTGGGAAACTTTGAAAGTTGTAACCAGGGAGATTATTGCTGGAGCTGGAGCATCCGAAAAAAGCTGAAGGGGGGACTGGAGACCCTTGAAGCCAAACTGAATGAACTAGAGAAGCTGAATTCTGTTGTTTTATCCTCTGAGGGAGAACTTAAGGAGATTGGATCTAAATGCCGAGCTGCATGGGAGAGATTGTCAAGGTTTGAACATGCAGCCCGGACGGCCCGAACACACACTGAAGATCAGTCTGGAAAATGATTAGCTTGGCTATGAAGACAAGAACACCCTAAATTACTGATCACGCTATTCTATGATGAATGCGGGCCCCCTGGAGAGCACAGGCAGCGAACAACAAGATATTTGCTCATTATTATGCCAAACTGTATAGCCACGACACATAAATATCTCCAGTAGAAATAGCTGAGGTCTTCACAACAATCCAACTTCCGAAGCTCACTAATAGCAAGTGGGATCATTTAGACCGGGCTTTCACATTACAGGAGTTGGGCGAAGCGATAACTTCTCTTGCGTCAGGCAAGACGCCAGGAAGCGATGGCCTCCCGGCAGAATTTTAGAAAATGTACCTTCGAAGAAGACTTGCACATTGGTTCACTCCTGAGCACTATGCATGAAACATTGGTGGTCCCCATACTCAAACCCGGAAAGCCTGCTGAAATATGTGACACTCATCGCCCGCTGGCTATGTTAAACCATGACGTAAAGCTGTTTACTACCATGCTGGCCGCACGTCTCTGTCTGTGTATTGCCACATTGATACACTCTGGCCACAGTGGATTTGTGCCAGGACGTAACACCACTTTGAACTTGTGCAGATTAGAACTCTTCGACCAGACCAGTACCTGTACTGAACACTATGTGGTGGCATCGCTAGATGCTATCAAGGCTTTTGACTCAGTGTATTGAGAGTGGATAGACGTAGCATTACAGGGCTTCGGGTTTGGTGTGAACTTTACATACTGGGTTAAATTACTGTATACCTCCCCCACAACTAGAGTACGTTCTGGCTGGTAAATATTGGGACAGTGGGCAATACATAGAGGAGCACGACAAGGCTGCCCGCTATCACCAATGATTTATAGATTAGCTTTTGAACCAATAGCACCATATGCGAATGATGTACTATTATGCTTGCGACAACCGCAGCATAACCTACATATAATATTGGAGGTGCTGAACGACTTTACCAGACTGTCAGGAATCTCCTTCAATTAGCTAAAGTCATGGCTTTTTCCTCTGGCAGGGCTATGTGGGTTCGACGTGGCTGTCTTACCAGACTGGGGCCTGAAATGGGAACTACACTCCTTTAGATATTTGGCATACAAATTACACACCTCCCTGAAGAAAGGCACATGCTTAATACACAAAGTGCAGCGGAAGGTGTGAAGAAATCAATGACATTCTGGTCTCGCCTGCCCCTTTCCCTTATGGGCAGGGTAGCCATTACTAAAATGATTGTTCTCCCCAGTTTCTTATATAGCTTCACTAATGTCCTCTTCAAGATTTGGAAAGTACACTTTGAGATTTTCTGTCAGGATGAAAAGGCAAAGATTGGCGATCACTGCCTTGTCTCGCCCCTGTGAGAAGAGAGTAGTCCAACTAACGCGCCACAAATATTATCTAGCTGCCCAGCTACGTTTCATCACAAAATGTCTATCAGATGATCTCACATCTGAGCATGAACCACTTAACAAGTTGATAAGCCCTGCCCAGCTCAGAGAGGTCCTTTGGTCTACAGAAAAATGGAACCAAACTCAACCACTTGCACTACGTGTGGGTAGACAGATTTTGTCCAAAACACTCAAGATACTTCAACTCCAACACCCCTACTCTCCCAACATTCCAATCCTGGCTGGTACATGTAATAATTTCAATGAACTAGAGGCTGTCCGGTGCTAGGACTGGGTCGGCATAGCCACTTGGGGGGACATGTATGAGAGCGGAACATTTAGAGAATCGACTGACCTTATGCAATGGGAGGGACTACCGTGTGGGCAGTTCCTGAGGTACATGAGAGTAGCAAGGGTTGTGAAGCGCAATTGGTACGAGTAGCCTACTGAGCCACATTCAAACTCCTTCTTGGCATTAATGTATGAATTAGAAGACGGTTGGAGGCCCGTTTCAAGGCTGTATAAATGCCTTCTGGACGGTACCAGCATTAAGCTCTCTAATCTGAATGCACGCTGGGAGGTTGATTTGTGTCTAGAAATTATGGACCAACAGTGGACACCGACATTGGGCTTTGTTAAAATGTATCACGCAATGCTAGATTTATGCTTATACAGGGAAATGTGGTTACTCGCAAAAAAAAGATGCACACTTTAACTGCCCCCGGTGTGGCCACAACGACGCTCATCTAATGCACATGTTCTAGGAGTGTGTGGTGATGCAGCATTTTTGGTCCCGAATTAAACCGACCTGTGAGGGAGCTAGGATTAAAAGATTTCAATGGAAACCCCTCAAATGTCTACTGGGTATATACCACAGGCTGAGCAAGCATAAACATGGCAATAAATCTATGAATTTAGCATGCATACTGGCTAAGAGATACATAGCAACAGCGTCTCAAGCTTGATATTGCGGTTGTGTGGGTACTTGAGTGCAGAGCATTGGTCAAATGGTCTTTGTGGGACATCTTACTTGCTTTCAATAAATGTGCTGACAATATGCGTACATTCTAGCTGACCGTTTCAATTCACTTGATTTTCTGCCCGGTCGTGAATGCCTATGTCTTACCTGCTGTTGGTGGACATTGCAAGGAGTATTGTTCAGATTTTGCGTTTGGCAACTGTAGAGGGTGCCAACATCCTTCCTAGTTTCACATGATGTCATGTTGTCCCAAACCTCTTCATGAGCACTGTTACCACCTTGGAAATCCTGTGGCATTTCCTCAGCCACGTCAGTGTGCAACACAAGGGACGTTTTATCCATACCCATAGTGTCATGCACTTTGATCACCCCTCCCTTTCCACATCATGGTCCCCAGGCTCTGGAGGCAGTGCTTTAAATTCACTGTTGCCATGTCAATGGAATGGTCTGTGAAGAAAACGGGTAAGAACATTTCAAAAGCGCCCGCTGACCAATCCTTGAAAGCAACATCCAGTGCTCATTGGAATACTCTGCAGCAACAGATTTCCACACTTAGCTTGGTTCAATGATATCAGTCCCCTTCAGGCCCTCCAGAATACCCTCATCCATTGCTCAATCTTGCAAGGGCGTTAACTACAAATGCATTGGTGAGCCTCCACTGGTCCCTTGGCTGTGCTCTTGCACTTCCATGGCCTTCTCCCCCAACTCTGCGCCTTAGATCATGCCATCTCTTCCTGGGCTCTTCCACATCACACTTCGTAGTTCCCACTGGATTCACATTTTGAACAATTCTCATCCAAAGTTTATTTTTTACCTGTGTGACAGGGTCAGCATCAAGGGAGAGCAGGGGACCCATCCAGTGGAAGGTGGCATAATATGGCAGTTGCCAAAGCAGTTTCTACTTCAGAGCTGGGGTGAGGGAGTTGCGAGTGGGGAGGGGCCCAGTCCCAGGCTTACATGGGAGTGTGCTGTGTAATGTAACAACATTGGCACCATTGTCTCAACCACAATGCTTTACAACTTTACAATGCCTCTTCTCTTTTCCTCTCAGAAGCATGCATCCCAGAAGATCTCCAACGGTGGCAGAGAGAACCCAGACTAGAGTCCTATGGAAAACTAGAGCACTGCACAGCACTTACCGTCATCAACCAGTCGTGCAGAGGCTTCAGTTCAGTAGCGCACAAATGACAAAAAGAAAAGGAACTTTGCCAAATGTACTCCGCAGGGAAGGCCTGCACAACGAGAATGAACTTTTCCCTTCCCGCTTGTAGACCATGACGAAAACCTGAAAAGGTGATGGAGCTAAAAGCTGTGTTGTCGAAACCCAACCCCCTGGGGAAACGGAGACAGGTGACTGCATCAATCAGTGGGAAGGAGGAGACTGAATGAGGGCAGGCTGGTCTATAAAAGCCAAGCCAGATAGAATGAGAATGAAAGGTGTTCAGGTGAGGTCAAGGGTGGACAAAAAGATCCAGGCAGTGAGGAGCGGATGGTGGAGAGAGTTGGTGCAAAGATTGTGGCAGGTAAAAGGGGGAGGGGATGTGTGTGTGTGTGTGTGTGTGTGAAGGAGAGAGAGAGAAGAGAAGAGAAGAGAAGAGAAGAGAAGAGAAGAGAAGAGAAGAGAAGAGAAGAGAAGAGAAGAGAAGAGAAGAGAAGAGAAGAGAAGAGAAGAGAAGAGAAGAGAAGAGAAGAGAAGAGAAGAGAAGAGAAGAGAAGAGAAGAGAAGAGAAGAGAAGAGAAGAGAAGAGAAGAGAAGAGAAGAGAAGAGAAGGTGGTGGAAGGAAGATAGAAAAATTGAAGGCGGGTAGTGGAGAAGAGCTAGTAACAGGGGGGAAGGGTGGAGTATCAGCAAGGAGGAGATAGAAGGCAGAGGAGAGTGAGACCTGTGGAGAGAGCTAGAAAGGGAGAAGTGAGTATAAGAACGGTAGGAGAGAGGGAGGGGAGAGGAGAGGATAAGAGGAGAGAGGATTTCAAAATGTTCTTGTTTGAAATCCTAAGAATAAGGGTCCCTTTAGAAAAAACCCTGAGGGAGAGAGATAGAAATGGCCAAGGCCATCAGGCCCTCCTTTAGACCAGATTAGACCCACACTGTAGGGATTTCCATGCTTTAAATTCCTGTCTCTGGAAGTTGTTGTGGAGAATAGGGATACCTGGGCTAGGGTAGAGAGAGCCAACAGTAAGGTGAAGTATAGACCATGGTACACCATAGACCACGTCCACCACAACCACCTGAGAAGCCTACATTTATATATAATACATTCTGGTGAAACCATATCCTCTTTTTGTCTGTGGATCATTGAGGCCACCTGTGACACCTGTTAAAGGTGTTTTGTGGCCATGCTCCAAACCTCCCATGCGCATGATTGCACAACTCGGAAAGAAGCACCTCCAGCTCACGTTCTGAAAATGTGCATTCTTCTTCGAAGACTGCTCCAGGACAAGATGAGGTGGCTTGAGACCCGATCAGCAGCTCTGGGACAATTGCAGACGGCTGGGGGTGGCAGCTGAGCAACACTATCCCGACATATGCGATTGGCTTCCATGTCACCTCCGCATACACAAACATGCAGAAATGGCAGTGACGCTCCAGAAAATGACGCACATGCAAAGTGCATCAGTATTTTCCCATTTACCCCCATGTAGTGTACCGTAGGTGCATCAAAGGAACTAAAAGAAAAAAAAAAACAGTCGCACATATTTCTGAACATGACAGCGCACATCTTAAAGTAGCATAGCACGGTGCACTGCGCCTTGTTCAAAATTACCCCTTTTGTGTCAAGTGGAGAGGAATAACCACAGGTTGCAGTTATCAAAACAAAGTCTGCAAGGTCTAGAAGAAATCGGTTTTCTGCCTAAGTACCAAAGCAAGAACCACACTTAGAACTGCTGCTAATCTCCTACTTCCAACAGTGAGGACTAGTTACTGCATCTTTGATTTGGATTAAGACTCCCACATTGTCTCCCACCCACTGACTCTGCTGGCTAGGGCTGATGGCATTGTAGCCCATAACATCTGGAGAGAAAAAGGTTTCGGAATGCTCCCCTGGTGCATTGCTAACCCATGTTCATGTCATCCACACAAAAGGCATTCAATCTGATCATGTGATAGGTCTTTCAGGGCAACATTCATTGGAAATACAAGTGATGGCCAGATTATCATTAAGAAATGGCTGGCGTGTTTAAAATGTAAAGCAAACCTTTCCTACCTGGTTTTGCCCCATTCCATGACAGCCATATAAAATAATTCGATGTCCGGTTACTTCATGTTCATTTGGAGGATTATAATCGAAGCAGTAATTGGCCATTCCTTTGTTCTTCAGCTAAAGGAAAACGTATACTTTCACCATTACAAAGCAAGAACAATACCAAGTGTTCACCAATTTTTAGTCAAACTGTATGGCAACATATTCATCCATTGTGCTCAATTTTCCGGTCATGTGAAAAACAACAAAAATACTTTACTTAAGAAATACACGCCTCCATGGAAGACATCCACAAGCTCAATACCTGCCTCTCATTGATGAAATTGCGGATGTCCCGTGCTTGCCTCAAGCTCAACCTCTCCAAGACTGAATTCCTACTGCTAACCAACAACACTACAAACCCGAACATCCAGATCTGGCTCTCTGCTAAGCACCTTGAGGGCTTCACACACCAGCTGGGCACTTGCCCTTGGGTTTGACATCGACAGAAACTTATCATTCCCAGAGCACATAGCAATTAAGACACTAACGGCTTGGTACCAACTTGCTTTCATCAAGCCCTTCGTCCCAGAAAACAACTACAGATCTGCTGTCCAAGCCTTGGTCCTCTCCCACTGTAACGCTTACCTGTGGGGCCCTGCAGGAGCGCCTGGTCCGGACTGTGGATGTGTGTTGCTGGATTCAGTTATGCTGATTGTCCAAAACACTCTCCCTCGGTGCACTGTATGGTTAAATGCCCAGCGAACAGAGAGATCGGAAGTGGTTAGGTCTGGGTAATGATGGATTAGGCTGCTGGGATGATTCTGGAACCCTCAAGGATGGACCCTTGATATCATCATGAAGTTGGCATCTCTCCAGTTCCTTCACATGCTTTTGAGTCTTTGTAGTCTGTATAAGAGTAGCTATGAGGCCAATCTGCTACTAGTAAGGTTGCAGCGCCTCAACAGTCTTAACAGCCACTCCTTGTTGATTGTGCTTGTTCAACTATGAGGGCTTGTTTCAGCAGAGTCCAAATCAATGTGTTTAATAATGTCACTTTCTTATTTCTAGGTCCGTAGTGGCTGCCACATTGGATCTGCCTTGCCGGGCTGCATGTGAAGATTCCCTGTGTGTCCTGAGTACAGAATTCTGGTGAATACGGTCGAGGGCGGAAGCAGAGGGGTGGCGTAGATGTCCACTTATTTCGAGTCTCTTTGTGTCTTGTAGATGCTGCGGAGGAGCCGCGCTGGAATCCTCTGCGTTTGAGGTTGCGGCGCTGATGAAGATGAATGCAGCAGCGCAGCCGTGCTGAAGCCGTAGTGCTGGAAACTGCAGCACTGGACGTTGCAGGTACGGCGAGCCGCGCTTGAAGTTGTGACACGAGTCAGGCTACAGCAGGTGAGCTCCCATACTCGGGCAGAAGCGGATGACAGGAATCCCCGCATGGATGTTGGGACAGGAGGCAAGCGGTACGCTGCCTGAGAGCAGCCAAGGAAATGCTAAGCGCTTGGTGTGGCCCAGGGCATGGCTTATATAGCCCTGGGCTGCACCCAGCGCAACACTAGACCACCATGGATAATGTTGTGTGGGAAAACGGGGGCCATCTTGCTATCCACCTGATGGCTGAATCTGCAAACCATCTTGGAAGTGGCGACCAACCACACCAACAGTCAGTTAGACACTTCTGGTGCCAGCTGGCAAACCTACGGGTCCAGACCGTGCCAGTGGTGATCAGAGAAGTTTGCTTGGGGATCATGACACCTACCTGGATGGTGGCAATACCCCCTTTGAAGGCCTACCAGTGTCTACCCTGGCTCCCCAGATATGTGTCCTGCGTGCTGCAGCATGACTCAAAGGACCACATAACCCTGACCCTCATCGAAGTGTAATGGCTCCCGCTGCAAGCCTGTATCATCTTCAAATCCTGCTGCATTATCTACAAGACTGTCAGCCTGGTGTCCCCAGTCTACCTCAACGTAAAACTCTGCACCTCTGGAGCCCTACGATCCACCAGAAGGACATGTGGATATTTGAACTGCTGCAGTGCATGAAGGAAAACAAAAAAAGAAGATAGGCCTTCTCTGTCTACACCCCAAGACTCCGAAACCTCCTCCCCAGCAACATCCGACTCGCCCCCTCATTTCTACAATTCAGGAAGGAGCTTGCAACCCTCCTTTTCAAGGAATGGATCTCCCCTAACACCGAAGTCCATATACCATACACTCCACACCATACCCGAGACTGGGTGATCTGATCTCCACAGTTTCCCTCAACGGGTTACTTGTAGACCTATTGCCCTCCCTCCCCTGTTAGATCCCCACTCCCTTGTTTCTCTGCTCCCTAGCCTTGTTCTTTCCCCTATGATCGTAAAGCATGCCATTGCTTCCCGAAGCAAGGCCCACGCTAAAAAAATACCCTAATAATAAAAATAATAACAATACAGCTGGCTATTATGACCAGACAGACTAGGAAGAAGGTTTACAGGGTGTAAGCAAGGCATGGTATCAACAGCAGAGACAGACACAATAGATGCAAGTTTCAAAAACCGTTATTTTGTATTTGATAAGGGTGGGAATATTCCTAACGGGCTCTAACTAGAATGGGAGTAATCTCGACCATTAAACAAATTACAAACAAGTCAGTCTAGACAAAATAAAAAGGCATATACTAAACAAAAAAAAACCAAAAAAAAATACCTCCTTCTCAAATGACAACCGTGTAAAGGGAATATAAAAAGAAAAAAAATAGTGTCTTAAAAGAAATGTCAGAATGGCTTAGGTAACAACTCCCTTCCCCACATTCAGAAGCACAGGGTCTCCAGAGTTTCTTGAAAGCATAGGTGATTGGCACAATTCTTTCAATCGGGCACCCTTTGGCTTACTGGTACAATTCAACAGTTCAGGCTTGGGCTTCAAGCTTTTGACAGTTCAACAAGTTCTTTAGGCTTTGTCCGCCTTGCCACAAATGCACAGTTCAACTCTTAACTTGTACTTTACCACAATTCAACAGAGGCTTCCCTGCGCCGGGCTCGAGACTGTCTTTCTTTTCACAAACCTTTGTATTTTCACTCCTCACATGGGTCTCCCTCTGCCAAGCTCAAACCCTCTTTTCTCTTTGTGGGGGTCCCTTCCCCAAGTTTAGTTCCATACAACTTTTATCTTACTTTACTTTTACTGTCGAAAACTTCAGAAACTGCGAGGATTTTACGCAGACCTATGTCTGACCACTTCGACCTCTCTTTAAACAATTTAACAATCTTCATCAACTCTCTATATAATTTCTTTATTTTGCCCTCTTGGCATGCTTAATGTTCATACTTTGCCCTCTTGGCGTATTTAAAGTTCATATACTTCGGTTTTCCACTCAATCAACTTTCATTCAGGATTGCAGTTACTTTCTGGCCTTCGTTTCCCGCTTTATCACAACTTCGAACACTTTACAGAGACTTTCGAATGTGCAATTCCGCCTTGCAGGACCACTCTATTACTTTGTATACTATCATCACAGTTAAGCAATTGTCTTTTCCATTACGCGTTTATCGGCACACGTGCAACCTTGAACTCTTGTTACAGTTTCATGTGCCTTTAACACAGACTGGGCATTTGTTGCCTTCAATAACTCCCTGGTCGTGTTAATTGGATATCTTTCTTCAACGCCTTTGATGTAGCAGTCAAGGCCATTCCAATACCTCCTCTGCTCCTCCTCGACTTCGCTGTTCACCCGGGAGTGGAGCGTACCACCTTGAAGCACTTTGAAGGTATATCCTTTCTTCTCAATCGGTTTCAGTCTTCGAACGCTTACGGCTTTCTAAAAGTATGGAATTCTCGCCTGGCTCTCCCTCGTTCTAGGCAAGTGCTGATCAGCTCCTTGCACTTCCAACTTCGATAGCCTGGTTTGTATCAGCCCCGGAAGAGCTGCTCCTTCTCGTACCCAGCCTCGCTCAGAGTGTGCCTGTGCGTGCCACCTTTTATCCTGACATGGAGTGTTAATAAGTAGCAGGTGTGTGTAGTTAGGATTACGTGCCCGACTCTTTCTGATCTCATTAATGGGACAGAGCCATTGCAAGTCATTCGAGGTAAACTTCCTGGCCTCATTGTTCATCTATCTCTGCTCATTAGTGTTGTCCGTGTGAAGTGTGGAGGAATTATGGGAGCTGTAGTTTCACAAAATAGGTAGGGACATGGGTATGATGGGCTGTGGTAAAACGGGGATAACATGTCTCACCATCAGGTGGTTCTCCCCCACTCCACAAGGACCCCCTACCCAGGTGATCCTCCCTCGTTTGTCCACCCCCAGGGTCGGGATCCAAAAGCGATGGCCTTTCCCTGGCTACCAGAGTACAGGATCCGCGGGGACTAGGTTGTGAAACACCCTCTGGTTTTTGACAAGGGGCATCTACACAAATGATACAATTTCCATCTCCTGTTAATGTAGGAGTAAACCTCATCAGAAGAGGCAAAGCAATAGTATATCTGAAGAATTAAAGTGATGCCAAGAACAAGAAATGCTTTTTAGGAGTTAATCAGAGCAAATAGCCCAATGCACATATTAGGTTTCTACTTCAGATCATGGAGCAGTGATACCTTAAAAGTATTTGCACATGTTATACAAACTAGATAGACCATGGACAAGAATTTGTGAGTAGATCAATGATAGAATATTGATTATGATTACAATAGTTGCATTTCATGTATGTACTAAAAGTCTGCTTATGAGGCAACACCATTAGTACTGCTAAAGAGTTGTACAAACTGTTCCAGAAAGATCTACTCCAGATTGTTGCTAAGCTATTTAAATGTTTGCGTAACAGAAATCAAATTCATGAAAACTGAAGTGAAGATAGAATCCACATTTTTAAAAAGCATATGATGGGATTGACTAATCTTGCATTTTACAAGCTGCAAATGACACTTTCAATGATCGAAAAAGAACAAGGAGCAATTATCTAATGGGGAGTTCTGCCGTCTGGCAGCTTTCCTTTTATAGATAATGTAGCCCATTGATCCAATTTAGTTTAAATTGTAAAAGGGGATTTGATCATGTGGAGGGTGGTTGGGCTGTTCTGTGGACAAAAATGAGAATTCCCCAACAATGTACAGATCCTTCACATTTTATGAATCATCCCAAACAAGGGACTCTTCAGTGATATAGTGATGAGGCAGAAAAAACGTCCCTTGCCCAATCCCTTCTTTGCAATGTTTACATAACACCTAGCAAACAAATTCTACCATATGATAGTGATTAGGGAGTTTTGAGAGGAATTTTCTCTACTAAGGGATATTTCTTTCGAAAATAGAATGATCAATTTTGCTACAAACACTGAATTGGCTTCCTAGTTCTGTTACAAAGTCAATTCAACAAAACTCCTTGTATGAACTGTACCAACAAACTCCAGAAAGAAATATAACAATTTAACATTAAGCTTTATCCGTGGATTGAAACTTCTTAACATTATGATTTAACTGAAATTAAGCTTGTTTTCACAGGTTGTCCCTCTGTATTATCCAACACCTGTCCTTGAAGAAAGCAAGCGTGAGGAGTCAGGAATGAAAGTTGGACACAGGTTTGCCATGTTCTTGGTTCAAGACTTTTATAAAAAAAAAAACAAAAGGGGTTGGGAAAAGGCCTCTCTGGCCCTACTCTAAGAGGAAGTTCCCTACCTAAGCCAAAAATAGGAATCTGTCTGTGTCAGGATGTCAAAAACAAAACCGTCCTGTGTCCAAAGTTCTATTTTGACCCTCACACTATAAGCTAAACTATGAGATGAAAAGGGAAAGGTCTTTAACCTTGGAAGATTTAGTGAAGTGTTCATAAAGGAAAAATGATTCAGGGGATTCAGGGAAGAAGATTCTTGGCTCCAGAGGGTGGTTCCCCTCCACTGGATAATTTTTTTTTTTTTTATATAGACAATAGTTATTTGGGCCTCTCCTGGCCAACTACCACATTTGTACATACAAACTGACTTTACAATTTTAGTTTCCTTTCAGGACACCTGGTATGTTTCTTTCTCAGATGATGTGGTTTCTTCTTTCTTGATTAACTCAATCCTTTCCAGTTGCCTGGTATACTCTCCTGCCACGACGTCTGTTTCACTTGGGATCTTCGCCCACTCCCAAATTGCTTATCTATAAAGTTGGAGAACGTATCCCTTTGATATGTTATCCGCTCGCTGCCCTGCAAGTATCTGCACTGTGTACATCTCATTCTCATTTAATTAGTTCCCCAATGTTCTCACTTGGCATGCTCACCGATACGCCCAGTGTCCCCCTCCTGCTTCTGGGTGGACTCGCAGGTCTTTTCTGTCATTGGTGAACTCTCTCGTGGTCTGCCAACAAAGGATTCAGGTCTGCCTCCTTCCCACGGCTGCCTTTCCTTCGTTTGTCGGTCCTCCACGGCTTCCACTTGACAAGCCTGCTCTTCTCTTGGCTCTGGTAAGTGAAAGGCAGCTTTCCTTCGCCTGCGGCACCCAGGGGTCACAAACTGGTTTCCTGGAGTTGCTGCAGCGACTTCTGGCTCAGCAGCTTCTTCTCAGTCAGTGAGCCTCCTGGCTCCACCACGCCAGTCTCGGCTCCTTGGTTCTCTGTCCCTCGCAGACAGGTGCAGCCCTCTCTCGCCGGTCACAACAGCAGTGGTCCTTTATTCCTGGATTGAGCTGCTTAAAGTTCACAGGCACAGTTGTTTGCCAGAAAACAGTAGAGCGCTCATTTAGCTTGCCATCTCTATTTTTCAAGGATTCTGGGAACCGAAGTCCATTACTGAAAATGGACTTCGGAAGTTTAAATAAGCAATTTCAAAAGGCTTTGATTGTAAGTTAGTTATGCTTGATTGACAAGTGGAACTGAAAAAGGTGATTTCATCAGTTTGGCAAGGCTGGTTCATAGAGTGAACAGAAGGCGTTTCCCTGTTCTTTACAGGAAAAGGAGTATATGCATAGCAACAGGCCATGAGGGTTTCAGACATCGGCAGGTTATTTTCAAGGGTAAATGGGGGTTACCATGTCTCACCCAATGGAGCCATGACTTCTCCCTGGAGACTGTCTCCTCCCAGTGATCCTTCCTCATATAGCCACCTCCAGGGTCACAATCAGCTAACAGCTACCGTCCCCATGTCACATGGCAGGAGGTTACCACCGGGAGATCAGTAAAGACTCCACCGGAATCATTGCACCCATCATGAGAAGAAAAATATGTATATCCAAAACAAGACGGATATCAGCCAATATTTCAGGATGGCAGCTCTTAATAGATGAACGCTCTGCATGGACCGAACTCTGTTGGAAAATGTAGCCTAAAGTCTCAATTGTAACTTAAAATATTAAAGGCAACATATTTAAAAATAATTACTAAAAGGTACTTTACAATTTATTAAATTTGACTAAAATGTTTCAATGAAGAGGATTTCATTACTGGAAATCATTCTAGTAAATTAGCTATTGTAAAACTGTAAACAGACTTAGGACAGAAGTCTGCAATATTTAGCTTTTGGGATATTTTGGACTACAACTCCCATCAGCTCTAGCCAGCATAATCAAGGGTATAAGATTGCAGGAGTAGTAATCCAATATATATTCAGAGGCACAAAATGCCAATTCCTTGTTTAGGCATACCATCACTAATAGTCTGCTGTTGTCACACATCACAACAGATTCAGACTGAACTGAAAAATCTTAATTTTTGCACACTTAATTTATAAAAACCCATCAAACCAAATTATCTGCATGTTATTGAATTTGCATATTGGTTAGAAAAATGACTGGATATTACAAAGAACCAATATGGGAAACAGCAGGATTTAATTGTCTCAATTTCATCTATACTGACATTCATGCAAATCAGATCAAAAACTACTGTCTGCATCGACCAGAATTATAAACCTAAGATTTAGGAAATAAATTTAGCTGGGAAATGGGCAACAACTTAAATGAAGAAGCATGGGACGAAAGAGTACAAGCTAATGCATATCACTTTATTGGTGGCCTGTTTGAAGAGATCAGATTACTTTATTTTGAATCAATTTCAAAACATAGCAGAAAAACTGGCATGCATAATGGCCAATCACAGCGTTTGCCCTTCAAGAACAGAGGTGCTTAACATTTCATAGCACCCTGTTATTTATCTTATGTGAGGGGGCTTATGTGCTGAGCAAATCAACAGTGTATCATACTTGGAACGCCTGACTTGTCCAGAAAAATGTGGCCTATAGTGCCCTCAATAGAGGGACTGTAGTCTGTGGAAGAAAAAGGGAAGAATAGGGCAAGATAAGATGGCAAAGAGGGGGAAGTATGGGGAGACCATAGGTTGGGGATACAGCGAGGGGAGGAGAGCGATTGTGATATTATGAATGCATGCCGATCGTCTGGGTAGACCATATGTCTATTATAAAGCAGGTATACACATACTTCGATTCAGTTGGAACCCAATTATCTATATGAGGCAGTTTTAGGGAATACAAAGTAGATAATATTCACAGTGTTCGGTTGTGCCTTGGGCCAAAGAAGTGCCTAGTTAGACTGGTAGAGTCCTTTGATCAGGTTTGTTGCGAATATTCAACCGTAAGTCAGATCTGGAATGGTAATTCCAGGAAAACTGCCATGCTTGGGCTAGGAGTGGTCCAGTATAGAATACACCATGTGGAAATGGTATTGGATGATACCAGGTGTCAAACAGTGCTTTCTTGCTGTTCTTCCAGTATGATCGAGGTGAGGTGGTGGGCTCTATAAATTACTTGTACATCTGCTTCTCTACAGTTTACTGGACCTTAACTTAGGTTTGAGACTTCCCGTCCAACCATCGATTCAGACTAGGAGAGCTCATGTCACCCTGCTCCCAATTTCCCTACTGAGTCCCACAGGGATTCCCCTTTCAGCATTCCTTTATATCATCTACAAGACCTTGTACATACCATCTCCACCACCCCATCAATTTCCACAATGCACAAATCGTTGTGCATTGTGTAAGCCTAATAGCTTACAATAGTTGTAAGCTTAATAGTGACAGAAAAAACTCTCCTTGGCCCTAAGTCTTTAAAAGGTTAACAGGTCAACATTCTTCCACACCTCCCTCTCATTTTCTCTGTCACTGTTTCCACCCAAGTCAAAATCCTTGCTCTCAGTTTGGCTATAGACCATAACCGCAAATATTGGTGGAGTGGTATAATCATGCTTTTCTTATTTCTAAAGAAAATGCTCTTCTATATCCTCCAAGAGAATCATGCAGCAGTTCGCTCCCTTGTTGACCCTCACCTATACCATGCCAACGCTCTCTATGCCAATCTCCACACCTTCCAAATCAAACTGCTCCAGGTGGTATGAAACAGTTCCTGGCCTTATGGGCTGGCATCCATAAAATGGCCATTTCCATTGCCATTTCGCCAACTTAATAAAAACTACAAATCAAGATGGCCACCATGAACAAGGGAGAAGGGAACTACACCAAGTGTTCCCGGCACTGGCAAAGGAGAAGGAACGAGGAAGCTGAAGCTCATTTGGGGGGTCAGAGGGGGGCACATGTAGAGAAGGGTGTACAGAGGTCCACTTACCTATCGCCCGGCCAGGAAGATGGCAGCCTCCTGCTTCTGAGGGTGCTAATAAGTTGTATTGTAAATGCACTCAAGAAATCCCCAATAGATTTGGAGAGACAAGAGCAGTCTGCATTTGTAAGCTGCACAAATATGGTGGGGATCATGTTCGATATCCCTGGTAATTACGCTGAGGGGACACATTACTTTTGCGCCTTGATATACACAGTTACCCTCCAGGTAAATTTCAGGTTATGCACGGCAGAGTGCAAATGTGCAGCATAAAAACGTGGCTCTCATTTGTATGCCACCCTTGTGCACTCCACATTGCAAAAGGAGTAAACTGCACCTGCCATGTACACATAGCAGTCAGCATTTACAATTGATTTCTATTAAATCTACAGCATTTGTGCCAGCATGACAATTCATGCTGGTGCAAATGCTGGAGTATTTTCATGGCAGAAAGGAAGGGCAAGACGGAATCATAATTTATAATCCCTCCTTCTCTCCAACATGCAAATGGTTCAAAATAGGCTGCACTTAACTAGATGCATAAAAGTCATAAGCAAAACTTTGATGCATTCAATTAGTGAACGCAGCCTTACAGACAAGGCATGTATCAGTCACTTTTACTCCCTAAAAGCGGGCAAATGCTCCCAAAAAAGAAAAAATAGCGAGTAAAAATACTTCCAAAAAACAATAGGAAAACACACAGAAGCCAGTCCCCCTGCTTTCACCCACAAAGTGACAAATATGTTTGGACAAGTAGAACATTTAGTGCCACATTAAGAAACCATTATTACTGGATGATCCGAAGAGGTAGACATGTATCTTTTAATGGGCATGAATAACTAGGTGCACACAAATATTTATTACAAAAACTTTTATGTTTTACAATGAAAACATTTTTACGTGCTTATAAAATACACCCATTGGGAATGGGACTTACTTTCTACTCCCTAAAAAATCATTTTACTCCCAACTTTAAATACTAAGGAGTAAAATACTGTACTTTAACATCTTATCTGGAGCACCGAGCGGACAGCTCTATGAAAATGAGCTCCAGTGTGCATCCCTCGATTTTAGATACCCCAATATATGTATGTTACAGTGCTGCTTGTCTCTCTCAAAGTTGCACAAAGCAGGTAAAAGGGCACAGTGTCAGCAGGCTTACCATTCCATAATATCCAGGTTTGTCTTCGGGTACAGGAAGCTCTGGATAAATGTGCTCCAAGAACCACTGGAAACTCTTGCATTGGAGCCTCTCTCTCAGATTCCTTCTCTCCGTTACATCACCATATGGCTCCTTCATAGAACAGACAAAATAATTAAGAGGGATTTTATTTAATGCTACATTTAATTTAATATGCAGGACTAAACAATCATAATAGTTTTAAGGCAAACCCAAGGAAAAGTTCACAGGCAGGTGTTGTAAAAAAGGAAATCAAACTTTTATTTCACATTTGAATACACAATATTTAGACATTTATCAAATTTAACTACATAAAACTACACAGCATGTGGAGATCTCTGAGGGATTATCCCCCTGACATATCAACTTCCGATCATTTGTTCAAATTAATTTGTCACTTTTTTGAACATTTGGCCAAAAAACACAAAATTTTGGCTTTCATCAATAAGGACTCCGTAAAAGGACTCAAGAAAAGATAAAGTTGCACAACAGATCAATACAACTGAATAGATTTGTTAGAGTATTGCCTATACATGAGTATGAGAGAAATCTGCACTCATGCAAAACAATAGTTGTCTACTGTGCTCATCTTCGATAAAATCTTATTCAGAAGACAGGGTTTATTTATTTGTTGAAGAAGTCCCTTGCCTAACCCTGGGGACCACCAACAGTTGGGTGGTCCAAGGACCTGGGTGCATCTCGGGCTAGTGGATGCTAGACCCAGAGGAGATACCCAAGACCACCCCACTGGTTCCCCACACTAAAGCATGCTGTCCAACTGTACAACACGAATGACAACCACGTTTACAGGGTCAAGTCTAAATTCCTTGAGGACTGCTTTTATCCTATGTGAAAAACCTGAGGAAGTCCTCACATCTACTCCCCTTGGGACCTCTTCTCACATGGCCAGGGAAAGGCCATCACTTTTGGATCCTGTCCCTTGGGGTGGAGATGCGAGGGAGGAACACCTGGGCGAGGGTCCTTGGGGAGAGGATGTCCTTGAGTGAGACACAGTAGTTCACATTCCATGATGAACCCTCAGTCTAAGCTGCATTTCTGGGATGTTGTTACCCTTTTCCCTCTTACCAGGATAATATCAGACGACATCCTCAGTCTAGGCGCACTAGGAAGGAGGTAAAGAGGAGGAGATCTGAAGGTGGGACATGGTATCCTCCTTTTCCTTATGAAAACCAATTTCACCCTTCCCCTGCCTTTATAGGCTATTGCAAACCATCTCCCCTCATTTTGCTTCGTTCAGACCATTATAGTACTGGGACAAGGAAGAGGCGACTAAGAGTAATGCACACTAACATGTCATTTCACCACTCTAGTACTGGGACGAAGAAGAGGCCTACAGGCTGTTGGAAGGGTCAGGCATGTCCCGAGTACTCCACTAATTGTAGTCTGGCAATTGAGACCGGGGAATCACACCTGCAACCTGTCAAATGGTTGCAGGTGTATAAAAGGTGGAGGCAGCCAAGAAAAAGAGACCATCAGGAGGGCAGCCGGGCAGAGCGTTGTGGGCCCGAGGAGAGAATCCTGTGCAGAAGGAGGCGGCTGAGTAGGGTCCTGCAGGAGTGTTAGGACATTGGCAAATACCCCCCAAGAAGATGCAGAGCCGAGGCAAGGACGGGCCGCGAGAGGGCCACAGAGGTGGGAGCCTCATTGGTCAGGTGTCAGTGGCAAGAGCTGCAGGCATGGAAGAAACCTGCAACCTGCAAGTTACCGGCAGTGTCCACGGGAAGTGAGCGGAGATGCGGGCAACCCAGAGAGAGAAGGTGAAGTGCAAGCAGAGTTTGCGATCCGAAGAAACCGGGTTGGCGGAGCAGGAACAGAGGAATCAGCCACCCGAAAGAGACTCGAGGGACCGGTGAGTGAGAATCAGAGAGCACTCGAACCTGGGGCCTGTTAAAAAGCTAAAGTAAATGCTGAATGAATTAAAGAGTAGGTTTACATGGCAGTGGACCCAAAGCAATGGGTTGTTAGGAATATTACGGACAAGATGAATTGTGAGCAACAGAATTATTGAATACCAAACTAAATGAAAGCTTTTGGCACAGCCATAAACCGATGAGAAGTTTGTGTGAAGTACACACAGTATAACAAAAGGCAGAGAACGAATTGTGTGAAGTGCATTGAAAAGCAAGTTTAGAACATTGTTGAAAAGCAGGAAGTCTATGTGGTGAAGGAATGAAAGCACCACAAAGTTAATTGATAAGGAAAATCACATTGTGGCAAAGCCAAGAGGCTGATGAGGAAAAGACACATTGTGGAAAGGTCAAGAGACTGATAAGGAAAAGCCAAGTGAGTGTGAACCAGCACACAGGCACAGATAAAGTAGAACCTATGTGGGTAAGAAAACCTTGTGTTCGTGGTTGCGTGACCTGTAATGGGTGGACCGTGTGGGCCGACACCTACACCTAAGACCGGGGATACCCTACATTTGAAAACCAAAGAACTGGTCAGATGTACTGTTCAGAAATCAGAAGAGCAGAAAGTTAACGTGTAACTGGGTTTTGAATATTGAGAGATTGAGACTAAACACGAGTTGTCAAATTGAGCAAGCTGGTGTCTTGGGGAAGGGAAACCCTGAGACCTTATGAACTTTGTTGATACCTTCAGTAAAGGAACCTCAAGGCCCCTTTCCTTTGGAACGGTGTTGTATTTTTGGGGAAAGGAACCCCGAGACTTTGTGGAACTGTTTGAATCTGGAGAAGGAAACCCTGAGGTTTTGTGTAACTGTTTGAAATTGGGGAAGGGAATCCCAAGACTTTGGGGAACTGTCTTGAACTTGGGGACGGGAGCTGGAAAGCAAACCAGGAGCTGGAAGAAGCTCGAAACTTCATTTTGAACACACTGTCTTTTATTACTGACATCCCTACCCATTGTTTAGCTTTAGTTGTGAGGGCAAGTATAGATTTTGGACACAGACAGACTTGAACTTACGGACTTTCCTTAGTTTCTTTAGGTAGGGAAATCCCACCTTAGTGTAACCCGGCATAAAATTTGGAGTCCGTCATGGACCGGATATTTAATCCATAACCTGAAGGAAAAAAATGAATGAAAACTAAATTAAAGCTGTGACGGCATGTTTTATATAATGATGTGGTGTAAATTCCATGAAAACAAGGTGTGTGATCATTTCAGTTTTATTGCCAGGTAAGCCTGGGTTTCCTTTCATGTATGTGTCTTCCCGGTAGTTCAGTTTTAATACTGCCTCTTTGTTCTTTTAAATAAATTATATCTGCCTATTGTTACCCATTTTCCTCTTTATTTCGTGTTTTCAGCACCTTGTTTGTTTAAAAAATGGCAGGCAGGGGTTCAGTCCGATGTGAGTGGGATCCTTCTGCTGTCTGAGGAGAAAGTTTCATTTGGACAGCTGCCCCAGGCCTTTATGTTTGCTGAGATTGGAAAAGCCCGGGGGAGGATATAAATCCTTTGGGTTTTGTCTGATTTTTGCGAGAGAGGTGACGGACGGTAGAATCCCATAGGGAGTTCCTGCTCTTAGGGTTAGTGCGGACACGTCACTATGTGTCATTGTCCTGCCTGTTTTGGAATCGGCCTCTCCCTGCCCTGGAGGAGCGACGCAAGGGCGGACAAGAGGAGTAGCCGGCCTCGGGCGGCAATTGCAGCTAACCCCACATGATTATTCCTGTCAGAGGTTGCAGAACCGACCCATTTCGTACCAGTTTTCCCGTTATTTATGGTGAGGTAGGAGTGGGAAGTTTTGTGAGGGAGGAGGGTCTACTGTGAGAGCAGTTCATGCTCATTGTGAAATTAGTCCCATAGGTTACTGGTGTGCCTTACACCGCTTTCATGAGCAGTGGTATCATTTTGAGAGAAAAAAGGAAACCGACAGGTGTTTTGTCTGCTTTGTTAGGAAGTAGAGATACTTCATTTATATCTAGGCTGCCTTACATTAACTTTTGAGATAGTGTTTCCTGTATCATATTGGTGGCTAACTCTGTTTAAGAGAGTGGGAGAGAGAGAAAGGAGACTGATTGATTTGTCCGTGTCTCTCGTGGGGATTTCACTCTGTTGTGTGTCTTTGTGTCCGTACGGTAGACTGCAGCTACAACGGTTGCTTCTAGGTTTTTACATATTGAGTCAAAGGCTTCGCGTTCAATTTACAACATTTGGGAACAATTAGTGGTGGTTGGTGCTGTGTATTCTGTGAGAATATCCAAAATGCATTGTCGATTGTATTCCAACGTGGTAATTTAGCACCTGTATCAGGTTAATCGATTTATAGTTATATATTTATATATATATTTAATTCACCAACACCTGGACCCTCGGTTATTTTACAATACATTAAGTTACTCATGCTGCAAGATTAACTTGCCTTATTTATTTATCCATTGGTGCCAAGTCTGTATGAAATACAGCTGCATTTATTTAATTATATACCTGATGGTGTAAACTCCACCCTTTAATAGAACTAATAAATCCCTTGGTGTAAATTGCTTTTATTCTCCATCTGTAGAAATGATCCCGCACTCTCGAAACAGTGCATGTTGCACAGTAAGGTGTGTGCCCATTCTCCTGACTGCCTACAGCTTGTCAGTCACACAGGTCTCCCCCATCTTAATCTAAAGGAGTACACCTTAAATTAGCATAGGGTAAATTAGGCCTTCCACCACCCTGGCATATAACTTAATAAAACCTTTTTGTTTGAACTTTGAATCTGTTGTCTGTGTCTTGCTTCGTGATCCTTCACACCTAGCATTGGGACTCCTGGACAATTCAGCCAATTCCTTAGCCAGACCCAAAAACCCAGGGTAAGAATTGTTGCCTTTCCCTTAAGGCAAATAATTGTTCAACATTCTGAATTCACTGTGGAGCATGTCTTTCATTGGCCCCGCTGAGAAGTAAAAATTAGAAAGCATGAGTTATTCTAGCACAGATCACGGGAGTGCCACACATACAAAGTTGCATTTTACCCATGAATGGAATAGAATTAAAGTTGCATCCATTCTCTGCTAGAGGGACCAAAAGAAAAAGTGTTACCCCAGCAGTGATGCAGAGATTGCAAAGTTACCATCTCCGAACAGCTACCCCTACACTTACGAAAGGCTTTTGGGACTTAACTACTGAGGGACCCAGCTCAAAGCATGCAATGTCCACGGGATAACAAATGGTAGAGAAGGAGACCTCCGCGTTTGGGCAGTTTTAAATCCAAGATGCTGACAGTACTTAATGGAGGTTCGTCATCCCCCTTTCAGCCCGCCGGACCACAAGCAAATGGCCCAATCAGACCAGCACAGCTCATACTACACAGGTGAAATCCATATCCCTAATCATAACCCAAAGGGAAGGGAGAGCAGTCTATAAAACCCTGCTTGCTCAGTCAAAAGGTGTAGTGTGTTCGAGAAGGAGCTGGAGGAAGGTGTTTAAAGGATATTGGCGGGAGAGGTCTACGGGAGGAGAGCTAGGAGGGGAGCGTTGGAGGGAGAAAGGTACATTGCAGTAGAATTGTTACCATCTGGAAGGAGAGTGCTTGAGGTTAGAGGAACCATTAGAGGACCCATTATTGAGGAGTTTGGAGGAAGAATTACTTGGGGAGGTTAAATAAGAATTTTTACCATCTGAAGGTGGTTGAAGGGGGACAATTATCTAGAAGGAGGAGCAAACCATTACCATCTGGGAGAAGCACTGAGAAGCTAGAGGGGAAAACGTTTAAAACCCTAAGGATGTGAAGGAGAACAGCCCCCACCCATCCTCCACTATAGAGGTTCCAGTGAGCATGTCGATGCATGGCAGACAGTGGTTGGTGAAGGACAGGGGACAAGAAGGGTATGATGGGTAGCAATGTGGGGAATTTCTCAAGCCCCAGAACCCAAAACAGGTAAGTTCCAGTGATGGAACTGCCAAAGCCCGTCCTAGAAATGCCGGGATATTGGACTGGTGTTCAGGAAGATCCAATGCTGTCTCACCTTAGGCTTTTGTAAAAGAACCTAAGATTCTGCAAATCCTATGACAAGTTGGCCCCAGAAGATCATTACCATAAACACTCTGGAAGTGGATTTGTGGCACCCTAAAAACCACCAACCCAAAGATAAAGACCGGGTGTGCCATTTGACACTGTAGCGGGCCAGGACGGTCTCAAACCAGGAGCTTTGTAAGAGACCACCTTTTTGCTCACTATTCCTCACCTTAAAATATTTCTTCTGTTTGGTTGTGTAAATAAAATATATCTTCTTGAGAACTACAGCCTTTGTGCTTCCTACTCATGCTGCCCGTGACAAACTATTCAGCCTAGAAACGTTATAGGGTCCCTCCATTTCCTTTGATATAAACAAATGAAAATCTTCTGAAGAGCCCACCCCTTAAAAATTATCAGGAAGAACAGGATTGTCTCTACTGAAAATACAGCTTCTAGGAAATGTACGCTAGAGGCAAGTCTTTTTTCCTTCTCCAATACTGCTTTGCAGGATAGCAGAGATGAGACAGGGCTAAACCACCTCATCAGTCACACACTAGTACTAACCCAGCAGTGTCCCCAATCAAAGCTTAAACAGGCACAGCCCAATTTGTATAACTCCTTCACCTGTTCTGGTAACGCAGGCCGAGGGCAGGCTACCTCTTCAGAAGGGGTGTGAGCTGGAAACCGTAGCAACCTAAACAGCTTGAGGACAATGGCTTCGAAATAAAATGTCCAATACCAAGGTTCTTAACATAGAAACGTTAATAAAACAATCAATGCAACAAACTAGCAAAAACAATTACAGACCCACCCATGTAAATAAACAGTGAGAATATAGAACTGTGTGTGAAAGGGCACTCTGGGCTCATCAGCAGTGGTGTCCAGGCAAGAGACTTGGCAACTCTGTTAATAATTGAATGATCTGCTTTATAGAAAAAGTTAGAGGAGAGGGATTTAAAAGTCACTGTGGGCATTCCAACATGGCCGTCAGCCCAGTGTAGACGTGCTGACGGCGCTCTCCAGGGACTGACCGTCGCGTGGTGCCCACCACCCCACGAGCAAGCTCCCGTTCAGCTGGAGGAGAACCCCACGGCCACGCGATCTGGGAGGCTGTGGGGCAGCGGTGAGAGGCGGCTGTGAGGTGTCCTTTTGGCGGCGAAACCCAGGAGCGGGCTGCGGCGGCCCTTGGCTACGGAGCAGTGATGGGAGTTTTTTCTCCTGACTAGTGGCAACGGCAGAGAGAGGTACCCGCTCTGCCCGACTGGCGTTTGGCGGGGCGGGCGTCCCGCACTCCGGCACTCTCCCAGGAGATTGCGGGGCACCGCCGAGCAAGGAGGGGGAACCCCGCCTGCTGTCCGCCCCAGCGCAGGTGTGGAGTGTCGGCCCCGGCTCCCCTGAAGCCGCGGGCTCGTAAGCAGCGGGGTCCGCGGTGCACGGGGGAGGTCCGGGTGCCAGAGGAGGCCCGGGTGCCAGAGGAGGCCCGGGAAGTTGCCGGACGGAGACGCGTCGGGGAGCGAGGGAGCCCCTCCCCCATCAGCAGACGCACCAAGGAGGACTAGCGCAGGTGCGGCAACTGCACAGAGAGGAATTAGTGTGAGCCCCGGGCAGGGATCACTTGACGGCTCGTGGCTTGTGGTCCTGCAGGAGGGGGCGCAGCCAAGAAGCTGAATTTTGACCCTCCTCACCAGAAATTAAAGGGTGGAGCGCCCCGCAGAGAAGTACAAAGTGGACAGCAACCGCGGAACGGGGGAAGGGGCGAGGGCTGCAGATCTCCCCCCTATTGAAACAAAGGTGGCGGCGGACCCCCGAGACCCTATGCCGGTAATAGGCCTGGTAGTTCATGAGGCACCGCAAAGAGGATATAAGGTACAACAAATATTGGTTGTTGTGTTTTGGCCGCTTACTGAACGGGGCAGGCTGATGGTATAAATAATAATAATAATATATAACTTGCCTTTAACTACCCGACCTGGAAAGAGGGCAAAAGGAACACTAAGAAGCAGTTACGAGATTTGAGGGGCAGCGGATTGTTCATGCAAACACCCGGTGAGGAATGGGACGGTGTCAAGAGGGGGGGAGCGGTGGACCATGTCGTCTAAAGCCAAAGTGAAAGGGGGAAAGCTGGCTCAGGCCACTGGGGACCGCTCGGGCACCCTCCACGCTATGTGCCCCGTCCAAACTATGAAAGCCGGTGCAAGCGGAAACCGAGAAGAGACAGGAGAAGGCATTGCCCAGGGAGGCACCATGGAGTCTACCCCAATGTTAAGACAGGACTTCTTGGGGGAGCTACAGGCCCTGCAAACAAATCTGGCCAAAACTTTTCAGGAGCAGTTTCAACTCATGCGCTCTGACTTAAACGAAGCCCTAGGGGGGATAAGACAAGAAATGAGGCAACTCGGTGAGAGAGCTGACCTTCTGGAGAAGGGCCTCCAAGAAGTGGACAGGGAAACTACGGCCAACAGTGAAGCTATTGAGCGACTGGATGTAGCAACTCGAAATCTTGAAATTCAGATGGAGGATATCGAAAATAGATCCCGAAGAACCAATATTAGGGTTAAAATGTTACCAGAATCAGTGCCAGATAAGGATCTAAAAGCAGTACTCCACAGAGTTTTTGCTGGTATCCTCGCAGAAGAGCACCCGGATAAGGTTGAACTAGACCGCGCCCACAGAGTGGGGAAATTGCCTAAGGGTCAAACATCAAGGCCTAGAGATGTTCTGGCGGCCTTCACCAGATATGCCCAGAAAGAATCGGTCCTGCGAGCGCCAAGAAAGAGTGAGCCAATTATGTTCAAGGGGCAGCAGATAGTGTTGTACCAAGACTTGGCAAGCAGCACGCTTGTAAAGAGGCGACAAATGGGCACAGTGCCAACAGCACTTAAGGAGAAGGACATTCAATATAAATGGACCTTTCCTTTTGGTCTGATCTTTGAGTGGGAAGGAAGCCAGAAGCATATCACCACGTTGCAGGAAGGGGCAGAAATACTTAAAATAGAGCTGGAGGAGGCCCCCACAGGCTCGCCCATGCAGGGAATGTCCAGTCGACCTAGGCCAAGACCCTGGGAGTGGATAACAGTCGGAGAGGAAAGGAGAAGAGGAGCTAAGGAGAGCAGATTTGTTCGACAAGGGAGGGTCAGAGAAGGAACAATGGAGACCCAAGGCGACCTCTGATGTACAACGGTGGTAAAAGGGGTGGTGGGCCTTTAAAAAGGGGAATTGAAGCTTTGGGGTCGGTGGAGAGCAACCATTTTGGGAGCAGTAAGGGCGGTGAAGCCCGGGATAGGAATGGAGGAGTGGTGGGTAGCATTGTTCTTCCAGTGGGGGCTGGGGGGGGAGGGGGAGGAGGACGACGAAGAGACAGGGGCGACGAGGCAAGACGTAAAGGAGAGGGCGGAAGGGCAGGGACACCAGATGCAGAACATTCCATGAGTGTGGTCCGTTCAAGTGGCTAACTCATAATGTAAGGGGGTTGAATACCCCCCTTAAGAGGAAAAAACTGGAGCAATTTGCAAGAAAAGAAGGCCCGGATATCATGGGGCTACAAGAAACTCACCTCCTCCGCAGGGATCAGGGCCGGCTGAAATTGCGGGGGTTCGACCAAATTATGCATGCCTCCAGCCATAGCAAAACAAGGGGGGTAGCCCTGGCTATTAAGAATATGGTTGATTTCAGAGTTTGTGAGGTCCTACAGGATAAAGAGGGGAGGTATATTGTGGCAAAGGGGAAGTTTCAGGAAATTCCCTACACTATTGCAGTGGTGTACGCACCAAACTCGGGGCAAGAGCAGTTCTTACTGCGAGTGCTGAGGTTATTAGAGGACCATGCTTGGGGGCAGATAGTCTTTATGGGAGACCTTAATATAGCCTGGGACAGAGAGTGAGATAGGATGGGGGGGTCAGGCACGGGGAGGGGGGCGGTAATGGCGGCAGGATTGAAGGATAGGATTGGGAATATGGGATTGAAGGACGCCTGGCGGGAGCTCAAGGGGGGAGAGGACGGATACACCTTTTTCTCGGAAGTTGATGGATCACAATCTAGAATTGATTATATTTGGGTTTCTGCCGGATTGGTGGGTCGGATCCGGGACGTAAGCACTGGTCCGATGGGGATAGCGGATCATAAAACAGTTTCCGTCACTCTTGAATTGGGTAGAAGGGAAAGGAGGGTATGGGGATGGAAGTACACGAGCTCTCTACTGAGGGATCCGGTGATTAGGAGTGAAATGGAGGAGAAGATTCAGATTTTCTTTGCTATCAACAGGAAAGGGGACACAGGGGAAGAGGTGCGATGGGATGCATTCAAGGCCACCCTCAGGGGGGAACTAATAGCAGCAGCAGCACAACGCACTAAAAAATTAGGGCACTAGAAACGCAGCTCAAGACGGAGGTGGAGGTAGCTAGGGAGAAAGCAGGTCTGACCCCATCCAGGTCGAATGTGAGGGAATACAGAAGGGCAGTGGGGCAGCGGGAACTTCTCCGAACTAAAAAAGCAGAGGGAGCCCTACTCGCGGTGCGCCAGAAATATTATGCAAAGGCAAACAAGGCGGGGGAATTATTGGCCCGGCTACTCAGGGGGACAAGGACGAGGAACGCGATCACAGGATTGAAAAAGAGTCATGGGGAAAGGGTGACTTGAGCGGGGGAATTACAGGAAGCTTTGGCAGGATATTTCGACTCCCTTTACGCATCACAGAATCTGCAGGGTAGTCTGCAGGAGCAGGTTTTAGAAAGGGTGCAGCTGCAGACCATTGGGAGGGAGACACGTGAGGCCCTCAATCAATAAATCTCTGAGGAAGAGGTGCGAAGGGTGATTAGAGCTCTCCCGGAAAATAAAGCTCCGGGCCCTGATGGCTACTCTGCTGCCTTTTATAAAATGTTTGTTACACAACTGCCCCCACATTTGACTTCACTCTAACACATTTCGGCAGACAGGTAGAATCGCCTCCTCTATGGAGGAAGCAAAGGTAAATCTTCTACTCAAGCCCAACAAGGACCCGGAGTAAATTACATCCTATAGGCCTATTGCGCTGATAAATAAATATCGACGCCAAGATATTTACAAAAATCTTGGCCACTAGATTGGAAATCCAACTCCGTCCCTGATACACCCAGACCAGGCAGGTTTCGTAAGGGGCAGGCAAACGCCGGACAATATTAGGCGAGTGGCACACCTAGTAGAAAAAGTGCAGAGAGTGGGCACTCCCGCAATCCTTTTAGCACTAGATGCGGAAAAAGCTTTTGACCGCGTGGAGTGGCCCTTTTTATGTTTGGAGTGATGTGGAAAATGCATTTTGGAGAGGAGTTCTTAACCATGGTCAGAGCCAATTTTCAAACCCCATCCATTAGATTAATAGTGAGTGGGACAGTATCACGGCTGGTAAGACTGCAGAGGGGCACAAAGCAAGGTTGCCCACTGTCCCCTCTACTTTATGCAATTTATTTGGAGCCTCTCTTGCAAGCAATAAGGGAGGACAAGGGAATACAGGGCATACCCTTCGGAGGTGAACAACAGAAAGTAGCAGCTTTCGCGGATGATATGTTGCTCACCCTGATGGCACTGAGTAATTCAATTCAGGCTAGTGTAGCGCTGTTGGAACCATTCGGGGAAGTCTCAGGACTAAAGATCAACGTGAATAAATCTGAAATTTTGAACTTACCGCTTCGGGTGGGGGAGCGTGATAGACGGAAGATAGATACTCCCTTTAAGTGGAGCCCGGGGGAGGGGGAGGGGGAGGGGTTTGATATTTTGGAGTCAGAATCACAGCGAACCTGGCGGGTTGGTACATGGCCAATTACCCTCCACTTCTAAAAGGAAATTAAAGGAGATTTTCAGAGATGTCTTAGGGTGTCCTGGTTGGGCTGTATTGCAGCAATCAAGATGGTTACACTTCCGCGATTGTTATATTTATTCGAAGCAATCCTGCAGCCGATACCACCCAGCTTTTTTAGGGAATTGGGTACGCTGACTAGAGATTTCTTATGGGAAGGTAAAAATGCCAGGGTAGGCAGTCGTTTGCTGACAGCACCGAGGAGTGAGGGGGGGGCTGGCGCTACCTAACTTTAAGCGGTACTATGAAGCGGCGCAGCTGCGGGTCATCAGGGAATGGTTAAGGAGTGAGGACAGGACCCAGAATAAGTTGTGGGTGAGGATGGATAGGGCAGTTGCGCACTGCAACCTGGATGAAGTTTTATGGCTACCTAAATCCCATAGAACCAATCTTCTATACGAGAGCTCTATAAACAGGCTTATGGCGGATATTTGGGATAAAATGGTGGGTTCCTTGGGAGTTATGACAATTCCTTCTCCTTTTACACCTATTTTTGGCAACCGGGATTTCACACCGGGGTTGGAGAAAGGGGCCTTTCAGCACTGGCAGGATGGAGGTTGTAAAAAGCTGTGTGACATGTTCCGTGGGGGGGAATTGATGTCCTTTAGGAGTGTAAACGGGAATATGCCATAAAGGAAGGGGAACGACTAAGGTATGCTCAAATAAGGCATTGGGTCTTACACCTGGTGAACAGGAAGGTGGCTACTAGAGAGCCAACGAAATTTGAAAGCTTTCTATTATCTAATGATGAGGCGAAGGGTCTGATTTCTAATATTTATAAGATTCTAAGCAGCGGGAGACCCGAGGGTCAGTGGGGGTACATGCAGAAATGGGAACGAGCCCTGGGGAGGGAAATTAGCGAGGAAGAATGGAAGAGGTTGTGGAGGAAAATACCCAAATTAGCTAAGGCTACCCAACTGCAAGAGGCCTGGTTTAAGATATTGGTCGGTTGGCAATACACGCCGGCCCGTCTTCATCGGATGTACCTGGGTCCCCGGAGGTGTTCTGGAGGGGCTGTGGGCGGGTGGGCACAGCGGAGCATATTTGGTGGGAATGCCCAAAGATTGAACCGTTTTGAAGGGAGATACAGGAGGCTGAGCAACAGGCCTTTGGCCCCGGTGATGGAAGAACACTGTTACAAATCCTGCTAGGCTTAAGAGGGGCGATGGGAGGGGGAGAACCTAGGGCGAGGGAGAAAGCAAGGCTGATGCTAACCTTGGCGGCTATGATGTTAATAGCCCAGAGGTGGAAGTCCCATGAAAGCCCCAAGATGCAGGACTGGCTTAGGAAGATCTGAAGACCTGGGAATTTGTGGCTTTGGAATGGGCAATGTATGCCATGGACAATAAAGCACAGAACTTCGCTGCCGACTGGGGGGAAATAATGTCTTTTCTCAAAGATGATTTTAGAGTGATGTGGTGCCCACAGCACCTGAGACTATAAGAACTGCAATGAGCTTGAAGTGTTAACCAGAGAAGAAACAGGATCAAGAATGAAGAAGTTGTCGCCTCAGAGGGAGGGTGGGGGAGGCTAATGTTGGAAGATTGTTCTTAAACTGTTCTAAAATGTAATAAAGATAGTTTGCACACAAAAAAAAAGTCACTATGGTCCCAAACATTTGGCCAGGTTGACAGGGCCACCTCACAGGACCTCTCTCTTTGGGGGCTCACAATCACTGAGAACCTGTTTAACCCTTTCCTTCCTAAACCCTTTCCTTTCTGCAACCTCAGAATCTGCAAAGTATAACTAGTGTGATATATAACTGCCATTACTGTCCTTGTGAATTAAGTCCCCTCAGGGTGTAGGAATTGTGTAAGAAGCATGTTCAGAGTGTCCACTAACTTCTCATGATTCTGAAAAGTAATTTTAAAGTGTATTCACAGTGTTACATGAATTGCCTTTTTAAAGAATGCTTATTTAAAAATTGATGTTAAATAAATAAATAACTATGTATGACAGAAACATTGAGTGTAAGTGTTACTTGGCTACTAGGATTTACGAATTTCATTTGTAAGCTCTACAGCTCACATTTACCACTCGTGAGATAGGCCTGGCTGCTCAGTCACACTACCAACGTGTGTAGTACAGACATATGCCAAAAAGTGGGTAACCTAATAACAAGCAGATTAGTGTTGTGTTGTCTCACACAGTTTGACTACATCAATTCTTCTAACATAGGTCAAGTCCATAGGTTTCATAATTTGACACAAGTGGTGGAGAGGGGCCCAAGGATCTGCTGCCAGTGAACTCTGCTGTCAGTGTGACCACTTCAATGTATTTTTTCCTGTGCAAACAAAAACTAGAGCTAGACCAATCTGTAGGAAAAACATTGCCTTGAAAATGCAAATGGCACGTCAGGATGTACCTGAACGGCCGACAGGGCTGGTGAAGAGTCAGTTACATGCCACTTCTCTCAGAAAGGCTGGCATGGTTGACGCAGAGTGTCACATATCAGGTCGGTGATAAAGACTGTAGGGCAGCAGCACTGCTGGCATACTTACCTAGGTCTGACAGGGTTGGGGCAGAATTTGTCATGTACTAAACTCACCTCAAAGCACAGCGACGTTTGGGGGGGGAAGGGGCAGATAACCTAAATTAAAACATGAAAGGAAGAGAGTAACGGAGAAGAGAGGAGGCAGTGTACAAATGCAGGCAGAGAAGTGTGTTTGGACTGGGCAATGACCCTATTGATCGTTGCGACGACGACACTGGTGTTTCTGTTCTTTGCAAACGTCTCGTAATCCACTTCGAAACTAAGACAAGTAGTCCTTTAGGCCACTAGATGGTGGCATCGCTAGATCATATACTTTATGTGAAGGGACGCTTTTGGCGGGGCGCTCCCTTTTGACATAGTCCATCTAGGCTCAACACTGTGGCCGCAGCACCCCTTTTCGGTGCTGGCGCCGCTCATTTGGCACGAGGGCGATTTGGGCGCGCACCTGACATTGCAGCCTATTTCGAAATCGCCCTTGTCCAAAAAGAGCAACTGCGATTTGACAGATGTATACATCTCCTGCAAATGTGACAAGTTTAAGGCTGTGTGCAAATGACCCTAGCGGCTTTTGAGCATCAGCAATTTGCACACAGACTGTAAACGTGTGACATTTGTAGGAGACGGCATCGCTCTTTCCATTCGCTACCTTTACATCCCCTTATTCCAGAAAAAAGGGCAGATGGAGATATTTGTTCCTTTGTTGGCATAAAAAGGCTGCAGGTTTATTATCACATTACAAAACACTACATGTTTGTCATCCCTGCAAAACCAAACTTTGTTAAATTGTTCTCCAGGTGCGGCGACCAACCGACTGCTCCATCTCAACATTGCTTACCGCATTTTCCAACCAAGTCCACTGTAGGACAAAGCTCCCCCAACCGTTATTGTCTGCGCGCAACCTGCAAGGGATCCTAGGCTGGAGGAGTGCCGTTCTTGCTGGGTGAAGCCGAGCCCTCTTAGATACCTCCAGCGCCCTTGCTGCTAGGCCTCAGAGGAGCGATGTTCACGAGAGGAGTGAAAAAACACCTCTCGCTTTCCCACGGCTCATTTGTAGTATCTACAGTGTCACTGGTCGCTAAAACACTGCCACACCACTAATGGGTCCATGCCCATCCGTGGCTCCCCCCATCCATGGCTCATAGTTCCAGCAGCTTGGTGAATATGTTCCAGAAAAACAAATCCATGCCCACTATAGACAGATGCATGCCATCCTTCTCATAATACTCTGTAGACTTTAGGTTGACCAAGCTGTGCCTGACCTAGGTGAAACCTCTGCCCCTGCAGAACTTGGCCATTGCCCTGTTCAACTTCCTTCTTGATTTTTCCCTGGCTGAATGACATTCAACTCCTCTCCAAATGATCTCGGTGTTTCCTAAACCGGAAGCCAACTTCTGAAGGGGGTCCATCATTTCCCTCATTAGCGCCCCTCTGCCCAGGCTTGTGAGGTAGTTTCCACCCAGAAGAATCATTAACACATTGGGCTTGGGATGTACCCTCAACAGCCTTTGCACATGCCCTTCCAGCTGTCCCCATCTCATCCCTGGCACCCCATGCCACCAGATCTGCAACTCACTTGTCATCCTCCCTCTCTCTGGGGTCCATTTATCCATTGCGCTTGTCACGAAGGAATGACACCACCCAAATGGACCGCTTCCGCCTTACGGCTATTGATTTTTGAGAGGAGATGAGAACGTGCCATATTAACATCACATTTTGTCTAGTCTTATATATCTCTTAAAACAGTTAGACTTCCATCCCCCTATTTCCATAATTGCTTCTGGCCTCATGCCCACCCCTGCTGCTTATGTGGCTGCCCCAATTCTGAACGAGTGGGTCCCGAAAACCCCCTGTTACTCCCATGTCCTTTAATGCCATATCCATCACACTCTTGAACTGATACCTGCTGAGGGACGTCCCTGTACAAAAAGAGAGGCGCACCTGCTCCTGCAGGATGTCTTACTTTTGGGTATGCAGCTAGACCAGCTACTGGACAGCATGAGCTTTCCTTAATGCAGTAGGGTGTGATTGTTCTCCCCTTCCTTTTTTGGTCCATCTTAGACCTTCTTAGGTGTATCTGTGCCCGATCCCCTACCATCATAACGTCTTCCAGCCTCCAAAAGACTGTACCCCGGCCCTCCTCATTTTCTGGCACCAACTTGCTGACTCTGAATGCCCCAAAGAAGGCCAAAGTGAATGCCGCCGTGAACAGTACCACCTCCAATTCGCTCTGGCATGTCGTTGGCAGCATTTCTATTAACCTGTGAAGCTCCAACATGTCTATGGGGCGCCTGGGATCGACTTTCTTCTCTGTGCGTTTAGTCCAACCCTTCATAGCCATCCTGACAATGTTCCTTAGCAGGGTCAGGCTTCCCTCCCAGTTTGTAGTAGTGGGCTATTGCTGCCAGTTGGTAAGCTACCCAGGCTCTGGTTTTCCGAGTCTGCCAACCCCATCCGATAACGGCACGCACTGAAGATCCTCCCTGGTGCTCTGCCAGGAAAATCTACCCTGAAAGTCAGGAATCGTTTCCAACAAGCCTTGCATCACCTTCCTGTGCCTGGTGCCAATGCTGTGCTGATTAGTGTGCTCAACTTTTCCCAATCATGCCCCACCATTGGCTCTTGAATGGGATAATCCTCTTGTTTGCCTCTGGTCTGCTCTCCTGAAACCTTCCCAACTGTAAACGAGAGAGAGTCAGCTGCTACGTTCCTTTCCCCCAGTATGTGTCTCGCCCTCACTTCCGAGTTTAAAGTGAGCAAGCATGTTGCCAGGTCCATGAGTAACACAAAACCCTTAAGTTGCTAAATGTCCCTTGGTTTGGGATCTGTACCACTGCTAGGTTTTCTGACCACTGGATCACTTTTATTGGCCAGTGACATCTCCCATAGCTGGAATGCCACCACAATGGGAAACAACTCCAGCAGTGTGATGTCTCAGGTTACGCCCTCTTGATATGACATGATACGATAGCTTATTTATCACGCAGTTAATACCCCAAGGTTTCTAAGCGTGGACCCAGGGATCGAACCTGTAGTGCTCCGTGTCCTCTTGCTTCCAGGGCGAGCGTGTTGCCCCTGAGCTATCCTCCCAAATTCTTCATGCCATGATGCTGGCCGTGCGTGCGCACACCAGTCCTTCCCTAGGATCGCCCCAAACCTGTGAGCGCCTGATGCGTCCGTAAAAAGCCTCATACTTTCGCTACTTGCCCACTGCTCTCGCCAGAGTAACACCCCATTAAACCTATCCAGGAAACCATCCCACATCTTCAGTTACTCCTTTACTTCTGCACCCAGACGGACATGTTGGGATGCGTGTTGCAGCCCCACTGTCTTTAATTCAATGCTCCTGGCGAACACCTTGCCCGCTGGGATCACCCTACTGGCGAAATTCCGTTTTCCTGCCAAAGACTGTAGCTCCCTCAATGTCTCCTTGTTCCTGCCCCTCAATCCCTCGATAGTATCCTTTAGGTTCTCCACTTTCTCTCTTGGTAGCCTGGTCTTCCCCTCCTCTGAGTCAATCTCAATTCCCAAGAATGTTAGCCTCGAGAGTGGGCCCACTGTCTTTCCTTTTGCTAAGGGAACCCACAGCTCCTGTGTCAATGCCTTGAACTTGTCCATTAAAGCGCCACATTCCTCTGTCCCTTTTCTGCTGATGAACAGAAGGTCATCCAAATAATGCATCACTTTCCCGTCCCCGGCCCTCTCCTTTAGTGCGCATTCCAAAAACGTACTAAATTTCTCAATGCACAGGAAATAGAGCAACCCATGGGCAGGCATTTGTCGTAATAATACTGCCCATTGACCTTGAATTATTAACCTGTGGAGCTGCAACATGTCTGTAGCTTCTTTTGTTGATTGGTAATAGCCTGACGGCGGATTCAATGTCTGCTTTCCCCATTAGTGCCCCTTTCCCCATGGCCTTCACCAGCTCGACTGCATCCTTAAAGGAGGCGTAGTTCACCCTACAGCTTTCCTCTGCAATGCCATGGTTCACTGATTCTCCCTCTGGGAAGGATAGGTATTGGATGAGTCAAAACTGCCCTTCCTCTTTCTCCAATCCAAAGGGTGATACCTTGAAGTTTTCGAAGGTGTGGCGAAAGAACCAGCAACCCTCCCTAGACTAACTTCCTTTGCAATTTTCTGTTCCATGACCTCTGGCAATTTTAGTGCTGACTTTTGGTTATCCGCCTCCCTGTTGCCTGCCGGACCAGTGTAAGGGATTACATCGCCCCCACTCAAATCCCTCCCAAATTAGCTTCACATCTTCACTGTTATGGTAAGAGTTTAAAAATTGCATCATTTCTGGCAAGGAGTATGGGTGTAGGCAGTGAGGTGTCAATTTCGCTTTGTATTCTCCTACAGCTTTGTGCCAGTGCTCTTTTTCCACCCATCACATGACGTTGTGCTATGACTCCCTGCACATTTGGTGCATGCATGTTTGAATTTACAGATTTTGTCGCAAGCGTAATAGCCTTGCTCAAATTTCCAGCATGTTGCTTGATCTCCCTGCTGATAGCTGGATCTATTACTCCAGGAAGAGCGCCCACGAACGGATCCCCTCCTCCTGTCCCCATATGTCGATTTCTCCTTGTTGTAAGGCTTCTCAACCTGCGACTTCCCCCCCACTTCTTTTGCTGCTACCATCTTCCCAATGAAACCTGCAACTTACACTTCATCCCATGACATAGCCGGCCAAATCTGCATTTTTAAACGGAAAACACTTGTCATATTTTAGCCATGCATCTCCCCCATAAGTTAAGTAAGCGTTGTGAATGTATTGTTCATAAGTCCATAAAGCCCCCGCATCATCTGGGAATTTTTCTACCATAATGGATGCCAGCATTCGGAAACCAGCTAACCAAATGTGAATGGTCTCCTTCACCCTCTCCCTATCCTTTCTTCTCCCTTCTCTGAAATTTGGCGCATGTCAAGACCCGTTTGTTCCAAATCAAGCAAGGTGACAATATCAATAAACTCCTTCTGCCATACCCTTTCTTTGATTAGTGTTGGGATCTGCCACACCAATGCGTTCCCCTTTGCCCGCATTGGTGCACACCCTGGCATCACTCTCCCATAATTGGTATAATTCACCAACACCTCCCCTTGCACCTGACCACTGGACGCCATGGCAGCCACCGGATGTAGCTGCGTGACTTCCCCTTGTGGCAGTACCCTGGGCCAGCTACCCGCTTGCCCCGGTGTATCGGCCCCAAAGCACACCCCCTGGGCCATTGACCACCCCCCTCTGAGCATCCCCCTGCTCGTGAACAGATTGTGCATTCCTCCCCACTTGGTTAAAAGCATTAACATCACCACAGAGCATTTGCCCATGGACCCCATTGCCCCATGCTTGCAAGCACTGCATCACTATACCTTTCACTTGTTCCAAGGATGCAGGTCCCTCTGGTGCCTCCGCCGCTGTGATGGCCGCATGCGTGCTGGGTCCACTGCTGTTAGCCCTTGGAGCTTCTATGGGAGAAGCTGCTGAGTGGGAATAGGCCCCTGCTTCTTCCCTATGCTTCTAACTCCGACAGTTGTTTCACCCACTTCTTTTCTTTTCTTGGCGGCTTCCGTTTGCTGCCTGATTCTTTGCTTTCGCCGTCAGTGTCCACCTCCTTTTGGCCCCTGGTGCCTCCTCTCCCATTGTAATCAGCTCCTCCATAGCCAGCTCTTCTGTAGAGGCAGGAAACAACAATGGGGACTGCAACCTGTCCATTGAAGGTCCAGCTACTCCACCTTGCAGCAACCTTTTGTAACCAGTTGGCCCCGTGCCTGGCTGCTGCCATCCTTGCTATTTGAAGAAATTGCTTGAGGTCTTTTTCTGCCCTGCTTCCTCCTGGTGTGCCAGCCCATTGTGTCTCCATCTCTCGCCTTTGCCACCTTCTTTGGGAACTGTGAAACCTGACTCACTTGACCCCGACGTGATCTGAACACGCAACCTTCTAATCTGGAGTCAGACTTTCTACCGTTGCTCCACGTGGTCCTGTGCATGTTCCTCTGCCGCTTTATTAATCACCGCCGCGGCCCGTTAGCTGCTCTGTCCTAGCCGCCGTACAATCTATGGTCCCTCTTCCTTCCTGGACTGGCCTTGTGTGTTCCTTAGCCATCACAGCTGGGGCCCTTCAGCTGTTCTACTCTTCGGCGGAGTCGCAGCCCGCAAGCCCCTCACACGATTCCGGGCTTTACCACAGGCGCTCCCAGTCGTTTACCGGCCTGAGCTTCCCTTGTCCCTCACTCACCGGCAAATCTCTGTGGGACGGTGTTCCTCCCGGCAGCGGCCACACCACGATACCTGCAAGTTGATTTCTCGTAGGCGGCATCCTCCTGGCACATGCACCGTCTGCTTGACCGAAGTTGGTGATGTCTTCTTATCCAGATGGCTCTCTTCCTGGCGGCGGCCAAGTGGTACACGCACCGCCTGCTCAATCGGTGTCGACTTCTGTCGTGCTGGCTTTCTTCCTGGCGGGCTGGTTTTCTTCCATGCGGCGGACCCTGGCACACGCACCGCCTGCTCGCAGAAGTAAGCTGAAGCAAAAGGACAGCCGAATAGAAAAACAGCTCCCGGACTCCTTCCTCCAGCGCTGATGCAGCGAAAGATGATGCTGCCTGCTGGCTTATATTTCCTGGCTCGTCCCTTCCCTTTGTTGGCCTTTCGCGGGCATCCCGCCCACTTTCTTTTTCGCGGACTGCAGCCCTGATTTCACGGGCTTTCGCCCTCCTACTCCCCCTTATCCAGGGGGAAGGAAGGAGGACACTGCCAGGTTATCTGGGCGCCTCCTTGAGTTCCCCCCGTTGTCACCTCATTCTAAACATTCAACAAGACGTGAACAAAAATAGACACATCTTTCAGCAGTGCGAGCTAACATCATGGTTAACACGAAAAAAATTAATAGGATGGCTATAGTGAAATCTGAAATGGAGAGCATCAATTTATCACTGCATATTTTAAAATCGAATACCTTTATGCTCTGGTTGGTGGACCGCATTGGCCAGCAGATGCAGAACAAAGAGGGGACATTTTTGTGGGCGGGGACAATATTCTGCAATATTTCAGAGCAATCATAAAGAGAAAACATATGTTTCCAGTGCGATACCCACGATGGCAGCATACATGTGTGCAACATTTAGGAGGGAAAAGAAAGCTAAATATAGTGTAAAGAATTGTCTAATCTGTGGTATGAAATGCTCCAATTACTTACCGTAATCTTTATTACTCCTAGTCCTATTCTCTCTTCCTCGTCACATTACTCACTTATGAGGCTCCACCTCCCTTCTCAGGAACTTTTTTTTTCTTTCCCCGGAGGTATAACCTCCTACTTACCCAGCACACACCAATATATAACAAGCCTGGATCAACTTGGGCCCGTCCATACCACAGGAGGGTGCAGAGGGCGGCAGTACTGTGACAAGGAAGAGTAGGAGTAATGAAGATAACTGGTAAGTAATCCAAGCATTACCTCCATGTCACTCTTCCTCGTTCCAGTACTCACCTATGAGGAATACCCAAGCCAACAAAAGGAAGGGTCCAAGAAACAGGAATAAACTCCCAGTTTATTTGAGCAATCCAACCCTACAACTTGCAACCTGTGCCACAGACAGTACACCAACCTCAAAGGAACCCTTCCCTAGGGTGACTCACATTCAGCCTATAATGGGTAATGAAGGTATTGGGATCCGCCCAAGTAGCGTCCCTGCAAATCTCCTGCAAAGGAACCCCCTATGCATCTGCCCAGGAGGCGCCATACCACTGGTAGACCGACCCTGCACACCCAAGCGAACAGGAAAACCAGCCGCCAGGTAAGCCATCTATTCCACCGACTAATGGACACCACAGAAGCTTTCCTCCCCGCACCAGGAGCCCCAAACGTAACCAAAGGGCTATCAGACCATCTGAAAGCAGCCGTCCTGGCCAAATGCTCCAGTACTACCCTCCTCTCGCTTCCAAGGAGTGCTAAATCTCCCTAGGGGCCAGGTGGACAGGGAAAAATGCCAGGAGGGCACCTCTTGTGTCAAGTGAAACTTCAAGGTCACTTTAGGCAAAAGCAGAGGATCACACCACCGGACAAGACCGTCAGGAAGGATACGAAAAGGGGGGGGCGACAAAGGAGAGCCCCCAATCTCTCCCAGATGATGCACCAAAGTGATGGCAACTAAAAAAGCTGTCTTAAGCGTAAGACGTTTAACATCCACAGTGCAGAGGGGTTCAAACACATCTGATTGTAGGAAACGCAACACAAGAGGAAGGTCCCAAGGAGGAGAACCGGAACCCAATGGGGGCTGAGAAGATGCCAGACTCTTAAGGAACCGGCCCACCAGACCCTAATACAATAAGGGAACCCGGGAGCCTTCAAAAGGGGTCTTCAAAGCGGTCAAATGAGCCCGCAAAGTGGCAACAGCCAAACCTTTTTTCAAAACCATCCTGCAAGAACTGTAACACCCCTGGGACACCACAACCCTGAGGAGAAACCCCAGTACCCTCACACCAATGAAGAAAATTGACCCAATGCCCATCATAAGCTTGCTAGGTCTTCTGGAATGAAGAATGGTTTCTGATACTGCAACAGAAAACCCCAGGATCAACAACCTTTCGCTTTCAGCAGCCAGGCAGACAGACCAATGGATCATAGGCAACCCCTGCCTCTGACCCCCTCAAGGTGCATAAAGAAGACCCAGAGGCCATTCCATATTCAAAGCATCCACCCCTCATAACTCTTCCACAGGAAACCAGGAGCAAAACATGGGAACCTTGGCCGAGGACGGGGATGCAAACAGATCCACCACCAGAGTCCCGAACAGGCGACAAATCTTTGCAAAAACCCGGTCCCACAGAACCAATTCCGGGTAGTCCAGGAACACCCTGCTGAGGTGATCCACCAATTGATTCTCCACCCCCCGAATGTGAACAGCCTCCAGGAACAACAAATGCCTCTTTGCCAAGACCCAATGCATCCAGCCAGGGAATTTAAGGCCCTCGATCCCCGACCCCGAACCTGAACCCCACCCCACCCCGATTGTTGAAATGGGCCATGACAGAAGAATTGCCGGTCCGAACCAACACTGATTTTCACCAAAGTGCTAGAGTGCACGATAAATGGCTGCCAGTTCCCTCTAATTTGAGGAGTGACAGAATTCCTCCTGATCCCACCTTCCTCGCGCCAACTGGGACCCCAAGAAGGCCCCCCAGTCCTGACTGCTGGCATCTGTTGTCAGAACCACCCTTGGGGGAGAGGGGGGATCCAATCCCACACCCTTTAGCAAGAAAGACTTCTGTAACCACCCACCCATCCCCAACCTCAGACTGCTGGAGATAGGAACCGGATGACTGAGGGACTGGCAGTCAGGGGACCAATGCAGAAGAAGATGCACCACCAGATGCCGAAGATGGAGACAGGGCCAGGGGACCAGAAACACACAAGACGCAATATGACCATGCACCACCAGGGGCTCTCTCACCAATGCCCAGTGGCGTTGAACACAGGACAAGAGAAACTGAAGACAGAGAGCCATGGCCTGAGGAAAAAGGACCGCCCACTATTGATGCAGAACCAGGCCCCTATGAAGACCAAGTCCTGGGACGGAGACCGTTGTTTCCAATTTATCAGGAAACGCCACTCCTGAAGAGCCAGACAGACCCGGAGAAGATGGGACCAAACCGTAGGGCGGAGATCTGCTTTGATTAGCGAAAAGTCCAGATATGGGAATAGCTGGATCCCCTGCAGATGAGAATGGGCCACCAACGGAGCGACCATCTTCGTTAAAGCCCTCAGAGCCGACTTCAATCCAAAGGGAAGGACTTTGAATTGATAGTGGTATTCCCGGCAGTGGGATGGATGAACGGGATATGATAGTAAGCATCCTGGAGATCCAAGGAGACCAGCCAATCACCCCGTCTGACCAGAGGAATGATTTTCTGCAACGTCTCCATCCGAAAGTGGACACTCCGCACAAACGTGGTGAGCGGTTTTAAGTCCAAGATCAGCCCAAACTTCATCCCAGGCTTTGGCAACAAGATAACTCGTGAGTAGAAGACCAGACCCCTCTGTTCCGATGGTATGGGCACAAAGGCCCCGTTGGACAGAATCTTGGTAATGGCCAATCTCATAGCAGTGCTCTTGGCCGGATACCTGGGCAGAGTACTCATGATCCCGGATTACTGATGAGATGGGGACACAATGTCCATCTGATAACCTTCCCGAACTATCTAGAGAGTCCATGAATCAGAGGAACATCTTTCCCATACCAGCAGAAACTGCGGGAGACCGGACCACTGTAATTGTCTGGGTTTCAAGCGACCACCTGAAGGCTGCCGACGCCCGGGACGAGAACGGAAGCCTGGCACCAAAACCGCGACTCTTAGGAAAGGTCCCCGAAGGGTGCCGACTCTCAGGTGCCAGTTTCCATTGTAACCAGTCTGCATGTATATCTGCCCGGAAAACCTGATGCACTATCTTCTAGAGAATCTCCAAAAAGCGTGGGACCCAAAAAGGGAAGCTTAAGAGCTACGGCTTTCTTGGAGGTGTCGGCTTTCTTAGATGAAGATGCTGGCGCGCAGAAATACAGATGGCGTCGGCATTGCCCCTAACTCTGTCAAAGGAGAGATCAGACAGAAGCTTCAGCTGCCTTTATGTATCAGCCAATATCAGAGCACAGTCTGAATCATCCTCAATCGCCTTGCACAGTAGCCGAAATCCGCCAAGTACAGTCTCTGCCCCATGGGAACCATAGATATTAGGGCGTAGTGCCAGGTGGACCCCATGTGAGCTTTCTTCATGGAGGAGTAGGCCCTCAGGTCCACCGGGTCGCAAAAAGTAGCATCTTCAGCTACCATGGAAGAGCAGCATACCAGACTAGACAAGATATCGTCTATGCCAATGGAGTCTGGGAGAAAATCGTCCACTCCCTTCAATGGATAGAGACGACCCATAAATCGAGGCATAGTCACATGTTAAGGGTCCTTCTATTTTCTTAAGATTTTTGCACCTTGATATCCAAAATCAGGGGAAGGCCCAGTTTTGGAGTAGGTTTGTATTATCTCAACTTGAGATCCGAGGACCCATCCCCAGATGCAGGATGTGAAAATCCCATGGCCTCCTAAACTTGCGAAATAACCACGTCCACCTCCTCTCTAGACACATATTTCCCCTCAGCCTCCTCGTCGGATCCTGATCCCGAAGAGGAATCCACTGAAGCAGGAGAATAACACCAAGAAGAGGCAGAGGAAGGGCTAGGATCCTGTGTGCACTTACCCCTAGCTACCTTATAGTCTGTAATGGCCTGTTTCATCAGTGACTTGATTTCCCTTTGGGACAGGGAGAATTTCATCGCCACATGTTTCCTGTGCTTCTTCCCTTTGGCATGACGCCACACTGGACTCGGAGAAGAAGTGGGAGAGCCCACATGTCCACTCTTTGCAGAATGCTTGCCAATCAATGAACCACAGCGTCAGTGCTCCGAAATAACGCAGTATGTGGCAAGCCTGTTTAAAACTGGAGAATTCGCACCAAGAAAGCAGGGCCCACCCCCCACACAGCCTGGCACGCCACCGCCTCTGCCGACGGACCACCCACCAACCACAGACCTTCAGATGGCTCGGAGGCCGGCCCTGACACCGGAGAGAAAGGCAAGCAGAGAAGCCCTGCCCCCTCCAACAGAAACACACCCGAGGGAGAAAGGGAAGGCCTGCCATGTCGCAGATCATTGCGTGCCGGAGGCACCAAAAAAAACCTGCACTGCCCGCACCCCAGGCCTGCAAGGCGGGAAACCATATGCCGGCTGTGGCGGCCAAAGACCGGAACCAGGACCCAAGCCACCCTCAGGAGAATATGGCCCCCTCCACCAACCAGCTCAACCGAACCTCAAGCACAGGAGGCCCGGGAGCCCCACATCCTACCCTGACACAGCCAGCGTAACGCAGGAGACAGTAGCACAGAGCATCCCGCAATGCTGCCCTCCAGAGCTCTGCTCCGGAAACAAGCCAGTTCCTGTCGGAGGACAGGAGAAAAATAACTAGTGTGTGCTGTGTAAGTATAAGGTTATTCCTCCGGGGAAAGAAAAAAAAGAAAAGTTCCTGAGAGGGAGGTGGAGCAGAGTCTTCTGTGTGATTGCGACAGGATGACCAGCATGACAGAAGAAAATGGCTTTGCTAATAGCTGAATTGGGAAAGGTAGCGACTAGTGAACTGGAGGAAACCAGAATGCAGCAGATTGCTCAGTTGACTTGGTGTTGGCCTCTGTATATCTGAGTGGATGGCTCACAACCTCAAAGCTGGACTCTCACACGGGACTGACCTGCACTTCCAAAGTTCGTATCACTGGCAGAACCGACTTAGGCCGTTACCCACCTCAGATCGATGAATCGAGTACCATTAAATGAGGTAAAACTACAGCTGTTCTTACAGGGTTTAGAAGCAGTAAGAATACAGAATGAAACACTTCATAGTACCACAATGTAATTAATATAAACTGGCAAGTCCATGCATTGGCTTTAGGGTGAGAACTCCAGGAGGCACTTTGTTTGGCAGACACACATTGAGGAAGCAGCAGATGGACAGCTGCTGCCAACATTGCACGCAAACTCGAATAAGCACAGACTACCAAACGGCTCAACTTCACATTCTGATCATCAAGCTCCACCCTCAGAAGGCAGACCTAAACAAGAAACAGCATATATGTTTTAACTATTTTTATTTGCATTATCATAGAGAAAGACAATTTTAAAACCTCAACTAAATGTTAATAAAAAAGAGAGAAGTCACCTTGCGAGCATGTGGATTTCGATGGTAGTAAAGCTCTTTGTAGTCATCCATCCATACTTCTGCAGCACGAACACTATTAGCCAGAGCTTTGCTCCGTGAGTATGGTGCTTGCTTAGGAAACACATGGCCCACATGAGAACAGGGATGTACCTCAAGACTTCCACCACACTGCCAAATCTAAAGAGAAGGAATTTCAAGTTAATAAAAGATTTTTGTCAGCCAAAAAGTTGAAGAGAATCTTTTCCCCCAAAAAACCTTTCTTAATCTAAATTACATTAGCAATATGTATATTTAACAAGACATGTATATATTGTAATATAGGCCTTTTACATTTCAACCAGAAGATTAGTTCGAGTAGAGTTCCAGATATCTGCACATTTAATGTGCCCATGCATCAGTTTTACTGTCGCCCTTTCCATGGCTACAAGTGTCCCTAACTCTTCCATTGAATGCTCTGCTTGATTTCCAGTTCCAAAGCACTAGCCGTTTGTCTATAAATTGTGCTCTTTTGAAAACTTTTATTCAAACAGTGCCCAAAGTGAGGTAGATGTGTCTGTGAGCGGATGTTATCGAAAAAAAGGCATTTTCATGGTTAGCTGTGTGCCCTGTGACAAGTTTACTATTTTATTGTGTTTGGGAGACACATGTGCATATTGCTCTTTGTTACCAGCTGAAAGAAACTGCTATCTCACCAACAAAAATCACCTCTATTGTGGCCCTAATTTAACTCCAATGCACGGCCGATACAGCCATGCTAGACACTATTATTTCACTAGGGTGCCATGTTCTCAACACACAGACTCATAGTTTTCAAGCAGCCTGGTACTCAGGTGATCATCATTCCCACGGATCGAATGCACATCTTGGAAACCCATCCATCAAATAGGACCAGGGTCAGTTGGTTCAATTCCACCCCTATAAAGTCATGGCAAAATGTTTTTTTATTCTAAATGTTTTTTATACAGTTATAAAGACGAAGACCTCTACCAGTAAATGAATCGAAAGTAGGAATTTAAAAAACTGATGAGTAGTCAAGGTGAACTGACAAAGGCCCAAATTACTGCAGCATCGGTTCTAATGAGTGTACAACGTTCACAGTATAAAGCCTGTGAGGGTTACAGTGTCTGGACATATCTAAATAGTCCTAGTTGGACTAACATTCAGCAGATAATGTATTCTCATATATTCCCATGAAATACTGCCTGTCTGCACAACCCCAGTTTATCACCATGAATGGATAGTTCTAGTTTGACTAATATTTAGCATACAATATATGCTATGAAGGAATCATGAAGCAAGACGGACAACAGATTCCGAATTTCTTTTTTAACTTAAATGTCATAATGGAAAAAGGCCTAACTTGCCCGGTGCTAAGGTGGGATTTCCCTACCTAAATACAACTAAGGAAAATGAGTCAACGAGTTCAACTGAAGAATCTGTGTCCCAAACCGAGGCTTGCCCTCACAACTAATCTATACAATGTGTAGGGATGTCCGCAACCAAAAGAAACAGTGTCCAACAAAGTTCCGAGCCTCTTCCAGCTGGCAACTTCCTTTCAGCTCCCTTCCCCAAGTATAAAATAGTTCCAGTAAAAAGTCTTAAAGTTACCTTTCTTAAGTTCAAGGTGACAACAATTTTAACCAGCTGTCTGGGTTCTCTTCCTCAAGTTCCAAGTCACACAGTTCCAAACACAAAAGAACATTAAGGGTCCGTCCTCAAGTCTGTAAATACTTCTGATCTCAGAATTCACTTCCCCAAGACTCAGTTTCAGTATCACAAAAATATCCTTGATCTTTTAGGGTCCTTTAACACAAATGCGCTTCTTGAAGTGTTCGTTTTCATGTACATTTCTTGACTGTGTTAGATTTAAGCTTCAAGGTTTCAATAAATTCCGCTTTTAAAGTATATTTCTCTCACATGTAGTTTCCACACAATTTAGTATTCCATCTGCCTTTCTTTGGTTCAAGATAAAAGTTGTATTGCTTATCAAAATGCAGCATACAATGGTTCCACTTGTATTTAAAGTTTCATTTAGTTTCCATGTTAAAGTTCAAATGATTTCAAAGTTGATTTTGTAGGATTCAGCATACGATAGTTTTTCACTTTAAAGTTCAACATACATTGGTTTTAAAGTATCATTCCTTTCTGAACTCATGATGTAACAGTTCTGTTTATTGGTAAAGTTTTCATTCAGTTCGGTATTCAATAAAGGTGGGTTGCACTCATAACACACTTTCAAGTCAACCCGTAAATAATGTTTCAATTTGCTTTAATTGTAGAGCCAAGCCCTCAGACTTTCGTAAACGTTTTTCATTCAACACATGACCACTCCGATACAAAGTATTCCGGGTAATTCACTATATAACAATGGTTCATACCGGAGACCTTCAAAAACGTGCTTCCTCAGGCAGGCGAAGAACGATGGCCTGGAGGGTTGCCCAGAGGAATGCCAGAGGTTAACATTAATTCAAAACCTTCCAGCCATCAACTCTTTGGTTTTGCCTCCTCAAACACGGGACCACACCGATACCAAGTATTCCTTCAGAATGAAAGAGTTTAAACGCTTGCGCATCAGGTTTCTTACTTGTTAGAAAATTACTGGTCGCATTCACATCTTTCCCAGCAGCCTGGATCGTACCGCCTTCTGCTTGTGATATCAGGGTTCCAGCTCCTGCCCCTTAGGCACTCCTGTGGGGACCTCCTTACACCGAGGAACGAGCATCTTGACCAAAAGGAAAAGGGGCAGCCTCTCTGCACGGCTCCCTTCACAAAAGTTGGTCTATTACACAGAGCCCCAGCTCCTACGTCACGCTTCCATAGACCACCTCTATCTGCAGACCTCAACGTCTTGACGTTTTCTACAAAGTTCCCTGCTGCTCGCACCAGCCTTCCTACTGCTTATTTATTTATTCACATTTCTAGAGCACGCATCAGCCCAAGAGCATTATGGCGCTTGTTACATTGAATGATCATAGCTTAGTTACATAGAAAAGCAGACAGTAATACATTTTGTGCTATATAAATAGAACCTTTTGTACTTCTGAGAGAGTAAAGAGGAGGAAGAGGCAAAAGGAGGGGTAGAAGTGGTTAGTTGAAAAGAGCAGTTTTGAGGTTTTTTTCGAAAGGCAAGGAGGAAACTTTCAGCTCTGAGGGCAGTGGGGAGCGCATTCCAGAGATTATGTGCTAAATATGGGAAGCCTATCCCTCCTGCTTTGGCTCCGTTAATGCGAGAGATGGTGAGTTGGTTGGAGTAGCAAGTTCTAGTGGGCCTGGATGAGGTGGATCTAGATAGTGTATCTGAGAGGTAGGGTGGTGCAGTAAGGTTTATGCATTTGTGTGCGGTTGTAAGAATTTTGAATGTGATACGGTCTTTCACTGGGAGCCAGTGAACAGATATTCTCGCTTGTGAAATGTGGTCTCTTTTTGGTATGCTTAAAGCTGCCCTGATTGAGTTTGTTTTTGGGTGATTTGGAGTCTATTTATGTTTATAGAGGAGGTGCCAGCTAGTAGCGCATTACAATAATCAAGCTTGGACCCTATGGTGGCTCTGACTATTGATACAAAGTTGTCCTTAGTTACGAACGGTTTAATAGCGTTGATGAGTTTAGTGCTATGGGTAGAGGCAGAGACAATAGCGCAGACTTGCTTATTCATAGAGAGTGAAGCATCAATATGGACACTTAAGAGCCTGATTCATGGAATTATCCACGAGAAAAACGCACACCTGCACGCCTCTCTGCCCCTGTCGCTCTCTTTTCTGGTGGGCTGGTCTCCTTTTGTACATCAGCAGCCCGTTGACAGGCAGCAGGTGTGGATGTCCAATGATCCCTGCCTGACTTGTCCCAGTACCAGAGTGGTAAAAATGCATAGTCTTCCTTTCTTCTTCATTGCCCTTAGCTGCCTCTTCTTCATCGGAGTACTATCAGAGTTTACAGGTGGGGAAACAAGGGGAGCCGACTAACAATAACCTATAACAGTCAGAGAAGGCTTGGGTTGGTTGTCAGTAGGGAAAGGGGGGGGGGGAGGGGCGGATTCCATATCTCTCCCAAGGTTCCCCACTCCCAGTCGCCAAGGACCCTCCACCCAGGTGATCCTCCCTCAATTCTCGGCCCTAAGGGTCGGGATCCATGAGCGATGGCCTTTCCCTGCCCACCTGCCAGAGGATGCAAGGGGTCTAGTAGTGAGAATGCCCTCAGGTTTCTCACAATGGCCATATATTCCCATATAGCACAGTATATTCATAGTATCACTGGGAAACAAATTTTAGTCACAGTTCCTGTGAATTGGGTAAAACAATGGTAACCTACACCTGGGAGGATGCCCTTCTCAGTGAACCTCGCCTACCCACAACTGGACAGTTGACAGCAGCAGCTCCTTTAAAGATCGCTGCTTAAGATAACCTCCCCTTGCCCACTTATACACACCACACTAAGGAATTTGCATGATCGAGCTTCTGCTGCTGCGACAATGGTCTGTGGTGCACTTAAAACAGAGGGAGAGAATACAAGCGCCACCATTACTGATGGTTCAAGTCTGAATAAAAAACTTGCAAGGGCCATTGGCGGTGCAGGGGCCCCAGTCGCCACATGTCCTGGGGAGCCTCGGACTTCAAAAAGAAATTGTTACTTTTTGAAGTCACTCAGACTTCATAAAGAAATTGTTTCCGTTATGGTTTGGTCCAGTAAATATTTTCTTCATTTTTTGTGTGTATTTTATTTGTTATTTAAACTAGCAGTACCATCAAATGTAATGCTATACAAAATATACATAGTTTATTTTAGGACTGACAAAGATAGTTCCCAAGAGAAGTACGAAATAGAAAATAGGAAGTGATGGAACGAATAGAGAAAGGGAGAGAATTCCAGTGATGTGGAGCAAGCAAAGAAAAATAACAAAATCATGATTGAGCAGAGGGGGTGTGAGGAAAAGATACTAGAAATTGACCCTGAGAATGTAAAACACGATGGAGAGGGGACATATAAAAAGAAATAAGAAGAAAGTTACACAAGGTCAAGCCCTTGAAGAGATTTGGAAACAAGACAAAAAAAAATTAAATTTAAGACAGGAATGAAAGAATAACCAACCTTAAAAGGATAGTGACAAAGAAATGGATTTGCGAGGGGACATTAAATTTAAAAGATTAATGGAAGTGTGAAAAACCTGAAGGTATCTCACCCGCTAGTCCCTGGGGATCTGTCATCCAGGTGGCCAGGACACGGCCATCACTTTTGGATCCAGTTCCTGGGGGTGGACAAGTGCTGGAGGATCACTTGGATGAGGGGTCTTCAGGGAGTGGAAGTGGGTCACCGGATGCGAGACGCGGTATCCCCTTCCCTCTAACACCTTTACCCCAGGATTTACTTAGGGAATCAACCCCCCCAACCCCTTTTTCAACACAAACACTTTCCCACGGACCGCTCCCTGTGAGCGAAAACGCAGGCAGAGTTAGGCAATTACTGATCATTACACACACTTGACTTCCATCACCCTTCCCCACAAGGATAAAAGGCAAAGCACGAAAGCGAGGCAAAGCACACGAGGAAGCAGCAGTTCCAAGATGGCAGTTTAATACAAGGCGGAAGACGGCAAGACCGAAGAGGATTACAAGGAGGGAAGTGCCCTTGACCTTTTCACCGAAAGACTGCATCTTTCATGAGCCTTCGAGAATAGGAAACATAAGACCTGGAATTAAAGCTGAATAAACTTGCATTGTGTGTCAGAGGTACACAGGGCTCTCCCTCGTCAATAGTCAAGGGGGGGGGGGGAGAAGCATTTGCTGCTTGGCTCCTACAACAAAGCAGCACCATTGAAGTCAGCACAACCGGTGAGTTGAGGAGACGGATACCGGGCCGGGCTGTGTGGAAACCAAGGTTGCAAGCATCAACATTGTATAAAGAAGATTATTAAAACAGAGAATGAGTGAATGAAATTTAAAGCTAAGATACGATACCGTAGACAGAGTGATCCGGCATCAAGTGGGTGCTCATTCGAAAGACTCCGTTAGGCATCCAACCGAGGGTGCAAACGTTAAAAGAAAGATAATTGTGAAATCGAAGTGGTCCAGCAACGGGTTAAGCCAAACCCTGTGCACAATCGAAAGTCTTTGATGCTTGATGTAAAATTGACATTGGACTAATTGTGTTGAAGGAATCTGAGCCCGGCTGATGGGCATCTGGGGTGAACCATGAGTCACCCGAAAAAGAATTGTGTGATAAAGTGAAAGGTGAACGACAGGCTCGAGCCCGGCAGAGGGAAGCCTGTGCAGAACTTTGTGCTAAAAGGATTGGAGCAAGCTGAGGGGGATCTGGGGTGAATAGTGAATACCCAATGTGAATACTTGTGAAAATCTAAAGAGGAAAAGAAATTGTTTATTTGGTTGCATCAGGCCCTTTGAGTGAAGAGACTTTGAGAAGCAAGGAGACTTACGCTCGGAAGGCCCTGATGCTAATTATTGAACTGTTACCTTGTGCTAAAGAAGCCAGAGATGATGCTATGTTTGAGTGTACCGCCTTGCCCCATCCTGAAGACGTGGGAAAGGGAGGCCAACAGCCTGAACATCCTGGCCTATCATTTTGTGAACACTTCTTTCTTTTTACTAACATTATTCCCCACACTATTTGTATTTAGAGGTAAGGATTGGCAATAGGTTTTTTAGTATAGGCCTTTTTATTTTGACAAGACACCACTAGGACTGCGTTATTATTTGATGGTGATAGCTTACTCCCATCTGTAGATTTAGGATTAGACAGGCTTTTATCATACTCTTTTTGAAGTTAAATAAACATCCCTTGAACTGTGCATTAAGAACAGACTTTAAAGGGGCCAAACGAAAAAACAGGGAAACCAAAGAGCAACGTAGCACAGTAAAACGTGAAAAAATGAGTGAAGAAAGTTGTAGAATTAAACCTAAGAAAAGGACAAGCTTTACGACTATTACATATGTGAAAATGACAATAGAATGATATAATAGAGATATCAGAAAGACAAATCAGAATTAAGATACAGACCCAGATAATGAGCAGAGATAGAAAGAAGTGAAGCAGGAAAAGACACAAAGGAGGGAGGAGGAGGAATAGTATTTGCAGGGGAAAAAAACTTCAGTTTTAGATGCATGCAACACAAGAAAATGAGAAGACATCGAAGTTTTGATAGCTGTGATACAAGAAACAAGATTATCGTTAAGAGACGGTGTGAAAGAAGAAAGGGACAAGAAGAGATGGGCACCATCTGCATAGAATTGATGGGAAATACCAAAGGACGAGATGATAGCTGCTAGGAGAGCTGCTAGGAGAGAAGTGTAAAGAGAAAAAAGAAAATGTCCAGGAACAGAGCCTTGAAGAAAACCATGAAGAAGAGACAAAGGGCCTGATTACACAGATGGCGCTAAGGGATTATCGGCACCGGTAAGGGCACCGGTGCCGGTAATCCCTTAGGGCCATACTACGAGGTCCCTTAGCGAGTCCCGTCCTTAACGTGTGGCCAGACCACACGTTAAGGAAGGGACCCGCTGAGGGACTTCAGGGCAAATAACGGTACCGCTAATAGCGGTACCGTTATTTGCTCCTTCCCCGTTCCCATTGAGCCCTATGGGGGCTCAAATGGGAATGGGGAAGGGCCTTGGTGAATGGGGAATTACCGCCCCGTCAACCTTGGAATGGGGCGGTAATTCCCCCATTCACCAAGGCGGACTCGGTAAAATACCAGTGGCAACCACGGCGCTAATAGCGCCATGGTTACCACCGTCCGTGTAATGAGGCCCAAAGTGTTAGAAGAGGTCCCAGCCCAGATGACTGAATATGTGCGATTAAATATATAACTAACCCAAAATAACACAGAACCAGAAAAACCAAAAGAAGAAAGAAGTTAAGAGTAAAGTATGATCCACTGTGTTATGAAGTCAATGTGACTTCAAAAAAACTATTTCTTTTCGAAATCATGCGTCTCCTCCCCATGATATGGAGGCATGCAGCTCCTCTGCGCATGACGGAACAAGCCTTTCTGCTCCAGACCTTGTTCCTTTGACCAACGGATTCAAAATGGTAAAATGTATTTTGTGTAAATGCGTGTCTGTGTGCATGTAAGTGTGTATAATGTAATGTATGTGAATGAGGGTGTGTGTGTGTGCATGTGCGTGTGCGTGTGCGTGTGCGTGTGTGGTTGAGTTTAATGTCTGGATTACTTACTGGTAATCCTCATTACTCCTAACCATACTCTTCCCCGTCCAAGTACTTGTGTGAGGCACCTTGACTCTAACACAAGTACTGGGATGAGGAAGAGGGAGGTGGAGTTAATGTCTGACTAAGTTACCTGTACTCTATTAATCCTAGCCCCATTCTTCCTCATCCCAGTACTTACCTATGAGCGCTAAACTCAAGCCAGAATTCCTTAAGAGTGGCGCATTACCACCAGATGTGATACATCGTTCCCTTTACCCCACATTCCCTTCAGCACAGGATTGAATGAGCAGGCTACTAGTGGTTAAGCCCATGTGCAGTCTGGCACTACCCATACAGGAGTTTATATTGGACGTCCATCGACCTGTGCAATACTGCCATTTTGCAGGATCTCTTCCATAATGCATCCCCAGCTCTTATGATCAAATACATGGTTTAAAGTCCTTTGCCATGCTATCTTGTATCTCTCAGATGCAATGATTTGATAGTTACAACAGCTTGTATATTTATTAAATGAGTCCCCTTGTTCCTGTAGTTTGCAGCAGCAGGTTCTCAAAAGAGGTTACTGATCTAGATGCACTAGACCTAATCACCTGGTGCAGCACCGTGGGCCTTAGCTGATGATACTGCATCTTACCAGACTCTTAGAACCAAAAGGGAATCTTGCAATCTCGAAAGCTCTTAACTTCACCTGCTACAAACAGATCCCGAAGCTTGAAGCACCAACCACTCCTCCATCTCGCAAAGCTTCTCTCCTCCAACCCTGAAGTAAAAGCAGGGATCACAATGTAAGTGTAAATGCGTAAAAGAATAAAGTGAGCCCCCACCTAACCACCATCTTGTACCAAGTATTAAGTGTGGCCCGTGTCACATGCTTAATTTAGAGAATGTTTGGCCTATCCTTTTTATGTAACCAGTGCTTTAAATGGAAACACAGAAGTGCAGATACTCACTACCGCAGAGAGCATGCTTACTGTAGACAAGTACCAGTCGAGTCCCTCATGTATTGCATTGGCTTCCTGTTGGGAAGTCCCAGTACTATGTCTTTGAAATAAAAGAAGTGCAGGTATTCAGAATTGACAAGTACCTGCTGCGGTAAGTAAAACATGGGAGACAGACAAAAGAATATGGTTCAACGATGATCTTTGTTGAGAAATTAAAGAAAACCTCTCAACCTCCATCTCTGAAGGAGCTCCTAGCCTACAAAAACAAAAAACAGGTGGTTGTCAGGATGTCTCACAAATAAAAACTGTCCTCCGTCCGTCCAAATCTATTCTAACCTATCAACTAATCTACCATTTATGAAAGAAACACGAGAAAAGAGAATCTAGGCTTCAGCTTGGATTAGGGTTCCTTCCCCTTGTAAGGGACTTCTGACCCAAGTACTCCAAGAGTTCTTACAATCCTCCACTTCTGTAAATCTCAAACGTTCTAACAAAACAAAATTCTCTCAGCTTTCTTGTAGGTCAAGACAATGTCCCTGTCTGGTACTCCAGACAGTCTCTATACCGTTCTCTGGAAAACCACTTTTGGTTCAGGTTGGTTGTTACAGAAGAAGCAAAGTTCACTCCTTGCGTTGTATGTATATTTCACCTGCTCAGACTCAGATAGGCCTCATACTCAGTCAGTATGTTTGGTGGGTTTATTCAGTCATCCACTTATGAGGTTACTGGTTTCTCAACCCCAGGTGGGTTATGGGCCTGCTCAGCCTTGCTTGAATGCTTGTTTTTTTCCCTACCCTTCCTGGGTTACTAGTATGATCTGCCCTGTGTGGGCTACTGGCATGCTAAATCCTATCTGGGGATTTGCTTTTCCCTCACCCCCTGGGGTAGTCTTATGATTAGCCATATGTGGGCTATGGGCCGGTTCAGCCCTGCTCGGTAGTTCACTTTGCTCAACCCCTCCTGGGGTACTCTCATAATCAGTCCTGAGTGGGCTTTGCCGTGTCCTCACCGCTGTCCGCCTGATCTCGGAACAATGTTGCATGCCTTTCTTCCAGTGGCGGTACGTCTCCATGGCTTCGGCGTCTCTGGAGATTACGGTCCACTTGTGTTTCTCTCGCTGGTGGCCCTGCTTCTGGACGGACGGCCTTGAGACGACTATTCACCAGAGGCAGGGGGGAACCTTAAGTTCCTTCTCCTGCAGTGGTACTGGGCTTTCTGCCAGTCCCCAAGTGGCAGCATTCCACAGGCTTTGACACTCTGTCCACCAAGCTAAAAACAGGGTTCTTCCTTCTTCCTATAAGGGAGGGTGTCCCTCCGCTGCATGGTCGCGCAGTCCGGCACTTCTTGCACTCTCGCTGCTCCTCACTCTTGGTGCTGGCATCTGTTGGTATTTTAGTTCTTTCCTTGATGGCAATTGAAGAGGTCATTGGTCCTGGTTTTCAATAGAAGGCAGTAACCAGTACAAGTCAGATACTGTCATGGGTATCAGGCAGGTAGTTGGGGCAAGCTGGGTGGAGGCTTGGCAGGCCTGGCATAGGCACACAAAGAACCCATAACAAATCCCTCCTTTAATTCCTTCCTAGTTTTTGTAGTAACTTCCTGGTTACCACTTCCTGTTGCCAAACAGGAAGTACATGATAACTCATGAGCTCTCTAGTGTTTGGGTGTGGCTTGCTATATAGGCCACACCCAAGATTCTTCCAATGCTTCGTGTTGCTTACTGTGAGCTGTATCAGCAACACACTTGCCGTGCTCTGGATCAGCCAGCCTCTGCTTACCTGCTCCGGATCATTCTGTTTCTGCTTACCTACTCAGGATTATCCTGCTTCTGCTCACCTGCTCCAGATCATCCTACTTCTGCTTACCCGCTCTGGATCATTCAGCTTCAGCTTACCTGGTTCTTACTCCACGCCGCAGCTATCTCCAGTCAAGAGGGGACTTCTACACCAGCACCTGTAAGAACAAAGAAGAACAGCGTTAACACGCGCACATCAGTAACGCTGCACATACTCACCGAATCTTCCTGCGACACTGGAATCCAGGTTAGTTGCACGTGGACACTTATTTCACTGCGCTCTCTCCTCTTTACGCGGTGCAAAACCAGCAAGTCTCCAGTAGTGCTGAACCCGGACTCGAGGCGCTAATACCACATAATTTCTCCTGCAAGGGAAAGGCAGAGACATTACCAGGCATGCTCGAATTGAAGGCTCTGCGCAAACCTAACAGCAGCTTGCTTCTACACGCAGCGCTACTCACCCACAAAAATACCAGCAAACAAAGACAATACGGACAATTTTGGACACTCAACATTCTCCGCACAACGTTCACTTGTGAGAAGACTTTCTAGCCAGTGAAGAAACTGGCGCCTTGAACTCTCGGCCTCGCTGTGAAGGCATAAAACAGCGTTTGGCATCTGAACTCAGCCTACAGACATTGGCACCAATCACATGAGTGAATCGCTCCCCTGCAAATGCAAGATGGAGTGCACACCATACTAAAGATCAAGGTAAGCCCATAGGGGAACCTCACAGCACACAGTAAAGTGAAGGGAAGGGGCCCAGGGGAATCGGGTGAATTCAGGTCTGAGTGTACACCTTGCATTTGACAGATATTCCTCCAGGTGTAACAGGGGAAGTGAAGACTCTGGGTCAAGGGAGGCTCGTCCATCGCTCCTGCAAAGACACAGGTGAGTGTGACAGATACCAAGCCATCTACATTAAAGGGGTTCTGTATCCACCCCAATTGAGGACTTGGATGTAATGGAAGGTGGGATGGAATTGTTATTTGGGCATCCCTTGTCCTCAGAGGGGGGTGGAGTGGAGTCACCCTAGTGGAATACCGCTTGCCCTGTCCCCTAGGGAGAGTACTGCGAAAGCGGCTCATCTCCTTAGTCCCAAAAGGGGGTGGCTCACCCTTGGGGAGAAGGAACACATTTCCTGGATTTCTCACACCGCCAATTAAAAGCACTGTATGAATCCATCCAGGCGTTGGTATTAGCCAATGCCTGGTACATGAGCAACAAGGGATTATCTGAAGTAGGTTGCACCCTTTTGACCAACACCCGAAATTGAGCTGACGTGTAGCTTTAAGTCCGGGAAGCACATTCCTCGCATCGATTGCGGTTTAAATAACATCCTTTTGTTGATACAGGCCTTTTGCCAAGCTAGGTGAATTGATGCAGTTCCTTCTGCAAACTCAGCATAACACTATTGAAAAACAGTATGGAGAACGTTTGGAAAAGATACAATAAACTGAGGACGTTTATTTGTAACGTTCACCATATTAGCATCTCCTGTCTCGCCATAATTACATCCCGCTTTGCATGGCCTTCAACTGTTCTAAGACACTTTTTGATAAAGACTTCCTGCCCTTGATATGGGGCATGGAACGAGATGAACATCTGTGGACACTCAATCCTCCCTATCAACATTTTGTAATGGTCCTCTCGGTTTTATTTCAGACTAGCAAAAGTACCTGTTCTCTGAAATGGTTCTGTAAACAGACATGATAACACTCATAAATTAGTGAAAATTAATGATCCTGTAGGTCGCTATTCTGCCTTACCCTGGAGTGGTGCAGTACAAATCTCAGAAATTGTGCATAATAGGGTGTTGAAACGTGGTATGGTAATCGAAGTCCCATAGAGACAGAGTTTTGTTCCTCGTGTCGGGACAGGTTGAGAAAAAAAAATGTCTTTCCCTTCCCGGTGAATATGGTTTACGGCTTCATCGGCAGGCGCTATCTCACAAAAATCCTCTGGAAAAGTAATTTCACCTGATGCAAAAACCTTTTTATTTCCCTTCTCAGTGAACATGGTTTATGGCTTTGTCAGCAGGCACCATCTGGTAAAAGTCCTCTGGAAAAATGATTTCACCTGATGCGGCAAACATTTGCAAACTGGAATGCTACCTGCCTTCACCTTCGCGTCCCGGGTCCATTCGCCTCTCATACATTTTTTGTTTCCCTTCCGAGTTATCATGGTGTACGCCTTCGTCGGCAGCCCATAAGCACATTTTAACATTTGCTGAAATCCAGGAAAAGGGTGAGGAATTCAAACGGCATGTAGCCAGTAATGTCCAGAGGGTCCTAACAGGTATCTATGCAAAATGTGGATTTGGTGCAGATTGATGAAACAGTTTGAGGAACACTGCTTCGTTAAGTCACAAACTCACACACAACTTTTGACTTGAGAAATGATATAGAGAACAGCAAGCACCTCCTCAATAGCATGGCCACTGCAGCTTTCTTCTTTAAACTGCACAGGGCAAATAGGGTTATGAATGCTTTTGTAACCAATCGGTGCATGTATCCCTTGAGTATGTGCGTCTCTTGTAACATAAATATATCATATATCGGACTCTATACTCAGCAAATCTCTAGATGGCATAAGTCTCTTTCTGGGAGAGTTGAGGCCCCTCAAATTCAGCGGCAATTTTCTAAGCATTGTGTCTGATCTCTCTGTAAAACATTTCTCTCTTTTCCCCATTCAATGTTCTGAGTTTACGTGAACAATAGCCCCATGCCGAGGGGTTTCAAGTTGGTGAACCTTAATGCCAACTCTTAATCGTGGCACTATCAAACACCAAAATAAAATCCCATCTCCCCCACCATCCCCCAACTGCCTGCTTCATACTTCTCTCTACACATGGAAACACTAGTGTGGCCCTTCTTGCCCTGTGGTCCTGCTCCCATCCTCTCCCCAGATCACTCAATCAACCCAATGCCCGCTTCCCGCCTTTAACAGAACCTGCCTACTCCCCTCATTCACAGAACACATTAATAACACCAAAGAGATGCCTTATAGGGCAAGATGAGAAGAAAGGGGTGGGGGGATAACACCTCCAACCACATACATGCCTGCCTGGCTCTTTCCCCACTTGAGCAAAATGTGCACAGAATCAAGTTAAGCCTCCCAATCTGCCCACCTCTCATGTGCTCACTATTCAGCCTTTGCTAATCTAGGAGGACCCAACGCCACCAAAGAGGTTGCCACACTGGTCTTCGACCTGGTGTTACGGTCGGGCACATTACACTTCTTGATCCGAGGTACTCTCCTCTCCAAAGCAGTTTGGGCTTTCTCCTTCAATGCTGAGAAGCCTTCCACCACAGAACAAACTGTCCACATCCTGTCTCCAAGTAAAAAATGCAGCCCAAATGAGAAAGTCCATTGGCATCTACACTGTTGCTGCCTTAGTATTTCTAGTCTCTGGTTAAGGGTGGTCCGTGCCAAATTATATATCTGAATGGTACATTCCAAAAACGAGATTGAGCATTTATTTCATGCTGCTAGAATGTTCTTCTCTTTAACGTGGGAGCTATTACTGCACATCTTTACCACGATGTCCCTAGCCTTGCCCTCAGCTCCCCTCTTAAAGGGCAAACTCTATAAGCCAGATAGATCCCAGGGACTCCTATCACTGTAACGAACAGAAGCGACATGCATGTTTTCATGTCCTGGATCTCTGCACCCTTGTTCAGGGCGTTAGTGCATATGTTCTCTGAGTCGTCACACTTTTCTTGGGGAGACCTAATTTTTTCAAGATGTGTGATGGCACCCTGCGTTGTCTTGCTGGTCTCCAGGAGTGACATGCTATCCGATCATAGTCCATCATTCTTGCACACAGTGCTCCAATCTACTTAGCTAGGGAGCAGACCACTAATGCTCCCAGTGACTGGCTCTGTCCCAATAGGTCAGGGCTTTCTGATCTTTCAGTTCCGCAGCAGCATCTCAAACTGCCAGGCCATCCCGCCCCACTCCTCCTCACCTCCACTGATCCATCAGAAAATTCCCTGTGCTTTCTCAGCAGAGCACTTGTGCAACCTACTGTTAGGAGCAGAGTTCTGGGCCTGTCCAGCACAGTCGGGGGCAGCCTCGTGACCGAGCCCGTGGAGGGCCAAAGACCTCTCATCTCCTCTCTGCAGTGGGGCAGCTCCCAGCACCCACCACCACCACCACTCAGTGCTCCCGGGGTGCCCCCTACCAAGTTCCAGAGCCGGACCTTGGGCGATCCAAGCTGGGAGAAAACAATCACTTCTCCCCGGGAACTTCGATACTCCCATCCTCTGTGTTGGTACCTAGATGCCTGAGAGTGATCCTCAGAGCTTGCGTTCTCTCCGTCTCATAGGCCAGCATCTTTGCCACGGCCCCAGTTTTGTTTTTCTTAACTTTTTTTTACATTTCGGTCAATGAAATGCATTTTTGCAAACATGTGTCCTGAAAATGTAATTTGTTGGAATTTCTTCACAACACTTTCAGCATCTCAGCATGCCATCTTCAACTAGTACAATAGCAATGAGCAACTGCAAAGTGCAACCTATTGTACATCATCCCAAGTAACAGAGTTATGTTATGCCAGCATATATCTGGACAGAGAAGAGGGGACAGCACTTCCCATCGGTCAGAAGAATGTTATCCAAGTGATGGAAGTTAGTGATCAAGTCAACATTGTGAACGTCTGCCGTCAGCAAGGCCAACTTGCATTTCTTCTCATTTTTGACCTTGCCTAGAACACAGTAATGCCACTACAAAATGTACTTGGTCATCGAGGCCACAAAATGGACATGGTTACTGTGCAGCATGTAAATGAGCTGCCGAATGTGAACAGAGTTGCAAGATTTTACAAAACAAAGACTGGACACTTGCCCATGTGTCCTACTCCATACCTTCTTATTGCCCATCTCTCTTTATGCCAGTTCTAGACCGGCGAGACCACTCTCCCTACAATACTGTTCATTTCAAGGTCTTGTGGGATTTTCATTGATCCAGTTAATATCATGGGTCTTTTGACTTGAAGTAGTATTGCAAATCTAGGTTAGTTACTTAATAATCAAGGTTAATTGGCAGCCTGTCAAGAACAGAAGATTGTGATGGTCAAGTACCTGATGAGGAAAGCCGCTTGTTGGGGAACACCACAGTGTAGACTTGAAGTCTTCTTCGACACAGGGTGTGATGTAAATGTGACAATTCCCTGAACACGTAATCCTTCGCGGAAAGTATATAGGGCAGTTCTCCCTGTACCATGAACAGGTACCCCAGATTTTACGTGCTACATGGACGGTGTAAGGCTGGTCCTAATTACGCTCACCAGAATCAATACACCCCTCTAGGGAAATAAGGCAAAAAGGAGATTTTCTAAGGATAAGTTTAATTTACAAATGAGTATGATAACAAAGGACTCTGCTGCCTGAACGGTCGTCTCCTGTCCCTCTTCCGTTCCTTCCTGCCAAAGTGGTTTCAGGCAGGGGTTTATATAGGCCTAGCTTGCCGTGGTGATGTCACTGAAGCTGGATTATGGATTCATCCCTATCTGTCCTTTTTCCATAATGGGGATGCTCCAAAGCCTTCTTCTTTCGTTCTCAGCGGTTTTGTCAGAGCATGCTGTTTTACATTTTGCTAGCTATGCAAAAACACACTGCAGCTTTGCAGACTTTTACAAACCTTGAGGCCTAGCTAGTTTCACTCATCCTGCTCATGTTTATCTGGGACCTGTAGTTTCCTCCACAATTTATACTTAGAATTTATCCCATTCTGCATTTTGCTGCACAAAAACATGCGAGTCCATTTTAACCTGCATGGACCCTTGAAGGACAGTGGACACCTGGTGAGTCAGTTTGCGCTTGCCATAGTGAGGGACATTGTATACTAAGCCTGCAGTCTATTTTGAATCCCACAGGCCACATTCCTTCTGGGAAGGAGGGGGATTTTGACTCATCTACAGCACTAATTAAGCTTGTAAAATGCCTGGGATCTAACATTACAAATTTATCCTACTAATAGTTAATTGCACCTATATATTTAGACAATAACTACCTTCTTCAGTTCTTGCCTATGTCTGTGTATGTGATTATGTTTGCATGAGAGAGCCTTCCCAGTGCCCCTCCTCCCCCCTAGTCCATTATAGCACCTTAAAGAGGTCTTGCCTAACTCTAAAGCGCTTGGGGGTTCGGGAGAACCCTAGTTCCTTCCCAATAACGGTTTAGGACTCCTGACTGGAGCACCAAGGTTTGTAGCCAAGTAAGGGGTAAGAAACAGGATTAGAAAGAGACAAGCAAGTAAAGGTAAAGAATAAAGAATAAGAATACAGAAGGACTGGTCAGAATTAACAAGGCAAGAAACATCCAGCAGAGATGACAGAGAAAAAAGGAGCAAGAGGGAGCACATGGCAACCAGAGCATTGAGACTCACTTCATGCGTTTCATCCAGAGTTTTATTTCCTTGTGTGAAAACAAGGCTTTGTTGCCTCAGTGTGCCAATCCTGTGTCTAGGGCTATGCCACAGCATAACGCCATCAGAGGGGAAAGACACGATGATGCTAGCACCCTGCTGTATGAGGAACCTGGGGCTTGGAGAGTCCGCCCCGTAATCCCAGGGTCAGTGGCAACCGGCTGTGCCCTGGAGGAGGGAGCACAACCAAACTCTTGCAGTTTAGAGCGGCTACCCAGTCTGGGCACCCCACACGAGTGCCAGTGCCAGCGGGGATAGAATCTCCAGGCGCCTGTCATGTGCGGAAGCCGTAGCAGGCTCCAGTACATGACATTGCCTTTGTATCGAGGGTAAACAAAGTGCCAGTTCGAAAAGGTGCAAACCAACACCTTGCAAGAGCTAAAAGGCCAGAGGGCACCAGACCAAGGGCAATAAAAAAAAAGGATTGGATGAGGCGAGATTCGAGATCAGATCCCTGGCTGTACCCTTTTCAGTTTAAAGTTCAAACCTCTACATTAATAGAAGCAAAAGTAAGCTTAGGAAGCCTGGCACATTGCCATGCTCTCAATGACATCTCAAAACACAAACCCTATAATTGCCAGATGATTCATTTTCCAAATGCGTCACAAAACATACATTCTTAATAAAATGATAAAAATGACTAAACAGTAGTACACATTTCAATAAAGCAGTTTATTTTTAATTCTAGTATTAAAAAGGCGCACAATTTGTTTGTAGGGGGAGACAGCATTAATTATCTAGGTGTTCCAAACATCAACACCTTGATCCATGTACAGACTACCTTCAGCTATCATGCAAAAAGGTGGCAGATGCCGCTCAACTACCAATCGTTGAGGCTAATTGTTTTCCAAAGCGAACAGTACAGTACAGTTACCTGAAGCAGAGCGTGGTACATCACTTTACGCTGTGCGCCATCAAGCAATTAAATTCATGCCCATCTGCAAGACGATGGATAACGCGACATACTCGGTATTGCAAAAAGCATGCAAATGATTAGTTCGTTTTTTGACTAGTGCAACACCATGGAGAGAGAAGGGGAGGTGCCGTTACTTTGTCTTGAAAAAAGAAATGCATATAATGGAGGATGCTGCTGAGACAAAGGATCTCGTATCATGGCAAAGGGTACATTGCGTGTTGGCTGATATTACAAATGCTGATGACAAGTACTGGAGGTGCCTGGAACTGCAATGCTTTAGTGCAAAGCATGTAGATTAGTCGTCCTCAGCCTTATTAACCCTCCAGCACTTGTTTGAGTTCAGTATGAAAAGATGCAACAATTTCACTAGTGCTCAGAGCAGTGTGAATGCAGTCTTTTGTTGCAACAGGCAACGGTGTACATTTATGCAGATTGTGGGGCTATCACTGGTCCATCTTGACAAATCATCAATAGCCCAATCAAGCCTCCTCTTCAAAAGGTTTCATGCTGTCGTTGGTGTTAATGTGAATGTTTTTCACCAAGATAAGGTATTTATCTTGCCCATCTTGATTAGCCCATGGCAAGATTATTCTGCACCAAATTGTTGTGTTTGAGATAACCATATTTCAGTCTACTTTGTGGTATATTTCTGGGATAGTTCCTTGAATGACTTCGAGGTACCGTTCTCTAATGGAGTCTTCGATTGTTCGCAACTAAGATGTGGGGGGTCTTCCATAATGGAGCACCTGGCATTTTGCGCATATTTGTCCCACTTTTCTTCACACATCGTTAATTATAAAACACCTGTCACAATCTATAAATTGATGGGCTGTTCCCTTAGGCTGCTCTACCTAGATTGCAGGCAGTGCTAGTTTTCCGTTTCCCTTTCCAGATGCACCCAATTCAGTGTCTTGCATGTGGTATTCTTTAGAGGTCTACTACTTTGCTCCAAGATGGCAGACTTCTTCTGTATACACAAAAAACCTCCCTTTCCTAACATGTGTTCACAACCTATTAACAACCTAGAATTAATTTTATTCTTTTTCCACACACAACTGGTATTCAACTGGTCAAGCGATTTACTAAAAATGTTATTCTTGGGATTAGGGCGTGCATTTTTCTAAGTGTATAGAGTAGGAAGGTTCAGAAAATACACGTGAAACAAGACAAAGGTGTGATTTAAAAAGTATTTATTCCTTGTTAAGTCTGGGACGGGGTTGGACCAAAGGTTCACCGGTACTAAGGGAACATCTGGGAAAAAACGAGTTCAACAGGGTTAAGAATGAGTCAACGCAAAGTGGTTTTTATTCATGCTGTATCCAGCTCCTTCAATCAAGCTTCAAAGAAAACATAGTTCACAAACCTAGTCTTGATGAAGTCCTAACCCCTCCCAGCTAACACTGTACTTAAACATAAAAGTTCCAATTCTTAGCCAGCAAGAGAGTTCACATGATATTATCCTACAAATGTCCAACCCTCATCCATAAATGAAACAGCAAAAGGTTCTCCTGTGTAGAGTCCTCCAGGTATTAGTCAATGTCTCAACCCTTCTTCAGTCTTCCTGCTTTCAAGATGCAAATGTAGGCCTCTTCTCAGTTTTCAGTACTTCAGACTTCAAGGTTAGGCCTCTCTTCAGCCTCCTATTTTCCAGGTTGTGCTGCAAAGCGTCTTCAGTGCCTTTCGCTGAAGAGTTGGATCTGCTGCCAACATCAGGCCCTAAGCAGTATTCAATAGGTCTCTCCCAGGACTTGTGATTATCAGCATTCAGGACAGGTTTTTTTTCCTCCTAGTTCTTAGCACTCAATGGATACGAGACCATTTTGATTCAGCATTTAGGACAGGTCTCTTTGGAACCTCTTGGCGAAAAGCCATCAATGTGCATGTCTCTCTCAGACCTACTGCTAATATTTGCACCCTTGTATCAAGGCCCAGTTGCATTGAAGGTCTCTCAACAAAGTGTCCACCTTCTACCAGTTGGCGGCCACCCGGTCTCAGCAGAAAGTAGCAAAGAACAAGATTATCTCCACCCAGTCTGCTGCCCTCACCCAGATTCCTTTAGAGCTGTGTGCATGTGTGCTGCTGCTTCTGATTGGATAGGGTTATGCATGTGTGCATTGCATCACACCTTATGATTGACGTTTCTCATAGTTCTCCTTAATTGAAAAGTAATGGAGTGATGGGCAACTTCACCACATTGGCTAATCCTTGTAAAATGTTTATTGGTCATTCCCCTTGCTTTAAGGGTGGGTCATCTTGCATTTCATATTGTGGATGATCTGGTTAGTCAGAAGGAGTCGTTGGACAAAAGGGTAGCATACTACACAAAGCTTATATTGAAACAGTAAGAAAAATACCTACCTTTCCCTATACTAGAAAGGTTTGCCCTACCTATCAGAACTAACCAGGGTACTCATCGTCCGAGTGGTTTGTCCAAAGCAAAAAGTCCATCCTCTGTCCAAAAAGCTATACTATTCTGACCCTACCACTAAGCAAAGGATTTAGCAAACAAAAAAGGCTCAGGAGAATGGCCCCCCTTCTCCTGGCCCAGCTGGCGCAGCCTCAGTGATTGATCTTCTTATAGTCTCTTGTAATAGTTCTGATTAGCCCTTGAAATTCCTCAAGGGAAGGGGGCTTCTTGGGTCTTAAGTGCTCAATGACTAATGGCTCTTAATGTCCAAAATGGTTCTTTCCTTAAGTGTTGTTCATATATTCTCTCTTCTTAGGACTTTCACAATCACTGTGACAAGGGGGGGATTTCTCCCGTACCACTTTTGGCTTTTCTTATGGTCTTCACAATTACTTTGGCGAGGGAGATTACTCTTCTAACACTTGTGAGCTTTAAGGTTTTAAAAATTCCCCGGACCACTCCCGGGTCTCCAGCCGCTCCAGTTAACCTCTGCCTCTGCTGGTGCACATCTGTGGTTCTTCCTGGGGTCACGGGCTGGCGTCTTTCTGGTAGACGCTTTCAGTGTTTCTCTTCCCAGCTTCTAATATCGTTCTGTGGCTCTGTGTAGCCCTTGGTTTGGCGGTTCCGGCGCCGTTTATGGACCACACGTTTCATGTCCTTGTGGTCATGCCACAGTCAGGATTATCCCAAGCTTCAAGTGAGTCGCCCCTTCGCCGGCTCCCGGATTGCTTCTCAGTCAGCTCCACGCCATCCCTTGGACTAATGACCAGCTTTCTTCCATGGATTTCTCTTCCCCAGGCTTGAGGTTCCTGAGCTCTGCTAGCTTGGCGCTGGCTTCTCTCTTCAGCCAGTCCTTCCTCTATGTTTATGCTGTGTTGCTTTTTCCTCCCCAGCAGAGGAGCAGAGTCCGTTCTTTGCTTCTAAGAGGTATTCTTTATGCCTCCTTGGACCAACTCTTCCCAGCACTGGCTATCTTCACTGAAGGAGTGGTCATTATTTCCCCTTCACTCTTCTTCTCAGTACTATTGGGATCCAACCTAATGCCATTCTTCCTGTCTCTTTTACACTTATCATACAAGAGCAAACAGTAGCTTCTTCAGGTTAGACTTCTTGTAGCATTGAGGGCAAGAGTCCCTGTCCCGAAGAGGTGAGTCTCACCCTGTGAGGTCCCGTTTACCGCCACAAAGAGGGAACGTTGCGTAGTGGGCTCACCTCCCTAGCCTCACAGGGAAGGGCTCTCCTCTGGAGAGAAGTGAAGAGATCCCGTGAATCGTCACAATGATTGCCACTTAGCCAAGTGCCACATCTCCCTGTGTTTTGGGTGCATTCTATGGGGGAGTAACAGTTTAAAGTCTTTTACAACATTTTTAATCCAACACCCTACTTCTAACATACGGTATGGTGTATATCGAATACAGGTGTTATGCTATTTAGCAAGGAGATGAGAATTACATATTAAGATTAAAAGATGAAGTGGTGTCTAGAGACAACCTCTGACTGTATTACATGGATGAGACGAACTGTAGTGTCAATTCATAATCCAACATGGAATCTAGCAGCCGTCTAGTGACTGTGATTTACTTTGTTTTGATCCCACAGGCTCCTTTCCAGACTGTTCCAGTCCTATGACACCAACGGCAAGGTGGTAACGTACTACTCCATCTACCGTTTTTTTATTTCTCACAAACTGGTTTTCCGACTTAGGAAATATACCAGCTTTTGAGGAAGCTTAGACTGTCCTGATGAATGTGGCTTTATCAAAGTTAGGCTATTGAAACCGGTCGGCGGTGTTTGTTACATCTAAAAAGGCACCAATTTGCCTATTTTTTAGCTTGAACAAACCGTTTTATATTGTCCTACTTCCTGTTAGTAAAAATAAGCCCTGCATGGGAAGCGGTGACTGTATTGTCTTTGTGTTGTTGGAATAGGAATGTATCCTCTTCCTGTATGTTTGTGTCATTTTAACCCTAGCAACCCAGGGTCAGTGTGACAATCAATGGGTTATTAAAGGATTGTCTATCCCATTAGATGCCACACGAGTTTTCTAAAAAGGAAGAAATGTATCCTTTTTACCTTCCCTGGTGTGCTGCTTCTTTTACTCAGTCTCTTCCGATTTCAATTAATCTGGAGGAGAGTGGTACTGGACATACAAGGCTGAATGTATTACACATCATAGAAGTTGGTAATTTAATTCTTATTCTGTCACTATTAGACAGGCGTTGTAACACCACAACCTAGTTAAGAGTGCACAGTAGGCAGGGATAGTACCTATTTTTCGCTCTATCCTTCTGTCTTCCGCCACAGCCTTGTTTCTCACTTTATTAATAATTAGAGTCCACACCACAGTTACTCTTGGGTTTGGTTTTACCAACAGGACCTCTCTTGGGTCTTTTTCGGCTGCTTATAGCCTATAACACAGATGTGTGTTGCCTACTCTTTTTGTGTGAACGTTATCTACTAAGGGCAATACCCTGTCAACTTTGTAGATTTTGCCCTATTGTTTGGTTATAAACAGTTTAAAGTCAGTCACATTACAGTCTTTCTTTTCCTGCAGGCAAGTGTGGAAAATCACTCAAGTAGACTGTGGACTTGGCAGGTTCGCACACTGATAGTATTTCTATTTATCCCTGGGCTTTGACCATGCATGTAGTGTGTGTCAGGGAAGTCATTGGTGAATTGTTACTGTATTTGAAAAGGGGTGGCAAGCTTGCACAATTACGCTCTATCCACCCTCTCATAGGCACATCAGCCAGTGGCCGGGCCACACCAGTCCCTTGCAGCTCAGCCCTCTAACAGGACAGAATAGGTAGTTCAACAAACTCAGACTGTAGCTTATCCTTGGTAGCACCATAATTTCTATCACATTAAGATTTTCCCAGAGCCCTAGCTTGAAGATGGACCAGCTCTCTATGAATTTTGAGATGTTTTGGAGGGGGAGGAGGGACTGGCTCAGAGGCACAATTATTTGTATTTGTTAAATATTATTCCCAGGTACTTAATGACTACAATCACAGTTTGGAGTTCGAAACAGCTGGAGTTCCAGTTTTTAGTGCCTTGAAACAGAGGAATTACTGTTGACTTATCAGAGTTTATCTTGTGCCAATCAATTTGCTATAGGTGCGCATTTTCTAAAAAAGATGTGTGACAGAACGGCATCCGGGTGTTGCATGAAAAGGAGAATTTCCTCTGCATGTAGCAAGCTTTTCACTTCTATGGCTGAACGTTGATCCTGTTAAAGTTCTCATTTGATTGAAGATTTGGTCACTGTTGGTTGATGCAGGTTTAATGCTTCAAGTTCTAATAAGAGGGGACATTGGGAATCCTTGCTTTGTTCCAAAGCAGATCTGAATCTCATATGATACCAAACTGCTTACAATAATTCTGTTGCTGGATATAGTGTAATTAATCTCTACGTGGTTTATACATTTTGCATGGAAGTTAATTTTTCCTAATGCATGGAGAAAGGCCCAGCTCACATTATACAAAGATTAATCTGCTTCAACACTCATAACTGCTACTGGAGTTTGTAATTACAGTACATTGTCAGGTACTGGGTCTTCCTCCCCCGAAAGCCTAATTGATCAGGATATAACAAAGCTGAACGTTCTGTTTCCCATTCTCTTCCCCAAGATTTTAAAGAGCATTTTCAGGTCAGTAATAATCCAGAATATTAGTCTTCCACTACCGGATTTTCCTGTGTCACTCCCTGTTGGCTTCTGGATCAAATTTCTGAGTGACTCCTTGGATGCATGACTGCAATAATTCTTTACGAGTTCATTATTGATATCGAGCAGAGGATGGGTGTCCGTTCTTGACTGAAATGTGCAAAGATCTTGATTAGGAGTCATCCTGGGAATTAACCTTTATGCATTATTATAATCACCTACTGTACTTCCTGCGAAATGATGGCAGAATGGGCTTCTTCTCTTTCCTGTGTCGATTGTATTGGTTAAACATTTTTAGAACTCTGCAGCACTTTATTATGCATTATTGTAGTCTTTAAAGGGTCAAAGAGGCCCACAATCACTATTTTTGACCAACTGTTTCCAAGGCTGCTCTCACAGTGTGATGTGCAATGTGTTTGCTCATTTCTTTCAGACGAGCTAGGAGGCAGCCACATGTCCCAGTGTCCTGACTCTTTAATAAGTAGTGAACAGAAATTAAACTCCACCTCCTGGCGAGAGGATGTGATTAATGGCTTCCGTTCATCAGTCACTCATGACTAATGCAAGCTAAGCACAATGCCAGTGCTTGCATTCTTGGGGCATAGTTTACTGTGCTTTTAGCATGATCAAAAGAAAACAGCCAGGGAATTATGGTTTGAAACCCATTTGGAGATGACAGCTCTGAATTGTTGCATAAATGAAAAAATTACACTGAGTTATATTTAATGTATTTTAATGTAACCCATTATTTCCTAAAAGCATGTGCGTTTATTAGATAAGAGACGATAATGGCAAATATAAACTTATAAGCCATCACTTCTAACAATAAAACTATCACATAAGCGATTAACATCTTGAGTAAGACATAATGAAAACATATTTTTTGTTTAAATGCATTGAAAACATTTCTCCTGTACTACACGCCTAGTCTATACACAGCGAAGACCCTTTGTATGCACATTGGAAAGAAAAACAGCGTCAAGCTAAATGGTTTCGTCTGCTATGAGCTCCACCGCCATCTGTTTCTGTTTCCTACGAGATCGGGTCTGCAGCCATCGGTTTCCCTCTCCTACAAGCTCTCTCCAGCCCTCCCGACTCCAATGCCGCTTGCACCGGTTGAACGGGACTGCTCAGTTTGTGTGCGTGTTTTTTTTATTCTTGGCCAGGCCTAAATACAAGTTGCTAACAAAAATAGCAGCCAGTAAGTCTGAACATCTAAATGTCCATTCTTAACAGTCAGTAGGTCACATGTCCCCCCTCTATCAGCGGTAAGATCTTTGCAAATTCAACTGTTGAGGTCTCACTCCATGTTGTCTGCAAAGACTTGTTAGAATTTCAGCCCTTCAAGGAGATTTCCTATACATTGGATTTCTGTAAATTCCCCTTTTGCACTGTAGATTCAAATAAAGGGGCAGTTAGTAATGTATTAAATCACACTGTCGAAACCAGGGGGCAGAGGGGGCTGTAGGCCTGGCTCTTTTGGTTGGAGCCCTGGATAGAAGCTCAGGGGCTACAACCGAAAGGCTAGCTGGACCCACTCCTCCCCCCTCCACCCCCGACAGTCCCAACATTAGTATAGCCCCATATCTTTTCCAGACCTAGAAACACCCCTGCTTCACAGTCTGACAATGGACCATTTTGCTGCCAGCAAAAGTTTAAATGTCAGCTCCAGATCTCGTGCGTTCCCTTGTCCTCCGTTGAAGCCCTGTTAACCAAGTAACACGAATCTGGGGTCGTCTGGTACTGCATGTCCTGTGATGTCTCTTATCACCGACCTTCCTTCTAGCCAGAAATCTGAGCTCCAGGCATGTCCACCATATATGTAACAATGTCCCCCTCTCCAGCACCGTGGATCAATCATCGGGTCCATTTGAGTTTATCCCTCTTGGGATTGAAACCATCAAAATAGTATTTTAGATTGAACCTCTAGGGCCTGTACACGCGATGAGGTTTTGTGAATTCTTCTGCACACTAGTTCCTACTCTCTCTCTTGCGACTGCCTCCCTATTTCTTTCTCCCATGGTTTCATGTACTCTAAGGACTTCCCCCGCGAGAGTCCAGATAGTTCCTTATAAATTGCTGATAGTAACCTCTTCGAGGATGTCGGCCTTTGCATAGTTTTTGCCATGGTCGTTAATCCCATGAGGCCCTCTCTTTGATGACCAGGTGCAGTAGTCAATGCTGCAACTGTAATTAGGTCAACCTATCCTACTCGCTAATTCCAAAGTCTGCTTTACATTTCACAAAGCTTTATAGCTCACCCCTTTCAAACATGTCTCCCATCCTAGTACACCGACTTTTTTCATGCCTGAAAGGCCATGCATACTGTTAAAAAAATGTGTGTTTCCAAACAAGGGTGTCGCAGACGATGGAATCGATGTGACCCCAGGTATACAGCCTATCCAACTACACCGTCCCAAGAACAACAACAGAGGAGACGGAAACCACATGGTGCGGACCGGGCACAACATGGGTGGCCATCTGGATGGCATTGCGCAGATGCAGGTGACCAGATTCGGCCTTCCGGAGCGCATTGTGTAATGTGCATGCCTGGTTCACGGCCGATGCTGAGCCAAGCCTCGTTTCCAACCCGAGGCGTATATCTGCAGCTTTCTAAGAAGGGACCTTGCGTCTCAATCTTTCTCAATTGGACCGATGCAGTTTCTTTCCTTGACCCTGTTCCTTTTGCCTAGAATTATGCTCTTTGCCAGTTTTCTTCCTGCTTCTCCCTTCTCTACCTTGGCTGCTAACTTACTCCACGCCTTACCCTGTGCCTCACTCGGTCTTATCTTGAGGTCTCTTTCAATCTCCTGGTCCACCAGTCCACTAGCTATTCTGCTCCTGCCACTCAGCCTCGAAGAAAGCCTTTTTCATCAGCCTTTGTTGCCATAAGACTGTACCGCTCAGCGACGTCTCATTGTCCTTACCCCCACACTCCAATGGTGGGCAGCCAACTGATTGGTGGAGTAGGGAGCTGGCTAGATCCTTTCCCTAGTGTTCATATCTAGGGTCGTTTGTGGTTCGCTTTCTGCACACACCATTGTAGCCCTGGACCGTGACCCGTCCTCAACTCACGCTCGCATCACTCAGCAGCAAACAGGTACCAAGCAGTAATGGGATGTTCTCCTTGACAGTACCCTCAACTGAGAGGTCCTGAAGTAGTTCAAGACCGGCATCCTCAGAATCCCCCCGCTTTTCCCTCGCCCTCAGTAACATCCTTCTATTGACCCAAGCCGCCTTTTTGCCCCATATAAATTTGATAAAGATATTTTCTATCCTTTTTAGGGTCCCTCAAGGCGTTGTGATCAAGAAAGCCTGAAAGAGATACAACAGCCTGAGCAGCACATTCATTTTCATCATGGCTATGTACCCTAACCATGTAATATATAGTTTTTTCCACTTACTGAGCACATAGCAGAGCTAGGTTGGCTGCAAGGTCGATTCCTAAGTACTTGATTTATTTCTTCATCCAGTGAAAGGGAAATCTTTGCCTCAGGGTCTCCATCTCTTCCTTTGTGAGGGAGAAATTAGGAATCTCCAGTTTGTTCATGTTGTCCCAGAGACCTTACCAACATTTACAATGTATTCCCTAGTGTGAAGAAGTGATACCTCGGAATCCCCGATCATCATAATCCTATTGTCTGCAAACAAGCACACTTTATGCATTTCGCCTCCCCACTCGATTCCCCCAATCCCTTTGTTTTACCTTATAAGTGGTGCAAACTGTTCTATCACCATGGCAAAAAAGTGATGAAAGTGGGCAACCTTGTTTTATCCCTCTCTTATGCTTCAATGGCTCTCTAAGCCCTCCATGGACTCTTACCCAGGCTCTAGGTTGCTTGTAACTAGCCATTATCATTCTTGCCATTTACGGCCCAAAACCAAATCTTTTCAGCACTTCTAACAGGAAACTCTAATTAACCCTGTCGAAGGCATTTTCGGCATTGTGAGAAACCCAAAGGCGTCTCCCTAACTGGTACCCGGGGGATCCGTCATACAGGTGGCCAGTATACGGCCATCTCTATTGGATCCAGTTCCTGGGTGTGGACCAGTGAGGGAGGTCCTTGGGGAATGGGGTTGGGAAACCGACGGCTGAGACGCGGTATGCCCCTTCTTTCTGACACAAACACTTTCGAACAACTCAAAAGACAATGGACTAACACCAGAGCCATTTACCTGACATGTCCCAATACAAGGGTGAGGCAAAGTCAGGCAATTGACCAGAATCACAAACACCTGACGGCCCTTTCCCTTCCACAAAGGGATAAAAGGTGGGGCACAAGAGCACAGGGGGAGCAAGGGAGACTGCAAAATGTAAGAGCTAACTCAGTACGACAGTTCAAGAGGAGGAGAAAAACAGTGCATATCGAGAGGGTGACAAGGATAGAAGCGACCTTGCCCTTTCCGACCAAGGCCTGTGAAACCTCTGCAGATGGAATCATAAGACCGCGAACAATAGCCAGCATGTGGTGCAGCAGATGTCAATGGTACAGGAGACCCTCCTCCACGGATTACCAAGCCCGGTAGAGACGCTAGTCTCTATGGCACCAACCTTGACTCCAAAGAGGAAGAAAACCAAGCGGTTCATCACAGCCGGTGTGTCGATAAGAAACCGAACTGCGTTGAACGAAAAGTAGCATACGACTAATTTTAACTGTGAAAGGCTTAAAAAGCAATTTGGAAAAAAGGGGAAAACCAGCAACAGAGGAGTCCTGCACCAAGTGGGTGCTCACGCAGGAAACTCTGGGCGATTACCCAAAGGTATAAACTACCGTAACCAGAAGGCCTTGAGAAAAGTCGAGAAGCAGTCAAAGTGGTCATAAAGGGGTCTTGTAAAATCCTCTGTACAGTCGAAAGTATTTGACCAACAGATGATTGTGAAGCAGGGGGAAATGAATCCCGCTTGGTGAAAGTAGCGAATGAACAGTGTGTTGAAAAGGTTGGCAAGCGTGAACCCGGCAGAGGGATGCTAACATGAAGGCGTGAAGCCTGAAGTCCCATGAATAGTGTGTTGACAGTAGTGAACCTGACCAAGGGATGTCCACAGTGAATTGTCTGAGGAGACATTAAGATTTGTGAATGCAAGGAGAGTTGTAAGACCAGAGGAAGTGGATTGTCCCCCTTGGCATTGGATCCGAGCCTGACCGAGGGAGATCCAGGGGTAAAAAGTTATTACCCAAAGTCTATTTGGAAAGGAACATTTTGGTTGTCTGTTTTGTTGAATACATCAGGCCCTCAAAGCCAAGAGACTTTTTATTGAAATTGAAAAGAGACTTAACCATGGAAGAACCTGATAGCTGGAACAGAACTGCCGGCTCGTGCTGGGAAAGCTTACATGTGTGCTGTGCTAAGGAGATCCACCTTGTCCGGTGCTCAAAACGTGGGGAAGGGAGACCCCTGGCAATCACATCCTGACTTATTATTTGTGAACACTTCTTACTTTATTGAAAACCTTATCCCACACTCTTTCTGTAATTAGTTGTAAGGATTAGGCAATATTTTTTTAGTATAGGCCTTTTATTTTGACAAGACGCCACAAGGACAGCCTTATTTTTCATTTGATGGTCGAAGCTTGCTCACATCTTAGATTTAGGTTAGGCGTTTTGCCACCCTACATTTACGGTTTAATAAACACCCTTGAACTGTGATCACTTGCGCCTGTCTTTACTGTTGCCACCATGAGTTCCTTACAGCATCTAATATTAGTACTAGGGCTCTAGTTTTTCATTGGCATGCCTTGCCAATGATATGCAAGACATGCCCCATATCATCAAAGGTATTCCAGTTTGGAATAAAAACCTGCCTGGTCCAGGTCTATTAATCCCAGTAGGGATCCCTCTACTCATTTGGCTTGTATAGGTTTTGACATCCATATTGATTAGAGAAATAGGTACATATGAGGAGCATAGGTGGGTGTCTTTTCCCAGCTTGGGGATGAGAGTGATATGGGACTCTTTCATTGGGACAGTCAGCTACCCTGTTTCTCTAATATAATTAAAAAGCTTCTGAAGCTTAGGTACTATTGTTGCAGCACATTTCTTATAAAAACCTGCCTTGAACCCTGGTCTCTTATTTAATTTTAATCTTTTAATGGCCTTGCTCATTTCCTTCCTGGAGATAGGAAGCTCCATGGAGTCCCTTAGCGCCTCTGTCAATTTCTCAATAGGAGCTATATCTACATAGGCAGCTCGGCGGTCTGTGGAGGGGGGTGCTCTGCTGAATACAGCATTACATAAAACTATTCAAACATTTTCCTGTTGTCTTCCCCCGTCCCTGCCAAGCACATGTCTGCCTTTCTAAGGAAATGGATAAATGCTTTGTGCCTCTGCTCACGCAGTTGTCACGCCAGCACACCCCCGCACGTATGACCGTGTACAGAAAAATCAGTGCTTCGCACTTATTAGTGTGGCTTCTGCACTCCCTATTGTCAGTGTGTTAAATTGTCCCCTCGCCATCGCTAGCTTCCTATACGAGCCTGTTTCCTTGTGCTCTTTTTCCAACTTTGCTACCTCTCCCCTTAGGTCCCCATCATTAGCCAGCCGCCTATGCCAATTTTAGCCTGGCAATTCCACGCATTTACCCCTGACCACTTATTTCATCACTTCCCATGTAGTTTCTCATGAGGTATCTGCCAGGTTATTCATCATAAAGAAATTGTCAATTGTCTCTTCTAGCTCTTCCTGTACAGAGTTTCACTAAGGATGTATTCCTCCAGTTTAAACCCTATGCCCCTCTTGTTTTTCCTGTCTTCGTTTATCATTATCCACAAAGGGGTGTTGTCTGAAAGCGAGAAAACTTCAACTCAGATTCCCTCGTCCCCCCCACACAGTTCCTGCGTGCACAAAATATGATCAATCCTAGAATAGGACTTGTATATGTGGGAGTAATGAGAGTAGTCCATGTCATTTCGATTCATTGTTCTCCATGCAGCCACTAACCCCATTCTGGATATTTTCTGCTCGAGTTTAGCTGAATACGCCCCTCACCCCTGTGTCCGTTCCCATCCAGTGCGGGCCTAGCTTCAAATACTAAGTTGGATTCCCCAGCTGCTAAAAGTTCCTCCTTCCCTTTTTTCTCCAGGAAAAACAAGCATTCCTTCCGAAAATATTCCTGCCCCCGTCTGGGTGCGTACACACTACCATAATCATAATATCTCACTCCCTCACCCTGCCTATCACCATGTGGTCCAGTTTCAACGACAGCATCCTTAAGGGCGAGTTCTTATGTACAAGGGTAGATTTCCCCAGCCTCTTCTCATTGATATTCGTTTTAGGTGCTGTGACGAATCTAGTAACATCGTCACCGATTCCGTGGAGGGAAGGTTTTCTTACATAGCCAGGGAAAGGAAGAAGCTACCGAATTCTGACCCTGGGGACGGCCATCTGTGGGAGGACCACGTACGGGAGTTCAAACTCCACGGAGACAGAAAAATACAGAATCAGAATAATGCTTCAGCTGTAATTCTTAAATGACACCCATGTACCTTTGCAACATTCCTGCGTGGCCTAGTGTGATGTAGATAGAGAATTCATGGGTTCTCATGGCCAAGAATATTTTTTACCCTCTGCCCCCCGCCCTTGTATAGTACTGAGCTGACGAAGAGGGATGGAATAATGAGGATGACCAGAAGCGGTAAGATAACACTGCGTTCTGGTCTTTTGAAAATGCTAACCAATGCCAGGACATTTAAAACTGATACAGCTGAATAAAACAGGAGAGCGAGAACGAGACTGCTGGTGAATCCAACTTATTCTGATTCTGGTTGGGACACCAGAGGTGAGCAGACGCAGCATAGAGGCTGGGAACGGCGTGCAAAGAAACCAAGCAGAGAGGTTTGCCGCATTCTTGCCACGGGCAGCTGGAGCTGCCAAAAGCTGAGGAAGGCAAATTGGGAATGAAGCGGCTAATGGCACGCACTCTCAGTCAGCGGGGCGAGAGCAAAGACAACAGTGAGATATGAGAAACGCCGAAGCCCAGTGAATGCGTATGGGACACTAGGGCGTTTCAGGATGAATGCTGCATACTGTTGACACCGCAAGAGACCCTAATTAAAGGAATTGCAATAGTTACTACGAATACGAACACTGTTAAGAAAGGGTCAGTAACCCAGAACTTGGAAAAGCATTTTTTCCTCGATGCAAGAGAGTGCATGGAGAAGGGAAAAGTCCTGGCAGGATAGTGAACCAGGCAAACAGTGAGTCTGGGCCTCACACCCATAAGAGGATATAAAAAGCCCTGGCAGGAAATTAAACCAGGCAGTGTGCGAGTCTGGGACCTACACCCAAGTGTGATACCCTGGCAGGAGAGTAAACCAATGGGAAGAAGAGAAGTGAGAAGATTCAGGGGTAACAACTCTGTCTTGAAATTGTAAAACAGTGGCCATCAATACAAAAGGAGGGTACACCAGGGGTAGGAAAAGGATTGAGAAAGCTTAGGAGTCAGAACTCGTCCTTGAAATTGTATAACAGTGACAATCAAAGGAAAAGGGAAGAACCATACTCCTTTAAGGATAACGGAGATCCAGAGAGTAAGAGATTGAAACATTCAAAAGAACTGTGTGCTTAAGGGAGACTGAAGGGAGGAGTCGGCCCCCTTGAAACTGTGAAGTAAAACATTGCATGAAAGGAGAAACGCAGGGAAGAGTCGTCCCTCTGTGAAGCAGTGAAACATTATTAACTCTTTCCTAAAGCACTGAATAGACAGTGGAAGACCTGAAGAAACCTAGGGGAAGGGAGGACCCCTTTTCCTGGTGGAACTTTATTCCTTTTCTTTTCTGCGCCTTAGAACTTTATATTTTGGAAGTTTGAAAGAAATATATAAGCGTATAGCTTACCAAAATCCACGAGTTGCACGTTATATTGAGTTTAGCGTGTAAGTGTCAGTTTAGGGTTTTTGGACACAGGATGCTTTTTGGTTTAACATCCTGACAGAGACAGCCCTTAGTTTTGTTGATGCAGGGAAACCTCTCTTAGGATTAGGGGTAGATAGGATTTCTCCAAACCCCTTTTTCTTTTGTGATAAATAAAAGTCTATGACCAAAAACATAACGTCACTGTGTCCGACTCTTACTCTTGAACCATTACAGTGCATTTCTGGAGCAGTACTGCGCGTCAATCCCTCTTACCCTGCCGTTCTTGTGCGGGGAAGTAAGCCCCTTACAATAAGTGACCATATTTTGAACATTCTTATTCCATTTAGGGTTACTCTTCCTAGTGCGTTCTCCCAGTCTATTGCCAACTTGTTGCTGCCCTCCGGCTTCCGCTAACCCTCCTCCACACTGCTACATCCCATCCCCCAAATTAATCAGAGTGACCACTCAGCTTTTCCCAATATAACCACTCCATCTCCATTTGCCAAACAAACACCCACTTTGGCTCCCTCCACCCCATGCCGAACATCGCCCCAGACTCATATTTTCCCATTCTTCTAATACCAACTCTGAATATTATGTTCTCCACACATCCTTTCATCGTCTTTGCGACTCGCTTCTCTTCAGCTGTCGCCCGCCATTCATATTCCATGTGCTGCTGCATCTTCTGGGCTCTCTTGATGTATGGTTGAAGGATTCCTTTTGGACGCTCTTTCTGTATTGATGAGGCTCCTTCTTTGTCCACCAGTGCCATCCTCCAGCAATCCAACAACTACAGCCTTGTCCATATGAGTAAACTGAACCCAAATGGAAAGGATCCACTTGTAGCAAATCCTCTTCTTCATCTCTGTGGGATATCAACCCCTGCGTGCCGACGTGACCGTTGCCAAAAACTGAAACACCGAAATGACACCGTTCTTGAAGGCAATCCTCGGGGTTGTCCTCGCTGCCGCCAGAATGCTTTCCTTGGTCTGAAAATCATGGACTAACTAAAGTGTTGTAGGGAGGATTCCAAGATAAGTCTGGTGAGCGCCGGACCCTCCTCCGCCTCAGCTATGGAGTTGCCTGCTGCCTCCAACTTTATGCCTTGTTCCTTCCTCCACTGTCATTCTGGATCTGAAGGCACCTAAAGCAGGGATTTGATGTCCTTGGGACCAGCCAGTGATTTATTTCCCCTTCTTTCCCGTCATGGAGAGCTCCTGCTAGCCAAAGTGTCTTCTCCGGTGTGTGCACTCCAAAACCGCTTTCCTGATGGGCTTCCTTCTCCACCTATGTGTACCCCTCTTGCCTTGGCTGCTTTCTTTGCCTTCGTGGTTCTCTTCCTAAACTTGTCTTGCCAGGGATGCCATGCCTTAAGGGCCTGTCTAGTCTCCCTGCCTCTGTTCTCACCCTTTTTGCTGCAGAACAGCACTGCAGCATGCCCTCACAGAGCCTGCAGCGATCCTCCTGTGCTGCTCCACCGAGGCTGCTACGGTGATCAGGGCCTGTTTTGCCTACTTCATTTACTCCCGGGTTGCTTCAGGGGGACAACATGCCCCAGAGCTCCTCCCTGCAGTGCCTCGGTTGTTCTTCTGTCCATTCTTGGGACCCCAGGGGGTCCAGAAACTGCCACCTTCCCACCTTTGCGGCACTCATTTCTTTAGCTCCCCTCTAGGCCCCTGGGAGCTCCCTCACTTGAGCCAGCTTGCGGAAGCGCCACAGCCTCGTTCTCTCCTCAGTCGGGTGCTCTGGCCCCCATCTAAGCGTGGTTCCAGGTTCTCCCTGTGGGCATACATGCCCTATTCTCCAGTTTCAAGCTCCTGTAAGTCTGGAGCCTCACCATTTGCCTCTTCCAGTTCTAGGGCTTGGCACACCGCTGTGCTTCCTCTCAACACAACGCAGCAGTACAACACCATTTTGCACGCTCAGTGTCTTGCTCTCCCCTCCATCTGAAGCGCTTCAGCTGCCCATCCCCAGCTGCTTTGCAGTCTACGGGGTGCAGAAACTTTCTGCTTTATATCCTGCTTTTCGCAAAGTTCTAATGTGTTATTCAACTGGAGATATCTGCTTCATGGGGTGAACAAGAGACAGAGCCCGTGCGACTTTAAGGGAAAACTTGTTGAGTTGAAGTTTACCATTTTAACCTGCAGGGTGCGATCATGAAGGTAGTTTGTGATCCACTTTAATCCATGTATTCCTATCTGACCCTTAACAGCCCCTTGGGATACAGTGGCTTTAATTTCCATATGTGCTGCAGCAAATAAATATTGAGGGACAGCTCTGCACATTTTGCAGAATTTGTGCATAATTAAAATTGATAGGTAACTACAAAACCTCTAGAAATCCTTTGCTTATGTTTTTATGGTTCCATGTGATGTTACTGGAAACATTAATGCCGAAGTGTTTCAGCGACACTTTTGTACTGAAAAAATTACTGATTTTTTCTTCTTTTTGGGGTGGAGGGGTCCCCCCAAATCCCCCGCTTACTAAAGCTCTTTGTACCACCCTAACAACCCTTCTACCCATTTCGCCAACACTTACCCCGCCCACATATATATTTTTAAAAAACGTTTAATCTTTTTTTCCGGTAAAAATGTTTTCCTTGTAAACTTTTGGTATTACCCATTCGGTAACATCCTTGGATGACGTTTTTATTGTTCCTCTTGATTAAAAACAAGGTCTTGATTTAATTGATGAGTGGAGCTTCAGAACACGAAGCTTGTGAGCGTCAGATATCCAAAAGTGACACTGATTTGTGCTTAAGACTAATTAAAATGAGCGGCCCATTAGTGAAATTCCAGATGTTGCAACTTTTAGGGACATTTATGAAATTGTGCAGCACATTTTAAAATGACATTTTCAGTGGAAATCGCTATAAACTGGATAGTCTGCTTTTAATCTTATTATTAATATCTTCTGTTTGACAAACAAGCAGACGATAGATCAAGGAATACTAGGGCTGTTGGCAAGTTGTGTGCTTTTATCATATTTTCTTTCATGAAAAGGAGATTTGTTTTCATACTCCTGTTTGAGAAAAAAAAACAGATTGGTTCTCTCAGAGATTAGGTGGGTTTCTTCACTGAGGAAGAGCAGTTGGGTTGCAGTTACTTTTTCAAGGATTGTAGCAATGCAAGGAATGGTACAGAATGGTCAATAGTTGTCAGGTATCTCTGGGTCTACACTCAGCCTTTAGTGATGTCTGGATACTGCCCGACGATAGTGATGCATTACAAAGTTTGGTCAGTGGTTCTACCAAGTTAGCTACATTTTCCTTGACCAAGGTAGCTGTAGATAGGTCTGATTGTTCAGCTGCTGTGTTTAGTTTCTCTGTGATATCAATAAGCTCTTCAATTGTAATGGATTTGAATTCTATAAGCATCAGTGGATGGCCCAATTTATGGTGGCTGCTCTATTGGGTCATTTCGGGTGATGAATGCTAGCTTGAATTTTGGCAGAACCGAGTAGTCTCGGAGACTGCAATCTAAAATTAGCAGAAGCCAGTCAGGAGTGGAAGTCAGATTTACCCCAATTCCAAGAGTGGAGAACTCCCAATTCAAGTGAGGAGGAGGAAGATGCAGAATCCCCACACATGCATTTTGGAGGGTATTGAATGGGTATTCCCCTCCAACCTGTGACATCTTGGGTGTACCGGAGGCCGCGTGGGTGGAGTTCATCTCCAGCACCCTTAGAGTTGGTGAAACGCCATTACCTGAATTGGTCCTACTAGCGGTAAGATGGTAACATAGTGAGGATTATCGCCGGTAGTGAATCTTTGAGGGTTCCTGGCCCTGATGGCATTTGCAGCACTTTGATTAATATATATGCTGAACGCTGGGCTATTACGTTGGACTGGCTCATCCATTGGATTGCCAACTTCCAACTTGTTCCCTGTTCCTGGAGAGACAGCATTATGGTCCTCTCTGGAAGAGGGGCATTCGCCTTAATCTTGGAAATGATTGCCTCCTAGCCATGCTGGATGCTTCATGTAAAATCTTTGCTCATCTCCTGTTCAGTAAACTACAGACATGGGCAGAAGCTTCCAAGCTTATTCTGTTAAATCAGTCGGGCTTCCAGAGGGGTCTGAGCACTGCAACCAATTGCCTTGTCTTGTTGACTGTTATCCAACAGGCATGGCTTATTAGACAATGCCCCATTTGCGCAGCGTTCATTGATTACACGCTGCCTTTGACTCAGTCAATAGGAACAAGCTATGGCGGAAGCTGTCTGATGGGAACATTCTGGCAGAATTACGCTCCATGATTATTTCTCTTCATACGAACACTAGTGTTAAAGTTAGGTTGGACCAATCGGGCAGGACATATTCCTGGATTCCCACGGATCATGGGTTTAAACATGGGTCTTCTCTAGCGCCTCTCGTGTTTAATTTGAATAATCCTACATCAATTGCCCTGAAACTGGGAAATGTCCCCTTACAGTGGATGGGTTACGCAGAGATCGTCCTGCTGGACCTAACTCCGTCCGGCTTACAGGCATCAATTCATCTGATAAAGAAGGTTTCGGATATTCACTCCCTTGCAATTAACATCAATAAAACAAAGGTAATGGTATTCCTTCCTTTAAGACGGAAAAAGACCATTGTTCCTTGGCACCTCGATGGAAATCGACTCCAGGTAGTCAAAGAATATGAATACCTGGGAATATTCTTTGATAGACAAAGTGGCATGCCACTTGGACTATGTTAAATTAAAGCGTTCACAGATAGTTGGGAGCCTTGGGAAACAAGCCGGTACTGGGCAAGGGGGAGGGGGATACTCTGTTGGAATTTTGGTGCAACTATACCTGGCCAAAATCCTCCCAGTTATTATGTAAAAGGCCGAATGTTGGTTCATTGGTAATCTTACGGGGTGGCCAAACTGGAGGTTTCATTGCTTAAGAGATTATTTCGCCTTCCGACACGGACTACGGTAGCTGGAGTTTTACTTGAATTAGGTATCGACTCCTGCTTGGCTAAGTTCCAGGTGACTTGTCTAACTATCTACTGGAAATTTACCAATGCTCAGGCTGGCACCCTGAATTTTGTTTTAATCAGGGAGGTGAGTTCATAAGGTCTCCCCAAAGATAAGTTTGGATCTTTAAGGGTGAGTTTTTGAGGAGTTAAGACCCTATGTTTGCAGATCAAACATTTTGTATTGGGCACCATCTTAAGCCTCTGTCCCAATAAAACCCTAGTCCTCTGTAAGTTTTTTCAATAACCAATTAGAGACAGCTAAACCAGCTGCAAATCCTTGAGTGAATTGAGGTCAAAGGCAGCCATTGCAGCCGGGTTGCCTTCTGCCATTCGTGAGGAGGCAGTATAGGCTCTGATAATGGGAGGGAAAGGAGTAGTTTCTTACCTGTAACTCCATTTCTCCAGTTGGTATCTTTCATGGATTCACATGCTTTGAATATCCCCCGTCGTCAGGCTGGGAACCTCGGTCCCTTTTAAAATAGTGTTTTCCTTTGGAAAACCTCAACACTTTAGTGTCCTATCGATGTCTCCTTTTGGGTGCTTACCTATAAACCAATAGGACGTAGGGTATAAATAGACCCGCCCACGTGGCTTCCCTTCAGATTTTAACCTCCAAAGTAGAGGAACCAAATAGGTTTGCATGCAGGGGAGGCCGGCGGGCGCATGTGAATCCAAGAAAGATACCAACGCTGGAGAAATGGAGTTACAGGTAAGAAACTACTCCCTTCTCCAGCATTGGATCTTTCATGGATTCACATGCTTTGAATAAAATTACATAGCAGTAGCCATCATGCATGGAGGCGTGTAATACAAACCAATACAATAGGAAAGCAAACACAAAACCAGCAAAGAAGACATTAGCAGTGGTAACATTGAAACAGATACCCCAAGGCTGTGGGGCTTACCTTATTGAAACAGGCGTTGCAGGACTGCACGTCCCATCTGCACATCTGCACCATGCTGCTGTTCCAGGCAATAATGCTGAGTAAAGGTATGCGGCACCGACCAGGAGGCCACCTGGCAAATGTCCAATAGCGGAATCCCCAACAATAATGCCGCCGAAGAATCGCTGGATCTCGTCGAGTGCGCCTTCGCGCGCCTCTCCAAAGGCTTTCCCGCCATAGAGTGACAGAAGGAGATAGCCAATGAGACCCAGCAAGATAGTCCTTGTTTGGAGATTGCCCTTCCCTTGACGGAGGGTCCATAAGCTACAAACTGTTGTTTTGACAGTTTGAATTCCTGAGTACGACTCAGATAAAATTTCAATGCTCTTTTCACATCCAGCGTATGCAGCGCCTTTTCTGCCGATGAGCAAGCAGAAGTGAAGAATGATGGAACTTTCTTCCATCGTGAACTTTCTTCACGATGGAAGAACGTTTATGAAACGTGGTTGGCACTTCTGGAATAAAGTGCGGGTTAGTGGCCAACACCACCTTGTCCTTGAAGAAACGCAAGTACGGAGGATCAATCACTAGGGCCTGCAATTCAGATATTCTTCTTGCTGAAGTAATGGCCACTAAAAACGCCACTTTCCACGACAAGAACTGCAGGGGCGTCGACGACATAGGTTCAAATGGGGATTTCATCAGGCCTGACAGCACCAGATTGAGGCTCCAACAAGGAGGGAATTTCTTGGCTGGAGGAAAAGTCAGAAACAATCCTTTTAGAAAATGTTTGACCAGACGATCACTAAACAGAAGGGTAGCATGCCTCTTCCGAGTGAATCTAGAAATGCCCGCCAGGCGTATGTTTATGGAGAACGCCAAACAATCCTTTGTCAAGAGCAACAAGTAGGGTAGAATTTGCTCTGGTGAAATGTTCAAAGGGTCCATCCCAGGATGGCCCTTACACCACACACAAAACCTTTTCCACTTGCATGCAAAGGAGACATTCGTGGACTGAGCTCTAGCCGTCTCCAAAATGCAGCGACAGTCATTAGAAATGTTCAGTAGGCCAAACTCGGAGAAATCAGGAGCCAAACCCGTCAGGCTGAGAGAGCCTGGATCGTGGTGCCAGACTGCGCCCTTGTCCTGAAACAGAAGGTCCGGCGTCACTTGCAAACGAAACGGTTCCGCTATGGATAGATGGAGTAGGTCTGAGAACCACGGCTGCCTGGCCCAGTACGGGGCCACCAGGATCACATGGCATGGGTATTTCTGAATCCACTGGAGGGTCCACAGAATGAGTGGAAATGGAGGGAATGTGTACGCGAACCTGCCCGTCCAGGGGAACGAGAACGCATCCCCCAGAGACCCGGGCTGAGGCCACCTGCTGGCAAACTCCTTGCACTTTCTGTTCTCTCGATCCAATGAAGGACTACCCCATTTTCGAAAAATGCTCGACACCTGTTGTTCCTTCAGCTGCCATTCGTGGAGTTGGTTTATTTCTCTGCTGAGCAAGTCCACCTGCACATTCATCACCCCCGGCAGATGAAACGCCACAATATTGATGTATTGTCCCAGGGCCCAATGCCAAAGTTCCTGAGCCTCTCTCTTGAGAGCACCCTGGAATGAGTGCCCCCCTGCTTCCTGAGGTAAAACATTGTGGTGGTATTGTCTGTCAACACCCTCACCACAGAGCCGCGTATGCGAGGCAGAAACAATTTTAGAGCCCAGTGAAGCGCTCTCAGTTCCAGCACATTGATGTGAAGACTCGATTCGACCGGAGACCCAGACCTTGAACCTGGAAGTTCCCCAGATGCACTCCCCACCCTGTCTGAGAGGCATCGTCACAATTTTTGCTTAAAACTCCAGCTCCAGCAATGGCACTCCTCGATCCAGATTGTCCGAGAGCTGCCACGATCGAAGAGCATCCCGTAAGTCGCTGTTGACCACCAACTTGTCGGACCACGATCCGCGAATCTGAGCCCACCAGTCCACCAGAAACTCCTGCACCGGCCTCATGAAGAGACGACAGTTCTTCACCAACGGAATGCATGACGCCATGACTCCCAACAGCGACATGTACTTTCTGACCGACACTCTCGTTCCAACTTTCCACTCTGCCGCTTTCTGCTTGAGTTTTTGAATTCTTTCGACTGAGGGCTTCACCAGGCCTAACTGAGTTTGAAATTCTGCGCCCAGAAATACCAAGCTCCTGGAGGGAGATAGACATGACTTTGCGAAGTTGACGGCGAAGCCTAGTCGTTGCAACAGCGGCATGGTAACGTTGAGACTTGCCTGCGTCGCCACCGACGATGAGCCGTGTATCAGCCAGTCGTCCAGGTAAGGGTAGACGTGATGACCTTCTCGTCTGAGCCACGCCGCCACCGGCGCTAAACATTTCGTAAATGTCCTGGGGGACGATGTTAGACCGAACGGGAGCACTCGGAACTGGTAATGATCTTGACCCACTACAAATCTCAGGAATTTTCGGTGCCGTCGACGCATGGGTATGTGGAAATATGCGTCTTGCAAATCCAACAACACCAGAAATTCCCCCGGCTGTACCGACCGAATGACTTCTTGAAGTGTGAGCATCTTGAACTTCAGGCGTTGCAGAGTTTTGTACAGCGCCCGAAGGTCCAGAATGGGTCGCCACTTGCCGTTGGGTTTCTTCACCACGAACTAACGGGAGTAAACCCCTTGACCTCTTTCGGCCACTGGAACCAATTCTATACCCCCTTTCTGTAGCATAAGTACAACCTCCTGCTGCAAGATGTGAAGATGAGGTTGCATAGAATACACGGGAGCAATGGGAACCAGTGAGCCCTTGAATTCCAGGGAGTGGTGGAACTGTACCATGTCCAATACCCAACGGTCTGATGTAATTTTGTCCCATTCGTCGACGTGTAGAGCTACTCTGCCCCCCAGCACATTTCCTCGAAAACTGTCAATGTTGTGATTTTGTTTGTTTGTTTTTGGCGGAAGAGGCCTGTCCTCTTCTCCTTCTGGATGCCTGAAAATCTCGGCTTCTTTGCGTAGACTGTACTGCCCATCTATATACTTGTGAAGAATATCCAGAGCGACCATAACACCGGTCTCTGGAGGCAGCAAATCGGGTGTTTCCTGAACCTTCACAGAAGGGGCAAAAGGTGCGATATGACCGCCCACTTTGCAAAGTCCTCTTTCATGCCCTTGAGGGCTTCTTCGATTTTTTCTCCGAAAAATTGTTCCCCTTCACAGGGCATGTCCAGTACCTTGTAATGAACCTCCGGCCTAAAGTCTGTGCACTTCAGCCAGGCCTGCCGACGTAGTACCACCCCATTATTAATCTGTTCGAAACCAGATCCCGCTAAATCTACAGCGGTGTTAATGCTGTGATTTGACGCCTACTCACCTTGACACACCAGCAACATGGCAGCCTTTCGGTGTTCCTCGGGTAGATGTTCTAACAGAGGGGCCAGCCGATGCCACATCTCGCGGTCGTAGCATGCCATAGTCGCCAACGAGTAGGCGGCTTTAACTGTCGTCGCCCCCACTGTTAAAACCTTTTTTCCGAAGGCATCTTGTCTTCTAGCGTCACTGTCAGGAGGTGTAGTGCATTTGTGCTGTGTTCTGGCTTTCCCGGCTAGATGCCGCTGACACCACTGATTAAGGGGTGGGTTGTGAAATCAAACACTTTGGCGTAGAGTCTGGGGCCTTACATTTTTTCTCCAATCTTCCTTTGACTGCAGGCTCTGAAAATGGATGGTGCATGGTGCGTAGGCCTTCTTGCCAGACATGGTGAAACAGAGAAAACAGCCTTCCTTCTCTCAAATAGGAAACATTATTTTCGTTCTTCCTCTGGGGTCAGACCAAACTCAACACCGGCTTTTGCATTCATGGCATGAAACACCCCAAAGTCCTCCGGAGGCGACGGTTGTGCTGGACTCCTATGGGCTTCTATTTCCACATCAGACTCCCATGTCGGATCTCTTGATGGCGACGAGGAGATATCAGAGATAGAGTCCCTGGAACCATGGTCGGAGTCAGAGTCCGGTAGCTCACCCTCCTCCAGATGGGAACGAGGAGGCTCTGTGCTCATTGGCCGGGAAGCCGGCAACTCAGCCGTAGCTGCTGAACGCTTAGGGACACCTGCCGTGTCGACGATATGTGTTACCGGGGGCGTACCCACGGAAGGCAACCTTGAATCCAGTTGGCTCAACAGGGACTGCAGTGTAGATGAGACCTGGAGGGACAGCACCGACTGCAGGTTTAGTAGAGGAGACGCAGATGGAACATTCTGTATTCCCGCCGTCACCAAAGGGCCAACACACTGTAAGCCGAGGCTTGTTGGGTTCACCACAGGCTCTCGTTCCTCCTCCATCGACGACACTGAAAGGGCCGACTCCTGCTGTAGCAAGGTGTCTGGTAGAAAGGCGTCATACGCCGAAGGCTGCCACGCTCCACCCACTGGCAGCAAGTTGTCCGTCGACGACGAAAACCTTGGGCCCTTGTCGACCGCAGTCGCTGGAGCCGACAACACCACCGTGGAGGCAGACACCGTAGCCGGAAGTAAAACCATCAACAATGGGACTCACGTCGACGGCGGCGACAGCTGTGGCGCAGATTTTTCAGACAATCCCGCCTTTTTTGACTCCCTGGATAGATGCTTCGAAGACTCTCTACTCGAGGATGACCTACAATGGTCTCCTGAAGAGGAGTGTTTCGAAGAGTCCTTTTTTGAAGAAGAAGTTTTCTCAGGCATTCGGGACTGGTCAGACTGAACATGCTTAAGACGACGAAGGAGTCCCTTTCATCAGGTGTTTGCCCGAAGAGGGGCGGCGGATCTTGTTTGCAGGCCGAGACTTCTTAGCCGGCGGTTCAGCTGACACCGATCGGCGAGGAATTGTAGAAGCAGGTCTCTCAGATGCTAGGCTGCGCACCAACCCCACCTCCGATGGAGGGTAGGCCCCATCTTTTAGCCATGATATCAACCGCCGATTGCGGTCATTCAGTGTTTTCTGAGAGAAACCCTTGCAGATGTCGCAGGAATCGGCGGAGTGATGAAGGTAGAGGCAATAGAGGCAGTCCATGTTCCCGTCCCCTTCATATACCTTTTTCATCCCGCAAGTAGCGCAGGGCCGAAATGAAGCTTTTCCCGAAGACATTGGGAAAAAATGACCACAACACACCACGTATGTAGAATTAAAACGAGCATGAGGTGATCCCGACACTTTGGAGACGGTTGAAATCTGAAGGGAAGCCGCGGGGGCGGGTCTATTTATACCCTACGTCCTATTGGGTGGTAGCTAAGCACCCAAAAGGACTTTGATAAGACACTAAAGTGTCAAAGTTTTCCAAGGGAAAATGCTATTTTAAAAAGGACTGAGGTTCCCAGCCTGACGACGGGGAATATTCAAAGCATGTGAATCCATGAACGATCCAATGCTGGAGAACGAGTCTTGCGTCATTTGTTTTACTATCTTTTGGAGGAAGGTTGTGGGTATTTTAGAGGTTTTTAACTTGTATTAGATTTATGGGATGGATGGCGGTATGGGCCGTATTGGGATTTTAGTGCGTTGAAAAGCTGCGGTTTGCACCGCTGTATAACACGTCAATAAAAATTAAAAAAAGAATCCCCACTCAAGCCGCAAGAAGAGGAAGGGCTAAATCGCAAGAGCCTTCAGATCAACACCCACCCACATGAAGGATTTAATAAGGACTCTGGTAGAAGAGTAATTAACCATGAAAAAACAGTGTCATGTGAGGCTAATGGCACTACATGGAGTACTTCCAGAGAAGACCACGTGGTCTTCTTTGTCCATTTTGAAAGTGTGTCAGAGACTGCAGGGTGGGACTGGGATCATTGGGCCCTGTACACCACTCCCTATGGCAAGATCAAACAAGAGATCCCGGAATATATGGGGCATCATCTAGAACAGTACCAGTTAGGACTTCAACATCTTTGACTGTGACAAGGTGAAACTGCGAGACAATGATCATATCGAGGGAAGGGTTTCATGACAAAGTGGTTGGGACAGAAAACCTACAAGGAGGCCAAAGAAATGTTAATTCTATAACAATTTGTCAATTCTTTGCCCCTGTAACTCCAGAAAGTTAAGCATCAACTTTATAAGCCCTCTTTTGAGGAAGCAGTCGAAACGGAAAATGCTGACCAACAAGCAATGTACTCCAAGGATCCAGCTTTCGTAGCAAAAAAAACAAATTAACTGAAACCCATAGCCAGGACAATAGAAGGGAATTCAGCTGGAACTAAAGAAGTCTGGAAAAAAACAGAATATAAAAGAAAATAGAATTTCTGATCCCAGTCGACAGGAATAGGCCAAGGCCAGGACCTCAGCTGGAATTTGGAATCTGATGATTTGGCTGTTGCACACCTTGTCACAACTACCACGGCCTGTTTGTCGGCTCACCTGTTGAGGTTTGGAATGCTGCTTCTTTGTTGACTCAAGCTGCCTGCGTTTCTTACAGGTGCGGGTCTCGTGGAGAGAAGGACGGGCTTCACCCGACGCCATTCTGTCGGTAGCAGTTGGTCGTAGGAGTTCAATGTCCAAGATGTAGACAGGTGCCCAGGGAGGAGAGGAAGCGGTGAGAATGCTTTGTGTACGTTTGTGGATGAAGGGGCCCCAGGAAGGATTAGCAGCGGAAAAGAGTCACTGCTGCACAGGATACCTGGAAGGGAAGGGTGTTACAGCGGTCCGAAGGCAACCGCGAGGAAAGCAGTTCTGGAAGGAAGAACCGCGGAAGGCGGCAAGCCGCGGCCGTGGTGGAGCAGTCCACGAAGGCACAGTAAGGGATCACTGAAAGATTCCAAGTAGCAAACACTAGGAACAGCAGGCGGAACTCGGAACTGTGAGCGAATTGACACGCGCCGATCCGCAGGGGCGGGGCGCAGAGGGGGTGGTAACATGGTTTCATGACAGTGTACCCCCTCCGAAGCCTCGTAACCCCTGGTTTGCCAGGATGTAACCGATGGAATTGTTGTACCAGTCTAGGGGCATTGAGGTTGGAGACTGGTTCCCAGGTACGCTCACTAGCCGGATATCCTTTCCATTCCACCAAGTATTGTAAACGTGCTCTTCTGTATCTGGAATCGCAAATCCAGGAGACTTCATATTCGATTTGACCCTGGACAAGCAGAGGAGGAGGGCGGGGAGTGTCTTTGGAGGACTGGTGATAGGGTTTTAACAAGGAGGTGTGGAAGACGGTGTGAATTCTGTTCCAAGTTGTAGGCAGATGTAGTTGGTAGGCCACCAGGTTGATGGTCTTGGATACAACGAAGGGACCGTAATATCGGGGTGCCAGCTGGTTTGGTCTTAAATGTCTAGGTAAATATCGAGAGGATAACCATACCTTGTCCCCAACGTTATATGATGGAACAGAACGTCTCTTGACATCTGCAAATTTCTTTACGTCTTCCCTAGCCTTGGACAAATGGTTCTTAGCCTCCTGATGGATTAATACCAACTAATCCGTCCAGGAATCAACAGAAGGAACAGGACTTGGAGAGGGTAATACCGAAGGAAATACAGAGGGATGAAAGCCTTGGTTACAAAAGAAGGGGCTGGTTTTTATCGCGGAATGTTCAGAATTGTTGTAGGCGAATTCCGCAACCGGCATCAAAACAGACCAGTCATCCTAAACCTTGGAGGCAAAACATTGCAGATATTGTTCAAGGGTCTGATTCACCCTTTCTGTAATGCCATTGGTCTGGGGATGGTATCCAGATGTCAGGGCTCGTTGGATTCCTAACACCTTGCAGAGGAGTTTCCAAAACCTTCAGATGTACGGAGGTCCACGATCAGAGATAATCTTAGAAGGAAGCACATGTAGACGAAAAATGTGTTTTACAAAAATGCCAGCCATCTCAGGTGCAGAAGGTAGTTTCGATAATGGTGTTAAATGGGCCATTTGAGAAAAAAGATCAAGGGTTACCATTATGACCGTATGTCCCCTGGAGGGAGGTAGATCAACTATGAAATCCGTTGCTATGGCTTCCCAGGGCCAGGAAGGTGGATTTGGTTGGAGAAACAATCCTGCTGGTTTTCTACTATCTGTCTTGTTCTGGTTGCAGACAGCACATGCCCGGATATGTGCCTGAACATCTTTCAGCATCTTGGGCGACCAGAAGTTTCTTTGGATGGAGAGAAGGGTACATTTGACTCCACGGTGTCCGCAGTGGAAGGTATCGTGGCATAGATGTATTATCTGTTCCTACAAGGCCTGGGTTGGAATCCTCAGAAAAGGAATCCATCTTTATACTTAAGTGCCCACAAATTGCGTCCTTGGAAATCCTTCCAAAGGCATGAGGTTGTGGTTTCACTCTTAATAGACCCCAGGATATCACAAGCATGGGTGATGAACACAGTGTTGGGAAACATCTTGGGTAGGTCGAGCAAATTGTGTGAAGGATAGTCAGGACGTCTGGACAAGGCGTCTGCTATGACATTCGAGGTCCGTGGTATGTGTGATATTTGGAATTGATATTGAGCAAAGAAGAAAGCCCACCGTGCTTGCCAACTGTTTCTGCACTCCATGGATTGGAGGACTTCTAGATTTCTGTGATCCGTCTGCACCTGCACAGGATGAGTGGCACCCAGGAGGAGATGACGCCAGTCCTTAAAGGCTTGACGAATGGCAAGCAATTCCTTTTCAAGGACTGAATAGTGTGTCTCACATGGAAGTAAGGTCCGGGATAGGTAAGCCACAGGATGTTCTTGTAAAGCTCACCTGATATCCACGGGGACGCCACTCAGCCGGTCCAGACTTCCGACCACTTCGAACCTTTCCCTGGACTTGCTCGACCAAGCACTGGGCCTGAAACACAGTATTATCAGAGGTCAATTCCCTATTGGTCTCGCTTGTCTGGCCCTCCTTTTCTTCCCTGGGTCCCAACCTTCCCCCGGACCTCTCCTCACCTTGTTTTTTTGATGTGGGGCGCTCTCCGTCCTGCCTTTGATGCAGGGGTGCATTGGGTGATGCGGGCTGGAGGGTGCGTTGTTGCTTCACGGACCCGGCGGCCGGGGCTTGCTGCGGCTGCATCCCGACTCGTAATTGGAATGGGTCTTACATAAATTCTGATGGCTCTAGTCCCTTTAATACTGTGCCTTTCTTTCCTTAGGTGATGAAGATCTTAAGGATGGCGATGCGCTGCTGAAGTATAGAAATACAGAGCGTGATGCTTATTGGCTTCCTTAGCACTAACCAATGTTCGTCTTTTCCGGGTCCTTTTAGGTGCCGCAGTAACCCAGGATGGAAGCGAGCTAAGGAGATGAGCTGCGGTGAGAAAGCGTGATGTGAGGCGCCTCTTAAATGTTTTGCGCTATCCTGGTGTGTCTTTTCCCCTTTTTCAGATCGGCGGTATGCTCCGGAGCAGAAGTTGTCCGATCGACGGGAGTTCAGGTAAGGATTAAACTCTATTTGCAAATTCTAGAGAGCTAAGTATTGCAGAATGCTTACTAACGTCTTTTCTTCTATTCTTCTCCCCTTTGGTAGAGCGCGGCGTGCCGAGATGGAGATGACTCTGCCGTAGGAATCCGCAAGACTGGGAAGAGCTGGACAGAAGTTGGATGCTCTTCGAGGGGAGTATTGGCAACAAAGTTCTTATTCTTGCAGGTGCGCTGATGCTGAAGAAAGAAGTGGGCCTCTTCAGGAGATCCGAGCAGGGTGAGTGTCACGCTGCAGGTGCAGATAAACGCAAAGCATGTTTCTCAGGCCGGGTGTGGTTTAAATAGTCTGTAGGTATCCCAGGTACCCCTGGGCTGAGCCACACCCAAAAGACTAGACCACTCATCCAGTTCAAGGAACTGAATTACATGGGGGCATCCATTGCCCCATAATACATTGCAAGTCCAATACTAAGTGGATCTCAGGACTGTGTGTGAGCTTGGTGCCAAAGGCACCAGGTCAGAGTCCAAGTAGGTGTCTGGGGAAATGGAGAGGCCCTTAAGGGCCGACTAGGTGGCCGTGACCTGGCTCCAGCCGAATATCCCGGGGGGCTGGGGGCAGGAATTGTGACAGCACTCCTCCCCTCCCCCCAATGCCCCTCTCAAGGTGGCTTTCCCCTCAGGTCCCGGCTTGTTTGGGTGGTTTTGGTGGAACCTCCTAAGCAGACGAGGTGCGTGGATGTATTCGCAAGGTTTCCATGTTCTGTCCTGGGGACCGTACCCTTTCCAGTCCACTAGGTAGTATAGTTTGGATCTGACATACTTGGAATCTAGGATGTCCTTGACCTCGAATTCTGGCTGTCCTGCGATCTGCATTGGCTTCGGTGCTGGTGTCACACGGGTCCCAGGTTGAACAGGCTTTAAGAGAGACACGTGGAACACAGGATGAATTAGCATATTAGATGGTAAGGCTAGTTTGACAGCTACTGGATTTATCACGGAGGTGGTAGTGTATGGGCCTGGGTATCTTGGACAGAAGGTTCGGGTCCCTTTAATGGGACCATGCTTGGATGCCAGCCAGACTTTGTCTCCCACTTGGTAGTTAGGGGCTTTGATTCGATGTTGGTCTGCAAATTTCTTCTGACAATCCTTAGCTTGGAGTAGGTGTTCTGCTGCCCTTTTGAAGGTTTGTGAAATGGTTGTATGTAAGGTTTTAATTGCTGGCATTTCTAAGGTCGTAGAGGTGTCCAACTCGGAAGTGCGTGGGTGTTGACCATATATGGTATAGAAGGGTGTTTGCTCAGTACCGATGTGTAGGGATTTGTTATAGGAATATTCAGCAATCCATAATATATCTGACCAGCTCTCCTCAGCTTGATGGAGCATACAGCGTAGATACTGTTCGAGCGTCTGATTTGTTCGCTCAGTTTGACCATCCGTTTGGGGATGGTGACCAGTAGATAGTCGGATGTCAATGTGAGCCAAAGAGCAGCACTTCCTCTAGAAATTGGACACGAACTGAGTACCACGATCCGAAACGAGTACCGAGGGGAAACCATGGAGCCGTACGATGCATTCCAGAAATACTTTTGCTAGAGTGGAAGCATTTGGGAGCCCCTTTAGAGGAATGGAAGTGTGACATTTTTGAAAACAGGTCCACAACTACTAGAATGGTGTTGAATCCCTGACTGGATGGTAGGTCAGTAATAAAGTCAAGAGATAACGTGTGCCAGGGTGCTGGTGGGATATCCAACGGTTGCAAGAGTCCTGCCGGTTTCTGTTTGGATGATTTGTTTTGAGCGCATACTCCACAAGATCGGATAAATTGAACAATGTCTTTATGCCATGTGGGCCACCAACAATTCTGTTTTACTTTGGCCAAAATTTTTGCGATCCCCAGGTGGCCTTTGATTAAGGAATCATGATAGCTGGACATGACTTTTTCTCGTAGTTCCTGATTTGCTAATAACAAGCGGTTTCTGAAGTAGGGCAACTGGTCCCTTATCGTGTAATGTTTCCCTTGTGTGCACCACTCTTGTGATTGCTTAGGACTCATCAAGTTCTGGATTTTTTAGTGTAGTTCTTTCTGAGTGATGGTTGCTGTAATTCCCAGAAGTTTATCACATGGGATAATAGGTATCGGGTCCGGTGGTTTGTAGTCCGGTTCTTCAATACCCATACGGGAAAGGGCATCAGCCTTCCCGTTTTTGACTCGAGGTCGAAATGTAATCACGTAGTCATATTCAGCAAAGAATAGGGCCCAACGTAACTGTTGTGAAGATTGCGCTTTAGCAGTTTTTAGATACTGGAGATTTCGGTGATCTGTTATGACAGTGATGGTGTGTCTTGCACCCAGAAGGTAATGGCACCAGGCCTTAAAGGCAGACTTGATGGCTAGGAGCTCTTTATCTGTGATGGCGTAATTGAGCTCGGGGGTGTACATTTACGTGACCAGAAGGCAACCGGGTGTAACTGACCCGTTTCAGGATCCTTTTGCGAGAGGACGGACCGCATGGCCATGTTTGATGCGTCCGTTTCCACCACGTATGGGAGCTCTGGACGAGGATGGTGTAGAATTGGGGCCAAAGTGAATCGAGCCTTAAGTTCCTGGAAAGCTCTTTCTGCTTCCTCTGTCCATTGAAATATTTGATGCCTCTTTTTTAGTAACAATGTGATGGGATGTACTATCTGTGAGAATTCCGGGATGAACCGGCGCTAGAAGTTGGCGAAACCTAACATGCTCTGTACTCCCTTGAACGAGTTTGGTGATGGCTAGTTTAGGATCGCATCTACCTTGTGTACATCTATACGGATACCCTTCGGACTAAGAATGAAACCAAGGAACTCCACCTCGGAAACATGGAATGGACACTTTTCAAGCTTGGCATAGAGCTGATGCTGGCAGAGTTTTGCCAGTACGGATCGAACGTGATTGACGTGGTCTTGTTTTGATGTGGATGTGGAGTACACTAGGATGTCGTCAATGTATACTAAAGCACAGACATCAATTAATTCCCTTAAAACATCGTTCATGAAATATTGAAATGCAGCTGGCGCGTTGCAAAGGCCAAAGGGCATAACTTGATATTCGTACAGGCCATACTTGGTACGAAAGGCCGTTTTCCATTCGTCGCCCTTTTTAACTCTAACAAGGTGATATGCTCCTCTTAGATCTAGTTTTGTGTAGATTAGGGCGTCTCACTTGGTGAAGCAGTTCAGGAATCAATTGCAGGGGGTAATGGTTTTTGACGGTAATCTGGTTCAATGCGCGATAGTCGATGCACGTTCTTAGGTCCCCTTCCTTTTTTGGTACAAAAGAACAGAGGACTGGCCGCCGGGGACTTCGAGGGACGGATGAACCCGTTTGCCAGGTATTGGTCGAGATAGGACTTCAGGTGCTGGTTTTCTGGTTCTGTGAGTGCGTAGATTCATCCACAAAGGATCTGGGCGCCGGTTATCAGGTCAATCTGGCAATCGTATGGTCTGTGTGGAGGTACGGTATTAGCTTGTTCCTTCTGAAACATGTCTTGAAAATCCTGGTACTCTCTTGGTAGGGTCCCGGCTGCCACTGTTCTCAGCGTAGAGGTTCTGGCGTCGATTGATTGTTTCTCTTGACGATAACACGTTTGAGCACAGGTCTCGGAGAAGGCCAGCTCCTTTGCATCCCTAAGATCAGTGGAAACTGAGGTGCCTTGAAGAGGTCGAAAGCGATAGATTCTTGATGCCCATACTGGCAAAAAAGGGTTAATGTTGCAGTGCATTGGGATACTGGACCGGAGGCTATTTCCGTGCCATTGACTGTGGTTACAGTGTCTGTGGTTAACTTTGGACATAAAGGAAGTCCCATCTTTGCTGCGAGATCTTGGTCTATGTAATTCCCAACAGCTCCACTGTCTATGTACGCTCTTGCTGCGTGCATCCGCGATGGTTGTTGGTGATCGATCAGGATCACAGGTAGTGCAAAAAGGGAGGTCTGTAGTTCACTTTCTTTGCTCGACAAGTGGACCCCTACACTTGCCGGGCTGGGCAGTTTTCCGACTCTTTGGTGGGGTCTTCCTTGTCCGTAGCTCCTACTATCCTTCTCAGTGGCTTCACTGGGCACTCCTTTAGAAAGTGACCCAATTTTCCACAGTACAAACATAATTGCTGTTGCCTCCTCCCATCTCTTTCCGCCTTAGTCAAGGGTGACCCGACGCCTCCAATCTGCATTGGTTCCCCTGAGCCTTCTGTTGATCGAGAAACATTGTCCCTTGAACGCACATAAATAGGGCGAGAGTGGGGTCTGATCCGATCTGCTCTTCGGTCTTGCAATCTTTGATCTAGCTGAACCACCAGGTTAATAAATTCTGCACAGTCTTGAGGGGGTCCACTACTTGTGCGAGGACATCCTTTAGCTCTCCCCGCAGACTCCTATGAAATAACGTGGTTCTCTTCTCTGCAGGCCTTTCAGCTTCAACCACAAGTCTATTGAACGTGGCGATGTATGTCAATAGGTCTTGGTTCCCTTGACGAAGGCATAGAAGTTCATTGTCTAGAGCCTGTCCATGAGTACGACGGGCGAAAAGTTTTTCCATTTCCTGTTGAAAACCCCTGACGCGTAACAGAGGATTGTCTTGAGTCACAAATGGTACTGACCAGTCTGCAGCACTTCCGCTCAAATAAAATAGCACAAATGCGACCCGAGATTGGTCATTTGGAAAGGCCCCGGGCCTGCAAAGGAAGTGCAGACGGCACTGGTTCATAAAAGTGGCATATTTCTTAGGATCCCCAGTGAATCGCTCCGGTGGCGCCAAGGGAACTGCCCCAGGAAGGGTTATCTGAACAGGGCTGGCTGATGGTACTGGCATTGTAGGCACGTTTCCCGGCAATGGTGCATGTCCCGCTTGCGACTGGAGAAGTTGTCAGCTTAGGTCATCTGTTCGTTCGTTAGCAACTATCAACTCCCTCCTCAGGGTGTTGGTCTCCTGCCGGGCTGCGCGTACTTCAGAGCATAACTGTCCCAACATTTGGGCTAACTGGTCGGTTTCTGACATTTCCATGGCGCCCAGGTGATATATGATATGATATGATATGGCATTTGTAACGCGCCTATACACAAGTGTTTCAAGGCGCGACGAGGCAGGGGGGGGACAAGGGGAAGACAGACAACGATCCTACTAGGCCAGGTGTCATTCAGATCGCGCAAGTGCAGGGGTGGGGGGAAGGGAAAAGTGCAAGGGGAAGGGGAGGGGGGGAAGTGCAGTACAAGGTAAGTAGCGTAAAAAATAATAAATAAGGCCAGCTGGTGGCAAGTGCAAGGTAGATGCAGAACAAGTGCTGGGAAGGGGGGGGCTGTAAGGATACAGTGACAGTCCCGCAGTGCAGGGGGGTGCCAGGGAGGCAGTGCAAGTGGAGAGTGGCTGGGCCCTGGACCGAGGTCACTGAGAGTGGCCCAGTTGCAGATTCAGAGCAGATTCAGTGAAGAATTAAAGCTGTTCAGCAGGGGAGAGGGAGAGAGAAAGCAGAAGCAAAGAGGAAGGTTTTGAGGTGCTTCCGGAACCGGAGGTGGTTCTCCTCAAGTTTCAGGGAGGCAGGAAGGCTGTTCCAGAGGGAGGCCCCTGCTGCAGAGAGAGATCTACCCCCAGCTCGTTGCTTCGAGAAGCGGCTGACCCTGAGGGAGTTGGAGACGGATGAGCGAAGGGATCGGGAAGGAAGATATTTAGGAAGAGAGAGTTGAAGGTATTTGGGCCCCAGGCCCCAGAAGGCCTTGTGGACAATGCAGAGGGTTTTGAACTTAATCCTCGCAGCCACTGGGAGCCAGTGTAGAGATTTCAGTCCTGGAGAGATACGGTCCCTGGGCTTGAGGCCAAGGACAAGTCTCGCAGTTCTGTTCTGGATGAGTTGCAGAGGGCGGAGAGTGGAGGCAGGCAGATTAAGATAGAGGCTGTTACAGTAGTCCAGCTTTGAGAGAACCAGGGCTCGGGAGACAGTGCGCTTCTGGGGGAAGGAGAGGAAGGGAAGAATACCTCTGAGGAGGTGCAGCTGGTAGTGTGACTTCTTAGAGACGTCTGATATATGAGGAGAGAAGGAGAGTGTGGAGTCGAAGATGACCCAGAGGTTTTTTGTCTTACAGGTAGGAGCAGGAAGGGGGCTAAGGGAGGCCGGCCAGAGAGCTGCAGGGAAGGAGGGAGTGGGTGTGCCGATAAGTAGAATCTCAGTCTTACTGGCATTAAGGCAAAGGTCATTGGCGGCACACCATTCCTGGATAGCAGACAGACAGTCAGAGATGAGGGAAGGAGAGGAGGCGGCCGAGGGTAGCCTGAAAATGAGCTGGGTATCGTCCACATAGCACTGGAAGTTGGGGCAGAGAGCGGCGATGCGGAGGGCAAGGAGTGCCAGATACTGGTTGAAAAGCCAGGGAGAGAGGTTAGATCCCTGGGGAACACCACAGGAGGAGAAAAAGATGTCAGAGGAAGGACCCCAGTTGGACCTGGGAGGGTCGATTGGAAAGGAAAGAGGTCAGCCACGCCAGAGCCTGACCAGTGATACCCAGGTTATCACGGAGACGGTTGAGCAGGATGGCATGGTTGACAGTGTCAAAGGCAGAGGAGAGATCGAGTTGAATGAGAACACACGGAGTGTTGGAATCGAGGTTCGAGAACAGGTCCTCAAGGATGTTCAGGAGAGCAGTTTCCGTGCTTCTGGCAGCTCTGAAGCCAGATTGATGGTCATGAAGACTACCAACAGATTCAGCGTGGAGGTTAAGCTGGGAGATGGCCAGTTTCTCCCGGAGCTTGCCCAGGAAGGGAGTAATGGAGATTGGGCGATAGTTGGCCGGGCAGGAAGGGTCGGAAGAGGGTTTCTTGAGGAGGGGGTGCACAAGGGAGTGCTTGAGGGGGGAAGGGAAGACTCCAGATGCGAAGGAGTGGTTGCAAAAATCAGCCAGGGCAGGAGCCAGGGAGTCGATGTGGTCCTTGATGGTTTTGGAAGAACAGGGGTGAACCTGTTTAGACAAGACTTTCATAGATCGGACTTGTCTGGAAACCTCGTCAGCAGAAAAAAGTGGAAAGGCAGAGAAGGAGGGAGGAGGGGTGGCTGCAGAAGGGCCAGAGGAAGAGCCGGGAAGAGAGGGAGGGAGGTGAAAGGAGGAGAGCGAGGACAGGATGTCCTGAGTTTTTGAGATGAAGTGAGGCCAGTGCAGTGCAGAGGGCCTGGGAGGGGACAGGAGAGGTAGAGACTGCAGCAGGGTTGGCCAGCTCCTTGCAGATTTTAAAGAGTTCGGCCGAGTTGTTTGATGCCTCAGAGATGCGGGCTTGGATAAGGGCTCTCTTCTTGGTGAGAACGGAGAGCCAGTATTGCCTTTGGAGCAGGCGGCAGGCCAGTTTGTCAGAGGATGAACATGAAGCACGCCATTTCCTCTCTGCCACCCTGCACTTGCGTTTTAGGGTGACGAGATCCGAGTCATACCAGGAGTTACATTTGGCTTTGGGCTTCAGGCGGATTCTCATTTCGGGGGCAAGGATATCAAGAGTATTAGATATAGCAGAGTGGAGCATGGAGAGGGCTGTGTCAGGGTGGGAGTCAGCCGAAGGCAGAGGCGGGGGCGAGAAGGTAGCAGCAAAAGCCTCAACTGACACGCGCTTCATGGGTCGGATGACCGAGAAGGTGGGTGGTAGTGAAGAGGGTGGCTTTGCCTGTGGGGTAGGGAGGGTGATGTGGGAGGATAGGAGAAAGTGATCACTCCAGGAGAGAGGAGTGGAGAGAGGGACGGAGAGGGGAAGGTCAGAGGAGATCAGAGCATCAAGAGTGTGCCCTGCAGAGTGAGTAGGCCCAGACGGGAGAATAGAGAGTGCGAGAGAGTCGCAGAGGTCACGAAAGAGACCAGTGGGGGGACAGGAGGCATCGAGGTGGATGTTGAAGTCACCAAGAAAGAGGAGTTGAGTGGTTGAGGACAGGAGTGAGGAGGAGAGGTCAGCCCACTCAGAGAGGAAGGCGGAAATTTGACCAGGTGGCCGATAGATAGTAGCCACGGTAAGGGAATGGCTAGGAGAGAGAGAGAGTCGGCAGACAAGACATTCAAAAGAGGAGTAGGTCTGCGTAGGAGTGACAGTGGCAGGAATCCACTCAGGCAAGATAAGGGTAACACCACCCCCTGCACGGTTGGGCCTGGGCACGGAGAGGATCTTGTAACCGTCAGGTAGGAGTGTGTCAAAGCTGGTGGCAGAGCTGGCAGTGAACCATGTCTCAGTGAGACCGAGGACGTCGAGGTCCAGTTCCTCAAGAAGGCGACAGATAGAGGAATGCTTGATGGCAGAGCGAGAATTAAGAGTGGCAATGTGGAGAAGGTTGCCATCCTTGAAGAACTTCCGGGGAGGGGTACAGATCAGAGGTACGCCCTGCGGAGGTTTTGGAGAAGGAGGTGAATAAGGAGCACGAGAGGGGGCAGGGAGGGAGGGTAGAGGCAAGGTAGCCGAGGACAGAGGAGGGGGGACAGCAGGAGAGGAGAGGAAGTTGATGAGGCGTGGGAAGCGTCTATCAAAGAGGTGAAGGTTAGCCTGAGGGCCTTGAACCAAGACAGTCCCATTAGCGTAGACATTAACGATGGCCTTAGAGAAGCGGAAAGGGGCCAAGAGGACATCCCAACGGGTGCCACCATTAATGGGAGAGGAGGAGAAAGGAGAGAGCACAGAGACCATATGAAGGGTCCATAGGTCAGGCGAAGGCACGAAAAAGAGAATATCAGTGAGCGTTTCCTTGGAGCTGGCACTAGTGTAGGTGTCAGCGATAGGGAGACCTGGGTTGGAGACCAGGATGTCCTTTTTAAACTTTTTCCTACCAGATTTAGTGAGGAGAGCAGGATAATCAATGGAGAAGCAGTTAAAGATAAGCGAGATATAGAGCACCATGGAGTAGGAGGGAGTGGGGGGGGGAAGACAGACAAAACGAGAGCACGCAGACAGGAGGTGAGCAGCAGGCAAGTTTACCACATTTCAGAGCAAACAGTAATGCGTATTAGGTACAGGGCCACCTAAGTTTGAGAGTCCTGCGAGGGGAGAGAAACAATCAAGTTAACCACAATTGTGGAATACAGTGAGGCGAAGGCACCATGCGGATGAGGTGAACCAGGTGAAGGAGGGGTGGGCCGGGGGAGCGGAGAAGCAGGTGAAGCTGGCGCCTTGCGTCCCCTGCGGACACCTGCAGACACAGGGAGCTGCAGCTGAGGAGTCGCCCTTGGCCTGGGGCCCTTAGCCGTAGGGGCTGCCGGGCATAGGGCTGCCCAGGAAGGGCGAGGTTATAGGCAGAGGGAGAGGAAGGGGAGGGAGGTGTGGGCGGGCCGGGAGGCGGGAGGGAGAGGAGGACCAGGAAGTGGGAGGGGGCAGCAGGAGAAAGGCACACAACGCGCACGGAGCGCGAAAGCAAGTTAAACAGCACAATTACAAAATTAAATACTCACGGGGCCCAGGCAGGGCTTCCAAGCCTGCAGTTCCCTCTGGGCTATGGGCGACCGCTCTCCTACGCACCGCTGAGCAAAGAAGCGGGCGGGGGGGAACGGTCGTCGAGTAGGCCAGAAGGGAACAGCAAGGTAGCCAATCAGAGGGGGGGGTGGGCGGGCAGGGAGGGGGGAGGGAGAGGAGGACCAGGAAGTGGGAGGGGGCAGCAGGAGAAAGGCACACAACGCGCACGGAGCGCGAAAGCAAGTTAAACAGCACATTTACAAAATTAAATACTCACGGGGCCCAGGCAGGGCTTCCAAGCCTGCAGTTCCCTCTGGGCTACCGGCGACCGCTCTCCCACGCACCGCTGAGCAAAGAAGCGGGCGGGGGGAACAGCCGTCGAGTAGGCCAGAAGGGAACAGCAAGGTAGCCAATCAGAGGGGGGGGTGGGCGGGCAGGGACGCGGGAGGGAGAGGAGGACCAGGAAGTGGGAGGGGGCAGCAGGAGAAAGGCACAACGCGCACGGAGCGCGAAAGCAAGTTAAACAGCACAATTACAAAATTAAATACTCACGGGGCCCAGGCAGGGCTTCCAAGCCTGCAGTTCCCTCTGGGCTACCGGCGACTGCTCTCCCACGCACCGCTGAGCAAAGAAGCGGGAGGGGGGGAACGGCCGTCGAGTAGGCCAGAAGGGAACAGCAAGGTAGCCAATCAGAGGGGGGGGGTGGGCGGGCAGGGAGGCGGGAGGGAGAGGAGGACCAGGAAGTGGGAGGGGGCAGCAGGAGAAAGGCACAACGCGCACGGAGCGCGAAAGCAAGTTAAACAGCACAATTACAAAATTAAATACTCACGGGGCCCAGGCAGGGCTTCCAAGCCTGCAGTTCCCTCTGGGCTACCGGCGACTGCTCTCCCACGCACCGCTGAGCAAAGAAGCGGGAGGGGGGGGGAACGGCCGTCGAGTAGGCCAGAAGGGAACAGCAAGGTAGCCAATCAGAGGGGGGGGGGTGGGCGGGCAGGGAGGCGGGAGGGAGAGGAGGACCAGGAAGTGGGAGGGGGCAGCAGGAGAAAGGCACAACGCGCACGGAGCGCGAAAGCAAGTTAAACAGCACAATTACAAAATTAAATACTCACGGGGCCCAGGCAGGGCTTCCAAGCCTGCAGTTCCCTCTGGGCTACCGGCGACCGCTCTCCCACGCACCGCTGAGCAAAGATGGTGGAAGGTGGATTTTTGGTGTGAGGCTGTGCATTCTGTAACGCTCACCTGATATCCACGGGGACGTCACTCAGCCGGTCAGGACTTCCAACCACTTCAAACCCTTCCCTGGACTTGCTCAAGCAAGCACTGTGCCTGAAACACAGTATTATCAGAGGTCAATTCCCTATTGGTCTTGCTCGTCTAGCCCTCCTTTTCTTCCCTGGGTCCCAACCTTCCCCCGGACCTCTCCTCACCTTGTTTTTTTATGTGGGGCGCTCTCCGTCCTGCCTTCGATGCAGGGGTGCGTTGGGTGATGCGGGCTGGAGGGTGCGTAGTTGCTTCACAGGCCCGGCGGACGGGGCTTGCTGCGGCTTCAGCCCGACTGGTAATTGGAATGAGTCTTACAAAAGTTCTGATGGCTCTAGTCCCTCTAATACTGTGTCATTCTTTCCTTAGGTGATGAAGGTCTTGAGGATGGCGATGTGCTCCTGAAGTAAGTAGGAATGCAGAGCGTGATGCTAATTGGCTTCCTTGGCACTAACCAATGTTCGTCTTTTCCGGGTCCTTTTAGGTGCCGCAGTAACCCAGCATGGAAGCGAGCTGAGGAGATGAGCTGCGGTGAGAAATCGCGATGTGCGGCGCCTCTTAAATGTTTTGCGCTAACCTGATGTGTCTTTTCCCCTTTTTCAGATCGGAGGGATGTTCCGGAGCAGAAGTTGTGCGATCGACGGGAGTTCAGGTAAGGATTAAACTCGATTTGCAAATTTGAGAGAGCTAAGTAATGCAGAATGCTTACTAACGTCTTTTCTTCTATTCTTCTCCCCTTTGGTAGGGCGCGGCGTGCCAAGATGAAGATGACTCTGCCGTAGGAATCCGCAAGACTGGGAAGAGCTTGACAGAAGTTGGATGCTCTTCGAGGGGAGTTTTGGCAACTAAGTTCTTATTCTTGCAGGTGCGCTGGCGCTGAAGAAAAAAGTGGGCCTCTTCAGGAGATCCTAGCATGGTGAGTGTCACGCTGCATGTGCAGAGAAATGCAAAGCATGTTTCTCAGGCCGGGTGTGGTTTAAATAGTCTGTAGGTATCCCAGGTATCCCTGGGCTGAGCCACACCTGAAAGACTAGACCGCTCATCCAGTTCAAGGAACTGAATTACATGGGGGCATCCATTGCCCCATAATACATTGCAAGTCCAATACTAAGTGGATCTCAGGACTGTGTGTGAGTTTGGTGCCAAAGGTGCCAGGTCTGAGTCCAAGTAGGTGTCTGGGGAGATGGAGAGGCCCTTAGGGGCCGACTAGGTGGCCGTGATCTGGCTCCAGCCTGAAATGCCAGGGGTCTGGGGGCAGGAATCGTGACAGTTCTAGACCATCTTCGGCTTGTTGTTTCAAAACCGCACCTATAGCATATTCTGAGGCGTCTGTTTCCACCAGAAAGGGTCTTGAAATGTCAGGTTGTATCAGAATGGGTCCTTGAGTGAACATCTTCTTTAGCTTCTGAAAGGCGGATTCTTGAGAAGAGGTCCAAAGGAAGGGGACGTTCTTTTTGAGTAAGGATACAATTGGTTGAACGATGGCTGAAAAAGAGGGAATTAATTTCCTGTAGAAATTTGCATGCCCCAGGAAGGATTGGATTTGTTTAACAGAACAGGGAGCTGGCCAGGAAGTGATAGCTTTGATCTTGGTTGGGTCCCTAGCCACCCCTTGGGGGTTCAAGACAACTCCCAGGTAACATAGCATCGAAACCTGGAATATGCACTTTTTGGGTTTGGCTAAAAGGCGAAGTTCCCTTAGTCGCTGTAGTACGGCAGTGACGTGTTCTTGATGCTGTGTCGGGTCACTGGAATACACCAGGATGTCATCCAGTTATACGATAACAAAGAGGAACAGCATGTCCGAATAAACCCGATCCATAAAACGTTGGAAGACAGCTGGGGCATTGGCAAGACCAAATGGCATGACCAGGTACTCTAAGTGACCAAAGGGCGTTCGAATTCCATTCATCGCCCTCTTTTATTCGGACCAAATGGGAGGCTCCTCTTAAGTCTAACTTGGTAAATATTACGGCACCTCGAAGTGCTTCCAGAATGTCTGATATTAGTGGTGAGGGATCTCTGTCTTTCCGGGTACAGTGATTCAGACCCCTATAGACCAGACAAGGCTGTAGCTCCTTGGTGTCTTTCTTGGGTACAAAAAATAAGGATGCCACTGCGGGACACTTGGAAGGAAAGATGGTGCCATTAGCAAGGTTGGTATCCAAGTATTCCCATAGGGTCTCGGGTTCCGAAAGAATAAACATTCTGCCGAAGGGAATTCTCGCATTCTCCTCAGTATCGATGGCAGTCTCTTCTGGTCTATGTGGAGGCAGGGTTTGCACAATGGCTGAGGAGAAGACGTCAGCGAACTGCTGGTAGATGTCCGGTACCTGATTGACATTGGAAACGGTAAGAGAATGGCCAATTTTTCTGTCTTCCTTGGATATGACTGGTCTGGTGTCTGGCGCAAGGCAGTGCGATAAAACTCTGAGCCTAAAAACAGAGAACCCGAGGCCAAATTAATGTATGGATTATGTTTTTTTAACCATGGCATGCCCAGGACCACTGGATAGTGAGCGGCTCTTATGATGTCGAACTGTATGGTTTCTTGATGGTTGTGAATCGTGTATGACTTTCCCGGTTTGTTGGGCGATTGGTCCAGAAGACAGGGGGGAGCCATCGATTCCTTCGACTGTCTGTATATCATCCTTGGGTTCTCTTGGAAATGTGTGCTTTAATGCCTACTCGTCATCCATAAATACACCCATAGCGCCACAATCTACCAAGGCTAGAATCGTCCGTGATGCTCCGATGGAAGGGGTTGGGGTAACCTCGAGGACCACCAGGTTACATCTCGATGAAGGTTCCAGGATCGAAGGGGTGGAGCGGCCTTTCGTCTCCCGAAGCTGGGCTCCATTCAGGATCGGGAGCTGGCGTTTCCTGAACGCCTTGGTGGTGCTATAGGGCAGTTCCTGACCAAGTGGTTGTCTGCCTCACAATACATGCACAACACACTGTCAAATCTGTGGTTTCTCTCCTGGGCTGAAATAGGGCCTCTCATAGCCCCCAGTTGCATAGGTTCCGGCTCAGCAGGAGGGTTTTCCCTGGTAATAGAAGCGAATGGAGATATCTTGGGAGGGGAACTTCTTGTTTTTTTCTTTTCCGCCTTTCTTTCTTGTATTCTGAAATCAATTTGCAGGGATAAATCCATAATGAACCTGGAAGAGCTATTCTGGCAAGCTCGTCTTTTACTTCTTCATTCAGGCCATGACGGAACAAAGTAAAACATGCCCCCGAAGACAAGTCAGCTTCTTTAGCGAGCTGTTTAAATTGGGTAACATACGACAACATATTCTGGGAACCTTGTCGGAATTCCAGCAACCTTTCTTGTGCAGTAGAAACCTGGTCTGGGCAGTCAAACATCTCCTTCAAAGCTTTAATGAACCCATCATAATTGTCCAACAAGGCATCTCCTGCAGAGACCAATGGTGTAGCCCAGGCCAGAGCATTGCCGGTAAGATGGGCTATGACAAATCCCACATTAGCTCTGGGAGTGGAAAAGTATTATGGCTTAAAGGTGAAGTGTACCAGACATGAATCCAGGAAAGAGCAAAACATCTTAGGGGAACCATCATATTTATCCAATACTCCACCCGTTGAAGCTGAAGCACTGTCCTGATAGGCAGAGTCCCAGTTGTTTCAAAGCTGCATTTTCTGCCTTAAGATTTTGTACCTCTGTAGAGAGTTCCTGCATTCCTCGTAAAAGATCCTGAACAGTAGGATCCATCTCTGATGCTTTGTTAGGAAGTCGGCGTGTCAAACTGTCACAACTAACACGGACTGTTTGTTGACTCACCTGTTGAGGTTTGGAGTGCTTCTTTTGTTGACTCAAGCTGCCCGCGTTTCTTAGAGGTGTGGGTCTCGTGGAGGTAAGGACGGGCTTCACCCGACGCCACTCTGTCAGTAGCAGTTGGTCGTAGGAGTTCAATGTCCAAGATGTAAACAGGTGCCCAGGGAGGAGAGGAAGCGGTGAGAATGCTTCGTGTAAGTTTGTGGATGAAGGGGCCCCAGGAAGTATTAACAGCGGAAAGGAGTCACTGCTGCACAGGATACCTGGAAGGGAAGGGAGGTACAGCGGTCCGAAGGCAACCGCGAGGTGAGCAGTTCTGGAAGGAAGAACTGCAGAAGGCGGCAAGCCGCGGCCGAGCAGTGCAGGAAAGTAATAATAAGCAGTGCTCCGATACCTGAGGGTTCGTAGCGCTATATAAGTGCGAAATTAATAATAATAATAATATTATTATTATTATCATTATTATTAATTGGTAGTGTGACTTCTCAGCAAAACGTCAGATGTGTGGAGAGAAAGAGTGTGGAGTCAAAGATGACCTCAAGGTTTTTAGCATCACAGCTGGGAGCAGGAAGAGGGCCAAAAGAGGCTGGCCATAGAGTGACAGGAAAGGAGGGAGCAGGTGTACCAATGAGGAGAATCTCGGTTTTATTGGCATTAAGGCAGAGATCATTGGTGGAAGACCACTCCTGGATAGCAGACAGTCAGAGATGAGAGAAGGAGAAGAGGTGGCTGAAGGCAGTCTGAAAATGAGCTCAGTGTCATCCGCATAGCACTGAAAGTTGGGACAAAGAGCTGCAATTCAGTGGTCAAGAAGTGCCAGATATTGGTTGAACAGCCAGGGAGAGGAGTTAGACCCTGGGGAACACCACAGGGAGGGATAGAGATAGACGAGAGGAAGGACCCAAGTTGGACCTGAGAGGGTCGATCGGAGAGGAAAGAAGTCAGTGAAGCCAGGGCCTGATCGGTGATACCCATGTTATCACGGAGACGGTTGAGCAGGATAGCATGGTTGAAGAGCGGCAGAAGAGAGATCAAGTAAGATGAGGACACAGGGGTGTTGGAATCAAGGTTGGAAAGCAGGTCTTCACAGATGTCCGGGAGAGCAGTTTCCGTGGTTCTGGTTGCTCTGGAGCCAGACTGACAGGGGAAAGGCAGAGAAGGAGGGAGGAGAGGTGGCCGAAGAAGGGCCAGAGGAAGAGCAGAGAGTAGGGGGAGGAGGAGAGGAAGAGAGAGAGAGAGGACAGAATATCTTGAGTTTTAGAGATGTAATGAGATGCCAGAGCCGTGCAGAGGGCCTGGGAGGAGAGGTAGAGACTGCAGCAGGATTGGCCAGTTCCTTGCAGATTTTAAAAAGTTTGGTCAAGTTGTTAGATGTCGCAGAGACGCAGGCTTGGATGTGGGCTCTCTTCTTGGTGCCGGATTTGCCTTTGGAGCAGGCGGCAGGCCAGTTTGTCAGAGGATGTACCGGAAGCACGCCATTCCCTCTCAGCCACCCTGCACTTGCGTTTCAGGGTGACCAGGTCAGAGTCATACCAGGAGTTGCACTTGGCTTTGGGCTTCAGGCGGATCCTCATGACAGGGGCAAGAACATTGAGAGTATCAGATATAGCAGAGTGAAGTATGGAAAGGGCTGGGTCTGGGTGTGAGTCAGCCAAAGGGGGAAGGTGTGGTGAGAGAGTGGCAGTGAAAGCCTCAACTGACACACACTTCATGGGTCGGATATCCGAGAAGGTGGGTGGCAGTGCTGGAGGTGGCTTGGCCTGAGGGGTAAAGGGTGAGGTGGGAGGAAAGGAGAAAGTAATCACTCCAGGAGAGAGGAGTGGTGAGAGGGATAGAAAGGGGAAGGTCTGAAGAGATCAGAACTTCCAGAGTGTGCCCTGCAGAGTGAGTCGGGGAGGGGAGAAAGAAAGAAAGAAAGAAAGAAAGAAAGAAAGAAAGAAAGAAAGAAAGAAAGAAAGAAAGAAAGAAAGAAAGAAAGAAAGAAAGAAAGAAAGAAAGAAAGAAAGAAAGAAAGAAAGAAAGAAAGAAAGAAAGCCGCAGAGGTCGCAAAAGAGTCCAGAGGAAGGACAGGAAGCATCCATGTGGATTTTTAAGTCTCCAAGGAGGAGGAGTTGAGTGGTCGAGACCAGGAGGGAAGGGGAGAGGTCAGCCTACTCAGAGAGGAAGGAGGATATCTGACCGGGTGGCCGACAGATGGTAGCCACAGTAAGGGAATGGCCAGGAGAGAGAGAGAGCCTGCAGATGAGGCATTCGAAAGAGGAGTAGGCCTGCGTAGGAATGACAGAGGCAGGGATCCACTCAGGGAAGAAGCAAACCCCCCCCCTAGAGGTGGAGTTCGGGGGTGGGGCAGGGGTTGGGGGGAAGAGGGCAGTCTTTTCCACCATACCGTTTAGCCTCTTTTTGGGCCATAGTTCTTTTACATTTTCGACTGGACCACAAGGCCCAGAAACCTCAGTGCAGAGTACAAAAAGAGCCGAGCAGCAGCTGAGAGACATCCCGGCAAGTGACAACTTTCTGGCAATGGGCAGGCCTCCAGGCAAGCATCAATCTTCACTGAGCTGGGGAAGGAACCCTGGTCTAGCAACGCCAAACCAACGACCCAGGGTAAACCCTGAATGAAAAAGGGGTGGGGCTTTGCAGACTTTAAACCTTTTGCAGCTGTAACCCAAGCCCTAAGCTCAAGCATAGGTGATACCAGGAACCAATGGTAAGGGGGAAGTTTGAAAAACAAGATCAGCAGGGATAGAATAAACCTATATACAGAGAAATGAATGAGGGGTGTTAGGGTGGAAGTAGAGATGGTGGACCGGGAGACCAGGCGACAGAGAGGGAGAAGGTGGAGTGGCATACTATGGCAGTTGTGGAGGTGTTGGATGGGAGTGCAGGTAATGGGTTGTGATGTGTGAGAGAGAGTGGTTGAGATCTTGAGAGTGCAGCGAGTGGTATACGCATCAGTTTTTGAATAAGGAAGGGAAAGATGAGCGATTAGGGGAGGTGAGTGCAGGTGGATAGTATAAAGGTGAGAATGGTACAGAGTGAAAGCGTGAGAAAGAAGAGGTAGGGGTAGTTGGGGAGGTTGGAGAACAGGAGGGGAAAGAGGAAGGGGAGAGAGAGGAGCGAGAAAGGAATGTGAGTAGACCTGAAGGATAGGGAGGGTGTGAATGAGGAAGACAAGAAAGGAGAGAATAAGCATCAAGGAGAAGAAAGAGCGTGTTGACACATCATCCTAACATTCTTTACACAAGCACTGTGAGAACATCAAAGTAGGGTACCGTTAGGACGTCCAAGAGTGAGTCGTATAGAGAAGGCTATGGCATTTCAGCTTTCACTCTATTCTAGATTAGAGCTAGACAGTCTGTTACCGGTCTCAAGTTTTTCATTACAACATCTTGTCCGGGAGTTGGGATGCCTGAGCTAGGGTGGAGGGAATCCACAGAACGACAAGGACAATACTAGGGATCCCTTAGTTTGGCCTTTCTTCCTCATCCTGCCTACTAACATCTGAAGTTGTTAATAAAAACACAAACTCTACACCTTGGTTATTGTGTTTTGAAGCAGTCCGTTGCTCCCCCTCATGCAAATCGGAGCATCCTGTCCTTGGTTTTCGACATGACATTCTTTATTGTCATTATATAACCCACCAGTTAATATATGTCATACTGAAAGTTGTGCAATGTTGTAATTATCATATGCATATCAATTAGGGGTGTCATGGTATTAGTTTTATAACGGTACGATAAACTTCTTGCCAAATGACGGTATATCATGGTTATCACGGTATAGCAGGCGGAGTTAACTAATCTTAACAAATATTTTCTAAAAGGTCACAAATTGTCAGATTTATCATCACAAACAAAACCAGGCACACAGAGCCAGAATTGGGGTTTTCAACATACTTTCCACTGAAATGCCACCCCTTGCTTCCACCAAACACAAACACACGTGGAGAGGAAGAGGGGGAGGGGGGCCTGCTGCAACTGGGAAAGTAAACTGATAGCTTTTCTTAAGTGGTCATTTAGGCTTTTCGCTGCCCCACTGGCTACTGGGGAAGATAAAAATGTTGCCATCTTTATAACCTGCATGCCACAGATCATTGGAGGATGATGGTAGTATAAGCTTGTCTGCATACACACACACACACAGACAGACACACACACACACACACGCACACGCACGCACGCACGCACGCACGCTCTCTTTACGTTACAGCCTTTAGTTTACTTGCGGGCCAACATGTTACCCTTTGGTATGACAGTAGGGAATACCCACAGAGGTTAGTGAATTTCACAGTGTGACTTATTATATGTAAATTCAATGATAGAACCAGGGAAATCCTCCATTGTCATATGTTTAGCAAACATTATCCATTATAAATATATAAACCCCAAAGCCGCCAACCCAAAGTAAACCCTTTTCCTTCTTGGCACTGTATTTATTCTTCCTATTGCTAACATATTGATTTTGTGTCAGGCACGTGTGGTTTATTGAAGGGCATTAAAAACTGCTCCAACTGAAACTACTTTGCAGATGGCACATCCAACAGTGCAAGACCAAGACTGCGCAGAACTTGCTTACTGCAGCCTTTCCAAATCGGATTGAAAAGCACACTTAACGGTATAAACGGTATACCGGTATAAACAATGTGACGGTTATTATTGTTTAATTGAGTGGTTCATGGTATCTTTAACGGTATACCTTAATACCGTTACATCCCTAATATCAATATGGAAATAAATATGTTTTACTGTTTGTATGGCTTTTTGTGAAAGCCTAAAAACTAATTTATAAAGAAAGGAACATGACATTGAAAGCTAGACCTTTACTTCCATTCCTTATGCCAATTTTCTGTCCAATTTCAGTGTATGCTTGGCTCTATTCTATCTCTTACAAGCTTTAGCAATTGGGCAAAACACAATAAGGCAGGAAAAGGGGTCCAAGTATAGATAGGACCCAGTGGATTGTAAAATCAGCTATGTTGTCTGTTTCATACACTGACAAATGACAGACGCTCAGTAATTAGATGAGACCACTTTTTCTTGACCTCAGCAGACTGGCGCTGGCATGTGCTAACTGCATTGACGTGGTGCAAAATGTCCTGCCAGGCAATGGTCTTGACCAGTAGTGGCACACGGGCGTTGACGCAGTTGACGAGCATGTGTTTCTGACGCTGGACAAACAAAGGTTAGCACATGTGTGTGTATTTTGTGTATTTCTACAGCTCAAACATAAGCAAGTGTGTGTCCTCAGCAAGTGAATTCAGACAAGAAGTTGGATCTATTGTGGGAAAAGCCATGTTTTCTGAAACAAATATGTTACTAAATGATCATTCCCAACGGATTGCACTTAAGAAAATCAGACAATCATAACAACAAAAAAAGTTTCTAACGCTTTACATTTACTTGAACTTTTACTTGGCGAAGGTGCAGAAAATAATTAAAACATTAGGACTGAAACTTTGATATGAGACCTTAATTGAAATACTTACTCTAAATGAGAATTCAAGGTTTTCTCCTCCCCACACCTCCATTCCAGTGTCGTAAGAGCCAAGGTATTCAAAATATTTCTTACTAACAGCAAACAGCCCACCAGCCATTGTTGGGGATCTGACAAAGAGAAAGCAATTAAGATTAACAATGAAAAGATTACAACAAAAAAGAAAATAACTTCATTTTCGGTTCATATTCTGTTGACAAAAACATTTACTATAATCTGTGGTTTAAGAAACAAGATCAAAACGAAAAATCCATCAAAGGGATAAAAATGTGTTCACTTATAACGGCAATCGATTTAAAATATAATTTAAACCAATCACACAACCACAGCCCATTTACTCTATGGAAAGCACGTTTGATTACACGGTTCCAATGGGTTAATCTGGAAGTTGAAGTTGTGGGATGATCAGCAATGACTAAACACTATTCATGAACAAAACACCAGACTAAAATCGTTCTAAAGGGCCAAAGGAGACAATGACCAAAAAACTTCAATGCAAATTTTAAAAGTCATCCGCTCTTAGTATCTTGGAAGGTCGCTTAAATGCAAAAACGAACGAAAAATCAAGGGTGTTCCTCTTTAGTTGCCTTCAGACACTTTGAAGGCAGGGATACATGCCATAGACCATTAACCCCTCTTCACACAGGTATATAATTGCCCTAGCTTCTTCCCCAGTCACGGCCAACCCGCTGCCCCATGACATGTAGGCCTGCACTCCATTATCCACGATTCCCATCATCCACAACCCCATAAACAAGTATCGGCCCCTTAGCCTAGTGATCCACCACCCCTTGGGCAGGGCTAAACTCCATTCCTATTCCTTACCTCCTCTACGCAAGCATTTATCAGCTCATTCCACAGAACCCACCTCAGCTGCGCACCTAATACCCACAAACAGCCCCTCTAAAACTAGTATCCACACTTTGTAATAGTCTTCTTCCAAAAGCAGGCATCCCCTTTAACCACCAGTTCCAACTCCCTCCCCATTTCACTGCCACCACTGTCTCAAGAATGTAGTCTCACAAAATCTCATTACCGCAATTCAAATGTGTTGGCGTGTCTCAAAACCATACCAATACAACAAAGGATCGTGTCCCATCACCCATACAAACCGTTTAGGCATTGTGAGGCAGCCATGGTATCAGGAATTGATCCAGGCACAGATGTTGCAGGTTTTAAACCCCTTAAAATACTTTGGGTTGGGATGAATACTTTTCTGGCCCTATCACTATGTCAGGGTTTTCCTGCATAAATTAACTAAAGATCGAGTCAAAGAGTCCAAAACAAGAGTGTATGGGCCTCATTACGAGTCACCCGGTATGGAAATAATGGTGGCGGTAAACCCGCCGCCACCGTTATTTCCATAGCGGGTGATTCGGAGTCCTGCAGGCGGAGGTGTCATTCCCGCCAGGTCTGACCTGGCAGGTTTAACACCACCCACCTGCAGGCGGACGTGGAAACACCGGCACCAGCACCAGCACGAGATGGTGCTGGTCTTTCCATGGTCCCCATTCCCATTGAGTCCTATATTCGGTAAATCCCCATCCCCATTCCCATTGAGTCCTATAGGACTCAATGGGAATGGGGATGGGGATGGGGATTTACCGAATTCCGCCTCCAGAATTCCTGGGTCACCGGGTTTGTAATGCCCCGGTAATTCCGGGAATCACGGAGGCGGAATGGTAATTCGAGTCCGGCGGTAACCGAGCCGGAAAAACAAGCAGGATACCGCCGGACTCGTAATGAGGCCCAATCTGTGTCACAAAAAAGCCCTAGGCTTGCTCTCAAAACTAAGAAAAAGACTAATAGTGATGCGATCAATCAAAATGAAATGTGATCAACATAAAAGTCTGGAGCAACAATGGACTTCTGCTGCGGAGTTCAAATATGAAGGATTCTTCTTTAGAGGATTTTCACCATAAGGTGGCCCACTCTCTGGGTTCGATACAGTTCAGTTTAATATTATAGTTCACCAAGAGGTTTGAGGTTCCCTTTCCAAAACTGCAAGTTCAGTTCACTTGAAAATATGTTCTTTACAGGTTTTCCTCACATTGCTTGGATCTCTACATGGTCTAGGCGCAGTTTCGGACCCACAGTCCGAATCTTGTATCGCTATCATTTTAAACGTCCTCCCTGCCTAAAGGGGTTGCACAGCCTAAAAATTGACCCATTCCCCAGATTATTCTAAAAAAAAAACTGCAGTAATTGGAATACCTTCCCATTTGCTTACAGTAAATGTCAGGGTTAGAAAGTCAATGTCTGAGATTTATATAGTGTAACTACTCCTCTTCTCCAAGTCGAACTACCTTATTTGAAATCTATCAGTGACATATTTAGGTACAATTGTTTCTGTGTAGTAAACCACTTCCCCCCCCCCCCCCAATGTAAACAATTTCCCGGTTTCATTCTTGGAAAGACGTCATTTCCAATGAAAGGGACCAGGTTACCTTTGCTATTACACGTGCCAATTGCTCATTTATTAGGTCTCAGTAGGAGATGGTCACGTTGACAGAATACAACACTATTCCACCTGACAAACTGTTGCAGAAGAGAGGAATAGAAAACTTTACAGAAGGATCACATTTGCAGCTTACTTGATGTCTAGCCATTTTTAGGTTTAACCACCTTTGTATCAATCCACTAGTTGGGCCCACTGACATGCCCTGAAGTACCTTTTGGTATGGATAGAGGCACTCAACGCGCTTGCCCCAACCCACAGCACATTAATACTCAGCACGCTTCTCTGGGTGGATGCTTCTAATTCCAAATGAGTCTGAAAATTCCCCTCTGCAGCTGGCTGTAATATATCTACCCTAGACACGTGTACATTGCTTGAAAGGTATTTAGGATCTGGGACAAAGATGCTTCAATTAAGTGAGTTCTCAGAAACCAAGAAATCTGTAACTCCTTCCACCTAGTCTTTAGCCCTTAAACAGTATACCAAGATTATGCTTGAATAGCCAGATCAAGCCTAAAGTATTCTAGCTTTTCCTCCTGTTTGAATTTGCATTGCTTTGTAAATTACCGAATTCAACTTTGATGCACTCAAATGACAATTTCAAATGGTGTTTCTTAGGGGCTAGAGGTCTTGAAAAATGCTGGCACAGGGCCACATGCATTAGACTTGCGTAGCCTTGGGTTTTTTTCTTGCTTTGGCCTGGGATCTTCTGCACGCCCCTTACCCCCTAGATCAGGGAGAGACCACTCCCCACAGTCCAACTACAAGTAGAGGGCTGCTAGGCAACCTGCAATAGAGAGATGTTAGTCTCACAGGGGATGTTCGAAGTTCTTACCTTGCCCCATTCACTGCAACATAGACACCAAGGTTTCTTAAAGGGATACAAAGGGGACCCCTTTTCATTTGAAACATAACTCGGATACATAAACATTAATGATTCTAACCTACCTAACACTCCTACTACTTTTCTTCCCCAGGCATGATTTTCCTCTAAGGGTTCTGTCCACTCAGCACACCCTCCCTGGGAGAATTCAAGAACCAACTCCAAGGGTTGGACTGACGGGACGTACACTTACAATCTACCAGGTGCCAACCACTGTAGGGGAGGGCCCAGGTGTGTAGTACCATCTCCTGGGCAGCCTATGGCTAGCCACCACTTAGCTGGCCTACTGCATGCCAAGGTATCCCTATGCTTACCTCCCCTCTATACAAATAACATACATAAATAACTGTATATAAACATATACATCTAAAGGACGAAATATCTATCAAACCCTAAACAAATACCTAGACGTATACATAAACACCTAATTTTACACATTGACCTTTTAACATTTAACCTTTTATACATGTGTGGCGTGTGTGTGACTGCTACAGTCAGCCACACCATTCCAAGAACCTGTCTTGTGTCATCATTGGTGGGTAGGCCGGGTATATTCCAGGTTGTTGAATAGTGCTGGACCTCCTCCAGCACTGTTCTCTTCATTGAGGTATCCTGTCCAACACAGGGGACACCACATTACCACAGGTGGCCTGCACTCCTGAGGAGTCCTCCGGAATCCCCATGTGTAACCTTCCAGTGCTCTGGTGCACCCACCAAGCGCTTCACCCAGGCCGCATCGAGGCGGCAGACCGGCACTGGTTATCTTCAACCCCCGCACATCTGCCACGGGGTAGGGCCAACATCAACTGTGCTCCTCTTCACTCTTCCCTGGGCTGCTTCTGGCATATGCAGCCCGGGAGGGTTTCTCTTCAGGGTGGGCCGAAAGGAGGCATTGTTGCGCCATGTGGTTGCGGATCATCTAGCACATGCGGCTCAGGGCTGGGCAGCCCTGTTCTTCGCTGCAGCCCGCCATGCAAAAGGGTATGGGGACTTTGCTTCTGTCTGGGCCCAATGGCCACTGGACTGGCCAACGGCTCCACAGGCCCTGTGGCTGTATCGGGCAAGAAGTCCGGGTTGACCCTAATGCTGGCTGCTGCTGACATATGCAGCCTGAGTAAGGAAGGAACAAGTTACTTACCTGTAACTGTTGTTCTCCAGCATGGGTCTGGTATGGATTCACATGCTCATGAATATTCCCCCTCGTCAGGCTGGGAATCCTTGGTAAGAAAAATAAACTAGTATTGCTTTAAAAGTTTGAATACTGCCTTTTGTCTTGCATCCAATCACTGTAGACCAGGTCATCCTGCACCCATCCAATGATGATCGTCTCCTTGAGTCCCGGCACCGGCAGCCCTCTTCAGAATGGAAGCACGTGATGTGCCAGTATGAACCCAGAAGAGTCACAGCAGGGACAGAGGGAGGGTTCGCATATTAATCCATGCCAGACCCATGCTGGAGAACAACAGTTACAGGCAAGTAACTGGTTCCTTTTCCAGCATAGGGTCTGACATGGATTCACATGCTCATGAATACGATTATGCAGCAGTAACACGTACACAACCTCGGGAGGGGGCAAGGCTCAACAGAAGTACAATACTTACCCTTGGAACAGACTCACCTCAAACAAACAGATTGCGCAACACTGCTTGGCCGACCCTAGAGTCCTCCCTGTAATCCCTGTCGACACAGCAGATTTACGTGAAGGTGTTGTTGACCTCCACGTAGTAGCCCTGCAAATGTCCAGCAGGGGAACACCAGAGTGAAACACCGTTGTAGCAGCTCTGGTGGAGTGGGCTCTCGGCCGGCCAGATGATGACAGTGTATAATGCAGCCAGAGAGCCATCCGGATAGGGAAGCCTTGGACAGGGCCTCCCCCTCGGACCAAAGTTCACAAAGAACTGAGACGTCTTCCGGAAACCCTTTGAGCGAACCACAATGAACTTGACCAGTCTGTGGGACCATAAGGATGGTCTTGTAGGCGAACATGTATCGTGAAATAGCTACCAAATGCACCTTGTTAGAGGTGTGGGCCAAATCAGACTTGGTCAGCGAGAGCATGTACAGCAAGAGCTGAGGAGCAGTGACATGCAGCGGCATGATTACCTGAGTCTGGCACAACACTGTGAAGCATTTCCGTTTGTGACTGTAGCACGATAGAGTAGAGGGTGCCCTGGCCTTGGCAAGAACAGCTTTACATTCCACCGCAAGGTTTTAATGGCCAAACTCTAAGGCCGCAGCAGCAAGGCTGGATCATGATGCAGGATGGTCCCACCTTCCCTGGAGAGCAGGTTGGGAAAAGGAGGCAGCCTGATGGCCGGCGCCACCGATATGCAGAGCAGGTCTGAGTACCATATCTGGTGGGGTCCCGCTGGGGCAAAGAGTATCATTTTGCAATGGCACTGCTTCATTGTGTTGATGACACATAACAGAAGAGGAATCGGAGGAAAGGTGTACAGGAATTGACCCTCCCATCTGAGTGAGAAGGCATTCCCCCAAGCTCCCTGGCTGAGTAAAACTACTGGCGAACAACTTGGATTTGGAGTTTGCTGCAGTGGCAAACAGATCGATTTGTGGATACCCCCATTGGTGCAACAGGAGCACTACTTGGTCCTGCTGCATCTCCCATTCGTGATTGGACCGAAGTTCCCTGCTGAGGGCATCCGCAATGGTGTTCCTTACGCCTGCCAGGTGAAAGGATACGAGGAACATGTGTTGAAGGATCGCCCAGTGCCATAGGGTCTGCGTTTCCAAAGACAGAGCAGGGGATTGGGTCCCGCCCTGCTTCCCGATGTAGAACATTGTGGTGGTGTTGTCTGTGAAAATCCTGACCACTAGACCCTTCAGCAGAGGCAATATTGACTTGAGGGCCCAGAAGATGGCCCAAAGTTCCAGCACATTGATGTGCAGATTCTTTTCCTCCAGCGGCCAAAGGCCTCTGGCGTGGGACTGTCTGGTGTGGCCCCCCCACTTCGGTCTACCGAGGCATCTGTAGTGACCATTGCAGAGGGGTCCGGAATGGGGAACCCTGAATAAGGTGCGAGCGTACTCCCCACCGTTGGATGGATTGCCTGAACTCCAGGTTGAGCGTCAACTTGTCTGTCCAATTGCCCATGACCTGGTGCCACCTGCAACCCAGAAACTCCTGGAACTGCCTCATCTGCAGCTTGCAGAATGGGATCAGGTATATGCAGGAAGGAACTCACGCACAGTAGCGATTTGATCGCCAGGATGGTTGCTGATCTGATGGTGGATAGACGATTAACCTTCCCCAGGATGGGCAGCACCCGCTCCTCCAAGGGGAAAAGCTAGAGACGCCACTGTGTTCAGGAGTGCCCCCAAAAACAGAACGTCCTGCAATGACGTTATGTAGGATTTTGGATTATGGATAGAGTATCCGAGCTCCGTTAGCAGGCGTATGGTCTCCTCTGTGTGTTGCGTTGCTAGGCTCAGGGAACCTGACCAGACGAGCCAGTCATCCAGGTACGGGTAGACGTGTATGCCCTTGAGATGTAGATGTGCTGCTACAGAGGCCAAGCACTTCATGAATACCCTTGGCGCTGACTTCAGGCCAAAGGGTAGTGCCTTGAACTGATGGTGACGCCACAGAACTATGAAGCGTAGGAATTTCTGATGTTGGGTGAATGGGGACATGGAAGTAGGCATCTTCCAGATCAAAAGTTGCCATGAAATCCCCTTCCTCCAGTTGGCCGAGCACTTGCTGCATCCTGCCCATCCTAAACTTTTGGGATTTTAGGTATTTGTTGAGGCGTCATAGGATTGGGTGCTACCCATACCTTCTGACTTCTTTCGGACCAGAAAGTATCAGAACTACGCTCCGGAGTTGCAGTGGGACAGGTTCTATTGTGCCCTTTGCTAGCATGGCCTTCACCTCACGTAGCAGCTGTTCCTTCCTCATTAGAGGTGGAATACGAGGGCACTTGCGTTCAAACTCCAGCGTGTGTCCTGGCTGCAGAATGTCCAGCACCCCTTTGTCTGTGGTGATGTTCTCCCAGGCATCGACCAAATTTGACAGAAGGCCTCGCACTGGTGTGCGGAAGTGGGGGTCCGGCCCTGTGTAAAGTCAGGCCTGTTTGGTTGTTTGCTCCTTCCCCTGCGGGCACCAACGGTGCTGCAAGCCTCCCCCAAAATCCGGGGACCGACCTCTGTATGATTCCTGCGCCATGGAACAGGAAGATTGACGGTAGGAAGTGGAGGTGTATCCCTTGACAGATCTTCCAAACGTATTCCGGGAGGACCAAAAGGAAGAAGAGCGGCGCTACTGTGAAGTCCCTAGGGACCTCGCCATCTCTGTGTCCGCCTTGATGGCCTGTAGCATCTCATCCACCGCCTTTCCGAAGAGATTATCCAAGTCGAAAGGCATATCCACCACTTAGGCTGGTCTAAAATTGGTGGCCTTCACCCAGCCTTGGCGCCAGAGCGCTACGCCATCCCCATTTGCCAGAAGCCCGAATCTGCCACATACATCGCCACTGTGATGGCATGATCGGAGGCCACCTCCCCCTCTTGAAACAGAGTGAGCTCTTCCGTCCTCTTGTTGTCTGGCAGGAACTTCAGGAGCATGCCCAGCTTAAATCATAACTCCCCATCATACCGGGCAGGGATGGCTAGAGCCATCGGAGAAGTGCTGGTGCGCTTCAAAAGGCTTGTGTGCCTTAGCAACCCCATGCCTATGGGGCTGTAGCCACCTGCGTCCAAGCATTCCTGTCGTGTTTCATCATCGTAGATTAAATGGGCAAAGGACCACTGGAGCTCTCTCTCGGACCTACCACCGTGGGAAAAAATCCACCGGTGGCAATGAATCTCCTGGTCTAGCCACTTCCCTCAGGGCTAAAGATACGACCTGGGCCTTCATCGATCGGGTAGCAGCAGTCGAAGCAGTACTAGTGGTTGAACGGTCGTTGGCCTTGGAGGCAGCGAAACCCTCGCCGTAGGTGTGGGCAGCGGCTTTCCTTTGTCGACGAGGTGGCCGTCGACAAGGCTGTCATCGAAGTGGCCGTGGATGGGGTGGATGTCGACAGGATAATTGACGAAGAAGAGTCTACTTCAGTCGATGATGGAGCAACCATCGACGGAGAGACGGTCGATGTAGTCGTGGCTGGAGGCGCCCTAAATTACGGCCTTATAGTCGTTGAGGAAGCCGTGGATGTTGGTGTCGCTGAGGGCTTTGAAGAGGGTTCCTTTCAGGAGTGCTTCTTTGGGGTCTCCCGTGATGACACACCATGCTTCGAGGATTTTACGCCGGCGACTGGCAAGCTCACCGTAGATGGGCAAGGCAACGGGCAGCGCGCATTCCCTGTACTAGGACCCGCATCTGCAGCATCTCTATCCGGACCAACCACCAGCGCTTGACTTTACAGGTGCCCTCCTGGGGTACCTTTATCAGCCGATCTCAACCTCTTACCAGGGGGAGAACGTTCTGGAGTGCGGCATGATCTGAGCTTGATTTGATTGAGATCCTGACCTCTGAATGGACTATCATAAAACAAGGCACAAGGAAAGAGGGCACTGTTATAAAATGTAAATAAACACCTCTATTCACAAACAATACAATAGCCTAGGTAGGTTGGATAAATACCTACAGGGTTCAGCCTACATTTCAGGAGGGTCAACTATACTAAAAGTGTCAATATGGGTTTACTCAAATGGTGTTGTAGGAACCTTACAAAGATGGGGCTCTCCTCTAGGATTCCGTTAATTCCGAGATAGTCTCCCGCGGAACAAACTATCACTAAACACTGTTGTCAAGATGGTGGGACAAAGTCAGAACTCTGGCCTTGTCTAAAGGGGAAGGCCAGGCTCACTAGAAACCAATTCAGTGCCAGCCCTGTTCGTGCGGGGGGAAGGCAGCTGCTGGGGGAGGGGCAATCTTTACCCCTTCCCCTTGTGCCAGTTTATATGTTGGAAATACAACTTTGTCTCACTCCATGCCTTTACCCCAAGAAGCTCGCCAGTCTTTTTCGCTTTGCAGACAAGGGGAACCGTAACGAGAAATCAACAGAGCAGCACCCTGTGAAAATCAGTACAAAGCAGCATCTACCAGCAGCATCAGCCTGCGACCAGACAATCATGCAAAAGCCCCTCCTACCAAATGACATTACCAAAGAGAAGCAGTAGAGCAGCAACCGCTACAAGGTGGCGGTCAGCAAAGCGTGTAGAGCTGCCAAGGAACAGGGGGGATCCTCCGCGGCCACAGACATCCACGCTAGGCTACCAGAGAGTCTTTGGCAGGAGACGAACCTGTGGGGCTGCAAGACCAAAGCCCTCAACACAAATATTCACCCTCCTGGGCCACCTTTGAAATTCGGCAGATTCTCTACACAGAGTAAGTGGGGGCCCAGCCCCTGATTTGTAAGGTTTGCTGGGTTTTGCATGCTCTGGCAGGTTAAGACAGGGACAAATTGGCCAGGGACAGAGGTCCAATCCTGGGAAGGGGAGGAGAATAAAAGAGCCCAACAGAAGGCAGGAAGTGTGGGTTGTTCAGGTGAGGTAATAGGAGGAGAAAAAGATAGAGAAAGAGCTCAGCAGATGGAAGTAGGAAGTGGAGATTTGTGGAGTAGGCGAGTTACTGGTGTAGTGGGTGCAAGGATACTGCAGTGTGCATGATAGTGGGGCAAGCGTGTAGGTAAAGCAGTGTAAAGAGAGTAAAAGGACGGTGTTTGAGTAGTGGTGGGAGGAGGGGAGACGTCGTGGGAGTGGAGGAGAATAGTGTGGAGGAGAGGGGAGAAGTAACGTGGAATGGGAGGACAAGTAACATTAAAGGGACGAGGCAAAACCTACTAGGAGTGAAACATCAGCAGCAAGAAGAGGGGTGTAGTAGTGAGTGTAGATAGGAAGAGATTAGCGTGGGCGCGGGTGTCCCATCTTAAATACAACAAAGAGTGTAAGGCACAATCCCCAAAACACCCTGCGTACACTAAAAAGTGGAGTCAGCTAGTAAGTCCCTAACCATAAGGAAGAACTTTATGGAATAGGTTATAAAAGTTCATAATGAAACACCATTAAGATACTTAAAGTGACACCTAGGACACAAGACCATTTTTACCACAAAAGACTAATAAATAAACACCCATCATACAAATAAGGCCCTGAGGAAGCCGTCTAGGGGCAAAACATCTGTATATCCACAATAGCTTGTTAAAAACACTAGACGATTTACTGCATACTCCATTGTATTTTCATATGTTGTGAAATTGATATCACTAAGATGTATGAACATACATAATAGTTGCTCATCTTTAATATTTTTTTCAAGCAATTTCACTACAGATTTCCGTTTACTGAATAGTGGATTACATGAGAAGATATGCTTAAAATAATGGCACATGCATTACATGTTTTTGATTTTGGGCATTAAGGGTATTAGTACCATTGGTGACCAATTGCTGCCTACAACTTTTTGATTGCATTAGCTAGCACAGTACAACTGTGATTTCCACACCCTAATTTCAGACAGTGATCTTCAAAGAAGCACCCCACTTACAGGCCTTCCATCTGGTGTAGGACATATCACTGTCTCCCCTCTTCACAACAGCACTATCCATTGTGGGAAGACCTCTAGCATACCTTCACAACAGCAACTGCTGCACAGCTGACAGTAGGTACATTTTCTTTTGCCATTTAGTCTCCCTGTGTATCCAAGGAGTGGGTGAAAGCACATCAGCTTCCTTCTAGTCTTCGCACCCATGGCTTTTTTCAGCCTTTTTCATACTGCTGGGCCGTTTGCTCATTTTGTAAGCCAGCCAACAATTGGTCCACGAGGGACTAGTTTCAAATTTTCTGACTGATTTCACCTCATGACATTTCATTTGAAACGTGGTCTTATTATCACTCTTTGGCATTGGTCAGATCTTATTTGTTCTTAATTGATGTACAAGCCTTTAAATATGAGATAAGCAATCAGTGCCATTTTGAATCCGCAAATGCAAGCTTACGGAACTAAGCAGCATTCAGTGTTTTTGTTGCAAGCGTGGTTTGCTATTTCACCCAATTGCGTGGTCGAAGCCTCGCTCTGAAGGTGCAGTGTTTTCCTACTATGCTTGTGGATGAAATCCTGTCAATGGTTAGCCTTTCCTTTGATATTAAAGTCTACTTAGGGGATGCAGTTAGGCTTAGCTTCATGACAACCATTCCCTGCACTCTGGACTTTTAATGTTACTCCAGCATTAGTCTCTAGGAAGCATTTACAATTGACACGTCTACTGGTAGAGTTTAGCCATTTTGGGGAAAGCTAAAAAGTGTAATCTTGAGCCATCTTTTTTACACTGATAAATCATAATGTACTAAAGGGATACCGTACCTCTGACGGGAGAGCGAGCCCAGGGAATCCTGCTCCTTCCACTCTCTGGGAGCACATCTTTGAGCAGCCAGACCAACCCAGTCCCCTATGGCTTGGCCCCCTCACAAAAAGTCATGTTACACTATGAAAAGGTACGAAAAGGACTAGAAAAGACAGCATTCTCATGATCTCAAATGGAATACGAAATAAATGTTTAAACATGGTTAACCCTAATAAACGGAGTCACCTGATGACATCAACCTCCGAACGTCTTCGTTTTTGCTCTCGCTCTGGGACAACGTGCCACGTAAAGACCAACCTCCAGTCAAATCCACCAATTTGTGGCTCTCCTGCATTCCCAAGATACTCAAAGGTATTCCATTCAATGACATCGATCACAGGGCACACCACTGCAGACTCTTCTTCTTGGATTCTAGAATTTAAAAAAACAAAATCTAAGTATAGCATATAGGAAAAAAACAGGAGACAGATTTTCTGATTAGATTCATAAACAGCTGATTCATTACATAACACATCACACGTGGTCATGCTTGAATCTACCTTCTTTCAGTGTTCATCAACTAAGTTCATAAAGTGTGTCCGACAGAAATCTGTATTAACCTCCTGAAATATTTGCAAAAACCTAATCATTGCAAACATCATTTACATTGCGCTAGTATTTTCAATGTTTAGTCATCTACACTAGTGTTTTTATAATTTTGTCTCCCTCCACCCCAAATATGATGAACTTTCCTTCTAAGAAACTAAAAAGTACTGAACTGCAGAAACCCACATAAATAACTGGTTACACATTTCCTATATATTCTCTGCCCGCTGACTTGATATTTTTGCAATGGCTTCATGCATCTATGAATGCCTGTGATGTGGTTCGAGTTTACTCAACAAAGCTAAATAATAAAGGATTACCAGTGACAAGTTCTGCACCATAGGATGAAGGAGGTTTCCATCTTCACAGTGAATGATTACTGAAGCTTGGTTATGTTATCTCCTCCTCCAACCCCTTCACCGCCCCCACAGCCCATCCCTGTGACTTTCATGTTTTTATATTATTTTGATAGGACAATTGGGACCTAAGGGTAAGAGCACTGCTTAAGCCTCGAAAGGATAAAATGAGTGGTGTAACCTACACTTTGCCAGGGAATCTAGGTCAATGGGATAGTGGAGGAATTGGAAAGGCGGCACACCTTTAATGAAGAATATTACGCTAAGGACTTTAATTCCCCCAAGCCCCCAGTTTGCATCTCCTACACTGGAGGAGTTAGTGACTCAGCAGGGATTTGGCCACTTATCACACACACCAATCGTTTTAACAAAAATGACAAAGGGAGGGGGGAGGGACAGGAAGGCCATCATTTACACACACACACAAAACAAGAAAAGGTGCAGGGTGGTTTCAATACACTTGCATGTGGAACCTTTGAAGAGTCACCAATGAGAGTCAGACAAAAGGTTGTCATTTTGTTGCCAAGAACTTTTATTAAATGAACATGGATTGGGAAAATGCCTCTCTGACCCTATGCTAAGTATGCTAAAGAGGAGTTTCCCTACCTAAAAAGTAAAACTAAGAATCTGTCTCAGGGTGTCAATAACTGAAAATAGTCCGTGTTTTCAAAACGTCCTATCCTGACCCTCACACTATAAATAAATAAACAAACTATAAACAAAATAATAAAGGGTGCAATGAAATGGCTTGAAACTGATATTGGCAAATAAAGTGCTGACAACTGAAAATAAGAATAGCTCCAACAAAAATGTTCACCAAGGTGAAAAGGCCGTGGGTCCAGAAGGTGTTCCCTTTGCCCTGTATTCTTAGGTAGGATGGCAACTGACTATTGTACTAACAGCTTATTTGTGTCTCTAAATTATTCATAAGGTTCCTGTTTGGGAACACATTTTGCAAGTCTTTCTTTCTATCAGCAAAATTTTGTGTGCTGTTCTTGGTTTGGTATATGTTTGCGGTAATGTTCGCTCAAACCTTGCACCACACTTGCATCTCATGCATCTGTAGCTCACTGGGGTTTGAATCTGTACTTTGCCTTTTCCTTTCAAATTATTTTTTATCATTTTTGAAGGTTCATGAACAAATATAGGAAAATCATTTGTATGTACATATTGTAGAATAGATACAAACTTAACTCAGCTATCATAGTCGTAACATAAAAGGAGTACACAAAAAGGGTGGGTGGAAAAGAAAATAGAGAAAAAGGAAAACAGAAATACTAAAACCATCCACCGCACACAGATGTTAATGAGGTGTCAAACCAAACAAACCTGAAGGCACAATTGTAAACAGTTAAGCATAAAGGTCATTAAACACACCCCAGATGCTCTCATACCTATGATGTTGATCTTTACCATGAAAAGTTACTTTCTCCCTTTTAGAGAAGTGACAAACTCAGAAGCCAATCATCAACACAAGGGGCATTATTCCTTTTCCAGAATTTCAGGATGGATCTTTTGGCAACCAATAATGCCCTGTATGCCCCCAAAAGGCTTTCCACTGGCTGACCCATTATCAGGGGAAAATAGGTAAAATATGCCAACAAACGGGTCTCTTGGACGGGATATACCCAAGACCAAATCAATTCTTTTGAGAATGACATCCCAAAACAATTGAATTTTTCTACATAACCATAACATATCGAGGGTGGTGCCGGAATCACTTCTGCAATTCCATCAAACATCTTCACAGTATAATTTACATGACCACATCTTCCGCAGGGACCAGTACAAGCAATGGTTAATCTACTGCTGCGTATATTGTAACTCCAAATCAATCTTATATTTAACTGGTCCTGCACAAATGCGATTCCACTCAATGTCCGACAACAAACAGCCCAAGTCTCCGTTCCAATTATTTCTACCACAATGTGACGCCAGTGTAAATTCTTGAGGCGTAATACGTTTATATAATGTGGAAGCCGATAGAGGCATGGTTTTAGATAAGTGAAGGATCACAAATGAGGCATGCACTGTATCATTTAATGGTGATAGAATATTAGTAAAGAGATCCTTCTGTACATTATAGCGACAAATCTCCCCTGTCTTTAGCTTATATTTAAAACGTAAGAATTCAAAATCAAGCATGTTCTGACCATCATAAACCTGCCCAATCCCCGAAATGCCCGCTTTTTGCCAAGAAATCCATGTCAAAGCACAATTATCCTGTTGCACAGCCGCATTTTTCCACAAGCTAGAATCTGCACAAAGTAAATATTTTTCACCTCGTTTCTTCCATTTACATTACATTTCTTCCATTCTTTTACCACATGTTTTATAAATGGGGGAGTCAATTTGGCTGGCAGCCTTTTTTCTGCAAATAGGACAACATCAATTGGCATAGGCGAGACTGCTTCTCTCTCAATATTAATCCAACCTGCACAGTCTACCTGGTCAGGTATAATCTAGCGATGCAGAGTGCGTAATGCAAACTTAGAATGATATCTCCTTATATCAGTGTATCGAAAGCCCCTAAATGCACCGGTCTTTGAAGGACATCTTTCGGAATTCGTGCACAACCATTCTCCCCCCCATAATAATCTATTCAGTGATTTTTCTTAATATTCAAAAGTAGTTTTTTTGGGAGTGGTAGCGGAAGTATATTAAAAATATATAACAATCTAGGAAGTAGGGTCATTTTTACCACACTAACCTTGCCCCAAAGAGTACATTTTATTTCCTCCCATTTACTGCAGAGTCTGTCTATCTCAATAAGTTTCAGTTGAATGTTATTGACCATGAGAGATTCAACTTCTTTGTCAAAATGGACACCCACATTTTTTAAACCTGAGCCAGCCCATTCCGCCTGATATATATTAAATAGCCCTCCATGGCACGAAAGAGAGATTGTAAAAACTAAGGTCTTTGAAACATTCACCTTATAGTTAGAGACATTTCCAAATGCCGGCATTAATAGTAGGAGCTCCAGGTAAGAGAACTCAGGATTGGAGATCAACACCAAAAGATCATCTGCATACAAGAGAACCTTTGAAATATAGTCCCCCGATGGGATGCCCATAATGTCTGGATTATTCCTCAACATAACTGCTAGAGGCTCAATAAACAAGACAAATAACTAACGGGACAGAGGGCAACCGCGACGAGTCCCTTTAGGGATTTGGAAAAAGTCTGAAATATATCCATTAACAGTTATGGCTGCTCTTGCGCCGTCATAAAGAGCTCCAGAGAGTTTGAGGCAGCATGGTCCACAGTTAACTTTATGCATGACTTGGTGGAGGAAGACCCAACACTATCAAAAGCCTTCTCGGCATCTATACTGATCGCTGCATAAGTGTCAATAGAGTGTCTCTTAAGGGAGATAACAGCAAGCAATTCACGCACATTAACATAACTATTCCTATCATATATAAACCCAGTCTGATTTTCATGAACTATTTTAGGAATTTAACCACACTTCTGGCAAATACTTTCGTTAAATGTTTTACATCAACATTTAAAAGTGAGATAGGTCGACAGGTCAATAGTTCTCACACAGCGATACATTTTTACCAGGTTTAGGAATTACCGTGATTAACGATGTGTGCATACATTCAGAAACCGCCTCAGTATGTATAATCTCCATATATAGTTGTACAAGAAAATGAGCCAAGACTTGACAAAAGGTCTTGTAAAATTCTATTGGGAAACTATCAGGCCCAGGGCACTTGCCACTTGCTGAATTTCCAATAGAATGTTCAACTTCCTGGACTGTAATCTCTGCATCGAGATTCAATCTATCTTGTTCTCCTAAACTCTGCATATCTATCAAGTAAAGATAGTTATTAACCTCCTCTTCAGACAAAAGTCCATCATCTCTAGATAGAGAAGCGTCAAACGTTCTGAATTCTTCACAGATCTCTTCATTTTTCTCAAAATATCGCTTTATCAACAACAAAGAGCACTTGCCTATTACTCTCCTTATGTTTTAAACGATTCACCAACAATGCTTCCGACTTCTCACCCCATTCCCAGAATGCTTGTCTTGAATAAAATAGATATGTCTCTGCCTTCAGGCAAAGTTCGGAATCTAAAGCATCTTTAGCATGGGACAAGGACAACATATTTTAAACACTAGGAATATCAGTGTAATGTCTCGAATCCGTCTTGTATGCATCTTCCAATTTAACCATAGCTTTTTCACTTTCTCGCTTCTTATATGAAGCCAAACTAATAATTCTACCTCGGATTGTGGCGTTTAACGCATCCCAAACTACTGACAATCTGTCAACCGAATTCAGATTATCTGTCAGGAACATAGAGATTTCTCTTTCAATTTGGCTGACAAATTCTGGATCGCTAAGTAACTTTTTATTCATTCACCATTGTTTCTTAGATTTCAAACCACCCGCAGATCCATTGCCTTTTATGTATTCAAACTTCTTATTTCAGTTTGAGTCTGTACTTTGCCTTTTCTGCATTCAAAAACTCCTTATTCCTTATTAGAGTTTTAGCAATATTATCACATGCAGAGTGTTTTTGGAACAGTCACTGGAACGCTGCGGGGTATCCACTCGCTCCAGCATCTCCGGTCAAACTTCTGTGGTGACCCTCTTGTGCTCGCTTTCCACTCGAGTGTACCGACGTCCTTCTGGCTTCCTTTGTGGCTCTGCAGTCACACACCTGCTACCCTTCAGGTCCCGGTATGGAGAACGCTGCCTGTTTCAGCTGCCGAGTGCACAGGAACTCTCTTGTGCTTCCCAACGTCCCCTTGGCACTTCCTGCTCACGCACTGCATTTCTCCTTTGAACTTGTCTGTCTCCTCTGCTCCGCCACACTGTTGCATGTTTCTCGTGCTGACAAGCCTCTGCATACGAGCTGACGTCTCCTCCTGCACCTTCACACTTAGTAGTGTGGTTGCCATCCTTAATTCTCCCACACACAAGTAATTTGGAAAAACAACTAAACTTACATGTTGTGCTTCGAGCTCTCGATACTTTGTACAGATTCCTTCATCCTCCTCGTCTCAGTACGCGGGTGATTCTGGGAGTTGGAGTCCATAGGTGTCATTGGACACATGGGGCCTCATTATGAGTCCGGCGGTAACCAGCAGGTTACCGCCAGACCCATATTACCATTCTGCCTCCGTGATTCCCGGAATCACCGGGGCATTACGACCCCGGTGACCCGGGAATTCCGGAAGCAGAATTGTGCAAGTCCCCATTCCCATGGAGCCCCATAGGACACCATGGGATGGGGACAATGGAAACACCGGTTCCGTCTATGACAGAGCCAGTGTTTCCATGTCCGCCTGCAGGCGGGTGGTGTTAAACCCGCCAGTTCAGACCTGGCGGGAGTGACACCTCCCACCTGCAGGACTCTTAATCAGCCGGCCCGGAAAGAACGGTGGCAACGGATTTACCACCACCATTCTTTACGGACCAGCAGGGTCGTAATGAGGCCCATGGTGTCTAAACAGTTCTTTGTAGTAATTTCACATAAAGGCACCTCAGAAGCAAAAAGTGGTGTGTTGGAGCTTTGTGTGTTGAGGTCATAGGTGGGGGTTTGGCCAAAGGGATATTGAGAAGAGGTTGCTTTACTCTCTATACAAGGGGGAACCAATACCTGAAAATATGCTATTAAGGCCTTGGACATTAAAGGGTCTTCCGCATGGAAAAAAGCTTTGGGTATTAGAGGGTCTTGCTAGTGGGAAAAGGGTAGATACAGCGTCTCATCCAACAGAGTCATGACATCTCCCCGATAGTTGTCTGCTCCCATGTGATCTTCCCTCATATAGCCGCAGGATAAGGTGGTGGCTGCCGTCCCCTCGCCACATGGGAGGAGGTCACCACCGGAGAATCTGTGATGACTCAATTGGATTCTTCACAAACCATACAAATATCTTCATGCAGTGTCAAAAGGGGCAAGGTGCCCTAACGTAGGTCACACCAGAGTGGAAACCTCTAGTAAAAGCTGCAGGGGCAGATTCACTCCTGTAAGGTATCTCTCTTTAAGATGCATTGGTGGGAATATGCACGAGTGATCTGACTGCTCTAGAGTATAGAATTAGTCCCTAGTATGTAGACATAAAAACAAATGAAATCCTAGCACTGAGACACCAAATAAAGAACATCCTCCACTTGACAGATTAGCAGCCATTGCCAAAGACTTTCCAGTGAGTATTTTGATGCAGTTAGAAAGAAGATTTAGCAGTCTGTATTGAAGGGCGACAAGAGCCGGCACCCAAGTTCAGTGATGTAGGGTCATTGCATGAAAAACGTCTCTTAAAATCTATGTCGGTCTCTCGCCAACAGAAAGCTTTATAGTGCAATCACTCACAAGATCCATTAAGAGATATGTGATGGTAGGCCAACTAACAAGATGAACACTTCAGTCTTGCTGAATTTCAAACTGTCAAAGGAAAGTATAAATGAACTGTCTCTGTTAACTGATCGAAAGGACATCATCTCCGTAGGATATGTGAGAAACCTGAGGGTATTCTCCTGAGTAGTCCCGGGAATCCTTATTCAGGTGGTCAGAGATGAACTGGCCCTCACTTATCCCAACCTCAGGGGTAGACAAGTGAGGGAGGATTACCTGGGTAGACAAACCCAGGGTTGTGCTCCGAAAAATACCCCAGGTGAGTGCAGTACTATACAGAGGAAGGAGGAGAGGACGACGAGATCCCAGAGATCTTTTTAGGCTGTACGACAACTGCCTCCCTTCTGCTCAGAACGAACGAACCACACACACACCCCCCCCCCCCCTTCAACCCCACCCACACCCCTCTTTTTTTTCCTCTCTCCCCTCTCTCCCCTCTCTCCCCTCTCCCCCCTCTCCCTCCCCTCCCTCTCCTCCCTCTCCTCCCTCTCCTCCCTCTCCTCCCTCTCCTCCCTCTCTCCCCCTCCCCCCCCCCCCCCAGCATCACCCAAAAATCATCTCTACCAGAATCCCTGTTTTCCTGCGTCTTACCCAAACACTCCTGGACCTTTTTTCAACATCCCTCTGGTTATTATTTTCCGAACTTCCAGGCAGCATTAACAAAGCACTTATTTTCCCATAAATCCTCCTATTCAATTCTCAAACCCTACCAAACGTACCCTTCTGAAATCGACTACTTCCCTAGGACGAAGAATACAATATCCACTTTTTATAACACCTTCTCCCCATCATATCACACAGACACTCTACCCTCCTCCCATTTCCGAAACGAATACTTACACACATCACGAAAGACGGAGAAACACCAAAGTCTTTTCCCCGTCATGTCCCAACGGGTCAGGCAAAGTGAGGCAACTGACTAGAATTACACACACCTGACAGCCTATTTCCTTCCCCAAAGGGATAAAAGGTGGAGCATGAGAGAACAACACGAGCAAGGCAGACCGCACATCGAGAGAGCTAACTCAGCACAGCAGTTCAAGAGGAGGAGAATGACAGTGCCAACCGAGAAGATGACAAGAAGAGAAGCGACCTTGCCCTTTCCGAGCCTGGCCCGTGAAACCTCCACAGAAGGAATTATAAGACTGCAAACAATAACCAGCGTGTTTTGCAGCAGATAACAGTACACATGGCCCTCCTCCGCTGATAACCAAGACGAGGAGAGACTCTTGCCATCAGGATACCGGCCTTGACTCCAGACACAAGAAATAGTCAATTGGTTCATCACAGCCGGTGAGTCGAGGGGAGAGCCAATTAGAAATCGAGCTGTGTTTGAGCAAAAGTAGCAAAACGGCTAATTGAAGAAAGTACAGAGAACTGTTTGTTTGATACGAGAGGGGAAAACCAGCTACAGAGGAGTCAGACCCCACGTGGGTGTTCACTTGAGAAACTCAGGGCGATTACCTTATGGTTGAAACTACCATTACCAGAAGGTCTTGGGAACGCCACCAGAAGAGGGTCAAAATGGTCATACAGGGTTCTAGTAGAATCCTCTGTACCGTTTAAAGTCTTTGACCAATGAATGAAGGTAAAGCTAATGGAAGTGAATCCTGCATCGTAAGAACTGTTTAAGGAACTGAATTGAAAAAGTTAGCAAGAGTGAACCCGAAGGAGGGATTCCAATGAGCAGGGGGCAAAATATGACGTTCCAATGTGTAGTGTGTTGACAAGAGTGAATCCGGCAGAGGGTTGTCCACAGGGAACTGTTTAAAAAGATTAAGATTTGTGAATGGCACAGAGAGGATTGTATTGAAAGCCATAGTGAACCCGACGGAGGGAGGATGACATTCGAGAGGTGTCTGAGCCCAGAAGAGGGAGTACCAGGGGTGAAGAAGCATCACTCTAAAGACAAGTAGAAAATAACTTTTATTTTGTTGTTTTGAATATATCAGGTCATCAGAAGCATCAGATTGAAACACTGAAATTCCTGATATCACTAGAAACTTTCTGGGGATCTGAGCCCAGAAGAGGGGGATCCAGAGGTGAAAAGGCCTCACCCAAAGTGCGAGCAGAAAGGAACATTTGTTTATTAAAGAGACAACCACGAAGGCCCTGATAGTTGCCTGCAGAACCGTTAGCTTGTGCTGGGAAAGTTCAAGTGAGTGCTGTGCCCGGAGCCCCGCCTTGTCCCATGCTCAAAAGGTGGGGAAGGGAGACCCTGACTACCTCATGCCGACTTATTACTTGTGAACACTTCTTTCCTGTGAAACCTATCCCACACTCTGTATTTAGTGTAAGGATTGGCAATAGGATTTTCTTACGTCTAGGCCCTTTTATTTGACAAGACGCCACTAGGAATGCCTTATTATTAGATGGTCACAGCTTGCTCCCGTCTTAGATTTAGATTAGGCGTTTTTCCAACCTGCATATACAGTTTAATAAACACCATTGAACTGTGATGACTTTTGTCCGTCTTTACTGTTGCCACCATGAGTTCCTTACAGATAGCAGAACGCAAAGGGTGAGAGAGAGAGTGACTTCACCTACTTGGGCCTAACCTAAATAATCAAGGTCCTGGAAGACCCACCTCATTTGTACTGCATCCAGCTAGAACATGACAAGAAAAGTAGTTGTGTGGTTTGCCCGCTAATTTAGGGCATGCATGGTGGAATATCACCCCAAAAGACTGACACACTGGAACTCTATGGAGCAACGATCTGGACTGCATTGCCTCAAGTTGGGCTGCTGAGTCTTTCAGGAGGAACATGTGCAGAACATTCATTTATTTTCTAACAGTTTTTCCATCAGCAGCAGGAGAGGCGGATCGCTGCTTTGTACTGTTGGTTCAACATGCAAAGAAGGGGCCAATTGCCTATGCAGCCAAATGTTCGAGATCAGAGACTGTAGCTTATAGATAGAGCAAGGCAATAATTAATACGCCAAGAAGAAACAAAAAACAGAAAATGATTTGTTGTGAAAGAAGCAAAAGGCCCGTCTTTGCCACTGGCTATATGTCAAAAATATATCCCCAATGAAAGGCTACTACAACGAAACTTCGGGAAAAGATGTATGCTGATCTGCAATAAATGATTCCAACCTAAAGCTGTATCCCCCAGATCACTTCACCTAGTTCATTTAAAAAAAAAACAAGATCCCCCTCAACCCCCCAAAAATGAAACCTCTCTCAACTCCCTCTTTACTAGAGGAAACATGTGGGACACATTTGGGAGAGTCAATTATGGAAATGGGACAAGGAAGACTGTGGGAAAATCCTACCCAGAGCCCTGAAGCAAGGAAGAACACGGCTCAATATAGGTTACGCAGACTGAAAACCCCAAGAGGAACAACAACTCTCATAAGGTCTTTCCTGTGCAGAGAGGAACCCCAGAATGGACCAGGGCAGTGAATTTTCAGATTTGGAGGCACAGAGACTATGGGGAGGACCTGAGCACCCCAGAGAAGCGCTTCCACCACACCCTCGCCCAAAAGAGGACAATCAGGGGTACTAACATCCCTTTCACATCCAGAGTGGCATAAAGAAGTGCAGCCATGCCCCATTCCATGCAGCAACCGTACACACAGGTAGAACTCCACTTCTTCCAGACACTCCAGGGAAACCGGGGTAGAGGAATGCTCAAAACAAGAAGCGCATTGGAGAGAGTGCCTACAGCCATTTACTTAATTGAGCGACAACAAACCATACCTACATGCAAGGCAAACAGGTTTTCAGCCTCCTAATCATTCAAATGATCTTCACTGTACACACAGTGACATACGGACTACAAAGGGAAAACAAATCAAACCCCAGAGGGGAAATTTACTCCAGCAACTGGCAGGCAGAGAAAGCATCAGCTGCAGCCCATCCACCAGAGAAAATAGAGAAAAATGATCCAAGATGACGGCTAGTATATATTAAGACTTTCCTGAAGGAGTCGGGAATATAAGGGACTCCGGTGACTGAGAAGGCCCTGACAAGTAATTTCACCAGTCCAGCCAAGCAGAGGGAAGCTATTCAGTGCTTTATGCCCCGTCTCCGGACAATAGTCAAAGGGAGTTTTGGAGTGCTGATCTGGCGACTTGCAGTATTTGTGTGTTGGGGAAGGAAGCGAGAACTGCAGAGAGGAGGAGCTTTCCACCACAGGAATAAAGAGGAGAAAGCCTTTAAGAGGTATGCAAGAAAACAAGGATTTATGAGAGGAGGATCTGGCTACCATAGGTGTGAGGAAGAGGCAAAGTGCAGGCCCTGTGGAGTAGAGGTGCTGGCCGTCTAAGCCCTGGAAAGGGACAAGCTGGTAAAGGCATTGCAGAGGAGAAGAGTGTGGCTGATACAGGAGCCAAGAGGAGGATAAAGTACATGAGAATGTGGCAAACCAGAAGTAGGACTCAGACTCTGGGACATCATATTCATGGATTTGTATTATCTTGTTTTACAATTAATGTGACGTCTTGGCCAGCTTCAAAGAAAATAAACTAAAATAATGCTAAATTCCCAATGCTAAAACTCAAATGTTTGGGGAGACCACCACGGGGGGCAGGCAAGATGAATGGCAAGCTCATACTCTATACCCCCAAAAAAAGGATGCAGGGTGACAAACCAGGGGAGAACAGACCATTAAGTGGCTCTGTGAGAGCCCACCACCCCGGGGAAATGCTGTGCCAGTAGAGAGACTTGGAGAAAGAAGCAGCAGCGGGTTCAGGTCCCTGTTACAGTGAAGGGGAGTGGAGCTAAAGGGACACGAAAGGGCACGCAGTGAGGTGGATAGGAGATCCCTGGTGACACCGTGGAGGAAGGCCTCAGGTGAGGAAGTTCATCACAGCCTCCGGTGTGCAAGGGAAACAACATGGATCAGAAGCGATTGACGGAAGAGGATACAGAAGGTGACCCAGATGCTTGTGTGCACGTGTGAAGGAGAAGCAGCAACAAAGGGCCTGCCCTGGAAAGGTACTGGCAGACAGGGTGAGGGAACAGCACAACGGAAATCAAGAACGAAGGTAGCCTTGGGAGCAGTAGAAGGTGGGTCCTGGGAGAGTAGAGTGAGGGGTTTGCAGAGCCTGGCAAATGTGTGAGGCAAGACAGGAAACTCAGTCTAAAGGAACAAAATCAGAAGCATCCCATGGCCCCAAGAAACAAGCGGCATATCGTAAATCCACTGAAACTTTACAGAAACATTTCTCCACGCAATCCTTACAGGGACAAAAGAAGGGTATCACATCATTGCACTCTTCGTCGCCTGCGGCCGGCTTGTGCACAGACGGGTGACATTTTCCATGAAAAAACTCAGGAATCTACAAAACTATGTGGGAAGGGACAGCAACCCTCGGGTTCACACCCACAAATCCTATATATGGGCTCTGGTTATTTATAGGCTTATGTTCAAGCTAATGTTAGGTTTGGTTATGGAAATTGATCCAAATGTTTGAAATTCGGGGACTATGACAAATGACGTTCTCAATCTTTGCAGACCCATGGATGGAACTATGCAGGGTAAATTCGACATAGCCCTGCAACAGGTTATTCTGTATGAATATGAAATGGCCAAGCTCACATTAGTAACTCTTAACATTCAGGAGCTAGGACACCCTATAAAGCGCTGGCGAATGCTGGACTGTTGAGGGACCTACAGGGAGATGTATTCCTACAGGAAACCCACCTAAACACAGAATCAGAAAAATTAAAAACCGGGTTGGATGGGAACAGCAGCCCACTCACCATCCCAGAAAAAGCAGGGGGTCTCCATTTTGATCCACAACAGGTCCCATTTCACATAGAAAACATCTGCAGTGACGGGGAGGGAAGATATCTTCTTGTGCAGGGTCAAGTTCACCAACACTACCACACTGCTGAATATATATGCCCCCTTGACAACACACCCTGTCATTCTTCACAAGCACGTTATCAGCATGCGCGCAATACATGGGTAATCCAATCATAGTGGGTGGAGATTTTTGTGTAATCCTTGACCCTGATATGGATCGCCAGAGCACTGCTTCGGCAACCCCACCAACCTGAAGAAGCGAGGAACCCTTTTATCACTGGTGAAAGACCTACGCCTAAAAGATTTATGGCGACATATTCACCGAAATCACCAAGACTATTTTCTACTCCCACCATCACAACAGCTCTTCCCGTTTGAACTACTGGATAACCCCAGCCAACACACTACACAAAGCCACAGACTGTGCAATTCTACATACCACTCTCTCAGACCACGCTCCAGTACTCCTGCGGGTGACACTCCCAGACACAATACACAGACCCCTGAACTTAAAATACCCAGTTATTATAGCACATCTGCAAGAGGATATAGACGGCTTCAGGGAATCAAACCTTATCCCGGAGTACTCCCACCTACAAATGTTGGGACACCTTCAAGGCTTTTCTAAGAGGTCAATGTATTTGACACAGGTCGTAAAAACTTAAATCCTGGGGAGAGACTGAAGCCCAATTGACGGAAGAAGTCAGAAAAACAGAAAGAAAACAAACTGACTCGAGAGAGAGACAATTACAACCCAAACTCAAGAAACTAAGAACCGAGATCAAGCTAATCACTGCTGCTAGGGAACAGAAATCCTTCACATGCTGGTCACAGACATACTACCTAGAAAGCTATAGGCCGCTATGCATGATGGCACTGGCATTAAAACAAAGACAGGCTGCACAAATGATCGTTCCCATTAGAGGTGCCATGGGCAACTTGGCGGTAGGGGATGACCAAATTAACACTCGCGGAATACTATTGCGAACTATACAGTGCATACGACTCATGCTTAACCCATAACATGGAGGCATTCCTCAATTCTCTGACCATACCTCAGATACCCATAGACCAGCTAGACTACTTAGAGGCCCCCATCACAGCCTCAGAAATTACATGCAATATCCCCTCGCTCTCCCTGGGGAAAGCATCTGGACTGGATGTGATCCCCATCGATCTCTATAAAACTATAAACGAAGGGATAGTGTCCCCCAGCTAGGGGCGGTATTCTAAGAGGCGGAGGATCAGAGACAATTACCACGATCAATGTTAGCAGCTAACATAATAGTCTTCTATAAGGGCGGCATGGACCCAAAGGCTTGCAGCTCATATAGGCTGATTTCACTGATAAACTCGGATGCCAAAATATTAGCGAAATGCCTGACACAGCAGATAGAAGTGATCCTTCAACATCTAATCCATAAAGACCAAACCGGTTTTATACGCAATACGCACTCAAGCAATAACATACGCAGACTACTACACAATAGCTGGGGACAGAGACCCAGATGATGTAAAGCGTACGATAAAGTACAATGGGAATTTATGTTCCGGGTCCTACCCAGATATGGCTTCCCCCCCGTGCCTCATACGAATGATCAAACTATTATACATCAGCCCCATAGCATCAGTGGTCACCAATGGTATTGCCTCCCCTTGTTTAGTCTACAATCAGGAACGTGCCAGGGATGCCCATTGTCACCCCTTTTATATGCGCTGTCTATTAACCAATTGCTATTAAACTATGCACAGATCCCGGATGGATGGGCTCGCAGGACATCACATCTCCCTATACGCAGACGATCTACTTCTATATATAAATAAAGTCCCCACATCCCTACCATACATATGGACCCTATTACACGAATTCGGCCCAATGGTGGGTATTAAAATAAACTTGAGCAAATCCGAGGTCCTTCCTGTAAGGCAAGATATTCCATGGGACCCTGGCACATTAGCTCCATTTACGCTTCAAATACACCATATCAAATGTTTAGGGATCAATATCAGCGCTTCACTCTACGAACTCCTGGATCTAAATTACCCACAGGTCCCAAACAAGGTTAGCTCGGATTTAGGAATATGGGATTCACTAGCACTCTCTCTGACAGGAAGGATGAACGGGCTGAAGATGAATTGACTCCCCAAATTAACTTATATCACTATGATGCTGCCAATTAGTCCCTCACCCAAAATGTTTTAGACCTCAACAAGGTTATAGCCAAATCTATATGGAGAGGAAAGAGTGCGTATCCGCCTCAATGTGCTGCAAGCATCTAAATTGAATGGCAGTTTGGCAGAACCATCATTAAAAGCCTACTACCAGGCAGCCCAGGTCTGGATAAAACGGCTAGACGCAAGCGACATCACCAGCTGGTGGGCCATAGAGTAGGCCCGGACGGCCCCGCTATCACCTATAGAGATTATGGCCATTCCACCGACCAAACTTCCGTTGCAACTTAAATTATATCCAATTGTAGGACTGACAATAAAACAAATGGCACCAGCTCCGAGCCACACAGGGGGGTACCAATACAGAAAGCACCATCATGGTTTAGCATTCGGGCGGTACTATCAAATGGGCTAAAGCAGAAAATACATCCCAAACATGAGGGAGAATAAGGTAAGGATAATGCACATCATCGAGGAGGGGACTTTACTGCAATTTGACGCAGCACGTCACATATTGGGATTGGGACAGGTTGACTGGCTTCACTACCACACTATACAGGACACAATCCTCAGACACACATCGGAAGAATCCTGCCAATTCCCTGCTGCCCTTTGTGAAAAAGAAATGAAACAAGATCTCAATGCCTTCCCACATCGTTGCACATTTTACACTATGTCAAAACCCAACAAAGTGAGCTGGAACCACACACTGGCGATGGCGTGGACTGAATATTTAGGTGTACAAATGTACATCTCAGATAACCTTAACTATTGTATTGCCATCCTGACGGTATCCCGGAACTTTAAAAACAGAGAAATCAAATATAAGATATTGCAACAACTATATTACACCCCAGCCAAACTCTTTAAAATGAGGCTAACCCACACCGCAATGTGCTAGAGAGGTTGTAAAAGTGTTAGCACCTGTGTTGTGCCCTATGGTCGCCCCCAGACCACTCTTGAACTGTGTTGTGCCCTATGGTCGCCCCCAGACCACACTTGAACTGCGTTGTGCCTTATGGTCGCCTCCAGACCACATTTGAACGGTGTTGTGCCCTATGGTCGCCCCCAGACTACATTGAACTGTGTTGTGCCCTATGGTCGCCCCCAGACCACATTGAACTGTGTTGTGCCCTATGGTCGCCCCCAGACTACATTGAACTGTGTTGTGCCCTATGGTCGCCCCCAGACCACTCTTGAACTGTGTTGTGCCCTATGGTCGCCCCCAGACCACACTTGAACTGTGTTGTGCCCTATGGTCGCCCCTAGACCGCATCTGACTTGTTGTGTGCCTACCGTATGTCACCAATGCCTCATACTCGCCAATTTCCTGCAAGTCGCCCCTGCCATAGCATGCTTTCCTACCTCTTCGCAATCATGTTCCCCTTTTGTGTCATGCAAAGTAACATACCCTGCAATGGCAATAGCTACATAGCCCATAAAAACTGTCTAGCCAGGCCGGCTTGCCCAAGACATTACCCCATTATATGCCCCACACCTTTCTTGCCTACCACTCCTGCCTTCCTCCCAGTCTCACAATCCGCCTCTCCGACCCATTACCACGCATACTCTTCTGATGTCCCGGCTACTAATCACCTAGATACCTCCAAGCGGAACCCTACCAATATAAGTACCTCAAGCCCCACCTCTGGTCCCAGTACCTCTACAACTGCTGACCTTACTGTCTCTAGAACCACCACCCTCACCCCTATTGATCGGAACAAAAGACTCGGTGCCAGAACCCACCATAAGACCAGCATACCCCTAGTTAAGCGACCCTGCAAGACTATCAATCACACTGCAATACCTAGCAATTCCACCCTTTCTACTCCTAAAGGAGCTCTCCTAAATGTTAGATCACTAGTCGCCCATTCCATAGAAGTAGCCGACATCATTCTAACAAACAATTTGGACTTCCTTGCTGTTACTGAAACTTGGTTGCATGATGCTGCAGGACCATCTCTCACCCTAGCTATACCAGACAACTATACCATCCTCAGAGCAGATAGACCTAACGCACGAGGAGGCGGTGTAGCTATCATCTTCAAGTCCTCGCTTAATATTAGACTAGCCTCATCTCCCCCACTTAAATCATGTGAACATCTCACATTCAAATTACAAACGTCCCCTAAGAACACCATTACGATGCACTTAATTTACAGACCCCCGGGCCCACCAGGCTCCTTTGAGGAAGACATCACCTCACTAGTTGCCGAAGGCTCCAAACTTTCAGCACAAATGATTATACTTGGAGACTTCAATCTTGGGTTTAATGACCCCCTCGACGTCCCAGCCACTGCCCTGGCCACAGCATTAGAGGAGCATGGCCTCCAACAATTCTGCTCCAAACCTACCCATTCGAAGGGCAGAATCCTCGATTGGGTAACCGCCCTTAACTGCAACATTACCATGAAGGATCCCATACAGCTCTTATGGACTGACCATCATTTCCTCCCATTTGACATTAACACTAGCAGCCTAGTGCAAAACAAACCTGTTAACGCACCAGCCTGCCTAACCAGGAAAAAGAGTAACATCACAGCGGAAGCCTTAATACCCTTGGTAACCCCTATCCTGAACGCACTACCAGCCTCAACTGACCTGAACCAATTGGTCAACGTCTACAATAATTCCATGGCCATAGCTGTTGACACTATTGCCCCACTAAAAATGCGCAAAGGGAAACCAAAAGCGCACCTGAATACATGGTACACCCCAGAACTTAAATCCCTCCGGCAACAAAAAAGTAAACTTGAAGCACTATGGAAATCAGCGCCCTCAGCAATTAACAGAACGAATCTCACTAATATCTCCACTTTCTACAAAAATGAGATTATACGCGCAAAGAAAGAATCGCTCAACTCCAGGATCTCGGAGGCAAGCTCCAGCTCAAAGGAGCTCTTTAAGATCCTAAAGGAACTAGAAAACCCCATTCCTCCCACGGATACTTGCACTAAAAATAAACAATGGTGCACAGGGATCCAGAATGCCCTTGTTAACAAAATTTCAGGGCTCCAGTCTAAAATTGACAATAAACAACAACAACTCACCTATGATCCGACCTCCAGTCCCACCCCTCCCCCTCCTACAGCCTCCAGCCCAGGATTCACCTTCAAAAAGGTATCCATACCCGAAGTACAGAAAATCATAGCGTCATTGAAACCTTCGAACTGCAAGGGGGACAGCTGTCCCGCTCAGATTATAAAAGATGCTGCAAGGGATCTCTCCCCATTCATCACAAAATTAATAAACCTGTCTTTCTCTGATAACTCGGTCCCTAGTAATCTAAAACAATCCTGGGTCCTACCACTACTAAAAAAAACTACCCTCGACCCAGATATACCCACAAATTACAGACCCATCACCACTGTCCCATTCCTACTAAAAATTCTTGATAGAGTGGCCTATCTACAAATCCAGGATTACCTTGAGACAAACCATCTACTAGGAATTCGCCAGTCCGGCTTTCGTCCACAACACGGGACAGAAACGGCCCTGGTCGATCTCAAGTGCCAGATAGATGACCTCAAAGACAAAGGTAAAGCTGGCATCCTTCTTCTTCTTGACCTATCCGCTGCCTCTGATCTGGTTGATCACAAAATCCTGTGCAACCATCTGTCATCGGCAGTACACTTCTCCCACTCCGCAATTTCATGGATCCAATCCTTCCTGGACAATAGGACCATGCGGGTCTTCTCACCCCTAGCAGCGGCCGACCCTATTCCTATTACTTGTGGTGTCCCACAAGGATCGTGTGTATCACCCACTTTGTATAACATTTTTACAAAGCCCCTATTCGACAAGCTGGACCATCTGGGTGTCACCTACACCAACTACGCAGACGACACCCAGATACTCCTCACCTTAACCGGCAACTATAATTCGGAAACCATTTGGATCAATGAAGTCTTCTCCATCATTCAGGCATGGATGGCCACACATGGCCTCTGCCTGAATGATGACAAGACTGAACTGCTCCTTGTCGGCTCACCCAACACCATTCGGAAACTTAGTCCTAGCTACACTAGCCTTACCATTGACGGCAACACCATCACTATCGCCAAGAGTGTAAAAACCCTTGGTTTTTACCTCGACACGAACACTAACCTAGCCAAACAAATTAATATGACTGCCTCAGCCACGGCCTACACAGGCAAACTAATCAGGGCCTGTAGACCGCTGATCTCCCCTAACAACTGCCTCACCTTAGCCAGAGCACTTATACAATCTAAACTAGATTACTGCAATAGTCTCTACGTAGGTGCCAACAAAACGGTAATCAATAAACTGCAAGTTATACAAAATAATGCACTCCGTGCCGCCCTGAATATTCCCAGAAGAGAACATATTTCGGCTACCAGAATCGCATGCAAATGGCTATCCATCCAACAAAAAATAGATCTAAAAACTATCTGCCTCACCTATAAAGCACTCAACGGCCTTGCCCCGCCCTATCTCACCAACAAATTCACACTAAGACAGAACACTAGAACCACTAGATCCTCTAATACACTACAATTGACTGTGCCCAAATTCTCCCTCAAAAGAGCTGGTGGTTCCAGCTTCCCAGTTCTGGCTTCACAACTTTGGAATACCATTCCACTGGATATCAAATCTACACCCACCTTCCAACCTTTCAGAACTAAGGTCATCACCTGGTTACTCAACAATTAACCTACCATGATTGAATGCATACCTCCTGCTTGATTGTATTTTGCACCATGCCAGCATATTACTGTCTATGCACGAATTGCTATATTACTGTATATGCACGAATTGCTATCCTGTCTTGTATACCTTTGCTTCATCACTGTATAATTGTACCCTACCTTGCCTGTAACTCGAAGATTAAGCGCCCATATACCTTTGGGTCAGGTGCGCTATACAAATTAATAAACAAACAAACATGGTATAGATAATGTGGTCTTGCCCTGCTGTCACCCTATACTGCCGTAGGGTAAATCAACTGATTTCGGACATAGACGGGGCAGACATTACATACGCTCCCAATACAATGCTACTGGGGGCAGATGAAAGCGAATTGCATATAAATGCATTAACACGTAGACTTATAGGCCTTAAACTCTTCAACGCGCTTAAGCTCCTGGTTATCCATTGGAAGACAAAATCACCACCTACCAATGCCGCAGTGACAACACTCCTCTCGAAAACATGTCTGCTAGAGTGTGCCGCCTTTGGGCTTGACGAGGGGAGAACGATATTGGGAGGTCCTGGAACCGTAAACATGAATGAACCCGCCACTCGCCCCTTTCCCCCTGCCTCACGCTCATCCTCTGACCCTTCCCCCCTCGTCCTATCCCATCCCCCCTAAATGGGAAGCGGGTGTGGTGGGAGGCAGAGGGAAACTAACCACCCAAATGACTGGTAGAATCACTCCACTCCAATTGAGACAATACTGGGGACAGGGGGAAACTATTCACTCGGTGGGATCACTCAAAACCGACTGAGAAAATGCTAAAACCTGGGCCTCATCTCAAGCTATGTCGCACGGATACAGGGCAAAGTCTATCACAATAACAAGATAGGGTATGCAACAACAACGCATATCGACACAGATGCAATCTGAGGACGTCCTGGGTGGGGACGGGGGCCAGAATGGCCAACAAGTTGAAGAGGGAGGGTATGATGTTTAGAAGTGTTCAAATATGTAAAATCTGTATAACCCTGCTCGCCTCAATACAGAAAAAGAAGCAGTATGTACACAAGATTTATGTATGACTGTATGCAATTTAAAATAAAAACTGATTTTACAAAACGAAAAGAAGTTAAAAGGCTGAATACATATGAGATGTCAATGTGGGGAAAGTTGGAACAAGGAATGCAACTGTGCTATACTGAAAGACAGTGAGAACTTGAAAAGAAATCCTGGTGAAATAAGTACATCAGGCAGTGAGCTTTTGGGGGAGAGGATACCTGGCAGGAAAGTATACCATGGGATCTTCAAGCCCTAGAAATGGATTCCTGGCAGGGAGTACACAGGTAACCCATTTAAAATATACAGAGGAATAAGACATTGTGGACAGATGCCTGGAAGGAGAGTATACCAGGTAATCTGATTAACCTAATAGAGGCTTCCTGGCAGAGGAGTATACCAGGAGGTTCTCTGCAAGAAGTTGTTTGAAAGAGACACTTGCCACCCTACCAGAGAAATACAGGGGAAAGGAAAACCCCTCTGGATCCAAGGAGTCAATTGTTGTATTTATCTACTTGTTTTTAACACTTTTTTCCAAACTTACTTTCCTTTTACCTTTAATTATTCAATTCTAGTGTGAGGATCAGATCGGTATGTTTGGACACAAGGGCAGTGTATATAATTTTGACGATGAGACACAGACTGGGCCTTTATTTTTAGTTTCCTTGTTAGGGAAACCTTCTTTGGGATAGGGACAGAGGCCTTTATCCAACCCTTTTATTTCAATAAAGATATCTGATGTTGAGAACACTACCACTTTGTGTCCCCATCTCATTTCTGACCCATCACAGTGGGCACTATGGGGCTTGTGGCCTGAGTAGAAAAGGAGGTGCAGGAGTGCTATACTGGAAATCCAGGGGGCTAGAGGTGAATCATGTAAGGAGGGATGAGGATCGTAGATGGGTGGTCGGTTACTGTAGAAGGGGGGCAATCGAGCCTTCGTGTTATGCGGATTATATGCACCTAACACAGGACAGGTGGGATTTTGTACAGATATGTTACAGATGTTGATGAATGTGAGTAAGGGGATGTTAATATGTTTAGGGAATTTTAATACAATTCTGAATACTGAAATGGATTGGTGTTTGTTTGGCTAGGGAAGGAGATCAACGTCCATAGGTTAGGATGCAAGGCTCACTGGGACAGTTGTTGGGGGACCGCTTTCTCTGGTAATTAGAAGTCAGTGAACCCAGGGAAGAGAGGCTTTATGTGTTACTCCATCTCCCACAAAACCTATACACATATTGACTATATTGTGATGGAAATGGACCACAAACACAGTTAAGGGAGCCTTAATACACCCAGTGGGGTGGTTTGATCACGACTTGGAGAAAACCACAATGATATTGGGTGATACGACAAAGAGAGAAAAGAGATGGATCTGCAACGATACACTCTTTAAGGCTAAGGTCTTCGATGGTTAGATGGAGGAGTACATTAAAAACTATTTCAAAGAGAATGAAACAGGGGAAGTGAGTAAACATACATTATGGGAGGCAGTGACGGCCACTCTGCAAGGACTAGTGATGACAGAAGGGGCGATGAAGAAAAAAGAGCAGACACTGAAGAGAGGCTGAGGGGGAGATTTGGATATTGGAGGAACGGATAAGGGAACGGACGGGATAGATAATCATTGATCAAAGAGAAATCAGGAAAGAGAAAGGCCCTCAGTAGTATATGGAAAGATAAAATATTTGCTAAACTCCATTCTTGTAAACAGGTGTATTATGTATGAAACAGCGATACGGCTAATGCGATAAAAGCCAATTATGGAAACACCTTGAACAGGAGGGAATAGCTCATAGGTTTGGTTAGTATTATAAAGATCTCTATAGGGCAGATGAAGGAGTGGTAATAGCCGGGGCGACAGTGTTTCTAGGTAGATATGAGATACCCAAGTTGGAAGGGGAGATGTAGGCGATATTGGAGGAGCCATAACCATGGCAGAAGTGCCGAGTGAAATATCCTCTATGAAAAACTGACAGGCCCCAGGCAGTGAGGGATTCACCTTGGCTTTCTACAAAAGGTAAACAGAAATGCTGGCTCCGTTTTGACAAGGGTTGTTCAATTTCATTTTGGAAGGGGCGGAAATGCCAGAGTCATTTTGGGAAGCTAGAATAGTAGTGTTATACAAGGAAGGAAGAATCCAGGAGGAGGGAGGCTCTTAGAGGCCAATTTCTTTGATGAATTGTGATGCCAAGATATTCACAAGAATTTTAGCAAAAAGATTGGGCTGCCTTCTCCCCACTTTGATACATCCAGACCATAGTGGGATTTGTGCAGGACCGAGAAGGTGCAGATAACATCAAAAAAACCTTAGATTTGATAGTGGCACAGGGTGATACGACAGAAGATACCATTCTCTTAGCACTAGACGCAGAAGAAGCGTTGATAGGGTGGAGTGAGGGCTCCTGTTTTTTTTTATTTTTAGGAAGATGGGATTTGATCCAAGAGGAATGAAGGGGATGGAAGCTTTATATAAGAAACCAGCAACCACAAGACCAGAGAGGTTCCCTTTAGATAGAAGAACGAGACAAGGATGCCTCCTTTCGCCGTTATTATTCGCCCTGTCCATGGAGCCGCGGGCGATCGCAATTTAGGGAGGTCGGAGACATTAAAGGATTTTTGGTAGGTGAAGAACAATACAAGTTAGCTCTTTTTGCAGTGTTGGGATTCACGTTTCATGTCCTGGAGTGGGGAAGAGGTTCATGTTGTGCACGTCATAATAGAGCAATAGTTAGTTTAGACACGATGTTGATGCAATGTTGCAATTTAAGATGTGTGAGTAGGTAAATGGATTGGGATAAATGTTACTGTAAGAGCTACTTCATGTTTAGTTTGGATACATTTTAGATTTGCATCACGTAGCAACATAATGGAGGTTGTGGGGACACAACGTAATTGTGCGATGTACAGCAAGCAGTGCTTGGAGTGGGAAGCGACAAGCTCTATGCATGCGAGAAAGAGAAGTGTGCAAGGGCTGGAGTAGTCCAGAACAATGTACATAATGGTTTACATAATGGTTACATAATGGTTTAGATGTGAGACATGTTCTGGAATATTAGGGGAATATTGGGTTTGTTGCGAGTACATGGAAATATCGCAGATCACCAATCCCCCATAGCTTATGTAGGCCGCAGAGAACAGGGTTTGCCGAGGTGCTCTTTGCTTGGCCTGAAGGGTTGAATGACCAGGTTGAGAAAAGAAGAATGAAGCAAAACACATTTGGGCAGCAGCCGATAGCATCAAATCGTAACTTGAGGCGAAGATTAAATGAAGTGCCATTGGGTTGTGGGTTTACGACTAGATGGGTTGGTAGATATGGGGAATAAATCTTCCAGGGAGCACAGAGTCATGTTAAGTCCAGCCAAATGGTGAGTCAAATTGGGGCTAGTTAATAAAACGCATGGAAGGGTGCTGGAGGGCAGAGTTTGCCAGTATTTTATGGGTTTCGTTTGGGCTCTTAGGACGATAAGCAGGATGTGTGCTGGAGGCTGTATGATCTGAGATGGTAGTCGCAAATAAGGTAACGTGAAGGAATACAGAAGTAATACATTTGGGGTGTAGGTACGTCTGCGATAAGATGTTTATTACTTGATCAAAAACATGGTTGCTTGTTTCTATTCCATCTCTTGTTTGAAGTGTTCTTGTAAAAACCTTGCATATCACGTACTGGGTCAAATGTTTCCTACCAAATGTGACAAGTCTTTTTGTCTTTTGACTTCTTACCCAGCTGTGGTAAGAACAGTCGAGGAGAGAAACTGGGATTACAGCGGCTGGCTGCGCAAGAGATTCTATAACAGCCAGAAGAAGCAGACGGTCTTGCCAAGTCATGGGAGGCTTCGGGCGTTGTGCAGAGAAACTCTAGGGCTGAAGCACTGCCACTGGGATGCAGAGAACAGAGAAAGCTGCAAAAGGGAGCCAGAGGTGTGGTAAAAGCTGACGAGCAAATGAAGTGCTCTGCAGACCAGACAACAAGCCACTGGCCAACACGGGAGATTCAAGGACCCCGAAGCTGCTGCCGAGAACCGGTGAGCCCGCTGAGAGGGACAGGGCTGGCAGGTCGCTCTAGAGGGTCTACCGGATAACAAAGGAGATAATAAAGTGTGAGAGCTGAGCAGGATAATAGCGCCCCTTGGACATTTGTTTACAAGATGAGAAGTCCATGGAAAAGGGTCTGGGACCCGTAGCCACATTAGAGAAAACACATGGGGAAAACAGTGTGGCAGAAAAGACTAAAATTAAACAAATGTTAAAAGACCTGCCAATAGAGTATACCAGGTGAAGCCAAGTGTGTATAAAGTACACTCAGTGGTTGAAGTGGCAGGAATGGTTGGGAGCGGTGCTTCTCCACATTTTTTTGCAGGTTTTACTGTTCCTATACTTTTATTTTACAAAGAAAACATTCCGGAATGGTGTAGTTTTAAAATAAAAGTGAAGAAGTTGAAACTTGCTCTTAAGTGCACTTGCACTGAAAATTCCCTTAAACAGCAGGTGTGTTTGAGGGTTTAATTGTGCGTGGGAGGGGGTGTGGCAATGGTGTTTGTGGTGAGCATGGTGCATGTAAGCAGGGAGCATAGTTACGCTACTTCTTTTCAAACATTTCGACCACCGAGTAAACTACATAAAGATAGTCCTGGTAGGAGAGTACTCCAAGCAAAGCCAAGTGTGTGTAAAGTAAACTACATAAAGAAAGTCCTGGCAGGAGAGTATACCAGGTGTTTTGCGAGTCTGGGACTAGTACCCAAATTGTATCAAGGAACTATATGAAGGACATTGGCAGGGGAGTATACCAGGTTGTGTGAGTCAGAGAAGCCCAAAACGATTCATGCCCTTAAGAATTTTGGATTAGGTTGAATGTGAGAGGATTGGGGAATGGAGACATTTCCCTTGGAATAACCTGTAACATCAAGAGGAGTGAAGTTATCCTCTTGAGCTAAAAAGAACTTGGTTATTCTTTTGCACTTTCTTTTTGGTGGAGAGAAACCTGGAGAAGGGTGTCATTCCCTGGAACTGTGAACATTATTAGCTTGGAATTTATGTTGGATTTACGCCTTTTTTTTTAACTTTAACATTGGTGCACTTTGCAAGTCAGAGACATTACCCTTAGCAACTTAGAGTTACTTTAGAGTGTGAGGGCTAGGATAGGATTTCGGACTCAGGACATTTTTGTTTTGGACACCTGGACGCAGGATAGGCCCTTAAAGTAGGTTGTGGTAGGGAAATACCTCCTAGGTTAGGGACAGTGAGGCATTTTCCAACCCCATTATTATTTAATAAAGGTTTATGGCAAACACTGAGTTATCCGTGTCTGTGTCATTACTGACTCTTAACAGTTAGCCGATGGGATTTTGAAAGATGACTTTGCAACAGAATGTGTGTAATTATGTTAATTCTTCAAATGTGTATAAAAGCTGCAACTCTGTTAAGTACTGTAAGGAACTGTTAGTTTCCAGCTTCACAAGGCTGACTAACCTCTTCCGGCCGATAACATGCAATAAACTTGCTTTTCTGACAAAGTGCATTTACTCTGCGTTGGAGCTGTTTGTTTTCACATTGGACTTGGGAGTCACATTCCTACAGCAAACATATTTGTTTACTTGAAAGATCCAAAAGACTCCCTACAGAAATTCAGAGGTGCTGGAGTCATTTGGAGTTCTCTCGGGATTCAAACTTAATATGAGTACATTGGTGGCCCTAATATTGGGTGATTCACTAGGCAATGGTTGAATTAAATATTAGGGCTGAGGCCGTGAAGATTGCGTATCCGGATGTCAAATAGGTGTCAAATAGGAATAGCAGGGCAGCAAGGATTCACCTCTGTAATGTCTTATCTGTTTGTGTATGCTTCTGATTTGTTTCCTTCACACAGAGCCTTACACTTCAGAGGCTCATCCACAATTCTAGTCACACAGATTTAAGCGGGGAACTGATGATGACAATCATTCTATTCCTATGCCTGATAAAGTAATTTGAAATTTGCGAAAAGTAATTTGAAAATTGCGAAAGATTGCAAATAAATGGATTTGTTTGTCTAACTAAGGTATCATCTTGTCTTTTTTGGAGTAACCATTTTCATATTACCGTTGGCTAACATGGCACAAGAAAATGGATCTCTGTCATTTTTATTTAGTCTAATTCAGTCTGTCCTTTGTGTACAGTCCTCCTCTATGTCCCTCAGCGTTAACCTCTCACCAACTGGTTTACCTTCAGCCACACATTCACCTTCCCATTTTAGAACCAAGTTACAGAGACTGCTCTGGCATCTCCTATTTATGCTATTTCTCCAATTCAAGAAATATACATTTGAAAGAAATCCTTTGAGTACTTATTGAGGAAGAAGTACAGAAAGAATTATTGTACAGTACTGAAGACGCTTTAAACATCCTAACCATCCTGAAATCTTAAACTACATGAAACATACGTCCTTGTTAATTGGGATGTAACAGAGAAAAAAAACAATCTTGAACAGATGATGCGGTGCCCGTAATAAAGAGTACCAAATGAAATGTGTTCCTGGAAACAGCTTGGAATTGCAGGTCTATACAATTGATGATCTATATGCTGGGACATCTTTTGCCAGAAGTGACTTGGGGGGTGGCAGCATTTTTTTGAAGTGCTCTGCTGATTAAATACGAACAGATCTAACAATTCTGTGCATAAATTGCTATCCTGCCACTAATGAAACAAGCGCGGTAATCCACCATCCACACAACGCTTTCCCTCAGAGCCTAAAGGAGTATTTGCTTCTTAGTACAGGTTCTGGACCACTTTGGCAGTGCCACTTGGCATAGGATCATTGTTTTGTCCTTCTGTAATGATGCTTTTCTTAAAATAATGGCAGAACACTTTGATCAGTAGAACTACTCATTTATGCACATGGCAGGGATTGTAAATTTAGATTGAATTAACAGGAGCTAAAAGCAGCTCCTGGGTATCCAGCATTAATTAGAGACCAGTGCAAAGCGTTCTGCAAATCTAACTTTCACATAAGATCACAAATATAATTGTCTCCTTTACTTATGACCAATGTTCCCTCTAATTATTTTTCCCTAAGTGCGGAAATGATTAGCCTTTGTGCGCACATTATTTCTCATGTGCGCAACTGAATAACGAGGTAAGCCACTTTGTGAGCATGCATAGTTAGTGAGATACCATCTCTGAAGAGTTTAGAAGGCAATTTCCTCTTCCAAACCATCGCAATCCTTTACAAATCAGTGTAAAAGGAGCATCTTGCAACTCTTTTGCCAAACAAATATGCTAAAAAAAACAAAATATTGTATATGTGATGATAAGGAGAGCTCATTAACCAGTCCCAGACTTCAAGATATGCCATAAAACCAACCAAAAGTACTCCTGCCCAGAGAGAAAAATGTGTATGCACAAAACAGGTTTTGCATGCTCAGGATAAACAATAGGTTTAGTTTTGGCTATTTATTCATCAAAACTGCACAGAGACAATACAGAAAGTGTTTAATGCCACTATAAAAAACTCAATGTTTATTACAAAAAACAAGTATCGCTAATTGCTGATGTGGCTTTTAGAGAATTCAGACATTATGCACTTTTTACAAATGGAATAATTGCAACTGTAAGGAATGTGTCAGAAAACATGCCAACAGGAGTTTATGTGCCACTTTAATGGAGTAATTCAAGTGCCAGGAGAAAAAGCCTCTCATCATTTGTGTTAGGAGGATAATTGCATCAGAATAACTGCACCACAGAACATGATCAGAATTCCTGGGTCTCTGCTTACTATCCACATTATGTTGTTCTGTGAGTTGTGACAACATTTACTCAAAACCAGCTAAGAGGCACATACATCATCCATTTTACTTCCTAAAAAAGGGGCAATGTCCCCAACAAAAATGGTAAACCATGAACATATGACAATGCATTACTTACCGTAAAAGCATTTCTGATGGTTGTATCTGCTTAGATTCACATGCTGTGCATAGGTCCGACATCCAGTGGTCACTGCGGAGTATTGCATTTTGTTTTTCGTAGTCGAAAAGGGACGTCGACAAGGCGTGTCTGAAATACTATCCCTATAGTGACGTGCGTTGTACCCACAATCCCTCACGCGTCGAGGTCCCTCTGTTTGTATTTTTCTGCCCTGAGGGAGCCTTCTAGACGCGAGTGAGTACAGAAAAGAGAGATATAAAAGGAAGTCTATGTTCCTTCCATCCGAGCGGGGAGGAAGGGTGGGCGCATGTGAATCTAAGCAGATACAACCATCAGAAATGCTTTTACGGTTAAGTAATGCATTGTCTTCTGATGTTTGTTAATCTGCTTAGAATCACATGCTGTGCATAGACTAGCGAGCAGTACCCGGAGTTGGCGGTGGGTTATGAGAAGGAACAGTAGAGAAAAGATGTCTTAATACTGCCTGTCCCACCTGGGAGTCAGATCTCGAGTGTGCATCTAGAAAGTAGTGTTTTGTAAAGGTGTGCACAGAACTCCAGGTAGCCGCTTTGCAGATGGACTCAAGGGGAACATTTGCAATGAATGCTATGGACGCCCCGTGCCTCGAGTAGAGTGTGGTCTTGGCTTAAAGGGCAGTTCTCTCTTAGCAAGAGTATAGCAGAGAGTGATGCATTGAACAATCCATCTAGAAATAGTGGACTTTGAAACTGCATCCCCTTCTCTTCCTGCTGCCACCGAGACAAAGAACTGATTAGTCTTCCTCAGTGGTCTGGTTCTTTCCATGTAGAACATGACCGCTCTGCGCACATCTAGTGTGTGCAGAGTTTTATCTCCCAAGTTGGAAGGATTTTGAAAGAACGTTGGCAGTTCTATAGACTGGTTTACGTGGAATATCAAGATGAATTTCGGAGCAAACCTTGGGTGCGTGCGTAGAACCACCTTATCTCTGAACTGTAACGAAGGGGTCTAGAACAGAAAGAGCCTGTAGTTCACTTACTCTCCTGACGGAGGTGATAGCTATTAGAAAAGCAGTCTTAAGAGTGAGGTGTTTAAGAGATGCTTTGTGCATGGGTTCGAACGGTGAGCCCATGAGTCTGGTAAGTACCACGTTAAGGTCCCATCCGGGAGTTGGGTCAGCTATCGGGGGGTGTATTCTCTTTACTCCCTCCATGAAGGCCTTTATAACAGGGATCTTCCACCACGACACTGAGTTGGGAAGTGGTGTATGCAGAAAGTGCCGCTAGGTGGACTTCAATGGAATTGAACACTAGACCTGAATCCAATAAGTGGGTCAGGTATAGAACAATATGTGTGGGAGAGCAGTCAATCGGGTTGATGCTTTTTCCTCTGCACCAGATGACAAATCTCTTCCACTTGCTAGAATAGCAGTGGCGAGTGTTAGGTTTTCTGGCTTCCCTGAGGATGTCCATGCATCTCTGCGGGAGCTGTAGATGTCCGAATTCTATGATCTCAGGAGCCAAGCTGCTAAGTTCATGTTCTGGGGGCATGGATGCAGAGTCCTGCCCTTGTCTTGTGACAGCATGTTGTAAGGGCAGGGGAGTTTCACTGGGGGAGATAGAGACATCTCCATCAAGTGAGCGAACCATGGCTGTCGGGCCCACATTGGGGCCACCAGTATCATGGTCACTTGTTCCTGGTGCATCTTGTGCACCACCTTGTTGAGAAGGGGAGTCGGGGGAAAAGCGTAAACAAATTTCCCTAACCATTGCATCGACAGACCGTTCCCCTTGGATTGGTTCTGGGGGTACCTGGAGGCGTAACTTTGGCATTGTGAGTTCTCCAGGGTTGCAAACAGGTCTATTTCTGGGAATCCCCATTGTGTGAAGACGTCGAAGACGATGTCTTCGTGCAGTCGCCATTCGTACTCTTCGGGCAGGGGGAAATCTCTGCCGAGTTTGTCTGCCAGCAGATCGAGTTCCCCTGGTACATATTGTGACAGTAGGAACATGTTTTGTTTGAGAGCCCACTTCCATATATTTTGGGCCAGTTTGGACAGTCCTGGAGAGTGGGTGCCCCCCTGCTTGTTGATGTAGTACATGGCTGTGGTGCTGTCTGTAAGGACCAACACAGTCTTGCCTTGTAGGTGTTCCTGGAAGGCTTTTAGCGCCTTGAACACAGCTAGTAGCTCCAGTAGATTTATGTGTTTGGATGCTACGTTCGGAGTCCACACTCCGTGAGCAGTCTGATGGGATAGGTGAGCCCTCCATCCTGTGAGGGATGCGTCTGTGGTTAGAGTGGCTTCCGCCGCGGGTGTGGCAAAGGGTTTCCCTCTTTCCAGGTTTTCCTTTGTCCACCACCGTAGTGAGAGAACCAAGGCCTGCGAGACCACCACTAGATCGTCCCATAGTCCGCTGGCCTGACACCCCTGGCTGTTGAGCCACTCTTGCATAGGGCGCATGCGCAGGCGCGCGTGAGGTACCAAATAAATACACGACGCCATCATGCCTAGGAAGCGCATTGCTTTGCGTACCGTCACCTCTCGACCGGTCACATATTGAGGGATCTGAAACAGCATGTTTTGGACCCTCTCGTTGGAGGGGAAGACGAGGCCGTCCTTTGTTTGAATTAGAGTCCCTAGGAATTGTTTGATTTGGCTGGGGTCTAGGCTGGACTTCTTTTCGTTGATGGAGAAGCCCAACTGGAACAAAAGGTCTACAGTCTTTTGGGTATTGGAGAAGCATGTTTCGTAAGAATCCCCTGTTATGAGCCAGTCGTCGAGGTAAGGGTAAACTGGGATGGACAACCTGCGCAGGTGGGCCGCTGCCACTGCCAGTACCTTCGTGAATACCCTTGGTGCCGATGCTATGCTGAAGGGTAGCACTCTGAACTGGTAGTGTTTGCCCTCTATCATGAACCTGAGGTATCTTCTGTGCGCTGGCAACATTAAAATATGAAAGTATGCATCTTTCATGTCCAATGTTGTCATGTAATCTCCCTGTGATAGCAGTGGGATCACTTCCTGTAAGGTCACCGTACGAAACTTCTGGGGTTTGATAAACTTGTTCGCTGGGCGCAGATCTAATACAGGGCGCATGGTTAGATCCTTTTTGGGTACAAGGAAGTACACTGAATAAATACCTTCCGTTACCTGAGATAGAGGCACAACCTCTATGGCTCCTTTTTCCAGCAGTTGTTGTACTTCTTAGAGAAGGATGGCAAGGTGTTCCGGTGTCATGCGTCGTCCCCTCTGGGGTCTGTATGTTGGGGAACCGTTGAATTCGATGCAGTATCCGTGGGCTACGGTGGAAAGTACCCAGCGGTCTGAAGAAAGGATGTTATCCGGCCCCGACCGGTGTTGCATGGGAGGGGACGCGAATCTTCGCGTCACTTGGTGTTATTGGGGGCTTGGGAGCCTCTGGGGGTGGACCCCCGACCTCTCCCTTTGCCACGACGCTGGCCTCTTTGGCTGTACTGCCCACTATTGGTCTGGTAATTGGTGGCAGGGTAGTGTTGCTGCTGATTCTGCTGTTGGCGTTGGCCACGAAAAAAGCGTTTGTTGCCATAGCGTCTGGTAGTGGGCTTAAAGATCTGGTCAAGAGTTTTGATAGTATCGAACTCTTTTTTAGCCATCTCCAGAGCCTCATCCACTGCTTTCCCGAAGAGGTTTGAGTCTTCAACAGGTTTATTTATTAAAGACGCCTGTGTCTCCGGTTTGAACCCTGAGTTGCGGAGCCATACATGGCGTTTTAGGAGTATTCCCTGAACCAGGGAACGTCCCGCTGTCTCTGCAGCCTCCAGAGAGTTCTTTACAATACTCTGGTTGACCTGGGTTCCTTCGCCAATAGTTGATAGCAGGCGTGTACGTAGTGGTTCCGGCGCTTCTTCGGCGTCTTTGCGCAGTTTGGCCCACTGCGCGTCTGCGTAGCTAGCTAGCAAAGAATTGTTGTTCGCAATTCTTTCCGAAAAGGCAGCCAAGGATGTGACTCTCTTTGCAAGGGCATATAACCTCTTGCCCTCCTTGTCAGGTGGTGCCTCGCTGGTGGACAGCGGCACCCCTGCCCTCTTCCTTGTATTAGTTACTACAAGGGAATCCGGAATGGAATGTCCCCTGATGTACAGCGGGTTTGAGGGTGAAGGAGGGAAAAGTTTTCCAATTCTTGGATTAACTCCTCTGATTAGTGTGGGTGTGAATAGCGAAGGGATGATTCTTCTCTTCACTGAAGCGAGGAGGGGAATGGTCTGGCTGACCGGGGGTTTCTCCTTAATTACTCTTTCCACAAAGTCTATTTCAGGAGAGATCTCACCAGTGTCCAGTTCGAAATGTGCTGCTGCTCTGCGCAACAGGGCATTGAGTGTGGGCTGATCGTCAATGGGAGACGTGTTTCTAACAGGTGAATCGTCAGGAGGATTAAGGTTCAGGACATCAGTGTCCGAATATACTGATGGGGATTGCCAGGGATGCGAAGGTCCTTCTTCTGGATTTTCTCTGAAGCCTTCTCCTACCATGTCTGGGCTGTCTTCCAGACCTTCCTCCTAGTTCTGTCCCTCTTCATAGTCCACAAATTCATCCTCCTCCTCCAAGTATTGTTCCTCACCAGTGAGGTCATACACATTATGGAAATCTGAGGCTGTGTCCTGCTGGGGATTGAATAGTCTCGGATATTTGGCCCTGGGGTCCTCCTGAGGCCCTTCTCTTGTTCTCTTGGGAGTAGGAGGGTTCTGGGTCTTCATAAACCTCTCCATTCTCTCCATGCAGAGATGGAGCCTTTCCATGGTTTCATGGGGTACCCCCGAGCGGTCTAGCGGGGGAAAATTAGTGTCATCTAGATGAAAACAGCTCGACCTCTTCCATAACGTCGAGGAAAGTGTCCCGTTGCCTTCCGAAAAGCCTTCCGGTGTGCTGGCGGTCCCCCCGACTGAAGGGGGTAGTCCCTGTCTTTCTTCGGGCTTTTTCGGCATGTCTTTCGACCTTTGCGTAGCGCTCGACGTGTCTTTCGGCGTACGCTTCTGGGCGTCGGCTACAACGATCCTCGCCAAGCTCTCTGCGACTCGTTTGGCAGCGGAGGGCTGTGGTTTCGACGTTACGGGTGTCGATCGTTCTACGGCGGCGTGCGCTCTCTGCTGGTGCACTCCGGCCGATGGTTTGGGGGCGGCGTCCTTATTTGCCGAAAGCCCAGTCGCTGGTCGCGGCTGCGGTTGCGAGAGGGGCTTCGAACCTGAACGGTCCGAGGAGGCCGCCGGTGGAACCTGCATCTCCTTGGGCGCTGATGCTTTCTTCATCTTCGACGAAGAAGAAGAGCCATGGGTTGTGTGCTTATGTGTGGTATCGTGTGCGTCAGTGTCGCCGGGGTGCTCATCCCCATAAGCAGGGCGTGAGCCGAGCCCGTCGGGCCGGGGACAGATGACGAAGAGCGCGAGCGCTCTTTAGAGGGGTCTACGACTTCCGTAGCGGAGGTCGTGTTATCACGTTCCTCGTCACTGTCGGTGGTAGCAGCGGCGGGTGAAGAATCGGCCTTCGACATAGCGTAGGCTGCCCACCTCTTGACCCTACGGTCTTTTAGAGTCTTTGGCTTAAGAAGCCGACAAGCCGTGCAACCCTCCTCTTTGTGATCGAGAGGCAAGCAGCGGTTACACCGTGAATGCTTGTCCTTCCAAGTAAACTTGCCCTTGCAAAGCGGGCAAAACCTAAAGGGTGTCCTCTCCACAGCCGAGGCAATAAATCGTGATAACGACCCCAAGGGAAAGGAAGGGGAAAAGGAAAGGCATTCTCAGAAAAGAACCAGAGATGTCCCACGACCCCACTCTCCCTACTGTATTTGGCCTGCGAGGCCAGGCCACGTGTTCGGCAACGCCAAAGGATCTCCTCCGCTCGTCCCCTTCGTCGAAGATCTTGCTCGGCGGAGACAGCTTCACAACTGCGTCGAGGGAGGGATCGATGTGTTATATATTAAATAGGAAAACGACCAAAGGTCGAGGAGATGAAATCTGCAATGTCTCTCGAGGAGCTCCGCGTAAAGGCGACCAGTAGCTGGGCGGAAAAAAACAATCTGAGGGACCTCGACGCGTGAGGGATTGTGGGTACAACGCACGTCACTATAGGGATAGTATTTCAGACACGCCTTGTCGACGTCCCTTTTCGACTACGAAAAACAAAATGCAATACTCTGCAGTGACCACTGGATGTCGGACCTATGCACAGCATGTGATTCTAAGCAGATTAACAAACATCAGAAATTAATCTATCCCCTCTTCTACCCACAACATTCCACTTCTATCTTTTGGAATCAGTGACCAGCAGAGAAGTGGCATTGGTAGGAACTCAAATAATATTACTGCCCAATCTCAAGAGGAATTTTTAGAGGAAAGAACATTTTAATAAGCATAAAATATCCCTACTGGCAAAGTCAATTCATTTCTTACTTCCTGAAAAATTCCACGTATGGAGTAAAATTGTATCAGTGGCCTGCTTGGAACCCAGACATAGGAAATTAAATTGCAGGGCACATAATGCAGATTATAGTTTTGCCCACCCATGCTCACCAAAGCCTAACCAAAAATCAACAAGAGCCTTAGTGAGGTTTCTTCTGGTGCCCCGTTGAAGAAAATCACATATATTTGCCTTTTAGGTCAATGGCAGCAATGCTCACAAGTACATCATATGTACCGTCTTCTTTAACTAGGGACTCCTCTTCTGAAATGTACTGTTATCAGTTGAACAAGATGCATGGGGATGCTAGCAATACATGCAAACCCATGATTATATTGAAAAGCCCTCAGCAGCTGAGCATAGAAAGAAATAGAAGGTGCAGTTTCCTAGACTATTACTATAGTTTCCAATCCTTAAGCAAAAACACATTTCCTTCACTGTACTGTACTGCCAAAACATCTGATTTGGTTTTTGAAAATTGCTGATTTTTTCTTCACCTGAAGGACTGTTCTCCTGTACCCTTCCACCTGTGCCCCTCCCCGGCTCCTGTGCTAGCCTCCAATATTAGTTGACACAGCTCTGTAAAAAGTGAGGGATTGTAGCAGTAAAACACACACTGGGATCTTTGCATACCCACAATACTTTGCAAGCAAATCCTATTTACATCCTCATGACAATATAATGTGCATTTTAAGAAAATGTCACAAATCTGCATGTGCACAATTACTATGAAGTGCATAGAATATTGTTTGCAACATACCATCATCTTTCAGTTGTTGTGTGGGATCATGCAAGTGTTAAGCAAAACCATTTTTGTATAGCAGCGAATTGCCATATAATTTTTTAAGGTCTATGCCCCATGGAACTCTGAAAATGTGGAAAGGTTGCAGATTGAGTGAAAAGCATTCTAGTTATCTGAATATTGTTGCCCTCATTTTATATACGAATAATGCCAGGCAGAGTCTATACCAATTATCCCTTGGAGGCTAAGTAAACGATATTGCAATGTTGCTCTCCACTGATAGATTAATGTTAGCAATGCTAAAGTAGGACACGGCGAGCATGACATTTGTCTACTCAAAATCCTTACAGGGCAAATTAATATTTGACTTTCATAATGTGTTAAATTGTGAACGATTGTGAACAATTTCGAACGCTGCATTGATGTGAAACAATACTTCAGACTCCGACATTGCATGGCTTCAAAACAAATCCTGCCCACATATCCCATACACCTCTCTATTCACCTACACATTTGCATTGGTTTGACAGGTTACTAAAACGGTATTTTCATTGAATAGCACACTGATAAGCAGACTAAGATGCATGTTGTGAAGTACACTGACAAGACACAAATTATACCTTTTGATTGAAACAGCACCACATGAGGTCTACACTATTTATGTGAACATTGAAGACCTTCAGCCCACTACCTCAAAATCTTGCACCATTTTGCAGCAAAAACAAATTCTCATATTGAATATTGCTTGCATTATACTCTGCAGTGTTGCAAGGACCACAAAGTTATCAGTACAAGTTACTAAAAGCAGTGCCTCTTGTATTGGTGGTCTACTGGCTAAGAAAAGTACTTTATTCACCCTGGAAGGCTGGAGGTGCAATCTTAGCTGCTATCATCCCCCGAAGCCTCATTCACATGGTACAACAATTTCGAAGGTATCTACAGCTTTAACAGCAACCACAGGACTTTTGGGCCACAATCTGCCAACACATCTTCAGTATTGCACTTTTACCTGCCCATGACCCATACAATGACTGACATTGTACTTAATAAGTTATCTCCTACTCCACAAAGTCTACATTTTGTTTTCCCCTATAATGGTAATGTACGGATATATGCATACCATCCGCGTTTCACTAGGATTTGTTCCAACTGCTTTTTTCGCGTAGCAGTTTTCATCTGCTGCAATCAAAGTGATAAAAAAGACAAAAAAAGCCATTTAACGCCTGTAAATTAGGCTATTGCAACCTAGGGTGGAATTGGGCCGGAACAAGACGGATTTGCGCTCAGACAAGAATTGTCATGTCAGATCAGCGTTCTGTGTAGACCAAAGGCCCAGCCCAGCCAGCTTCCTATATTCAGGGCAACCACATTATTTGAAACTTAGCTTCCCCCAGGAAATGTTGTGCATTTCCAGCAATGATTGCAACACTTTTCAAAACTCAAAGTTATAAGTCCCCTCTCTCTCTCTTCTCTGTTTCTCTCTGTCTCGCTCTCCCTCTGCCTCTCCCTCTGCCTCCCTCATTCATAATGTTCATACTGGTAATACAAAGCACTTCATGGAAATGCTTCTAAACATCTGACCAACCTCATCACCTCTCAAAAGGTTAACCGCCCCACCCCCCTGTTGCCTCAACAAGAGCTTCAACTCAATTGATGGAGTGGAAGAACTTGTGAGAAAATTGAAGGTGTCTCCCTAGCTAGTCTCCGGGCATCTAGGTGGCCAGGACACGGCCATCGCTACTGGATCCAGTTCCTGGGGGTGGACCAGAGAGGGAGGATAACCTGGATACCTGAGGATATCTCACCTAGCAAACCTCAAGAGTCCCAGGAAGCCAAGAAAGGGAGGACCTTCTCTAAACCCAACACGAAAGGCAGACAAGCGGGAAAAGATCATCTGGGTAGGGGAGCCCGGGCTTATGCTCAAGAGAAAGTCTAAAGGGAGACGCATTATCTTACAAGAGAAGGAGAGGAGGGCAAGATATCTAAGGCTTTCATGGGCTGTATTGCATCTGCCTTCCTTCCTCCCGTTAGAACTCTCCTGCCCCGATCCAACATCTCCTCTGTACGTAATCAATCCTCTAAGGTCCCAAACCCGGTTACACCCAAAAAGCATAACTCCCAGAATTATTGTTTCACCAGTCTCCATTTGAATACTCCCCATCCTCCTTCCTGTCCCTCCGATTATAATTTCCTGCATTCCCAACCTTATAGGACCAAACACTACGATGCCCACTATCCCCTTTGTTCATGTCATGAACACCGCTACTTCTGCTTACCCAGCAAACCCTGCCAATCCCATCCCTCTGATTGTCATCTTTTGAAACACCAATCTCCTATGACAGAATACTACCGGTCCCACTATTTCATATGTTCTGCATCCCAGTAATTCTCGTCCATTTCGCAAATCTTCCCCATCCTACCCTATAGGACACTCGAACCCTCCAACACCCTCTTTTTCCAATACAAATACTTTGTTACTCTGATAGAAAACGGTCTAATGACGAAACTGTTTACCTGACATTTCCCAACCCAAGGGTCAGGCAGAGTTGGGTAATTACTGTCGATAACCACACACACCCGACAGCCCTTTCCTTTCCCCAGAAGGATAAAAGGTGGAGCAAGAGAGCATACTACGTGCATGGCAGTCCGCACGACGAGACGGCTAAGCAGGCGTGGCAGTTCAAGAGGAGAAAAGCGGAGGGAAGTGAGAGGGTGGTGAGGAGAGAAGTGACCTTGCCCTTTTCGTCCCAGACCCGCGGAACCTTCATGGAGGAGAACCTAAGACCGCGGACAATAGCACAAGTGTATTGCAAGTGTACTGGGGAGACCCCCAGCCGGCCCATAGAGTTGGGGTTTGCTCCGCAGTACTTTCAGACGAGATAGCTGCACCTTTGAGATGGATGGGGGTGCAGGTAAATTACTCCAACACCAATCAATAAGGACAACTCAATGGTTTGGCAAAGGGGAGTCAGTTTAATGACAAGTACAAAAAAACAGGGAAACATGGAAATCAACAGTGATGCGATAGTCCGTCTCGCTTAAACTCCCAAGAACTTCATACAAACAGTAACATTTATACCAAAAACTCGTAACACTCGAAAAATGTACATGCAATTCTATTGGTTGGGAAAAGGTAACTTTACTAAAGGTACTATACCTGTATATGGTAACGGAGTGAGGGGATTGGATAAACACTATCAGGTGGGCATCTAAGCCCTTCCTTCTAACATTACTCTAGTAGACGTCACTATGAGTACGACGTCCTAGTGGTTCTACTATCTATAGGACCCTAGATTATTTGGTCCATTGTGATTGGGTTGGCTTCAACCCCATGCATACATGTCCACTTTACTTAGCAGCATGCAGAATGGTCAGCCAAGTGCAGGATGCCCCAAGATTCACCTGACCTCACTTCATCAATCATTACTTTAGTGGCTATGTGTCAATTAGTTGGCTGTGGTTGGCCTCAAAACTATCTTCTTGTCAGAAAAAGTTATGATATCTCTGTCTGGGCAACAGCCAGGCGTAGGTGTGACCCTGTGCTTCTTCTTGCTCGGATGGTCAGGTGCTGCTCACACCGTGAATCTGCCTAGTTTCCTTCAATTTGTGCATTTAATTGTTATTCGGCTTGCCACCTGCCTATGCCTCCTTATCTCAGCCTTCCTGAGAGAGGCTATTCAGTTCTTAAGTTTCGATTCCGCAAAGCTACTGTTCGCGCCTTCTATTGGTCTGACCTTGGCTCTTCCTTGCTCACGTTGCCTCTGCTGAGTTTCGATTCAGCCATCTCTTCTCGTTTTAGCTGGAATACGAATCCTGTCCTGTTTGACCTCTAGTAACCAGAGTTAATTCTGCTTTTGTGTAAAGTGGACTCTCACTTATATAACATGCTTTGTTTTGAGGTAGATTGTGTATAATGGCGCTTGCTGCTTTATTATTCTACTTAGCATAGCAAGCTGCACTGTTTTCTTAAGCTTTCTTGCAGTTACAAGCATAGGTACATGCGTTAGCTGGTTGAATGGCTTCATCCTGCTTACAAGTTTCTTTATATTTCAACATCGTTCTCTCCTTTTAGGTTCACGATATCCTTATTCATAGCATTTCGTCTCTTGTGTCATCCTTTTGTCGTCATATCTTCTATCTGCGAGTCCGTCAGGGCCTTCGTGACGTCACCATTCATCTTCAATTAAGGCCTTTTGGGTTTCTTCCGGGACAGCTTTTAGGCAATCTTCATTTCGTCTTATTTGCTGGTAGGGTTTTCCCAATGGATACCTTACTGTCCATGGTTTTCTAGGTATCGGTACTTCAACAGGTGTTGTTCTTCTGATAGGTACTGGGCAGAGCCCTACTGCAGCTCTCTGCTGGTTTATTTGTACCTCATACGTCACATATCTCGGTGTGAACGTTCCTGGGACTTCAGAATGGGCGACTGGAGTGCAGGCTTTATTTGGGACCTCCTTTACACTCCCCCCTCTGGTCGATTCATCAACCACTTCCTCCTTTGGATTCATCTGACTTGGTTCCTCTGCATTCATCTTCACTTCATCTTCTGGGTTCATTCCTTCTTCATCTTCTGGGTTTGTACATGATGGTTTCAAGAAGTGTCTCTTTGGAGCCCATATTTTTATCACTCCTCTCAGGCTTCCTGCTGTCTTTACATGTTCATCTTTGTTCCATGTCATCAGCTGATATTGTCCATTTGGGCTGCAGTAAATCAATTTTCCTTTATAATTTCTGTGTTTCCCGGGATAAAGAAACTTGTACCTTCTGGTGTGTGCTTGCTGGCCTTCACAAAGTCTCTGATTTCTTCATCAGTCAGATCTCTGGGCTTCCATCCTGGTTTGACATCAATCATGTTCTTTATCCCTATGGCTTTCTTCGCAGTTTTCTGGCACTGCGAGATTATTATCTTGATAACGCAAAATCCTAGTAATATCATCAATATCAGGGCTCCCAGAAACTTGAATATATCTGCCATCCATTGTGGGACCCATGAAAATAGTGATCCAAACCAGCTGTCATCGTCAACTTTGCGTCGGTTTCATTGATCATCTGGTTCTGCAGGTTTGTCAGCATACTTATGGCTTCTGTTAGAGTTCCATTTTCTTTGTCGTGAGAAGGTATAACTGTGCAACATGATTCTCCTATTTTTGCACAAACTCCTCCATCCATAACTGTGATCATGTCAAGTACATATCTGTTCTGGAGAGTCATCAGTCGGATGGCTCTTAACTCTTCCTTGATTGCATTGAATCCTTTTATTGTCCTGTTGATGGTTTGTAGTAACTCCCATCTGGTTATCTCCAACCATTTAGTGTTTACTCCAGCTTGGATTCTTGGCATAAAAATTGTTTGTTGTGAATACTCATGAGGTGAGGCTGTACAGCCTGTGTTCATATGGGAGTGCATGAAATGCTTCTTCAGATTTGGCAGAAAATTCAAAAATCTGGCCACAGTTCCGATTCTCTCCCAACTTTCTTGTGCCGTTGTTCCTGAAGCACAATTTCAGACTTTCTAGTGTCACTATCTGCAGGGGTCCTCCTCTGTCTTCAACCCATGTCAGTAGTTTTGCAAGTTTTGGCCACACTGGCTTGGACAGTCTTTGTGAGTTTTCAAAGGCTTCCTTGCAGGCTCAGAGGGCCATCCATGCTCGGCAGATCACTACTCCTTACTCCCATCCGTTTGGTGAAAGCACTGTTCCCCAAATCTGCATTTGGCCTCTGTTTTTCCAAATTTTAGTCTCTGATGGAGTTTTCCCTTGGACATTTAGTCTCGGGTTCACTTTCCATCTTATTCCTGTTCCTTTAAATACAGGCTTCGCGTACTTAATCACTTGATTCTTAGTATGAGCTCTGTTTCTTGTCTTAATGTCCTGGACATAATCATCTTCCTCGGGGTAAGCTGTTTCAGTTGCCCATATCAATGAGGCATCACTTCCCATGGACTGGCCTCTGGTCTTGCACATTGCTACGTGTGAGAGAGTGTGCCGTCGGGACATCAATGTCTACTGCCACGAAGATCTTGGACTTCCCCATGCTGTAAGGTATGAGTGCACAAACGAAGCATTCCCCATCGGATTTTCGTCTTCCAACTTCCTTCATGTGCTGGTAGCAAATGTTTCCTAGATGTGCTGTGCTATCCAGGTAATCGTTTAGTTCATTGTTCTCTTCATGCATGCTTCTCTTGATTCTTAAGGTTTTCATGTAGTTTGCCATTACTACATCTCTGAATGCATCTGTATGGCTCTTTCTCGCTGGAGGATCTTCAGATATCCTGGTCCATGGTGCAGGTCTCCTCATCTGTGCCATTTGGGTGGACAGGAGTCTGGCAGCTCTTTCCCGGTCCGCGTGCATCTTTTTTCGGCTGCGTGCAAATGCCCATGCCAACCAGCCCGACACTGGTCTGGTATATGGCTGTATTGTGGAACTGGTACTTATCTCTTGTGTTGGAACATATATGCTGGGTAATGCAGTTTCTGTGGTTTTATTTTTCAGTTCATCATGCAGTTTTCTCGCTCTGGCTATGTGCGGGAATAGTAAGTCTACTTACATTTGTGTCCTTGCGGGGAGTTTTTCTGAGGCCGTTTCTGTTTTCTTAAGAGTTTCTGATATGACTGCTTCTGTTGGTCTTTCTCTAAATTCTTTTTGTTTTCTCCCACTATCCTCCGAGAAGGTTTTTATGGCAGGCAGTCTCATCTTCTCTGCTGTTTTCGTTTGTGGTTCTGCGGTCATTGACACTAGGCCTGTTCCTTGTGCATTCAGTGTGTATGTGCATGTAGTGGTCAGTGTTTTTTCTTCATTCATTTCATGCCGATCCTGTCTCCGGCTTTCCTGCTCGTTCGTTACCATACGTGTGTGTATATCACTATTAATCACGTTCATTTCAAGTTCAATTAACCTACCATTGGATTTTCTAGGGACTGGAATGACTATATAGGGTCTGGGTGCTCTTGTGGGTTTCATGCGTGTATCATCAGGTGGGTGCACTGAAATTGGAACGCTTCGTGCACCAATAAAGAATGCAGTTCTGATCGTTAATGACAGTAAAATAATGATAAATACAATGCACAAGTACATTATGGTTCGATATGTAAGGCAACAGCATTTCCTTCCAGAGAGGCAGGGGTGCCTCTCGGCTTGTGGAAGGACCAGATTGCTGCTCTGGGCCCCCATCTCGAACAATCGCCAAATGTCAATGTTATTATTTCCTTAACCAATATCATCTTCCAAATACTGCGTTTGCAAGTGTTAGATGGTTCACAAGTGTCGCCCCTCTTGCGGGCGACAGATTGTCTCTTATTTCAGGATACAGTCCTCTGCTAGACTATGGGAAAAACAGATTATATAACACTTCAGTGAGCCCTTTTACTGTGCATGTTCAAAGTAGGTCAGCTCCCAGTCGACCCCTCGAATCTGCTTCAGTCCTGAGGACATATTGGACACTGGTCAGTATGAAGAAATAGGGAAAAATAACAAATATAACACATGGCGTTCTTGACTCCGCTCCCTCGATCTGCCCCTCAGCGGAAAGTTTTACGGTCTTCTCCTAAGGATTCGATGGAGATTGGACATTTTGATTTGAGCTATAATACCATGCAGGAGCATGTTTAGCTGCGTACACTTTACTGGATCTCAAAGAAATGTAAGTACGTCAACATTGATTGGTCTTCCAACTAGCTTGGGAAAGTCTTCAATAAGGTGAAAGATGACTTTGTATGCCAATCTGCTATCTTCTGGCTACAGGGACATCTGTCCTGTCTTGCTGGGTTCAGGATTATATGTTTTATTCCTTGATGTAAACAATATCTGCACTGTCCGGTCACGTGGAGTGCGATTAAAATGATGACCTTATTTAAACGATGACTCAAATGTTCAGTGTTCGCTGGGTCTCGAAGAAACGCGAGTGTGTCCGTCGTTCTTCCAATAAGAGTTGGACACTCCTCGATTATGCAAAAGAAGAACAGAACAGTGTGTTGACGAGCTCATTAATTTCCGCCTATGTTGGGAACATTCGATTCTTTCTTGCTGTACTCAGGGAGTATAATAAATTGTTCGGCAATGACAGCAAGCAGTTGTCTTATTTTTTCGTTTTTCAGGATCTTGGAGAAAGTCTGTGACACTGGTGAGCCTCCCTACCAGTGACGGGTATGATCTTAGCACTAGGTTGAAATAGGTGACCTCGTCCTTTGTGATGTCTCTACTGTGGGACACCATAAGTGATTTCAAATAGGGTTCCGATGTGGAACGTGTTGGGATACTGTGTTTGCCTACGATGTAAGTGTCCTCGGTCAAAATTTGGCATAGTCTTTTTCTCATCAAGGCTTCAGCGTGCCTCAGTCCAAAAGTTCAAAGTCAACAGACTATGTTGTGGCTTACACGTGCAATTTTCTTCTTCACCCTGCAACTAGGATGCACAGAGTGTCTGTTTTTATGTCTTTATCCCCTTTTTTGCTTCGAGGAATGTCCAAAAAGAAGCCACAACTTTTTGCACAAAAGTTCCTTGTTTTTGTCTAGCTGGTCATGCGCCTTCCTCGTCATGGATCTCGTCTGCACGTGCTGTGATTCTTCCCCATTGCTAGTCAATTCCTCTCGTTGGGGTGCAGGCAGGGGGCCTTCTCCGATGTAGGGTTTGATGTCAGAAAAAAATCCATGCTCTCCTGCCCTGTAGCTTCACAGCAGACAGAGTGCAGGCCTCTATGATAAAAGGACCATTGAATCTTGGTTCGCCCCACTTTTCCTTGTATGGTTCCTCACCAACACAGCATCTCCAGGGAAGACGAGTGGAACACACAGACCTTGATCTGAGTCTGATGTAGTGTCTCCTTCTGTGTTTGTGCTGCGCTACACCTTTTTCGTCGTCGCTGCAGCTGGTCTGAAATTACAGTAAGGCAAGAGGTCATGGAGTTCAGATAGTTTTGCATTTCAGACCCTAAAACCTCTCCTGTTGACTGGGCATCACATCTAGCTCTATCTCCGGGTGTTAGGCGAGTTCTCATTCTTCTTCTCGTGTGGCGTAAGATGATGGTCGGAGCCAGGTTGGTTCCGAAGAGCATGCAATGCCAGTGGAAGGCAGTGTAACCATCCCTTCTGTAGAGTAAGCTTCAACTTGGCTATCCTCCCCTTTAACAAGCCGTTGAGCTTCTCACAGATCCCATTACCTTGTGGTTGATACGCCGACGAGAACTTGCGCTTTATACCAAGCAACAAGCTAATCTGCTCAAAAACTTCATTTACAAAGTGAGTCCCGTTATCTGATCTCATGACTTCGCAGAACCCCCCCCCCCCACCTGGGGAACACTTCCCTCGCTAAAAATGTGGCCGCACAGGTAGAGTTTGGGTGTGTACATGGACCTGCCTCTATCCATCTAGAGAATGGACACACCACAGCAATCAAGTATCTGTACCCGTTACATACTTGAATTATGTCGACGTAATCTACATGCAAGTGCTGAAAAGGCCCATTTGGCAGATTAAACAGTTCACCATGAAAAATGCAACCTGCTCTGCTAAATTCGGTATGAACCAGTCTTCCGTGAGCGTTGATGCTAGATTCTCCTTTGCCATATGCGCCGGGTAATGCAACTGCTCCACCGCTATTTTTAATAGGGCTACAGGCATTACTGGTTTACCAGTGCTGTCTTGTCGCCACAAGCTGTCAGAGGGGTTTAAAGAACACCCTCGACATTTCCACAGGTTTTTCTCTTCCTGTTGGGCCTCCCCTTGGAGTTCCATTAACTGCGTTTGCCCAAGATTCTTGTAGGCTTCAGGTGTTTGTGCAACCAACATTCCCTCATAGGTACAGGCGACTTCCACTTCCATAACCGTCTCACTTTTGGATGCCATACGCTTGGCTTCCGTGTCTGCTGCTTGGTTTCCGCGTGAGACAAAATCTGTCCCTTTCATGTGGATGGCGCATTTCACGAACGCTATGCCCACTGGGAGCTGTAGTGCCTTAATCAGCCTGTCCAATAAGGCTGCGTGCTGCAATGGCGTGCCGTCTGATCGGAGGTAGCCCCTCCTTTTCCAGGGCGCTAAACCTGCGTGCACTGTCGACGTCACATAGGTGGAGTCACTGTACACCATTACTTTCTGGTCTGCGTGATTCTCAATGGCGAGTATCAACGCCAATAATTCTGCAGCCTGTGCTGAATAATGAGATGGTATTCGAGCACTAAGAAGTACTCAAAATTCTCCATTTGCTGTGTGTTTCATCACATATCTTTGCGCATCACTCTGATTGATTCTCGAAGACCCGTCAATAAAGACGATCTCTCCTCCTGCCAAGGCATTTTCTTTTACCCTGGGAATTTCATCATAGAATTCTTCAGAATTTGCACAGTCATGTATCGGCTCTCCTTCAGTGACTGGCTCTGCTATCAACATTGCTCGGTTCACTATCTTACATCGGATTATCTTAATCAATGGTTTTGATTTGATTACTTCATAAGCAGAAGCTCTCTGAGATGTCAGTGTGCCCTTTGGTTTCTCTAGAATGGCAAATAGCGAGTGCTCGACGTATAACGTCATGGAGTATCCCATTACAAAGGTTGTCGCCTCCTCTATGGCGAACGCTATGGCAGCTAAACTTTGTTCGCATGGGAAGTGACCTCTCATTACTCGGTCCAGATTCCCACTGTAATATGCCAGGGGCTTGTACCCCAACAAGGTTCTTTGAGCGAGCACTGCTGACATGACGCTGCCATTTTTGTGTGAAAACAGGTAAAATTACTCAGCATAATTGGGAATTCCGAGAACTGGAGCTGTACCAATAGCTCTCTTGAATTCAGCAAACCCTTTCGCCATGGTTTCAGACCATTCAATCTTTTCTTTCGTCACTTGGGCCTTCTTTAGGGCCTGAAGTAAAGGCTTACTGTAAGAGCTGTAATCGAAAACCCATGCCCTGACATAGTTGCATAGGCCTAAAAAGTTCTGCATCTGCTTTATCGTGTGTGGCTTAGCCGTGTTCAGTATGGCTGAGTCCTTTCTGGGGTCACTTTCTTTCCTTCATGTGAGATCAGCTGGCCTATGTACAGCACTTCCTGTTGACAATATTGTAACGTTTCCTTGTCAACCTTATATCCTTTCTCAGTCAGTATAGTCAGCAGCTGAAAAGAATCGTGCATGCATTGCTCTTCTGTTGTGCTGCAGGTAAGGATGTCATCCACATACTGCAATACGACACTTTTTACTGCAATATTGCTTAAGTCCATCTGCAGGACTCTGTTGAAAATAGAAGGGGACTCGCAGTACCCCTGTGGCAGCCTCGTGCTTTTCAGACGCATTTGTCTGAACGGGCATGACGTCAGACCTTGTGAGTCACGATGCAACGGGATTGAGAAAAATGCATTTTTCAAGTCAATCACCGTGAAATATTTTTCCTCAACAGGTATATTACATAGAATTGTAGCCAGGTTAGGGACTAAAGGGAACTCGGCCTCAACAATATCATTTATTGGGCGTAAATCCTAAATTAAACGCCAAGACCCTCCCTTTGATTTTTTGAGAGGATACACTGACTTATTACATGGTGACTCTGACGTCACTAAGATGCCCTGGTCCATCATGGCAGAAATTGTCTTAAAAATCCCTTCATCTGCCTCTCTGGACATGGGATATTGTCGTGCTCTTCGTAGGATTGCTCCTGGTTTCAGTTTAATCCTTACTTCTCCAACCCCCTTCAAGAGACCCACGTCATATGGTCCGGTAGTCCACACTGAGACAGGCACTTTAGCTATATCGTCATCAAAATATTCAGGACGTTTTAGTGCCATCATTTTCTGAGGTACTTCTCTTTTAATCATCTTTACCAAAGAGGTGAGACTTACTTCTACCATGGTCTCTCCTATATCTGTTTTCTCTTCAAACAGTCAGTCACTCGATATCCTTCTTCGATGGAGATTATCGCGCACAATTGTTTGCCTTCGTCATCGTAACCATCAACCAAGACCACTTTCCCTCATACTTCAGCTGTGTGTATCAAGGGAAATACTTGTCCCTCCGCCTCATGCATAGGTATTCTTGGTCTGAATAAAAACTAATCAGGGGTTCTCATGATTTTGTCTCCAAGGCCTGGCAATCCTGCCATAAGCACACGCATGCCATATGCAAAGATTTCTGGCTCTAATGGTATGGCCCTCATAGCTATGTGTCCTGAGTATGCTCTAACCATTTTGCATACATTTAAATAGTGCATTCCTGGAGTGGAGCATACTATGCCCTCCTCCGTGAACGATCTTGTCATGTTCAACTTTGTCATTAAGTCTCGACCCAAAATATTTACGGGGTTTGACGTGAATATAATAAAGGTACATTCATTTTGCACTCTCCTATGGCGACTGGGAGTGCGTTTGTGAAGGGAACTTGACTGTGAGCTCCTGTAAAACTCTTGAGTATATATGGCCTCGCCGGACAAGGAAAACTTGCCTTCACCTATGCACGAGCGTGTTGCACCCGTGTCCACTAGGAAGGAATATTCTTTACCCCCTCTAACGACATTCACTCTAGGTTCCCTAGGAGGGTCTGCGGTCACTGATAGGATAGAGCACATCAGGGTCCCCAGTGAGCTGTCCTAATTTATATATAAATTTGGCCCACCGTGTGCCGGTGGATTTCCCCCATTCCCCTTGTTACTTCCCCTTCCAGGGTTCATGGTCTGTGATAGTTGCAGCGGTGCCTGTTGGGATTGTCCTTGTGGAAAATTCCCAATGCTTTGTGGTTGCACCCCTTTCAGCGCTCCTTGTACTTGTTGCACCGTGTGATTCTGTGCACCATCCTGTTGCAACGCTGCAGGTGGATTTATCATGCCTGCTCCTGTCCCTTGGCCGTTCTGCATCATGCCTTGACTTCTGCATGTGCGCGCCAAGTGCCCTGTCATTCCACACAGCCAACAAACTGGCGGTGGTCGGATCATTTTCCCAGTCGACATATCTTGGTTACCATTTTGCATGTTTTGAAATCCTCCTTTATTATTTTGGAAACCCTCCTGATTGCTCTGCCATCCTCTTCCCCTAAATCCTCTCCCCCTGAGTAAAATCCTACGTTACTCTGATTATTGTGTTGTGGACTAGCCACCTGCTGCATGCTCGATTATCATGGCTCCATCAAGATCATACTTTGACAATTTCTTTTGCACCAACTTCGCTTCTTCACCCTTACGAGTCGCTTCCTTTTTGCGATTCTTTTCTTGCAACAGTCTACAATAATGTGCAATGGTCAACTGTATTTCTGCCCAAGGTTTGGCTTCAACTCCTACCAATTTCTTGAGTTGTTTTTGCACCGGCTCGTGCAACCCTTTGCACAATATATGTGCAAACACAGGTATTGATTTCGTCCAAGATTCATGCGTTTCGAGCAGCCACGCGTCTTGGAAATTCTGTATATAAATTAACGGATCCTCAGAATCCTTCATTTTTTGAGTCATTATAGCTCCCATATCGGAAGTATCTGGGTAAAGTACTCGTAGCGCTTTCCATACTGTAGCTCTACAATTGTTGAATGGAGCTCCGTCATGCGTGGTATTAATTGTGGTTACACCAGGGTAGCCTGCTCGTGCCCACACGTCGTCTGCTCTCTCACCAAGTATGGCGATCAGGAGACCTTTGATGTCCCCTATAGCTAGGGCGTTTCCCCCTGTCATTTTTTCTAACTCATGTATCCAGTTTCCGGCTCCCGATGTCAGAATTGGAAGCTTGTTTTTCAAATTTTCTCGATCCATGTGGGGCCATGGAACATATTGTGGTCATACTCCCCCCTTCTCTAGTAGCGGAAATTGTAATGCGTAGCCCTCTTTCTCTTCTCTCATTGTTCTTCTGTCTATTGCAGGGGTAATATTCCCGCATTGCCGTCTACCTGGCAATGTCCTTAGTCTGTCTACATAGGGCGGTGAAGACACCCCCGTCTGACCATGAGATACTCCTTCATGTCAGTCAGACTGCATGGAAGACTCTGATGCCCTTGGTGCAGACTCGCTAGTGTCTGACCATCTTAATTCCTGTTCCCTTGGGAGTCGTCTTTGACTGCGCCTCCCTTCTTCGTTTTCTTTGCGCTCTTCCCTTTCGGAGTCGGACATTGTCTGTCCCCAATTCACGCAAATTCTTGTATCCTCCTTGTTCCTGCTTATTTCTAATCTATCCAGGGATAGCTCTCTATTCCCACTGCTTTGAGTGACATCCTCAGTGTCGTACAGCTGAGTGCTCTCCAGGCGCTCGTCTTCCCCCTCCCCTTGGGGTATTTGTTATAGCCCCATTTCATCATATATTTTATTGATCGTTTCTCCGATGCTTCTGGTGTCGAAGTCATCATCAATTTTTCCCCAGACATGCCTGGTACTGAATCATATGCAGGAAAGAATTCTTTGATGTCTTCCTAGTCTACAACTGGAGCGGGTTTTTTAACCTCTCTCCCCAGATATTCAAGATCGAGTGCTCTCGGTCTTCGCTTACGTTCTACATCATCAAATTATTTGCGCTTCCTCGCCTCTTCTCTGACCCTATCTTCTTCCTTTCTCTTTTCATTTCTACGTTCATCTGTCCTTCGAATCTTCCTCATCTCTTCGCCTCCTCATTCTTTTCTCACGTATCCGTTACTCTTCTTCTAACCTTTTGCTGTTTCTGTCTGTCTTGCCAAGCGGTTTATCACAGCCGGTGAGTCGAGAGGGGACCCGATAAGAGCCGGGCTGTGTTGAATGAGGAACGCAAATTAGCAAGTTTGAACCCAACTTCAATGAACTGTGAAAGAACTGTAAACGTGTTGAGGGGAGATCAGCAGCAGAGGGAAACAGCACCATGTGGGTGCCGCTCGATCCCCGTCTGAGCAGAACTACAGCAAGCAGAAGGCAGTAGGAAAGCTGCCAGAAGAGGTCAAAGTGGTCCTACTGAAGGTCTAGTAAAATCCTCATACAATCGAAAGACTTTGATCTACAAATGTGAGAAAGTAAGGGAAGTGAATCCCGCATGGTGAATGTAAAAGGGAAGCGAATCCGCCTGGTGAAAGTAAAATGGGGAAAGTGAATCCTGTGCACATTACAAGTGAAAGTTAAGTTGGCGGGAGTGAACCCAGAAGAGGGGTGCTAACGAGGAGGGGAAAGTCTAAAGTCCTGAGAAACAGTGTATTGACAAAATCACGGAATGTCCACTATGAACTGTTTGAAAAGACATTGAGATGCTGAGGAGGGGACAAGAGAAGTACACTGTCCCGCTGGGTGTTTGGAATCCAAGCCCGACCAAGGGAGAAACCAAGAGGCACCGCAGGACAGTAGAAGTACATTGTCCCTCTTGTTATAGAGGGTCAGGGCCCGGCAGAGGGAGATCCAGGGGTGGAAGGCTAACACCCTGAAAATATGTAAAGCAATCACGTGAACCCGAGCAAGGAAGGTTCACAGTGAACTGTTAAACAGACTTTTTTTGTGAGAACAATAGCAGGAAGACTGGATGAAAGCCAAAAGGAACCCGGCGGAGGGAGGCTAACAGTCGAGACAGGTCCGAGCCCGAACATGGGAGATCCAGGGGTGAAGTCATAACCCAAAATCTATTACGAAGAGGAACAGTTTTGAAGGATCAGCCCCAGAAGAGGGGGACCCGAAGGTGAAATGCAAAGAGAACTTAGTGTTTGTTTTGTGAATACCTCAGGCCCTCGAAGGCAAGAGGCTTTCAAGAAGAAACAAGACTTGGCTATCAACGGTCCCGATTGCTGCCATTGGAACTGTTAACTCATGCTGAGAAAGCTCGAGTGTGCACTGTGTTCCAAGCTCCCATGTTACCTGTGCTTCAAACGTGGGGAAGGAAATTCCAAGCTACCGCATCCTGACATATTATTTACAAACACTCATTTCTTTTCTTAAAAACTATCCCACACACTTTTTGTATTCGTTGTGAGGTTTGGCAATAGGTTTCTTAGAATAGACCTTTATTATTTGACAACGCCACAAGGACTGCCTTATGTATCATTTGATGGTCGATGCTTTTTCCCCCATCTTAGATTTAGATTAGGCGTTTTTCCACCCTGCATACAGTTAAATAAACACCCTTGAACTGCGATTACTTGTGTCTGTCTTACTGTTGTCACCATGAGATCCTCACAGACACCGACAGGTGAGACGCGGTATCCCCCTCCTTTCAACACCTTTTCCCCATCCTACCACATAGGATATTCCATAATACTGCCCCCCCACCACCTTTTCCGACACAAACACTTTTGCACACTACAGAAGACAACGGACTAACACCCTTGTATTGACATGCCCCAATACAAGGGTCAGGCAAAGTCAGGCAGTTGATCAGTACCACAGACACCTGACGGCCCTTTCTCTTCCCCACTGGGATAAAAGGTGGAGCACAAGAGCGCAATACGAGGAGGGAGGCTGACGTCTGAAAGGCTTCCGAACCTGAAAGAGGGAGATCCGTGGGTGGAAAGTTATCACCCAAAGTTCATTGAAAAAGGAACTGTTTAGTTGATTTGTTGAATACGATTTTGAGAGGGGTGTGCGCACAGAAGAGGGGGAGCGAGGGGTGAAGCCGTCACCCAAAGCCATACGTGGAACAGAACTTTTTGTTTGTTTGTTGAATACATCAGGCCCTCAAGGGCAAGAGACTTTTTATTGAAAAGAGACTTAACCATCAAAGAATCTTATAGCTAGAACGGAACGGTGGGCTCATGCTGAGAAAGCCTGAGCGTGTGCTGTGTTCCAAGGTCCGACCTTGTCCCAAGGTGAAAACGTGGGGAAGGGAGACCCCTGGCAATCACATCCCGACGTATTATTTGTGAACACTTCTTTCTTTACTGAACCCTTATCCCACACTCTGTGTAAATAGTGGTAAGGAATTGGCAATAGGTTTTTCTTCGTATAGGCCCTTTTATTTTGACACAATGCCACAAGGACTTACTTATTTTTCTTTTCATGGTCGATGCTTGCTCCCATCTTAGATTTAGATTAGGCGTTTTTCCACCCTGCATTTACAGTTTAATAAAACACCCTTGAACTGATCACTTGTGTCTGTTTTTACTGTTGCCACTAGTTCCTTACAGATGTGCAGTAAGGGGCCCTCCTATCTGTAACCTTAACCTTCAACTCTCAGGCATCTCTTTTTTTTAAATAAACTCTTTTTTATTTGCATTTTCCAAAAACAGCACGTTACAAAACAGAATAAAAAAGCACAATGTGGTTACCCCGCATGCCAACTTCCTGTCCGCCCCCCTTCATCCCCTTCACCAGTCCTGGTTATTTCCCCACGGTCCATGACGCTAATAGCATTGGAGTGAGCCCTACTTCCTTAATCAGCATAGTTCTCCCATTTCTTCCATATTTTGTTTTACTTCCCCAACATCCCACTGCTCCGGTAGACTATCTTTTCCATACTCTGCCAGTTTCCCATGCCCAATTCCCCAGTCGCTACCATTGGGATGTCCCCCAAACCCCATTTGACTGCCAGGTCCCTTTGGACCAAGATTGCTGCAATAGCCATCAACTTACTCTCCCATCTGTTCCTTTCAAAGTCATCACAAGTATGTAACAATAGGATTTTGGGATCCCGCTGGATTGCCCTGCTCAATACTCTCTCCAGTCTGTGGAGGCCCATCTCCCACAAGGCCCCAATCCGCCGCCAATTCCACAAGTCCCCACACTTCAGATATGAAGCCGTCTTGGCTCTACACATTTTATGTAGTCGGTCCCTTGACTGTACACTCTGTGCAAGATTTTGTATTGGAGAAGTCTCAATCGAGAAGACACATTTACCACCCCCCCCTTGCCTCCACCAGGGAATTCACCCATTCCTCACTTTCCAGGGTACCCAAGTCTCCTTACGCTGCATCAGAGGGCGTGCTGAAAAATTGATGGCCTGGTATAGTATAGAGATGACCTTTTTTGTCAGAGCTTCAGCAAAAAGGTTTACCTCTAAGGGTCTAAATTGCCCCCAAATTGCATCACCACTGCATGTGCCGGACGTAAATATGTATCAGCCTCCCTCGGATACAGCCCATGCTTGCCCCTTAGCTCCTGGAATGATCTAGCATTCTGCCTGATTACATCCCCTAGTTGGGCTATCCCCGCCCTCGCCCACCGCGGCTTGCCTCCCAACTTCCTGATTTCCCCCAACGCCTGCTTGTCCCATAAGGGCTGAAATGTTGTACTCCTCACATTCCATCCCATTGCTTTGATGGCTTCTGCCCTAATGTGCACTAGTCTCTGACCCCCCCGGGGGTAGCCGTTTCCATCTCTAGTTTCCATATAACACCTGCAGTGGGTCTGTTCCTCCAATTAGATCTAGTTCCAGTCTCATGTGTGGGAGTTTGATCGTCCCGTGCAGCCATTCATTTGCTATCAAGTAGGATGCAACAGTAGTATTGTTTAATATCTGGCAGTCCCACCCGTCCTTCCCACAGCGACCTAGTCAGTGTGCGTAGTGCAATACGTGGATGTCTATTCCCCCACACCACTCCTCTGCCTCTGATCTGCGCCCTCTGCAACTCATCCAGAACAGCAAGACTTATCCTTGGCCTCAAGCCCAGGGACCGCATCTGTCCGGTGCTGAAATCCCTCCACTGGCTCCCAGTCACTGCAAGGATCAGCTTCAAGACCCTCTGCATTGTCCACAAGGCTTTCTAGGGTCTGAGACCTACCCATCTGCAGCATTGCCTACCTAAATACTGTTCTTCCCGAGCCCTCCGCTCGTCTAACTCCAACCTTCTGCGAGTGAGATGTTTTTCCAAGCAGAGATTTAGGGGGAGATCTTTATCCTCTGCTGGGGCCTCCCTCTGGAATAGTCTCCCTGCTGCACTCTGTCTTGAGCCTGATCTCCTTAAGTTCCGGAAACTCCTCAAGATATTCCTCTTCGCCTCTTCCTTCTCTCTCCCCCTCTACCCTGCTATTTTTTCTCTCTGCTCAATCCCTCTCTCCCTCCTTTTCCGCACAGCCTGCTGACTGGCCGCCTGGTGTACCCGAGAGTCTCACAGGTCCCTGGCACCCTCACCAGTACTCTCACACTTGCCTCCGTGTCTTGCACTTGCCTCATCGTTATTGCCTATGGTCAAAGACCCATTAGAGTGGCATCTCTCAGCACTTACCGCAGGTTCGGACTGACTCGTCGCACTTGGTCCCCTCACCCCCCTCTCCTGCACCTGTCTGCGCACTTGCACAATCTGAATGGCCATGCCTTGATGATCATCTATTGGGTTTTCCCTTGTCTCCCCTCATTGCATGGCTGCGCCTCAACGCACTTGGAAAAACTTCAGAATCGTTGTCAGACCTATTTCCTGTTATCTACACCGTTAATTGTATTATAAAGCACTTTTTCCATGCACCCACTCGGCCCGTGCAGACCTGTACCATTCAGAAATTCAAGGGCTCTGAATGACTGTTTTATCACCTTGTTCCCTCCCTCCTTGAGCGCTTTACAAATAAACAATACCAATACCAATGTGTTCATAATTTCAAATTGTTTACTTGGGTGCTGTACTGGGGTGTTCTGAAAAACGTAGAACAATCAGGGGAGTGCTAGTATCTTTAGCAAGTTGACCATGGGTCACCGGGTCGAAGGCATCTCTGACCTCTCCTAAAATCTTGCCTATTTAGACAAGATTTTAAATGTCGCTCTAAGGCAGCCTTCTCGTAGGACTTTCAGGCTTTTATACTGGTTATTTTGTAGAAAGGAAGCAAATAATCCTTGCCTATAATTGCCGTAGATTTAAGTAAATGCTCTGCATTGGGTACTGTATATTTACTTCCAAGAACAATGGGCCTCATTACAAGTATAACAGTCCAGAAACAAGGGTGCCAGTAAGCTCACCAGCACCATTGTTTCCAGACCACCACACTACGAGTCTGCCTGCCTGGGCCGCTGCGCCCGGCGGGTCTGACCGAGGCGGGCGCAGCAGCTCCAGTAGGCAGATTCGTCACGGAAGCACCAGCACCGTTAGCAAAGGTGCCAGCACTTCCGTCTCCCCACTCCCATAAAGTCCTATTGGACTCTATGGGAATGGGGATTTACAAAATCCGGCGCCAGACTTCCCGTGCCGCCGGAAATTGTAATGTCCCGGTGGCATCGGGAAGACAGGCGCCAGATTCAGTGTTACAGGGTTGGTGGCACAGGCGGGTTACCGCCAACCTCATAATGAGGCCCAATACATTTAACTTGGCAACGGATGGCTAGGGAGGTGTTAATCAAGTAGTATTTGGTTTCCTTTTATTGCTGCTTCCTTTCATGTGATTCCACCCACCCTTTGGTTTTCAAGTCTAGGACTTCCTACAAATATACTAACAAGAGCTTTTTGCAGGGATTGCGCACATGTTTTTCCTGTGGGTATTTTCTAACCAGGATAGATATTACCTACAAAAGGTAATAAACTCAAACACTGGGACATTACAACTTTACCAAGCTAGTGACTGTTGACCGTCCAGCAGTTTGACGACTCACGTAAAACCGGATTTAGCCCCATCAAAATACAAAACACTATTGTGCCTTGTAATCGCATTGCTTCCTTCAATGGTAACTCAGAAACAGTCGTCTTCGTGAATGCCAAAAGCGTCTTGCCCAAGCAGTACTATAACATGAATCGAGCCAAAAGAGTTCCTAGCGGTTCAAATACCTGCATCATGAGCAGTCCTGTTCAATTGGGGTTCCAATGTTCTTTTTGAGACACTGCCCCAGATATATGGAGTTCCTCTTCAACTTCCATACCACTAGCTATGCACTTGGATGGGCAACAACATGCATAGTCATGTTACGAAGGTGTACCAGAATTAAGAAGGAAGTTGTGAAAATACCAGCAGAGTTTCCAACAATTATGTTTTTGACCAACAATAAATTTTAAGTATATCTCTCGCATAAGGTGTGCCTTAAGGGCAGATAAAAAACACGATAGGCATAGAGGTTTTGGAACTCCAGACCATAAACAACACATTTGAATTGTACTAACCTATCATGTGCGGAGAATGTGGCTGAAGGGAGTAGAATATTTGCATTCAAAACGTAAAATGAAATAGAATAAGGAATTGAAGTAAAAAGAAATACCTGGCCAGCAACGGCTCCAACCAACCCTCATGGCATTCACAATGACAGTCGAGAAATGTCAGAACATCTCCTGTTGCTTTCGTAGCACCAAGCAGTCTGGCTCGAACTAATCCTTCTCGCTTATTGGCACGAATGAGACGTACCTTTCGTAAACCAGCTATATGATTTTCCAAAGGCTTTTTCAGATGTTCTAATTAAAAAAAGATAAGACATAAAATTTAGCCAGTTTAAAGTGGTCAAATTTAATAAACACTTAAGGGATTCAGAAAACATTAACCAAGGTTAAAAGCAATCAATGGAGTAAACAGTTTAACAATACTATTTTAAAATAATGCTCCGATATTGAAAATATCCCAACCTGCTGTGTGGTCAAATTTACGAGGATTGACAGGAGCAGACCGGTTAGTCCCGACCGCCAAGGGAATCCTCAGGAATTTAATAGGGTAGGTGTCATCCCCGAAGGGTGTGGCATGAAGTGTACCTTCCAGGTTCTAGTGCCAGTTTGAGAAACCCACTAACAGCAAGCATTTCCAGGTCATGAATTGTGTATTTATTTCAGCTGGATATGTCATGAGATGGGAAAGCGATAGGTCAAAGTGTAGTCTGTGTCTAGCTGTGATGTCACAACTCCATGTAATGCATAGAAAGTGTTGGTTTCCAGAAAAAAGAACACTGCAGGTCGCTGAACTAGTAACAAGGTAGAACGAAAACCCTTGAAAAGCTGAAATGCCTACTCAGTGGACCTCATTACGAGTGTGGCGTTATGGAAACAAAGGTGCCTGGTAAGCTTACCCGCACCCTTGTTTCCGGACCGTCACACTACAAGCCTGCCTGCCGAGGCCCGTGCGCCCAGCAGGTCTTACCTTGCCAGGCGCAACGAAGCACCGGCACCATTAGCAACGGTGTCAGTGCTTCCGAGTCCCCATTCCCGGGACACCACGGGAAGTAAGGAGGCGGATTCAGTGTTTTGAGGTCGGCGGCGATCCACCAGTAGCACCGGCGGGTTACCGCCGGCCTCGTAATGAGGCAGTTTCTTGGATAAGGCAGAATGGAACATTCCTTTGAGCGAGTCTGTTAATGGTTGAACCAAAGCAGAGTAGTGAGGTGTGAATCAGTGACAGAAATTTGTAAAGCTGAGAAACCTCTGAATTTCAGTCACATTAACGGTGCTGGCCAGTTGAGAACTGCTTGCATTATTACAACAGGCAGCCAAGGATCCCTTCAGTCAAGGAAAAGAGACTGTCGCCTTTTAGCGTACAACTGAGGTTTAGGACGATTTTCCCGAAAACATATGGTCGCAATGACCATTTGTTCTAAAAATGCTACCACCAAAGGTTCGAACACCAAAAGTTCGAACCTTTGGTGGTAGCATTGTAAAAAAAATAAACCAGGGTTGCGGGGGTGTCCCCTGCATCGCCCCGCTCACTATACTTTATGGTATGGTGAGCGGGGGCTGCGGGGGAAACCCCCGCAACCTTCAGAAAAGGACCCTGCAGCGCCGGTTCCCGATCACTGCCGCTGCAGGGAACCAGCGTGAAGATGAAGGTAAGTGGGGTTTGTTTATGTTGGGGGCATGGGGGTGTTATGGGTGTGTTGTGTGGATGTGAGAATGTACGTGTGTTCGCATGAGAAAGTTGGGAACCTTTGGTAGTTCGCACCTTTCTTATGCAAACGATTTGCCTGCGGTACTTTCAGCCGCGGGCAAATCACTTGGATTCACAACTGATGGTTCCAAAGCCATTGCAGTACCTCCTGTATACATTGGTCACATGTGAAGGTGTTCTGCTGCCGACAAGGAAGCAACAATGACATCCTGCATGCCATGGCTGAGAAAGCAGTGAGGCTGCACAGGCATTGTGGAGTCCTATTGGCATCACCAAGCATTGGAAATGCCTGTGTTTGGTCTGTGACAATGTAACGGTGCCAACATTGCATCCAGTCCACGTTATTGCATGAGTACGGCTGATAGGACCAGACCTGAATTATTCCCCAAACCCCTGTGAGAGCAACTAGTTAAGACCCATCAGTTCCCAAAGAGACATGATATTCAGAGATGCATCTCCCCAGATACATCTGGTTTAGAAAACCAAAACCTTGAGTAGAGCGCAAAATGTCTTTCAGGGATTCAGAAAAAAAGATTTGCTACAGGGAAACACTAGCACACCCAGAGAAACCTCTGAGTTAACAGGCAAGTATCCTAGATGCAAAAAAATATAACATATCCCAATACACCCTTCTGTCAATGGGGGGATGTTAAGTGCTTAAAAACTGAGACCAAGATCCACATACAGGTCTGTGCGCTGAGGAGAGGATCGTGTTGAGAAAGCTGCAGAGCACCAGAGAAGGGGAATCCCTTGAGCCCAGAAGAGAGGTGTGATCCACTACGGGGGGAAAAGACCCCCTGGATCTCCAGAAGAGGGGTGTCCTCCGGTGAGGGGGAAGAAGAGCCCCTTGAGCCCCAAAACAGGGCTGTGTTCCAGTGAGAGCTAGGAGTACCCCCTGAACCACGGAAGAGGGGTGTGCTCCTGTAAGGAGAAGAGACCATAGAAACCCCAGAAGAGGGATGTGCTACAATGACGGCGGCACAAAGAGGTTCCCTGCAAGCACAGAAGGAGGGTGTGTACCAGTTAGGGGGTGTGGGGAGTGGGGGTAAAGGGGAGTCCCTCGAAACTAAAAAAAAAAAGAGAACCTTGACCAAAGCAAAGCGTGGTAAAATGTAGCAAGAGGACTATCACTTACCTTTTAAAATCAAGTCCTTCTTTTTATTTAATTATACTCTGCGGTCTAGATCTATAAAAGCCATTTAAGGTGGGAACTATGAACATGCTAGCTTGAAATAAGAATATAGTATAAAAACGAAACGCATACCTAATATGATGACCCACAGTTAATTAATATTGCACATCAGGACATCTTTTATTTGTAATGTGCCAAAGTCTGCAGGCATCAGGGCACACATACAAACAAGACAATGTCAAAAAGAATACAAGACAAAAAGAATCAGGCAGTTGAGGAACAAAGTAATACTAAAATAAATAAGTCTCCAAGTGCCTCTTAAAGATGGAAAGATTCCTTTCCTGATGCAGATCGGTAGAGTGTGTGCTCCATGCTTCTTGGGCAGGGAAGGACCCTCTAACCCGATTTGTCAAAGGGCACGTAAGGCGGTTGGTTTTACTGGAGCATAGTGTTGTTAGTTTCATATTGTACTAGGCATTGTTGCAGATAGGAGGGGGCTGCCCTATAAAGGGACTTATGGGTCAGGGTATTTATAATGAATTGGACTCGAGCAGCCAGTGTAGATCCTTTGTAGGGTTGGACCCATGCCCTCCCCTGGGGATGTTTTTAATGATCCGGACTGCTTTGTTTTGGAGCACTTGGAGTCTTTGGATGCTACATTTACTAGCTCCACATAGACGTACGTTGCAGTAGTCAATTCTTGGCATAAATATTGCCCTCACTAATGTCTCTCAATTTTTGCTCGAGACAAAGGTTTTAATATCCCTCAACAGTCTTAGGTGGTATTGTGAAGTTCTTGCTGTGTTTTCAGTGTGAAGCTCAGTGCTCAGTAATGACTAAAAATACACTCCTAGCGTTTTCACCTTTTCCAAAACTGCTATACTGTTGCCTTCGATTTTGAAATTTGAGTATCTCCAATCCAGTTTTGCTCCAGCCTGCGAGGATCCAAAATTCAGGAGCTTAGTCTTTGATCCATTCAGACACATCCAGCTGCACAACATCCAGCGGCCAAGGGTGTCCTAAATGAGGTTTAACCTATCCTGTGGGGTGCCGCAAGGCTCATGCGTTTCCCCGCGCTATACAACATATTTACAAAGTCTCTATTCGATGACTTGGACCGTTTGGGTGTCTCATATACCAACTATGCCGACGACACCCAAATTCTCATCCCCATCTCAGGCAATTACACAACCGACTCCAAACGACTCAATGACATTTACTTAATCATCCAAGCATGGATGGCGAAACATGGACTATGCCTGAATGATAACAAAACCGAGATACTCCTTGTAGGAACTCAAGCCAAACTCAACAGACTCGGCATTCAGTTTAACTCTTTCAACATTGATGGAAATAACATTAAGGTCTCGAAGAATGTTAAAACATTAGGTATCTACATTGGCGCGACCCTCTCCTTATCCAGACAAAATAAATGATGAGCTTACAGGTGTAAGCAGTGGCAACGCCTGCAGGCCCTTTCTGACTTGAGACAACTGCATTACATTAGCCAGAGCCTTAGTACTAACCAAGTTAGATTACTGCAATGCACTATACCTAGGCCCCAACCAATACAACCTGAAAAAATTGCAAATCTATCAAAACAATGCTCTCAGAGCAGCAACCAATTTCCCGAGAACACACCACATCACAGAGACGAGGCAGAGCGCCTAGATGACTACATTAACCAAAGAATCAAATTCAAAACCCTCACACTTCATACAGATGCCTTAATAATCAAGCGCCTTTATATCTCTGCGATAAATTCAAACTTTACACTCCCAACCGACTGACCAGATCAGCACAATCCAATCACCTCGAAGGGGCGTGGCTTGATGGACGCATAGAAGGACGTGCTCTGGAGGAGCTCCCGTGATCAGACATCAATCCTAAGGGAGAAATGATGTTTGCAGGAACATGAGACTGTCACCAGCATAGCCACAGACTCATGAATAGCTGGTGCATGCATTGGGCACCAGAAAACTGTTTGCAGTAGCTGAATGAGGCAGACGCAGCGATCTGCGAAAAGCAGGGTGCCCGTGATATGGAGGCGGACAAGATGGCCGGCGGCAAACAAAGGGTCATAAAGTGACCACGGAGCCGCGAAAAAGAAAATCTGTTGCTGGGACCGGGCTCGAGTCTGCCGCAATGCTGAATCGCCAGCGGGGACTGGCCCATGAGGGATGAGATGCGGCCGGCTGGTTGGGACTCGCAGGACGCGCTGCAGCTGTAGAGCGCATCGGTGCTGTGGAAGATGCACCGAGTGGCTGCCTAAGCCCGGCTGGGGAGCTGAAGCGAGGTCCTAGTTGGCGGACCCGACCGGACCCAGGCACGGACACTGTGGCCCGCGGCGGGCAGAGGCACAGTGGAATACTGTGCGGCCCCAGATTGCCAGGTGCTGATGTGTGCCAGAGCAGCGGGATTGTGGCGGCGCTGCTAGCATTGGAGAGAGCTGACAGTGCGGTGGCTCTGCGCGCAGCCCGCTGCACGGGCGGACCCCCGGCAGAGCGAAGGCCTCGCACTACCGGGGCCCAGGAGAGGGCAGGACACAACACATCGGCTCCCACAGAAGCCCGGAACACCGGAGGGCTGAGGCTGGACCCGGTATAAGCCCTGAGCGGGCGTAGCGGTCCCTGCTGCATCGGGGAAAGGCAGCGCACAGCTGGCCCCAACTAAAGACTGCAGTGACTGGGGAGGTAATTCTGGGGAGCTGGAGAGGATGAGCAGCCCGGACACGGGCTGCCAGACACAGGCCCCCAGCGCCATAACGGCCCGGAGCGGATGCTTGTGCAAGCTCGGGCCGGAGTTGGGGAAAATTGAAGCACCCAAGCTACAGAGCGCATATAAGTGACTGGGAACGGGTACACGTGGGCCAGGGGGGGGGGGGCGGGAAGCACGAGCCCCTGCGTAGCACATCGACTGCTGCACACACGCTGAGGAAGCAGCAGACACAGCATATGCTGGTGGAGGGTGACCTGAACAGGGTGGCCTGAAAACACCAGGGGGCTGACCCGCTGCTGGACCCATCCACAAATGCCAAGGGGCCAAGAGAAGGCACCTTGGACAAGACTGTGGGCTGCCCACCTTGGACAAGACTGTGGGCTGGTGGGCCCTGAGCTCAGCGGAGGGCCCGAGTGGGGGAGCGCAGGGTCAGTGTGTGCACCTAACCACCGGCCACTGAAGGAGATATGGCAGGGGCTGGCTGAGCAATACTGCGTGGGCGCAGGTACGGGGGAGGACACAGCCCATTCTAGGAGGGCGGTGAGTAATAAGGATATACCTGAATACGACTAAAGCGGCCCCTGCACACAGAGTGAACTGACGCCACATTGGCATTCGTAAGTGGGGTGGCGCTGCTGGCTCGCGTCCGTACGGCACAGCACAATGTCTAACAAAATTGTCAAACCCAGGACCAAGCAGCCCATGCTGGAAGCCTACACCAAGACACCCTCAGGGGCAGAAGGGGGCAAAAGCAGAGACAACACCACCACGGCGGCAGCGGAGACACCGGGCACGATCCAGGAAGTGCTGGCAGCGATTGCAGACCTGAAAGTTGCCTGGGAGACCAAACTGGGCCTGGCAATGAATGACCTAAAAGTGGGACTGGACCTCAAGATCGGAGTGGTCCAGACCCCCAAGTGTAATAAAGCTTGGGGAAGAGAGCCCCGTTGCAAGTCTTGATGAACATTATTTGAAGAGGTCTGATCCCGACAGAGCGGAACCTATGTGAATTTCGTTTTGAGGTCCGAGTCTGACAGACGGGGACCAACGTGAACTTTTGTACTTTGAAAGGTCTGAGCCCGACTGAGGGAGACCTACCTGAACTTTGTGTTTTGACAAGGTCCGAGCTCGACTGAGGGACATCCAAGTGAACTGTGTTTGTGAAATATCTGCCCCCGACAGAGGGGGATCCATGTGAACTATGAATCTTGAGTTTTGTGAACTGTGAATCCTAAAAGTGATGGTGAGTTGTGAATCCTGTACAAAAGGAATGTGGTTGAACTTTCAAAGGAACTTTGTTTAGTACACATCCAAGGCACTCTGCAAGAAAGACTTTGGAAAGAGACTTTATCATGGAAAGGCCGGATTGTGTCCCGAGTTGCATCCTCGTGCCGAAGAAGCCCATATGTTCTAAATCCTGTGCGTCACCTTGTCCCGTACTAAAAAAAACATGGGGGAAGGGACCCTTGTTGCTCAGCTCTCCCGATTCATCATTTGTGAACATTATTTTCTTTACATGTACATTTGTCCCCACACACATTTGTCATTGTAGCGTAAGGGAGGGCAATAGGTTTTGTTATTATAGGCCATTTTCTGTTGACAGACACCACTAGGGCTGCATTATTTATTATTTGATGGTCAAGCATGCTCCCCTCCTTAGAGATGGGGCCAGATAGACGTTTATGCAATTCTTATTGTTCAATAAACACCCTTGAACATTGAATATCCTGTGTCCGTCTTCACTTGTGATACCATGCCTCCCTTACAGCAGTGGTTTGCACCTACAGAGTCCCCGCACAAAGAACCCCCACCAGCCTGGAGCTAAACCCAGATCGGTGGTGCCAAGGCTCTAATCACCCGGACCACAATGCACTCCTACAGATGGCCAGGATGCACTCCTGCAGATGGCCAGACAGAACGGCCCGACAAGAGCTCCCAACGGATCTGTCCTTATATTCCCAGACTGCACAAAACGAGTGCAAAACAGTGACAGAACAGTGACAGAACTTTGATGAAATAAAGAGAATCTTGCGCGTGAAGGAATACGACAAGTTGCCGTGCGCGGTGTGAAGATCCTTCAGATGGCGTCACTTCTCCCCAGGGAAGAACCACTTGCCGTGAGGCTAGGAAGATGAGGCTGCCAACCAATAGTCCCCCTAGGGGTGGTAATGTGCAGGAGGATCTCATTGGGTGGTGGGGGGGAGCGGGCTCCTCTCCTGGGGATAAAAACGCAATTGGGAGGCACAACCTATGTGAAATCCCACCACATCGGATTTGGGCGTTCGTTAGCCTATCAACATAAGATCACATCCATAGCTTTGTGTTATTGTGAAATATCAAAGTCATCTGATGACAAAAGTACTGAGATGAAGTTCTCAAAAATCTATATTTGAGCAGGATGAAAGCTAGAACAGTTGCTGTCAATTGGAAGGATGTTACATTGGGGCTGTGCCGGCAATTTAAACTGGACAGCAAAGGACTGTTTTTGTCAACCGCAGACCTGTCTGGCAACAGCCTGTGCAGTTCTGGCAAGCTGGAAGTTGTGTTGAATCCAGTGGGAGTACCAGGCAACCGATGAGGCCGCACCAAAGCCTGGAAAGCTGGTGCAAGGCTTCGCGAGACGGCAGCGAGGCTCGTCTCCAAGGCTGAGAAAATGGATAGTGGGACCCCCAAGAAGTGTCTTGCGAGTCGGTTCGGGAACCAGCACAATAAACTTGCAGAGCCTGAGGGGTGGTGTCATGACCTGTGGTGGGTGGACCGTGCGGCCCGACAACAGTGCTGAAAACACCTACCATAGCCTACAGCAGAGCCGCATAGGTGACTATCAGCAGAGAGCGAGAGACCGCGGAGGAGGCATAACCTGTCACGGTAGGACCGAGAGGTCCTACAGCTACGCGGAGGCATTCCACAATAACTCTAGGTGAAGAGATGTAAGCACTACTGAAGGAAGAAGTTGAACTAGACCAGTGAAGAGTTCCCACGGGAGAAGGTAACGTAGGGGGGACGGGGGGGGGTCAGGCAACTGTCGAGCGCCTAGGTCGTAGGTATTAAGCTGGGGGTACCCTCAGGTTTAGGAGTACGTACCGAGTTCTTACTTTGGCTTGGGAGTAGGGGGAAACAGTAGATATGGAGGGGGGAGTGGGAGTGAGTGCTCCACATGGATCCAGTCAGTTAAGAGACACCAACACCCAGTCTTTGTGACTATGTCAGACCACGCCCCATTGAAGGCCACAAGGACTTGGGGGAGGAGGAAAGGGGCAACGATGTATAGGAGAGAGACACATCAAGCCAGAGTAGATTATTTTTAATAAAATGAAGAGTCAGTGGAAAATTATTAAATATTCTAGGATGCGTTCAAGGTAACTGTTAGGGGAAAATGCTTAGCCACTACTTGCGGGATTCGTTCCACACTTCAAGCTACTCTAAAGAAGACGGAGAATCAGATAATGATGTTGGAAGGCGAGATGGCGAAATTTACTTTGTGCAGGGCTGAACTCCTCTGGGAGCGTTTCCTCCAATATCAAGCAAAAGAAAGCTTGGGAAACAGGACCACGTGCAATACACAGCAAAGGTTCATGGTGAAAGGGACAAGGCCGGTCGCCTCCTGGCTTGGCTACTCAGAAGGGAAGAACCACAGGGTGCCATAACCCATATTGTATCAGAGGGAGGTGACCTTGCTGCTGCCTTGCATACGGTCGATCATTCCTTCCCGATTGGTCATCTGTCCGAGGCGGGCCTCTCTGGTAGGGTCTTTCGTGGTTTTCTTATTTCCTCTCAGGCCTGTGTCAACCCTGTTCCCTCTCCCCTTTTCACTCTAAGCCTATTGCTCTCACATGTGGTGTTCCCCAAGCGTCTCCCATCTTATCCACGCTGTTAAACATGTACATACATCCATCCATCCCTTGACTAAACTCATCGTCTCCCATGGCATTCGCTGTTATTCTTACACAGATCCTGGTTCGCCTCATCCTGTCGTCATCTGGGTCGGCTACCAGGTTCAGAGGTTGTCTGGAGGCCGTGGGAGAATGGATGGGAGTGTGGGGGGGGGGGGGGAATCACTGGCTCAAGTTAAACAGTGATAAGACTGAGGTGTTCTCTGCACTGGTTGTTTGCTCTATTGAATATTGCAACTCTCTGTAGCTGTCGCAGCCGGCTTACTTTCTGCAACGGCTACAAGTCCTTCAAAATTCGGCTGCCCGTGTGGCCACTTCCACATCTCACTGCGCCTACATTTCACCCGTGTTACGGACGCTTCACTGGCTTCCGGTAGCGCAGCGTATCCAATTTAAGGCATTATACCTCGTTCATCGTGCCTTCTATGGACAAGCAACCAAATACCTCCAGGTGAAATTCAGTTCAATACCTCCAGGTGAAATTCAGTGCGAGTACTACGCTCGGGTAATGGCTTCTCATTTCTATCCGAAGGTTTAAACTTAGTCGGGTTGGCAGACACTCTTTTTCTGTTGCAGCAGCTACTTTGTGGAGCTCTCTTCCTTGTTCGCTGCAGGCAATTTCCACCCACCTCCATTTCGTCAAGCATTGCAAATGTACCATTTCTAGGCTGTCCTCTTTCTCCTCCTTCATGAATAGCACCATGCCGCCTTTGGGTGAATGCTGCGCTTTAAAAGTTACATTACAGAACATAACCTTGTCACGACACAGGATGGCATAAACGTTGTCCTTCATGATTACGTCAATTTATACAAAAGAAGGGGTTCAGTGGGCACCGAGGACATGACGGAGGTGTTGGGGCAGGCCTAGCTACCAAAGTGGAGTATAGCAGTCGCAAGGGCAATGGTGGCACCAGTGAATGAGGGGGAAATTAGAGCAGCGATTGACTCCCTTGGGAACGGGAAAAACACTGGGGGAGATTGCCTCAGGTGAATTGTACAGCACCTATTTGGATTTACTAGTCCAAGTTAAGACGGCTCTATGATTTCACCTTTCAGACAGGATACCTGCCGGAGTCCATGAAAGTGGCAACAATAGTGGTATTACTGAAGTCAAGGACGGACCCGCGATACTGCGATTCGTATCGTCCGATCTCATTGTTAAACTTAGACGTGGAAACATTAGGCAAGGTGATAGCCAATAAGCTATTGAAACAGACCTCACACCTGGTTTGCCAAGATCAATGTGGTTTTGTGTGGGCGAGGAAAATGACCATGCATCTACGGACGCTTCAGCATATTATAGAAAGGGGGGGATGGTGATGCGGAGGAGCAATTAGCTGTGGTTTCCCTGGACGCAGTCAAAGCATTGACTCTGAACAATGGGGCTGGCACTTTCAGGTACAAACACTATACGGGTTAGGTCTGAACATGATGAAATAGATCTAGTTATTATACAAAGTTCCACTGGCAAGGGTGAAAACTGGCAGAGGTTTCCTCCAGATGGCAGCTCGAGAGGGGAACGCGACAAAGTTGGGCCATATACCCCATCTTGTTTGCCTTGGCATTGGAACCCTCACAAGTATTTTTAGGGAGCATTTTAAAGAAGCAGTTGTATTGGTTTATGGCCAACCACACGTGATCTCTCTGTATGCGTTTGATGCTCTTCTATATAGAGAGAACCCAGGGCTACACATTCCATTTATGCTCGAAGTGTTGGAACAATTGGGGAAACTTTAGTTTTCATACTAACATGAAGAAATCGGCGGTCTTCCCGTTGGGCACTCTTAGAGGGAAACCAGTGAAGGTTGGAATGCAGTGGGAAATTGACTCTTTCAGGTACTATGGCGGACACATTCCAGTATAGTATGGGCAGGGCACTAACGGGTTTGGAGGACAGCATAGGGTTCTGGAAAAGACTGCCTCTGTCCTTAATGGTGTTAAGTGACTTCAATTCAGCAATCCCACCAAGTCAACGCCTCGTCTGGGACACCCAAGGTAAGCCCTAATTTATATATTTTTTTGACAAGTTATACTCTGGATGATAAACCCTTATATAACGCCCCTCTCTTTGAATCCCCCTGACCTCACTCAGCCAAGCAGTAGGTGCGTTTTGCAATTTAAAAGATTTATTGGAAAAATTAAACAATATATATATAATCACACTTTTATAATAAATTAATATTTGATATCACACTTAAGAATATGACAGTGATCAACAATGGATAACATTACAATTGTACGCTTATTTAGTTACTTAGGAGTTGGTATAGGAAGGAAAAGGTAACTGAGAATGCTTTTATGGTTTCAAGGAAAAACAACGATGGAAAGAATGCCGTGCAGAAATAAACTGATAGGGTTTCACGAGAGATAATATGTTCACTTTTCCCCTGGTGGCAATTCACTCCCCCCCATATGCAATATAAGGAGATGGATGGAGAGCACACAATTTTCAGGAATACAAACAAAATGCAATACAAAGTTCCAGTTCCCCCCTAGCAAGTTTAGAGAACAGGGATTATTTTAAAACACAGGCAAAATACTTTAAATGTGGTATGCAAAGAAGGGACAAATATGCTAAAAATTATTTTAATTCCCTGTAGGAGGTTCAGGGTAGGTGATAGCTATTTAAGATGAGTTCAAGTCACACTGGCAATGCTCAATGAGGGATTAGCAGGTTGAAAACGAATTTTAGCAGTTGAAGCAAAAGCGGCTATTTTGACAGGAGCTAATTTTTCAATTTGCGGTAATTTTTCCGAATGCGTCTAGCGCGATTACAGAATATCTATAAGGAATAGAAAGTCTTTAGGCTTGTTGGAAAGCTTAGAATCTTAGCTTTAAAATGAAAGTTAAATCTCGTTCGTAGCACCTCTTTCGTAGCACCTACAATTCAAAAGATACGGACAATTTAGTGAAGATAGTTTTTCGAAATTAAAGTAAACTTCAGAATGACAAAATGACACTTTTACAGCTTTTACAGATTGGTTCTGGCACAGTTCTAGCCGAGTACTCACACTATAAATTTGAAATAGGCCTTCAAGGTCTGGTCAGGTTGGCTGGTTCTCTCGCCACGGATGGTCTTTAGTACCAGTTCTGCTCACAGCGCTCTGGTCTGGGTCTGCTCACATCGATCTGGTCTGGGTCTGCTAGCGGATCTGGATCAAGTGGATTCTGGATACAGCACTGCTTTCTAGGTACTAGCACAGGGTTCTGGCCAGAATCAAACAACTCAGCCCGGCTGTTTGAATAATTTGCAAAAGATTTTGAGGCCTGCTGAAAAAGTTCTGAAGTCTGGATTCTAAGTTCTGGAGATGGGCCTTCTGGATACTGTCTGGTCCGGCAAAATGCTTCGCAAGAAAGTGGAAAGTGAATGTCTTGCCTGTCCAAAGCAGTCTCTTTTTATGTGTTTTGAAAATGGGTGTGTGCGTGGGCATAACTAAGCCTGCCCCTCACAACTTATCATTGGCCAAGCTTTCCTCTCTCCTTTGATTGGGGGAAGGAATGGAGTGTCATCAGGCATTACTTTTATGGCATACAGAAAGAACACTCCCCTTGTCAATTTGCACACAAATCTATTTTTGATCCAAATACATATTTATCTATGTACCATTTTTTTAATATTATATGTCCAGTTAACATATTTTCTGTAGCACCAAACCATCCGATCCCTGTCTTTGTAAGATGTTGTGTCCACTTATGACAGAATTCTGCCCTTTTCATCAAGAACACAACTTCTAATCTTTTCCAGAATTTACACAAACATGCACAAGGAATATGGGCATCAGATGATAAAGTGTCAGATTTTTAACATACAGACATTCGGAGTAATACCTTATTTTCCGCTACTACCCCCCCAGAACATACCACAGAGTCCTAACACCTCTTAAAATGTGCACAGAAAAATCACAAGAATAATGATATTAATTATATAATTTTGACAAGTCCGTACTATGAATTATCCATCTTTTTAAAATTATGCTCTGGCCCAGAGGGGTGTGGTTTCCCAAAGCACATGGTGGAATTTCTGGTTTGTCCACTTCCTCCAACTCAAGTTGCTCACAGAGGCACTGCTCCTCCCAGTTTCTCCCCAAGAGGAAGCCATTTACGACCCCCCCCTAATTTAACATTTGCCTGAGCCAAGGAAGGCTCATTGTTCTGTTTCCCTGCTCCCAGGTGCTCCTCCCCTGATTCAATCAGAGAGGTGTAATCTCCTTTTGATGGGAACAGCAGAAGGCAGCCAGGCCTGCGAATGCAGTGGCTCAGCAAGTTTCAACTCCTGTGGGGGGTAGTTGCCGGGCAGAATTCAATCTCTTCAAGCCAGGCTTCAGCCAAATGTCACATTTGTTCCCAGTTTTTCTTCATTCAAATCAAACTTACAATTTCTACACATGCAGCTAGAACGCTGATTCTAAGTTCAAAACTATGACATTTAAACAGTTGCAACCTATGTGACACTCAAAGTAGGTCACTCATTTATTTTAAACATTTCGATAAACATTTCGATTTTAGCGGCTTTAAGTCCAATTTCACTTCAGCTGCTGACATCCACAGCTCAGCCAGTTTTGTTATAAACATTGCTTTGGGCTCTTCATCTTTCCAGATTTTGTATGCACACAAGACTACATTCTGCCAAATGTCTGCTGGTGTTCAGTGAGATTTTTTAATATCTTGCAATATTTAAAATAGGCATTTTTAGCTTGCATTTCAGAGAAACAAAGGTGATTTCAAAGCGCTTTTTGAGCTAACAGGCACTGCTGTTTTTCCTTTGGCACCACGTTTCAATCATGGCGCTTCTGGCCCATCACGCTCGCACTGGTGGGTGGTAGGTCAGGCGACCATTTTGGTGTGCGCAAAAACTGCGCGGTTTTCCTGGATTCTGGCGCAATGTGGGCTTTTTTCAGCCATCTTGGATTTTCTGAGCCCACAGCCCCAAATGTTGCAGCATAATAGTTCAAACGTGGGTCAAGACATCCAACAATGGGCAGGATAGCGATATGTAGAAGGATTGTCCTGCCGAGGCGAATTACTTGTTTGCCAACATCCCATAAATGATCGAGCCTCCCTTTTTTAAAGCACTTGCAGCAAGATATGGGAATTCATGTGGGCCGGGGGACCTTGTACGGTAGCACTCAAAACGTTACACAGAAAACACCAAGATGGAGGACTCGCCCTCCCTGATTTCGAGCTATATTTCTTAGCGTCCCAGCTACAACATGCGATTGAGTGGGCCGTCAGGGATACCGGAACAATGGGGAAACCCCAAAGACACTACACAGGGATGGAAATGCTTTGGAGGGAAGTGGGAAGATTCGAGGCATCCTGCATATAACGGGTGGTCCAACAAGTATGAAAAAGAGCGTGTGTCAAATTAAAAATAGGAGTAAGCTACAGCCCTGACATACTCCTGAGAGCGGACGCCAAGATGGCAGAGATAATAGGGGTAGTCGGAGTTGCTAGATGCGCTCAGGCAGGACTTCAGATGATAGGGGATCTATTTGAAGGTGAAAGCTTACTACCCTTCATAGAATGGGCTCAGAAGTTGCAGATACCCGGAGGACAGTTTCTAAATGTTGCAAGATTGGTGAAGAATCTGGCGAACAAATGGAGTTCCATCCCAGAGGAGCCCCCATTCTTCACGCTATACTACCCATAGGCACTGAAAGGAACGCAATATCGAGATTGTACACAGCACTGCAGGACAGTGACGCACTACCCCATCTGAAGGTACAAGAGGTTGGAGAGAGATATGGCGGAGATGACTGAGGATAAATCATGGACTAAAATGTTTATAGTAACGCCATATTGAAGTTAATTCAAATCAACATTTTACAACGCATCTACAGGACTCCACCCCGCACCCCTCCAAAACTACACATAATAAATTCAGACAATACACAGAGATGCCCTTAAGTGGGTGCGTTCAGAGGTAAAGGGCACAGTTTGCTGCTTTTAATACTCAAGCTTCACCAGAATAGTCTCATTGGAATGTGTAAAGAAGTTAGATGCCCCCACACAATTAAGTGTGCCACTCCCCCGCATTTTTAAAGTTAAAGCCTACCCCAACATTTGAAGGGTTAGGGCCCCCCATCCTCGAAATATTAACCTAGATGCACCCCTGTAAGAGGCTGATGGTTGTGCTTGCTATTGGCAGAGAGGTGAGGAGGAAAGCCTTTCCTGAAATTGGCGGCATTAATGTTTTACTGGGTTTGTGCTTAATCAGAAAAATGTACTTGCACAAACGCAGTGAAACTTTGAAGCGGCTACTTTCAAGACTCCCATCGCTCAGCTGCCTCAGCAAAATGAAATGCTCACATCATCCCCCTCCCCATGGATGCAAACCAACATATAACCACATTACGTATAATTTGACATTCGAGGCTAAGGGGCTTAGGTGCACACTTTCTTTTTCTTCGGCATATGCGTTATGTGGCTAGAATAGCATTTTGGTACAGTCACTCTATTCACTTATAACTGTGGCATAACCTTATATATTTATTACAGATGCCCATTAAAAAAAAAAAAAAAGAGTACACAAAGTAGGCATAGCATCTGTTATTACACGATATGATATGGCATTTATAACGCGCCTATACACAGGTGTTTCAAGGCGTGACGAAGACTGGGAGGGGAAAGAGGGAAGACAAGACAACGATCCTACTAGGCCAGGTGACATTGAGATAGCACAAGTGCTTGCGAGCGGGGAATGGGAAAAGTGCAGAGGGAAAGGGAAGGGGATAGTGAAGTACATAGGATAAGAGTAAGATAAATAAAGACAATAAATAAAAGTGTGGCTAGTAGGTGGCCAGTGCAAGGGTAAGTGCAGCCATCAGGTGTCAAGTGCTAGTCGGGGCTGTAGGGATACAGTCCCGAGTGCAAGGGAGGCAGTGCAGGTGTGCAACTGGAAGGGAGGGAACCTGGGCCCGAGATCAGAGGGTAGCCAGGTAACCAGTGCAGATTCAGATTTAGTCAGGAGATCAGCAGGGGAGAGGAGGAGAGAAAGCCGAAGCAAAGAGGAAGGTCTTGAGGTGCTTCCGGAACCGGAGGCAGTTCTCCTCAAGTTTCAGAGAGGCCGGGAGGTTGTTCCATAGGGAGGCCCCAGCAGAAGAAAGATCTACCACCAACTTGTTGCTTGGAGAAGCGACTGACCCTGAAGGAGTTGGGGGTGGATGAACAAAGAGCTTGAGAGGGAAGATATTTAGGAAGAGCGAGTTGAAGTTATTGAGATCCCAGACCCTAGAAGGCCTTGTGGACAATGCAGAGGGTTTTGAACTTAATCCTCGCTGCCACTGGGAGCCAGTGCAGAGATTTCAGTCCTGGAGAGATACGATCCCTGGGCTTGAGGCCAAGGACAAGTCTTGCAGTCCTGTTTTGGGTGAGTTGCAGAGGGCAGAGAGTAGAGGCAGGCAGACTGAGAAAGAGGCTGTTTCAGTAGTCCAGCCTAGAGAGAAACAGAGTTCTGGAGACAGTGAGCTTCTGGGGGAAGGAAAGCAAAGTAAGAATACCTCCGAGGAGGTGCAGCTGGTAGTGTGACTTCTTAGAGACGTCCGAGATGTGCAGAGAGAAAGAAAGTGTTGAGTCCAAGAGGGCCCCGAGGTGTTCAGCCTCACAGGTGGGATTGGGAAGAGGGCTAAGGGAGGCCGGCCAGAGAGTGACAGCAAAGGAGGGAACAGGTGTGACGATGAGGAGAATTTCAGTATTACTGGCATTAAGGCAGAGATCATTGGCAGCACACCACTCCTGGAATGCAGAAAGACAGTCAGAGATGAGAGAAGGAGAAGAAGTGGCAGAAGCACTGAAGGTTGGGGCAGAGAGTGGCAATGCGGTGGGCAAGAAGTGCCAGATATTGGTTGAACAGCCAGGGAGAAAGGTGGAACACCACAGCTAGAGATAGAGGAGAGGAAGGACCCAAGTTGGACCTGGGAGGGTCGATCGAAGAGGAAGGAGGTCAGCCAAGCCAGGGCCTGATCGGTGATATACAGGTTATCACAGACGGTGGAGCAGGATGACCTGATCAAAGGCAGAAGAGAGATCAGGTAATATGAGGACACAGGGGGTGTGGCAGTCGAGGATGGAGAGCAGGTCTTCATGGATGTTCAGGAGAGCAGTTTCCGTGCTTCTGGCCCTCGTCTTAGTATCAAGACTACCCTTGGCGACAAACAATCAGAGAGTCATTTAACAGACCGCTCTGCGCAATCATACCTTGGTATTGCACTGATACAACCTTACCATACAGCGCACATAGATATCAGCCCTTTTCTTACGATTCTCCCACGGGTGTTAATACATCGGCCACTAATGCTCTTTATTGATAGATGTATCTCAATCTATGCACATAAAACAGTAGAAATAATTGCTGGGCTGACCAGAAATCAATGCACGGCTAAATGATCATGTAGACATCAATATACATCTCTACTCTTCGACTAGAAACACCATCCCGGATGACTGCGCATGCACAGAAAACGGCCACTACAAGGCACTGTCTTCCGTGATAAGATTGAAACGCCACTGCCTGCATTACTCCTGCATTGACACGCTTGCGCTTGATGCACTAGATACTATACTTAGGGTAAGTGCCACTTTTTGTTGCTAAATACAGCACTTTGTACACATGTGTTTTACTGTGGCTGGGCAGGGCCACATTTTACAATGTACTCCGTTTCCCTTTATAGAGGTTTCTCGAACTACAATACACCCTTTTTGCTGAAGCCTCCCAGGATCCATGACCCTTATGGATACATAACTACAGGTACTTAGCTTCCATTTCTTTCAAAAATCACCTACACTCTATTTTGTTCTACCCGGTACTTAAACCATTCAATGGTTACCTGATTTTTGCAGGATTAAATTCAGAAAACCACACTGAACCCCTCTACAATGTGATCCACTTGGCACCATCGTACTGTGTTCAGCCCAAAGGCGCTCTCCACGGACTACCTTTTGGTATGTTGACACCCACACCCCTACTCCCACCTACTAGCTGCTTATCAATTAATACGTGAGCACACTTTTCAGATTTATTGTTCTGTTTCTATATTGTTTTTAGACTAATGGTCAACTGGTGAAGCACTCGCCTTATGTTTTCCACACCCTGATATCAATCAGCTTTCACGAGTCCTGATGACAGTTCGGAACTTTTGGGTGACTCACGACATTAAATGTTTGCATCCCAGACCAGACATCCTCTTCTGAACTAGAAACACAAAACATAGTGTTGACAGTCCTCCTTTCAAGATGGGTTATGTTATTAATCCATGGCTCATAACCTATTTGTGTATTAAATACTGTGACCAAAATATGTACTGCAAACACATATGCATACACTATCTTGTTGTTGTTATGCTTGCTGTCACCATGTTTTACTTTCTGTTTTAGAATAAACTTTGTTTTAACTATATGTGTGCTTATATTAGTGTAGTCTAATTATGCTACATTAACCCTCCTGCCGGTGTGTGTCAACACTTACTATAACGCCCTAAGGGTGAGGTGGCTTGCACTCACTTTTTTCTATATCTCTGCTATACCTTCATGAGCCAGTCCTCCCGAAACCAAAAAAGGAGGGTCCACAGCCTATTTTTTGCTGACTAGGTTCCACAGTGCAATTTTAAATACTTTCACAATGCAGCTTTACTAGCATTTTGTTGCAGCCAGTAGAGTCATTTACCATTGCGGCATGACCTTATATGTACAATGGTTATGGTGTACAATCTACTTTTTTTCTCAAGAATATTTCTGAAAAGTTGCTGGCCATCAAAAATGATCAAAGCAACTAAATGTGTATGTCGTCTTTAAATCCAATAGCATGTTTATTCTCACTGGCATATTGCACTTTCAAATGTACCATTTGATACCCGGTCGGCCGGTCCCCACACCAGACGACCCTTTGGCGTACAACGTCCGGGTGGGCCCCGCCCCGCCCAGTTTTAGGGACTCTTCACATCACCAGTTAGCCCCCCACGCCATAATGTAGGTTGTTTTGCGCCGCTGATGAATTACGATGTGAGCCTAGAATGAAACACGCAACCTCTGCCAGTACAGCACCTCCTATAATCGCGTTCTGATTTTGAGGAGCCCTGCATACCTGCGTGTTCTTCCTCCCCGGTGTGCGACTGTACAGGATACTTCCTTGCAGTCCAATGTTTGTGTTGCCTAGCGCACACCTAATTTTAAGGATTTATTGTCATGATCTCTGCTTCCAAAAGATCAGAACTTGCCCGACTCCCTTGGAAGCAGACCCATAACCCCGGTTCCGAGTGCCAGCCAGTCCCAATTGGGACCTTTTGGACCCTGTCCTGGCGCCAGTGGCACCAGGCTCATAAAGATGCCCAGTCCCAGCGCTGGAAGCGCCGGGCTCATAATGCTTGGGTGGACTTACCTGCAGCAGACCATGCTGCTTACTTACCTGCCAGTTGAGCCCCTGATCCTCTTCTGTTTGGGACTACTTTTCCTGTTGGGTGGGGCAGGAGCCACTCCCTAGGTTCAGAACACTGGAACTCTTCTGGAAAGCAGGAACTCTTTTCTCACCTAGGCGAGGCTGTGGAAGGAGACACCTAAGCACTACAGGAAGCTATTTAAACCACACCCGATGGATGAATCTTGCTTTGCGTTATTCTGCATTCTCTGCAGCAGAACGCTCATCGTGTCTTCTGCTTCTGATCCTGGGCCTAAGGGAACAAAGGCTTACCATCCTGGAATCCAGTCTTCAGCAGCACCTGTAAAGACAAAGAAAGAACAGGTTAGCACTACGGTCTTCAGTGGCAGCGCATCTCTTACCTGGTCCATCGGCTGTCACCAACGCCTCGCGCTGCATTCCGGCATCTGAAAGACAAAGGCTTACCTACTCTTCGCATGCTCCGGAGGTCTTCGCACTGCATTCCGGCATCTGAAAGACAAAAGCTTACCAGCTCTTCGCACGCTCCGGAGGCCTTCGGCGCTGCATCCCGCATCTGAAAGACAAAAGAAGGTGCGTTTAAAGACATTGGGCAACTTTATTACTCACGTGCCATTACTCCTTCCCACGCCGAATCCAGTGGGTATTCCAGCACCCTTCAGCTTCTCTAAAGCTCCGAACTTGTACCTGCAAGATAAAAGGGACAGTTAGTGCGCATCGTGAAGCAGGCTACAAGCGCTTACTTACGTGCTTCCAGGCGCTTCTATTCCTCACGCGGGTTCGATCCTCAACTCTCATCAGCCCGCCATCGCCGGAACCCTGCAAAACAAGAGATATCATTACAAAAGACTTAAGACATTTGAAGTGCCCAGAACTTACCGTTCGTGCAGTTAACGACGGACAGCAGTCCTCTGAGGTCAAGAGGCCTGCACCCTTATCCAGTGAAGAAACTGGTTACGGCACCCTGCCCCGAGGCAGATGGAGAGCTCGGCGTTCACTTACCTAAGGTGAGGGTGTTAACCTTTGGGGTTCTACAGGAGAAGAGAAAGGGAAGAGGAGAGAGGCACCCAATAACCCCAGTTCATTAATCCCATATTTTCTATCTGCAGACATCTTACTCTTCGAGTCAGACATACAGTGCACAGAGGTCCAGCCCAAAGAGCCAACCGTGTGTTACACATCACCTTTGAAGATACGGCCTTCACCCAGTCAAGACCGGCGCCTCTGCGGGAATCAGGTGAGCGTTACAGAACGCAAAGCCCACCGCAAAACTCCCACCCAGGCGCTATGGAAACCTCGGATACCGACCAGCTAGCCCAGTTACTTGGGGAACTAAGAGCAGAAGTGCATGCAGCCCGTCAGGAAACGAATGCTCTAAGAAGGGAACTGATTATTTCCAAGGAGCGAACAGACGATCTCGCTAGACAATTGCTACAGTCACAAGCCGGACAAACTCCGTTACCCGCATCAGGGGCAAATCTTCCTTCAACATCCTCTACGAACCCAGTGCAGATCAACCTACCTGGGAATGTACCTCTGGCTCCGCCCGAACGATTTTTTGGTGACCCAAAGAGGTTTGCAGTATTTATTAATCAGTGCCGGTTGCACTTCTTATGCCGGCCAGCAGCCTTTCCAACTGATCAAGCTAAGGTAGCTTTCGTGCTTTCGTACCTTAGTGGCAATGCGGCAGACTGGTCGATCCCTCTAGTTAATCAAGATGATCCGGTTCTCCATGATTTTCAAGCTTTTCAGCTCAGTATGGAAAAACTGTTTGCAAGACATTCACAGGGGCAGGCCTTGGACAATGAGCTCCTTTCATTGCGACAGGGTAATCAAGACCTTTTGGCTTATATTGCGTCTTTCAACAGACTGATAGTGGAAACTCGATGGCCAGAGGACAAAAGGATTACGCTGTTTTATAGAGGTCTACGTGGAGAGCTCAAAGATGTGTTAGCCCAAGTAGTGACTCCCCCGCAAGACTGTTCGGACTATATTGACTTAGTCGTTCAAATTGACCACAGACTGCAGAACTGGAAGGCCGATCGTTCCAAGTTTGATGCTCGAGTACTTTCCAAACCACCAACTACCAAAGGAGTAGACTCCGGGGAACCCATGCAAATAGGGGGCCTGAAAGGACCACTAACACAAAAGGAGCGGGAAAGGAGAAAACAGCTGCAATTATGCCTCTATTGCGGAAACTCGGGGCACTTTCTTCGAGACTGTCCGGTGAAACCAGCCAAGAAGGCAGTAGGAGCTGCAGTTACCAGGGTCACAAACTCTGAGCAGGGAAACGACCTCGCCAGACAAGAATAGAGGTCCTCTTGCCGAGCGTTAAAACCAGTTCCGTGACCTCGCATTTCGTGATACCTTTGGTCCTCATTAGCCCTGAACATCCGGATCGATTACATGCGATTGAAGCTTACGTCGACAGCGGTGCCATCGGCAATTATGTGGATCATGAAATGGTTTTGAGGATGAATCTGACTCTTTGTCCAAAGGCTGTAAAGGACGTCATTACTACGGTGGATGGTACGGAGATAGCCTCCGGACCAGTAACGCATACCACCCAAGAAGTGACGCTAGTAAGTCAAGATGGACACCATGAGAAGATCGTGTTCGATGTGATCAAGGCCCCTCAGTTCCAGATTATTCTAGGAATTCCTTGGTTAGAGAAGCACAATCCTCAGATCGACTGGCGAGCAAGAACGGTTCAGTTTCCAGAATGTCTCTCTACTTGTCACCCTCGACCTGGTGTTGCACTGGCAGCAATTTCCTCGGAGGCTCCCCAGTTACCTCCTGAATACCTAGAATTCCAAGATGTTTTCCGGAAGGATCAGGCTAACTCTCTACCTCCTCATAGGTCTTATGACTGCCAGATAGACCTGATACCTGGATCTACTCCTCCTTGTAGTAGAATTTATGCCCTCACCGAGCCTGAGAATCTTCACCTCCGACAATACCTAGATCAATACCTAGCGAATGGGTTTATTCGTCCTTCCAAGTCCCCTGCTTCCTCAGCTTTGTTCTTCGTTCCAAAAAAAGAAGGGGACCTTAGAACTTGTATAGATTATCGCGCCCTGAACTAGATCACCGTTAAGAATAGATACCCGTTACCTTTGATCCCTGAACTCCTGGACCAAGTCAGAAAAGCATGCATATATACAAAGCTGGATCTTAGAGGAGCCTACCACTTGGTACGAGTAAAAGAGGGCGATGAATGGAAGACGGCCTTCCGCACAAAGTATGGGCTATTTGAATATCAGGTCATGCCCTTCGGACTTTGAAATGCCCCGGCCGCCTTTCAATATTTTATGAACGATGTCCTCAGAGTGCTCATAGATGTGTGTGTTGTTGTTTACATTGACGACATCCTCGTTTATTCTTCATCGGAAACTGAACATCGGAAACACGTGAAAATGGTCCTCGAGAGATTGCGTCAACACAAACTTTTCGCTAAGTTGGAAAAATGTGTTTTCAACGTGACTGAAGTTGAATTCTTGGGATTCATATTATCACCTAGCGGAGTGCGTATGGATTCAAAGAATGTCGATGCAATTCTCAAATGGCCATCGCCATCCTCCGTAAAAGGTGTTCAAAGCATGTTAGGCTTCGCTAACTTTCACCGCAGGTTTATCCCCGAATTCTCTCGAATAGTCCAGCCCATCACCGCCTTGTTAAAGAAAAACAAACGTTTTGAATGGTCTACCGAGGCGGAACAAGCTTTCCAGAATTTGAAGACTAGATTTATCTCTGCACCGATCTTAAAACATCCTCGCCCAGAACTCCCCTACATCGTTGAGACTGATGCTTCGAGCCTTGCCATGGGGGCAGTTCTATCACAAAAGGACCCAGTAACCAATCAGTTGCATCCGTGGCATTTTGGTCCCGCAAATTCTCGCCTCCTGAAATCAATGACACTATTAATGATAAGGAACTTCTAGCTATCAAGTCCGCCTTTAAGGCTTGGCGGCATTATGTTCTGGGGGCCCGACACACCGTTACTGTGATTACAGATCACCGAAACCTGCAATATTTGAAAACCGCAAAAGCTCAATCCTCTAGGCAACTCTGTTGGGCACTATTCTTTGCCGAGTTTGACTTCATAATTACCTATCGACCTGGTACAAAAAACGGTAAAGCTGATGCCCTTTCTCGGATGGGAGTGGAAGAACATTTGATCAATCCTAAACCTGTACCTATCCTTCCCGAACAAAGAATTCTAGGTGTAATCGCCACACAATCCATAGAGGAAGTTAAGGATAAAGCCAGGCTACTGGTAACTCCAGCAGACATACAGAATTGGCATCTGCAGGGAAAGGACTTTACGGTGAAGGACAACCTATTATATTTCCAAGAACGGTTATACCTGCCCAGCACAGATTTACAGAAAAAGGTAATCTCTTGTTATCACGATTCTTTAATGGAAGGACATCCCGGTATGACCAAGACCTCGGAAAAGATCAAGCGCTACTTCTGGTGGCCGTCTTGGAAAAAAGATATCAGAGACTTTATAATGTCCTGTGGAGTATGCGCCCAAAACAAGAGTCAAAAGGAAAAACCAGCCGGCCTCTTACGCCCTATTGACATCCCACCTCTCCCTTGGCATACGCTTTCTATGGACTTCATCACCGATCTACCTCCATGCTCCGGATACAATACGATCCTAGTAATCGCGGACCTATTCTCCAAGATGGCGCATTTCATTCCACTCAAAGGCTTACCAACAGCAACAACTCTGGCCCGAGAATTTCTCGAAAACATCGTCCGACTGCAGGGTTTTCCTTCAGTTCCCATTTCGGATCGAGGTAGTCAATTTATTTCTCATTTTTGGCGAAGTAGCTGTCGGTCGGCTCAAATTGATGTGAGACTTTCGACCAGCCACCACCCTCAAACCGACGGACAAACCGAGAGGACCAATCAAACTCTGGAACAGTATTTGCGCTGCATGCTACAACAAACTGAAAAAACTTGGAAAGATATCCTTTGGATAGCCGAATATGCCTACAATAACTCTGTCCACTCGGGAACTGGGAAGACCCCGTTTTTTCTTTTATACGGTAGTCACCCTCGAACCTCGGAGTTGGATCCACTCCAAGATCTTGGAACACCAGCAGTAGATCACCTGCATTCTACAATCACCCAAGCCTTTAAGGAAGCCGTTTCTCACCTTCAAAGGGCTAAAGAACAATACAAGAAAGGAGCAGACCAACATCGGAAGGAAGCCCCCCAATATCAAGTAGGAGATCAAGTCTGGTTATCCACCAAATATCTACCTCTAAAAGGACCACGCACATTCAACCCAAGATACCTTGGTCCCTATTCCATCACTACCATAGTAAATCCAGTAGCGGTCAAGTTGGACTTGCCCCCTCACATGAAGATACATCCGGTCTTCCACGTCTCTCTATTAAAACCCGTGCAACCTCAAACCCGACTAACTAAATCTCCAAAACCTATTCTAGTTGATGGAGAACTCGAGTTTGAAGTCAAAAGCATCCTGGATTCCAAGATCTCCAAATCTAAACTATTTTACCTGATTGACTGGAAAGGCTACGGTCCCCAAGAAAGATCCTGGGAACCTGCAGAATATGTCCACGCCCCTCGTCTAATCAAAAGATTTCATCGACCATTTCCTAACAAGCCCAAACCCCTGGAGAAGCCCGGTTTGGGAGGGGCCTTGAGGGGGGGTGCTGTCATGATCTCTGCTTCCAAAAGATCAGAACTTGCCCGACTCCCTTGGAAGCAGACCCATAACCCCGGTTCCGAGTGCCAGCCAGTCCCAATTGGGACCTTTTGGACCCTGTCCTGGCGCCAGTGGCACCAGGCTCATAAAGATGCCCAGTCCCAGCGCTGGAAGCGCCGGGCTCATAATGCTTGGGTGGACTTACCTGCAGCAGACCATGCTGCTTACTTACCTGCCAGTTGAGCCCCTGATCCTCTTCTGTTTGGGACTACTTTTCCTGTTGGGTGGGGCAGGAGCCACTCCCTAGGTTCAGAACACTGGAACTCTTCTGGAAAGCAGGAACTCTTTTCTCACCTAGGCGAGGCTGTGGAAGGAGACACCTAAGCACTACAGGAAGCTATTTAAACCACACCCGATGGATGAATCTTGCTTTGCGTTATTCTGCATTCTCTGCAGCAGAAGGCTCATCGTGTCTTCTGCTTCTGATCCTGGGCCTAAGGGAACAAAGGCTTACCATCCTGGAATCCAGTCTTCAGCAGCACCTGTAAAGACAAAGAAAGAACAGGTTAGCACTACGGTCTTCAGTGGCAGCGCATCTCTTACCTGGTCCATCGGCTGTCACCAATGCCTCGCGCTGCATTCCGGCATCTGAAAGACAAAGGCTTACCTACTCTTCGCATGCTCCGGAGGTCTTCGCACTGCATTCCGGCATCTGAAAGACAAAAGCTTACCAGCTCTTCGCACGCTCCGGAGGCCTTCGTCGCTGCATCCCGCATCTGAAAGACAAAAGAAGGTGCGTTTAAAGACATTGGGCAACTTTATTACTCACGTGCCATTACTCCTTCCCACGCCGAATCCAGTGGGTATTCCAGCACCCTTCAGCTTCTCTAAAGCTCCGAACTTGTACCTGCAAGATAAAAGGGACAGTTAGTGCGCATTGTGAAGCAGGCTACAAGCGCTTACTTACGTGCTTCCAGGCGCTTCTATTCCTCACGCGGGTTCGATCCTCAACTCTCATCAGCCCGCCATCCGCCATCGCCGGAACCCTGCAAAACAAGAGATATCATTACAAAAGACTTAAGACATTTGAAGTGCCCAGAATTTACCGTTCGTGCAGTTAACGACGGACAGCAGTCCTCTGAGGTCAAGAGGCCTGCACCCTTATCCAGTGAAGAAACTGGTTACGGCACCCTGCCCCGAGGCAGATGGAGAGCTCGGCGTTCACTTACCTAAGGTGAGGGCGTTAACCTTTGGGGTTCTACAGGAGAAGAGAAAGGGAAGAGGAGAGAGGCACCCAATAACCCCAGTTCATTAATCCCATATTTTCTATCTGCAGACATCTTACTCTTCGAGTCACACATACAGTGCACAGAGGTCCAGCCCAAAGAGCCAACCGTGTGTTACACATCACCTTTGAAGATACGGCCTTCACCCAGTCAAGACCGGCGCCTCTGCGGGAATCAGGTGAGCGTTACATTTATATAGAATTTATAGAAAGTTAGCGGGGTGCCGGGGAGAATAACTACCTTGACACTGGGTTGTTTTTAACATATGTAAAACCAACAGATTGTCCACAAACTTGTGGAACTCTCCTGTCCCCTGCACACCCTTACAATTGTAAAGACAATCAAGAACTGTCACAATTTTTTGCACAATGGTAACAGAATGCTTTGTTTAGAAAAAAAGAAAAAGGAAAAAAGGTTTATGGAAGAAACCAATTTGGGACACTGTTGGTATAAAAATGATGGCAATCAATTTAATTTGGTTCTGAATCATCTGTTATGAATATGTATTCTCCAATATGGTGATTTGGACACACTTATTTTTAAATCACATATAATTCAGGCACAGGATAGTTCGTGGGCATACAATGTATTCATCACACTTTCAGCAAGATTAATTTATAACATATAATGTTTACATGCTGTGATGGCAAATATTTTTTCGATGCGTTTCGGGGTAGTTGGAGTCCCCTTCTTCAAGATTTGATAGCCCTCTTCATTCCATTTATCTTTGATTATCCTACAATATATAATATAACAATCAATTCATAATTTCTGGCTATTAGCTGTCATGTCACTTTTTTGAGAAAACAAATCTTTCTTTAATAATCACCTGGATGTCCAATGTAGAGTATCCTAACTGGATATGTTATTAGAAAAAAATATCAACACAATAATAGTTGGAATCCTCAGTTGCTATTCAACCTGTAGAAGTAATAGAAAAACAATAAAAAAGGGCTTAATTAAAAAAGGAATCCACTAAAGAAGGATTCAGTCTAGGATCGTTATGTGGAGGAGAACCTCCTTTAATTAGAGATTTAGATAGATTTAATTTAAATTAATTTAAATAGAAAATTAGAGATACAAATTTACCTGGTGGTTCTTTAATTGTGTTAGAGGATACTTCTTCGATGGATAGAGTGTCTCTAGTGTTCTGGGAGAGTCCTCAGGAAATGGGGATTGAGCAGAAAGTGGAGCCCCTCTGCTTATGTCTGAAAAACACAAAAATGTGCGGTGTTAGAAAGGTCTAACTTAATAGGTTTACAAAAGACCAGATATTAATGATAAGTTTGCTGAAACAAAGCTTCTAGCTCATAGTTTATAGCGGTACCCAGTAGTAAATATTGGCTACCAAAATTCATTCTCAAAGTAGAACTACAAAGAAAGCTCAATTCGATATGTCTCCCTTACCTCCTTCCAGAGAGGATGCTATGTTTGCCGGCGCTGTAACTCGAACCGTTCCTCACGGTCCTAGCTGGAAATGGCCGCTATTTACATTGTGACGTCATCACGTGCAAAAAAAAAACACAGCATCCTCTCTGGAAGGAGGTAAGGGAGACATATCGAATTGAGCTTTCTTTGTAGTTGTACTTTGAGAATTAATTTTGGTAGCCAATATTTACTACTGGGTACCGCTATAAACTATGAGCTAGAAGCTTTGTTTCAGCAAACTTATCATTAAGATCTGGTCTTTTGTAAACCTATTAAGTTAGACCTTTCTAACACTGCACATTTTTATGTGTTTTTCAGACATAAGCAGAGGGGCTCCACTTTCTGCTCAATCCCCATTTCCTGAGGACTCTCCCAGAACACTAGAGACACTCTATCCATCGAAGAAGTAGCCTCTAACACAATTAAAGAACCATCAGGTAAATTTGTATCTCTAATTAGACCAGGTTCTCCTCCACATAACGATCCTAGACTGAATCCTTCTTTAGTAGATTCATTTTTTAATTAAGCCCTTTTTTATTGTTTTTCTATTACATCTACAGGTTGAATAGCAACTGAGGATTCCAACTATTATTGTGTTGATATTTTTCTAATAACATATCCTGTCAGGATACTCTACATTGGACATCCAGGTGATTATTAGAGAAATAATTTTTTTCTCAAAAAAGTGACATGACAGCTAATAGCCAGAAATTATGAATTGATTGTTATATTATATATTGTAGGATAATCAAAGATAAATGGAATGAAGAGGGCTATCAAATCTTGAAGAAGGGGACTCCAACTACCCCGAAACGCATCGAAAAAATATTTGTCATCACAGCATGTAAACATTATATGTTATAAATCAATCTTGCTGAAAGTGTGATGAATACATTGTATGCCCACGAACTATCCTGTGCCTGAATTATATGTGATTTAAAAATAAGTGTGTCCAAATCACCATATTGGAGAATACATATTCATAACAGATGATTCAGAACCAAATTAAATTGACGATTGCCATCATTTTTATACCAACAGTGTCCTAAATTGGTTTCTTCCATAAACATTTTTTCCTTTTTTCTTTTTTTCTAAACAAAGCATTCTGTTACCATTGTGCAAAAAATTGTGACAGTTCTTGATTGTCTTTACAATTGTAAGGGTGTGCAGGGGACGGGAGAGTTCCACAAGTTTGTGGACAATCTGTTGGTTCTACATACTTCCTTGCAGTCGACATAATACATCTATTGAGCTACAGACGGATGATCCTCGCCGAATTGGTGGCCGCGTGCTTCTTGTTGTGGCGGAGACAGGTGACATATCGGGCCACACATATAACGCCACAATGGGGTCACATCACAGAGGACGGCTTCCCCTGGACCCCAGAGTTCTCCAGTCTTAACCTTTCACAGCCTCAAAAATCATTCCATCACATAACATATCTGCTCCCTAGCACAGAGCCCCTAGATGGCGCTCTAGCATTAAAAACTCTGAAGTAGTTCCACAAGTAAACTTCACTTCCTTGAGTAAAAAGAATGTGACCGAGGACCCCTTCCAAACCTGGGCTAGACTGCCTACATGAGCGTATGTCGGAGTCCATCCTACACAGTGGCAAGGTGGCCCAGTCCCTGATCATGCCCATCAGGGTCGGACTGGGGCATAACATTGTCTCGGGCACCAACGAAAAAGTGGCGCACAGTTGCTAATGGGAATTCATTATTTTTGTGACACTGATTGAATAGTACCCATGGGGGAGGTTTTTGATAAAAACGTAATGAAAATTGTACATTTTAAAGAATATTTATGCAGCAACACTGGTTAAAACTACTACCCGCATGGCGAAGTGACTCATCAAATGGCCCATACTAGCATTGTGTGTTTTTGGTTCTGCCACGGGCCTATTAAGGCCAGTCCAAGCACAATGCCCAATGTGATTCAAATGTTACTACAGCTCTCTATCGCTGCATGCCTTCTAGCTTCAGAGTCCTTTCTCACTACTTAGAGAACCACCGTCTCCAGAATCCAATTCGTCAGCAGAGCAGTGCACCGCTCACAGAAGCAGGGAAGCCGAACACAAGTCTTAGCGGAATGAAGGACGAGATGGAACCGTTGAACGTCAACAAGACCGGACCGCAGAAGCCCCACGAAAGAAAAAGGAATGGGGCCAAGTGGCATTTTAAAAACAATGTGTGCCATCATAACGGTCCACAGAGGAAAGTGAAGGGAAAGTTTGGCCAGAGTGGTCAGGTGCAGAGAAGGGAAAGGGGAGAATAGGAAGTAGAGAGTGGAGAGAGGCAAAGAGCAGGGGCAGGAGAAAGAGATTGAAAGCACCACCTTGAACATAATTTTGTTATACTGTGGGACATCATCAGAGTAGGGTCTCCTTAGACGCTCCCATAGGTAGTAAGATAGAAAAGGCTACAGCCACAAGGGCACATAGAACCAGACAGAAGGGGTTATCAATTATTAATCTTGCCTTACGACTGGCTGGGTAGTAGGGAAGCCTGGGCAGCTGGGCTAGGCTGCCGGCAGCTCAAAGGAGGTTGAAGGATAGACCAGGGATCTCATTTAATTTGTGAAATTTTAAAATAAAATATCTGAACTGGCTTCATGAATCCTTGAATTATTGAAGCCGTCTGTGGCAAGGTCTTGATGTGGCTATGTAGACTATTGGAAACGCTGTTACTATTTCAGCCAATACCAGAGCTGGCAATTATTTAAATAGGAATAGGATGCTTGGATTCAAGGCAGATTCCACATCCTGTGTTTTTTTGCCAGGTTAAGCTTGACGGTGACGACCCTCACTAATTGTGAGACTGCCAAAGGTTTCACAGGATGCACGATTGTGATTCGAAGCTTAGTGAAAACTCAGCTTCCCATATTCATGTAAATTAGGGAAATCGCACGGCGCGAACAGACAATAGTACAATTGGGTCATGCCACTTAAAGGCTAGCTGTTCATCATTCTGTTTCTAACAAGATCAACATTAATACAAACGCCGCCAGAATCTTATTGACGATCCCGTTTGAAATTGCCTTCGATCAGATACAAATCGGAGAGATTGCGTACTTGAGCTTTACCTTGAAAAAGACCTGTTGAGGTCGAAACACGTGTTGGCAAATAACTCTGATGGTTGAACACGGCAATTCATCAGAATAAAACAATGAGCTATCTATTTGAGGCTCCTTTGAGAAGATTTTGTGCATATCAACTTGTACAATATTTGTGTCATTTACAATCAATTAATTATATGCTGAATTTTTGTGAGCTATTAGCGCATTTAGTGGTGGAACAATTTCTTTTCCTCTCCCTAGTAGGACATGTAAAATGTTGAAAAATTGTACAAAATCAGGATATGTAAAATGTTGAAAAATTGTGTAGTAGTGGACAGTAATAAGACCACAAATGACCACATACCTCTGCTTACATTAGAAAAGGAGATGAAGGTGAAAAAGATGCCATGCATGACTTGTTGTGAAAAAATTGAAAACCATGTTTTTAAGATTTAATGTTTGTTTTTTAGAAATATTGAAACTATGGCAATTGGCACGTGAAGATATACGTGAGAACCAGTACATAACAAAAATTAAGTGCCCTGATGACAGCACCAACAGGATATACAATGGGGATTTATTCCTGTGTTTAATTTTGAGACTCATGTTGGTTCTAGAAACACATCCTTTAAGTGTTGGCACAGTTTCTTTTTCCCGTATGAATCAAAAAGGGTATCATTAATAATAGTAGAGGGTTAAATAGAGATACACCCACTAGTTAGGCACAAAAAAGGATTTGAAATGTTTGCTTGTTTGCCATTTGTAGAATATGTACACACGCTGACATGAGTTCCAGCGTGGGTTTTAAACATATTGTTGTGTTGTTTTAGAGAGATATATTGTAATGTGTAAAGTGTTTTGATAAATATTAAAATGTGTATTTTTGATAATTACATGGTTATTCGCCATTTTTTGGTTAAGGGGTGAACATGACTAGGGCTGCATGCATCTAGGATAACTCACTCTTAGCAGAAAGGGAAGGAAGCTGTTCTGTGGGATTCTTTAGATTTTGTGTTCCACGATCCTCACCCACACAGCCCCTAAAAAGAGGATCTTTTCAGCTCATGGTAGTTGATGGTAGCCTGTTAGGACACAGTGAAGCTGAGCTCCTCACTAAAGCAGAGTCTGAAGCTACAGTGCCTTCATCAAGCCAAGCAACAACTCTTCTTTGCCTGTCCTTTAATTATATTTGATAATGACTGCCAAGTAGAACAAGATCCCAAATTGAGGACAGTGTATAGACAGAGGCATTGTTAATGTTTGCCTTCAACATATACGTTCTTTAGTCTGCATGTAGAGCAGTTTTTAAACAGGCTTTTCTTCATAGATTCAGCCATTGTGGGGGAAGGGATAAAACAACTCAATTAAATGCACCCAAAGGAAATAGAAGGTTAACTTGTGCTCCTCCATAAGGTAGTGCCTAAATAGAGTTAAGCTCACAAATCCCACAATAGGAAATTACTTATCTCTGGCTTTAGAACTATAGAAGAGATGTAGCTGTAGATAGAAGATGTAAGTGAATATGTGTCAAGTATAGTCACATTCAGAGGTATACATGCCTGTGGCGGTATTGTGAAGGAACACTGCTGGAAGTGAATACCTCTGGATTAGAGGGCTGCTGCCCACACCTTGTTTTGGTTCTTCATTTTGTTTTACTGTAGAGAAGGAAATCACTTCCCTTCAAAACAGTATAGAAAATGGTCTTGGGGACATTGGAAGGAATTAGGAAGGAACAAGTTACTTACCTGTAACTGTTGTTCTCCAGCATGGGTCTGGCATGGATTCACATGCTCATGAATATTCCGTCGTCAGGCTGGGAATCCTCGGTAAAGAAAAATCAGTATCAGTTTCGTTTCTGATCTGTCTTTCGTAGTAGTAACCAATCACTGATCTCTGCGTCATACTGACCACAGCCAATGACTGCCATCTGCCTAAGCCCCGCCTCTGGCAGCCATCTTCAGATTTGGTAGCACGTGAAGTGGCAGTATGACCAAGTGAAGAGCCGCAGAGGGGTAGGCGGGAGGGTTCGCATGTTAATCCATGCCAGACCCATGCTGGAGAACAACAGTTACAGGTAAGCAACTTGTTCCTTCTCCAGCATGGGGTCTGGCATGGATTCACATGCTCATGAATATAAGAATACATAGCAGTACACACATGCACAACCACATGGGGTGGCAAAAGGCTCAACATTAAGCAATACAAAAACTCAACATTAAGCATCTCTTACCTCCTCACCAGGCTCACCTTAAGCGAACAGGTTGCGCAGCACTGCTTGGCCGACCCTGGACTCCTCCCTGGAATCCCGATCGACGCAGTAGAATCTCGTGAAGGTGTGCGTCGACCTCCACATAGCAGCCCTGCAGATGTCCAGCAGGGGCACACCAGATAGGAACGCCGCAGTAGCAGCGATCGCTCTGGTCGAATGGGCTCTCGGACGGCCTGGCAGCGGTCGGTTAGCCAACCGGTGGCAGTGCAAGATGCAGCCGGAGAACCATCTGGAAATAGAAGACTTCGAGAGAGCCTTCCCTTGATTCACAGGTCCAAAGTTCACGAATAGCTGTGATGTCCTCCGAAAACTCTTTGTGCGGTCCACATAGAACTTCAGCGCTCTAGCCACATCCAGCGAGTGCAAAGTCCTCTCGGACGGTGACGAAGGAGACGGGAAGAAAACAGGTAACACCAGGGGCTCGTTAAGATGGAAGTCCGACGGCACCTTGGGCATAAAGGAGGGGTGCGTCCTAAGCACCACCCTCGAGGCATGGAAAGTCAAGTACGGTGGTTTGCAGGATAGGGCCTGGATCTCTCCCACTCGTCGTGCGGAGGTAATGGCCACCAGGAATGCAGTCTTCCACGACACAAACTTCATCGGTGCGGGAGTGCATCGGCTCGAATGGGGGCCCCATGAGCCTGGTCAGCACCACGTTAAGTTCCCACGCCGGGGCCGGGGCCTTCACCGGCGGGAACGACCGGAACAGTCCTTTCATAAACTCTTTTACCAGTCGATGGGACCCTAGGGACGTCCGTCCTGTGGTTCTGGTATATCTGGAGATCGCCGCCAGATGTATCTTAATGGAGGCATGGGCTAGCCCAGCCTTTGCCAGCGATAGCAGGTCCGGCAGCACTTGAGGGGCCGTAATCCATAGGGGGTTGATCTTCTGTGCCCGGCACCAGATAGAGAACCTCTTCCACTTGTGACCGTAGCATTTGAGAGTCGAGGACGCCCTGGCCTTTGCAAGAACCTCTCTGCAGTCGGCCGGTATATCGTACCCTCCAAACTCTAGCGCTGCAGGAGCCAACCCTGCAGGTTCAGCGACGCCGGGTCGTGGTGGAAGATGGCGCCTCCTTCTCTGGAGAGAAGATCCGCGTCCGCCGACAGCTTGATGGGAGGGGACGTTGACAAGTCCAGAAGGTCCGGGAACCAGATCTGTCGGTGCAACGAGGATCATCCTGCACCAGGACCTCTTGAGCTGGTTGATGAGTCGAAGCAGCAACGGCAACGTAGGGAACGCATACAGGTATAGGCCGTCCCAGGGGAACGAGAACGCATCGCCCATGCTTCTCGGCTGAGGAAACCTGCTGGCGAACCTCTGGCACTTCGAGTTCGTCGCTGTTGCGAACAGGTCGATTTGGGGTTTGCCCCATCGTCGGAAGAGTTGATCCACCTGATCCTGGCGCAGTTCCCACTCGTGACACGCGCGCAGCTCCCTGCTGAGCGAGTCGGCGATGGTGTTTCTTTCTCCTGCCAGGTGGAAAGGAACCAGGAACATCCCCATGGCAACCGCCCAGTGCCACAGATCCTGTGCCTCCTTGGATAGGGCTGGGGATCTGGTGCTTCCCTGCTTCCGTATATAAAACATTGTCGTGGTGTTGTCCGTGAAGATCCGCACCACCTTGCCCTTGAGCGACAGGAGGAACGATTTGAGAGCCCAGAACACGGCTCGGAGTTCCAGGATGTTGATGTGCAGGAGCCTCTCCTCCGGGAGCCAGAGGCCTCTTGCGTGGAGATCTCCGGTGTGGGCGCCCCAACCTTCCAGGGAGGCGTCCGTCGTCCCCGTCTCCTGGTACGCCGGCGTCTGAAAGTCCTTGCCCACCGTGAGGTGCGCTCGAACACCCCACCACTGAATCGCCCGCCGGAACACCTCATTGAGGGGGACCCTGTCTTCGAAGGTGCCCGTCGCCTGCATCCAACGGGCGTCGAGAAATTCTTGAAGAGGGCGCATCCGTAGTCTGCAGAGGCGCACCAGGTAGATGCAAGAGGGACTTGATGGACCTCACCCTGGCCACATCCGTGGCTAGCAGGCGCTGCACTTTGCCCAGAATGGTCTTTGTCCGTTCTTCCGACGGTGCCGCCAGGCGCCACACTGTATCGAGCTTCGCTCCCAGAAACAGAGCCACCTGCGACGGCACCAGGTGGGACTTTGGGTAATTTATGGCGAATCCCAGGTCTGTGAGTAGCTGGACGGTCCTCACAGTGTTGACGGCGAGTTCCCTCGTCTTTGAGCGGATGAGCCAGTCGTCCAGGTAGGGGTAGACGTGGATCCCCTCCAGACGCAGCCGCGCCGCCACAGGTGTTAGGCACTTGGTAAAGACCCTGGGGGCTGACTTCAATCCGAATGGCAGTGCTCTGAATTGGTAGTGGCGTCCCTGGACGACAAACCTGAGGAACTTTCGGTGACTTTTGAGGATGGGAACGTGGAAGTATGCATCCTCCAGGTCCAACGACGATAGAAAGTAGCCTTCCTCCAGCTGTCCCAGCACGTGCTGGAGGGTGACCATCCTGAACTTTTGTGACCTGATGTATTTGTTCAAACGACGAAGTTCCAGGATGGGGCGCCAGCCGCCCGTCTTCTTCCTGACGAGGAAGTACCTGGAGTACACCCCGGAGCCCCGGAGCCTCTTCGGGACGAGCTCGATGGCGCCTTTCCTGAGCATCGCCCGTACTTCCAACAGCAGTTGCGGGACGCGATTTTCCTTCCTGGCCACAGGTGGAACGTGAGGGCACGTCTTCAGGAATTCGATATTGTCCTCTTGCCAGGGTATCCAGCACCCAACGGTCGGTGGAGATGGACTTCCACACGCCGACGAAATTCGTCAGCCGGCCTCCCACCGGGGTGCTTCGGTGGGGGCCCGAGGCCACGGCTGGTTCAGTCCTGCTTGGAGGTGGTGGCCTTGCTGCCCTGGCCACCTTGCCAACGGCGGCGAGGCGCTCCCTGCTTGCCGCGACCCCTGTAGGCATCCTGAGACGAGGAGCGTGCCGCCTGGCGGTAGGACGAGCCACCGCTGGATCCCTTGGAGGCCCCCTGTCTGCCTCCGGAGCTCTGAAAGGGCCGTCGTTGCTGAAGGGCTCCTAGGGCGCGGGCCGTCTCCGTGTCCGTCTTTATGGCTTGGAGGGATTCGTCCACCGCCTTCCCGAACAAGTTGCTGCCGTCGAACAGCATGTCCAACACCCTGGTCTGGACGTCCTGACGGAAGTCGGTCGCTCAGAGCCAACCCCGTCATCATAGGCAAACTCCGTTGCCCAGCTGGCGGAACCCGGTATCGGCAACATCGGTTGCCACCGTTATGGCGTGGTCCGACGCCACCTCGCCTTCTTGAAGTATTTCCAGGGCCTCGGACCTCTTGTCGTCCGGTAGGAAGTCCAATATGGGGGCCAGCTTAAACCAGAGCTCCCTGTCGTAACGGGCCACGATCACCAGGGCGTTGGCCGCTTTGATCGTCGTCGCCGCCGACGAAATGACCCGTCGCCCCATGGCGTCCAACTTCCTACCCTCGCCGTCCGGAGGGGAATTCGACGTTGAGGCTCCTGACCCCGCCGCTTTCTTCTTAGCCGGCGCCGAGACGACCGAGTCTGGCGTTGGCTGGGCCCTGAGGCACAGGGGAGCGGTCTCGGGGACCCAGTACTTCTTCTCGTACCGGTCCCATTTGGCTGGTGCTGTAGAGGGGTTCTTGAGTACCGACAGGCCCTCCTCCCAGATGTCATCGATTAGAGGCACCGCGATGAAAGTCTTCCTCTTGGCCTCCCGGCGCCGATAGAGGAAACCTTCCTTTTTCTGCTCCTCTGGGCAGAGCTGGAACAATTCGGACGCCCTGGCGATCATGGCGTGGAATGAGCCAATCTCGTCGGGCGGAGAGCCCACCGCACCGTCATCTCCTGACTCGTGGGAGGATGAGGAGGGAACTGTAGGCCTTACGGGGGCGAGTGGAGGAGAGGGTTGGGTCCTCCGTCGTTTGTTCTGAGGACTTCCCGACGGGCTAGGTTGCGGGTCCTCCGGCCTGGGCCGTGGTAATCTCGTCCTTATCTCAGAGCATAAGGACTGGATCGCAGACAAAATGGCCGCCGAGCTATCCTGAGGCCTAATTCCGGCTGTGCCGGAAGGGAAGGCTGCTCTTCCTCGCCATCGTCGTCTTCCTCGGTTATCTCCCGAGGATCTTCCTTACGGGATCGAACCTTCTCGAATTGGACTTCGAGATTCCTCACGGCCTCGGTCAGTTCCTCCTCCGAGGCTGACTCCGAGCTCGAGGAGGCTACCGTGCCCCCCCTCGCTTCTTCCATCATGGTGGCCATGACGATGGGCTGAAAAGAGGATTCCCTCCTTGGCGGCAGGGAAACTCTAGTCCCGGAGGCAGTCTCTGCTGGCGGGGTCTCTGCCGGCTTGGCCAGAATCGCCGCGATCGCCTCGATAGAGGCCTTTGCCTGCTGGGTAGGGGCCTTCACCACCTTAGGTGCGTCCCGGGCCTTCTCCTTAGGGGGAGGGGCGACGCCTCGCTCCCCCTCTCCCGAGATCGGACGGGGCTTCTCCCAAAGCTTACCCGGGGTCTCGGACTTCCTCTTCCCCGAACCGGAGCGCTAGCTCGTGGTTGACGGTGCCGGGGAAGGTGCGCCCTGCCTGGCGACCGAAGAGCCCGACCTTTCGGCGCTCCCGGAGCCAGCGGACTTGCAGCGCTTGGCCTGGTGTTGAGCCCCCGTCGCCGGGGCGCCCGCACAGGACTTACAAGCCCGCTAGGACCCTTTCTTCTTCTCACCCGTTGAGCCCTTCTCCAACCAGCTGGCGAGACGGGATCGACAGTCCCTCATGGTCCGCTCCGACAAGTTCTTGCAGAACTGGCAGTCCTTCTCTACATGAGTCTTGTCCCCATGAAGATAGTAGAGGCATCGCGAATGTTCGTCCTCCTTAAACACATTCTGCAGCCCGCATCCAGGGCAGCTGCGAAACAGCTTGGGTCCGGGTGATGAACTCGCGTCCTGGGCCATCTCGAAGTAGGCTGCAAATCTTCTGGAATCCTCCAAAAGGTTGATTCGACGAAATCTTCACCCTTGAGGGGCGTAGGAAAATCCTGCAACGGGTACCCGTTAACAGGAGTTGAAACGGTGGAGCTTGAGGCTCGATTAACCGAAAAATGTGAAAATTCACCTGAAAAACGCGAGGACTCCCAACACTTGAACATGTGGTAAAAATCTGAAGATGGCTGCCAGAGGCGGGGCTTAGGGAGATGGCAGTCATTGGCTGTGGTCAGTATGACGCAGAGATCAGTGATTGGTTACTACTACGAAAGACAGATCAGAAACGAAACTGATACTGATTTTTCTTTACCGAGGATTCCCAGCCTGACGACGGGGAATATTCATGAGCATGTGAATCCATGCCAGACCCCATGCTGGAGAAGTTGGCATTTCCCAGGCCAACCCTTGTCACCATTGTTCACACCTAATGCATAAAGGGGTTAGAACTGGTCAGTTTGTGCACTGACAAAATATGTATAGCCGTGGTATGAACAGCTAGTGTACACTATTACCACATCAATGTGAGGGGGGGGGACTGACAACGTTTAAAAATTACACAAAGCCATTATTGTTACAATTGAACCTGTGGTATTTGTTATTGGGTGGATTTTTTCATTTTCCCCCCAAATATCTCCAGCAATGTTGGTAATAACTGTCAACGGTACTCGCCCCCCAAAAAATCTCCCAAACTAATGAGGCTCCAATGAAACGTGTATGATGCAAGTCTTTATCTGGTGCCAAGGAGACCATGCAGCAGATGTATTTTTACAAACAATGTTATTCCTAAAGCAATCACATGGGAATGACATGTGCAGAGCTCAACCCACATCGGGTGCATTTATCAATTGTCCCCACTTTCTGAAAAAGAGCATGCTGCAACCGCACGTCACCAGTATATACACACGTCTCTGTGAACGCCTGTCCACCAAGAAGCACTTCCCCATAAAAAGCAAACCGCCTACACCCGCGTTGCTAAAATGGCCGAGTCACGAGATAATGAGCCCATGAAGCACGGCAGCCCTAAGCTAGCAGGAGACCAGCCCGTGAAGTGTTGTTGCTGCAGCGCAGCCCTCTCTGTTCAACGAGCACTCTACCCCCACCCCTTTCCAAATTAGCTTTTCCACCCATACCCTTCCCCAACTGCCAAGCAAGAGTATTTGGACATGTTTTCTCTACAAATGGGCTGACGGTGAAAAGGAATTTAAAATGGCAGAAAAACAAACAAACCCGCACATACGCCCGTTTTCCCATGCACACTGAGGTTATCTGTAGCTCAAACCTGCAGGCTGATACATTTGTAGAAATATTCACTTTAGTGGTTGGGAGGAGCAGGGGCCAAAGGTCGCGTTAGGCAGTGACAGGAGTATTCATCCAAACAGGGTGTGTCTGGCAATGGCGTGTAAGGGTCAGGTGAAAACCCGATTGGGTGAATGCTTTACAGGAAAGAAACAGCTACCTGAACCACGGTGGCATCCTTAAAGGAATTCTAAAGGCCGCACTACACAGGAATAGGTTTGCCATACGGCGCTCCGCCATCTTTCAACTAAACATGTCAAAAAGCCACAATGAGATGCCTACAAGCAAAGTTACAGTTGCTTCAAAGCGCGTTGGGACACTCCAAACACTCAGCAATAAAAAAAAAAGAAGCGTAAAGAGCAAACTCAACCACACCTGACAGGTGTGGATAGGGTGTACACTGCAATTCCATTTACTATGGGCGAAAGAGGGAGATGGCAGCAAAGGCGAATCAGGGACGCCTAGCCAGCCAATCTCACAACAATAATTGGTATTGTGAAATTGGTATTAAGGCGACGAGAGGCCTCTTGAGTGAAGCATTGTATGAAAAAGAAACCCTTAATACAGGAATGATCTGCATAGAAGTCGTTTTGCATACAGAATACAGGTACAACGTGAGTAACACTCATTCTGCACAGCCATGCCAGGTGAGCTTGCATGGCACTCGTTTTGCACACTGAGAATAGGAATGTATATTAATAAATGTATTCTGCGCCCAGAATAAAGTACAAATACAACATGGGGAGAATGTTTGAATCGACTTCACATTGCAGACCTTTTGTGCTACTCATTTTGACAAGAGACTGCACACAGAATAAAAGCACACAAATGCCCCATGCCTGGATTGCGCCTCAGAGGGAAAGGTGCTCTTTTAGGATGCACAATAGTGTACCCATGGCGCACTAGAATGTACAGTAAGAACCGAAAGTGGTGTTTAGGGCTTTTAAGCTCCAATAGTTCAGGGGCTGACAAGCAGAGCGGCTTAGGCAATGTTATTCATCTTCCAAGACCAAGCTAAAGCGATGTAAAAAGATGGCGCACAAAAGCACTACATGCGCTTTGTTCATGCAGCACTCATCTACAATCTACTTACCAGTTTTCCAGAACCTGCTTGCACCATTTCGTCCATTAAAGACATATCTGGTAAAGGACCTCTGTTACAATGTAAGCTCAGGGCTTACCTGGAATGCTTACATGGAATGGTTACCTTAGCATTCTACCTGTGCTGATGCATCTCTGTTTACTTGTGGAGCTGGTTCCACATTCCACTGAACAGCAGTGGGTTGGTTGTTGATGGGAGTCCTGCTGGGCTCAGGGCTGCTGCAATAAACGTTTCTTCCCCTATCACGCAGTGTCCTTCTTCATTACACTGGCGACGAGGGCAGCCAACCCCGATTAACCCACGCGTGAGATGGCCTGTTATACGATGGCCCAGTAGGACCCACCTGCCGCCGTCCGGATCGCCCCAGGAGTGTGCCTTTGGGGAAGGCCGCAAACGTCCCAGGAACCCAGGTATCCTGAATAGGCCTGTGCTCCCCAAACCAGGAGGGTGTCGAGCGCAGTGCCTGCAGCTACAGTTTCGGAAGAGCCGTACTCCAGCAAGTTCATCTGGTACCAGCATTTCCTGTGACAGGAGGGAGCCGAGCGCGGCTCCCGCAGAGCTGCGCAATCAAGGGCAGGGCTGTCCTCCTTCCTGCCGCGTTGCCAGCGCTCCCCGGAACTCGAGGGTTGAGCACGGCGCCGGCATCGGCAGGGTATACAGCGTGTTGCAGAGAAATCCTCCAGCTGTCCAGCGCTCCCTTGCTTCAAATAGGGTTGAGCACGGCCAACACAACAGAGGGAGGAGGCGCTGTTGGAGACCAACGAGAAAGTGTATTGCCGCCCGATCTCTTCCGGATAGAGCCTGTGCGGAGCCACACAACCCTTCACGTGACACCTGGGACCAATTCGGTCTGCACCCATCGCTGAGGAGGCGGGGCAATTACGAACAAACTTGCACACCAAGAACAAGCTACTTAAGTGCCTAATAGAGCATAATCAGGGTGCAGTCAGCTTACTTAGCACAATTTCTGTCACATAACCCTTGGGGGCCAGAGGAAAACAGGAATAAAATAAATAGTAATAAGGAGAAGAAGGAAACCAGTGCACCCTTCTTGGAGCAAGTGAAAAAGGGAAACTAGTGCACCTTCTTTGGTGCAGGTTGCATACTGCCAAGCCTGTGGAGTTACTCCACTCCCCAGATTCTGCAACAATACCACTGCATCACCGCAATCTCTCTTGACCGACAACTATGCAGCACAGCAACGCCCGCCCACCTCCGGCTTTCCTCCCCAATCCGGGTGAACATCCCATAGCTTGGGATCTGTGGGTAGACACTTTTAAGGTGTACTTGAGGGCTGCAGGAGGATCTAGATTGAGTGATGACGACAAAGAAGCTGCCCTTTTGAACTGTCGAGGGACTGAATGGCTAAGGGTTTTCAGGCAGCTCCCAGGCCAAGATGTACACGCCCCTCACACAGAAGGCGGAGATGGCGGCGACGGAGCTGAAGGGGTGGTATTAGCTTACGAGACTGCCTTGGGGAAGTTGAAAGCACGTTTTGGCAAGACGACAAACGTGGTGTTGGAGACATACCACTTTTTCTCAAGAGCTCAAGGAACCAGAGGGAGTATTGACACATACATACCAGCCCTACGTACACTCATCGCAACCTGCAAATTCACTGGTTTGGCGGACAAAAACATCCGTGATCAGATCATGATGCGCACAAGTGACTCAAGAGTGGGGGAGCGACACTGGATAGAGAGAGATCCGCCGTTGGAAAAGGTGAGAGATAGCAAGGGCTATAGAAGAATCCAAGAGAAGCGTCATGGAGGTGACTGATAAAAATGAAAATGTACACGCCATAATGACAGAGAGGGAGTGATGATCACAAAGGGAAGTTCAGAGACAACAAAGGAGGATCAGCGCCAAGAGAAGTATGTAAGAGATGTGGATGGTGTGGACATGCAACTGGCTTGAAGGAGTGTCCCGCCTCCACCGTTGACTGCAGAAAGTGCAAAGGGAGGGGGCATTATGCCCTAATGTGTAGGAGCACTGTGCAAAACAGGCAAACTGTTAGGATGGTTGATCCTGATCAAGATGAAGACAATGTAACTGTTGTGGGCTATGTGGGGGGACATTAACCCAGGCCCTGAGAGTGAGGCTGTGTGCAAAGGAATGTTGTTGAGTGTGGGAAATAGTCACGGAAGAAAGGGTGCATGGGCCACGTTGACCGTGAACGGGGTGCCAATGAAAATGATGGTTGACACTGGTTCACCCTACACTATGATATCTACCGAGTTATATGTAGCAAGCTTCCACAAGCAAGCGGCTGAGTTGATGCCCTCAGACATTAACCTGTGTGCTTACGGGCGGGTACCAATAAAAAAGTGTTAGGTTACGAGTGGGCAACCATTGAGTTTGAAGGGCGCAATACCCGGGGGAAGTTGTACATTGCCCACAAAGGGGATTCTGTAGTAGGGTGGGATGAACAGGCGGCTCTGGAGATAGAAATACAGCCAGGGAAGACCATTCCCGTTTTGAGTGTGAGGACAGAAGCTGCAGGGAGGAAGAGGCGGCATTGACTGCAGAGTATCTCAAGGAGATGTTTCCCCACTGTATTTGTATTTATTTTATTTATAGTGCGCACCTTGCCCCGGGGCATCTGGGTGCATGTTTGCAGGCAGTTACAAGTTACGGCAAGAGATACATAATTACAGGTTTTAGCAAAAGCAACATTTTTAAACATTTTAAACTCTTTAACATATTTACAAGCAAAAACACATAACGTAGCGAGGAAGCGAATGGGCCAAGTATACAGAATGAGCAGTTTATAGTGTGTAATAGCAACGGTGGGGCTTATGGCACAAGAGCCGGGGCCTCCAGTTCACAAAGTCACAATTTGGTTTTCGTTTTGAAGGAGTGGATGTGAGGGACATTTCTGAGAGCATTGGGTAGGGTGCTCCAAAGCTTAGCCGCAAGGACAGGGAAGCTCGAGCCTCCGGTGTCTGAACTTAAGCCGATCTCAGAGGTCCGATTGCTGTATGCTGAGTAAAGCGCGTGGATAGGTAGGTAGGGGCTGCATTGTTCTGGGCCTTGTGGGTTATAACAAGTGCTTTGAGAGAAATACGCTGAGTGACGGGAAGCCAATGCAGGTTGCTTCTGGTGTTAGAGATGTGAGAACGCCTGGGTATGTTGAGGGCTGCCCTTATGGCGTTATTCTGGATGACCTGGAGTTTATCCAGGTTTCTTTGACTGGTCCTGAGGTAGAGGTCATTGCAATAGTCGATTTTGGACATGATGAGGGTTCTGGCGAGGATCAGGCAGTTGCCCGGAGTCAGGAAGGGGCGTCGCGCTGTGATCAGTTTACAGGTATAGGTTGGCGCTGACACTACAGCATTGGTTTGTCTATTGAGGGACAGAGTAGAATCTAAGTAGATTCCAAGTGTTTTAGTGACGTTGGAGACTTTGATGTCATTCTTGTCGATAATGAAGGATTTATATTTTAGGTCAAGTTTAGTGAGTTTGGCGTGGGAACCTAGGATGAGTAACTCCGTTTTTTCATCATTGAGGCAGAGCCCATGATGTGCCATCCAGGCCTGGATGACTGTATAAACTGCATTGAGTGCATTGGCATCGGTTACATAGTCGCCCGTGATAGGAATGGGTATCTGGGTGTCGTCCGCATAATTGGTGTATGAGACACCCAGATAGTCAAGTATGTCGAAGAGCGGTTTAGTAAACACGTTGTAAAGTGTGGGAGATACACATGATCCTTGTGGAACTCCGCACGGGACGTGTGCTGGATCAGCTGCAGCTAAGGAAGAGAAGACCCTCATGGTTCTGTTCGACAGGAAAGAGCTGATCCAAGATGTGGCTGCGTCGCAGAATTGAGCAGCAATCTAGAGATGGTGGCAGAGGATTTGGTGATCCACCAAATCAAAGGCAGCAGAAAGATCAAGGAGGAGCAGGAGCGCCCGTTTGCCTTTGTCTTTCAGGTCCTCGATTTGGGTTTTCAAATCAATTAAGGCTGTCTCAGTACCGTGTCTAGGACGGAAACCCGATTGTCTAAGCCCTAATAGATTATTGGTTTCGAGGTAGTCCTGGATTTGAAGATATGCTGCATGATCCAAAATTTGGAGAAGGTATGGCACCGTGATAATGGGCCTGTAGTTGGCGGGGGATCCTGGGATCAAGATTCGTTTTTTTGATTAAGGGATGACCCAGGCATCTTTGTGGTTGTCCATTACCGTCCCCGATTTAAACGAGGAATTAATGAATGATGTAATGAATGGAGCGAAATCATGTGCGGCTTCCTGTATGCCCGGTGCCGGGCAGGTGTCACCTTGGAAATTGGAAGGCTTAAGCTTCATGATAATATTTTCAACTTCCTTAATAGTAAGGGGTGTGAAGCTAAAAAAAGTAAAATAGTATTTTGTGATGATCAGACCAAGCGCATGGAGACACAGAGGTTACATTAAGCGCGCAGTTCATGTCTGCAACCCAGTCAAGTGTGCGACCCTTGATGTGGGTGGGCTCACTAATATGTTGGGTGAGGCCAAAGTCGGCTTGGTACTCGTAGCAAGGATAGGTGAGATGTCCTCCACGAATGAGGAGGTAGGGCCAGGGGGCCTGTACATGAGATGTACTGTGGCAGTGTGATTAGGTGATATAGGCAGTTTGATGGATAGTAGTTCCGCTGAGGGCAGTTGTAAGCTGTTGACAGGCCGGAGGTTTAGCAAGCTCTTAAATGTGAAGGCTAATCCTCCTCCTTTCTTTTGATTAGTGTCCCTGTCACACCTGATAGTGGAGTACTTGTCAGGAATGGTCAAGGTCAAGGCAGGGCCATAGGCCGCATGCAACCAAGTTTCTGAAATGGCGAGAAAGTCAAGGTTTTCCGTGACGATGAGGTCTGCAATATCTAGGGCATGCGCAGGGACGGGGCGTGCGTTGGTGAGCACCCCTTTGAGTTTGGGGGTTGTGTTGGTGTTGTGGGTAGGAAGGGTAGAGTCAATTTTAGATGCCGGTAGGGCAGGGGTTTTGTTATTGCTAGCCTTGGGGTTTCTGTCAATTGTGGGGTTATACAGGTGGTAGGACCAATGAAGGCATCTGGAGGCAAATCTTTGGTTTCTGACTGTAGTGATACATGGTTGACTGGATGGGTTTGGTGGTGTAGGTATGGTGCCGTGTGGCGGTGGGGGACTGGTAGCAGCAGTGTGAGCCAAAGATAGAGATGAGCGGGAGCTCGCAGCAATGGGCACACTGTAGTGTCGGTCTGGCGTAGCTGTGTTGTTGAATGTAGTAGAGTGGCGGGGCGGTTGGTGGTGCAGGCACAAGCCGAGCCTGGAGTTTCTAATGAAGGTGAGGCATGGTTGATTAGGTTTAGGTTTGGTGGCAAAGTGATGTAACCACAGAGCCGGTGTGTTTAGATAAGGATTGGGGCCTGTCATGAGGAAGGCGGGAGATAGATTGTGTGATGATGTTGTGCAGGTTGTGGGAGTGTGTCAGATGTGGTGCTGGTCGGTGATCTGGGGGAGCGGAGACCAGGTTAGTGCCTGAATGGCGAAGAGATAGTAGGTAGCAAAGAGTAGAGTAGACAGGTGTGCGTGTTTTAATATACTGACATATGGGGAAGAGTAGTGTAGGAAGCTACCGGGAGTACACCGCATTTTAGAGGCTGAGTCTGTGGTGGAGTGCAGTGGGAATAGACTAGGAGCAATCAACCTGATCAGGGGTCAGTACAGTGACCAGATGAGTGCAGTAAAATACAAGATAGTATGGCATGGACAGTGCCGCTGTAGGCAAAGGAGGGACAGCCTGAAGAGGCCCGGTGCATAGGCTATGCAGGATGTACTACAATTACGGTGCAACTATCAAGTGGCGGAAATGAGATGAGCTGCACAAGGGTAAAGCACTAACAAATGGCGTCAATCATTTGGAGGATTACATATGGGTTAGATGCAACAATCCAATGGCGGTAGTGAAATGAGTTGCCCAAGGGTAAGGCAGAATGATCAAATGGCAAGATGCAATAGTCAAACAAAAGGGCAACTGAGTGCAGAGTACAGTGACCAAATGGCAAGACGCGATAGTCAAACAAGAGGGCAACTAAGTGCAAAATACAATGATCAAATGGCAGGATGCGATAGTCAAACAAAAGGGCGGCTAGGTGCAAGATGCAATAGCCTAAGTATACCCTAGGTTCTCAATACAGTAGTCGAGTGGAAATCACGTGGCAGGGCGGGTAGGTACCAGATGCAACTTAAAGCAAAATGCGATAGTTGAGTGGCAGTCAAATAGCAAGGTCGGTAGATACTATAAGTGACATGGCTACTAGGTGCAGCAATTAGAGGTAGTAACAGAACACAGAATATGTTGAGGCTCCTTGGTGTCGTTATGATCATATCATAGAATTGCAGAGGTCATGAATGAGAGCCAGTACTAATGCTAGTGGCAAGTGAACGATGCAATAGTTATAATAGTTATGGTTAAGTTCTCATATATATGCAAATGGCGCCAGATTTGAAGCTGGGTTCTCCGGCAGCACAAAAGTTCAAGTACAGGTGCTTAATGGTTGGTATGTGGAAGCGGACGTACTTACAAATCGCATTACAGTGTGGAGTAGAGGTTAGAGGCATGGGCGCTAGTCTCATGAATGCATTGATGGGTAAGATGACACGAGAAGACAGTCACGGTAGCTAACGGGATCAGGCAAGTACGCTAGACAGAGTAGTGGTAGGAGCACTTTGATACACATGTACAGATCTATGGTAGTGTGAGCAGACATGCACAGTACCTTAGTCGGTGCCTTGGTGGGAGCTTTGCGGAGTTGAGCAGGGGTTCTGGCAGTGGGCAGTTCAGGCAATGGACAGGCAGGAGACATGCGCTGGGTTTATGAGGCGGGCCTTGGGGTGGTCGGGCTGGCTGCCGCCTTCCAGTCGCGGCTTCCTGAATATCAGGGAAGAAGGGCCAATCAGAGGCGAGTAATGTTTCTAGGCAGCAGTGCACAGCAAGTGTGCGGCGGCCATCATGTGAAGGGCCTCGAGGTTCCTTTCCTGCCGTGGAGGCAAACAGCTGATTGCCAGCAGATCAAAGCAATCTTGGGCAGCCAGGCAGGTCGCATTTCGGTGCAGAGCACAAATGGCATCAGGGCGCTCAATTAGTCACGGGTTGACCCGCGGGAGGCGCGGGTGTCGGGGCCTGGCAGGACAGCGATGGAAGCAGGACAGGCTCCTGCCCTCCTGGGAACGATGCTGGGCTACTACAACCTTGGGAAAACTAAAGGGGTGTTCCCACAAGATAGTAATTAAGAGGGATGCCGTGCCAAGTGTGTGATTCTGGAAATGCATCGGAGGGACAGAGCCTCCGTATCCTTGTCCTTTACTGCTTTTATCGTGTGTCCGGTCGTGTTTTCCGCGCAGGAGTTCATGTGGGACTCCTGGCGGTGCAGCTCTCTTTTTTTTGGTTTGGTGAACGGACCCGTGGGATACCCTTATGGCACCCATGGGTGGGTGGTACAACCCTGTGCCCCTAGTGTATGTTTTTGGGCACCTGTGGGTGGCCCGCAGAGCAGGGTATGGGCTGGTGGCAGCTCCATTCTGAAATTGACAGTGCGCAGAGTATCCTCCATTTTGGGATACCCCGGCCCTGCCATTGGGATCAGTTGATTCCTGATGGAAAACAAGATGGCTCCTGTGGCCTCTTGCTTTCTATTACCCATTACCTTGTTTTCCAAAAGTCCTGGGAAGCCCTGACTCTGTCCCTTCCCCCTGACTGGCTGTTGGGTGGAAATGCCATATATGGTGTTGTTGTGAAGGCCCGGCCAGACTAGCTGGAGCCTTCCCGGTGATGTATGTTGTGGGTACCTCCTGTGGGTGGGACCTGGGTGAATAGAGTGTGTGACGAATATGCATTCTGTGTTGTGGGTGTCTAGTATCTGGTGGTTGACACAATGACTGAGACAACCCTGCCCGAAACCGGTATGAATGCAGCTTGGAGTGTTGAATGGCTCGGTACTTGTCCCAATACACATAACTTGTGAGTGTCTGGAGAGAAGTGAATGGCCTGAATACCTCGTGTGCCTGAATGGCTGCCTGCCTGCATGAATTCCCTTAGTCGTGATTGGATGCTTGAGTATGACCCAGCAGAATGAATGGGAGATCAACAGTATATCTGGGGACCTCTCACTGCTAGGAATCGTGTTCAGAAGCTGAAGTCCACTACGACGAGTAACTGGAGTAACTGACACTTGACCTTGAAGCCCCGCTGGACAAGAAGGAGTGCTGTTGCTCCCCCTCGCAATCTGAAAGCTGCTGTTTCTCCAAGGACTGACCCAGAGAGGACCTGGTAAGGCACCCTCTTCCCGAGCTATGAGGGACCATCGTGCACAGCTGATCTTTGCCAAAGCTCCCTGGTAGACAGACCTTCAACAGGCTGCCGACCCGAGACGGGGACTTTCTGCGGAATCCCAAAGAGAAGCACTCGGACTGTTGTCCGCCACTGTCGACGACCGCCGTCGCCGACCAGAGTCGCCGTGCTCCCGTTTGCCCAAGAACTTCCATGATCATCAGACGCTCTCGTCTGCATCGTCACCCGCTTGTCTCCCGCTGGAGAAGGCCTGACCGTCGACACGCCGAGGAGCATCCACCGGTGGGTTTCCCGCCACCTAAAGACCACAGAGGCGCCGATGACTCGATGCCCTTGCTGGGCCACAGTTCTTCATCACCTCTTTGTGGTCCAGAACTATCGTCACCGAAGTGCCCCGCACGCCTCTTCCTTGCAGGACGCCAACGCTCTGTCGTCGACGAGCATCGCTAGGAAAGAAGCTGCCACGTCCCTGCCGTAGTTCACCCTGTTCCCCGTCAGACGTTCGACGACCCGTGACTCCTGCCTTAAAGGGAGGGCACTCCAGAAGGGCCGTCGATTCCCCGACACCGAACGCCGAGGTCCTCGACACCTCTCGACGATCCGTGGCTTCTGCCTGAAAGGGAGTCACTCAAGAAGGATCGGTCGACGCATCGTCAGAGACCTCTACTCCACCAGGTACATTGGGGGGTAAAACCTTAATAGGAGGAAGTAAGACTATCGGACAATATATGGACTGGGCTTGTGCTATATATCTTTATTTACAGGTTGCCCAGGTGGGGGGGGATCTCCACACAGAACTGTGCCTAGTGGTAGGGGTCAGCATTCTGCCTATTGTTTCAACCATCTTTCGTTCCTGCCTGCCTATCTCTATTGCTGGTTTCCTCGTTATTAATCTGTGTGACATTTTAACCGTACCGTTGATGCACTTTAATGAGATTGGATAACATTAGTGGTACCACTTTAGAATTGTATATATTTATCATTATTGACTTCCGAGTACAAAGTGCATTATTGTGATCGTGTACCTACCTTTGAATATTAATTATATAAAGACTGTTTTCAGTAATACAGTGTGTGGACATTCCTTTGTGGGGGTTCAGGGACTACACTGTACTTAAGAACCAGCCTGCATCGCCTCCTGAGAAGCTAGGCCTTGATTGCTCGACCACGTACCAATAATAGACAATCTTGGCTGGGGTCCTCTGTGCCTCTCCTCTACCATATAGAGAGCGGAAGTACAGACACCCCCTACCAGTCTTTACAAAGTGTACACAAAGTTAGGAGGGTTCCTGTGTTAGCCCGTGATGGGCTTAAAAATGAATTGGTCAAGCTCCAGGAAGCTGGCATAATCGTGGAGCTGGAGAGTTCGGAGCGGTTGGCGCCCGTGGTATTGGCGCGGAAGGCGGATAGCGGTATGAGGATGTGTGTTGACCTAAGGGATTTAAATGCCAGCATTTGGGTGGATAGGCATCCCCTGCCCAACATAAACGAATTGCTCGCATTGGTGGGAAGGGCTTCATGTTTTTCCACTTTCGACCTGTCGTCCGTGTATCACCAGATTGATCTCCATGTGGCATCCCGTCCTCTAAAGTAGTTTGTGACCCCTTTCAGAGCCTTCCAGTTTTGTCGGATGCCATTTGGTTTAGCGTCTGCATCTGCAGTGTTCCAAAGGATTATGCAAAAGATATTTGGTTGCATTCCTGGAGTTGAGTATTTTCAGAATGACATCCTGGTTTGGGGGAGGAGTCGTACCGAACATGATGGGAGAGTGCTTGAGGTAATGGAGGTATTGAAGAAAAGCGGCCTCACTGTGAAATTGAGTAAGTGCCATGTGGGGGTGACTAGTGTGACATATCTACGGCACACCTTAGACGTGAGTGGAATTCATCCCAAGGAGGATCTTGTGAGAGTCTTAAAAGATGCCCTGGCCCCCGTAAATAAGGAGCAACTTAGGTCGTTAATGGGTCTAACAGAATACTACAGTTGTTTTGTTACATCATATACCGACAAGACACTCAACATGAGGGCATTGTTGAAGAAAGTGGTTCGCTTTGAGTGGTCCAAGGAGTGTAAGGTTGAATTTGAGGAGTTAAAAGGGGAGGTTGGGGTGGGGGGGGGCGTGGCTTGGCGCCAAGATGGCTGGTCAAGCTCTCTAAGTGCTACTGTCCATGTCCGCACGCCATCAAGGAAATGACCCGGTGAAGAAGCCCGCCAATCCTTACCTGTCGATGCCCCCGGCTCCGGAGCGGTTCCTGCGCACGGAGGCAGATTTTTGGCTGGCGGGACCTGCGGGATCCTGTGAGGTCCGGGGGGACTCCAGTGTGACTCCAGCACCTCGGCCTCAAAATGGCAGGCACCACAACACACCCGATGCATCTTCCCACCGTGTGAGGGGCCGGCAGCGGTCTGGGCGCCTCCGCTACTGGGCTGCAGCCCCCCTGGGGCTCCCTCCTGGGGTGTTCCGTCCCTCGCTGCTTGTCTCCTGCCTCACTTCTGGTCTGAGTCTGATGCAGTGCAGGGGAGTGCGAGGCGTGGATCCGGAGCCTCCTCCCCCGAGTCAGCCAAGTCGAGGTGACCTGCACCGGAACCCGCTACCTACACGGGGAGCTACCCCTTGATCTGGCCGAGGGAGGACAGTGGAGGGGGTGGGGAGCGGAGCGGACGGCTGAGGCTCCTTCGTTTCATGCAGCGGAGGAGCTCCGGATCGCCTGTGTGCCTGCTCTCCCTCTCGCCCGGAGCAACTCCCGGCTGAGGAGGTGTGCTCGGGGCCTCTGCGGGGTGGGCCCAGCCACAGCGGGGCAAGCAGCAGGGGGTGGTGGCCCCGCTCCCAGACAGACACATCTGCGAGGACGCCTTACTGAAGACCAGCGCCTGGTGCCTGCGCCCAGCAGCCAGGGGATAGGGAGCTGAGCTGGGAATTCTTTGACTCTGGGGATTATCCCCAGGCTCTCCGCCCCTGGCCTCTCCGGAACAAGCTCCTTTTGGGCTCTGCTCCTGGCCCTTCCTTTAGCCCGGGCGGGAGTGGGGACAAGAAGATTCACAGTAGCCTTCATTTTCATCACGCCACAACTTGCCTCAGCCTTGCTGGTCCCCCGAACTCCGCGCCGCGCACCAGAGCCTTTTATTTCTGCGCCCTGGACTTGGCAAATCCCTGCTCGCCCTGGGAGGTTCTCCAAGCGCCTGGACAATCCCTCGGAGTTGCTGGGGCTATAGCCCGGGGGCCGCGCCTCGGCAGCTCAGTGCAGGGCCCCTGACACTCCCCGAACTTGGCTGACACTTAGAACTCTGTCGCGTCCCATCGGGCCTTGCACCCCCAGTCTATCTCTGGGCCTACACTCTTACTCCTGGGGGACCCCGTTGCGCCGGCTGAGTCAGAAGCCCTGCGGTGGCCCGTTGGGCTCTTGGGAGCTGGGCTCTGCCTCAATCAGCACGACCAGAGTTAACGACAGCTGCCTACAGCCGACGACCGATCGGTAGAGCCACTACAGAGGGCCCGGTGTCTCTTATCTCAGGATGTCCAAGAACACTAAACCCCCAGAGCAAACCAACATCTCCACCCTATTCACGGCGTCCACGCCTGGGAATACCAGGCGAGGAGAGTGCCTCGAGGGCCCCGACCCGGACCCTCGGGTGAACGCTAGCCTTGACCAATAAGCACAAGGGGTAACAAAAGGTGATCTCCAGGACCTTCTCGCAGCGCTCACCAAAGAATATCAAAAAGGCACTGAGGAATTGAAAGGCAAGATCTCGGCCCTGGACAAAAGGGTGGGTGAAGTGGAGTCCCGCACGGAAGAAATAGAAACTACCCTATTCGAACAGAACTTTGAAATTGGTGAAAGTGCGGACCGAATTGCAGCGCTGGAAGCTAGGTGCGAGGCCCTGGAGTGGAAGCAGGAGGACACCGAGAATAAATCAAGGCGCAATAACATCTGCCTGCGAGGAATCCCCCCCACAATTTCGGACGCTGAGGTGGTACCCTATGTCAAAGACCTCCTGCGCTTCATCCTAACCCTCCCGGATGGAGCCCCCCTAAACCTTGATAGAGTTCACAGAACCAGGTCCAAGCAGAGTGGTTCCTCCCCGCCGGATGTCCTGGTGAGGGTGCACTTCTTTAAGGTCAAAGAGGAGATCATGTGCGAGGCCAGGAACTCCCCCCATGTACTCTTTCGGGATGCAGTCATCTCCCTATACCAGGATTTAGCGGCGGTCACCTTGGCAATGAGGAAAGCCCTAAAGCCGCTGGCTGACTGGCTCCGCGAGCGGATGATTGTATACTGCTGGAGGTTCCCCACCTCCCTCTCCTTTACTTGGGAGGGTAAATCCCGCCACATCCGCACCCCCCAGGAGGCGGCATACTTCATGAACCCAGAGGAGGCGCCGGATCCATCGGGCGACCCTGCATGGGCCTCGGGGGAGGGGCCGCGGGCACCTCAGAGGTCCTGGACTCAAGTTGGAAAAAAGCGCAAGCCGCGAGGTCCCCCTGACAGAAACAACAAGAATGACAACGGCTAACCCCCGTTTCACTTCCTGGGGTTGGGCGGCCTGCGGCCCCCCTCAACCCGAGCCCCCACATCAGATGGAGATTATGCACAGGGGCTCTCCGGTCCGGGACCCGGGCAACCCGTCTCCCCTGGATCTGGCCTAATATTCTTCACTCATCTCTGCAAAGTTCATTTAACAGATTGGACTCTAATCCTGCTGCCGAGGCCCGTTGGCCCATCTGAGGGGGTATCCTACGGAGCCTCCACGCGTCTCTTCCCACCAGTTTCACCGTTTATATAAGAGGCATCGTTGCCTTCGACTGTCTTGGCGTGCTGGACCGTTCGCCTGCTCCACACTGGCTAAAGGCTGACCTGGATGCTGTTTTTTGGGGTCGTGGGAGGGAGTGAGCGCAACAGAAAAAGGACATAGGGTCAGGTGGAATCAATGCAGCGGAGGGCAGCGGAACATTTTTCCACAAAAGCTTCAGATGGAGACCCCGGAACAGTCCATTAAAGTGATGACCTGGAACGTCTGGGGCCTCAATGCACAAAGGAAACGGAAACTGGTGGAGCAAAAGTTGGCTTGCCTGGGTTCAGACATAGTCTTCCTCCAAGAAACGCACCTTGTGGAGTCCGACGAGAAACGCATCAACTTTAAAAACTACCCTAGGCGCTTCTTTGCCTCTGCGACCAAAAAGAAAAGCGGGGTTGCGATCCTTATCAGCAGCAGCCTACCCCTTACTCAAGTCACCACCAAAAAGGATCCGGAGGGCAGGTTCCTGCTACTCAAAGGCCTACTAGTCGAGCTCCCGATTACTCTAGTCGTCCTTTACAGCCCCAACAAGGACCAGGGCCCTTTCCTCCGCAAGCTCCTATCACACATAGCCGCCTTTACCAGAGGCCAGCTGCTCATCAGGGGGACTTTAACCTGCCACCGGGCCCCAGTTTGGACAAAACCCTCCCGCCTTCGAGAGAAGACTTCGTTAATGCCCTCGCCCTGGCCGAATTCTTAAGGGAAACTGAAACCCTGGACATCTGGAGATTCCTCAACCAAGGAGCTAGAGATTACACACATCTATCGCATGTGCACAAGGGGTATTCGAGGATTGACCTGCTACTAACCGCAAGTCCTCTGGCCCCTTGCGTGGAGGACATCGACATAGGGCACATCACTATCTCTGACCATGCGCCAGTGACTGACTCTTCGTACTCACGGGCTGCCGAAACCCCCTCACAGGCCTTGGGAGCTCCATGACCAGATCCTCTCGGACATAGCCATCAGCGCCGAATTGGCGGAAATGCTGGCGAACTATTTCAAGGAGAATACCACCCCGGACGTCTCCCAGGCTACCACCTGGGATGCAATGAAACCAGTGATATGGGGAGGTGGCCATGGACTCCACAGCGAGGAACCGCCGTCTGAATCACCTGCTCCAAACCAAGCTAGAGAAGAAAGTAATAGAGCTGGAAACTAGTTTTAAAAAGCACCCGGCCAAAGCCACCGGCCGCGACCTCAAAAGGGCAAAAGCGGAACTAGAAATGCACCAAGCGGACCGGACGGCCAGAGCCCTACAATACACCAAACAATTTTACTACTTAATGGCAATAAGGCGAATCGCCTCCTCACGCACAAGCTACAGAAAACCCAAACAAGGAACTTTGTCCAGTGCCTCTCGGACCACTCCGGCACCCTACGTTACCTAGAGGCCGAGAAGCTCGACCTGATGATGCAGCACCATGAAGGAATTATGGCGGGTCCCCCCACAACTGCCTCAGCCCAGGCTGGGTTCCTAGTGGCCAGTTAGAAGCTCCCGACACACTCGGCGCTTGAAGCTCTGGAGCGCCCAATCACTCCGGAGGAAGTTCTGACACGATTCACACTCTCAAAAACACGTCCCCTGGGCCAGACGGGCTCACAGCAACATTTTACAAGAAATGTGCCCATATCCTCGCCCCGCAGCTGGCTGCCCTAATCAACTCTTTCCTTACGTCGGGGGCCACCACACCATCTATGGAAGAGTTCTCCACGTTCCTCATCCTGAAGCCGGGGATGGACCGCACACTTTGCACGTCTTACAGACCCATCACACTTCTGAACAAGGACGCCAAATTGTTCGCAAACATTTTAGCCAATAGACTTGCCCCCATTCTCCCAGAAATCATCCATCCGGACCAAACTGGGTTTATCCCAGGACAACATCCGGAGAACGATCATCATAGAATCAGCGCATATAAGGGGCTCCCCATTGCTGGGTCTCTCCCTGGATGCGCATAAAGCATTTGATATGCTGGACTGGGGCTGGGCTATATAGATGCAACCCTGTGCCACTATGGGTTCGGCCCGAACTTTAGGAGATGGGCCCTCGCCAGTTATCAGCATCCATCCACCCACCTGAGACTGAACAGAGCTTGCTCCGAGAAAATCAACATCACACGGGGGACCAGGCAGGGGTGTCCCTTCTCTCCTCTCATCTTCGCCCTCTCCATGGAGCCTCTGGCCAGCAGGATCCGGAATAACCCGTTAATCCAGGGCCTGGAATTTAGGGGGAATCCTACAAGATGGCACTCTACGTGGATGATATTCTGCTCACCCTCACCCGACCGTAGGAGTCTTTGCAAGCTCTATGGGAAGAGCTGGAGGAATTTAAGGCAGCCTCGGGGTTCACGATCAACATCGCCAAGTCGGTGGCCATGGGAGTAAACATGCCGAGCAACATCATGGAGAGATTGCAGACCTCCTACCCGATCCAATGGGCCGAAGCGCAGATAAGCTACCTGGGTGTTCAGATCCCATCTCACCCGGGAAACTTATATAGAGCAAATTTCCCACAGCTATTCAAAGAGCTCAAGGCCGACCTGGGCCGCTGGCACAAGCAGGAAATCTCTTGGTTCGGTCGCATCTCGGCGCTGAAAATGAACCTGCTCCCGAGGCTGCTCTACTCGTGCCTGGCTCTCCCCACAACCATCCCCGCGAAAGACTTGCACAAACTGCAAAGTGCCATGCTGATGTTTGTATGGGAGGGCAAGAAATCGCGAATCTCAAGACACATCATGCTCTGCGGCCCTGCGCTCGGGGGCCTGGGAGTTCCAGACGCCGTCAGATAATGCCTCGGAGCGCAGCTCGCCCATGCCTTTGCCTGGAAGGTAACCACCAACCGCCCCAGATGTCTGAAGTTGGAAGAGGACTGGTCTCCTCCCTGATTGAAGCTCTCCCCCACATGAAAGCAAGAAACATCTCCGAGCACACAGGCCCACTACTGGCAACGCGGAATACCGTGTCGAGTTGGAGGAAAGCGGCTCTCCTCTGGAAGTGAAGTAGTACAATAGGTCCGCTCACCCCAATCTGGGGCAACCCCGACTTCTCCCCTGGTCTGGTCCCAAACATCTTTAGCAGATGGCAGGAGGGTGGCTTGAGAATTATGGCGGACTTCTACGTGAACGGGAACCCACTAAATTTGGAGGAATGCAAGGCTAAATTTTCAATTCCGGAGTCGGAAAGGTCCCGGTACGCCCAACTCAGGCACTGCTATCCAGTAGAGAGGCCAAGAAACTAGGTGGCAGAGAAACTAACAGCCCTAGAGCGGAGCCTCTCGTCGAATCCCCCAAAGGGAAAATCTCGACCCTATACAAATTACTCGACAGGTCGGACCATCCAAAAAGGAACTGTACATGCTCAATTGGGAAAAGGACATCTGTAGAACTATCGAGCCGGAGGAATGGAGTCAGATCTGGGCCCGTGCCCACAAAAGTTCCAGATGCACGACAAACAGAGAGGTAGCCTACAAGATATGTTACCGCACCACGGAAACCCTAAACAAATTCAATTCGACCATAACCCCGCAGTGCTGGAGAGGCTGCACCGACCGGGACACTCTGCTTCATCTACTATGGACCTGCCCAAAGTCGGCGCAGTTCTGGAGGGAAGTTCTGGACCAGATTAGAGGGATAACGGGCCTCACGATCCCCTGGGACCCGGGCATAGGAGCTACCGGCGAGGGCCAGTTTCCACTGACAGGCCGCATAGCAAACTTATGCACCCAACTCCTGATGGCAGCAAAGATCGCTCTGGCCAGACTCTGGAAGAACCCAGAGGGCCCAACCATACAAATGTGGTGGTCCAAATGTTGGGAGACAGTGGCGGCAGAAAAGATCACGGCTCTTCGATTCAGTAGCGCTGCCAAATTCGAACAAGTCTAGTCCCCCTTCCTGGACTACACTGGGAAATACCCGGGCCTAGCGAGGCAGCCCCCCAATCTTCGCTGGATGGGGGGTTCGGACTTAGCCGGGGAAGCAGGGTCTGGAACCATCGCTGCAGGCAGCAAGCAGAACTAGAGCAGACTAGTTCCTCTGGCCGACTCATTATCCGAACTAGCGGTAAGCCCCGCCACCCGAACTGTCATCCTAAGACGTTCAGCTCCCCCGACGCCCCCTACTGTTTGGATAGCTCCCCCACTGTCTCCCCACCAGAGACCCAAAGACTTGCCCACTGTTGGGCCTAATTTCGGTTCTGTTCAGGTTTTATTTTATGGCTCTTTTTTCGTTGTAATACACTACTCGCTAGCCGTCTGCGAAAGGTGTTCCTTCTGGCGCAATGTTAAATTGTTATGCATAAATTCCAATAAAAACAGTTTTGGAAGAAAAAAAAGAGGGGAGGTTGAACGGACCCCTTCTTTAGGTTCATTTTCCCCCAGCAAAAAGACAATGTTGACAGTTGATGCCAGTGAGGTCAGCATTGGAGCTGTACTGGAACAATGGGATGAGGGGGGAGTATCGCCCCATAGCGTTCGCCTCAAGGGTTCTGAGGGACGCGGAACAGAGGTATGCTGTCATCAAAAGGGAAGCTCTAGCCGCTGTCTGGGCCTCTAAACATTTTAGGACCTTCTTGTGGGGAGTGCAGTGTACCTTGCGGACCGATCACAAACACTTGGTGCACGCCCTGACCAACAAGGGTTTGTCTCATGCATTGTCCAGAATTTCAAGGTATATGGCAGACATGTACGAGTTCAGTTTTAAAGTAGAGTACATTCCTGGTACAAGAAATGCAGTGGCCGACTGTTTGTCACGTCTTCCCAGCGTTGGTGGTGTGGTTGAGGATGACAAGGTTGATACGGATGAATGCACCATGGTGGCCAGTGTAGTACCGGCTATTGACGAACAGGTGTGGAACAAGGAGTGCACCGATGATCCGACTCTTACAAGGATCAGGACTGCGCTTAAAAATGGTGTCCTGGATAAGGATTTGAGTAGGTGCTATGGTCATGTGTGGCATGAGCTTTCGGAAGGCCTCTGGGGAGTTGCCAGAGAGAAGAGGCTGATACCGCCAGTGTCTCTTAGAAGTAGGCTTGTCACGTTGGCTCACAAAGGACATCTAGGTAGATCAATGACTAAGACGGTTGAGGGAATCTTATTGGTGGCCCAGGATGGATAGTGATGTCGAGGAAGAAGTAAAGGAGTGTATGGCGTGTGCTTTGAGCGATAAGAGCAAGGCTCCCAGTCCCCAACCTGTATATCCGGTGGAAGTCCCGAAGGAGGTTTGGGCAAAGGTAGCCATTGATATTATGGGTCCCATGGATGTTCTAGGAGGCGATTTCAGGTTATTTTGTACTAGTGGACTACACCTCCAGACAGGTTGAAGCTACCGCACTGGAGACAGTGACAGTGGAGAAGGTGGTGGATTTCCTGAACAGTGTCTCTGGCAGAGAAGGAGTGCCGGCGGGCATTGTTACCGATAATGGAGTGCAGTTTGTTTCCAGCCACATGCAGGAGTTTTTAAAGAACATGGGTATTAGGCACCATAGGGTCTCATTGTACAACCCTGCGGCCAATGGTCTTGTGGAAAGGATGAACAGATTTATTAAAGGTGCGATTCAGCTAGCGCTGGCTAATGGTCTGTCATGGAGGAGTGTGGTGTCTGAAGCGCTGAAGGCTTACAGGTACACCCCTTTTGCGCGGACAGGTTGTTCTCCATTTGAACTTATGTGCAGAAGGAAACCGGGCACTGGGCTGAGGGTGCCTGCATTGGGTGGTGGCACTCATTCAGGGGTGAACATGCAGGAACTGTTGGAGCGGGTTCGTAGGAAGCAAGAGGTGTTCAAGGAACGGCAGGGGCACAGGAAGCCCTTGGCTGTTGTGGTAGGAGACCACGTGCAGGTTAAGAATCCTAGGCGTGTTGTTAAGGGTTGCAGTGTATACATACAACCTTTGGTGGTTGTAAAGATGGGTCGAGGATATGTGCTCCAACTGAAACTACTTGGCAGATGGCACATCCAACAGTGCAAGACCAAGATTGCGCAGCACTTGCTTACTACAGCCTTTCCAAATCGGATTGAAAAGCACACTTAACGGTATACCGGTACAAACAATGTGACAGTTATTATTGTTCAATTAAGTGGTTCACGGTATCTTTAACGATATACCGTTATACCGTTACATCCCTAGTTAGGAGTGGGGCTTTGTAGTCCTATACTTGGAAATGAAGCCTTCAAAAGGGCTGGTGGGCATTTTGGAATAGGACTTTGGGCTTTCAGTGTTTAAATGAGTGTCCAGTTTTACTCCCGCCAAAGTCCCCAAACATTACTAATTCCTTTGAATTGGAAACAAAGCAAGTAAACTCTAATTGCTGATGTTGAGAAGGAACAAGGGTCCTCCTGCACCCCCAAGCGCATTAGAATTAGGCAAGACTTCATTTAGGCCCTATAAGGGAACGGGGGAGGGGCAATGGAAGGCTCTCCTGCAGATATAATCACATACACAGACATGGGCAGACACTGAAGAAGGCAGTTATTGTTTAAATATAAGGTACAATTAACTCTTAGCTGAAAACATTTGTAAATGTCAGATCCTGTGCATTTATAAAAATCTTAGTACGGCAAAAAGGCAAACTCCCCCCTCCCGTCCCGGAAAGAATGCAGCTTGTGCTAAAAATCAACTCCATGCTCATGCAGTGTTTCGTCACTAGAGCCAAGCACTGGTAGAGCACACGTGGCTCACCAGCTTTCTACTGTCTGTAAAAGGGCCCATGCAAGCTAAAAATGGTTTTACATGCTCTGGGCGACAAACTACAGAATTATGAAAATACAGTTCAAAGGAGATTACAGAATGAGATAAAAACAGGAGTAGAATGAGTGAAACATGGAGAGAATGACTGGAAAATGTTTTTATATATAAATGTGCATAGGTAGCAAAATGAAGGAGAGCATGAGCTACAGTGTATTCTCTCCCAAGCTACCACAATGTAAAGCAGCATGCTCTGACAAAGTCGCTGACAATGAAGAAAGGAAGGCTTTGGAGCATCTCGTGTATGGAAGAAGGATGGAGTGGGATGGAGCAGGGCCCATATCCAGTGACGCTACTACAGCAAGACCAGACTTCATAAACCCCTGCAGGCACCACTGTGGCAGCAGAAAGGAACAGAAGACTGTACAGACAGCAGAGTTCATTGCTACCATCCCAATTTCTGTAAGATTAAACTTGTTACAAGATAGACTCTTGGCCTCATTTCCCTAGAGCACTATCTATTCTGGTGTGAGCATAATTAGGGACACCCTTACAATTAGGGACATCCTTACACTGATCATATAATTTCTTCCCCTTAAATAAGCAAGTTAAATGTTTGGTTCTAGAGGAGTTTCCTTCTGCGGAAGAGGGGGTGGTGAAGATTAAGGGGATGGGGCAGGGAGGTTCCGTGGCTCCAATGCAGAGTGTGAGGTAGGTACTTTAAATGAGGAAGGAGTATTGCAGAGGTTTCTCAGAAGTTGAATCCGTTGAAGTCAATGGAGTTTTTCATTTGATGGTGATGGAGTTGTAGGGTGGGGTCTTCCTGCGGTCTGACTGGGTACGTTCTGAATCATAACCATGGGTAACTGTGAAGGTGTAGGTACCATTGAAGTCCATGCAATGTTGCTGATCTTTTATTTTCCATCCTTCTCTGGCTGCCATGTAATCTATGGGAGAATAAGGCCTGCAAAGGGCAGGGTTGGGGTTCACTCCCCACTGGTGAAACAGCCAACACTTTGGCAGTGGGCTGACAGTTGGGTGTCCAATGCTCACTCTCCTTTTGCATGCATATCCATGCCTTGGGATGGATATTCTTAGGAGCTTGGATATGGACTCCAAAAGGCATGCTGATAAGCAAACAGTAGCACATTCTCTTGAGCTAAAAGGAATAACCACAGCATGGCAATAAGCCAGCTAGTGAGTGATTGAGGGCATCCGTTTCATCCATCAACTCTCCTCTCAGCTGTCTTAATGCCTTACAAGGATGACCGCAATGTGTGCAATAAATCTTATATATTTGCTCCCTGTTGATCTTTCTGCAGTGTCCCTTAATTTGCTGACTGAGCTACAAGCTATTCGGAATTTGCAAAATCTGTCCCGAATCCTGTAACCCTCCATCACATACTCGCCTTAAACAGCACAGTCAACCAGATTGCAAACGCAACAATGTTCATTTGAAATCAGCCTGCAGTACATAACATCACTGAGCCACACTAAGAAGCAGCTTTATTTCTAGATCAAATAATCCCCCACTCTGTCAGCATTGGCCGAACCAAATTCTCTATACCAAGGCTTCAAACTATTAAAAGTAAGTCCCCTCCCTCACCTATCATGTCCTTCAGGAATGACATTGGTAGTACATTTGAAACCGGATCATATTCAAGGCCCTTTGTCCCACTCCCAAGGCAGCACAGTACCCCGTCCCGTGCTGGATCTTCAAACTCTCAGCCACGAATACTGCCATTCAAAGACAGCAAGATCAGCAGACACGTTTCTACTCCATCAGAAAATATCAAAAGCGACTTTAAGGTAACAGTCAATTTGCTGTCCAGACAAGAATTCTAACAAGCTAGGAGCCCGTTTGATTTGGTGAAGAAGAAAACTACCAGTTTCTGACCAGCTCCACACAAACCTTATTTCAAGATCTTTCTGAATGTTCTCTTGCAAGCAACTATTTCATAGTCTCTCCGTGGAATCTTTGCCCAAATCCTAGCTGAAAAACATACTGTACAAGGCCATATTCTAAGCTACGTGGTCCTAGCTGCCTTGGGCTGTGAGAAAATGTACCTTCAAGTTTCAAGAGTGTGCTACAAAGCAAATCAATGAATGACGGCTATTCCAGACGCAGTATGAAACCAGTACAAATACTACTCCAAATCAGCTGCTGACAGCATGCTAAGATTCCTGTATACCTAATTGTTGAGAGTCTTGTGGCATTTATTGAAAGGTTTATCTTTGTGTTCCTTTTAACGTATACCAGTGTAGATGCCTTGTCGATTACGAATTGGCTTCAATACTTTCAAGGCTTTTGGCAATGTGGGACGGGCCCACCTTCCACTCCTATGGCTGCTTTGGAGGCTTGAGAGGCAACCATAGTTGGGACCCCTTACGTTATACGCCTCCATCTTGTGCTCCCAAGCGCCTGCCATTTCCATCACCACAGCCTGCATGTTCAGCAAGCAAAGACGGGTCATGCCCCAGCCACAGAGGGAACATCATCAACATATTCACAAGCAGGAACATCTTGTGAGCATGACGGATTAGTATTTCTAAGAGAACTTGAGCAGAGTCTTGGTTTTGTCAGACGATTACATAGTCAGAAAAGAGGTCTCTGCCATAGGGGGCATCTGTGAATAAGAAAATAAAGACAACCGTGAGGTACAACCATCAACTTGGGGTTACCAGGTCTACAATTCTGGATGACCTTGCCACAGGCTCTGAATCTGTATTGCCTTTATTTTTACATGTTGGTACCTGAGCGACAGGCATTGTGGAATGCAGAAGCCAACTAAAACTCAGACATCTGATGGCTCAAAGTTAATAGTGGTTGAAAGCCAGGGTGTTTCAAGAATTCATGGGGCTTTCCCCCCCCCCATCCCCCGTGACCGCTTTGCTTCTTAAAACACAGCTATCCATAGGTGGTAGCCGCTGACATATACCTGTGGAGGATTCAGTAGACATTGCTCTTCTGAGTAAGAGCTCTTAGCGAGAAATGTGTTTGGGTTTCACAGTAACAATGGTTGACACATTGAGAAGTCAGCCACAGCAGGATTCAGTCTTTTGACTACCAATTCATACTGTAAAATGCATTTGTGTCTTCAATATTTAGATTTGCCACCACGAGTCCATTCAAGGTGACTAGATGTAAAAGTGTTGGATTCAAGCCTATTCAAATATCATTTATATACAATTTAGTTTTGGTACCCTTTGAAACGAAAGCTTTCCCGCCCAGCCTTCAAATCCCTGCTCTGGCGCTCCATAGAAACACAGATCTTCAAAACCCTCTGCTTTATCCAACAGATTTCTGAAGGGTCTCTGGCCCTGGTTTTTTCCAGCAGAAATGTTCTGCTCATCTCCCGGTGGCAGGATTATACATAATATGGAGGCGAGCTTCTTAAATTTGCCAGGATCTCTGGTATATTTCCTGTGCTCTGGGCCTTGTAGTGATAAAAGGTGGTCTGCCTATTTTCAGTTGTAGCTGAATCTATGAAGTGGATCCATGTTCTGGTGGGCTTGTAAAGGTTGAAGTTGTTCCTGAGAAATGTGTGCCCAACTTCCAGTAACCTTTCTGTGTGCTTCTTGATCCACTGGGAGCCATCTTAAGTTCAGTAGGTAGGGGTAGAGCTGGTCCCATAGTTTGAGGCATAGAGTCACCCTACTATGCAAAATATGCTGCCAATGTGAATATTAAGCAAAACAAGTCTTTGGTCTGTTTCTAAGGGTTTTTGGGGTCCTATTTCAGGTATGGAAGAAGAGAATGGATTTGGTCTTTTAGAATACACTTCTGTCTGACAGATCTGAGTTCCGAACCTGCAGGAACTTTATACAGAATCTGTAATCAGTATTCCCCACAGCTCTTTAATTTTGCCTTCACCACAGGACCTTTAAAACGTATTCAAGAGGGCACCTAACATTAGTGGTGTGGATCATTTCAGTAGAAAATGGTGTATGGCAAGACATGCAATCATGTTCATCAAGAAACCATGGGCTACAGACAATACAAAGGATTTCTGAGAAGCATGATCTGCAGATTAGAGCCGAGGTTTAGAAAAACAGTTACCAAATTATGGAAGATTTAATCCACAATCGGAATTTAATTTCTACTCTGGTTGCGATTGGGGAAGTTGTAGAATAAACATGGTTACTCATTTTGTGGCCCTGAAGATGGTTGAACTTCAACTCCCTATTGATAGTCGGTGAAGGATCATGGGAGTTGTAGTCCAAAACATATGGAGGGCCACATAATGAACAGCCAATCGATTATAGGTGAGCATTTTTTCCAGGATCCCAGTATAGATCAATGCCGTCTTGCACATGCACTATTTGGTTTGTAGATTACATGAGGTAATTAGAAAAGGTGTGGCCACTGAGGCATTACCCCTGCTTGTTCCCCCCTCCCTGCCTCGTCGCGCCTTGAAACACTTGTGTATAGGCGCGTTACAAATGCCATATCATATCATGGTGTGATCAAGGTGGTTTACCTTGCACAATGGCAGTTGGGACATGAAAAACTTGAAGGGCATTTCATTGCTCCTCCATTGCTCCCTATGGCTCCAGCCCTACAGATAAGGGGTGTATGGGGCACTTTTACTCCCTAAAAATAGGCAAATACTCCCAATAAAATAAAAACCAGGAGTAAAAATACTCCCAACAGAAAATGGGAGACAGACATATATGACCTTGTGCCCCCGCTTTCACTCACACATTTCCATGGATAGGTTTGGACCAGCAGTGCACGTAGTACCACAGGAAGAAACTACTATTATTACTGCATGATCGGAAGTAGTAAATGTGTACCTTTTAATGTGCACACATAACTAAGTGCAAACAAATAATTATTTCAAAAACATTTCCGTTTCCCAGTTAAAACATTTTTACTCGCGTATAGAATACTCCCATTTGGAATGAAACATAAATTTGTACTCCCTAAAAAATCATTTTTCTCCAAACTTTTGAAAATAGGGAGTAAAATACTCCCACTTCAAAATCCTATCTGGAGCACTATATGGCTCATTTAATATTGGACTAACGGATGGATATGAGGGAAGCAAACATGTTTGGGCAAACTTGACCCTAGCTGGGGTAACCGTTTAGTCCTCAAGGAGGAACAAGGAGAACAGTCGTTTATACAGTGTTTCCTCTGAAACCAAACCTAGATGGTTTAGGGTTTATTTTTTTGTATTGGGTGTTTTATGTAAGTGCAACTGTCACCAGAAAGTACGTTGGTGCTGCCGCAAGGTGAGCATAGAACAATTGTCAAGAGACATGGGGGGTCATTACGAGATGGGCAGTAGCCATGCTGCTATTAGCACCATGGCCGCCTCCCATACCGTGTCAGAGTCCGGTCTTGTTCAATGGGGATTTAACGGTGCATTCCGACCCTGGAGGGAACGGTAAGTCCCCATTGAACAAACCATTCCCCGTTCCCATTGAGCCACTATAGGGCTCAATGGGAATGGGGAGGGAGCTAATAATGGGCTCGCGACTAGCAAGCCCGTTATTAGCGCCCTGGTCCCTTAGCGGGACCCGTAAGGGATGTCTGGTCAGACCACACGTTTCTTACGATTCCGCTAAGGGACCTCGGAATTGGGTGGTAAGGGATTACCGGCACCGGTCCCCCTTACCGGTGCCGGTAATCCCTTACCGCCCAACTCATAATGACCCCCATTGTGTTTAGGAAATGCCAAAAAGATGTGTTTCCAGATGTTTGTAAAAAGGCATTAAACTAGTTTCTCTCCGGAGAGATATTGGAATTGAATTACATAGTTTGGCTGCTGAATGGAAAAAGTGGCCACCTTGGTATTCTCTGCTGTGGGATGGAACGGTTACTAATCTTTTGATAGTTGATCTCACAGATCGATTGTGAATGTACCATTTTAATCTGGTTGACAGAGGGGTATCATTAGTCAAATTCAAGCTTTGAATACCAGGCATAAGTTTTTAAACATGCCACATTTCTTTATTGGCCACCAATGTAAGGTACGCAATGAATCGGAACTGGATTCTGTAAGGGTGCAGACTGACATCCAGGTTGGCATGCTTCTTGGCATAAACTTTTATTTAGTGTAAAACAGAGAGAAACCCTATCTCTCCCGAACTCCAAGAGGAGTTTCTCTGCCTCTACTAAGTAAGGAAACGGTCAGAATGTCCAAGTAAATAAAACTACACTGTCGTGTCAAAATGCCTACTTCTGTCCCTCACACTTTAACATTATTAAAAAGGGGTAGTGGATTTTCCGGTTCAAGAAGAAGGACTCCCTTCTTCCGGACAATGAGCCACAGTTCCATTTGAATGTGGGATCTTCGCTTGAGAGAATGACTCCCTTCCTCAGGTCTCAATTTCCTTCCAAGGAAACAAACACATTTCCAGCTTGTGATGTTGCAAGTTCCAATTCAAAAGGTAAAGTTCCAACTCCTTCATCAGGCCTTCTCAGGTTTAGCTTCATGGTACCCAATCTTCACTGTTGGGGTTCTGGAGAATGCCTCCCTTCTCCAAGTGCTTTATTCTCAATGTTCCTATAGTGCCAAGGGAATGACTCCCTTTCCCGGGTATTCTTCCGTTTGGCTTTACAAGGCACAACACCAGTAGGTATTGCTTCCTTCTCCTGATGTCTCTAGGCTTCTTGGTTCACAAAAACTGGGGGGGGGAATGATTCCCTTTCCCCAAGCCTTTCTCAGGAATCAGCATGCAGTTCACACTGCCAGCGGGAATGCCACCCTTCCATAGACTCCTAGGTGGGGTCCCACACCAGTGTATTTTCTCTTGTCCTGGTGCTGTAGATTTGGTTCACTATCCTGTCGGGTACTATGACTATGAAGTTGCTCTTCATAAAACGGTGCAGGTCCCCGACCTGTGGAATTCTCCCCCTTTGGTGCTGCAGACCTGGTTCACTATCCTGCCAGGTACTGTGACTATGAAGAGGACTTAGGTTACTCTTCATAAAAGGGTGCCGGTCCCTAGCCAGTGTTCCAACACTTTCCAGCACTTCTGAAGGCCACCAACCTTCCCGGCAACTCTGTTACCTGAGACGGGCTTGCTGGTGTTCTTTGGTTGGTCGAGGACTTGTCTGTGTCCCTTCAGGCGTCTCGCTGCCCAGTCTGCCTTTCTGTGTGCTGCGGCAGCTCGGCAGTGTGTGGTCCCTCGCTGGCTGCGCGTCTCCCAGCGACTCTGCGTTCAAGCTGCTTCTCGTGCCTGGACGCTTGCTTCTCCACGGCTCTGGTCCGTCTCATCATGGTGGACCGGAGAGGGACAGTGTCATGCACAAAGGATCACAGCACTTCATGTCCCAGTGTGCCCCTGCACTACACCCGAACACGTCCACCAACACGCCCACTTGTACCTCTCCGCCCACTTGTATTTCTCGTTCCATCCCTTCGCAGCAGCAGGGGGAGGTCCGCCGGTGTTCCAGGACAGCCCAACAGGCTCGGCACTGCTTCAGCCAATTACGCCCGTTCCTCCACTGGCAACTGCCCTGGCACTTGACACCGCGCATGACAAGGCGAGGTATTGCCATGGTCCCACGTACTACTGCTCATCACGTGATACAGAGGTTATGGTCACGTAAAGCGGGTCCCATGGCTACCCTTTAAATCACCTCAGATCATGCCTTTCCGCGCTTCACAGCTGTTGATTCAGCGCTAGCGTTTTACTCTTTGAACCTCATCTTACTCTTGGATACATTGGACCACGGATCACGTATAACGGACCGTCTTTGCTTAACCTTTTGTTCACGTTGCTTCTCATCCTGCGGATACTTTTGATTACTTCGATCACAGCTTTTGGATAAAGGACTTTGGTTTGGATTCTGACTTTGCAACAGCATTTTGGTTTTTCAGTATCTGGACTCAACATCACGTTCAGGACTTATTTGGGTTTGGTCAGCCCTGCCACGTTTGATAAGCGTACGCTTACATTAATCCATCACCTCAGGGGCATCCAGTGAGGGCTGCCAGCGGCCGCAAACTCCTCTTTCTGCTGCTCTTCACTGAAGGTACAGGTTACGCATTACGGGGAGCAAACACCCGTCATCATCCTTGGCTCCTTCTAGGATCACCATTCCCCAACACTTGGTAAGGCTCCTCCCTATTGTATACCCTTTTCAAAGTTGTATTATACTGTATTTCACCTAACACATTACGCATTTGCTGGTTCACCTTGAAGCGGTCTCTGGGTTTCCGGCGTTCCTGTACCTACCACCTGTGGCCCTAAGGATTGAACAGCAAGTTGTTGGTACCTCTCTGTTGGATACTTTGGGACAGAGGTCAAACTAATCCAAGCAACTCAAGTCTTGACAGACAGATCTGCCTGCAGGGCAGCGTCCCCAGCAACAACCTTCTCTGTTCTCCGCACCGATCTGTCTCGCGGTTCCTCCAGGAAGAGCTGCTCTCGCCTTCCTGGTTTCCCTCTTCAGTTATGAATGGATTCTGCGCAATTAAGTTTCGGGAAACACTATACAGTCTTTTCAAGTTCTCATAAGTGCTCTTTATGCTTCTGCACTTCTTTGTCCTAGTACGGATTTTGAGATCTTCCAGGGAGTCAATTGGTCTCTTCTTCGTCCCAGTACTTCCTATAGTGATGGTATGGCAAAAATTACATGCATTACTTACCGTAAAAGCATTTCTGATGGTTGTATCTGCTTAGATTCACATGCTGTGCATATGGTCCGACATCCAGTGGTAACCGCGGAGTACTGCATCTTGTCTTTCGAGAATCGAAAGGGGACGTCGAAATGGGCGTGCCTGTAACACCATCCCTGCGTGACATCTAGTGTACCCAAAATCCCTCATGCGTCGAAGTCCCTCCGATTGTATATTTTCTGCCAAGAGGGAGCCTTGTGACTATTGTGAGTGAGTACAGAAAAGAGAGAGAAAGTGGTAAGACGTCTATGTTCTTTCCATTCGAGCGGGGAGGAAGGGTGGCCGCATGTGAATCTAAGCAGATGCAACCATCAGAAATGCTTTTACGGTAAGTAATGCATGTCTTCTGATGTTTGTCAATCTGCTTAGAATCATATGCTGTGCATAAATTAGCGAGCAGTACCCGGAGTTGGAGGTGGGTTGTGAGAAGGAACAGTAGTGAAAAGATGTCTTAGTACTGACTGTCCCACCTGAGAATCGGACCTAGAATGAGTGTCTAGGCAAAAGTGTTTTGTAAAGGTGTGTACAGAACTCCAGGATGCCGCTTTGCAAATAGATTCAAGGGGAACATTTGCAATGAATGCAATGGATGCCCCAGTGCCTTGAGTGGAATGTGCCCTAGGCTTGAAGATCAGTCCTCTCTTAGCAAGATTCTAGCAGAGTGTAATACATTTGTTAATCCATCGAAAGATAGTGGATTTGGAGACTGTCTCTTTCTCTCCTGCTGCCAACAAAAAGAAAAACTGATTAGTCTTTATAAGTGGTTGAGTTCTTTCCATGTAGAACATGACAGCTCAACATACATCCAGTGTGTGCAGGGTTCTTTCTCCCAGGCTTGAAGGATTTTGAAAGAACGTTGGTAGTTCTATTGACTGGTTCACATAGAACTTTGAAATTAATTTAGGCACATATCTAGGGCGAGTGCGCAGAACCACCTTGCCTTTGTGAATTGTTACGAAGGGATCTAGGATCGAGAGCGCTTGTAGTTCACTTACCCTGATTGAGGTAATAGCTATTAAAAACGCAGTCTTAAGGGTGAGGTATTCAATACTTGTCTTGTGCATTTGCTCAAAAGGAACCCCCATAAGCCTAGTCAACACCACATTTAGGTCCCATCCGGGAGCTGGGTTAGAAATGGGAGGGTGAATTCTTTTCACTCCCTCCATGAAAGCTTTAATAACTGATATCTTCCACCATGACACTTTCTGTTGTGATGTAGTGTAGGCTAAAAGTGCAGCAAGGTGTACCTTTATGGAGTTGAAGAACAGGCCCGAGTCAAGTAAATGAGTTACGTGGAAATGCAGCTTTGGGGTCCACAGGGCTCTCATCCCTTGGCCTCCTTGGTGTGGGTTATTCTGAACGGGAAACAAACCTGTCCAGCCTTTCCATACAGTTCTCAAACATTTCTCTAGTCTAAACCGAGGACCTAGAATGGTCTAGAGGTGGAAAAATGTCTTGACCGTGTTCATCCGTCGAAAAGCGCCAAGATTTTTGTCTCATCATCGAAAATAGTCATTCGCCCTCAGAGAACTCCCCCTGGGGCATCAACAGAGGTGAGACGTCTCTGTGCTTCTCCTTCGACTTATGGGTGGGGTCCAGTACCCCCCTTAGGCCATCCTTGGATACTTGGGCCTTTAAGCGGGCCTCGGCGCATCCCCGGACTGCCGCTTCTGAGAATCGGCTGTGACAATCCTGGATAAGCTGCCGGCGACATCCTCCACAGTGGGGAGGCGCGTAGCGTCAGCCTGCGAGGGGGTCCTCTTCGCCGGTGTCGGGGCCTCGTCCTCAATGTTTGCCTTGTCTTCTGCGACCGCCTTCTTCGGCGGAACAGGAACCCTATCGTCGCTGGAAGCCTTCTTGCGATGCGTCTCGGCGGAACCTGATACATTGGGGGTAGCGCCCTTTGTTTTCGATTGCCCGGTTGCTAGGCGCAATTGCAGCTGCGGGGGGGCTGCCGATACTGACGGTCGGTGGGTGCCGCCAGAGCTTCTGGTGTACCCGTTGGCGCTGAAGTCTTCTTCGACCTGGCCGAAGTTTGACTTTGGGTTGTGTGCTTTGTGCTGTGTACATGTTTGTCTTTGTCGCCGGGGTGTGACCTCCCGATAGCAGTGCTTAAGCCGTGCCGAGCGGGGCCGGGGACTTATGATGTGGAACGCAAGCGTTCCGTCAAAAGTTCAGAGGTACGATTGTTGCTCTCGCCGTCGTCACATTCGGTGACTGCGGCAGCGGGAGGAAATTCGGCCCTTGACATACCGTAGGCCGTCCACCGCTTGACTCTACGTTCCTTTAATGTCTTAGGACGGAGGAGCTTACAAGTCGTGCATCCTTCCTCCTTGTGATCGAGCGACAAGCACTGGTTACACCGTCTGTGCCCATCTTTCCAAGGGAATATGCTCCTAACATTAGGGCAAAACCTAAATGGAGTCCTCCCCATAGCTGAGGATGGGTAGAATGACGAAGACCGAAAGGGTAAGATGAAAGAAAGGGAAAGGCATTCTCAATTTGTATAGAAATGTCCACCCCGACCCCACTCTCCCTACTGTATAGGCCGGCGGAAGGCCCAGCCACGTGGTCGGCAGCGCCGACTAGATCACCGTCCGTCGAGTTCTTGAAGGTCTTCGGCGGAGGTCTGTAACAGCCGTCGAAAACAAGGGACGGATAGGGTGATATGGATATTTTATATAATTATTCGAATAAAGGTCGATGGGACAATAAGCAAAGTCTTTGACGAGCGCCGTATCAAGGCAACCAGTATGTTGGGTGGAAAAAACAATCTGAGGGGCCTCCACGTGTGAGGAATTTTGGGTACACTACACGCCATGTAGGGATAGTGTTACAGGCACGCCCAAGTCGATGTCCCCTTCCGATTCTCGAAAGACAAGATGCAATACTCTGCGGTTACCACTGGATGTCGGACCATATGCACAACATGTGACTCTAAGCAGATTAACAAACATCAGAAATATGGGAACAATAGGGAAAGTGTTGGTGGTAGGTGGGGTGGGAAGGGGTGTTCGGGTTAGGTGGGATACAGAGATACCATATTCTCCCTGGGTTGTCACTAATCCCATAGGAGGCTTCCCTCCCCATGAGATCCACCCGCTGAGTACCATCCCGAGGGGGACTGTCGGGTAGCATCCTCACCTCCCTGACCTTGTGGGAAGGCGCTCCCCCAGATGGTATAAGTGATGACATCTGGGGATTCATCACAATTCACAAATAAATCCTCCACTGAAGATTTCAATCAGCAAGGCACATTGCCTAGTTTCACTCCCTACAGTAGCTAGATGGGGCGTGCAGCGGGCAGGTATTTGCACCTCTGCTAATGAACCAGATATACTAGACGACCAGTGGTGCAACAGGCCATGCTATCCCAAGGACCACCCTAAAGGTGAAGATGCTATTCTTTGCAGTAGGCTGCAAAATGTGCATTCACCGCTAGCTATTGGCTAGTAATAATTGGCTCTTGGAGAGCTAGAAATATCACGCTGTGTGTGTAGAGAACTCATGGGGTGAGTAACTAAGGCTGGCTAGTAGCTTGGAATGTTTACGCCTAGTTTGCTGCATAGAAGACACTATTGGCTCTCCAGGATGATCAGCCAGAATTTTTAGGCAAAGTGTGTATGCCAGGAACTGCTCAGCCAGGATATCATACACAGTCCAAACGTGAAGTGAACGGAGCTTCACTGCTTTATAAAGTTGGCTTCATTTGGTACATCCCCCTTCTCTCCGAGATCTGAAACTCCTGCATGGGTACACTTCTGAGAATCTCAAGGGAATTAGATCACGCCGCGAGGGCCATACGGGACCCGCAACTACATTTATCTATACATTCTTAGCGCACCTGCAATATGACCAGTGTCAGGTTTGGAAGTTTCCCTTTGTACTTTTGAGTCCTTTTTTCACGCGTTCTGGAGCGAGTGACCCCGCCCACCGCTGCACCAATTATACCTTCCAAATTGCCACACGGATGCAATTAGCTGCATGCCAAGAAGCCACATTGTACCGTTGAAAATCGAGAACACCCTCCAACCTGCCCTTTTAATATGGCAATTTCAAGGTACCCAGACTTATTCTTTGTAGATTATCCTGCCATATTAATTTCGACAAGAGTCTGTCCAATTCCTGAAAAGGTCTCGGCAGGACCGACACTGGAACAGGCTCGTAAACCTAACAGGGTTAGCAAAACCATCTTTCCCAAGGATATCTTACCTATTACTGATAGCAGGAGTTTTCCCAAACTCTACTCATCCTCTGATCCAATTCATCTTCCAACATAAAATATGATGCAAAAAGTCTTGCCCCGAAAGATTCATTTTAATTTCTAAAAATCAGCACCCAGCCGGGGACATTGTCCAATGCTGGCTTGCATGTATAGAGACCCTCCAGGAGCAAATAAGATCTAGACCCATTTGTTTGCACTCCTGGTTTTATCCCAAATTTTCTGAACCGGTCCAGTATCTCTAGGAATGTTCGCTCTAGATCATGCTTATCCAGTAACCCATTGGCTGCAAATTACAATATTAATTTGGAAACCCCTGCCGCAGGCAGACCACAGTCTGAAACCTTCTCCAAGCAGACTCACCAGCGGCTTCATCGCGAGGGTGAATAAAAAACAGCAAGAGGGTGCAAACCTGTCGAATACCGTGCTGCAACTCAGACTGTGGTGAGTCAGTCACTCATCACTTTTTATATGGGGGAAACCGAGTGACAGGACTGAGGTGGTATCCTGTGTGCCCCCCCCCCCACAGGTTGGTGGGAGCAGGGCTCATGGGCTCAAAACTCCAACAGAGGCACAGTACAGCCTCAATCCCAAGGGAAAGTACCCGGCTGGAGACATCTCAAAGGGACGAATTATCCCAATAGTACAGCAGAATGTATGCACATCATACACCCCAGAGCGTATGTACGTCATACACCCCAGAGCGGAACCAAAAAGGTAGAGTAGCGGCCCGATAAAACAGACATTCAGCTTTTCCCAAGCAGAAGGAAATCACTGGTTTGCTTACTGCACGAACATGAGGCATCACCAGGAGCATGTGTCAGAAGGCACCCACTGACTGTAGAATACCACAGAAATGCAATCATTCACTGCAGAATTAGAATACCACAGAAACGCAATCATTCACTGCAGAATTTCTATGAATACGCAGAGAACATCTTGTGAATTGATTGAATTGTTTATTTATATAGCGCCTATACACAATGTGTGCCTCTAAAATCTTAAAATAGGACCTAGATCGCCATGTAGAGACTAAACTCCATGAATGCCATCTGAGTAGAGCTTACAGAGTTCCCCCCCCCCCTATCCACAGATGACTCTATTGCCCAGTTGGCTCTCAGCCTGTCCCGTCGCCGGGTTGTCGCCCCCTCACCCAATAGCTAACAGAGAAGAGAATTAGATACCGCTGGTAGTTCCCATTTGCTTTGTCGTTTGAAAGAGAAGAAATGGATTACCGGATCACCATTGGCTAGGAAGCGCAACAGTTGCTACATGTGCTGCAGGAGGAGGCTGCTGCCACAGAGGCCTGGGGTGAGCATGGGGGGGCATGGCAGGAGTGGGTGAGGATGGAGGGCCCCAGCAGGAGGATGCCTTGGGGTAGGAAATACAAGAAGCTCAGCACCCCCTGGCCAGTGAAATTAACAGGACCTGACCACAGCAGAATTGTGCTATGTATGTATTGGTATTACTCTATTGGTTAAGGGCAGAAGTTAACCGGGGGCTAGGGGGAAACAGCGAGGGTAAGGGAGGCGACGGTGGAGGCACAGGTTATCCTTGGTGGCCGATCGAATGGTGGGCGTCTACAGTGGGAGGTTGAGGTCTCTAGGGAGGTGAGCTCTGGAGTGGAGGAGGGGTCGGATCATTGGGGTGAGCGGATGGGTTGTTAATAGTGTTGGGGCAGTTGGGTTTCTATGCCTGGTTTATAATAGAGGGGTCTGGAAGTATGTTGAGCGACAGAAATGGTGCACACTGACGGGGGGGGGCTGATCGCTGAGGCTGGGGACCTTAAATGTGAAGGGCTTGAACTTACCAACCAAGCCATCAATGACAGGCAGGGAATCCACAATTGGGGGTGGACATATTAATGGTGCAAGAGACGAGGCTCGTTCAGGGGAGGAGAGGTGCATCCCAGGGGCTCAGACTGGGCAGGTGTTCTGGGCATCGGGGCCCACTAAGAAGGGCGGAGTAAGTATCCTCCTCAACCAGAGAGTTCACCTAGGGGATCTGCAGGTGTGGCGGAAAGCGGATGGTAGAGCCGTGTTAGTCTCTGCCACGTCAGAAGGAATCTGCTGTCCCAACTTTGGACAGTTACGATTCTTGCACGAAGTGATGAGGGAGATACTAGGACGGAGCGATGGCCTGGTACTGGTGGGGGGGGGGGTGGGGGGCTTGAATATGCGGGCAGACCGGCATATGAACCACAGTGGGTGGGGGGGTAGTCAGCCGGGTGGTGGGGGAGCACAGGATGGGGGAGGCTTTCTTAGTTTAGTTACAGGAAAGGGCAGGGTCTGGTCGACGTGTGGCGGCAATATCATCCGGCAGACAGGGGCTATATATGTTTCTGCTCCGCTCATGGTTCTAGGACACGGATTGATTACTGATTCATACAGCAGCAACATTTGGTTAGGGTATCTGGTAGCGAGCAGATCCCTATTAGTTGGTCAGACCATAATATGGTGGATGTGGGAGTTTCAATGGCGGGCCTTCAAATGAGGGACTCCTTATGGCGCTGCAACAATATGATCCTTAAGGAGACAGTGTTCGCTGGGGAGATGAGGACAGCAATGGAAGAGTACTTCAGTTTTAACGATAATGGGGAGGTGGACCACTGCATGTTGTGGGAGGCGGCAAAGGCAACATGGAGAGGCCTCTTGATATGAGAGGGCACAGGGAAACAAATGGGTGAGGACCCTGTTGGTGGAGAGGCTGAGGGGCGACATTCGCGAGCTGGCGGCTGTGGCGTCGGGTGGGGGCGAGGTAGATGGTGATGCTCTTTAATTAGCACAGGAGAAACAGGAGCTTAAGGAATTGGAGGTGGGGAAGGTGGTGTCCAACTTACTGTTCCTTCGCCAGTGATATTATGAGAAGGGAGACAAAGCAGACGCAATGCTGGTGTCGAAGCCGCATGGGCAACGAGCAGATTGCTGGATAACTGCTGTGGAGGACGCAGGGGTCCCTGCCCTCTACCACTGGGGAAGTTCATCAGAAATTTGCCACGTTTTACAAACAACTTTATGGGGAAGAAAGGGTGGTTGAAGAGGAAGACCTGGAGCAATACCTGAGCGGGGTGCCCCTGCCGGTCTTATATGAGGGTGAGAGGGAGGCACTAGATGGGCCAATTAGACAGGGGGAGGTGTTGACGATGATTCGGGGCTGAAGATGGGAAAGGGCCCGGGGGACAACAGATACACGCCAGGATTTTATAAATAAAAAAAGGTTTAGAGATACTTTTTGGTGGATACATCAGTGGAGAAAAGGTTTGCAACCAACTAGTGGGAGAGGAGAGCTGCCGCCACAAAGTCTTACTGAATCTCAGGTGATGGCCATGCAACAGAAGACAGTTAATGGGTGGGATGGGGCAGAGGTGGGACTGTGGAAATGGTGGAGCTATTTATGGGTTTCAGGAAGGTATGGAGGAAAGTCAAAAGCTAGACAGTTCTTTTGGCTGCCCCGAACCAGAATGGTGCTGTAAATGTACACATTTATAACAAGTTCAAAGGCATTGTGAACTCATCTTTTACTACCATTTATTTCTATGTACCAATAAGGGTACATTTGATATGGGTTATCCACGTAATTACGTCTTAGAAATAGAAGATGTCTGCGGCACTCTCTTTAGAGACAACATTCATAAAAGGAGTCTGCTATCGACAGCTTGGGGTTGCATCTCAAAACCTGTACTGCAGGGGTACGCTTGGAGTTGCTATTCCTAAATATGTGTGAAGTAACAGTGGTCATAAGGAAGCAACATTGAATAGGGGGTGCCAAAGAGGAAACAAGCTACAATTTTCAGAGCAAAGGCTACAAAGAATCAATTCAGATACGGGTCCAGTGGCTGCTCAAGGGCCTTATGCTACGCTTGAATTCCAAAGGAAGTCATAGGGAAGGCAAAGGCAGAGGCAATCGTAGGTCAGCAAAGACAATTTCATAGGTGTACAGTCATACAGGAATTTCCTCAAAGAGTCAGGGGCAGTATGGGAAATCCTCAAAAATGCAATAAGCAACATAAGAGGAGGTGGGGTGGTGGTGGTGATGGTGGTACAGAGGGATGCAGGTATGCATGGACATCAGAGGCGTAATGATGCAGGAAAAGAGCAGTAGGATGGTAGATGCTGGTAGGGCAAGAATAATGACAGAAGAGGACTACATTGTTAGTTTGGAAGCAACTCTGAAAAGGTGGCAGGAGAAGGTGATGTTTAGCAGTGGTAGTCTTTGAGGAACCGGACTGCCCAAAGTAAAATCCAGAGAAGGCCATGTCAGGTACGAAGTAGAAAGCAAGGTTGCATAGGGGAAGCCAAGGCAGATGACTTATGGCCGATACCTAAAGGGTAGTGTGCAAAAGTTCAGAGGTGACCAGAGCAGGAACAAAGAGAAAATAGTATGTTATAGAAGCATCAATGGAAGGTAGCAAGGGGAAGAAAAGAGTGGCAATGGGACGCAAGGCAGCAGAACAGGAATGGAAAAGAAGCCAGTGTGGAGGGAGGAAAAGGGCATATTGAAAGGAGCAAAAGCAGTAATTGTTGCGAAGGGAAGCTCAGACAAAGAAGCTTGACAGAAAATTGGATGGGAAAAAAGGAGGTTGGGGGTGGTGATTGAGAGGAGCTGAGCTGGAAGAAAGAAGAGGGCGGAGAGCTTGTAGCAGGAAGATAGAAACCAGAGTACAACAACGGTTATAGAAGGGACAACATTACAAGAGGAGCGCCAGAAGTGGGAGTGGGCCTTGTGACAAATCTGGACAATTCACCCTTCTCCCCAGTGAGGAGCCAGCCCCTGTGAGGCTGGGGAGGTGAACCCGCTCCACAAGACTGTCCTAGGGCTCTGGGCAGGTGGGATCTCACTGGGAGTGACTCCCAGTCCCATGAGGACCTCCCTGAACGGCATATATTGTCCACTTAATTAGGACTTGTATAACCTATGCGTTCTCAAACATGGACTAAAGATACCAGTGATCCTCTTCCACCTAGTTAGCTTCAGGTAATAGTGGGTAACAGCTGAACGGCACTGTCAAGGAAGGAGGATACACCTTTCTCAACTGTGATGACATATTTAAAGACAATCAGAACTGTCAATTGAGAGAGACCTCCAACGCCGTGAGCACTACAGAAGGAGGAAAATCCATGATACGCAGAGACAAGCCTCTGTGGATACATCCTGGGGGTGGGGGAGCTACGGCAAGCCGGAGAGCCAGCAGTAATGTAGCTGGAGAATGACCCGCTAGCTGGAGGCTACAAAGCGGGTACGCTGACCGAGCAAGAGGCTCTGGTCAGGAGGGGAACCAAAGGTGTAAGTGACAAAATCTTCCCAGGTGGCGCAACCACTAGAGGAAAGTGGTGGCTGGGTGCTAGCAACCGAAGCCGAGACCAGGAGAGAGAAAAGAGCCTGAGTCACCAAGCTCCCGACCGCAAATGTTGGTACGAATGAGACCAGCACAAAAAGAGAAGCAAACACTCCCAATGCGAAGATGCCGATGAGGATGATAAACTGGGGTCAAAGAATGCCAAATCGGTTCACGGTACAAGAAGCTGGGAAACCAGAAAGAACGCAAGACCCAGGTAAAACAGAGCAAGAGAAATAGAACTATTGCACATCAAGGTTGGAGACGCTACCAGGAATATGAAAGTCTGCAAGAGTTGAACAGGCACAAGTAAAGACAGAGTGTAAGAAATAAGAGCAATGTATATGAAGGATGGGGAGGACGCTCAGAGTACAAGAGTTTAAGAGAGACATACAAGTACATGTGGTGTGAACCAGAGAGTCAAAGGAACCCATGTGTTTTCTATCAAGGCTGGGGAAGCAGAAAAATGTGTGAGATTAATTGGAATAAGAACCAATAACCCTACTAAAGCATCACAGGACTTGAAACTCAGAGGAAGAAACTCTTCCAAAAGAGGAGCACAAGCAGCAAATTCTAGCCAGAGGAACAAGACAGACAATGAACATAGGTGATAGAGATATGAAGGACCATATTCCGAGACTAACCGTAACATTTCTAGCTAGTCCCGGAAGACACATCATTCCACAGTGTTCGGCAGCTCGGAAAGAGGTGAATCAGATACCATACCAGGGGAGTTTACCCTGGTTTTAACAAGGTAGGAGGGTATTATGAACCAGTTTCATTCCCTTTTTCAGATTTTTCTCTCGTTGAGGCTGGGGAGGTCCTAGATTTTGAGGCCTCTGGGTAGGCCTCAGTAATGGACCAAGTTCCAACAGGCTTTTTTAAAAAATTTGACAATGGTTTGTGTGCTTGGTTTAAGTCAATCCTAAAAACAGTGGTTTTGGGGACTCTTGGAATATAGCAGAGCTAGTCCTTATATTCAACAAAGGGAGTAAGGATGACCCTGTATATTATAGACCAATCTCCCTTCTAGACTCCTCAGGGAAACATTTTTCAAAAGGTGGCATTGGCTAGAATTCTGGCATGGGAGATTGATGCTAACAGTTTCGTAGGGGATGGGGGGCTCTGCGGGGACCACTGAACAGGTTTTTTTCCTCCAATTCTCCCGATTATGAAATATGTGTCACTTCAGAAGGAGTCCCTATATACAGGTTTGTTGTTCTTAAAGCTGCTTTCGATACGGCCGATAGGATGGTGGTATGGGACACTATGAAGATTCAAGGTATGGGCCCTGCGTTGATTGAGCTAATTAAGACCTTGCACTATATCAAGATTTTGTGATTGCTAAAGCTGTGAGGCAAGGTTGTGTTCTTGCCCCAACCTTACTCGATCTTTTCTCTTGTCTCCAGTGTAAGGGCGGGAACCCTTTAAAAATGGGCACCGAGTTAGTACCAATTTTGCTTTTTGCGAATGAGGAGTTAATTCTCTCTCAAACAGAAAATGGTCTGAGGAGTTAATTCTCTCTCAAACAGAAAATGGTCTGAGGCTCCTAATGAAGGGTTTCGGAGAATTCTGCCATCAAAACATGTAACCAGTAATGGGGTAAAAACTCAATGATCATAAGCAAACAAACAATAATCCACTCCAAGATAGTCTTAGGCAATGCCCCCTCAAACAAGTTAAATCATTTGATTACTTGGGGATTAGATTTGCCTGTAATGGAACACAGCAGCCTCAGTTTTTCGTGCTGCTTCGGTAGTCGCTTTGTTGGTGCCCCACTAGAAACCCATTAAGCCAAAGCCGTAGCAGTGTATGGTGGTGAACTTTGGGGCCATGCAAATTTGCTCACATTACAGAGAGCTGAGAACATATTTTTTAAATATTAAGGATTGCGCCCAAGGTCGTGGACTGGCACATGGTACGGAGACCACCCTCCTGGATCTTAAATCCAGCATGCTACGGACAATGGACAAAAGAGGATTAGCATTGCGTACGCTCCTTGATGCTTCAGCTGCTTTTGACTTGGTTGCCCATGAGATACTAGCAGAGAGATTACGAACATCAACTAACCTTTCATCCAAGGTGGCTAGTTGGATTCATTCGTTTCTGAGTGTTCTGTGAGAGTATTTAGTGATTTAGCAGCAGCTGCTCCAGTTACACTTGGTTGAGGAGTTCCACAAGGATCATGTTTGTCCGCCATACTGTACAATATATTCACTAAGCCCGAAATCATGGACTATTTAGGTGTTTTCTATACCAATTATGTGGACGACACTCGGGTACTATTGCAGTTATCTTGGATCTGTAGGCATGACCTTGATTACAACAAGGCTCTAAAACTAAACGCCTGATTGTTTTAATACAGCAGAGGTTAAATAAACTACTGCCCGAGTATAAGGAGTTTACAATTGCTGGCTGCACTATTCCAGTGGCAAATAAAGTTAAGATTTTTGGGGTGTATCTTGATACCTCATTGAACATGAAACCGGAAGCAGCCTCCTATTACTTGAAGCTTCCCTCCTGAATTCGCCCTTCTTGTCTAAGGAGAACTGTATCCATTTGGCATGCACTATTATTGGGGACGAAAGACTACTGTTGCTGCCTATTATTTGGCTCATCCCAGGGTAACATGACCAAACTGCAAAACAGAGCTGTGCAGATTATTAATTAACTAAAGCACAGGGACCATATCATTGAGGCCCGCTGTTCACTACAGTGGCTCCCTGCAAGGGAGCACACTGCTTTCAGTGTAACTACCATAACGCATAAGTGTTCATACGGGAAGATTCATCTCTGAGGAATAGGTGTTAAAGCCCCTGATGTTCTGGTTAAGGATTTGGGCAAATCCGCCTATATATAAAAAATTCACCTTACAGAATGTGGAGAGCCAGGAATGAGAGCCGGACACAGTGGATTCATGGTTTTGCTCAAAGACTTTTTAAAATGAAAGGGGGTTAGGAAATTCCTTTCTGTCCTAAATCCAAATCTAAGCATCTGTCAAAGATCAGGATGTCCAAAGCAAATCGTCCTGGGTCCAAAGTACTGTTCCAGCCCTCACATCTAGGAAAGAAAACTCTAAGGTGAAAATGGAACATTCCTTTGGCCTTTATTAGTGCACAAATGTTCAAAAAGGAAATGCGCAACTACAACACAAAAAGGGTATAGAAGGACAGAGTTCCTTGCTCCAGAGCGTGGTTTCCTTTCCCTGGATTTCTCTTTACTCTTCCTTGTATTTCAAGAATGTCAGTTCCTTAAATTTCTTTTGATCAACCACACAACACAACTTGGCTGTTAGTCCGTATCTTACTCAGATACCAGGTGTACTCTCCTGCCAGGTTTCCACTTCCATCGGACATATTTTCACAACCTTTTTGCTAGTACCGTATCAGGACTTCCTCAGGTACTGTACAGTACACACTGTTCAACTTGACCATGCCGGATGTACTTTTCATGAGGGGCTTTTCCACTTAACGATACTTGCAACCTGTGTCTGTCTGGTATACTCTCCTGCCAGGACTTCCCTTATTTGTATAATTTTGTAGGACTTGGGTTTGCCCGGTACATTCTCCTGCCAGGGCTTTCTCACATAGGTATATTCCTGCACCTTTAATCTATCTGGTATATTTTCCTGCCAGGGCTTGTCTCATTTGTATGTTCTTGCACCTTTAATTTGCCTGGTATACTCCCCTGTCAGGGGTTTCGCATGTGAGCATTGCACACATTTTCAGACTTGATCGTCTCTTGTATCTGTACTGGTCTGTCTTGAATCCCACTGGTATACTATCCTGCCAGGGTTTCTCTCATAGGTGTATTGCATACACTCACAAACGTCACAGTCTTTTATGTATACTAGCTGTTCCCGGCACAACATACAACGTTCTAGCATATCTTAAAGGTCAATATCGGTCGGTAATTCATTTGGGTCACTTCTGTCCCCCTTCTTAAATATCAGAATTACCAGGAAATTGTAAGAATATTGTGAAATTGAAAGAATATAGCTATGAACAAAATATGACCGACTTAGCAACTAAAGCACATAGTGGGTCGTATTGCCAAGCTAGGTCAATTCATACATCTTAACCCAATTATATTAAGACATATCCTAGTGTAACAACAGTGCGTACCTACCAGATAATGAAATTTAACTCCTCAGAGGCACTTGAGACAATGGGAGCAAGGTTGGATATGCGCTAAGAGTTGTGCCTGTGCCGACTACGTGGCAATGACATGATTGAGTCTCTCCCCCATTTAATAATTGATTGTGAAAGTTTAACTGAGCTGCGTTACAAGTTTTTAAAATCCTATAGTAAACAAAATTGATCTTAATGACATTGCTGATCCATGGCTTAAATTCATGATGGGTGAGGATATAAATCTTATCTATTTTATAGTACTATTTTATTTGAAGATTGTGGTTAGTTTAAGGTGCCTTGTGTAAGGTTTTAATGTATTATGCTTGATACATGATTTAATATGTAATTATTTGATGTTTGGACAAGGAATGTTTTATTATGTTATGTTTATATACAAAGCCAACTAGGCTATAAGTATATTAATAAATTCAATTTAAGAATTAACACTGATAGATTCCAGGAAGTGGGCGTAGGTCCCGGCAACTTATTAATGTTTCATCGAAAAGTCTAAACATATAGGTAACTGTCTTGAAAGACATTTATCTCAGATGGAATGAGAGATATGCCCGGTATAAAAACAGTATCTAAGTTCCATCGATTACACAGGCCTCCATGATGTGTCTTTGTAGACGCAATTGTCAACCTTGTTCCACTGCAGAGTGCCCGTGATGGCATAAGATTGCATAGTAGCATAATTACAGCACCTACTTTGTTTTAGCTCGTAGGAGGCATTAGTCCTACAGATTTTCACTCTTTAGAGACTGAAAAGTTGAGCCGATAATTAACTCTTCATTGACACTGGAACTGCCGTGCCCTGTGTGAAGAGAAGTGGGGTGGAAAGAAATTAACTTGAAATTATTCAGAATGTTTGCGATAGTGGAAGGTGAAGGTAACCGCGTAGACTTGTGCTCATTCTGTTTGTTAAAATGATAGCTGTTGTTGAATTCCAAGGGCACACAGAGGTGCACGTTGCCATTTGGACAGCAGAGGGCAACCTAACAATGATAAATTGCATCAGCAGAGTACGGAAACATACCTACGCATTTTATATTTGTATAGATTCCTTAATACCTCTAAGAGAATTTCCCTTGCTTGTTCTTTCTTATTTGCATTTATTTGGATTTGGCAGGTTTGTCGATACGCCACGGTGTCCCTGCTTCCCTTGGGTGGACTCACCGGCTCTGGCTGGCATATGTTGACTCTCTCGCTGCAAGCCGGTGGTGGTCTTCGTGCGTTCCGCCTTCTCTTGCAGTTTCTGCTTCCCAGCTTCACATCCTCTTGCAGCTCCCGCTTCTCTGTTCCACATCTCTCCGCCCTTTGATTCGGTGGACACTGCCTTGTAGTACCGGCGAATGCCCATCCATCTGCTTTTGGCGTCCTCACCACATATGTTCGCCTGCAGTTTGTTTTTGTTTCCATTGTCAGAAGGCCGCTTTGCTCCACGGACACCACTCCAGCCCCACGGTTCCTCAGTCAGCACTGAGGGATGTAGCGTTCTCCAGTCAGCAATCCTTCATCAGCGGTTGTGCTGGTTTAAATTGGCTTTGCCGGTTTCAACTTCCCATCTTAAAGTAGGTTTCTGTAACAACTAGAGCACAGTCGGTGCTCCTGGCCTCCATTGATCATCATTACTTGGCTCATTCTCCTCGTTAAAGTATTTACGCTTGGGGAAATAGAATTCGTTTTCTGATAACTTGGATGTGAAATTTGGCACAGTGTTCTTAGTAATCTTGAAGAGCAAGTCAGTCCTTGATGTCTTGTGTGCAGAATCTGGGAAGATGTGTTCAGTGCCTTTCTTAGGTCGGTGATGGGAGGGATCACAATATATCATTAGGGCATGAGAAATGGCAGGGTTATCCTCAAACGAGAAAGTGGGATACCATGTCTTGTCTGATAATGTCACAACAACCCCCCCTGCCCCAAGGTTTTCTTCCCCACCCCCCCCATGTTATCCTCCCTCAAATAACCGCATCCAGGTTCAGGATTAGGCAGCGGTTGTCATCCTCTGGCCATACGGGGAGAGGTCACCACTGGGAAAGGAGTGATAACATGAGATTCATCACAAGAACTTCGTGCATATCTAGGTTCAGAAAGTCTACTCTAATTCAGATCAAATAGGACAACATTAGCTCTGGACTTGACTCATCTTTGAGACTATCCAACTAAAATTACTCACAGCGTATGGACATTAAACTGTTAGTAAAAGCAGTCCATCCCTAGGATTGCTCTTTTTCTACAGTTAGTAACTGTACGGGTGGGGGAAAGTATATATCTGGATAAAATAAAAAATCCCAATATGAGGGTTTTTTAATATTAGATTTTGCCTTGGCTCATTGCCCTTGGCAGCGCAGGTGGGGGAAGTGGAAGGGATCTAATGTGAGCGACTTATGTTGTGCGTGTGGAGCATTAAGAGAGTACACAGTACATTTCCTGTCTGTATCCCCCAATTACCTGGCCCCTAGGAATAAATGGCTGAAACCTAAGCTAAAAAAAGACTGGGATCAGGTGCATTAGCCAATAAATGGAGTGGGCATCTAGCTTAGTTAATAAAGAGGTTGTGTTCGTAGTGGCTCATTTCGCATGGCAAGCATGGATGATCAGAATGAGAAGTAGGTAGATAGGCGTCAACCAGTTGCAGGTTGGTAGGACTCTCCCTCAGGTATGCCCATGGACTTAAAGTGTATCACTTTTTAGTTTTGGCTATTGGGTGGTGCTGAAAGTGCTACCTATAAAGCCAAAACTATTGTCATTAACATAAGAGCTTGGAATAGGGGCTTTGAATGCAGGTTTTGTAATGCTTTTCAATGCAGATGATATACGAGGATGGATGTATGTAGTTAGGCTATGTGTCCCACCCATTGCTAAGAGAAATCTACAGGATTTCCCTCCCATTCCCACCCATCTACACCAACAACACACCTCTTTTTGCACTCCTTGGCTGACTCGCTACTGTGTGGTGAATTTATCCGGCATTTTTACTTCCAAAATGGTGGCCGCCATCTCTTAATGTTATTTAAAAGTTATTTGATTGAGGCTTTAAAATATATTTATTGCAGCTTTCAAGTTAGGTTAAACATTTTAGAGTATTTTGGGGGCGTGGCTTGGACGCCATGTGAAAGGACGTGCCTGAACGGGAGCTCCCGCTGATCCGAACATTATCCGGCTGAATCCGCGCAACGGCCGCTACGATGTGGCATAGACAGTGATGACTGTAAATGCGAAGCTCGGCTGCACATGTGGATGCATTTTCATACGGGATTGTGCAGCGCTTGTGTCCCCAGGAGCCGCGTGAAGTTTTTGGGCCGGAGCTTCGCCGGCAGACAAAATGGCTGCCGCCGCTTGATGTTGGGACAAAGGATCGGGGACCGGATTCGGAGGCGATTCCCTCAGTTCATGTTCAGCGCGATCCAGCGAAAGCAAGCTTGACTGGAGGTAGCCGAAACTGTGTGGCGACGGGGGGACATAGTGCCCCCAGGCCTGGGGCCTAAGCGAGATCGAAGGGACGCTCCTGATCGAAGATATGACGAGCAAGCTCCTGAGGGCGAAGAATAAACAGCCCACGCTCGACGAATTTGCCAAGACATCGCCTGGCACCGAGGGGTCTAGGAGCAAAGAAAAGGCCCAGCCCAAGGAGATGGCCGCAGGAGGAACGAACCAGGAGGTCCTGGCAGCAATCGCAGATCTGAAGGCGACATGGGAGACCAAACTCCAACTTGCGGTGGCCGAATTGAAAACTGCGATGGAACTTCAGGTCGGGGCGGTACAGGAGGACGTGAACCTCCTGAGGCAAGATGTGCGAACCCTGGCCGAGCGCACAGAGACCCTGGAGAAGGAGATGGGCCCGACTGTGGCGGAATGCACCGCGCACAAACGAGAGATCCATGCCCTGGTGCAGAGGGTAGGCAACCTGGAAAGCAGGGCTGAAGAGGCAGAAGGTCGGGCCCGCAGAAACAACATCCGGATTGTGGGCCTACCGGAGGGAGCTGAGGGCCAGAATCCCACAGATTTTATTGAGACTTTGCTGCTGCAGGAGATCACCGGAGGTGCCCTAACGCAGGGATTTGCAGTAGAGAGGGCACACAGGGCCCTGATCAGAAGGCCACCGCCGGGTAATCCGCCCAGGCCCGTGATCGCCAAGATCCTCAACTACAAAGACCGGGAGAAGATTCTGGAACATTTTCGTAAAGGGGGCACCATACGGCGAGGGGAGGCAACCATCTCTGCTTACCCCGACTACACTCTACAAGTGCAGCGCAGTCGGATGAACTTTGGGGCGGTCAAAAGGCGCCTGCGGACGGCCGGTTTCAAGTATATGTTACTCTACCCAGCCAAACTTAAGGTCTTCTTCAAGGCTAAGACGCTGTTTTTCGACACCCCTGAGGAGGCCATGGAATGGCTCGATGCGCAGAACTGCCCTCAGGAGCCTGATGAGCAGATGGCGGACGGAGCAGGGAGAGTTAAGTGAAACAGTGGGCCCGGCGGACTTTGAACATTTGGACTGGAATATAGTCTTTGCCACTTTGTGATGGGGATGTACTTTTTAACTGTTTCAAACATGGTCCGCGAGCGCGGAAATAAATGTGTAGGGGGCATCCGAGGGCCGTTTTATTCGTACCCCAGTGTGTGGTTAGGTTAGTCACTGTGTGGGGTGTGACACCCTGTCGGGTTCTCTGCGGGGGCTTCCGTAGAGAACCGAACACGGGGATGCCTGAGATCCAGGGATGGAGCTGGGCAGTTGGTTGGGTTAGGGGGGTGGGGGGTGTTAGTTGTTATGTGAGCCTGGGGAAGAAACTGAGAAGGGATGTAGTCGGGACTGGGTGGAGGCGATCAGACCAGAGGAGGAAGTGGGAGCTACGGATAAATCATGGGAGACCTTAAGGTATTGACATGGAATGTTAGAGGGTTGAATAGCTACCTGAAGCGTAATAAGGTCATGTTGTATTTGAAGAGGCAGAGGATAGACGTGGCCTTGTTACAGGAGACGCATTTGACACGGGATAAACTTGAAATGGTGCGGAGAAAATGGAGGGGGACAGTGGTTGGATCCACATTCTCTGCGTATGCCAGGGGTGTGCTGGTTTGGGTTGCACCACATGTCCCGTTCAAGCTCTTGGGGGAGGTTGTGGAGTCGGACGGGCGGCTGGCCATGGTTCGGGGGATTGTGGAAGGTAGAGTTGTCTGTATCATAAACACTTATGCGCCCAACCAGGACACAGCGACTTACTTCAAGACACTGTGCGCGAGACTCGGTGAAGGGATGGGGAGCACAGTGATCTGGGGTGGAGACTTTAATTGTGTGCTTAACCCCAGGGAGGACAGGTCGGATGACAAAATGGTTAGGCCCAGCCCAGCGGCCAAGGTGTTGCAGTCGCTGCTAGCGGATCTAGGCCTGGTGGACGTGTGGAGAGCGAAACACCCGGGTGGGAGGCAGTATTCGCACTATTCGGCTCCGCACCAATTGCACACGAGGCTCGACTACTTTTTTGCCACTCCAGACATTCTTACGGAGTGTGAACAGATTGACTACAGGGCGAGGGTCCTCTCGGACCACTCGCCCCTAATCATGCATTGGCGGCTGCGCCCCCCACGTGCACGGATTCCAACATGGCGCCTTCGGGCGGAAGCGCTACGGGATCCGGTATTCAAGGAGGACATGAGGGAGGAGATAGTCGCGTACTTTGAGTCGAACACAGGGAGTGTCAAATCGGCTGGTACTTTGTGGGAGGCTTTTAAGGTGGTGATGAGGGGAGTTGCTATCGCGAAGTCCAAGGGATTAATGGGCGGAATCCTGACCGACCTGCGAGAGGCCGAGATCGAGCTGGAAAAAGAATTGGAGAAGGGTGGGACCGATGTGGAAGTAGTTACTGAGCTGCAGCAGCGGTGCTCTGGGCATTGGGACAGACTTTGTAACCTGAATTATACGAAGTACATTGAGAGGTTGCATGCGGGTGGGGACAAGACAGGCAGGCTCCTCGCTTGGCTATATAAGAGCGAAACCCCTAGGGCTCCGATCCGATCGGTCATCACTGAAGGGGGTGCGGAGATCGATACGCAAGAAGGGGTAAATGGGGCATTCGCAGAATACTACCAAACATTGTATGAAGATCGGGAAGGGGGGAGCCGAGAGGAGATAGATGAAGTACTCGGGGATATAGGCCTGCCCAGAATCAGCGATGAAGAGCGAGAGGAGATGGATGCTCCGATCACTCTGGAAGAGCTCAGAGAAATAGTGCGACAGCTGCCCACTTGCAAGGCCCCGGGGGCGGACGGGCTCCCCAGCGAGTTTTATAAGGCGTATGGGGAGGAGGTACTCCCACCCATGCTGGACATGTTTAATGAGGCGTTTGAGCTGGGACAGCTACCAGAATCACTCAGGGAAGCGGTCATAGTGCCACTCCCCAAGCACAATACACCGGGACACGGTTGCGGCTCCTATCGACCCTTGTCAATGCTGAACCAGGACAGCAAGATCCTAACAGCTGTCTTGGCGGCTAGAATGAGGAGAGTGATAGGCAAGCTGATTCACCCTGACCAGACGGGCTATGTCCCGGACAGGAATATTACCCACAACCATAGACGCCTACACAGAGTGGTCGAAGGGGGATGTAGCAAAGACGGCGAAATGGCGATAGTGGCGCTGGATGCGGTCAAGGCGTTCGACTCTGTTCGTTGGCCGTGGCTGTTGGCGGCACTGGATCACTTCGGAATGGGGCCAGGGTACAGGAGGTGGGCCGAATTATTATATAGCGCGCCTCTAGCCAGAGTTCGTACGGGGGCAGTAGTGTCGGACAGGTGGCAGTTAGGTAGAGGCACCAGGCAGGGATGTCCTTGGTCCCCAATGTTGTACATCCTGGCCCTTGAGCCCTTGGCAATTTACCTCCGGCAACAGTATGACCCGGTGGGCATAGAGGTGGGGGGGGAGAGCCATCTGATATCCCTGTATGCCGATGATATGCTGTTGTACCTCCAATACCCTGAAGAGAACTTGCAATATGTCTTGGAGGTGATGGAGAGGTTTGCCTGGCTTTCTGGTATAGCGGTCAACCCTCGGAAATCCACTCTGTTCCCGCTGGGCGGCTATGTGGGGATACCGGCTGAGAGGTTGCCAGTATTGCGAATCCCATGGGCGACAAGCACCTTTCGGTACCTTGGCATAGACGTATATCACACGACCGGGGAGGAACACAGGCACAATACTGAACTGGCAGTGGGGAGGATCGAGAAGTGCATGAGGTTTTGGGAGAAACTACCCTTGGCGATGATGGGCCGGGGTGCTATGCTTAAGATGGTCGTGCTACCTAGGCTGCTGCATTATTTCAATAACATTCCATACATGATACCCAAGGGGTTTTTTGCTAGACTACATGGGGCATGTAGAGATTTCTTATGGCAGGGCACGCGTAACAGGGTCGCATTGTGGAAATTGCAGAAGGCTTATGAGAAAGGCGGCGTGAGGCTGCCGAACTTTGAGGCCTACTACGTGGCAGCGCAGCTGCAGTACGTGGCCAAGTGGCTTTCGGACGACGAAACCCCGGAACATAGACTGTTGGGAAAGGACTGCTCCCCCTTCTACCTGCGAGAGATTATTTGGGTATCCAGCACATGGATGAGGGGGCGTCCTAAGATGCTAGCGTTGGGCAGGAACATGTGGCGAAGAGCCTGCCGGATGATGGGGGATCCCCTGCCGTGCATGCCGCAGCTGCCGCTGGTGGCCTTGGCAGGGGGAGACGGACAGCTAAGGGCCATCCTGCGAACATACTGGGAGTCAGTGGGGCTGGTCACTTTGGGGGACATTTGGCAGGATGGGGCCTTGGCGGAGTTCGCAGATCTGGAGGCGGGGGCGGGGCTGCATGCGGGGCAATACATGACGTTCCACAGAGTGGTCAGAGAGGTCCGGAGCACTTGGCCCGAGACCGTATTGGCTGACGAGCCGGATGCGACGCTGGAGATCATGTATGACGCATCCGAGGGCGGGCATGAGGTCTCCAGGCTGTACGAGATGCTGATGGCAAAGGTTGGGAAGGATTTGGGGTACCTGAGGTTGGAATGGGAAACAGAGATGGGGGCCCCGATGGCGGATGGGCAGTGGGAGCGCGCCCTGGGGTACCACAAAAAAGTGTCGAGGAATGCCAGGTTCAAACAGATACAACTATATATCACGCATAGGGCATACATGACCCCCCTGAGAATTTCCAGATTTCGAGACGCTGGACGCCAGGCGTGTCCTAAGTGTAACACAGAGAACGCTGATATGATTCACATGTTCTGGGCCTGCCCTGTGATTGCAACCTACTGGGGTGAAGTGGCACAGAAGCTGGCAGGGAGGGGCATTGTACTTAAGATAGATTCGGCTTGGGCCTGTTTGCTTGGAGGGTACCCCAGGGCGCGCAAGCTTCGGCACGTGGAGAAGCTTAAAGATCTGGCTTATACACTTGCCAAACGCAGAATAGCCATGGGATGGAAGAATTGTCAGAGGCCACGGGTGGAGGTATGGTGGCGTGACCTCCAGAAATGGGCTGCCGCCGAGACGACAGCATGGTGGGAGGCCAGCAGGGCGGGAGGGGAGGAAGAGGTGAGCTCCCTCACGGCATGGAAGGTGCTATTGGCTGAACTGTTTAGTACGGGGTCGACCTCGGCTGGATCCGAGAGCGACGGAACCCCACCACACGGAACGGACAAGGATGGTGGACACCCCACATGCTCATAGGGGGGAGGGAAGGGGATTGTTAAGTTAATTTTGTTCTGTTTTTTCTTTCTTTTCTTTTTCATATCTGTTGTTTGGCCTTTGTTGTGGCTTGATGTGTTCTATTTATGTTCTGTTGCACTGTGTGGTCGTTATAAAATAAAATACATTTTAAAAAAAACATTTTAGAGTATTTTTTATCAAAAATAAACAAGGTAGTATAATAGTATGTTTTGGTTTAAAATGGCACTGAAAATGTACATCTAGTGACTTGTGGGGGATTGGTCAAGTGTTTTTGATGTAAGGAGCACCTGATTGGCTGTGCAGTTAGTGATGTGATTGGATTTGAAGTGTGCGTTTGTAGAAGTAAGCCATTTTGTTTCAACAGAGCTCCAAGACGTTGTTAAAGAGCACAGAATACGGTTTTGGTTGTATGATTGTGTATGTCTGAAACGCTAGAGAGAGATTTTGAAAGTCTGTGAGGGTTGTGGGAGTTCGAAACAAAGGGCGCCCAATCTGCATGTTTTGCATGGCGTTCGGGCCACCAAAGCTGGAGCCATCGGTGACAGTCGTGGGCACTCATGATACGGGCAGGTTTGCTTCACCCCCGGTGAATTTGTTGCACTCGGGACATTGAAAATGGCACAGGCGCCCAGCTGTTTTTGACAGACTGTTGAACAGTCTGTCTAGGGGGGGGTATTGTTTGGCTTCCGCAACAGTAGCAAAGGAGGTTTTTTTGTGCGAGCTCCGTGGACGATATGCTCCCATATCCAAAAGTTCTGTTGACTTCCTTACTGTGTTTATTGTGGAAGGGGAAAGTGATCCGGTCTCCGGGACGCCGTCAGTTTTTGAATCGCCAGTGATACTTGATGTTGTTAGTCCTCCATGTCTGAGGAGCCGCTTGCTCCCAGTCCCACTCCCTATTGCCTTTGACTGACCAATAGCAGTTGTTTGCTGGATGTCTTGTGTCTGCTTCTCCTCCACTCCCAGCTTAAAGCACCAAGGTCCGAGGGTGGTGCCTGGTGGAAGTTGGAAAACGTGTCACTCCTCAGGTGTTCTTGCGCTGCAAGACGAATTGTTTCGATGAGGGTCTGTCTGTTCTTGAGGGTTAGATCACTTACTGTGTTGTTAGCCTCATTATTGTTTCTTTCTACATCACTTGGTTTCGGGGACTGTTTTATTGTGTACAAATATAGGTCTCGTTTTAATTATTGCTGACGAGCAGAACATTTTAAGCAACTATTCTTCCTGTGGAAACACCACCTGCCTCATCCATCTAAGCACTCAGTAAAAAAGACAAAAACTAAAAAGAGTCCGTTCACGTGTTTCGGAAATGTAAATTAACTTCACGGATGTATTGCCTTAATGCCCAATTGTGGCTTTGAACTTGTGCCGTTTGGCACAGATAAGTTAGTGGATATTGCAACGATTCAATTGGTCGCTAGTTGATACTGCAGGTCTATCCCTGGCCTGCAGCGTTATCTGCGTTTGTGTGTGCATGCGTGGCTTTGTATATAAAAATGCTGGCGTACATTATTGCTGATAATAGCCACACCCGCCAAATTCAATTTTTGGGACAAACTGCTGCAATACACCTGAATACTGCCTCTTTTTAGCCATTGGAGACATCCGGCACAAACCAGCAAGGCACCAGTCGGCAGTGTAGCACCAATTATATTTCACTGCTCAGACATGTGAAAGGTTGTACGACCTTCTTGTGTCTGTGTCACTGTTGGGTGAGTTCTCACTCTTCACTGTGCATTGACCCTGAAGAAATATCACACGTTGTGTACAGCTTCATACATATGATATTTGAGACCACTGAGAATACATCTGCGAACTTGGAGAAAGGTTTCATTAAGGTTATGTGTTTTAATAAACGTCAACAACGTTGTACTTTTTGGGACAATCTAACGTCAGCAATGCGTAGTCCAGAAGACTGTATAACATCTTGGTAGTTTACTCTTCAGACAGGTGAGTGGGTACCTGACTCAGCTTCCTCCCCACCCATCACAGAAAAGTGACGACATTGCATAACTGCATATTATAATGGATTTGTGTTTGGTTTGTCCGGTGCGTTTGGTGGGGGAAAGGTTGACGGATTATGTCTAAGTACTACACACATTATAAGGGGTCTACTTTAACTAAAGACGCATTAGGCACTCAGTAGAGTGGTTATTAAAGATCACACACACAAGTAAGTGTTGACGATTCCTCTTTATCATGGTATTACGTCAGTTTGTAAGCACTCCAAGATTAAACATATATTGGAACTGAGGCACAAGAAGAAGTTGGTGAAATCATTTGTCCAGGTTCACACAATGTGGTCCAATGGAAAATCCCGATTCAGAACTCGGGTTTCCTGGTTATTCCGGACACTTCAGTTAGCATCTTATCCCGATTATCATTACATATTCTAATGAGGCTAGTCTAGTGCCGCTTCAATATCTCCAGCCCCTACCCTTCCAATCACTCCCATAACATGCAAGTACTAGCACCCTGTCACAATTTCAATTGCTTAAAAATGTATGCATACGAATGCAGGTGCTAAAAAAATTGAACGTTTTACATTAATAATTGCTGGGCCTTTGTTAAATGTGAAGTCACAGACACGGTTTATCGTAGTTGACATGTTCTGTACTACTACGGTTCTGTAGGTCAGCCAGGTCAAATAAACGGTTCTATGTAATTTCATCGTCAGGCATTTCAAAGCCTGCAATGTAAACGTGTTTGACAGTCCATCACATTTTATTTTACTCCCCTCCTGCACCTATATTAACCTATCCCCAACCCCCAACCACTTATCTGTCCTTTTCCCACCCCCACCCCCAACATTCGATGAACTTGCAAACACGTTTAAACTGCAGGCTTTGAAATGCCTCACAATGAAAGAACGTCGTACCAAATAAACATAACCCAAAATTTCGGGAGGCGGTGGGAAGGCATTTGCCTAAAGCCGGATTTGCCCAATGACCGTTGCGACACTGTGTGAAAATGGGACTGTTGTAGTAAAGGCGTACGGTTTTTATCAATCAAACATTTTTTGTGAGTGCCTCCAGGGGAGGGGGGGGGGGGTAAGATCACTTAGCTCACTTCACATATTGATCACTTGTATCTGTGCTGAGGCAGTTAAATTATGGTATTGACTTCTATGTAGCCTAGAATGAGGCTACGTGGGTAATATATTTGGTGCGGTTTTTACTCCTCCCAAAACAATAACAAGACATTGGGGAGTGGTGGGATGAACAAGTACCATTATCAACTTCAAAAGAAAAAAAATCACCCAAAACATTGAAGATGTCTCTCTACCCCAACCCTCTCTACCCTCACCAACCCTACCTCCACACACACTACCACCACTAACCCACCCTACCCACTCTCTCTACTGCCACCCCACCTGTGCACACCTAACCCCTCTAATCCCACAAAACCTATACCCTCTATTCCCCCACCTACCTTACCCTCTCTCTGTACCCCCGCATCCTTCGTCTCACACCCTCGCTTTATTTCATACCCTCTCACCCTCACCCTTCCTAGCTCATTTCCTCTAGCTGATCATCGATGGCACCTTCCATTTATGGTGTCCTCTCTTGCTCTTATCTCCTTCTTATTCTCTTGCACACCTACACAACCCTGATAGCATCCACCTTTAAATGTTTGCAATCTCCACCTTGCACCCTGCATAATGCAAAGAGAACAGCAGTAAACGCCAAAACTATTGGCATTGCCAATGCTTGTTAATATTTGTTGGTTTTATCAGGGTTATGAAAAACTTTGATTTTTAAATTTGTATTCTTTATAAAAACGATTATTGGTTGAACAAATACATGTATTTATTGATTGATGGGCGAGGGCTTTCAAGAGAAGGTAGGAGACAAAAACGCAGTTACGATGGTACTCCCAATCAGTCCACAGAGAAGGATAATGGCAGCAATCCATGCCCAAGAGCCTGGCAGAACAGAAGTGCAGGATTAACTTGGCGGAGAGGCAAAGAAAAAATTGCCTTCAGAAAGGCCTCACTTTGCTGAGCTGCCCAAGTGAGCTCACCTCGGTCTAGTAAGGTTTTAGGAGCGCCAGACGTGAACCTTTACTGCCCAATCCGCTTGTGTGTACAGCTAAAATAAAAGAGTGGACCAGGGCAGACCTGATCTCAGTCTCTTGCCTCAAATGGAGACTATCCTGCAATGGAGTGGCGACAATTGAAGAATGATATCCAGATGTTTTGAAGCAAATGTTGCAGAACCCTGGCGCTGGTGTTCCACTGAGGAGATGGCCAAAATGGTGGGAGGGCACCATCACAAGTAGGTCTGCAGGTACAAAAGGTTTAAGAGCAGGCTTCAAAATATGTGCTCATCACTAGCCACTGGCGAACGCTAATTGGCCCTGAAATGGTCGCATCCAGTGATAATCTTGTGGCAAAACAAGCTCCGGCAGAAAGATCTGCTGTTTAAAAATGCACTTTTAAATGCATTTATATGTGGGTGGGGGGTGGGTTGGTGTAATATTTATGGTAAGGGGGAATAGGTGGGGCTGCGGGGATCTCCCCCACCATATACACACGCACACGTGTTCAGGGTTGGAAATGATGGGAGCCCTTCTACATATAAGTAGATCAGATCGCATATGCCATCTATGTGGTAATAATTTAATTGAATCTGCAGAGCATCGATTGGTTGAATGCGAAAGCTTGAACAATCCGAGAGCCAAATGGATTAAAGCACATCATAATAAATGTGACAGCACTAAGACAGATAACTTGTGGCAGAATCTGATGGATGGCAACGACATACATCTTATATATGTTAATGTCAAGTTTTTTATCCAATGCACAGAAATCTCAAGAGATGTTTTTTAATATTTAAGCCGGTTTTATCAGATGAATGGTTTTAATGTTTAATTTGTGTTGAAGGTTCGCATTGTAAAAATTGTAAACAGGTTCTAGCAAATCTTGTTGAATGAGAGGTGTTTTAATAATGTAAGCTGTGTAACTTATATTTTAAAGGATATGTTGGAGTGAAACACACACACACAAACACACACACACACACACACACACACACTGCATTTTTAAAGTCAAATTTTTCTGCGCAGGATTTTGTGTGGCGAGATGATCACATAGAACCGAGATGTTATGGTGTGTGCATGTGCACAATGCAAAGGGGCCAAACAACCTTTTATGCGTGACCCCTGCACCCTTTCCTTACTAGCCTTCCTCATACCAAAGAACCCTGATGAGAACAATACAGAATCCAGAATCTTCTGTGGGATTGTGGTGTGTTGCAGGTAACTACTTAATATTCCATTATGTCAAAACGCGAAACCGGGCCTTAGCCAACAGCATCCCTTATGAGTACATATAATGCAGTGTTCCTCATTTGCAGTGTGCCTCATCATCTGGATAAGCCACTAATGTGCAGGCGAGCAAGTACAGACTGTACATTTTGTTTTGTTCCCACTAATGATAATCCAGAGACTGAGCGCCCGGGTAAGGCTTTCCAACCATGAAATACCTCACCTTCGATTGTGCATCACAGTCGGCATGCATAAGAGCTCAAAAGCAGACAGGGAATGTAAAGGAACGCCCAGGCTAGCCTACTTAAGCGAGGTTAGGAAAGTCAGACGTCGGCATCTGGAGAAGTAATGTGTGGAAGTGCATACATTGTATGCAAGTTCCATTTCTTCGAATTCACTCAATGGTTGAGCAATGCGTCGCCGCAGACGTACATTTGCACCAGGTCAGGAGGAGACAAACCAAGTTCTGGCATTTTTAACAAAGGTTTATTCAAATGAGGAAAAAAAGGCTCACTATCCCTATTTTATGGGTTTCCCTGACTAACAAAACTAACTAGGGTGCTTGTCATCGATAATGAAGCCCAAAATTAAATAGTCTGTCTTCCGTCCAAAAACTAATCTACTCTGTCCCTACCACTAAAAAAATAACAAAAGGGATTCCAAGATGGCCGCTGACACCAGGTAGACGTGTGTCGACGGCGCCCCAGAACCTCCAACTCACTTAAGCGGTTCCACCACCCCTTATGTGTTGAGGAACCCAGAAAAACAGCGGTCTGCACTTCCCTGTACTTTCGAGCACCCGTAGCTGCTATTGCACCCAGCAGGAGAAGGGGAAACTACTGCCGCGGGCATCGGAGGCCCGCGGGTGAAAGGAGACGCATCAGGCCTACTGTGCTGGGCAGGAGAGGGGGCGGCTGCAGGCAGGACGGGATCGCAGCCCCGTTCCTGTCCCCCCGCCGGGCAACGGACAGAGTGGTGCGGCTTCGTGGGAGCGGACATGCTCTTGGCCGTACAGCGGGCTCTCCCGCCGACCATCGGGCGGATACGGCTAGTTGAGCCTGTGCCCCTCGGGGCTGCCTAGATCGAGCCCACCGGGGAGGAGGAGATCTGGCGACTGGCCCCTGGGAGAGGAGGCACACTCGGGACACACCGGCGGAGCTGTCAGTCCGGCTGCGGAGCCTCGGAATGGAGTGCCGCAGGAGCCGGGCGCATGCTGGGGGGCCCGCACAAGTCTTTTGGAGCGGCGGCGAGCTCCGGGCAGGAACGCCGGCCCGTGGAGCGGAGTGCAGCCCCGGGAAGCGAGAGGACAATAGCAGAGGAGTACGGTGAGCGGCGGGGGGAGCGGGACCTGGGTGACATCGGCCCCCGGGGGCTCCGGGGAGCACCAGGAGGGGGGTCCCTCACAATCTGGTGGAGCAGAGCCTCGAAGGGGAGGGGGGGGGACCTCCTCCGGGCCTGACAGGACCCCCCCTTGTTATCAGGTCTCTCCCCCGTGACAACATCCAGTGACTCAGTGGACTGGGGCTCCGTTGTATGCTGGGCTATCATCGGCTCCCCCCATCTGATGTGGAGCCGGGCTACACATACCGGCCCAGGCCCTCGCGGCCTCATTGATTTATGGTCTTAAAACATGCAACCTCAACAGGCCCTACGGCAACGTTAAGCACTGCAAGGCAAGGGATTCAGGCCTGGTCAGGAACAGCAAGGCAAGGGATTCAGGCCTGGTCAGGAGCAGCTCCCTGGGGAGGCACGGGCAGGATCAGAGGGGATCTCCCTGTCTATAATCCACAATTATGGTGGCTAAAAACAAGAGCAAGGCCAATAAAAGCGGTCAGTCTCAGGCGGACGCCCCAGGCCCCATCATAGCCCTCTGAGCAAGCAAGGACGCAGCCGAGGAACGCAGGGCCACACAAGGTGGGGGGGTGAGGGGAGGGAGTATGGAGCACGTTGAGACCCCGGAAGCGTCCGCACAAATCTCACACCAGGATCTGCATGGGGAGCTGCTCTCACTTCAAGCATCCTTGGGGAAAACGTTCCAAGAGCAATTTCAATTAATGAGGTCTGACATCAACCAGGCATTGGCCGAAATCAAGCAGGAAGTGAGTCAATTGGGGGAGAGAACGGACATAGTTGAAAAAGGCCTGCAGGAGATAGGCAGAGAGGCTACGGAGAACAGTGAAGCAATCGAGAGGCTCGACACGGCAACGCAGAACTTGGAAATAAGAATGGAAGACATGGAAAACAGGTCTCGGAGGATCAACATCAGGTTGAAGCTCCTGTCGGAGACGGTGCAAGATAGGGACCTGAAGGAAACAGTTCAAGGAATTTTTTGCGGAGCTACTGGGCGAGCCCTCACCTGATCGAGTTGGAAGGGTTCACAGAGTGGGCTTCCTCAATAGGAACCCGAAGTCTAGGCCACGGGACGTGTTAGCTACGTTCACAAGATATGCTCAAAAAGAGGCAGTACTCAAGGCCGCTAGACAAAAAGAGCTGTTATCCTTTAACGACCAACGTATTGAACTGTACCAGGATCTCGCCAGCTGTACCCTGCTCAAGAGGCGATAATGGAGCCCCCTCATCCTGAAGCTTAAAGAAAAGGGGGTTAGATATAAGTGGACCTTCCCCTTTGGGCTTGTCTTCGAGTGGGCTGGTTCTCAGAAGCGGATAACCACGATGCAGGAAGGAGCGGACATACTTCAAATTGAACTGGATCAAGAGCTGTCCGGGCAATCAAGGGTGGCGGGCCCGAGCGGCTCTTCGGAGGCGGGAAGTGGGGTCCGAACCAGGCCATGGGAATGGTCACTGGTCGGCCAGGGGAAAAGGAGGAGACCCGCGCGGTGGAGGCCTCCCGGGAAGGGAGTTGATGTGGAGCCAGCGGCAGTGGAGTAATCCAGAGCAGAGGAGAACTGATCTGGTATTTGAATAATCTTAGGGGGTGGTGGACACAAAGGCTGTTTTTGACCATAAGGAGGAGAGAGGGTGCTAAGAGCAAACATCATGGGATCATCAAGGGCGAGGAAGCCTGAGGGGGGGGGGGGGGGCAGGAAGACCTAGTGTTAAGGTCATTAGGGGTTGGGAGGGGGGTGGGGGAAAGGGGGGGATCAGGGGGGGAGGCATCCTCAGGTGCTACCCGAGGGGCGAGTTAGAAGTAGTCCACGCACCTGGGTAACAGACATGGGGCAAATGAGTGGGGGTGGGGAGCTGCTGGGGGGACTTGAACGGCGGGGGCAAGTGTCTAATCACAATTCAAGTGAGTAACGCATAATGTTAGGGGCCTCAACACCCCGCTGAAAAGGAAAAAGCTGGAGCAATTTACGAAGCGGGGAAATCCGGACTTTCTGGGATTACAAGAGACACATCTGCTTCGCAAGGATCAGAGTCGCTTAAGGTTGAGAGGGTTTGTTCAGGCGTCTGGTCCCACGAAATCGGGGGGGGGGGGGGGGGTGCTGGCCATCAGAGGCACGGTGAACTTCCATTTGGGAGACACCCTAAAAGGACAAGGAGGGTAGGTTTGTGATGGTAAAAGGCACAATCGCGGAGGAGATGTATACAATAGGGGTGATTTAAGCGCCCAATACAGGGCAGGACTCCTTCCTCTGCGACCTTATGGGGAAAATAGGTGACTGGGCAAGAGGCCAGATAATCATAATGGGGGACCTGAATATAGCATGGGGCAAGGTTAAAGACAGGTCAGGGGGACTAAAAGCCGTGGAGGAGGGGCGGTAGCCTCGGCGGGACTGCGGGACAAAGTGGAGAGCGTAGGGTTGAGGGATGTCTGGAGGGAATTGAGAGGGGACGAGGAGGGCTACACATTCCTTTCCGAAGTTCATGGGACCCAGTCCAGAATAGACTACATCTGGATCTCGGCTAATCTGGTGGGTAAAGTCAAAGAGATAGAGGTTGGGCCCCTAGGAATAGCAGATCATAAAATATTATTGATGCAGCTAGAACTGGGAAAGAGGAGGAGGGGGCTGCGGGGTTGGAAATACCCGGAACACCTGCTGATGGACCCTTTGGTAAGGGAGGAGATAGAGGGTAAGATGAGAGAGTTCTTTGATAACAACAAGAGAGGGGACAGGGGTGAGGATATAAGATGGGATGCGTTTAAGACCACATTGAGGGGGGAAATTATAGCAGTCAAGGCACAGAGACAGAAACAGCTACAGGCCTTGGAGTCCCGGTTAGAGGCGGAAGTTGAGGAGGTGAGAGGCAGGGTAGCGGCGAACCCCAGTAGGACTAATCAGAAGGACTACAGGAGGCCGGTGGGACAATTGGGGATCCTACGGACTAAAAAAGCGGAGGGGGCCCTGCTTTTCGTGAGGCAAAACATTTATGCAAGAGGGAATAAGGCGGACGCCCTGCTGGCTCGCCTCCTTCGGGGAGCTGCCCCTAGAAACACAATCACCGCTCTAAACTCAAATAGGGGGGAAAGGGTTACTCGAATAGAAGATATTCAAGAGGCCATGGCGGAATTTTACGAGACCTTGTATGCTTCACAGCACCCCTGCGGCCAGGCCCAGGAGAAATTCCTGGAAAGAGTTAACCTGCGTAAAATTGAGGGGGACATCCAGACTGGTTTACAACAAAAGATAACGGAGGAGGAAGTGAGGGGGGTTATTCGGAAGCTGCCCGCAGGTAGGGCCCCTGGCCCTGATGGGTACACTGCGTCCTTTTATGAGACCTTTGCCGGGGTGCTGGTTCCACAGTTGACTTACCTTTTCAACTCTTTTATAAGTAGTGGGCAAATCACTCCATCCATGAAAGAAGCCAAGATCTCTCTGATTCTGAAAGCGGGCAAGGACCCTCTCGAAAAATCCTCCAATAGGCCAATAGCGCTTATTAATGTAGACGCAAACATCTACACTAAACTCCTGGCGAATAGGCTCAAGGGGCTTCTCCCAGATCTGATCCATCAGGATCAGGCGGGATTCGTGAAGGGGAGGTAGACAGCGGACAATATTAGAAGGGTGGCCCATCTGGTGGAAAAGGCGGAAAAGACTCGTACCCTGGCAGCACTTCTGTCCTTAGACGTTGAAAAAGCGTTCGACCGGGTGGAATGGTCCTTCCTTTTCAAGACCATGGAAAAATGGGGTTAGGAGGCGCTTATTTACAGATGGTCAAGGCGAACTATGAGGGTCCGCGAGCGAGGCTGGTGGTTAATGGGACCTTGTCTAAATCATTCCAACTCCAAAGAGGTACAAAACAGGGATGTCCCTTATCGCCCCTGCTCTATGTGGTTTACTTGGAGCCCCTCCTGCAGGCAATTGGGGAATCTGAAGGAATACAGAGAATACCGTTTAGGGGTAGGCAGCACAAGGTGGCGGCCTTCGCGGACGACATGTTGCTTGCCCTGACCAATCCCATAGAGTCGAGTATGCAATGCAGGCTATTACTAGAGGACTTTGGGGAAGCATCCGGATTACGCATAAACATGCATAAGTCCGAATTGATGGACCTGACGTTGGCAAGGGAAGAGAGGGAGGAGTTAAAGGGGATGACGCCCTTTGCCTGGCGACCGGGAGAATTACGTACTTGGGGGTGAGAATCACTTCGGCTCTTTGAGGATGCTATGCAGCAAACTACCCCCCACTTCTGCAAAGAATTAAAAAAGACCTCCTTAAATGGCGGAACTTGCGGATATCCTGGTTGGGGAGGCTAGAGGCACTTAAAATGGTCACCCTGCCGAGGCTGCTCTACCTCTTCCAGGCTATCCCTCAAGCAGTGCCGGCCAGCTTCTTTAAGGAGCTCGGGTGGTAACGAACAAGTTTATATGGGAGGGAAAAAGGGCAAGGGTGAGTAGGCAGCAACTTATGGCCCCGAGGAAAGGGCGGGGGGGGGGGGGCTAGCTCTTCCCAACTTCCATCAATACTACGAAGCGGCCCAGCTAAGGGTGATTAGGGAATGGCTGCGGGAGGAGGAAGGAAAACACTTGGTTCAGATGGACAGAGCGGTCACGCAACAGGAATTGGGGGAGGTTTTGTGGCTACCCAAACAGCATCGGCCGGGCCATATGTACCTGAGCTCCATCACCAAACTAGTTGCAGATAATTGGGACAGACTGGTCCAACGTAAGGAAATCACAACCTACCCATCCCCCTTCACCCCATCTTCAATAATAAAGACTTTACCCCGGGGTTGGAAAGAGGGGCATTCCGGTACTGGCGGGAGGGAGGCTGCCGTTGGATGCGGGACATGTTTATAGGAGGGGAGATCAGCTCTTTTGTAGAATGTAAAAGGGATTTCGCACTGGGGGAAGGTGAAAGGTTGAGATACTCACAGCTGCGACATTGGCTCCTATACCCCATAAACAAGGAGGCGGCTACTAGATCACCGACCCTGTTTGAGAAATTCCTGATGACCAACGATGGCTCGAAAGGCCTTATTTCGCAGCCTTATAAGATCTTGGATGAGGCTACCCCGAGGCCGCAATGGGCATATATGGGAAGGTGGGAAAAAATTCTGGGCAGGGAAATAGAGAAGACGGAGTGGGAAAATCTATGGAGGAAGATCCCTAAACTAGCGAGAGCCTCGCAAAGCCGGGAGGCCTGGTATAGGATATTGTATGGGTGGCACTATACTCCAGCTCGGCAGCGTAGGATCTACCCAGAGTCGTCAGGAATTTGCTAGAGGGGATGCAGTCAGGAGGGCACTGCGGAACATATTTGGTGGAGATGCCCAAAAATAGCCCCGTTCTGGGGAGACATTAAACAGGCGATGGAAAAAGTGTTTGGGGCAGAGGGAGGCATACCCCCGGAATGGTCACTATTAGGCCTGAGGCCAGCAGAAGGGTCGGCGGGTTCAAGGGGCAGGGAAAGAGCGAGGGTGATACTCACTCTGGCAGCAATGACAATCATCGCCCAGAGATGGAAGAGCTCGAACATACCGATGCTTCAAGACTGGTTGCGTAAAGTCTGGGAGATAGTAGCAATGGAATGGGCCTCTTACGCAATGAACAATTCAATACAGAACTTTGCAGGCGAGTGGGGTGAGGTCCTTTTCTTTCTCAGAGACGATTTCAGGAGCGGGTGGCGCCCGCAACGTTTAAGACCTTTGGATCTGGAATGACCCCTGGCGACAGGGAGCTATGGAAACTTTGAAGCAGCACCAAGGGGGAGGGGGGCAAGGGAGAAAGGGGGGAGTTATGGGGATTGTTAAAGTTGTTGAAAAATTCAATAAAGAGAATTAAAACAAAAAAATAAATAAATAACAAAAAGGTCCAGGAGAAGGACTCCCTTTTCCAGGATAGGCTTCCCCGCCCCACCCTTAATATAGGATCTTTAAATAGTTCTTGACTATTTTTTGCATCAGTCTTTGCAGTTCATCAATGGGGCTTTTCCACCCTTTTGGTGGCCTGGTCCTTCTTGTTGATCAACTTCCTTCTACTGTTGCTTTAGGGTTTTGACCCCCTTGGGGTTGCAGTCTCCCCTAGGGTCTCTGTAATGGTCCTTCTCTCTGGTATCTTCAGGGAACTCGTGCCCATCTTTATTGGGTTATTTATCTCTGGGGCTTTCTGACTTCTTACTTTTCCCAGAACAATATTCCTTGAACAATCTTCTCTCGAAACGTTCCACCTTTCACAGGTTGTAACCACTCACTGGGAAGAGTATGAGGAGTCCCTGAGCGTTCCTCACTCTTCTGTAGATTTGACCATATATTATGCTCTTCACGCTTCTGTAGATTGAATCACTCACTGGGATGAGTATGAGGAGTCCCTGAGTGTCCATATACTAGGGCGAGTAACCTGCATCCTGAGATGGCGTTCTCTCCCTCTGGTAATGACTTTCTGCTCCCTGCTGTGATGCGGAAGATCACAGTAATCTTAATATTCGGTTTCCCATATCTGCTTCTTTATAATGTCCCAATTATTTTCACTGCCTTTCTCCCCGGGTCTCTCGCTCCTCCTTTTACCTTCCTTGAGAAGGGGGTGAGCCATTGGGTCGGCGTTCTCACGTCCGAGTCCTCTACTACTTGTCAGGATGCCTCTTGTGCAGCATTCAGGGTTCACTTCGCGTGACCTTAGCTGTGCTTCTTAAAAATTGTTAAGGGTTTTCTCTCCTTCCCACCTTTCTCTGGATATGCATCCCTCATGGGACTAGGATTCACTTTACGCTCTCTCTCCAGCCCCTCCTCGCTCGGTTTCTCTCCTGCGTCCCTCTTGGGACCAACAGTTGGTTTTCTGCTTCCCACAGGTCTCCTCCGTCTTGGGAAACAGCCCTCTTCCTGAACTTGCAGATTCCTTCTGCCAGCTGTTTCGAAGCTCCCAGGCTTCTCTCTCTAAACAGCTCTCTCCTCCCACTTTTAGGACAATGTTCTGGGATTTCCCATGTAGCTTGTGGGAGTCTGTTATTGACTTACATTCATTACAACTCCACTAGTCTTCTTCTTCCATGTATATATGCACAGGTGAAAGTGTTTTATGTGTGAATACGTGAGAAGGGTTGGGCCCTGTCAAGCTAGCAGCAGCCCGCACCGGTGGGGGTGCTGAAGGCATGGCATTCTTTTTAGCTTTACCCTTGATGCACATTAAAGTACATCTACTTTGCATCAAGGGTAAAGCAAACATGGTAGGTATTACTGAGTGGCTAGTGTGGTGGGTTAGAAGAAGGACTCAGACAGTGCAATGACATTTCCACTAGTTATTTATAAAATGAGAATAAAGCCCCTCTTTCCCTATTGCCATATGGGTGTTCCCTGTCTATATAAATAACTAAGGTGCTCGCCAACCATCAGGACGTCTCAAATGAATAAGTCAGATGTCCAAAAATGCATTTTAACTGACCCTACCACTATTCTTAAATAAGGTCAGGAGAATGTCTCCCTTCTCTGTATTGTCTCTGCTCTAAATGTTTCTCCTTCACTCCAGAGTTGTTCTTACTATACTCGTCTTAAATAGTTTGTCACTTACTGTATAAGTTCTTGCAATTCTCTCACAAGGTACTTCGGATGTCTCTCCTCTAGGGAACGTACTGAAATAAACCCTTTTTACACTAGGTCTTATCTTCTGCTCCAGGCTGGCATGCCTTTGATTTCAGAAGGCGAGATATCCTTTCTTGACAGTTAATGTTTCCCCCCTCCTGGGGTGGCTCACTTTGTGAATCTTTTCCGTTATAGGGTTTACGGGACTTCACTTCATAACTATAGACTTTTCTTTCAGGTGTGCTCCACTCCATGATTCTTGAATTACGGGATAGTTTCCCCTCTACCCAGGGTGTCTGTGCCCAAGTCTTGATGAACTCTCTTTCAGGCTTAAACACGATTCTTGTTCTCACAGTTCCACTTAATAAAATGTATAGTTAATACCTCGTTAATCTCACTGGCACAAGTTGCTCCAGTATCTTTCTTTTCTTCTCATTAGAACATTCTCTTTCTCATATGCTCCACTCCTTACTTTTTAACGTGAGCGATACTTATTTGTACCCAAATCTTCATGATTTGTCTTTAAGGTTTAAACACAACTTTCTTTCTCACATCATTACAGTTCTATTTTAATAGCTCGTCAATTTCACTGGTAAGAGTTTCTCCTGTGTCAAAACCTGCCGTCCTTGGGGTTTTCCTGTTCTCCCTGTTAGCTCAGAGTCTGCAGCAGAACGTCCCAGGGCCTTCACTCGCTCGTGTTCCCGATGTTCGTTCTGCCTTCTCAATTCTGCCAGCATGGCGCTCTCAGTCCTCTCTCGCTCTGCGACCACCTCTGGCTGCGGACGTCTCACTGACTCCTCAGCTTTGAAGTTTGGGCGTTGTTTAACAAGCACACTGCCAACCAGAAAGACGTTGTGCTCACGCCACCACCAGGATTTGGATTCCAGTCGGCTCACCTTCTCACTGCGTGTAAATGCTGGGACTCCAAGATTTCAAAGGTTGCGGGCTCCGCGGCTGTCCTGCCTCTCTCAGATGTGAATCTGTCGGGGGTGGGGGAGGTACGCCTTCTTACGTTCGTCTCTCTGCTTCGCCTCGCTGTGTGTTCGGTTTCAGTTTACTCGTCTCAGTTAAATGGAGGTATATCCTTAAAGAGACAGATACTCTTTCTTGTTACTAACAGTATATTTTGGGTTTGTCTTCAGCCACATCTCTGGACTTCACAATGTTCTTCATATCTGATAGTCCCATATAGGCCACCAGGGGGAATGGTTTAGGGCGTTCCTCACAGGAACAGGAGAATTTGTCCCCAAAGGGGGAGTCTCTTCCAGTGAGGTCCCACTTACCCAGAACTCTAGCGAGGTTCTTACGAAGTTGGATCATCTCCCTAGCCTCAAAACGAGGGAGGGGGGCTCTCTGTGGGGGAGAAGGGACGAATTCCCTCGATTCATCACACTGAACTGACCTACACTGAATGAGGGCCAGTCTATCCATGTAATCACACTTAGGTTTGCTTTAGCCTTGATGCTGCATCGAGGGTAAAGCCAACATGATACATGTTATTACATGGCTACACTTGAATGCAGGCCAGTCTTCTCTTATCAGGTTTGCTTTACCCTTCATGCCAAGTTAAACATGTCATGAAATGTTAAGAAAGTATATGCAGACTGGCAATAGCGATAGTGCCAGTCTGAATATACTTGTAGTGCGACACGGCATTTTACTTGGCATCAAGGGTAAAGCAAATATGCTTTCCCCCTTGCGCTGTCATTCGTTCCCTCCCTTTGCCCGGTCACTTCTCATTCCTTCCCCCATGCTAAAAATACAATGCAATAAACAATGACAAAGTGCCAAAGGTCTTGGCTTTGCCAATGCTTAAGTATTGCAATCTGGTACTTTAGTGTTGCTTTTGACATTATAAGTGCAGGATTACAAATCTCCGGATATGAAAAGGCAAGAAAAATAAAAAATGAAAAAGTAAGTGGCAGCACTATCTCGTGCAGGGCAGCTTCAGAAGGCCGCAAAGCACCAAAGGCTTATTCTGCGTGTCGCCATTTCTGGGATATATGCACGTTCCTTAAAAAAAAAAAAAAATTAAATTCAAAATCAGAGCTGGTTGTTTCAAACACTTTAAAATCATTTCTTATAACACCCCATGGGTCTCTTCCACCCGCTCCAAAAGACGTCTCCCTGACAGCTTGACCAAAAACAAAAAAGATTGGACCAGAAACAACCAAAAACGGTCTTATGTTTCAATAAGGTTCACCAATTTGACCATAGAAAGACCAGGCTCCTGACAACACGATTTCAAAAGAACGGTCTCAATGCGAGTTCAATGTATGCAGGGAGACTTTAAAAGGGCACCAATAACATTACATCACCCACTTTCCACTTCGAGTCACTGGCAAGTCTTAACCGGCGTCTAGTATTTACGGGTTTGGAAGCTAGTATGGCAACTTGGGTGCCATTTCACTCCACCATGCAGAATCTAAAGTCCCTCTACTCCAGAACCAGGGTAGCAGAAACGTGAATAGATAGGCAGTCTATGAAGGAAGAAAAGCCACAAATGACAACACTGGGTACAAAAACATGTACAGATATAGTTTGTCAATATTCTGGAAACGGTTTCAAAGGAAGCAAGGGAACTATGATTGCAACAAAGAAAGAGCAACAGTGTTAAGGAACTAGCAACATTTAAATACACTGGGTGAGTGAATGCATTCCCTTTTATAGTGGAGGCACTGTCCATAAACCGGAAGTGATAGACATACATTGGGAAAAATGAAAGAAAACACATTGGGCAGGTGCTATAATAGAATGGCAATCATAATAAAGAAAGACTGACAAAAAAGTCCAAGAATGAGTGCCATGTGAGAGAAATGAATAGGATGAATGCACGGCAGGCCCAAAAGCGAGACCACAGAAACGGGTGCTCGAGGAAGCACTGTGAATGCTGCAGCATCCCCCTGCAGGAGCAGAAGAAAGAAGAGCTCGTAGGGGCTGGAGCCGCAATGCAGTGAGGATAGCCGGGGCACCCATGGCCCGTCTGAGAAGCAAGAGCTGATGGGTTGTGGGGTGAGCTGTGGGGGTACCGAACAAGTCCAGGAGCAGCCAGAGTCGGTGAGCTACAGGGTGTGCCCCAGCAGCTACAGCCACAGTCTGGCTGTGATCCTTCTAAGCGAGGCCCACGGACATATCTCTTTATGTCTCAGAAGTCTTGATGTAATCCCACAACCGCAAAAAAGGGGAGTTTGTTCTAATAAGCGGATGTGTATATAGGCATTATAAAGGTGCAGCAAGCACAGATGAAAAGCCCTTGCGGGTCCAGGAAGATGGAGTATACTCAATTCAATTCTCCAAATGGAAAACACTTTAAAGGGCCCATCTGTTCTTTACCCCCATCCTATAGATTCAAGTGGTCAAAATCCGGATACACCCCAATGTCGTACTGAGATAATGGGGAGAAGTAAGAGGGGTTTGGGCTCTTCAGTGTCAAAGTTCATGTTTTTGCTGCAGTGGGACAATTGTCTATTCCGGGGAACAATAGCAGGGAGTTGGGGACACCAACATCATGTTTACTTTTTACTCACATGGCCTGTTTCTAGTCCTGATTTTTGTTTGGATCCGTCATGCTTTAAAACTTGCATCCCAAAGATTTGGCCGAGATTTCAGATCGTGAATGCAGATATTCAAATTGCATGACCTAGCAATCCTCTATTGTGTCTTTCACTCCTCCCCGCTCCGTCCCCATTGCTTCATTTATGCTTTTGAAGATTAGACAGAGCCAGTAAAAGGAGATAGTTGGCTTTGTCAGCGCAAGGGTACCAGACCATCCTCTCCCAAAGCTTTTGGCATTGAAGTCCATTTGGATTTTGCCTCCATAACATGGTCCACTGGAGTTTCCTTTCATCCGGGAAGAAGGGTGGTCTTGCCCCTGCCTCAATTTAGGAACTGAGTGGCAGGGTCCCCAATATAACAGTTCAAACGACGATGTGGCCCTTACTGTTCAGCGAAACGATCAGCCTTCAGTACTGCAGTCTTTTTGTCAGGGCTCAGATGACATAACTAACACAATGCTCAAAAGATAAAATTAAAAATTCAATTTCATGAAGGGAAATTCATAAATATTTTAACATTACGTCACCCGTCCATAATCTGCTAAAACAAGCAGAACGTGTACAGAAAACTGGTTCTCCACGCACTGCTTTTGTCCGTTTCCCTCCTCTATTAGGTAATTGTGGGATGCTTAGCGTGTTTCCAATTACTCATATATAAGTTACAAGCAACTAGTGGCCCCATAGAAATGATGGCGTATTCCCGCTACACTATATTTCAGGCTTATGGAGACTTCTGGAAGCATTACATACACCAGAGTCCCTTCTATTCCCAGCTTGCCCCTCTACGGTGTGGATTCCCACATCAATGGGCCTTGTCACCAGGGGCGTAGCTAGGGGGGGGCTAAGGGGGCTATAGCCCCTGATCTTTTGGTTGTAGCCCCAGATAGAATCTCAGGAGCTACAGCCAAAAGGCTAGCTAGCTCCCAGTCCCAACAGTTCCGACATCAGCGTAGCCCCGGGTCTTTTCCAGACCTAGCAACTCCCCTGCTTGTCACCCATTCCCTTCAAGGTATATCTCAATCCACTAAAGGTGTTCTTACATCAATAAGGTCGTCTTTATTATGCAGTTGGCACACAGATGTTGGTTGACATCAAGGGGGGGGGGGGGGCGGACAATCTGTCTGGCAAGATTAGAGTCTGCTCTCAATGAAACGCTGGATGGACTTGAACTTCCTGAAACATTAACCCGGATAAAAACAAAATATTAATAGCAACCCAGAAGCTCAATACGTGGGCACCACTGTGCTGGCCAAATAGAACTCGGGCATTGTTTTGGATAACAAGTTAACATTGAACAGACAAGTCGCTGCTTTTACAAAAAGCGGGTTCTTCCTGATCAGGAAAATAAAAAAGGTCCTTCCCTATCCATCTTTCTCAAATCAGTCCTGGTGATTAATTGTTTGGTTTCCTCCCACCTAGACCTTAAGAACAGTGTTTACCTGGAACTCTCAAAGCGCTCGATTGCACTGCTGCAAAATGGGGCAGCTAGAACTGTATTGAAATATAAAAATATATTATATATTATAAAATATATAAATATATTATACAATATAAAATGCATCTAATAAATATGATCACATTGCCCGGCACTACACAGCGTATTTTAGCTTCCTTAAAAATTTCTTTTTTTTTTGTTATCAGATCAATTTCGAGAGCATGTGCCGGGTTGTTAAAAGTCTTCAATAGCCCAACTCAAACCCCCTTTCCACCAAACTAAGTTTGTACACATGGTCTTGACCTTTAAGATCCAATCAGAACAGAATTTCAAACGCCCTACCAGTGTCACTCGCAGAGTCCAACTTGTTCGTTAACAACTTAAAACCTTTCTTTTTAATATGGCTTAGCTCAACAATGCTTCTTATTCCGACTATTCATCTGCTCAATAGCGCCAAAATACACCCGGTGACTGCTGAAACGCTACATAATATGCCCTGGGACGCAATAGTAAATATATTCTGTTCCAGAATGTTCTGGATGCACGCACCCACCTGGCCCCAGGAAAAGAATAATGTTTCAACAAGGACTGGAACGTGGTGTTCGAGTGTCAGCTTGATATCTGCAAATTCAACAAAATAGATCTGAGCTGGTGTACAAGCCGAATACGTAAGTGAGACGCTAGCAATATACATGAAAATAATAGATCGGCCTCAGGTGTGCACTTATGATAATGGAGGGGCCGAGCCAACAAGCCTTCGCCCCTCCGAGTCTAGTAAACTACGCGTGTATCCAGTGAAGTAAATCGAGTTTTTAAAACTATATTTATTCTATTTGTCCTCGATCATCAAGCACGTTCCACAAACAATCTAGGACTGGAGTTCGATCAATACATTGACCCAGTCCCAGACTTTTACCAATAAAATGTAATTTCACAAATACAAAACAGTTAAAATCGAAATCTTCTGGCCCATTGTAGCTCTTCGAAAATCAGTGTTCTATGTTAAGTAGATTCCTTTCACACGTTTGTAATGTTATGGAGTAATGTTATGGAGGTACGTTGCGGGGGGACGCGGGGCGGGGTAAAATCTTCTCTCATACTGGGCCGCCTTCATAGCGGAATAGAGGGCGGTCTGCCCTTTCCATTTTTCTTAGGGCAGAAACAGCAAGCAACTTTCAGATCGCAGGTTGCCTGATGTCGGGTGCGTGTAAAGCACGCCCAGGCCTTTTACATTGTGTATTGTCCACATTATAAAGGCAGGACTACAAGTCCCAGAATCCAACGCTAAATCTGGAAGTGTAAGTCACACATTCACAAGACAGCAAGGGTGCACTGTACAGGCCTGACGGGATTGTGCTCGTCCTACAGGGGCAGTACCGGTTTCCCATCCCCATAGCAGCACATGAACACGAGCTTTGGTACATACTGTAGAATTAGTGGCTTTTAGGTCTTTCTCTGGCGTGCTTTTTACTGGTGCTGTGAAGTAACAGCACGTACAAAGAAGAGTGACAACATTCAGAAAGACCGAGTTTACACATCCGGCTGCTGCCACCCAATAACAGGGTTAATTTAACACATTAAACAACTACCAACTTCATAAACCTCTATTCGCTGGCACCAGAGACAACAGCAAAAGCATCAGTGTTTTGCCCAGGTGGATGTACACCCCCCTGATACGGAGGGTGTTCTTGATTAGGCTACAGAAAGCCCTGGGACTAACTGCTGGAGGGTGGCCCAAATAACGCCTGCTGTGTGTACATAAACTGCGAGAACACTGGCCCCAGTCCAGAGCGGACTAGAATTGCATTGTTCTCCATGTAAAAACAACAAGAACGCACGCGCTGTCCTGCATCTAGAAGAGTCTACTGGAAAGCGGCCATAATCAGAACCTGGGTATTTGGCCATCAGTTATGCCACATGACATTACCAATTACTCATTTGCTTATGCCCCTTTCTTTCCCCTCCAGTAAGGTGCAGAATGAGACATGTTTTCTTTTTGGCATAAAAGGCAGCAGATTTATTTTCAAATATAATAACCACAGCAAACAAATAGTGAAAATAGCTCCAAAGGTGCAACGACTGCTCCATATCCAAAACCTGCTCCCCCCATTTTCTCCAAGTCCATAATAGGACCAACTCCCCAGGCCCTTTGTGTCTGAGAACCGCCTGCATCCTGCAGGTGTTTCTGCGCTGGGGGAGTGCCATTTGTTGGGGGGAAGCTGAGCCTTCATTACTACCACAGTCGCCCCCTGCCGTTTTAGGCTCCCAGGAGGCACTGATCCGAACGAACGAAGACACTTCCGGTTTAGCAATGGCTCATTCGGAATCTGTCTCTCATCATTGGTCGCCAAAACACTGCCTGGCCGACCTGCGACGTAGACGGACATTCCCTGCCGTAGCTGTTCCTCCTGTAGGGTGGGTGGGTCGGAAAATGAAATCCTCTTCTTGATGGCGGTCGTCCGGTTGCTGGAAAACTGGAAGTTCTTTCTAGCCGGACACCTGCCGCTTATATGGGGCTTGCCCCGCCCCTTCCTTTTGTTCGCCCTTTGCAGGCTTTCTGCGCGCTTTGGTGCTCTTTGGGCTTCCTGACTTCTCCCCCTGACCCCGCAGGGGAGAGGGGGGAGAGAGAAGAGGAGGAAGACCCCCGCCCCAGTTAGGGAAGGGGTGCCTCCTCCATTTTTGGAGCTCTCTTTCCGTCATCACCTTCAGACTAGTCAGTCAGCCGGTGCTGCAACACCTGTCGGAAGCAGATACAAACCTGCAGTAAGTCATCTTCGAGACCTCAATTAAGAAATACCTTGATGTTAGGTATAGTAATATGGCGTCATATGTGGAGGTTTGTGACCCATTTATTCTAGGGGGCTTATATGATTTATTTTATTAAAAGTCTTTAAAGTGCATAGGTGTGGTAACAAAATCCACAAATCAACACAAAAAAGGCTAATGCGTCAGTGTCTGTGTTACATACAAAGTTAGCGGTAGAAGTCATGAATAATTGCCAATGGGTGGACATAAACTGAGGCTACAGGTAGGAGGAAGGCAGGGACCGAGGAGCGAGTCAGCTAGAGCAAGACTATGTCATCGATGGTATTTACATCAGGTGTACACTTCAATCAGTGGCCCCCCAATTGATGTATACTCTTCAAGGGATTGATGCTTTATAAACCATAATTTTTCTTTCACTGATAATCTCATCCCCAGAGTCCATTCTTCAAATCCCGATGTGGCGGTATTCTTCAACTTCTTGAGCATAAGCGCCTTAGCCACTAACAATGTCCTATACAAATTCGGTCCAGCTGCACAGCAGTCATCTCTGCGCCGGAACACAATCCGCTGCATGATTTTTATAATGTTTGAAGGTTAATGCAGGTTTTATTGAACTTTAGAGAATGAACCACAAAACATTGATATGATTGAAAATAATAAAAATACCTGTGTGTTACACATTGAAGTGAGAACTGGGACAATAAATTAAAAAGGTAGAGATTGATGAATGGCTAAAAACAGGTGAATTGAGTAATCAAAGTCAAGCATGAAGAGAATAAAATAATCACTCATGTGATTCGCATGGATAAACGATTGAGTTTTGGACAAACTGGGGAACGAACAAGAGACGGACAATACACGAGGAAAAGTGGGATGGGGAGGAAAGGATACAGTTAAAAAATATGCTCATTTACAGTTAAGGATATTGCAGTACATATAGTTAATGGTATGAAATTCATGTGTTACAGACATAGGAGAAACTTCAAGAACCATGTGCAGACATATTATAATGGTCCAAGTAATTAATAAAGGGAGCCCATTTCAAGTTGTGTTTGGGGATCGTATCAAAATACGAAGTCATACCATGCTCATTTCTATGTATGTGGCAGATATTGTTCCACCAGCCCTTAGCTGAGATGTATTGAAAGTTTTTCCAATTGGCAGTAATGAGCTTGATGGCAATAGCAATGAAGAGGTCAAATAGGATGGGGAGGGGAGAGATTTGTCCACTTTCACGGCGATACTTCCCAGAAACGCATTTGTAAGAAATAAGGGAACATGTATATTAAAGATTGCAGTTAGGCATTTCCAAATTTCTTGCCACAGCCTGAACACAAATGGGCATTCATAAAACTTATGTTTGTAAGAACCTGGGGCATTCCCGCATGACCAACAGTTGCCATCTGATTGAGTATTAGCTTTTGTCCGTTTTAAAGGGGTGATGAATGCTCTGTGTGTAAAGAAGAGGTTTTGGGTGATGTTGGCAGAGGTGGAAACGTAACCGATCCTTGTCCGTATCTGAGACCATGTACGATCATCGAAGATCAGACCACAATCTGTTTCCCATTGGGATTGTACGAGCCACTTGATGGTAGAAGAGTCAGCTATGGTGAACAGTTTATAGAGTTTGGCGGGTCGGATATCAGAGATCGTGACCATTAGTTGTAGCTTTGTGGTGTCTGGTGAAACAACGTTGTCATGAGCTTGTAGACCGTCCAGACAGGCGTTGACCAGCTTGTTGTAAGAGGTAAAGTCAGATGGATGTAGAGGAAATGAATTCTTGAGGTCCTGGAATGACGTTATGGTGTGATTTTGTACAATCTGATTGATAAACCTAATACCCTTAGTAAGCCATGACCTCCGATATAATACTGTTATAAATCATAATAGAGTTTTTATGCCACAAATAAGGGGATAGTTCTTAGGACGGGGATTTGATGAAAGAGAAGAGTAGTGCTCTTAAAGCAGGTCTGGAAGCTTTGATCGGGTCAGAGAGAGTAGTGGAAGAGTGATGAGAGATATAATGTGTCAGCAATATTATGAGGATAAACTGTTTTTTTATTATGTACCAGGAGGGGTGTGGGGGTCACTTAAATCAGATGGAGACTACCAAAAGCAGTGATATAGTTTTAAATCCGAAAATCCGACTCCACCTCTTTCATAAGGGGTCTTGAGTTTGTTGAGTGCAATTCTTTTGCTTTTGCCCCACAGGAGGTTGAGCAAAATGGAGTAGATGGATTTGAAAAATGTAGAAGGGAGAAGTACAGGAAGCATTTGTAAATAGTATAGCACAATGGGGGAAAACATCTTAATAGTGTCCAGGCAACCCTACCAGTATAAATAAAGAGGGGACCAGCTGGAGGATAAATCTTCAAGTCTGTTGAGTAAGGTATCTACATTTATTTTGATAGTGTTGCTAATCGAGGGGGAATATTTTGAGCCTAAATATTTGCAGGAGTTATCGCACCATTTGAAGCCAAAGACATCTAATGCATGTTTGAGGCAGAACGGATTGAGAGGTAATCGCTCGGATTTGTCTCTATTGAGTTTATGCCTAGATACAGATGAAAAATCTTGTAATCTAGCCAGCAGATAGGGGAGGCGTTGTTTAGGATTTTTCATAAGAATAAGCATATCGTCCGCATAGGTGACTATCTTGGTTTTATGAATGCCACACAATCCCAGGGATATTCTTATCAGATCGGATGAGTTCTAAAAGGGGTTCAACGGATGATACATATACAATGGGGGATAGAGGGCATCCCTGCCCCAAGTTCCTCTTTGTAAAGAAAAAGAAAAAAGGAAAAAAAAGGATGAGGACTGACCATTAATCCATTAAGGATTTGGGATCAGAGTACAGAAGTTTAACAAGGGATATGAAGCCCTCACCACAGCCATGCCACGGCAGAGCATGGAACATATAGTCCCACTTGACCCGATCAAAGGCTTTTTCGGCATCTACGGCAATGGCGGCATAGCTCGATTTGTCTTTTTTGTCCTGTGAAATAACGTGCAGGGAATTAAGTAGAGTCTTGCATTGGCCGCGATATTCCTGCCTTTGACATAATCTACTTGGTCGGATTTAATGAGTTTGGGAAGGTAGGATTCAATTCTATTAACGATTATTTTGGAAAAAAATCTTACTTTCTACATTTATAAAGGGATATGGGTTTATACCTTTTGGGTAGATGTAGATCTTTTTAGGATTTTGGAAATAGGATAATGAGGGCCTCAGAAAAGATTCCAGATGAAGAGACTTTAGAGATAAAAGAAGAGTTAAGAGCTTTATGTCTGGGGGTTAACGAGCTGGAGAGCAGATTAAAACATTCAGTGGATAGACCATCAGGTTCCAGAGTCTTTCCTTTTCCCAACCCCTTGATGGGCTGTATGATTTCCCATGGACCAAGGTCTTCCTCCAGGCCACCAAGATCAGTTGATGGGTAAGATCGTCTGATATGGGTTTCAAAGAAAGATTTGAGATTGTCCTCTGGGACCGATAAATCTGGAGAATAGAGGTTGGTGTAAAATTCCCTGAAGACCTCTAGAATATCACAGGGATTGGGGACGATGGAACCAGATGGACTTTCAATGTGGAGATGAGTGTTTTCTCTTTCCAGGCTTTGAGATAGGAGGCCAGAGCTTTGCCAGCTTTATTGGAGGTTTGGTCAATTTTGGATTTATGATTGCACCAGCAGCTTGTTCAGTAAGTATTTTGTTAATTTGGAAGCGCAGGGACAAGTTGGTACGAAGGTCTGTGTTCGAGGACGAGCGGTAATGTTGCTTCTCTGTACTAGTAAGCTGAATGTATAGAGTCAAGATCTTTTTTTATTGCTTCATTTGAATAATGGAGAAGGCAATTATATGATCTCTTAAGGCAGCTTTAAATGCGTCCGAGATAGTGGTGGTGAAGGTATCTTCATCTAGGTTTTCTGAAAAAAAGTTCTGTTGGAAGAACATGAATGACTGAATAAATTGTTGGTCATGTAGAAGACAATTATTGAATTTCCATCTAGAGGATGTTCTTTTTAAATGTCAGAGAGATCAAAATTGTAGTCATGACTGGGGCATGATCAGAAATAATGTTAGAAATGAGGGAGTCTAACAATATTTATAAGGGATTTAGTACTGAAAATGTAATCGAGGTGCGATAGGATATCATGGGGATGAAAATGAAATGTGTATTGTAGGTCAACCGGATGGGCCAGTCTCCAAGCGTCAATAAGGCCATTTTCAGTTAAGCAATGTTTTAAAGCTTTATGGGACTTGGAATTCTTGAAGGAGCATTTGGATTTTCTTTCTAAGAAGGGGTCTAGAACTTGGTGCACATCACCACATAACATCAGATTGAAAACATTTGAATACAGCATGGTTTGTTTGATAAGAGTCCCAAAAATCTGAATCAGGAAGAGTGGGACCATAAATACACATAACAGTAATTATGTCAGATTCAACCAGCAGTTTGCCCCACAGCCACCCACCTCCCATTTGCATCAACATCTTGACTTAGAATCTTATATGATAGCTTCTTATTAATTAGTATGGCAACACCATTTTTCTTCCCAACAGCTGGACTAGCGATAACATCCTTGACCCACAAGGCTTTGAATTTCTTTGTTAAGAGAGGTGTGTTCCCTTTATGCAAGCAACAGACGAGTTTAGCTTTTTGAGATGAGGGATACATTTGTACCTCTTTATAGGGTTATTACAGCACTTCTGTAATGGCTTGGCAGGCTGAATAACGATGGTCTGGAGGGTTGCCCAGAGCTGTGCCCGTGGTTATGATTAAGTCAAAACATTTCATCACCTTTTTGATTTTCTTAATGTTCCAGGTAACATAGAACAGAAGCGGCATGGTTAGAACAGGAACCCAAAAGATACCCAAGGATGAGAGTTGCACCTAATACTGTAAGCAAAACAGTAGTAAGAATAGCATCAGTATATAAACAACTGAATGAACAGTGCATCCAAAACTGAGGGTGAACATAGAAGGATGATACAAAAGGGAGGAGGGGAAGGAAGGGGATACTTGATCCACTAAGGCAAGTTAAAACAGGAAAGCATAACACTGAATGCGATGACAAATTGGGACATGTAGTGTATAGAGAGCAGACAGGATCAAGTACATCAAGCAGAATAAAAAAGGGAGAACAAAGAAAGGAGTAGGTGACACCAACAGGGCAAAAAAAAATAAAAAAAGGCCCTGGAAGAATAGGGCTACCAAGCGGTGCCCAGCCCACCACCACTGGGGCAAAATTAAAGACTGCAACACTTCAGTGACCTAAAAGAGTCAAGACCCAGAAGAAGATGGGTTGATGGGAAGCGACATATCTATGCTGTCGATCTTGGAACCGACGAAAGTCTCGTGGTTAGCTAGTTCATCAAGTAGAAGTACGACCATCATACGTTTCTTTAAAAACAGGGGTGGTAAAGCCATATCTGACGCGGAGTTGTTTTAGTCCAGGACCATACGAGGGGAAATATTTTCTGCATTGGGCAGTTTCTTTGCCACATCTTGTGCTATATAGATCCTTTCCCTATGCCAGACAAGGGTGTTCATCTCTTTGGCCTTTGAAAGAATGAGCTGCAATTGGGTGTATTCAAGTAGATCAAAAAATCAGAGTGCGCAGTGGGAGGTGTGCTGATTGTGAGCTTCTTGATGGGCCAATGCGATGTGCATGCTGAATATTGAGGGATATTTGTTTTGGGATGTGTAGCAGGGCTGCTAACCAATTCTAGAGAAAAAGTATTGCATCGTTCCCCTCACATCCCTCAGGGAGGTCCGTAATGCGCAAGTTGTTGCCCCTGCTTCTATTTTTCAATTCTTCTTTATGTTTGTGAAGGTCATTCACTGCTTTTTCTAGCTGGGACATCCTGGGTATTTTCCATTTCTCTCATTCTTTTTTCAAATGTGTTCCACCTTTCATCAAGTTGATGCAATTTTTGGTTGGTGGTTTCAATAAATGGTTTGAGCAACCTAATTTCTTGTAGAATGGCCTCAACGGCAGGATCTTGTGAAAGTGATGGTGGCGGCGAATTGCTTTTGAGCCTTTTATTGGTAGCAGAAGAGGTCTGCACATCTTTAGAGGCATTTGGCAATTTCTGGTTATTTTTATTAGAGGCCATATTGACTGATTAGGCCCTCAATAATATGGTGTTGATGCTATGAAAAAAAATAAAAATACAAAGTTCCAGTGAGCATGGACATACTCAAAGTACTTGGAGAAGAAGAGTAGGACTAGGAGTAATGAAGTAAGTGTTCCAAGCATTCTCAACATCGTCCAATATAAACAGTGAAAAATGCTCTGGTGAGTATATGTTATGTTGATTCATACCACGCACCTCTACCATTTGCATGGCCTCCATTTATCGCAGATCTAGGTCCACTCATGTGGGGCATGCTCAACTTTCAGCCAGTCCTGCTCCACAGTCTTAGGTTCAAGGTGTCTCCCTGACTAGTCCCCGGGGATGTGTCATCCAGGCAGCCAGGACACGGCCATCGCTATTGGATGCAGTTCCTGGGGATGGACCAGTAAGGTAGGATCACCTGAATGGGGGGTCCTCGAGGAGTGGAAGTGGGACACTGATGGGTGAGACACGGTGTCCCCCTCCTTATAACACCTTTTCCCCATCCTACTCCATAGGATATTCAAACACTCTAACACCCCATCCCCCTTTTCTGACACAAACACTTTCGCACACCACAAAAGATGACAGACAAACACCAGATCAGTTTATCTGACATATCCCAACACCAGGGTCAGGCAAAGTCAGGCAATTGACCAGCATCTCACACACCAGACAGCCCTTTCCCTTGGCCACAGTGATCAAAGGATGGAGCACAAGTGCACCATACCAGCAAGGCAAACCGCACACTAAACCAGCTACCCAGGCACTGCATTTCAAGAGGAGGAGAAAGACGGCACAAACCAAGAGGGTTACAAGGAGAGAAGCAACCCTGCCTTTTCCGAAAAAGGCCTGTGAAACGTCTGTGGAAGAAATTCTAAGACAGCAAACAATAGCACAAGTGTGTTTCAGCAGATGTCAACGGTACACTGAGCAAGCCTACGCTGATAAGCAGGACAGGGGGGGAGACGCCGGCTACCGTGGTACCAGCCTTGACTCCCAATATGAAGAAAGCCAAGCGGTTCATCACAGCTGGTGAGTCGAGGGGAGAACCGATAAAGAAACTGAACTGTGTTGAACAGAAGTAGCAAATGGCTGATGGCAGAAAGTACCAAGAAGTGTTAATGTGAAAGGGGAAAGCCAGCTGCAGATGAGCCAGGCACCATCTGGGTGCTCACTCGAGAAACTGTGGGCGATTACCTGATTGTTGAGACTAGTAGTGTCAGAAGGCCTTGGGAAAGGCGAGAAGAGGGTCAAAGTGGTCATACGGGGTTCTAGTAAAATCTTCTGTACAGTCGAAAGTCTTTGACCGGCAGATGATCGTGAAGCTAAGGGAAGTGAATCCCACGTCGTAAGAAAGTAGAAGGAACTTTGTGACTGGCAAAAGTGAACCCAACGGAGGGATGCTGATGGAAAGGGGTGAAGCCTAAAGTCCCAAAGAAAAGTTTTGACAAGAGTGAACCCGGCAGAGGGTTGTCCACACTGAACTGTTTAAAAAGATAAAGATTTGTGAATGCCACAGAGGGGATTGTGTTGAAAGCCGTAGTGAACCCGACCAAGGGAGGCTAACATCTGAGAATGATCTGCAACCGGAAGAGGGGGATCCAGGGGTGAAAAGGTGTCACCCAACATACAAGCAGAAAGGAACTTGTTATTTGTAATACATCAGGTCCTCGAAGGCAAGAGATGGAACGGTCATCTCATAAGTCACCAGATAAGCCCAGGCTTACAGACCTTACGCGCTTCAACTTCTCTAAAGTCACGATTCTCGAAGTAGAAAAAATCATCCTGTCTCTGAAACCTTCCAACTGTCAGGGAGACCTGTGCCCGGCACAGCTCATCAAGGATGCCGCCAGAGACCTCTCCCCCTTCATCACGAAACTAATTAATGCCTCCTTCACCACTGGCTCCATCCCCACCAATTTGAAACAATCCTGGGTACTTCCACTATTAAAAAAACCCACACTTGACCCAGCCACACCCACTAATTACAGACCTATAACGACCGTTCCCTTTCTACTAAAAATCCTGAACAGGGTTGCCTATGTACAAATCCAGAAGTACCTGGAAGAACACCATCTACTAGGCTCCAGACAATCAGGATTCCGCCCTCAACATGGGACTGAAACTGCTCTCATTGACTTGAAAGTTCAGATCGATACGCTTAGAGACAACGGCCAAGTTGCCCTACTCCTCCTCCTCGATCTGCTGCAGCTTTCGACCTGGTTGATCATACTGTCCTTTGCACACACCTTCACACATCAGCTCATTTCTCTACTAAGGCCATCACTTGGATTACCTCTTTTCTCAACGATAGAACCATGAGGGTCTTCTCACCTACCGCAGCGGCAGACCCCATACCAATCCCTTGTGGCGTCCCACAGGGCTGCTGTGTCTCCCCCACATTGTACAATATATTTACCAAGCCCCTTTTCGATGATTTGGATCATCTCGGTATCACCTACACTAACTATGCAGATGATACCCAGATCCTCCTTACGCTTTCTGGAGATTATGGAAAGGAATTGGCCTCGTTAAATAGGGTGTACATCATCATCCAGGCATGGATGGCCATACATGGACTATGCCTGAATGATGATAAAACGGAACTCATCATCCTAGGCACTACGCACAGCTTAAAGAAACTTGGCCCTGCCTACAACTCTTTTATGATCGATGGCAACAACATCAGGGTTGGACAAGAGGTCAAAACCTTAGGCTTCTACCTGGACTCCAATCTCTCCTTCAGAAGACAGGTGAGCTCCCTGGCTTCATCCACGGTCCTATACGTGTAAAATAATCCGCACAGCTAAACCATTCCTATCTGACACCAGCTGCCTTACCCTCGCTAGAGCCCTCATACTGTCCCGCCTGGTCTATTGTAACGCTCTCTACATGGGATCCTCCAAGGCTACCATTAGCAAACTACAAACTCTTCAAAATAATGCTCTCAGAGCAGCCTTGGGCATCTCCAGAAGAGACCACATCTCAGAGTAAACAGAACAACTGGCTCTCCATCAACGACAACATTCTCTTAAAAACTGCATTGCTCACTCATAAATCCCTTAATAACGCTGCCCCCATTTACCTGATCAATAGATTCCATAGACATTCCTCCTTGAGACCCACCAGAATTGCCTACAAAGACTGTCTCTCTGTCTCTAACGTTAAACGTGTTACCATAGGGAGCAACAGCTTCCCAGTGAAAGCAGCCAAACTGTGGAACTCCTTACCACCTAATCTCAGAGTAGACTCGCCCTACCAGAACTTCCGATCTAAGGTAGTTTCATGGCTGAAAACGTAGGCCGTCAAAGATACTCAAGGCCAGGCTGTCCCCTTCTCATGCTACCCACACACAATGTAACCACGTGTGCCCATATATATATATATATATATATATATATATATATATATATATATATATATATATATATATATATATATATATATACATACACACACACACACACACACACACGTACATAATGTCCATGTACCTCATTGTTGCTATGTATATAATTTTGGTGCAACTTACTGTTCTCTTTGTATACCCTATGACCTGTAACCAAACTTCGCAATTTCTTGTAAAGGCTGCGCACTGATACCCTTGGGAACGCTCGCGCATTATAAATAATAAAACAAACAAACATGCTGGGAAAGCTCGAGCATATACTGTGCTCTAGAGTCCCGCCTGATCCCGTGGTCAAAACATGGGGAAGGGAGACCACGACTAACGCATCCTGACTTATTATTTGTGAACACTTTCTTTATTTCTAGTGAGCCCTATCCCACACTCTTTTGTATTTAGCGTAAGGATTGGAAATAGGTTTTTCTTAATATAGGCCCTTTTATTTGACAAGACGCCACCAGGACTGCCTTATTTTGATTGGATGGTCGTAGCTTGCTCCCATCTTAGAATTAGGTTTAGATTAGGTGTTTTTTTTGCCCTACCTATGCAGTTTAATAAACAACCTTGAACTGTGATAACTTGTGTGTGTGTCTATTCTTGATACCATGCCTTTCTTACATAGTGGACAGACCCATCACTTAGTATATTGAAAGTTGACAGTAAAGCAGACGGTGAGCAGGGACTTGCTTAAAGCACCCAACGTAAAGTGTATACCAATCTTTAGTAAATCAGGTTTTCCCATGAACACCATTATATATATATATATATATATATATATATGTATATATATATATATATATATATATATAATACATTACTCACCATAATCGTATTTCTGATGCTTGTATCTGCTTCGATTCACATGCTGTGCATAGGCCGACATCTAGTGGAAGCTGCGGAGTATTACAGTTTGTTTTTCGAAACTCGAAAATGGGCGTCGACACAGGGCGTGCCAGTAATACTATCCCTAGTGTGACGTCCACTGTACCCATGATCCCTCACGCGTCTAGAACCCTCATATTGTATTTTTTCTGACATGAGGTAGCATGAGGAGTAGCGGGAGTACAGATGATCCAAGCAGATAGAAGATAGATAAGATAAGACTACAAGCATCCATGTGCCTTCTCTCAGAGGGGAGGAAGGGTGGGTCGCATGTGAATCTAAGCAGATACAAGCATCAGAAATACGATTACGGTGAGTAATGTATCCCTTCTGAGGCTTGTGGAATCTGCTTAGATCACATGCTGTGCATAGATTCGCGAGCAGTGTTAGAAGGAGGTGGGATTTGAGAAGGGTCATAAGCAAATAAATGTCTTAGAACCGCTTGTCCCACTTGAGTATCTGTCTTGGAATGGGTGTCAATGCAGTAGTGCTGAGTAAAAGTGTGAATAGAGCTCCAAGTAGCTGCTTTGCAAATGGTGTCAAGGGAAACATTTGCAATGAAAGCCAGAGAGGCCCCAATGCCTCTTGTCGAGTGGGCTCTGGGCATAAAAGGCAAAGTTTTGTCAGAAAGAGAGTAACACAACTGGATACAGTTGACAATCCACTTGGAGATGGCACCCTTAGAGACGCGATCTCCCTCTTTGCCTGTGGCTACGGAGACAAACAGTTGATCTGTTTTCCTAAGCGGTCTGGTCTTGTTTACATAGTAAAGGACCGCCCTACGCACATCTAGGGTGTGTAGTTTAACCTCAGCCGAGCTTTGTGGGTTTTTGAAGAAAGCCGGAAGCTCGATGGACTGGTTTACATGGAATTTAGAAATAAAAAGGTGAGAACCTAGGGTGTGTCCATAAAACCAGCTTATCCTTATGACTAGTAAAGAAAGGATCCTGCACTGACGGAGCCTGAATTTCACTGACCCTTCTTATGGATGTAATGGCTACTAAGAAGGCAGTCTTATAGGTCAGGTGTTTGAGACTTGTCTTATGCATGGGCTCGAATGGGGGGCCCATGAGTTTAGATGGCACCAGGAACAGGTCCCATCCTGGTGGTGGGTTAGATATAGGAGGATGAAGTCTCTTTACTCCCTCCATGAAGGCTTTAACCACGGGTACCTTCCACCACGACACCTTGCTATGTGAGGTGGTGTACGCTGACAGTGCTGCCAAGTGTACCTTTAGTGAGTTGAAAACCAACCCTGCGTCCAACAGGTGGAGCATGTATGTCACGATTCTGGAAGGAGTGCAATCAACTGGGTTGATTTGTTTATTCTAGCACCAGATAACAAGTCTCTTCCATTTGTCGAAGTAGCAATGCCTCGTGTTTGGTTTCCTAGACTCTTTTAGGATGTCCATACACCTCTGTGGTAAATTGAGATGTCCAAACTCTATGACCTCAGGAGCCATGCTGCTAGGTTCATGGAGTTGGGTAGAGGATGCACCTTCTGACCTTGGTGCTGGGACAAAAGATTGTACCAGCCCGGGAGTTTGATGGGATCGCACACCGAGAGTCTGCATACACATCGGAGCAACTAGGACAAGCGTCATCGACTCTCTGTTCATCTTGTTCACCACCTTCCTGATGAGGAGTTGGTGGAAAAGCATACGCAAACATCCCTGACCAGTTCATCCACAGGGCGTTCCCCAGGGAGTCTGGTTGGGGAAACCTGGATGCGAATCCTGGGCACTGTGTTTTCGCTTGTGGCAAATAGGTCTATAGTGGGGAAACCCCTCTGAGAGAAGAGATCTTTTACGATTTCTCTGTGTAGACACCATTCGTGTTCCTCCGGAAGGGGATCTCTGCTCAAAGCGTCCGCTAGAGAATTGAGATCCCCTGGAACATGTTGAGATGACAGAAAGATGTTCCGTCCGAGTGCCCATATCCAAATTTTCTGGGCAAGTCTGGACAGATTTGGCGAACGAGTCCCTCCTTGCTTGTTCAGGTAGAACATGGCTGTTGTGCTGTCCGTCCGGATCTGCGAGACAGGTTCAGTAGGTGGGGCTCGAACGCCTGAAGTGCTCTGAAAACTGCCAGAAGCTCTAACAGGTTGATGTGATTCTTGGCCACTGTGTGAGACCAGAGACCCTGAGCTGTGTGGTGGAGATGGTGAGCTCCCCATCCTGTCAGGCATGAGTCCGTCGTGACTACCGCCTGTATATCGGGATCGTAAAAGGGTTTCCCCTTGGATAGATTGTCTCTTGTCCACCAGTGGAGGCTTTGTACAAGTGTTGGCGAAACGACCACTAGATCGTCCCACTGACCACTTGCCTGAGACCACAGTTTCGCCAACCCTTCTTGCATGGGACGCATGCGCAGGCTCGCGTGGGGGACCAGGTAAATACATGACGCCATCATGCCCAGCAAACGCATTGCTTTGCGTACTGTTATCTGGCGACCGGTTTGATATTGCGGAATTTGCAGTAGTATATTCCAAATTCTTTCCTCTGAAGGAAAAGCCAACCCCTCTTGAGTATTTAGAACAGCTCCTAGGAAATGCTTGGAGGTGCTGGGCACCAGACTTGGTTTTTTCTCGTTTATGGAGAAGCCCAATTCGAAGATAGTTCTTTGAATGTTTTTCCTGCAAATTACTGGGGTCTCCCCCGTGATGAGCCAGTCGTCCAGATAAGGGTACACTGGGATAGCCTCCCTGCGTAGGTGTGCCGCCGCCACCGGCAGTACCTTGGTGAATACCCTTGGAATACCCTTGGAGCCGAGGCTATCCCTAAGGGCAGTACCTTGAACTGGTAGTGCTGACTGTCCACCTTGAAGCGCAGATATTTTCTGTGCGCTGGGAACATGGAAATATGAAAATAGGCATCTTTCATATCCAATGTTGCCATGTAATCTCCCTTTTTTAGGAGGGGAATTACCTCTTGGAGAGTAGTCATGCGAAATTTTTGGGGCTTGACATACTTGTTTGCAGGCCATAATTCCAATACTGGGCGCATTGTCAAATCTTTTTTTGGCACAAGGAAGTAAGTTGAATAAATAACCTTGTTTACCTGGTGTCCCGGGACGAGTTCTATTGCGTCCTTTGCGAGAAGATTTTTGATCTCTTCGAGAAGGATCTTCTGGTGGTCTAAGGAGTGTATTCTTTGTCGTGGAGGGTGGTTTCGCGGACGCTCTAGGAGTTCTATGCAGTATCCTGCGGACACTGTGGACAGCACCCATCTGTCTGATGTGATCCCTTCCCAAGCTTGGGTGAAGATGGAAATGCGTCCCCCTACTGGGGATGCGTGAGAAGGGACCCTGAACGGAGCGTCACTGTTTTGGTGGAGGCGTGCCCCCTCCTTTATTGGGACTGCCTCTACCCCTACCAAGACCTCTTTTGTTACCCCTGCCATAACTCTGGGTAGACTGCTGGTTAGTGTTCCATGGAGTACCCTGGCCTTGGGAATAGTTTGAACCTCTTTGGGAGTTTTGTCCGCGAGGCCGACAAAAATTGCCATTCCCTCTCTGGTTAGGGGGTTTGTTGGTTAGTTGCCCGAGGGACTTGAGTGTCTCGTACTCGTCCTTGGCATTCTTCAGCGCGTCCTCGACCGCCTTTCCAAACAATAGATCCAGCTACACCGGCTTATCTATCAATGATGCTTGGGTCTCGGCCTTGAAACCAGACTGCCGTAGCCAAGCATGCCTCTTGATGACCGTGCTCTCAGCAATTAATCTGTCGGCGTTATCCGCGGCATCAATGGTTGATTTTAAAATGCAACATGACACGGCTCTCCCCTCTGCCGAAACTCGTGCCAATTGGCTTTTTAAGGGTTCTGGGGCGGAGTCTATCAGAGCCGCTACTTCTTCCCACTGGTGGCAGTTGTAACTAGCCAGTAGGGTGGTGGAGTTGGCTATCCTTGCCTGGTAGGCGGAAGTGGAGGCTACTTTCCTGCCCAAGCCATAAATCTTCTTGCTCTCCTTGTCGAGGGGAGCTTCGGATGATGACAAGGGTGTTCCCGCCCTCTTACGGGTGTTTGTAACAACCAGGGAGTCCGGTTTGAGATGTCCCCTTATGTACAGTGGGTCAGATTGGGCTGCCCTGAAAAGCTTTTCAATTCTGGGGTTTACTGCCCTAGTGAGATTGGGGTTAACAAGGGAAGGGTCTATCCTCCTTTGTATTGACTTAAGGATAGGGATGGCCTGAGTAACAGGTCTCCTTTCTCCCACCAGTTCCTCTGCAAAGTCCCTCTCTTCCTGAGCACCTAGGGTGTCAATGTGGAAGTGCTGTGCCGCTCTCGACAGGACCTCATTCAGGAGAGGCTGGTTGTCGACAGGCGAGTCGGTAACCGCGGGCTCTTTCTCTACCGGGGAATCCACCCTGTATGTATCTGGGTCATCGTCCTCCTCCTCCTCCTCCTCCTCCTCCTCCTCCTCCTTTTGGTCCTCATCATCCCCATAATAGCCTGTCCCAGTTTGTTCTTCGAACATGCCCACGTCTGGATCCTCACCGAAGGATGGATCTTCCTGATATTGAGAATAGGGCTGTATATAGAAAGGGTCTGAAGACTGAGTTGGTGCTTCACCCCGGGACTTCTTACTTGGGGGTATTGGATCCTTAGAGCCTGAGGGAGTTGACCCTTCTGGGGTATAAGAGAGAAAGTGTTCCGAGTTTTTGGCGTAGAAATCTGCCAATGATGACATCCTTGACATTACTCTGTCTATGTCATCACTGGACCATTCCCTTGAACTGGGAATAACTCTTTCCTGGAGTGCTTTCCCTGTTTTATCCTGACTAGACCTACTGGTTTGAACAGGGGCCTTAGGGACAAGAGACTGAGACTTGTCTGTCTGTTTAGGTGGAGTAGAATGTAGTTTAGGAGTGGAAGTAGGCTGGGACTGCTTACTTCGTTGTTTTCCCCCCTCCCCGTGGGTGGAAGAGTGTGTCCCCGATTTTTGGGCCCTATCAGAGCTTTTCGATGCCTGGCGCCAAAATTCAGGGGTAGAGTCCCTGTTACTGGAGAGTGTAAGGGATTCGGTAGCAGCCTTCACGCTGCCTGCAGACGCCGACTCCTGGAGTGCGGCCTGGGGGTAGAGGTCGGCGTCGTCCTCCGACGACCGAACCTCAGTCACTAAGGGGAGGGAGGCACTCTTAGCAACAGTGGAGGGTTGCCTGGTGTCATGAGGCGATCTCGAACGCGAACGCCCAGAGGACACTGACTCGGTGGACCGTTCTCTACGTGCCTCTTTCCGAGAACTCGACGTGCGCGTCGAGTCTCGGTTGGACCTTTGTTTGCTGGAAGTGGTGTGGGTAACGCTCATGTCGCCGGGGGTCTTCCCCATAGCTGCCCTGCCGGACAACCTTCCGAGGTCGGGGACTTGCGCTTGGCTGTCCACCAACGCCACATTGCCCTCGCCGTCCGAAAGTACAGCGTCGCTGCCATCGCTGAAGGCACCCTCCGCGGCCATGGCCTCTTGTCGCCTGGCGTGGTGGGCCCAACGCTTTGTCTAACGATCCTTAAGGGTCTTCGGTTTAAACCGACTGCACGCTCTGCAATTCGCTTCGTGGTGGTCCCTCGGCAAGCAGAGGTTACACGTGGCGTGTCTGTCAACCCAAGGATACTTGCGGTTGCACTTGGGGCAAAATTGAAAAGGGGTACCCTCCATACGCATCCTGTGGCAGCGGGCTGGGAGTGTAGGAATATAAGTAATGTACCTATATTAATCAGAATGTAGGATATGTGCCACCCCCCACTCTCCCTACTTGCAGAGCCGAGTCCAGAGGCCTTCCAAGGCCCAAATCCGTCGCTGTAGTCCGACGGTTGAATTTTCTCCGATCCGGCGTCGAGTGTCGATGTTCGGAGACTCGACGTATAAGTGGAATAAACGGGGAAATATATAACAATATTAGCAAAATCTGACTAAGTCAGGGAACTCCGCTCAGTGCTTCCGACCAGCATGGCAGAAAAAAACAATCTGAGGGTCCTAGATGCGTGAGGGATCATGGGTACAGTGGACGTCACACTAGGGATAGTATTACTGGCACGCCCTGTGTCGACGCCCATTTTCCTGTTTCGAAAAACATATATACACACACGTTTATATACAGAGAACACCAATAACAACTTGCCAAAGAGATACCACCCAACGTAAAAGCACAATAAAAACAGCAGTGGCATAAGTGCGTCAGAAAAGAGGGTTGGACACTGCACCACACCACAAATTCACATGCGCAACAATTTTAAAACGTATGCTGCTTTGGGTGATTGTTTTACCATTTATATTCAATCAATTCAAAATCAGTTTATTTTACTAACTGAAATTCATGTACAGGAAGACAAATGCTTAAGGCGTGATGTGAACGCTTCCCAGGGACATAAATGCGATAACCTACCCACCACCCCACTCTCATCACAGAAGTAAAAATGGGTTGCATAATAGCAGCCAGAGTCATTGCTTCGAATGTATTGCATGTAACCAGTACAGAAGTGAAAAACTCCCAAAAAAGTGACAAGACTTGTGGCTTCTGCGTGGGATTTTCAAATATATACGTTGGGACGGAGTTGTCAAATTATTCATAGCCTTTCAACTGGGCTTAAGGTGCAATCCAAAGCATATAGATCTTTTGGAAAAATAGAAATAATACCAGTTCAACCTCAAATAACAGCAAAATGCACTTGTGAATAGAATTCACCGCCAAAAACGAGTTCTCCAGTTTGCCTCTGTGGAGATGCATTTAAAAAGTATTCTCACCAACTGTGTTTTACTTGTTCAATTCAGGTTGCAGCTCTGCTGCCACAAAGTTTCACAATTAGGATTTACTGCAAGTAAACTCATAAAGAGACATATGCATTTCCTGCCAGTGACGGCTAATATGCAGGGGTCCTTTCACCACTAGTGGATAAAGGCTCTTGCATTGGCCTTGGGGTCAACATTGCTTCCATTGAGTTCTCACTGTGCTTCTATGACTTCATTTTGTGCTGTGGCGAATCAGGAGGAGGAGTTGGACAACTTTGTGACATGTTAAAGGATTTTATTTAAATTAAAAGAAAACTCCTAACTTGCCCTATCGCTATGTGGGAAGTTCCCTACCTAACAAAAGAAAAAACAAGGGTGCACGTCAAGTCCAAAGAAAACGTCTTATGTCCAAACCCCAAATACCTAACGGGCCCTAACCCTTTAGAAAGATACCCAACTAAAGAGGAAAGGGAGGCTTGTATAAGAGCCTCTGTACGGACTTCTTCCTGGCCCACTTGTATTCGACTTGTTCTCAGTCTTATTTATTTTAATGTTATTGTGCATTTGTACGGCGCTTATACATCAAGTAAATTAATTGTGTTTCAAAGCACCCACAGGGCAACAGGGAGGGAGCATAGTAATGAAAGGCAAATATAACAATGAAAGAGAGGCAGTTCTACTAGGCCTTGTGAGCATTCAGAGCGTGCAAGTGCATGGAGAGAGAGAGGGATGAAGGTGGGGGGTAAGCAGGGCCAGCCTTAAGGGCAGCAGCGCCCTGGGCGAATTAGCACCCCCCCTCCCCCTGCGCGCCCCTTGTTATCAGGCGGCGGGGCGGCCTGATAACTTGCGTGGTGGGACCAGGCTAGGCCACTTTTTTAAAATTACTTCTTTTTTAAACCTCGCTCCGGCGAGGATGTTAAATAGGGCGCGTCAGCAGCCCATTGTCATTGAATGAGCCCGCCGCTGCGGGTGCTTTCAATGACAATGCGGCGCCTGCCACGTCTTCTGCCACCACGTCAGCTCGGGGAGCCCTTGAAAGACTCCCCCCGAGCTGGCATGGTGTGGGCTAAGGGTGCCTTTTCTTATTAAAAGTGCCCGCAGCGGAGGGGCACATTTAAATGCACCCGCCGCCACGGGCACATTTTACATCAAAAGGCTGCCTGCCGCACCTTCTCCCACAATGCCAGCTCGGGGGAGCCCTTGAAAGACTCCCCCAAACTGGCGAAGCAGGGGCTAATGGCGCCCTGGGGGGCGTGGCGACCCGGGCAGTCGCCCGGCTCACCCTCCCCTAAGGCCGGCTCTGGGGGTAAGTGCTAGGAATAAAAAGGAGGGAAGTGCAAGGGAGTAAATTGCAAACAAGCGACTGGCAGAGATCTTATGGTGAGTGGTCGACTGCCAATAAATAAGTGAATGCCTGTAATAGTACCGGAATGTTGGTGGAGGCTGAAGGCGATTGGGGGTGCGAGGCCAGGATTTTAAAGACTGTGGGATTTAGCAAAGGGGTTTGGGGGATGATGGAGGTGAAAAGGAAAGTCTTGAGGAGCTTTCGGAATTTGAGGAGATCCGGCTCAAGACGAAGAGGAAGGGGGAGGCTGTTCCATAAGAGGGAGCCAGCCAAAGAAAGATCGTCCACCAGCTTGACACTAGAGAGTTGGTGCCAGAGGAACGTAAAGATCTGGAGTTAGTTTATTTAGTGGGAGCCAGTTGTAGATAGCGCGGTCCCCGGCCCCAGACAGCCTTATGGATGAGGCAGAGGGTTTTGAATGTAATCCCTGCAGCAACCGGGAGCCATTGGAGGGTTTATGCAGATGGTCTTACAGTTCTTGCAGATAGTCTTCACAGCTTTAGTATTCAATCCTTTTGGGAAAATTAACCAGTATCAATGGTCTGGGGTTCCCTCTCACTTTGATAAGGAAAGAGTTTCTAATTTTTAAGTGTTCTAATCCCTCCAGGATGGCATAAAGAAAAGGCACGTCTTCCTTCACAAAGTCTGGTAGCTCTTCTCTAGGTATGACATTAATGTAGGACTTCTGCCCAGACGGGGAATGCAGCCTCCTGTGATTTCATGCACTTTGCTGTCAATGTTACAGAGTTTTCAACTTCCCTTCACTCTCTTTCAACAAAGGACCGTTATCTGGGTTTCCTAGATACACTTAGCAGTTGTTTCATCTTTGATAAACTGGGCCTGTATCTTTTCTACTCATTTATTGGGATTGTGTGCGTCTCCTTTTCTCAACTTCTCAGACTTTGGCGCCTATTCTAGCCTTGCGTTACAATTTTCATATCCCCCCCCTTCAATGGATTAGTGGAGCCAGATGCCCGTATCATTCTCGTGCCTTTTCATATGTTTGACGGCTATTCTAGCCTTAAATCACATAGGTCGTATCCCCTTCTGTATGGATTAGTGGGGCTGTGTGCCCGATAAATTCACTTTGTTTTTCGTACCTGTGTTGGTTTTACAACTGCTGGAAACCCACAGTCATATCTCGTCACCTACACATGTCTGCCGCATCTCTTTACCCATCCATTACTCTCGTGTCCGGAAAGGCTCTTGTTGGTAGAAGCTTGGGACCTCAGACTCCTCTTCTCTTAGGTCTCAGCATTCATTGCTGGGCACCTGCCCACCACTGCCCTTCAGTGGTCATGCCACCCATGAAGACTGTTGTCTTCCCGTCCTCTCTTACCCCTTGAACTGAGCCTCTTGCTCCATCAAGGTACCCACCTTGCAGCCTCCAGCTGGCGGGTTCCTTGCTCGGCACGTCACCGCTGGCTCCATGGCTTTGCCCCTTGTAAGGGTTTTGAAGAAGGAAGCCGACAGAATGGTGGCATGGTGTTGGTTATAAACTTGTTGGTGCATAAAATGGCCCTCACTAGCCCTACCTCCTAAGAGGGGTTTCCCTGCCTCAATGCTAATACTAAAGGGTCAATGTCTGTGATATCAAACTCCACTGTCCTGTGTCACAGCCTACATCTACCCCTCACACTACAACTGTTTTCCCGCCCCTTTCCCCTACTTAAGCAGCATTCCGCCTCTTTTCCTTTGCAGTTGGTGAGCAGGTGCAAGTGGATCTAGATTATCTGGCCTAAGCCCCACCCACCTTCTTAGTCATGCCTCTTTCTTTCTGCTCTTAACTCTTAGATCAATGGTGTCTGGCCAGGAGTCCGAAGAAAAGGGCAGATGAAGAAAATGGTCATTCCTGTTTGGACATGGAGGAACCAGGGCCGAATCCCTGCTCACACAACAGGTAAGCACGCAAAAATGTGTTTTCTCCCTCTGTCCCCACAGGCCAACCCCATCATCACCAGGCAACGTCAACGGCATCGTCCCTACTCAAAAGGCATGGACCCCACAATGCGGCAACCTCCACCACATCAACCTGAAGCTCATCAACACCCCCTCACCATCCACAACATGGAAGTTGATGCTCACCAACATCCGCTCAGATATCACCCATGCAGCAGACATCGCCGACCTCATTACTACACACAACCTTGACACAATCTTCGTCACAGGGACCTGGCTGACATCAACCTCCACCCACATCATAGGTGTCCTTGTCCCCGATGGCTACAGCATCCAACACAGAGACCGGCCAAACAAGACAGGCAGAGGCCTTGCAGTCATACACAATACCTTGTGGGCGTGCAACAGACTTGACATGAACAACATTGGCTCTTTCGAAGTCCTCTCCTGCCACTTCCCGCTCTCCCTGACAGACAAAGTCACCTTCCATCGCGACTACAGACCACCCCAATCCAACATCGCCTTCATCAGAGACTTCACCGACATGGTCACCACCATGTGCCTCACGCACGCAAACACCACCATGTCCCCCACGCATGCAAACATCTTCCTATGAGACTTCAAATACACCACCATCAACACCTTCTAAATCGACAAAATCAGCAATATTCGCCAGCACATAGACACCAGCTCTGCATCCACAGACCCACCTCACATCCCTGCTTGTGAAAGCTCCAAACCCTGGACAACATTCAAGACACTCTTGACAGAGGACCTGGTACAAACCCTGGCCGCCCTCAAAGCCACATTGTATACAATAACATCCTCCTAGCATCCCTCCTCAAGACCCTCCCACCATAAGCTCTCCTTCCCTACATATAGATCAAAAGCTCCCTAACTCGAGGCACCTTCCCATCGACCCTAAAACAGGACAAATCCTCCCGCTACTAAAGAAACCCACTCTTGATCACGATAACCTAGGTAACTATCGCCCCATCACCCATCTTCCCTTCCTAGGCAAGATCGAGAAAGCTGTAGCTGCACAACTGCAGCAACACATTGACACCAACAATCTCCTACAAACCTACCAATCCGGGTTCAGACACAGATGCAGCACGGAGACAACAACCATACAGGTGATAGACAATACCCTAAACATCCTTGATGGACAGGCACCTCTGCCTCCTGGTTCTGCTCGACCTCTCGGCCACTTTTGACACAGCAGACCACCAGGCGCTTACAGACACCCTACATTGGCGCATGGGGATCAGCATCCTTGTACTACGCTGGTTAAAGTCCTACCTTGCCAACCGCAAGCATTTTGTTTAGATGGACTACTCCATATTTCCAATGCCATCTTTCACCTGTGGAGTCCCGCAGGACTGCATCCTCTCCCAAGTGATCTTCAATCTGTACATGGAGCCACTGGGAGCACTTGTAGCCACGCACAACCTCCACATCCACATCCACCCATACGCCGATGGCACACAGCTATACCTCAAGATATACTTTGTCAAGGACATCCATATGCTCAAAACCTGTCTCTTGTTGATCCAGTCTTGGATGTCCAGTGCATGGCCTTCATCGACCTTCACTGGCTCCCACTGTACACACAAAATCAACTTCAAGTCTTGCTGCATCTATAAGGCAGTTGCCCTCAAGTCACCCAGCTACATCACAGAGAAACTCTGCATCTCTGGCGGACAGCACACCACCAAAAACCAGGACACATGCAGTCTTGAAATCTACCGCTGCAAAAAGAAAAGGACCAGAAAACAAGCATTCTCTCCCTACACCCCAACACTATTGAACCTACTCCGCATCAGCATCAGACTCCCTCCTACAATTCAGAAAAGAACTCAAGACCCACCTCTTCAAGGAGTCTCTCCTCAACACCTAGGCCATCACGTCGCCCCTCACGCCACTTGACTCGCTAGACGTCACCAACCCCTCTCCGCCACCCGGTATAGCCGTACCCCTCCTCTGTGCCACTCTGTATCCTACCCCCGCTGTATATCTGTTCTGTTACCACCGAAAAGCACTCTTTTATGCATCTGTTATGTTGTACACCTGTGTAAAGCGATCTGTTATGTATCTGTATTGGTGTATACCTTGGTAAAGTGCTACATTGCACCTCAAAACTAGCTCTGCACTCAATAGATACAATAATAATAATAATAATACTACAACTAAAGCATAATCTACAGAAAGTTCCTTCTACAGGAGAATGTTTCCCTTCTCCTGATGCTTGGGCAGTGTGTAAAAAAATGTTCTCTTGAAACAAAAATGCCAGGGAGAGCGACTCCCTTCTCTTGGCTTGCGGGTTTCACCCAGCCTGTATACAATTCCACGTACAGGAGAATGGCTCCCTTCTCCTGGTGAAGATCTAAACAGGCTCCAATAAAACCACAGGGAATGACACCCTTCCCCTAGTATTGCTTGACACAGTTCCCACCAAAGCCAGGGGGAATGACTCCCTTCCAATTATGTCTTTAGCACAACTCATAGTTTGAGACCAGAAGAATGACTCCCTTAACCTGGCATTGCTTGACACAGTTCACAAGAGTATGACCCAAGAGCTTTAGTCCCTTCTACAGGAGAACACCTCCCTTCTCCTGGTGTCTAACAAGTTTGTTCTCACAATCTTCAGCATGATGTACACTTTGCCACTCTGTTTTGGCGTTTGCAAAGTCCCAAATTCTTCTCTGTTAATCACTGGGCTAAGTGCCACCACTGTGACAAGGAAGTTCTCCTTGCTCACTCAGTTCCCTTTCGTTGGACTGTACTCTGGTGGTCAGTGGGCTTATTATGGTCACACCACCAAGGAAGCTCTCATCTGATGCTTGTTTGCACTGGTTAGGGTATCCGACACCTCTCTGGTGGTAGGTGGACTTATGGGCGCCACTGCCACGAAGAATATCTGCTGGGATGCTGGGTAACCCAGTGTTAGGGTCCCAGACATGGCCATCTTCAACCCCTGTGTCCCCTGTGGGTCTCTCGCACCTCCAGTTAGCTCCGGGACTTCCTGGACTGTGTTCTTGTCTCTGATCCACCAGGCTTCTCTCTCCAGCATCCATAGCACCATGTGGCTATGCATTCTGGTCTGCGGCTTGGCTCTTCGCTCCTGCTTCGCGTTTGGGTCTGCGTCACCTGGACCCACAGATAACTCCTTCCGTGCCTCGCCAGCATCCTCCGCTCTTCTCAGACTCTGGTCTGCCCACAGCATTTGAAACTCCTGCTGGTTTCCGCACCCATTGCCTCCAACGGCTGGTTTTCACAGCTTGGTTAGTCCGTCGTCCATACTTACAAAATGTTGCCAGCCTTGCCCTGGCAAAAAGTCCTTTGTTTCTGTTAATAACTTCATCCTCATGCCTCCTTAGTCCACCTTATACCAGTACTAACCCAGTCAATGACCTTCATGTCTCCTGTGCTCTTTTTCGTCCTTGTACATTTGGCTTTAGCTTTACCCTGTATTACAGCAGCAATACATAGGTTTACTTTCAAGGAAATGTTGGTGCTTGACAATTCTCAATGGGCTGTAGCCAGGTGGTCGTCCTTGTGCCCAGAAGGCGAGTCTCTCCCGATGAGGTTCTCCCGCATTAAACCACCCCTACGGGGACTATTGGGTAGCTGCTCCCCTACCCTCGTCTCATGGAAAAGGGCTCCCCCTTTGGGAGAAGTGAAGACACCTTGTGAATCGTCACACCTTCCAGGACATTGGGCCTCTTTACAAGGTTGCCGGTCCAGAAACAACGGTGGCAGTAATCCCGCCGCCACCGTTGTTTCCGGACCGGCAAACTATGAGTTCTGCAGGCGGGTGGCCTTATTCCCGCCAGGTCTGACCCGATATTCACTACGGGTCCAGCGGCAGCCTTCCGTTTTTTTCAGGCACGGCTACCGCCAGACTTGTAATGAGGCCCAGTGATGCTAAAAGAGCTCGCCTCTCTGTAGCAGTTGCACTGCTCCCAACATGGGAGTTCCTCTTCCATTCACAGTTCGTTCTCCTCTTGTATACGTCATTAGACAAATTATGTCAGTATTCCTTGATCATGGTACTCAGGCGAGGTTCACCATGAACTAAAGCCAATAGAGTCAGGGAAGAATCTTTGTTTGTTATAGTTGTAACAGGGACCTGGCCAATGTCACTATCCCTATACTGTGCCGCCCCATTCCCCATCTCTAATAGCCATCACATGCATTCTGGAGGACTAAGCCTTCGCTACCCTAGCTAAAAGCATACCCAGGCGTTGACATTCCCCCATATTGCCGTACAGCAATTTGCCTCTGTAGGAACTGGACTTCCCTAAGCACTGGGTCCTGAAACCGGTCTAACTCTTCCTGTAGCTTCGTCTTCTATGTCATATCACCTGCCTGATCCATGTCCACCTGCATCATTTTGGTGTCACTATCCGCCAGTTCCCTCCTGATAGTGCGCAGTATGCCCGGCTCTTTTGAGATAAACTCCCCTCACACAACACAATTGAATGCCTCCCACAGTACTGCCTTTGACTGGACAGAACTTAGGTTATCTATAGTGATGACCTCTGAGATTGCTTCACGGAACACACAATCCGACAGACCCTCATTCTTGAAAGCCCACACCAGCCTGCTAGACAAGTTCCCCGGGATCTCCACACTCAGCATCACCGACATGAGCTGCGACAAAGTTCGAGCCAATATATCACATTCAGCAACCCACTATGTGGTGTCATCAGACTAAAATAATCAACCCGGGAGGCCGACTGGTGCACAATAGATGTAAAGGTATACCCCTGGACTCCTCCATGGCGCATCCTCCAAATGTCCCTCTACTCCCAGGTCATACAAATCCCTGACAGTTTCTGAGCAGTCTTAGTAAGTGATCTGTGCACTCCCTGTGTCCCTTCCAACCTCGGGTCCAGCACCTCATTTAAATCTCCAGCCCAGACTATAAGACCAGGTGAAGGTCTAGAGAACTGCATCTCAATCCACTCCAACGAGTCAGTCGAATCAGTATTTGGACCATAGTAATTCATGAAAGTGACCAACTGCCCTGCAAGACCCCCCTAACTAGTAGTGACATAACCGCATCATCTTTCTTCATCTCAACACAACGGAATCCCACAGAGTCATTCAAGTCATTCAAGTATGCACCCCCCCCCTAGAAAAACTAGAGTAAGATAAAAAAATATCTGTGCCATCCTAATGTTTTACTTATACAGGCCTCCCCTGCAGGAGAGAGATGCGACTATTGCAAGAAGGCAATGTCCACATTATATCATTTCAAATACAATGACAATCTACGAGTTTTTGATGGACAATTCAAACCCTGTACATTCCAGGTAAAAAAATGGCATTCTTTTAATCATTGTTGTCTACACATATACTTTGCGGTCCATCATATCCGACTGGGAGTGACCTGGATACCAAGCATGTCGGAATTCCCATGCAACCAACACCCAACACCACACTGAACCCCTACTCTTCCCTCCCCACCCCCACCGCCAACCGCAATCCGCCAGTTATCCCTCACCAACATCAACCTTCATTTCCAAACTAATAACGAACTCTACTGAGCCCAACCATACCCCACCCTCTATTGTCATGTGGCCGCCTTCACCACCAACATTAATGACCCAATTTCCACCATCTGCCTCAATCAGTCATTCCCCCTCAGTGGAGGGGACCCCTGTTCACCACCGCACCCCCTCCCCCCGCCTGGGAGCCTGCAGTAAAGGTTCCAGGAAACTGTTGGTTTAATCCAGAAATAAAAAATACACGCATATGATGTTCTACCTTAAACTTTGTAGGGAACATCATGGTGTATTTTATGCCCCTGTCCCTGAGCCTCTTTTTAAAATGGTTTTATTTTTTTTTCCTCTGTGATGTCTGCACTTTGTTAGAGAAGTTGGGGAAAAACGTTATCTGCTTTATACATCAGGCTGAAATGTTCCCTTGCTTTACGAAGTACTTAGTATCTGTCCCAATAGTTCAGTCATTTTGCTATGATTGGATGGGTCTGTGTGACATTAACCACCCCCTCCCCGCTAGGAATCGGATGCGCACATTCCACAATGAACACCGAATGAGTTCTGTTCCAAGCTCTGGGCACTGCTGCCGGCACCCGTCGGATCCCAACCTAGCGTATCAGTAGGCCATTGCCCCATGCCATCAGAGCCGTCCGTCTGCTCCCAGACAGGGACATGGGCCCACCACCAAAATCCACACAGGAGCCTTGCACGCTCCACTGCTGATACGGTGCTCCTCGACCGGGCCTCTGAGGTCCGTGCTCCGTCCTCGCCACCACTCATCCACCGGCATCAACCAGAGCAGCAACGGTACTCTCCCCCATCTTTTTTTTCAACATAATCCGCAGCAAGCCCAGCTCTTCACGTCTGCTGTAGCCCAGTGTGCACTCCCAATCGGCGGCACTCCTGTGTCGTGGTCAGGCCTCCCAGTGCTCCAGTCACATGCATTTTCTGCTTGATCGGTGGAGCCTGGACTTGCAGGATTTTCTAAGTATGTCACTGCCGGGTTCCTACGGCAGATTTTTAGTTGCTGTGATTTCTGTGAGAGCTCACAGACTTGCGCTGATCTTGGCCTTGGTCGGTCTCGGGGTGTCTCTCTCCGTCTCCCCAACCCCACCTCTCTCTCTCTCTCTCTCTCCCCTCTCTCTCCCTCCGTCTCCCTCTCCCGTCTCCACACTTTCCACCTGACAGCTTCGATTCCCCGGCAGTGGCTAGGCGGTCGGATCTCTTTGCGTTGCTCTGCTGTTCCATCTTTGAACTCCCTCTCCTAGTAAGGGAGTTGTCCAGAGCCAATTGGATTTCTCCAACTGATAGAGTGTTCACTTTGCTTCAGTCGAGCAATCTTCATTCTGGAAACTCTCTTCCTTGTGTCAGTCTTTGTCATTAGGTTTGCTACAGAATATTGAAGGATACTGTCAGCAGGCTTTGCAGGTTGTTGAGGCGGATTATCACAGTATGCCATCAAGGCATGAGGAATGGAGGTGATATCCCTAAAAGGGAAAGGGGGCATACCATGTCTCATTGGACAATGCCTCGCTCTCCTCCGGAGGGTCACTTCCCCTCATGTGATCCTCCCTCACATAGCCACCCCCAGGGTAACGGCTGCCATCCCCTGGCCACATGAGGAGCGGTTACATCTGGGAAAGGAGTGATGACATCATCAGATTCATCTCAAAGACCTTCGGGCGACTACCCTTGCACCCCTGAAATGTGTCCTGCATGCTGCAGCAAGACTCATTAAAGGACTCTGCAAATTCGACCACAACACCTGGAACCTCAAACAGCACTGGCTACCACTGCAAGGCTGTATCTAGAAATCCTGCTGCATCATCTACAAGGCGGTCTCCATGAAGTCCCCAAGATGCCTCAATGAGAAACTCAGCATCTCCAACGGTCTACGATCCACCTAAATTAAGGAAATGTGCAGACTTGAATTAGGACGGTGCAGGAAGGAAAGTACCTGAAGACAGCCTTTCTCCGTCTACACTCCAAGACTCGGTACCTACTCCCAGTCAACATCAAGCTTGCCCAATCACTTGTACAGTTCAGGAAAGAGCTCAAGCCCTTCCTCTTCAAGGAATGGCTCCTCCTCAACACCTGGGTCCACACACCATGCACTCCACACCCTACCCAAGACTTGGTGGATCTGGTCCCCAATATCTTCCCATGCTGTCAATTGCCTACCCTCTACCATTAGCTACCCACTCCTTTTTTCTCTGCTTCCCTCACTGTGTCCTTCCCCCTAGGATTGTAAAGCGCTCTGTTGCTTACCAAAGCTAGGTCTGTGCTCAATAAATACCCCAACAATAATAATACTTTTGTCTGACCGACTGATACCTGCAAGTATTATTAGGGTGCGGTACATTACAATATTGGCATGACCGCAGCAGATGAGGTTGCGCAAATCACTGCACAGCCCCAACGCCTGCATTGCTGCCGCACATCAATGACTCTCAGAGGACAGGAAAGCAGCATTCTAATGCTCTATCTTAGCAGCAAGAGAGGTCATATTTTTAAGTCTCAAGGTGGCCGACGGTTCTAATATACTAGTCCAGCAGTAGACATTTTCAACATGAAACCCAATGAGGGTGTCTGGTCTAGGTGTAATACAGTCATGCACCGCCCACTGATTGGGCAGGGCTGATAAAACAAAAGCACCCTAACTCCCAAAGAATGCTTTTATGCTATACAACTGACCACAGTTCAGTCCAGATGTCTTTAAATTGGTTTACAGTTCTCTCACAGCTATGACAAACACATTGTTGAATTTCTGGAAGCAAAAAAAAAAAAAAAAAAAAAAAAAAAAAAAAAAAGTATACATTGCAACAACCAATCAAAAAAACGTGCACTAAAACCCCCACCCTGAAGCAGATGATATGCAAGTGTACCTTTATCACTGTAGTCGTCCACAAGAATGATTTCTGCCAGCAACATATCAGGGGACGTCTCAAGGACGCTGTGAACCGTCCGCAGGAGGGTAGACCACGCCTCGTTGTAAAAGGCTATCACAACCGAGGTTGTGGGCAAGTTGCCATAGTCGTACTCGACCACACTACACCTTTAAAGAAAAAGAAAGAGGATATCAAGTTAAACATTAAGAGCGGAACATAACACAGTGACAAACAGGGATCAAGTTCTACTGAGCTTCAGGGGCCATCCCTCCCCCTCAAACCTATGGGCTCTGCTCACCATTTATAGGCCAGATCAAACATTGACATGGTGTACTGCAGACAGAATATGAGAATGTGGGCTGGCTAAAGAGTTCCCAAACGATGTACAAACACCAGCATATTCCCACTGCTGCAGGAGGCAAGGGGGCTTAGTGAGCGCCCTCTAAAACTGAGCATTACTCTGGCTCACTGATGCTTTTGCAGCAATGTACACTAGGGCCTGTAAGTACACTTACTCTAAACCTCATTTTCAGGTCTTTATGTACCTGTATTAAATCCCTGAAAAGCAGAGGCCAAATAATGAACTAAGCTAAAGCCACACAAACACAATTAGCTCGATTGCGGATCACAGATTCAAAACATTGCACCTTCTTACACCAACTGACACTTCCAACACATAACCACATCAAAGCGAACCGCCAATTGAAAAGTTTTTGATCGTATGCCACCAAAGAAAAGCATAAACAGTCATGCAAGGACGTACACTGCCTCCAAACACGCCGGTATTTTTCTGTGCTCAATTATTTATGATTAAAGAAGTCAGGCAAAGTTCCAAAACTGGGGATCATTTTCTCTGCAGCATCATACCAAAAAAATGGATACATTATAAAAAATAAAAAGAATGGCTTTTTTGGATGCAGACATCCTCGTCGGCAAGATTAAAGGAGGTGAATTTCCATTGAAAGATCCAAAGTTCTATGTCAGGCCAGGATAGGTGGACAAGCACACTGTTGATTTTTCCACATTAAGCAGACGCCAGACATTTTGCAATGGAAACAGAGCTTTATTCGACCAGCCCGGACCACCCCAGAAAGGAGAGGAGTGGTCAATTTTACATTCTTGAAAAACCTACAAATGCATTACTAGAGAATTTTTGGTTTGATGTCCAACACAAGCAAGTCATAAGTATTGACACATCCCAAAGGAAGTGAATAAAGAAGGGAGAAATATCCAGCTTAGATCTGCCTGCTGGGTCAGGAGTTCTGACACCACAACAGATCAACTGGGTAATGATGATGGAAAGAAAAGATATCAAAGCACAAGGCTATGGAACCCACAAAGTTATACAATGTAGAAGAAAACATTAATTTCAATTTTCGTGATGAAACTCCCAGGTATCAGAAAAAAGAAGAAAAAAAAAGACAAGGTTGCAGTACATTTGTGGTTCAAGCATGCAGACTCGAAGACTCTTCCAGTCATGCTTCAAAGAGAGACAAACTTCTTGACCTTTCGGAAACACCTCAAAACCTTTCTCTTCAATAAACATTAATATTAATTTATTTTGCACATTCTCCTCTGCCTCTCTTTGATGCAACTTTAAGATTTCTAGTGCCTAATTCCGAGTCCTAAAGCGCCTGACACCATTGGGTAATTTGCTCTGCCAACATAACAAACAGTACAAACACAAAATAATGTTAGGTCCTTCCAAGAAAGAAAAAAAAAAAAAACTATCGGGCTCAATAAGAAAAACCTATAAGTAAAAATGTTTGCAGTTTCCCCCACACACAAACTTTTAGTACGAAAGGCAGACACGCTATGACACATCACCATCATCTGCACCTCATTATCCCATGTTGTTCACCTCAAAATGTTCTACCACAATATTAACCTGCCTTCTCCCCAAAAGGTAACCAAACACATGGGGTGGCCAAGCCTGAGACTGATGACTGGTGAGGACACCATTCTGTCGAACGAGGAATCCATATGAAGGCTGAATACTTGAGGAAAAAAAATTCCACCCACAGGTCCCTTCCGAGATTCTCAACTTAAATTCACATATGGGGCTAGAATTCTGAGCAAGGTCCACTTAGAAATACTAGTCTAAAAGGGTCTGCAGAAAAGTGTGTCCAGAACAAATTTATCCCCCGATCAATGACCTGCCGCCTACCCCTGGTGTCCAACATCAGTCCAAACACTTATGGATAGCGTTACCATTAAAACTAAGTAAAAAACTAGATACTTTATTAACACAATGTATGTTCAATGGTCCAAACAATTGGCAACAATGATCTGTGGAGGGTGGGCTGAGGTTCTCCTACACTTCAATACTCCTGCTGGACTGAGGCTCCCCTCGCATCCACCCAGGTCCGCGAGATCTGCTCCCTGCATGGTGGTGCACACGGTTGTTAGAGGAGTGCAAGTAGTATCCATTGATCTAAACCATTAGATGCTGTATTCGGAACTAATAGCAGTTGGTGGACATGCTCTCACTCATGAACGAGTCGGTTGTCTAATGCTTTGGCGCAGTGCCCAGTCCCTGGAGAGCCGGGGGTGCAGATTTCGAGGCACAGCAGAGCTGTAGGCAATGGTCTTGCCCTGTTCGTACCTTCAGGGGCATGCAACATGATCACATGATCTAATCCAGTTGCTCTCCCATCTCCCTCAACAGGGGGCCTGGGCCACCATCTTTAAAATACACTGCCTGGGGCTCCTTGATGCTTGGTGATGGGACTGTTTGACGGTGCCCTCAAATTGATCACAGGGCTTGTCGAGGTTCAGGGAATTACTCATGCTTAACCGGATAGCTATTTGCTCTCCCTGGATCATGCCTCAATCTTATTAAAAGCATCCGAAATGTAAGTGCACACTCAGACAAGGCAGTTCCTTTGCCCTGTGGGGTAGGAACACAAGCTTTGAAAAAACCTGGATTTCCAGCTATCGATCAAGGAACCTACGTCTTTGAGCGGCATGCGCAAGACGCCAAGCTATTATAGCAAAATTAGAAAATATTGCCCGACCCCAACCACACACAAAATGCCAGGAAATTACTTAGCGATGTCAAGCAGACACTGCTTGACTGACAGAGACATCAAATATTACACCTACACCTAGTGTCTATTTTATTTAGGGTGATCAGCAAAGAAAGATATACATTCACTTCACTTGTGCTGAATTCTTAAATAGGAGCACTTCAGCGACACTGTCTAAGCAGTTATAGACCAATTGCAGAGAAACTGCATTATATCATTTGTTTTAATTACAGCTTTGTTGGCTCAACACGTCTTCATTCGCTAATGTTATCGTTAGGGGTTGTCCTTTTCTAAGCTACTTCATGAGGATAGGTGGAGTGGGGTGGGATGCAACCATCCAGCTTCAAAGAATCACCTTGAAGATTTCACTAGAGCCTTGTTGAGGTAAAGCCTACCCAAATTCCCAAATCATTGGGGTGAAGATAAGGATTTCCAAGTAGGAGCAGACCATCTCCCTAACCGCTTCAGGGGAACAGATGAAAGTCCGAGCAGGTATGAATGAACATGGACTTGCTGACTTGTTTGACAGTGCCCTGAGATTGATCACATGGCTTGTCGAGGTTCAGGGAATTACTCATGCTTAACCTGATAGCTATTTGCTCTCCCTGCTTCAAGCCTCAATCTTATTAAAAACATCCAAAATTTAACTGCACACTAAAACCAGGCAAATACTTTTCCCTGTGGGGTGGGAACACCCATCAACCTTTGCAAAAACCTGGATTTCCAACTATCGATCAAGGTACCTAACTCTTTGAGCGGCATGCACAGGACACTAAGCTACCCTAGTAAAATTGGAAAATATCGCCCGACTGCAACCACATACAAAATGCCAGGAAATTACTTAGTGATGTTAAGAAGACACTGCTCGACAGAGACATCAAATATTAGACCTACACCTAGTGTCCATTTTATTTAGGGTGATCAGCAAAGAAAGATATACACTCCCTCCACTTAATTTTTAAATTAAGGTCAGAGAGCACCTCAACAAGCAAAAGGTGATTTTTTTTGCCCTCTCTATTTCAAGCAGATTTTAGCCGAAATGAACAACATTTGAGCCTCTGCAAAAACCAAACAGATATTTGGCATTCTACTCTTCAAACCGCTTTGGGTGCCTTTCAGTCTGCGGTAATGCGAACATCACCTGACTGTCCAAAGCTTCTTCCAGCCTTAAGCCTTTGCCACTTGTTGAACTGCATCACTCTGTTGCGCAGTCAGACCTGTCAATCCTTCAAACTTAATTGATTTGAATATCGCCTGCCTTTCCCAAGCTGATATGAGCCAAGTGCAATTGCCGCTTGGTCAAATCCCACTGTTGCTGAAGCCCATCAATCCAGCTCAACGACTTGAACAACGATTTTACGCACAGGAGAGCACCTCACCTAGAATCCAGCAGATGCTGTCAAGCTCCTGAACGATGACCATAAGGTATAAATCATTGCTGTTGACCCCCCTGACCTTGTTCTATGGCCAAGGGGTCAAGAACGACATTCAAGACCCCACTTTATGCCTTAAAAATATATTCTTTAACTTATTTGACTTTTCCACCAGACTATTTTACCAGCAGACCCTTGTTCTTAAGAGTACCATTTTTTCAACTTTTCTCCCAAAGTCTGAATTTTTTAATGCATTTCATTACATGGGTGGGTTATTGGAGTTTTTAATAGATTGGCTGAGCGTTACTTAACAAAACGCTGCTCCTTTTTAAAATACCACTCAATATAATGCTCATTTGCACATTGTGTTTTATTTGCAGTTGACTGCTGAATTGATAGTTTTTAGCGATAAATAAAATATTATCCAAGTTCAAAATTTGCAGATTTGACTTTTTAACAGTTTTTCTAGCCATTGCTTTTCTTTTATTCTTTGTATAACACTTATCTGCCTTGGAACTCTTACACCCAGAGCAGCGAGCTGGTCTCATTGCAAGCGTGGTCCTGGGAATGTTATCGTGCTGCAAACTACAATTCCCAGTGAAATTGTAGTCTGCGCGCTTTTTTGTTGAATCCTCAGGCGCCTAAGGGTCTAGCCAGTCTGTACTAGTCTGTGCTGACACTGCTGGTGCTGGCCATCCTGCTGATTGCATCGGAGTAAAAGACCTGCTGTTTCATGCCCTCGAAGCCTGGTATGGATTTACTCTTACCCGTTATGCCCGCCATACGCACGTGTCATATAACCCGAGATAATGCTGCTGTGAACACCTCCCGCAAGGATTTGGATATGGGGGAGATTCACAATACCACGGGATCTTGGTCTACTATAGCAAAACTATTTAATAGTCAAGGGAAGAATTTTCTAACTAATAATGAAGGTACCTCTGTTGAGGGAAAAGGTAGCGAGCTTCTGCCCTCTAATCTCGCCATTACTCATGAGCCTCTGAGTGATGCCGAGCTTGACTACGCCCCAACATCATCTGATGTCACATATGGTCCAAAACAACAGAAGCATTCAAGAATACCCATACTGCTTAATGGGTCAATTTTCAAAGCTGCCATTTTGAAAATTAGGTCACTAGGAAAGTCTACCATAGATGTCCATGATTTTATCCTGGGCAATAATAATGATCTCCTAGCCATAACTGAAACTTGGCTTTAGGACTATAGTGACCCTATTATCGAGGCATCAACTCCTAGGGGCTTTTTAATTCATGGACAGAACAGAGTCGGGTATTGGTGGAGGGGTAGCACTTATAGCTAGTGAAGAACTCATTTATTCCAAACTCCTACCATCTGTGAGGGCTGAGAGTTGCTACTCCTCACCAGTTCACTGTACACATATCCTTGTGATTTACCCCCCCCTTAATGAAATGCCAAATTTCAACAAGGACTTTTTGGCCATTCTAACTAATCACAATACCCCTAACACATCTATTTTGCTTATGGGTGATCTCAATAGGTGGAAGGGTAAACACGCAGCTAAAGAAGCCATTTCCCTTGAGGTTGATTTAATAAATATTGATATCTTGGTCCACAATAACTAAGTGACACATGTTAAAGGCAATATCTTGGACTGGGTTGTAGCGAAGAAATATGCAGATTGATTCAATCCGTACTACCCCTTGTTTCTGGTCTGACCACTTCTGTGTTTTTTAAATAACTCTTCCTGGGAAACCCATCCCCCAGGGCAAACCACTTAAAAAAATGTAACCTGTAGGAATATTAATAACATTAGACCGGCTGATCTGCACCAATATCTCCTTAGTATCATGGCACATACATCAGATCTTGATTCACCAGAGTTACTTTTATCCAGATACGACTCTGCCATGACTGACCTGCTTAATAGCATAGCCCCTGTTAAAACCAGAATCATTAGAGACAGACAAAAATCATTGTAGTTGGTTCTCTCTGCAACTTACTAAATTGAAACAAGAAAAAAAGACTAGCAGAACGAAAATGGAATAAAATCCAGACAGATGAAAATAAAACTAACTGGAAAAATATAGAAAAGGATTATATGGAAAAGAAGCATCATTGCAAAAAGAAACTTTTACAATACGGAAATCGAGGACTCCTCAAATAGCACAAGAAAGCTTTTTAAAATTCTGAAAACCCTGGAAAAAAAAATTACATTAAAATCATACCTAAAAACAGATTTAGCGTCCCCCATCGTTGAAGACTGCTGTAAAGTCCAACAGGTTTTTCTGGACAAAAATCACGACAGAGAAGGAAAGCATGTATTGCTACATGCCAACACTTGGTGCACTCCTAAAGGGATTAAAATCCCAAAAGATGTCAACAGCTGGTGGGATCCGACTAAGGTCCCACAGCTAGTAATTCAAAATATAAGTACCTTGTGGTTCCTTCGACTAGATTTTAGAGACACTTGGGTTCGGGGGAGTCGAAAGCAAAGTTGGCTCACCCCAGGTTTGATGTTAATCCCACAACAATGTTGTACGTTAAACGCTTAACTTCATTCAAGAATGAGTAGATTAAAAAAAAGAGTAGATTAAAAAAATTCAAGGAAATTCAAAAAAGTTAGCCACATGTCAATAAGATCAATTTTATAGCACAATTGTACAAAAGTAAAAGAGAACCCTCTGTGGGTCTTTTTAATCAATCACTACAATCTTTTTTTATAAAAAAAATGGGCATTTCTTCTCAAACACAAAATTAGGTAAAGCATAGCAAGTTTACATCACAGTTTTTGTTTTACACAATCTCATTTGTACGACTTTTTTGCAACATGTATTTGTAAAGACCTTTTTTTTTAAATTCTAAAAGAAAAAATAAGGTTCTTTGGTGTAAAGTCACCAATCCAAGATAGTATCAGGATTTTTCAGTGCATTGCCAACGCGTTTCGGACTTTACAGCAGTCCATCTTCAGGGCCAATGATACTAGTTGTTACAAAACTGTGTGTGTTCATAATTTCAATTCCTAAGGCAAAAGATGTAGAAAATGTTCTACTGTTAATTTCCTTTAGCTGACTCAATACTGGCAATTCCAGCTATAACTATTACAAACAGTTAGACTTAACGCACCTCCTTTTTTGTGCTGGTAGAACCTCTAATTCCGGTCCTTGGACACACCCTGTTGGTGGATTTGACTGTGCCCCAATCCACTCTGTATGTGGTACACTCCCCCTCGCGGAGATTGTTTCAGAAGAACTGTTCTAAAATAGACAGAAAGAAGTGTGGTTTCAGTATATTCTTATTTGGAGATTCTTAGTCTACAGTCATCCTCTCTTGATTTTAGTTCATATGGTAAGCGCATTTATGCGCGGGGATAGATAGAGAGTCATCCAAGTCTTCCTTGGTTTGATAGTTTTCCTCTATTCACTTTCTCTGGAAGGTAGCTTCATCCATAGAGATGTCTCTCAAAATGCCAGTTCAGGTAAATACACAATTTGCCTCTATGGTAGTGTAGAGGCTATCATATATATATAGTGTAGCTATATCTCTTACCTCCGTGCGCAAGACGAGTGTTATGAACGAATCCTCCGTTGTCTGGATCGCGAGTAACTTTCTCCAGATCGCGGGTTCGTATATGTGTGTTGCTTGTATGCCGTTGCGCATGCGTAGAGCGGGGGGAAAAAAAAAAATCGCTCTCCATCCGCGCATTGCACATGGCAAACGTGAAGATTCTAAATGTGCATGTGTCGGAGAGCAGCACAAGCCCCAAGGCCGGCCCGGAACACCACTGCAGGTGCGCATGGTGCTTTGTGGCGACCCCGGGGGGGGAGGGGTACGCTACTCCCTGGCGCATGCACGTGTATATTGCTAGAGCAACTCAGATGTGTCAACTATGAGTGACTATTTTTCCACGACGTATTGCACTGATGAAATACAACAGAGGTGACTCAACACAATAATTTTGATTATTATTGGTATGAAAGGATCTGATTAGTGATAAGAGTTCCTGTCGCCTGGGCCCCTGCACGGGTGAGTGGGGATGGCGCAGACAGGAGCCTGCTTGGGTCCCCGTCCATCCCATGCTTAAATTTCGGGCCATGGTGTCTCTTAGATTCTGAATAAGATTCTTCTCATCCATTTCCACCACTATATAGGCTAACATTCTTGTTAGCCCCCCACTGTAGGGCTCATTGTCTATCTCACCAACAGGGTTGTTACAACAATCCGTCAGGTGAATCAGATACATTATTAAGCCACTCTCTAGCTGCATGTCGAGAACTATCAGTATCTTAAGTTCAGGTATCAATGATTCAGGTAGAATACATTTCACATCACAATCAGTACTACATTCTGATGTATTAGAGATTAAAACACACTTGGGTACTCAGTCTATATAGGACTCTGATTATTGTTGGTGTAAAGGGATCTGGTTAATGGAAAGGTCTCCTGTCGCCTGGGCCACTGCACGGGTGAGTGGGGGAGATGCAGACGTAAGACTGCTTGGGTCCCCGACTGTCCCATGCCGAAATCCAGGGCCAGGGTAAAGTCTAGATTCTTATTATGACTCTTCACCTCTGCCGTTATATAGGCTCACAATCTAGGATATACAGTTGGGATTATTGTAACATCATTCAAGTGAATCAAAGACATTTTTAAGCCAACATCTGTCTGCAGGTCAAGATCTGCCAAGCTTTTAAGTACAGGCAACCAAGATTTAAATAAAATACATTTTATATCAGGATCAACACTGCATTTAGATGTATTAGACATAACACATTAGATCGAACTCTACATTCATGCCCCTAGAGCTAAGACAGTCAAGTGTATCGATCCACACTATCTCCCTCTGGTGTAGGGTTTTTAAAATATCTCCACCTCTAGGGCCCAGTTTCACATGCTCCAGTATCACACATTTCATTTGTGCTACAGAGTGTCTTGCTTCTGCAAAATGTATTGCGACCAGTGATTTCTGACTCTTTGTTCCAATGTTGGATTTATGCTCCGACCAGCGGGTTTTGGCTTTTCTAGTGGTCATGCCCACATAAAACAGACCGCAAGGACACTTAAGTCCATAAATCATGTTTGATGAATCACATATGCAGGAATGTTTAAGGGGGATGGTTTATCCTGTATGTGGGTGGCTGATGGTATTACCTTTTAATATGTTACCACAGTGCTGGCAGTTGTGGCATGGGACAATGCCCTTGAATATGGGTTTTCCGGTTTTCATGGGGGTTATGTCCACTCTGATTAAGCTGTTGCGTAGGGATTTGTTGTTCCTGTAGGCGAATGTCGGGATCTCTGGGAAAAGTAGTTGTAATTTTGGATCCATTCGTAACATATGCCAGTTTTTTTTTTAATTATCCTTTTTATTCTCTTACTTTGGGTAGAATATGTTGTCACATATATCAGTTTTTGTTAATCTCGAGCAGGTCTTGTTGTCAGGAGGGTTTCTCTTTGTGTTGAGCTCACTTTCTATTTGATTCCGGATATTACATTTCTGTCATATCCCCTTTCAATGAATTTTGTTTGTAAGGCTGATGACTGTCGGGAGAATTCTGTAGTTTCCGAAATATTCCTTCTGTATCGTAGGAATTGACTCAGTGATACACTGTCCAGTGTTCTCTGTGGATGAAAGCTTGTGGCTAGAAGTAGGCTGTTTCTGTCTGTATTGTTTGAAAAAAAGTGTGTTTCTAGTTTTCCTCCTTTTACATAAACTTCAACATCCATAAAATGTATTTCAGGCTCACTAGTGGAAGTTGTAATTTTGATCCTGGGATTCATAAAGTTCATCATGCCAAAAAAATGGTTCCAGCTCGTCCTTTGGGCCCGTCCAGATCCCGAAGATGTCGTCAATGTATCTTGTATAGACTGATAAGTGTTGTGACCATCTTGGAGATGTTACCACGTTCTCATACTCCAAAAAGAACATGAATATGTTGGCATAGCATGGGACCATAGCGGCTCCCCATGCTGGTTCCCGATGTTTGTAAAAAGTAGCGTTCTCCGAACTTGAAATAATTGTTCATTAGGACCAGTTTCAATAAGGACAAAACAAATACACGGTCTGCTTTGCAGTCTGCTGTTCTTAGCATCATCCATTCCACTGATTGGTGCTGCAATGATTGGATGACCTAGTGGTTTCAGTAGCCTTTTGTGGACTTTGGGCAATATGTATAAAACGGGCGTGATTGGATGTTTATTGCTTAGAAACTTATGTGTCTTCTCCGAGATTCTCCCCATCTCTTCTGCTTCATCAAGAGTTTCTTCTATAAGTTTCATGATCTGGTTGGTAGGGTCGAAATGTATTTCCCTGTAAGTTTCTTTGTCTGCCAACTGTTTCTCGATTTCCTCCAGGTAATCACTTTTGTCCATTAAAACAAGTGCCCCTCCCTTGTCTGCGGGTTTGAAAATAATTGTCTGGTTATCTATAAATCACGACAGCCCACACTAAAATCATGGCTGATCTAGAATCAGTCTCCGGAACGGACGGGGCCAAGATCCCCCTGTGCGAGGATGCCATGCTTTTTACTTTTTCTGCCATTTCTGTCCAGACTGTGGAGGATATACTTAGGAAGATGCAGCCCACCTCTTTCAATGGTGATACTTTGGCGGGCAAAATTATTCTCAATTACATCAACATCTTGGCTCACTTTACTAATGCCACCTTCCATCATGGTACCATTCCTATAGAGATCAAGAAGGTAGTTGTCTCACCTTTGTTGAAAAAGGCAGGTCTAGGTCCAAAACATTTTGCCAACTATAGACTAATCACCAACGTATCTTTCACCTTGAAAATTGTGGATCGAGTAGCTAATTTGCAGTTGCAAAAAAATGTGGAAGAGGCTCATATTCTTCACCCATTACAATCTTGTTTCAGAGAGCATCATGGCACAGAGAGTGCCTTGCTTGATCTCCAGAGCTAGATGATGAATTGCATGGACAAGAGCAAGGCAGGCCTACTGATACTTCGATTTAATCGGCAGCTTTTGACCTCTTGGACCATACCAAACTCCTAACTACCCTGTCCACTGTATGCCATTGTTTTCCATTAGCCTTGGAATGGCTGAACTCTTTTCTGTCAGGCAGAATGTCGAGAGTATTTTGGGGCCAAGCATCCTAAGAATCCATACTGTCTATTTGTGGAGTGCCTCAGGAAGCTTGCTTGTCCCCAGCACTTTTTAACATCTATTTACACCCTTTGTGTGATATCTTGGATAAAGCAGGGAACTACGCCGATGACGCTCAGCTACTGGTGGAGCCGAATGGGGACTACACGGAGGACGCAAAAACTGTGCATAACATCTACCTGAAAAGACTGGACGACTTAACACTGCCGCTGCCTTAATAGTGGAAAAAACTGAACTATTTATTTTTGGGTCCCCTGGCATTTGAGCCAGCATAGATCGGTCATTGGTGAGAATAGCATGCGCGTTCATGTGTGTGTGTCACCAGATTGGCTGCACTCAGAAGGGTTACATCACTCGTCCAGTTTGCACACCCCCCACCCCTAACCCCCCCAATCTGCCACATCGATGATTCACTTCCAAAACTGTTGAATCTGCCATGTATTCACATGGTTTACAGAATGCTGGTTCACAATTAAAAAGGTAAAATAAGTATTCCAACACTGTTCTGCAAAACAATACATTTTAACGTGGGTTGCCAGCAGTGCATGCACTACATGAAGGCAAACACTTTCTTTGTACATGGGACACGCAATTTACAAAGTCGGTTAAGGAGCTGGCTCCAAAATGCTGAGCTGTGATGGATCACTAAATTGAAGCGAGCCAGAAAGCACAATATACAAATGTGTCATTTCTACTGTTTCAGTTGCGAGTCCAGACCTGCTTTCCAACATAGATATATTGTAAGAAAAACAAAGAAGTGACTGAGCTATGCAAATGTGAAACCAGAAACAACCACTGATAAATGACTTCAAAAAGTCGTTTTATATATGCACAGTGAAAAGCATTGGTGTGTAACTGAAGCTCACAAGCCACGTTGCCTGAAGCACGAGATCTTTTTAAAACACTGCACTTTCTTCTTTCCGGGCTAGATTTCTTCTTTGCATCCCTGCCAGAGCGTTGCAGTAATCCTCCGCTGGACTTTTTGTGATCCCAAGTTTAAAGAGGAAAGATGGGGTGAAAAACTGCGGAATAGCCTTCCTCTGTCCCTGCGCCTGATTGGCAATCATCTTGAGTTCTGACGGGGTGTGAAGACCTTCCCATTACCCTAGTAATTTCCCTCTGGGTGACTTTGTTGGATGTGGCTCTGCTCCATGGAGCAGATTATAGTGCTGTGATGCCTTTTGCAAGGTGTGTGTTTGCGTTCTAGAAGTCTCTTTACCACAACATACCACTTAATTGTATTTTTAATGTTAACAATTCAGAACTATATATTACACACACACACAACAAAGTAGGTCGACGAAACAAACATTGGCTATTTTAGCACATAAACAGAGTTGGACTCAAAGCTGGAACATTTTGGTCTACTTTGACGGAAACGCAGTCTTGCCCAAAAGACTAAGACACATTCTGTGATGGTGTCCAACATGACCTAGTCGACTTGCATAAAAGGAAGATATGATGGCTCCTCCCTCTGCAATGGCCTTGCTTACCCCCTCCGACTTGATCCGGACCTTCTACAATTCCGAAAACCGCTCAAGACTTTCCTTTTCTCCTCTTCCTTCCCGCTCCCCCTCCTGTGGTAACTCCCCCTCTGCCGCTATGATTGGGGACTGTTCCCTTCAGAGTCATAAAGGGGCCAGACCAACCCCCACCAGTCCCTGCATTCTTTTGCCAGCACCTGCCCTCATGATCCCTTTCCCGGACCAGCCCAAGCTGATCCTCCCTTCTCACAGCACTCATTATTCCCCCCCCCCCTTCTCCCCTGGCACTTAGCACTTCCCGGACTGCCTAACCTCGTCCTTCCTTCCCACAGCTCCTTTTCCCCTAGCACTTGCCTTCTGGTCCTCCCCAGCACTTCCCTGCACCCTTCCCTGGGGGCACCACAGTCCTGCTCTTCTCCCGCCACCCCCTTGCCCCGGCACTTACCAACCTTCTCAAGGACTTGCACGGTAGGATTTTCAGAAAGCCAATATAACTGTTACTTGTTTTTGGTTCCTCTATGCTCATGATTCCCTTGCCCCCCCTGCTTCTGTCTTGTGGCGCCTAGAAACACTTTTGTATAGGCGCCATACAAAATGTCCAATAAAATAAAAATAAACATTTAATGGTCGAATGCCTGGAATCTGTTGTGTGTTACATTTACAGAGTTTCACTTAGTTGTAGCTTATTCAGAATTTAGAATGATAGAATGTTTGTGTTAGGGCCACTCTAGAATGGTAAGCCGTAGTACATTCAGTTACATGATGAATAAAGAAAGATGAAGACGTGCTTCTTGTAACACTTCTGTATCTGTGATTAATAAGTTGAAACAGAACAATGGCGACAAGGTCGAATGGGGAAATGACTGAAAGATTCATCTGAGGAGGACAAAACCGTGATAACCACGAAAGAAGGCAGTGGAGACACGCCGGTAAGGGACAAAACAGGAACCACAGAAGGCGCATATATCGAGGAGTCAGTTCAGCGCAAGGTAGGACGAACGGAAACAAATCATTATGGACCTTGAGTGATAAAAGGGGAGCGTGCACATTGCGCCAATGAGCAGGATAATTTGAGGACTATAAAACATTATTTAAAAGACAACAACATACCATGACGCGCGTGCCAGTGCGCGAGCAAAGTCAGCTTAGGGAAGGCAAACGGACATCAGCTGACACGCGTAATCAAGGGAGCGGTGGAGAACATTAGGGTAAAGGACCCGCAGACGTCAAAAGATGTGCCGCCATTTTAGGAGACAATTTTATGTTACGGCTCGTACAACAAATACAAACGAAGTCACGGAAACACGGAGGAGCAGTTAAACATAAACAAGCACGGAAAATAACGAATATTATACAGGAAGAGAAGGAAAATAGAAAGAATTGAATAAGAACTAAAAGCATCCTATACTGCAAAATAAATAAATGAAAAAAAATAACAATAAAATGAAACTAATATAACGAACTGACAATTGATAAAAGCCATCAAATAAAGCAGTGGACATAGTGAACAAAGACACAAATGCACAGATAAGCAAAACAATAAAAACAGCTTCAAGGTGCAGAAGGAGTGCACATATAAATACCCCAACAAGAAAGCGAACAAAAGACTACAAAATGTCACAGGAAGATATGCAATCTGCGGGTAATGCAAATGAGCAACAGAGCATACCCCAGGTGGCATTAAACACGTCAACAAACCCACTAAACTACCTCAGGCGACTAAACCCATTTATGCTGGAACAACAGGAAACACAGGGGGAAAGGTGGCAAGAGTGGATTGAGGAATTCGAGGAGTTCCTGAGGGCCGCAGGAGACCAGAATGCCCCAAATAAAATAGACATTTTCACAAATTTGGTGGGGAAAGAGATGAAGACTATTATCAAGACGATTCCTCCCCAAGAGAGGACGACCTATCCGCTATTGGTGGCCGCAATAAACACACAGATAATCCCGTTGAACAGAGACTATGAGAGATCTGTCTTTAATCGATGCAAACAAAGCCCCCATGAAACGATAGCACAGTTTGTGTTGAGATTGCAAAAAAAAAAAATGACATTTTGCGAGTTCAGCAACTTTAATGATGATGAAGCAATACGCCTGAGGGTGATTGAAGGTTGCCTGTCATCACAATTCAGAAAACACCTGTTGAAAAAAACCCTGCCGTTGAGAGAAGTAGTGGAACTAGCAAGGGTCTATGAGAGGGCGGACGTGCAAGCAGCAAATATAGAAAACCCGAAGAACATAGACACTGTAGCCTTCATCAATAAGAATGTACAATGGAAACGAAGATACCCTTGTCTAGGATCAACCAATCCAATGCGCAGGGGCAACAGCAACAGTGAAAGACAGTGCTACTGTTGTGGTTTTGAATTTCCCCACAAAGGACCCTGTCCCGCAATGGGCCAATTATGCTTACGATGTGGGCAAGAGAACCATTTCCAAACAATGTGTAGAGAGAAAATAGGCTTGCTACTGCTAAACAACAACTCCCAGATAGTGGCAAACAGAAGATATGATGGCCAAAGAAGCACTGGAGGACGGAATCCTACTGAAAGGTATGTGAGGCCTTATCCTGGTGTGAGAGTAAATCCACAACTGGCTCAGACGGGATTCGTGAGAGCTATGGATGAATTACAGATTGTAAGGGTTTATCAAAACACGCCAGATCTGGGACAGAGAATGACAACCAATGAGGAAACACAAGTTCAAGAGAAGATGACATATGAAGACCCATATGAGAATCCACCAATGCCAATAATGTCATATGAAGAAGAGGTTGAACCAATGAACTAGCACAGGGAACATGAATGACAGCTATAGCAGAGAGTATGTGAGGCTGATAGGCAACCACAGAAGGAATAAAAATGCAATAAAAGTAATGGTGAATCTGAACGGAGAAGATATACCATTCTTAGTGGACACTGGAGCTACCGTCTACGTCATGAGCGGGGAAATGTACAGGAAGGTAGCCAAACAATTCCCTCTCAAAACATCGAGGGACACAATTTTCCAATGTGGAGCGGAACAGCCTTTGTTAAATATAGGATTGAGTGCAACCTGGTCCACATGGGGAAATGCATTCCGACCAAGGTACATATTATTAAAAGCCCCGTGGTGGGGAGATGCCTCATCAGTTGCAAGACCGCAACTGACCTAGGTTTGATTGATGTACGATATAATCACTCTGAAAAGATACAAGGAATTCCATCGGGATCTTATGCGATAAGGTCCTTGACGAAGGAGAAGATGGACTTGGAGCAGCTGAAAGTGGAATTCCCAACGTTGTTCCAAGGAATTGGAAATTTGAGATCCAATGAAGTACATCTGCACATCGATGGCTCAGTTCAACCTGTCCCACAACACCCAAGGCGTGTGGGTTTTCATTTGCACAAGAGGGTGTCGCAGGAGCTAAAGCAATTAGAGGACAATGATGTCATAGAAAGAGTGGAGAGTGGTCCGACTCTGTGGGTTTCGCCTTTAGTGGTAGTTCCCAAAGATGATGGTCGGCTTCGGCTCTGCGTGGACATGAGGATACCGAACAGAGCCATATTGAGGGAAAGGCACCCAAGCTCAAACATAGAAGATATGATTGTTAGATTGAACATGGCCAAGAGGTTCAGCAACCTGGACTTGAATCAAGGCTACCATCAGTTGGTGATAGACCAGGAATCTTGTCCCATAACCACCTTCAGTACTCATGAAGGGTTGTTTAGATACAAGAGGCTCAGTTTTGGAGTATCTTCGGCTGCTGAGATCTTCCAAGAGGCCATCAGGAAAGTGATAGCACCAGAACCAAAAGTGTTTAACTATAGTGACGATAATCTTGTATATGGAAGTGCCCAAGATCAACATAACAAGGCTTTAAGACAAGTGTGTAAATTGTTACAGGAGAGTGGGCTAACCTTGAATGCACAAAAATGTGAGATAAACAAGCGGAGCCTGAGATTCTTTGGACACATATTCTCAGAGGATGGTATGAGAGCGGATCCTGAGAAAGTAGGGGTGATATTAAAATTGTAAGCTCCAAGAGATGTGACTGAGTTGAGATCTTTCCTGGGAATGGTGGGATATTTTGCAAGATACATGCCAGAATATACAATGTTAACTGAACCCTTGAGACATCTTTTGAAGAAGGATGTGGAGAAATACATGGAATGGAAGATGTGAGGAAAGTTTCCAAAGGATAAAGAAGGAGCTAGCAAATGATAGACAGTTAGCATATTTCAACCCCAATTGGGATACTGAAGTGATTGCTGATGCTAGCCCAGTCGGATTGGGCGCCATTCTGACACAGACAAATCCAACTGGAACATTAGAGGAAAAGCAAACAAAAGTAATTGCCTATGCTAGCCAAGCACTCATTGATGTGGAAAGGGCTTACTCGCAAGCGGAAACAGAGTCTCGCCGCGGTGTGGGCTGGTGAAAAGTTCAACCATTTTATAATATGAAAATCCTTTGTGTTGGTGACGGATCATCAGGTGCTAATCTCTATATTTGGGAATCCCCAGGTCAAGATGCCCCCAAGGATTGAGCGTTGGGGTATGAGACTGCAAGAGTACGATTATAAAATTGTCCACAGACCAGGGAAGGATGCAAACCGAGCTGATTATTTATCAAGGCACCCGATAAACATTGCTGACTCAGGGATGCAAATGGAGGCGGAAGAGTACATTGCATATTTATCGCTAAATGCACTGCCTGTGGCAGTAACGAAGGAGACATTTGTGGAAAAGAGCTCTGCTGATCCGATGATAAGAGCAGCAGTCAAACTCACAAAATCTGGAAAATGGCATTGTATTGGCCAAGAAAAGGATTTAGGGGAAGGAAACATGAAAGATTTAAGGAAGCTAGCGAAAATAACCGGCAGGTTATCGGCAACTGAAGATAGGATACTTTTGAGAGGGAGTAGGCTTGTGGCACCCAGAAGCTTGAGGAAGACCTTGGTTATGTTGGCTCATGAGTGACAGAGGAGTAGTCAACACGAAAAAGATCCTGAGAAATCAAGTGTGGTTTCCATGTATGGACCCGAGTGTGGAGGATACAATACAGAGTTGTTTTGCATGCCAAGTGACGTCTCCTACGAGTCAAGTGACACCTCTGAACATAGTATTGTTGCCCACGGAACCATGGATCCGGGTGGCGCTAGATTTCTTTGGTCCCCTGGAAGAAGGATGGATATCATCTGGTGGCTATAGATGAATATTCAAGATTTCTGCTAGTAAAACAAGCCCAGTCCACGGCATTTCATCATGTGGGGGTGGTTTTGGAGCGCCTTTCCAAGGGCATGAATTCAGTAAATTACGCTGCGCACATGGGGTTCCGACATCAACAAATTACACCTTTGTGGCCACAACCAAATGGAATGGTGGAAAGAGTCATGAGTAGTCTAAAAAGAATCCGACAAAAAGCTGTTGTGGACAATATCTCGTTTCCGCAAGCGATTTCACAGATGCTGAGAAATTATAGAAACACCCCTCATGAGGTGACAGGACGCTCTCCGGCAGAATGGATGATCCGGTACAAGCTGAGGATCAGGCTTCCCAGTCTGGAAGATAACAGAGCCGAAGAAGATGAGCAGATCAGGGAAAGAGATCCGCTGAAGCGGTTGAAAACCAAAGAGTGGGTGGATCGCAAAAGGAATGCCGTGGATATAAAGCTACGGGAAGGAGATGTGGTGGTTGTGAAGCAGAAGCAGCGAAGGAAAACAGACTCGAAATATAGGCCATCTCTCTTGAAAGTTAAGAGTGTAAAAGGGTCCATGGTTATGGCGGCTGGTGATGGTGGCGAAGTCACAAGAAATGTATCCTTTTTCAAAAAATTAACAGGGGGTAGGAATGAGGGGGAACAGTGTGGAAAACCCGAGATAGATGAATCAGACATTGATAACATGAATGTTGACTTAACTTGGCTATATGCAAATGATGAGGGACTGTTGAGTGGGGGTGAAGAGTCTGATCCAAGGGAGGAGTGCGTAGAGAGTAACAGGGAAATGGAGTGGGACAGAATGGATTTTGAAAAGAGAAACTCTGACTTTGTTGAAAATCCACGGATTATGGATTGTGGGAATGGGCCCCCTGATGTGAATATCAGAAGCAGGCCTCAAAGAGCTGTTCGAAAGCCAATGAGACTGATTGAAGAAATGTAGTTGTTAACATTTACATAAGTAGTTAGTTCATAAGTAAGGGGGGTGTTGTGTGTTACATTTACAGAGTTTCACTTAGTTGTAGCTTATTCCAGAATTTAGAATGTTTGTGTTAGGGCCACTCTAGAATGGTAAGGCGCAGTAAATTGAGTTACATGATAAATAAAGAAAGATGAAGACGTGCTTCTTGTAACACTTCGTGTCTTGATTAATAAGTTGAAACATAACAGAATCCATCAGGGGATCCAGGAATCCTGTCAAGCAATGTGCATCTTGCCAGTTTAGAACCTCTGCAAAGCACGTCAAAGCTCTGTCAGGTTCTACTATGATGTTAAGAACCTGCTCCAAGGGCTGGAATGGGTGGTAATGGCCCGGAAGCCGGAGTTAAAGGCCAGAGCAAAGCAAGGGCATTTAACAAGGGGCCTGGGATGTTACCACCCATTCCAGCCCTTCGAACGGGTGCTTAACCCCATTAGCACCCATCCCATGGCTGGGACGTGGCTTGCAGGAAAGTATTTTCTTTCCGTGAACGAGTGGCTCACGGCATCCTGTTTGGGAAAGAAAGCACAAAGATGGCCACCATGGAATCGGAAGGCGGTGCTCTGTACGCAGCCTCTCTTCCCTTTCCATGGCTGCCGAAAAGGTTTGAGCAGAGAGTAAGCAGCAGCTGCAGTGGCACTGGCTGCTGCCGCAATGAGGTAAATGGGGAGAGGGATGAGGAGGGGGAAAAAAAAGGGTCTGGCGGTGGGGGAGGGAGCAACGGCGGACGGGGGACCTATGTCGACAGATTCAGCCCGTGTTTCCACTCTGGATTGGCTGGATACCCCGCCAAGCGTACCAATTCCAGACTCTGCTGGGCCGATACAGGTTGTTAATATAGTAGATACACGCTTACCATGGCCAGAAGATACTGGCTGATCAATCTTTACCATATTTAGAAATAAACATTTCATAAAATCACATACATACAACCAATTTTATGAAAAAAATACATAAATGATAAAATGCATCGTTTTTCTTATTTTTAGCTAAAAGTGTCTCATCTACAAAAAACCCCTCAATAATCCCTTTTGTTCCAACTCTAAAAACACCACTTACATACTACTGCACAATAAAATAAGTCCCATCTTGCATTAGCAATAAGAAACATAACGCAGGTTTAGGTCTTTTAAATCCCCTGTAAATCAGCAGGCGAATCAAGGTTATGTTCCTCAAATCAGTACAAAGTGGGTAAAACAGAAGAGAGAGCAGGACAGTTCCCATGGCTCGCTCTCAAAAGGAGCAGATACGACTCAACATTTAATTGCACCATATATCATAAATAACCTGTGAAGTGGCTCTTTAAAGCATAAAAGACTTTCTGCTATCAGATTTAACAGCAAAAATCAGTTATTCAATTTCAAGACAATGAAATGGGAGTCAATGCGTGAAATCAGACGTGGATTATCTCTCAAGCACTAGTTATCGAGTCAGCAACTATTGCACCATTCCTTCACCAGACAAGGAAAAGAAAACCTTGATGTTGCAATATGGATATAAATTACCTCCAGTTAAACCAGCCAATTATCTGTTGCAAAACAAAGTGTTTGAAACCACAGAACTATCCCATAATTACAAAAGTTGATTTGTTTTTCCAAAACCCGTAAATTTGGTCCCCACGCGTTTACAAGCAAAAACTGAACTCAATGCAAGAAATAATCAGGACGTCTTCGGTGCATTCTGCAACATTCAGCTGCAAGCCATCTTCCTGCTATCCATCCTTTGTGCCTAATATGATCAAAACAACCAATATTGGAGACCCCCAAGAGAGCGGGGGCATGGCCGTCTAGTAAGTCGTCTCCCTCCTCCCGGGAAAAGGAAATGGCAATGAGGGAGATTCAACGACCTGAATTTTAGTCAAGAAGCTGACTCGCAGTTATATGAAGCCCCTCAGAAGACACTGGACCTTATTTATGAGGGTCTGTGAGTTCTGAACAATCCTTTGTCTGTCCTGCAAGCGGCCTAGACTGCAACTGCAAAGACCTGCAGTAGCGGACTAAAGTGGATGTGGGCTCTGGCTACACACGAGTGGTTCCCACTACGGCAATCGGAAAGCACCGGCCCTGCGGCTCAGGAGGTTGTGTTCCATCTGGTCGTGACTGGGTGTATACCTGGCCCATCACAGAGGTACCAGCAATAATCCAGTATCACTGAAAACGAGGGGAAGCAGCACACACACCGCTATGAGCAGCAGTACAGGGGGTTGGGAATCAGTGTGGTCACTGGGGTGCCCGAGATACATTCGCCATAGCCGTGTCACCGCGGCTGACTGATATACCTCATTGAGATGCGCAAATAAGGGTTTAATTGAACATTGTGCCTGCCGGGAGGGAAGACTGGACCTCCCATTGTGCACACCATCTCAACATAGCTACGAGGCACTCCTGACCAGTCGGAGCGGTGGGGCAGTGGGAATACTTTCCCCGTATCAAGCTTGTTGCTGCCTTTGAAAACCATCCTTGTCCCTCGAGTCAAGGCGTAAAACATTGAAGAGGAGTCCCCATGCAGGGGAAAGATAGCTCGGTCTAAACCCCCAGCGAAGCACGGCAGACCCCCCAAACCCCCACACCTGTGGTCCAGGGACTGTATAAGATAAGGGGCTAGTCACAGGTCAACAGGCACGTATAATGGGGGTATCAGGACAGCTGCAACACCAATATTTAACAGCAATGTCTTGTGAACCACATGCTGTATCCACAAACTACAACAACTTTACATAGCTTCCACAGTCTTCCAAACGAGGCAGGATGAGCCAAGCGGAAAGCCCTGTGCCCACCCACGGGTCAGAACAGGAGATTTCAACTAAAGCAGGCAAGCGCTTGCTTCTGGAAGAAATCAGGTCCATGAAGAGTGAAATGGCTGTTGCAGTGACCGAATTGAAGGGAAGAGTGGGCAAAGTTGAAGAGAATCTTGAAGTGATCGAATCAACTTGCAGCTGACCTTATGGAAAGGAGGTTCAATGCTCGAATGCAAGATCTCGAGTAGAAGGAAATGGTTCTTGCCCTGAAAATTGATGACCTAGAAAATCATGAGAGGAAATCTAACCTTTGTATCATGGGCATACAGGAAAAGCAAGGTGAAACGGCTCTCTCCCTCGACCTATCGGCTAAAACTCTCATCAACAGTCTTTTTGTAGAGCCAAGAGATGCAGACATATCATTTAACACAGTACACCGAGGGCGGAGGCCTCCAGGAGGCCTACGATCTGCCCTAGTGAAATGCCACTATTTCCACACAAAAACTGGACACCCTTCAAAAAGCAAAGGAAAAAGGCGCGATTGATTTTGAGGGCTTGAAAATCCGTTTACATCAAGATCGACCAGCTATGACATTAACTAAACGGAAAGAATGACGTCCATTGACGCAATGGCTGAAGCAACAGGTGGTCCAGTACAGGTGGCGTTATCCCTTTCCTTATGTTTTGAATAGTATGATGAAGATTTTAGGGTAACATCAGTGGACAAGGTCGAGAGAGTCTTGAAGCAGCTGAAGGAGGAAGACTGCAGGCTGGGCATGGCAGAGTCAAGCCAAACAACACATCCCAGCAAAGGTCGAAACACCACCCAAGGAGGGGCCATCCAAATGGGTTGAGGAAATTTCGCAAATTAAACACCTGTTAGACTCATGTTGTCGCTTGTCATAATGTTCACACAATAATGTAAAGATGGTCCAAGGGCCGGTGTATTACAAGGGAATTTCAACAGGATGTGGACGTTTTCTTGACTACTCAGTGACTAATGTAACTGCAAGGTTGGCGAGATCTGTGGGAGTTTCTCAATAGTTTGGTTATATATTTGCGAGGCGAGGGGTCTCCTTTTGGTGGAATTTGTTTGAAAGGGCATCACAGACGAGGAGGGTTATCAATCCCTGTAATTGAGTTAGAAGGAAGGGATTGAAGGGGTGGAAGAAAGTGGAGGAAACGATGCGTGTAATTGGGGTCTTTGTGTGAAAAAGGGTGGTGGAAAATTAGGTTTTCAGTAGGGAGCAATGTGCAGCCATTGGAAGGTGGGAATTATACAATTAAAAGGGGAAGGATCAGGAGGACACAAATCGAATGAACATGATGGCACATAAGGGGTTTCACCTAGGAACTTTAAATGTGAAGGGTCGCAACTCACCACATAAACAGTCCATTGTGATTAGGGAATTCAAGCAATCAGGCCTAGATGTCCTCTTCCTTCAGAAAACCAAGTTCAGGCAATGGGATGAATATAACTAAGTGTGAAGACTTGGGTGCGGTCCTATGGTCGTCCAGCTCAGCAAGAAAAGTGGGAGTGTTGACCCAAAGATCAGTGAGACTTGAAATATTTCAGGTGAAGAGGGGTATGGAGGGGCGCCTTTTAGCTATAAAAGGGAGGAATGATTGCATGGAGGTAACTTTATGCTCCATGTGCGTGCCAAACCAGCAACAACTGTTCTTTTGTAAAGAGGAATTGACACTTCTTGAAACATGGAGAATAGGGCTCCTCATCTATTCTGGGGATTTTAATTTGAAAGTGGATCCATCACAGGACTGGTTCTATCAGAGGAGGAGTAACCCGGCCATCAGTAGGCGTAGGAGACATTTTAGGTACCCTCTTGTAGGACCATTAGGTCAAAGATGCATGGAGGACATTTCACCCACAACTAAGAACTTATACCTTTCACTCTCCCCCTCACAAAACATTTTCACGAATTGACCACATACTGAAAGATGCAGCATACAACTATGACATTAAAGAGGTAGACATAAAAGTGGTGGGGTGGTCAGTTCATGATATGTGTAAAATATCTCTGGATTTGGTCCCTCACATCTCCCTGGATAAACAATGGATTTGTAGGGACACCCTGTTTCGAGATACCATGTTTAGAGATGCATTTAAATCTGTAATCATAGAATATTTCCAGTGGAACACCAGGGGTGCAACGCAGTTGTGTACAGTCTGGGAAGCAGCCAATGACACCTTTCAAGGCCTCCTAATCTCTGAGGGGGGCAGCAAAGAAAAGGGAGAGACTATTATGGGAATCCAACCTCAGACAGGCGATTAATGCCAGATAGGGTTAAAGCAGGGCGACAACCAATCAGAGGAGAAGCTGCAGTAAGTGGACGAATTGAGACAGGAACTTAGAGATCTATGGAAGGGAAAAGCCTTGACCCAACTCAAATTCGTTAAACATAAGTACTATGAGAAGCGCAACAAGGCCCATACCCTGTTGGCAGCCCGCCTGCGAGGTCAAAGGGCATAGAGAAAGAACTTCAAGATTAAGGGAGGAGGTTGTTCTGTATTGGCCCAGCCAGCAGACATAACCGAAAGGTTTGGGCAATAGTATGCCTGCTTATTCACTACAGGAGGGAGGAGTAGTATTGGGGCTATCCAAACATACCTAAAATGGAATACCACTCCAGATTCTGGCAGTGGAGGAAAGAGCAATGATGGATGTTCCTATATAGACACAAGGGAAGTCCTTAACGCGGTTTCAAACCTAAAGTCAAGTTCTGCAGGTATCGGGTAATATTACCACCACCAATAACATTCATTGGGAACGGCCATTGGAAATATTATTAGTGGGGATAATTTATGGGGTAAATGGGTGTGGGAGGTAAAGAGTGACCCCCGCTCCCTTAAAAAAAGAAATATGGGGGTTGCAGGGGTGTCCCCCGCAGGTTCCATGGGATAATATAGTTGCAAAAAAACTGTGCTATTCTTGTATGGCAATATTTTTGCAGGGATATTAACACATGTAACAGTTCTGCACCAGGTCAAGATGGGTTCACATCGATGTTTTATATGAGACATGGGGCGCTGCTATTTCCATTCTTGACCAAACTTTTTGACAGCATCTTTGATGGTGAGAGCGCTCCGGTCACGTTTACACAAGTGCAAGTAGTGGTTATTCCGAAAGAGGGGAGGATGCTGAAAAGGCATGCGGCTGAGTCATCTGTTATTTAAAATTAGTACTGGATACGCAAGGATTTGGGCAGAACTGGATGAGGTGTTTGGGTCACTTTAGACTCTACCGACAGCCAGGGTGGTTGTGAACGGCAGTCAATCTGCTGCCTTCATACTGCAAAGGGGCATGGGACAGACCTGCCCCACTCACCTTTATTGTATACTTTGATGATTGTGCCTAATTCTAGCTGCTACGGTCTCTATCAGATGGCATCTGGCCGTATGATGAATGGTCATGTGAGTATATAATGAAATCCTTTTTTGCTGATAATGCATAATTTACCTTACTGAACCATGGACATCAGTCCCCCAGATTATGGTGGAGCTTCAGATGTATGGGAGGTGCTCAGGCTTGGGCGTCATGGTCAATCTAACCCAATTCATTGTTTTTCCTCTTGCGTATCTTTACGAGAGGGACCGGGGTTATATGGGGAAGCGGAGGGTACCCTCTCACAGTCAAGAAACAGGTATTAGATATATGTATCTAGAGTGCTAGGGAAGTTCTCTCAGATTAACTACTTTCTTTTCAGGATCTGGGAAGGTGGGAGAGGCCATCTCTTGTATGGATGGCAAGACTCAAGATTATATCTTGCCACTGTTTTTGTTCCTCTTCCAGATGCTACCCATTCAGGTGCCAGGGACTTTCCTGCATTTGGTTAAATTGGTGTTTTTGAAATTTCTGGGGGGTAGGAGAGTAGTAGACCAAGGATTGCCTACGACACTTATTTTGCTAGAGGTCCCTGTGGAAATGGCTGAGAGTGCAAAACACACAAAAGGCCCGATGTTGCCACCACGGAAACCTTCTTGCACTCCTAAACGGGCTATATCCTGTTAAAAGGTAAGTTCAGACAATTTTAAATTTTTCACATAAATTATAAATTAAAGCAATCCATGCTTGTAACACCCAATGGTGTGTATATCATTTGAACAGAAGTAATGCAAGAATTCCAGTAGTTTCCTTTAAAACGATCAAAAAGTAGCACTCTAAAAATGCTGATGGCATCAATGACATTTGTCATGTCATCTTTGATATCCTGGTTGTTAGTGTTAGCAGTGCACGGTGGTGGTGCGAGTTATGGCTGCTTAGCTGACATAAAACAAAGGGGGTAAAGATGTGATGACGGCAGTGATGGCATCAAGGACATGTGTGATGGCATCTTTCATGTCCAGGGTGGTAGTGGTAGCAGTGGAGAGTGCTGATGGGAAAAAATGGGTGCTTAGCCTACCACAACTGCCGAATTTCAGGGGTTTTTAGATTTTACTTGTAATCATAACGTCTTTAACAACGATTTTTTGTAATATATATATATCACTATTGCTATTGCTTGGTCTTCGTCAGTGTTTTCCACATGTCGAACAGTGGCTTGTTTTGTTGGAGTCACATGAAGCCTTCATGTTAAAATTGGTCCAGGGAAAAGGGTTGTAGGGAGTTCCTTCATGGGACGGGAGTGCAAATCCCCAGTAAGGGAGTGAGTCTCTCCCTGTGAAATCCCTCTTGACGCCACCCCTAGGCGGAATGTTGTATAGCGGGCTCACCTCCATAGCCTCACAGGGAAGGGCTCCCCTCTTGGGAGAAGTGACGAGATCCCATGATTGATCATAGTGGATCAAAAACAAGAGTCTTTAACAAATTCAGGAATTGTTGAACATAGGATTATTATGCATGTTTCAGTATATACAGATGCCCGGTGGAAGAATAGCTTGCAGAGGGAGCCAACACCTTTGAGCAGCTTTTGATAACAAAAAGAGCCAGTGACTATTTATCTAAAGATTTTAATGGCTGGCCCAAAGGAGCCCCCTACGGCTCAGGTACAATAGGGAATGGATATGGTAAGGGACATTCTGGATAACCTGTGGAAGTTATTGCGTTATAGGACATGCTGCTACTCTGTAATCATTATAGTATGCACACTGTGAACATTCTTCATCGACTGCTCTTAGTTGTTTTTAATGTAGCTAGGTATCAGCCCTCTGTGTTGGTGGGGGGTGTCAAGAGGTGCGAACTCATGGACACATATGGTGGCAGAGTAAGTATATTCAGGTCTATTGGATCAAGATTCTTGCTTAGATTTGAGAGATGGCTGGGATTGGACGATCTATGTCTCTTTAGGTGTTTTGGAGGAGGAGATGTGGACACCTAGACATGTTTCACACCATGATCGACGCAATGGACTGGAAGAGGCTGGAGTTAGTCTAAGAGGGAGTGCTCGTTTAAAGTGCTTGACATTTTTCGACTATAAAAAGGTTAACATACCTGTTAAATGAATGTCTCTTTGTTTTGATATCCTGAAACCTTTTTCCTATACAAGGGCTCACTAGCGAAACCCTGGAGTATGGATGTATGGCTATATGGAGGGTTGGAGAAGGGATTAAATTCACCAAAAGGGAATGTTAAGGAAGGGAGTTTTTTGGTACTATTCATGTTTCCAAGGGAAGAATGGTGGGTTGGCACCTCAATATCTTTAGTTTTTGTTATTGCATAGGGTTGGAGTAAAGTGGGAGGTTTGTTGGTGCTCAGGAATACAGTACTCTGAAGTAATTATATACATTTGTCAAACTTAAATTTTGAAAACAAAAATGAAAGATGCTAACTTTGAATCCCATTGTCGCTGGCATTATGCGGTTCCCTCCCGCACAATGTTCTTATCATAGAAAAAAGTATATACTGTAGCAGCACAGCCATCATAACAAACAGCACCCGAGGAGAGCGATACGGCTTACCAAGGCCTTATTCATCAACTTTTGGAAGAATGAACAAACCTGAATTAGGCCAAATGAAAATGACTATTGAAGCCTGATTTACTGTAAGGGACTAGTATATGAACTCCTGACTAAAGAAACTGAATTAAGTAAATTGCAAGTAAACGGTGATACCGAGTGGAGACCAATATTATTTGCCATTCTCCTGATGAACCATTGTAACTAGCAATGGGAAAACACGTGTTGAGGTTTTCATAATAGAAGAAAATATGAAGATCCGATTTTGGATAAATTGGTATAAGTTATATTTTGACCTCTGTGCAAGAAAACAATGTACCTAATTGATTTCTGAAAACAAGACATTTAAACTACAGTTGAATTAGTGTGAAAATAACACTATGACAATAAACTTAATTTGACTCACTGAACAGAAACCATCTATTTGGCGCATTTGAGTGACTTTTCTCATATACTAATCATGTTATGCATTTAGCTTGTGCAGTAGCCACACAAATTTATGGGATAACTCATGCTGACAACTTCGCAATTTCAACAAACTAGAAACAATTCATTTATCTTTACCATCTAATTGATGTCGCCAAGGTTGAGCTAGGGTTGGCTACAAACAAGAGTTTTCTAATCATAACAAACAGCTTTGTAGAAGTGGACAAAGCAAAAAGATTAAATAAGAATGGACATGGCATTCCACAGGAACTGAGGCTGGCTCGCCAATGGGCAATTCTAGATGGGCAAACTCAGATTGCGAATGTCGCAGGCAATAATTGATAAATGACTTTCATGTCTAAGACTTGAACTGCGCTTAGAGCTCTGCAACTGTACTTGTGTTCCATTCCTACTGCTGTAGCAAATGAGAAAGTTACATGTCTACGGGAAACAGAGACCCAGACTAACGGGAGACACACAATAGCGCAATGCTTTTTCTGCAGGTTTATAACTAGTGCTTCATGTCGAATATCCCCTGCTTTCAAACCACGCTTGAGACAGGGTCAGGGGATGTAAAACCCTCTCAGTCTGAGGTGGGAGGCCTAGCAGGGAGAAATCCAGTGCCAGTCCTAAAGCAGAGGGGGATGTGGCAGTTGGGAGGGCCCCAATTCCTGACCCCCCTCTCCACCAATAATGTGGCAACTAGAATATGTGCAGTACCATGACAAATTGTGACAAATCAGGAAGGCAAACACCAAGGAGGTCAACCAATAGTGCCCCACACACAGACTGACTGGTGAAGGCGCCGGCAGAGAAAGAATCCCACTGGGAAGAAACATTCATCAATTTCCCAGAAGCCAATGTACTTGAGCACTGTGCCATCAGACCTGCAGGAAGGGAAACACCAGAGACCGAAGATGGAGCTCATATACAGCAGTCCCCTAAGCCGGGCACCATACACCGACCTCAGAACGCCTGATGAGGAGGCCCCAGACTATTTGTATAGAGTGGCAGCCGCACTAACTGGCTGTACTTCCCTCATGAGGAACCACACCTCAGTTCCCTAACACAAACATGAACACTGTGCACAACAGGTCGCCATTCCTGAAGCACGGCTGCCCTGCGCAGAGAAAAGGAGCCATGCTTAACCATCATTTTAAAATATTCTGTAACAATGGTCCCTCCAAGGGGGAAGAGGACAGGGCCAGCTTGGCCAGGGGAAGGGGACCAATCAGGAAGTAAGAAGGGGTTAAAAGAAGAAACGGGAAGGTGTGGGTTAATTGGGTGAGGTCAGACGAGATGGAGGTACCAGACTAAGAGACCTGGAACAGGTGCTGTATTGCAAATGGTTCTGCGTGGTGGCTGTATGAAAGAGTGGCAAATGTGTTTAGGAGAGGGTGTGTAGGAAACAAATGTGAAGTGCTTGTATGAGTGAAAGGAGCATGTTTATGTAGAAAGTGGAGTGTGGCAGTAGCAGTGTGGAGGTGGGGGGTATTAAGGTGAAGGAGGAAATAGTAATGTCATGCAGAAAACACTAACAAAGTGTCAGCACGGCTTTGAAGGAGGGAGAGATAGAGGAGGAAGAGGCAGGGAGTATAAGGAGTAAAGTTTGGTGGAGGTGAGTAGTAAGGGGAGATCATCATGAAATGAGACTGGGAGGAAAACGTGGGTGTGATAGAAAGGAGACCAAATTGGTCAGCGTGACTTGACGGCACAATCCATTAACCATGTGTGATGAATCCCTGGATGTCGTCACTTCCCCCTAGGGGGAGCCCCTTCCCATGAGGCCAGGGAGGTGAGGCTGCTACCTGCTAGTCCCCCTTGGGTTGGTAATCAGTGGGTGGAAAGCCCCCTGTGGGATTAGTGAGGACCTGGGGAGAACATGGTATCTCCCATAGCCCATCTAACCCAAACACACTTTCCTACCCCCACTTCAATCAACACTTTCCCTAGTGTTCCTATGTGTTTTTGTCATACCACCAATATAGGAAGTACCGGGACGAGGACGAGTGTGGACTTCTTAAGGATCCCTTAAGTACCGATATGAGGGAGGGACCAATTGACTCATTGGAATATCTAAAGATCAGTACTGGGACGAGGAAACCATGCAGAAGCATAAAGAGCACTCGTGAGAACATGAACAGTCTAGTTTTTCTCGAGAGCTGGTTGTGCAAAAGCCAGTTAAAATTATAGAAGGAAATCATGAAGAAGAGACAGAGGCCCTGCCTGGAGGAACTGCAGACGTGGGAACACTCGACTGAGAACCAGAGCAGCTACAGAAGAGCTTACAGGGCAGGCAGAGAGGCTCTTAACTGGTCTGACGCAGAAGGACCATCCGGTGAAGCAGAGCAGCGAAAGTCCAGGCAAGTGAAGCCGAGGGACCGCGTGGTTGCAAGAGGGTGCACCCGCTGAGAATCTGCAAGTGCTCCAGATGTGCCATAGCACGCCAGGAGAGCAGAGAAGCCTTGAGGCGCCGGAAACCGGGCTGAGACGGTAGAGACCCTAAAGCTACTGGGGCGGTTGGAAGGGTTAACAGTGGGCCCTGGCAGACGCTGGAGCTACAATACTGGGCCACTAGGGAAGAGCCAAGACCCCTAATGAAAAAAGAACTGCAGAACCAAGGAGAGGGAACCCACGGGTCTGGGACCTGCACTCTTTTGTGAAGATCAAGTCAAGTCATCTACATAGTCACAGTACCTGGCAGGAGAGTAAACCAGGTCTAACGCTCCAAGGCAAGAAAAATATACGTGTTTGGTACCCACACCCATTGGACTGGGAACTCATGTAAATTGGGAACTTTGAAGTGCAACTCAAGCCAGGGGAAGGGGAGGCGCCCCCTCTGACCGCCCCTCTGATAATACTGAACAGTGAATTGTGAAAAAGCTGAGATGGGCTTGGCAGCAAGGGAGTAATTCCACCCAGCCTTTGTGAACTGGAACTTTGCTCATCTCCTCAGAAAGGAACTGAGACCCTTCATGGGAAATTGTGGCTCAATGTCCAGAAGAAAGGAGCCACTCTTCTGGGGCAAGAAGATCCACAACCCTTTTCTTTTTAGTTACAAGTGTGACAGAATTAAGCATTTTGACACAACAGTGAACTCTTATTTATGTGGACATTCTGACCGACTCCTAAGTTCCTTCTTCGAGGCAGGGAACGCCCTCTTAAAGTTAGGGAGAGTTGGGTTACCGCTTCATTTTTTGGGTAAAATAAAAGCATTTGGCAATCGCCATGCCTCTGTTCCGTCAGACACGTACTTGCATCCTTACACCTGTTAGAATGCCAACCACTGAATAAAGTAGGGATGAACTAAGTCCCTTAGCGAGCTTAGAAAAAGTATTCTCCTTTAGGTTCTCACTTCAAGCCTCAGAAAGAAAGTAGACAGTAGGATGCATTCTGTGGTGTATACTAACCTGGGGAGTAGGGACGCCTGGTTTAAGAGAATTGGTGCTTTTTAGATATGCGAGAGAGAGGAGATGGCCCTATGGCCCTGATAATTCAAATAAAAACCTTTTAAAAGCCTGAGACTTGGAGTATTTCTTGACCATCTGGGGCATGCTGTAATAGTGGGCATTAGCATTACTCAATTCAAAAGAACTCAACTTATCAGAAGGGCCCATGGCCTAGGCGGCCCTACTGGAAATAGATCCTGCAGCTACAGGTTGCACACACAAGACAAGGCGAGAGATTACCTTGCTGAGCCATTTGTTGGCATTTTAGAGTCTACAACTATTGTCCAATAAAATGACATTAAATAGAGCGTTATAAGCATCAATTGTTACCTTTCTTATGTACCTAAAATTAGCTTGTCCTTTTTATTTGATAAAGGTTTTGTATTTTTATCTAAAATTGATGGTTTTTATTTTGAAATCTTATGGTACTTTCTGGATGCCTCCTTGCTGGCTCGCACCCCTCTTGAAGAGTACAGCCTGCAGTCGGCCGATGCTACCTTAAAACTTCAATTTGTTCCTGCACTAGCCACCCTTTGCCAATTCTTTCCATGCCGGCAGCCTGCACATCAACAGCGCACCCACACGCACTCGTGCTGACCCATGACATTCCAGGGTTTAGGTCTACTTGGTCGTAAATATTGACTTTTTTCACATTTCACCGAATTACTTTGGGTAGTGTTTTGGTAGGAAATGCCGGGCGAGACCCCCAGCAAGTCCCCCTATTCCCTTTCCCTACCCCTATATATATATTTCATTAAATTTGACCAAATTTCGACCAAGAAAACGATCAAAAGAATTCCGTCAAAAGTAAAAGGTCAAATGTTTTCAGAACAAGTAGGCCAATAACTATTCCAGGTCACCTGCCAGAAGAAATGGCTGATGTATGCTTAAAAAAGTAAGGACCATAAACTTGGTGCCCTATATGGTCAATAATTCTCCCCCCACCCGCCCCCCCAAAAATGACACATTAGCAGGTTCCGCGTGTGCCCCCTTAGGGCCCGACCGAAGCTCCCCATGGCCAATTCTAGCTTGCAGCTGTGCTCTTAAGTCACCACAAGGCACGAAGAAGAAAAATATTGATTATTAAGGCTTGAAAAATGACAACTGGTTAACTATTCGTTATGGCCACCCAAATGATGCACTGACTCTTGATTTGGAGAACAAGACTTTATTGCTAGTGTAGGTATAAATGTAACAGTTGCCTCACTGTGTTCTTGGATAGTCAATAGGGCATTTTATGTAGTGTATGACAAAGGGGGAATAGGAAGTCCTCTGCCATGAGCTGGAGGAAAGAGGGGCGCCGAGGATGCGGTGGCGTCCACGGGCAGCCCGCGCTCGCATGTCGGGCGCTCGTCTCGCGAGTGGTCCGGGGCGGACTTCCCGCGAGATTGTGATCTCTACACTAACTCCTAATGAGATCTGCGTTAACCGCAGGTTACATGTTTCCTTCCCTTTTGAACGATGTTCCACCTTTCGGGTGCTACATAACTATCATTAAGTGGGGTAACATGAACGCATGTAACTGGCACTGCTGCAAAGCCATAAGACTGCAGCAAAACACTGTAAACAAAATAAAAAATAAAAATAGATAAAAAAAAAAACACAGGTCGAATTATTATTTACTGTGCTGAGGCATAATTTCACGACGAAAGGGTGTGGAGTTAATAGGCATGACATTTTGTGTAGAATGGTTGTGTATTATTGTGAATAAACGCGTCAATCAGAGATTTATCAGATCAACGTTTTCTAAAGGAAATGGAAACATTTGAGACAATGCACCATTTTGGGACTATGGGTGTTTGGCTAATGTAAATTTCAAAGGCCAAGCTCACTGTCTTGAATTTAACAAAAACAATGAAGTCAAAATGAGGCTTTATTATTTTTATAAACACTAATCCAAATCAATTTGTACATTTTCTGGGTTTCAGTGAATAGCTAGTTTTCCCAATATCCCCATAACAAAATATCTAAATTTCACTGTCCCATAGAATTTTCTTTTTACAAAAAAGGAGCCTAGTCCCTGAAAGCGTTCTTTGCTGATTTCCAGTCAGTCATTATGGAGCGTTGGAGTCCGCATATGCCTGTTCATGCAGTCACCGATACCTCATGTTATTTTGATACATTTAAGAAAATGGTTTGTTTGAATTCATATAATTACTTAATAGTCATTTTTTTCTTGGGAAAGGAAAATGTTCCTACGTGGAACAACTAATATAACATTTTAAGTACACCTATTCTGCAAAGGTAGTTCCACATTTGCTTAATCACTCATAGAAATTATGATAATTCTCGTGGACAATGTTCACTCCTTTATGGTATACCTTGTATCTGCCGCTTCTGTGAAGAAAGATCCACTCCTCTCTGTCCACCGCTTTTTACAATATTTCTACAATCTTTCCTAATTTTGACTCCATAAATTATCCTTCTCCTCCATATATATTCGTCACCACACACACACACACACACACACACACACACACACACGCGCGCTCTCTCCAATCACCTGTCCACACACGTTCATGCTCCTCTAAATTCTTACCCGCCCCCTTATCTTTTTTTTGTATTACACTGTTTTTCAGGCCATGTGATTCCAACAGACTACAGTTCTGCGATTCCAGAGCGGGGACAAAATGCGCCTAAACACAGTCAAGTTTAAGCGCTTTGACACCACAAACAAAATCAATAATTAATTTAAAAGGTTTGTGCATGCCTTGGTGTCCCACCTTCTTATCAATTTCCCACATTGTATTTGTATTTATTGTGTTTATATAGCGCTTTAATCCAAAGCACTTTAAATTATAACAACAAAATACATAGAAAATGATAACAGTAGAAGCAATTTACAATCATGAATCAAACCAATAAAACAGTAAGTAGAGCAATTAATCTGTGAGGGAAGGGGGAAAGGGTGAGGAAGGGAAGGAGGAGGGCAACAAAGGGTATAAGGGTGAAGATGAGGAAGGGGAAGGGTTGATAGAGGTACATAGGGAAGGAGAGAGAATGAGAGGTGGGAAGGGCATCAGGGCAGGAAATGGAGAAGGAGCGATTTCAGGGAAGTACGGAAGGAGGAAAAGGTAGGTATTTAGCAGATTGAGAGAGTTAAGGAGTTCCAGTGCAGGGGGGCTAGGAGCTGAAAGGAGCAGAAATGGGAGGAGGCACATGGGGAAGGAGGGACAGTGAGTAGGAAGTGATCAGCAGAACGAAGGGAACAGGAAGGAGTGTAGAAAGAGTGGAGGGAGGAGAGATAAGGGGGAGCAAGATCATGGAGAGCTTTAAAGACTAGACAGAGGAAATTAAATTTAAGTTGGGAGTGAAAGGGAAACCAGCCAAGGAAGGAAAGCGAAGAAGAAATGGAGTTATGAGGGGCAAGGAGACAGAGGGTACGGACGGCTGAGCGGTAGATGGATTTGGGGTGGGGGGCAAGATGAGAAGCAGGTAGTCCAAAGAGGAAAGAGGAGCAATAGAAGAGGCGAAAGAAGATAAGGGAGGGGATTAAAAGTTTAGTGGCATGGAAGGTGAGAGAGGAGCGGACTTTGCGAATATTTAAAAAGGTGGTAGCGACAGGCGCGAGACGTAAGAGAAATATGGTGGGAAAAGGAGAGGGAGGAGTCAAAGTGAATGCCTAGATTGCGAGCGTAGGCACAGATAGGAAGATTAGAGGGGGGAAGTGAATGAAAGGTGGAGGAGAGGGAGTGGAAGAGTGTTGGAGGGAAAGAATAAGACTTCAGTCTTATCAGTATTGAGAGAAAGAAAGTGGGATGACATCCAGTTTTAATGGCAGTAAGACAGGAAGAGAGTTTAAGGTGGAGGGCAGAGGAGAAGGAAGAGAAGGAAAGAGTTGGGTGTCATCAGCATAGAAATGGTGAGAAATACTGAACAAAGATAACAGGGGCAAGGAGAGAGGTGTAGAGAGAGAGAATAGGAAAGGGCAGAGAACCGAACATTGGGGTACGCCGTACTCCAAGGGCAGGGTAGGCGAGGAAGACTGCCCAGACCAGTCAAAATATATACACTGTTCATCCATGGCACGGAGCCTGTTATTTTTGTAGCATTTCTATGAAAAATCCTACAACTTTAGCGGTGGCTGACACATTAGATGGTGAGAATGGGTTTGATTTAATATCCTGTATCCAGGGTGCAAAATTTGCACTTGCCTCTAGTCATTGGCTAGTGAAGGATGTGCTGTGTGGAGTATAGAATAGAGGGGGCGAGCAATTCTTTTATGGCTATTAGCTTGCAACTTGAATTTCTGCACCATGCTGTGGCTTCCGACTTTGGGTGTTGGAGCCCTTATTTCCTATCCTGTTGCAGATCACCACACACTTGGCCCACTGTCAAGGTGTGTCCCAATGGTGCTCAAACTCCCGTCTTTTCAATATGGCAGCGGCACCAAGCAGGGTTCTCTGCTGTCACCTCTTGTTTGGTCTTGCGATATTGCCCCCAGCACACCCCATCAAAATAAAATGTGCTCAGAGGCGAGCATACCGAGGGGGTTCACCTGAAGTTCCACTTTCTGAGACTTTGTCAGAGATCTGGCCATTCAACTGGAACCCATTTTGCAAGTTATTTCTATTTTTGGTACTCTGGCCGGCTTTCTTATTAACTAGAGCAAGTTTGACTTATTCCCACTCACATCTACCAGAGTGCCCACCCTGCTAACCTTAAGGGTTTTTATTGGGATCGTTATTAGATAAAAATACATAGCAATTGTCAAGCGTCTATTGCGTTTCAATATGTATGCCCATAACATCAGAGCATACCTCCCGAATCTTTTATCATAGCTTGATAAACGGGCCGTTGCCATGTGCCTGATGGGAAAGGTATCGCTCTAATCAAGATGGTGGTGTTGCCAACATTATGATGACTGTGCAAAAATGCACCCATTTGGCCTGGTCGAGCTCCCCCAGCCCCACCTTAACCCGTTGAGAGCAATGGCCGAATTTGTGTGACATTTCGGTGTGTTTTGAATGCAATGGCTGGATATGGCTAGACACTACAGCCAGGGTTTACTCAATGTGCTCCATGTTCAACTTTATTAGCTTCTAAGGCGCAGTGTGTTGTACTGGTATGATACCGATTCAACATCCCAGCAGGTGAAGGTTGAAAGGATGGCAGCAGGCTTACTAGATATGAGGGCAGTAATTAATAGCAAGCATTATTCCCAACAATATTCCTATGATTCAGTTAGGATATTGTTAAAAGCTTGGAATGGGATCTTTCGTAGCCTTACGATTTCCACTCGTCATCAGACATACCAATATTGGATTTTTCTGATGGCGCCCGTGGCACTGTCAATCAAAATGGCCCACATTACCAAATGAGCCTCTGACGCACACCTTTGCATTACTTACATTTTCCCCAATGTAAAGGGTTGTAAATGCATAGATTTCTCCTTACGTAGTCTGATCTAATGACATTGTTAAATTCTACTGGTGTGTGCACTAAGTGGGGGCTGTATATAGATACAGTATATTCGGATGAACAAAGGTTTAAAATGTGCTCCCTCAGCAAGGAGGTTTCCTTTAATTCTAGATACCTGCTTAAAAAACCAGTTGCATTTGTGCATGTATTCTGGTCCCGCCCAGCCTTATGAGACTTCTAGAATGGAACATGTGGCTAATCGCACGATTGAGGTGCACCTGAAAGCAGAGGTGTTGCTAGGGTGAGAGGCAGGGCTAACTGTGCTATAGCCCAGGGTCTTTTGATTGCAGCCTTGGATAGAAGCTCAGGGGCTACAACCAAAAGGCTAGCTAGCCCAGAGTCCTGAGGGTTGACATTAGCGTATCCCCAGATCTTTTCCAGACCTAGCAACACCCCTGCCTGCAAGTATACCCAATGTGTAGTCTGTTTGGTAATCTGGGCTGTTTGATGGCTAAGCAGTACATCTTCAAGAAGTTGACCAAGTGCTCAACCCCCACATTGAAAACAAGGATGTATAATGTATAGATGGAGTAAAGCTGCGTTTGTGCTGTCATTATACCACAACTGTGAAGGTGGGTGGTGTCAATATATGTTATGTAATTTGTAAAATGTGATGCAACATTGTCATCTTTAAATTCTTAATAAAAACGTAAATACAAAAAAAAGAAAAAAAGAAAACATGGATGTGTGACTTGAGCCTGGCCAATGAAAACAAAGGAGTGTAAATGTCATACGTATCTACCACAACCCAGGGCTGGCTCCAGAGGCGTTGCTAGGTGGGGTGTGGGGGAGCTGAGGGGGTTATAGCCCCAGGTCTTTTGGTTGTATCCCCGGATAAAAGCTCAGGGGTTACAACCAAAAAGGCTAGCTTGCCCCCAGTCCCAACCGTCCCAAAATTAGCGTAGCCCAGGATCTTTTCCAGATCTAGCAACACCCCTGGCTGGCTCACTGATCAATGCCGTCCTTCCGATTTCAAGATCTCAGTTATCAAACAAGATGTGTTTTTACTCCTTGATGCCAATGATGTGGCCATAAGACGTGCACTCGACACACAATTGGCGAGTGATCCTTTTCTCCTGGTGACTAAGTACATGTTGTGTGTATGTGAATAACTGGCAATCTGGTGATGGGGCCAGTCATTATATGCCTGGCTCATAGCTTGCAACTTGAAACTTTGGCCTTCTGAGCACGAGGTCTTGATACTCTACACTAAAAGGATAAAGAGGAAGTGGATTCTATCCCCAACATTGTTATCCAGGTGCCATTGTGTGTGAGGTTAAGAGTGCTGTATGGTTGGTCATAAGGAGAGTCCTACAGCACAGTCACTAATGTAAATCATACGTAACAAGTGGCACCGACAACTGTGTTTAGGGCAAGAAGCAGATTACCTATATCGCTGCAGGTAAGCAGATCACAAATCCATATATTGCCAATTCTTGGATTTATGCACTTTGTTTGCAGCTTTATGTTGTGTTTCTTCTATAAACTCGGAATAAATCAACTAAAAACAAAAAAGTACCAGCACTCAACCTTATATTTCCAGTGTTTTCGTACCAGGATTCCACATTCAAATCATAGAATCCAGGTCATCTACTTCGACTTTCAGACATTTTACTTAGATATAAATTAGGAGAGATCCACCAAATAAAACGCACTTACAGTAGCCATAAACTTACACCGCATTAATAAAACATGTGCGCAGGCGTTATGTGGAAAGGGCTAAGCTTCCTGACAGATCTAGATGTAGACATTTACAGGTGTGGAAAAGGGGCGGGACATCAATATGAAGGGTTCAAAGTACAGGTAATTAGGTGCATGTGCCCGAAGGGAAGCAGCAAGGGAGAGGAGAGTGAAAACGAGGCAGAATAAACAACATTTATACGGTTGAATTCCTAGGATTGCCTTGTCCAAGTGAAGACTTGCATTTCTTTTGGTGGGTACAAGAATTAAGTAAAAAAAAACTTTTTAAACAACTGAGAAAGAAGCCTTCCATAAAGTTGTGGCACTATAAGGAGAATGTTTATGGCAATGCAGGACATCACAGCAAACACATATATTCCGCACGATCAACATGGTTTATCACAAAGCCCTCACAACACGATAAAAGCATGGTTACTTATTATGTGGCCCCACAGCTATTTTAGACTTCAAACTCCCAAGACCCCTAGCTAGCGTACACTGAGGTGGAAGATCTTATGGAGTCATCTATAACATCACCGGGCCACTAACTGAAACGTTCTCCCAAAGCTCGGCCTCATGATCAGAAGATTTGCCTTCACAGAACACCAGACAGACTGCTCGGTAAATACAGGCCCTAAATGCGATCACCAAACAGTGACATCTTAAACAAGGGCCACATTTAATTGGTCTTTGGCACCAAGTACTGAAGCTTTGTGTAAATATAAGTGCAGTAAAGCATCAGCATCTAACTGTGAACACACTTCATTCCTGCTCAGCGCTATGTCAAGCAGGACAGGATTCTATCCAAGAAAAGCTTAAGCAAACAGGCCCTGAGGCTGAAGAAAAGCTGCTCGGCAAACAGGTTCCATGTTTGATAAGCAATTTAAGTTCAGGCAATCCTTGGTCTAAAGCAGCGGTCTTCAAACTTTTTTGGTCGGGTCCCCCCCTCAGCAAAATTTGGGCAGGTCGGGACCCCCCAGAAATGCCAAATGGACAGTATGTATTGCGCGCCGTCACCTGCTCCCATCACAGTTGCTGGGATCCCTCATCCCACTCCTATCCAGTCCCTGGTCTCTCCCCACCCCATCACACACCCTGGGCTCTCCCCACTCTGCTCCCACCACTATTCCATGGTTCCCGGCCATTGTGCTCCCACCATAGTCCCTGGGTTCACCCCATCCCGTTCCCAGCACAGTCTGTGGGCCAGTGGCGGCTGTCGATTTTTTTAAGTGGAGGGGCATAACTATTTCCCCCAAAAATGCCATAGCGACCGAGCATAGTGAGGGAGCCCGAACCAATAAAAGGGAGGGTTCGGGGGGTTTCCCCCTGTGAATTCTTTTTAAATAATGGATTAAAATGTTGCATTGTTGAGCATACTTTTAACAAAAAAATGGGTAAATAGACAAACAGATTACAATTGGTGCTGGGGGGCCCAGGGGGCAGGCATGACATTTTTTACTGGACATCTATAGTAGATGTCCAGTAAAAAGATACCATCCCTGTCCCCTGGGCCCCACTGGGCCTAACACAATCAACATGATTATGTATGTATGCAAGACGCTGCACATTCATACAGCAATCACTATCATTCACACGAGCATCCATCACCATACACTCACTTATAACATAAGCATACACGCATCCATACACAGGTTTAAATAAAAAAAAAATGAACATAAACTTACCTTCTGCATTGGCATGCGTGTGGGTGCTGAAACTCCCTGCTCCAGGCTGCTCTGTCCGTATGTGCGAGGAGGCGCAGGAGATCCCCCTCGGGCATACAGACATGCAGTGCCCCAGCCATCATTTCCAATGAGCTATGCAATGCTGGCCAAGCAAAACGCCCCAGCACTTGCATGGCTCGGTGAGCATGTGCAGCTGGGGAACTAAACTGAACTGTCAAAGGGAAACACAGCCCAGGAACACTCAATCAACTGGAAAAAGCAACTGAGGGAGTGGTCACTGTTTCACTGGGCTGACTCCTTAGCTCCTCCATAATGGGTAAGGGGCCACTGGGTGGGCGCTCCCTCGCCATCATGGATGAGTCGCCAGGCTCCGACTGGCCTATAGAGCAATGCCTGTACCAAAAATGTAAAATGCTAGTGTGGGCCAGTCAAAATGGGCCACCATTTTGGCCAATGTGGACCAGTTTGGTGAGTTACTTTACTATGCAGTTAGTGATTTTTGACCATTGCTGCTGAATATATCACAATTTACTTACATTTTAACACAAAGCACCCCCTTGGGTACTATTGAAACAGTGGGCCTCATTACAACCCTATCCCTGGTGGTAGCTGTGCCGGTAAAACTGGCACGGCTGCAGCCGGAGTTGCATCCGGGTCCGGCACCAGCGAATGGGCAATTACCGGGTCATGCTGAGTAAGGCGGACCTGATAATTGCTCTTTCGCGGTTGCCGGTGCTGGTAGATCCCATTCCCATTGAGCCCCTTAGGGCTCAATGGGAATGGGGATCTCGGATGCACCAGCCCCGTTAATATCAGTGCCGGTGCATCCGACGAGCTGTGCTCGCAGGTGCCGCTTGGCCTGCCAGGTCAGACCTGGTTGGCTGTCAGGCACCAGCAAGCACAACTCGTACTATGGCGGTACAGTAGCAACAGTGCCGGTAGCTTACCAGCACTGTTACCGTACCGCCATAGTTGTAATGAGGCCCAGTCTGTGACTAAAGGAATGAATATCCATTTACAACTGCGGCCCACTTTTTCATTGTTGCCTGAGATAGTTTCATGCTTCAGCCCGACCAAGTGAGCCACCCCTGCCCATTTCTTCCAATGTAAAAAAAAAAAAAAAAAGAAAATTATTTGTTTTTTTTAAACATTTCATGCTGAGCTCTCAGGGCCCCCCAGGGATGCACCCGCGGCCCCTGGGGGGCCGCGCCCCACAGTTTGAATACCGCTGGTCTAAAAGGAACACTAAACGAACTGTAATCCTTCTGAGCAAGCAAAGATTAAGGCAAGTAGGTCCTTGAACTAGGGTGCACAATGTACAGACGACACAAGAGAATTACGCTATGTTCCGAGTACCCGATTAAGGGCCTGATTCATCGAAGTGTTTTATAATGGCGCAATGCCATAGGAAAACGTTCCATGAAGCAGGCCCCAAGTTCCTTTGTTCGTTTTGTTAGTTAGCGAATACCCATTAGGATCGGGAAAGATAGGAGTTTTCACTTTTAATTTTAAAAATATCAGCAGTGAGAAGGAAAATCAGAATCCGTGATCATCTTCTGGCCCACCACACTACTTAGATAGCTTTATACCAACAGCCATAAAAAGCGACTTTTTACTCCCACAAGCCAACATGTGCCATACAAACTTACCCATGTGGCATTAAGCACACATTCAGGAATGTATGAAAAGGGAACATTAGGACACATCTAGAAGACAATTAATGATTAGATGGATTTGGTTTTTTTTGTATTAGTAATGCGCATAGCCCAACGGCGCGGGGCAGACGGTGCCAGCATCTGGGTGCTGATGGAGTCAGTGATATTAAATTAAGAGAAAAATCAATTACTAGGTGAAGAGGTGGGATTTTAGCTTTTTTCAAAAACACAGCGAGCATAGCTGAATTGGAAGGTTGTTGCAGAGGCGTGGACCTAAGTGAGAACCGCCTTTCTCCTCTGGTCAAACTTTGCGTCAAAGAACCATGAAGCAAATGCTGAGTGGAGGAACGCAGTAGACACGCGGTGCGATAATCTTTGATTTTAGTGCATAGTTATTTAGGTACAAGTCCATGAACACATTTTACAGCCTAATTCAGAATTTTTAAAATGATACAATGGGAAATGAAAAGACATTTCAGCGAAAGTCTAGCCATAGATGTCAGAGAGAATATAGGAATTTTGCAAATGAGCCCAACAACTGCATTTTGAGTAAAATGCCGACGAAGCACGAGGTATCCTGGTAATCCGGCAACAAATGGCATTAGCATAGTCAAGCTTGGAGTTTACTAGAGAACAGAGGCATTGTTAGAAGGGTCGGGGGGGGGATCTAAAGCCCCTGGTCTTTTGGTTGGAGCCCCAGTCCCGACATTAGTGTAGCCCACGCGTAGCCCAATATCTTTTCCAGACCTAGCAACACCCCTGCCAGAGAACCCACTAGGAAGGAACTGGAAGACTGACATCAGTCAGAACAACATTCTACATTACGGTCAGTCGGTTCATGTTGATTTTAGAAAGTTTCTTTCCATAAAACAAATACAAAACAGCAGTAAAATAAATCATATGTAAACAATACACTCACACAGATGAATACTGAATCGTGCTATGATCACAAACTGCAAAGACAACTAGTAAGATCCCTCCAGCTAATGATAATGTGATACAAAAGAGAAGGCACAGTGCATGTCGACAGCGATAACCTCAATTTGATCAAAGTCATTTTTCAGGTTCCAAGAACTGACTAGACAAGATTATATATTTCTATAAAACCACAGCAAATAAAATGTATGCAGGCCTTACACTTTCACAGCTACGTACTGATTTTTGTATTTTAATCACTTGCTGCAAATATCATAGTAAAGACCAGGCAACCAATGGAGAATCAGCACCTAGCAAGCAACACAATGCTGGCCTACAAAGGGGAAAAAAAACACAATTTCGAAGGACCATGGTCAAAGTTCTAGTCTGAACAGATGTGTAAGCTGGACAGAAAAACAAAGGGAGGAAGATCTTCACAGTTGGCCTAACAAGCAGCACAATCGTTCTTTCTTACTACATCCCTCCACCTGGAGGTTTGTTAACTGCTCTCAATGGGATGTAGTTGAGCCTTGCTCTTGTTATAGGTTGTCTTTTTCAGCCAAAATAAATATCCTTGTCTTGAATATTTAAAAGAATCATGTCCCTACAATTAGATAGTATCGCTTGTTCCTTATTTTACTGCATGTCAATCATATAGGACCTTAAGCGATTTAAAATTGGATACTGCAGTGCAGTTCAATATCATCCGGCATCAGCACCATATCAATGTACTTAAGCCATGGGATTTGATTAGCAACATTTTTTACTTGGGATGCCTGTAATTATGGCTTGAGTTAGGTCAACCTTTGGATTTACCCAAACACGCAGCCAGTGGTAAAAAGGTTCCGTAAACAGGTCGTCTTCCAGGTACCACATACCAATTCCTAGGTGTACCGCACAGTTTGGGGACAATCTTGGAAGGCCCAACATATTTCTTTTTTAAATCGTTCTCTATGACTTGTAAGGCCGAGAGGTTCGAGAAGCCCCATGTTGAGGTAGCATATAAAACTATTGCTTTTACTTACACGTTATGCACCTTCAGGATCATGTCCATAGGTTGTGCATGGCACATATTGGTGAAACAAGTGATACCACCCAAAACCTGTTTCATTCTCGATGCTGGTTAATTTAAATGGTACATACCCATCGGGTATGATGAGAAGCAAATCTCCATATAGTCAAATTCTGCCACCCTAGAATTTTTTTTCTTTTCAATATAACATTTCGGTCTTGAATTTGTTTCATGGTTTTGTGGCCGACTAAATGCCAGATTCATCAGTATTCTTATTAGGTCCTGGTGGCTCACAAATACTGTGCATGCATGAGCACTATAGTTAAAAGCTCAAGTGGAGTCTGCGCAATCAAAATGGTATCATCAGCGCAAGCCAACACCAGGGTGGGCATTTTGCATAATTTACGGGCACATGTGCTCCTGTAAATATCAACATTTCTTCCAGTCTATTCATATATAGGGAAAATAATAAATGCGCCAAGACACACCCCAGGCGCATTTCAGTGTTAATGGAAAAATAAGAGGTGCACCGCCTTTGGCTACCGCTTCTCACACATTGCCTGATGCCTTTGTGTATTCCAATGACGATGTTCAGAATCACATTCAGGCACTTTAGGGGCTCGAGCATCAGCTATAGCCTGGCTCTGTTGACCTTCTCCAAAGCTGTGCTCAGGTCGATAAAAGCCAGATAAATGGGTTTGTTCTTAAGAAAAAGGGAGTTTGCCAAAATTAGATAGAAATTAAGGGCTTGCTCACTCGTTCCCAGGCTGACTCAAACCCCCATTATTATCTTCGAAAGGATGTTCTAGTCGTGTATACACTGTTCCATTTTATATATCCACTGTTCCATTTTAGTCAAAAGTACTCTACCAAAGATCTTGAAATGTTAATCAATTAGGGAGATAGGCCTGCAGGACAATGCACTATCTTTCCTTCCTTTCTTGAATATAGGCTTAATCACTGCCTCTTTCCACGCAACCATTCATCTGCCAGTTTTAATTATGGCATTAAAGGCAATCGTTAGAGTTGGGACCCAAATATGAAGTAAATCATAGAATAGATACACCAGAATACCAATACCCCTGGACAACGATTATGGACCTTTACATTTACCTTTGAGGAATCTAGACTCCACCTTTTATCATTTCTTCTCCTAATTTCACCATGAAGATCATCCCAAGGGAAATTGTGGAATAGTCCCTAAACCAGGTAAGGGGTGGCATGTGCGTCAAGTTGAATTTTATTTCATTTTGGGCTGGGACTGTGTGAGGGGTGTTTGACGCTTGTGGGAGAAACTGGGGCAGGCTTCTGGGACAAATGAACAGGGATTCTGGTCCGAACCTGATTGCCTCACAAACGCTGTCCAGTGCCTTGACAGGCAAATGTCCCAGCTGGTCACAGCACCTGAGCAAGTTAGAGTGAGGTTTGAGATGGCACTCAAACTGCCCACCGACATATGAAGCAGACGTTTCTCAAAACCAAACGTTTTTGCCTGCCATTACCCTTAGCAACTAGCTTACGGTATTGGATTCATTTAAAAAAAAGTAAAGAGGGAGAGCGGAAGGGGAGCTAGTGGCAAGATGAAAAAGGGACCTCTATGCAAGAGGCTAATAATAGGAGCACGGGAGGACACAAGATGTAAGGCCTTTTCCATGCGTTTCTTTAACTTCTGATGCTTTATAGTGGTTTTTTACAAACCTTGCTATTCCATGTTATGATTTGCTAAATCTGGGTTCAGGTTTGTCTGCCCATTGAGGTCTCCTACTGCTTCCACAGTAATATGCTCAAATTCAACATTCCCTCACACGATACAAATGCCAAACAAGCGATCCACACATGGCAATAGAAGACCCCACCCAACAGACATCAGTACACTACACCTTCAGAATCAACGCACATACCACATACTGGGCCAATGAATCCTAGCGCCACAAGTACACAAACCTCTGCTTTGAACGCAAATGTCTGTGCTCTTGACGCAAAACACCTAGAAAGTGACCTGCACACAGATCAGGGTGCTACTGCTCTGCACACATTGACAACCAAGAAAAGCGATCTGCCTCTTCTCCCACTAACCAAACCCACCTCCTCGCTTTCAGATCTTCCAGAGTGCCTGGAGACGATGCAAACTGCATCAGACGCTGTATAAATCCTAGCATAGCATAGCATGACCTTTCAAGGAGGGCTGGCGGAAAGGCTGTTTTGGAATAAACTTTAGGTCCTTGTTAAAAAGTCCTTCGCGGATTGACAGTTTTCTACTGTACTGTAGGGATCTTCAAGCACAGCTGGCTTTCACCAGGCCTAAAGTGTGAAACCGTACTTCCTCCAGTAATACGTAAGCCATGAACGAGCCCAAACCAACCAAAGCAGTCCTTACTATACAAGGACTCCCACACCAGATGTGTCCACATAGTGTGGGCACGAGGAGGGGGACTGAGGGAATTTTACCAACTGTGGGATTGAGTTGGCGGACTGAGGGGCTTGCAGCACTGAAAATAATGGGCACAGACTGGGGGTGGTAACAACTCCTCTCCCAAGGAACCAGAGAAGATCACGCTATTATTCAGTATTCACAAGCCGTTATCAAAGAAATCAACCATGATGTTGTCTTGGAAGGACAGGGGCCCCAGATTGTACTCCAGGGTGTTCCTTGTAGGGAAGTCATGATGAGGTTTTTGAATCATATAGAAAATGAAAAGGCTGAACAAGTTCCTGCCCCATGTGTGCTTCAAGATGGAGACGGAACAGATTATTCATTTGTTCTCTCCATGAACCTTCCTGCTCACGATCAACCCTCCCCATTCACTAGAGCCACTGGCTATTTCTATGGTTCCTAATGCAAGAATGTCTCTTTAGTTCGACATACTTTCTCCCTTTCCGTCTTACATCAGCAGAGTGTGCTCTCGAAGACGAAGATAAAGCCCCCAATAACAGGATGGTAACATCTACCATGATCTATGTGCACCCCAGTTTAGATGACTGGATAATTCATGCACAATCCTTTGATCCGGCACGGACAGTGACACAAGCAGTTTGTGGAAGCCTGTGCAAGCCGGAAGAAACACATACACAATTTTAAAAAAGGATGAGGCCTCCAAACTTGTATTTACTCAAACAACTTGGAGCTTGACCCTCTATCTCTTCGGCACCGTCGAGAGCCGTTGTTATGCACTTTCGTTTGAATCTGTTAAAAACAAAAGAGAATTTACGGCTATGGGATAAGTGAGACACAGCAATGCAGATTTTGCTCTAGGGAAACTGAAACGCTAAAGAATTTGATTCTGTAGTACGCCGCGTTAACTAACATAAGAATTCTATGTTTTGGTCAATTTGTTAACTATGTTGCTTTTGTACCAAGTGAGACACTGTGGGAAATATTTTTTTTGGAAACTCAATTGCAATGACTCTGGCATCAATACACTTTATTTATAGGATAGATTTGACATAATAGAAAGAAACAAGTAATTATTTTAGGACACGGATTTCTAGGAGAAAGAAGGACTGCAGTTAAGTGGTGCTTTTTCAACATCTTAGTTTTATGTGGGGTGGAGGGTGCTTGTTTGGGGAAGACTAATTCCAAGCTTTTAAATGTTTGGATTTCAATGATTGTATAGTTCTTCTTGATTGGTATTGATTTTTTTTGTTTCCTTTTGTTTCTGTATATTCTTAGATTGATAAATTGTGTAAGGCTTACGTGTAAACTATAAACACATTTTTTTAAAAAATGTAATTCCTTTGTGAATGTCAAGAAATCGCAACTCAGGAGATTACATTTACTGGAACTCATTTCAAATTGACAATATAAAGTATTTTTCTACCAATAGCCAGAGCCTTGAAACAGATCCCCTTTTTACAATGTTAAGAGAATATCCCCTCTCGGGTGACTCACAGATCACCCCAGATCCCCTTCAGCCGGGCTCAGATCCTTCCTCTTACACAATTAGTCTCCCTCAGCCATGCTCCAACCAATTTCAGTTCGCATTAAACTATTGAAGACTTTTGAATGTTCACAGGGTTTAGCATGACCCTTGCAGGACCACTTTGATCTCAAAATTCCCTTCCCACAGTTGCCAACCAGTTGGATACCTAACAGGGACCTTTGAATGAGCACCCACGTGGTGCCAGAACACTCTGTCTACAGTATCTTTCTTGGCCTCCAAAATTCAATCACTGCTCTAGTTTTCAATTGTATTCGTGTCGCTCGTTCCATACTTTTCACACACTATTTTCCTTACATTTCTTCATACAATGTTGCTGCTTTTTCTAACACAGGCTGGTCTGGTATCAGGCTCTCCGACTCACTGGTTGTGCTGTCTTTACTGGTGCTGCTTTGGTGTAGGAGCCCAGGACAGTACCACGGCAGCAACCGTTCCTCCCTGCCTTGGTATTGACGCAGGAGAGCCCTGTGTGCCTCAGGCATACAGGTTTCTTCGGCTTTAGTCCCTGGTCTTAGGTTTCTTATTGTCCAAGGTTCACGGTCTGAAAAGGTCAAGGGCACTTCCCTCCTTTCAACCCTCTCTGGTCTTGCCGTCTTTCTCCTCGTATTAAACTGCCATCTTGGAACTGCTGCTTCCTCGTGTGCTTTGCCTTGCTCAGAGTGTGCTTTCGTGCTTCGCCTTCTATCTGTGTGGGGAAGTGTGATGGAAGTCAGGTGTGCGTAATGATCAGCGATTGTCTGACCTTGCTGCACCATTGTATTGGGACATGTCAGGTATACGGCTCTGGTGTTGGTCCATTTTCGCTCAATGAGCTTTCCGTGAAAAGGTTTTCATGTGGGTAAAGCGGGTGGTCGAGTTCCTAAGTATCCTACCTGGTACAATGGGAAAAGGTGTTGGAGGGTGGGAGACACCGTTTTTCTGTTTTTTGTCCCACTCCCCAAAGACCCCTCATCCAGGTGATCTTCCTGCACTGGCCCACCCCCAGGAACTGGATCCAAAAGCCATGGCCATGTCCTGGCCACCTGGATGACAGATCTCCGGGAACTAGTGGGTGAGACACCCTCAGGCATCGCACAGTGGCCATTCTCATTTTCAGACTTTTCTGCAGGTGAGGACAGTGTTGGTAGGAACCAACAACACTGTGACAAAAGCATACACAACTAGGCAGGGTGGGGTATGAAAAATCCATCTTCATGGATAGTCGCATCGCAACTAATGCTACAGGCAAAGTCTCTTGTGGAATCTCTTCAAGTAATTTCCATAAGGAGAGTATTGGATAAGAAGCACATCTTTCAAGCCCTCCTCACTTGCCTGGACCCATCCCTGTTGAGGTCAGCATTCAGGGTGATTTGCAGGAAGTTTGAGGGTTCCCACGGTCAACCCGTGTACAGACTGCTGCAATGCCCAGGCTGTATGGTGCTGTTCATGGTCTCAAGATCCGGCATCCTTGGCAGTGGATGCTGGGTCAGTGGGCAGGCTGGACCTTTTATTTCGATTTTCCTCCCATTTCGTTATTTCTGCAAGTTTTGATAAAAGTGAAGACAAGAGAAGGCTCTACTGATACCTTGGTTCCCTATTCTCTGTTGACAGGTGGAAACAAATTTCTTCTGGAGATGATCCTCGCCCTGATTGAGTGTCGAGACGATCAACTTTGCCCTGTCGATCGCCCGAGGTAAGTGGTGTGGAAGAAGAGTGGAAGGGATTGAAAAGTCTGGTTCGTAGATTGCATGGTTCTGTCCAGACAACTGTCCACCAGACTGTCCTATAACCATCACTGGCTATCTTTTCCTCAATGGCATTGGGCAAAGAGTATACAGCTACTTTCTTCCCAGTCTTCAGTGATTCTGGATTTTCTCCTCGAGGGTTTAAACATGAGCTTACGCCCAGAGGAGGTTTGTTAGGGCCTTTCATATCCCTTGGGGAAGGCTAGAGATGGTTGAGACAATGGTGCCTAGAACACTAAAATCTTTCATTTTTCTAGTTCTTCAGAATACTACTTGTCAAGTTAGTTTGCCTCCTTTGGGCTGCCACCAGGTCCACAGGGCTTGAAACTTCCATACGTTTACTCTTTAGAGATTACAGGGTTGAAAGGACATTCAGGGAACATGTTTTGGCGGCTAAAACCAGTTTTACAGGCGAGATAACATGAAGGCATTAGTATGCGTGCATCCTTACTTGAGAATTCTCGTGGAGGATAAAGTGCTCCGGCCGGGGATTGAAATCACGTGACCTGCAATATATGAGATTCGAGAAAGATGGGTGAAGATATCTCACTCCTAGATGTTCGACAGGAAGTTCTTGTGTACAAGGAGGACTGCAGAGTTCCAAAAATGTGGCCATTTGTGTGTTACCCATTGTGACAAGGCTAATAACCTGTAAAGGATTGGACATCATGAAACTAGACCATACATTATAGAGACTTTTCTCGAACCGTCCGATTTTTGCATACAGAAGGAGCATGGTGTTGAACACTTGTCCAATCTGAATTTGACCATAGCAGAAATACTAGCATCTAATACACCAGGACGCAATCATGCTATAACTGCCAATATTGTGTTAATATCATGAAAGGAAACCACATTACACATCAATATTTAGGCAAGAAAATGTACCTGAAACATTCATGTACTTGTGACTCCACCAATGTAGTGTACGGTTTTAAATGCCCATGTGGATTCTACTACATGTGGATAACATCACGGAAAGTCAGAACTCGTTGGACGGGCCATAAGTCTAATGTAAGATCGAAAAATCAGAAATCACCATTAACTGTACACCGTCTAGAAGCAAGACACAACATTTCCCACTTGCAATGTGTGATTCTAGAGCAGGTAGTTGCCCCCAAGAGAGGGGGCGAGTTACAGAAAAAGCTATTACTGAGAGACATAGTGTGGATTGACATACTTGATTCCTTGACTCCCCGAGGGATGAACAACAAATGGGATTTATCATACTTTATACAAACATGAATTGGGTGGATCCGACCATAAAAACAGAAAAAGATCCTTGCTTTGTTTATTCAAACTATTATGGTTGAAATATGCAACTACATCCTATTACTCTTTAAAATAATGTGTTCAATGTATCCGATATCCAGGCTCGGTTTTTCTAAAGCCAAACCATGTGAATGTCACCAACAGAGACTGTACATAGATCATTTGAGAATAATTTATGGTGTAGTAATGGGAAGCAGATTGACCATGTTAACATTCTTTGGGGTCTCATCAACCCATGACTTCTAGTCACTTGAAATAGATGAGGATAGAATTCAGAAGGGTAACGAGTTACCTATTAGATTGTGAGTGGGATTTCATCAACCTGCGAATTCCAGAAGTTAATGAACATGCATATGCGTCAGAAAGGTTGTGAATTTTTAATGTAACAACGCAGAAGATTGAAGACTTCTAATATAAAGATAATTAAGAATGGTGGTTTTCTACCCATTAGATTGGAGTGGGATTTCATCAACCCAGAGTATCAGAAGTTACAATATATTACTTTAAACAGGTATGCATAGTTATTAGAAATGTAATGAATCAGTAATAACCATGCAGAAGGTTGAAGACATCTAATATAAATTTGTATTAAATCGCTACATGGGAATTAGTTGCTAATATCTAGAGCGGAATCTAGATTGTAAGAGGGTTGAATCACCAATAGCCTTGTGGAATTACCTATGTAACATTGTAGGTGGCTTTATACTTGAAATAAGAACTTGTATTTTCACATGGGAATTAGTAGTTAAACCCGTAACTTCTGGTCACATCTTGATCGAAATTTAGAATGTTAGTGGGTGTTAGAAAACCTTGAAGCCTATGAATAGGAAGTGATTTACAGGGTGATTTCAACAAAACCTTCACATAAATGCACAGGTAACCGATAATCACACATTCTACTCTGTAGTTAGGAGTGCCGTTGAGCAGCCCAAGATGGCTGCTTAGCTCTTTAGCTCCGTGTGGCTCCAGCAGAAATCCGCTTACATCTGCAGCACATTACGTTCCCGACACCTATATTCCACAGAAGCTGCAGTTTGTCCTTTTTGGCCCGCATCGTGAAAGTTTGGGACCGATCCGTACATTGGAAGCCTGCCTACGGTGCCGGCAGCGGCGGTTGGCCGAGTGTGCACATTGGCCTTGGCGCGCGCCTGGCTCCTGTTCTCTCTCGTTGGGCTTCCCGCGGCCGCGACTGCTGGTGCGACTGGGTGCGGGGCGCCCGAATATCCCAGCTCTTGGGCTCTCGGCGGGTGAGTGGAGACGTGGCGCAGCTACGGGGGACCAGACCTGCTCGCCATCGTGGCGGCCCCTGCGAGAAGTGTCGCAGTGTGAGAGGGGCTGCGGCTGGGGCCTGCGCTGGAGCCCGCCAAGATCGTCCACCCCCTCCGCTTCCAGAGCCGGAGCTCTTCGCCTGGCGGACGGCGCAGTGCTGCTGGGCCGTCACCCAGGTACCATCCAAGGACTGTGAGGAACCTATACAAGCAATGTCGAACAGATCCAGAGGAGCTGCCAAGGGGGGAGCTATGGACAAGTTTGCCAAGGCTGTCCCAAGGGCCGAGGCGGGCCAAGCGTCATCCTTACAGGAGGAACTCGAGTCTGATCCTCATTCCGGTACATTGGTGCCTGACCTTACTACGCTAATGGAATCAATGGCTAAAAACTTTGCTTCCTTCCATGAGAAATTGGATGACATCAATGCCAATGTCGCTTCACTCAGAACACGAGTGGACGAAGCAGGAACCAGGATCACAGATGCTGAAAATAGGATCCCTGCAAATGAAGACGAAATACATACAGACCCACGGTTGCATCTCTGTCACGTGACATGAAGAATGTGAAGGCAAAGCGTGACGTCTTGGAGTCGGGATGCCGCAGGAATAACCTGCGCATTATTGGTGTTTCTGAGAACGCCCTCAAAGGGCGCATGGAGGACGCTGTCGAAAACCTGCTCAAGGATCTTCAGGGAAACCCTGCCCTGTCACCGTATTTCACGTTCAAACGTGCTCACTGCGTTTTTTTCACCATGCCCCGTGCCGGGCGACATCCCGAGGCCCATCATCGCCAGAATTCTCAATTACCGGGACAGGGACCTCATCCTTCGCCTGGCACACGAGAAGGGTGACTTACGCTTGGAGGCCCACACCATTAGGATTTTCCCTGATTTCTCAGTGGGGGTGCAACAGGAAAGAAACTGCTCAGGGAGTGCAAAGTACCTTATGCCATGTTGTTCCCGGCGCGATTCAAAATCACCCTCAATGGCAAATTATACTTCTTTACTGTCCCAGACGAGGCAGTGAAATTTATCGAATCGCAAATACCACTTCATAATCCAGAAGGGGACCTTGCCAATAACGATTAGTCACGAATTACCTCGCTTGATGATGCCCATTTTATCTGGTGATCCTCGATGTGCTGACGGCAATGTTGTACTGTTCGCTTGGCAAATATGGCTCCCTGCTACAAACGGCCTGGCTGCTGGTTCTGCTCCTGAACTAGCGACACTAAATACCCTTCCTTCCCAGTGCCTGGAGCCGGCCGTGAGCCCCAACTACTCCTTCACGCCCATTTTACTTTGATTAGTATACTGGCTCCTGGGACCAGACATAGGAGCCGTTCACTGCAGAAACCTGTTCTGGACATTCTACTCTGTAGTTGTGGAATCATTACAAGATGGCTGCCCGATTCATTAGTCAACAGCGTGGTCTTGCACCGGCTGTTAACACAAGAGTTCCGGCTTCAAAAGACTGACGCGGGGCCCCCGAAAGGTTAATGCCATCCAGGCGTGGTCCAGTCAACCAGCAGCTGCCGCAAGTACGGTACGGAGATTTAGGTAGATAATAGATGTGAAGTGTGTTTTACGCTTGGAACCGATTGATACATCTTTTATGCCCGCTTTGTAAGTCCTCAGAGACTTTGTTCCTCATGAGAATCATGCTCAGAATTTGATGTTCGCTTAATTAAGTCCAGCGAGCATGTCTCAAGTTTTGTTTTATAAAAATTAGTATTAAGGATCAAAAATATTTGTTTATGATGCCTTTTTGTTTTAGGGACACATTTTGGGAGATATTGGGCCTCATTACAAGTATGGCGGTAAGGCAACTACGGTGCCGGTATCGCTACCGGCACTGTTGCTACCGTACTGCCATACGAGTTCTGCTCGCAGGTGCCCTTGCAGCCACCAGGTCTGACCTGGGGGCGGTACTGGCACCCAGGAGCAGAACATGATGGTAGCACCGGTACCCTATTGGGCCGACTGGGAATGCGGAGTCCCTCATTACTGGCACCCGCGAACGGGCAATTACCGGGTCTGCCAAACTCAGAATGACCTGGTAATTGCCCATTCTCGGGTGCCAGATTTTTTCACAAGTTTGGAGGTAGCCTGGAGGTAGCCTGCCTGTATTACAGGCATGGCTACCTCCAAACTTGTAATGATGCCCATTGAGACAATTAGAGGTCAGTGCCACCATTTTATTTTACACAAGAAACTTTTAGTGAACAAATGATACAAGTAGTAAAGCATATCATTATCTTTTGTAGGTAACATTGAAGTAATATTTTGAGCCAACATGACAGCTGTGTAAGGATAAGAAGATGTATGCTAAACGTGTCTGCAAAGTTTGAAAAACCATGTATATTATTATAAAAGCTGTCAAATCATGTGGAAAATAATTTTTGATTGAGAAGTTGTATTATATGAGTGTTTTTGTCATAGAATATTGATGAATTTATTACTAAGAAGATTGTTAAAATTATTATTTTATGTGGAAATTAAATTGAGAAAGTATTTACATTGAATGTGTTGGTATTCAGTTGAATAAGTGAATACATTGATTCAATAAAGTTGAGGGAGGACTCCCCATAAGAGTACATTCGGACTACCTGTTGGACTTCAACAGATCATACTGGTTTAAGGCCAGTACCGTGGCCGTGTCAAGAGAGGAAGGGTGGGAAGCCTATTGGGGAGATATCCAGAGCCAGTCTTACACCTTAAGTGGATTATTGCAGTATTCAGATGCAGTCGCCACCAGCTACCCTAGCTCACCAGGGGCTTGTGGCGAAATTAAACCCCTTTCATACTGGGGACTGACCAGTGGGGCAATCCAACCGAGCCCCAATAATACAAACAGAGACAATGGACTTTCCAGACCGCCATAGCCGTTCCGCCGCAGGTCCATGTGGAGAAAACTGGCGTGGCTTAGCCTATTTCTGAAATCACATGAAACATCCCTGCCCCAGTTGGGGAAGACAGGGCCAGATTAACCAGGTAAAGGGGACCAATCCCAAAATGAACGACTAATATAAGCCAGGAACAGGAAACACGAAATGTGTATGATTTGGGTACGTTTATATGAGATGAAGGTGGAAGAGCAACAGACCAGCAGGTGGGAGGAAGGAAAGAGTGGCAGAATTGGGATGCGTTTTCTGAAGAAGGTGAGGTATTGGCTAGTAAGTAAAAGTAGTCCTGCAGTGTCAGTGTGCGTCTTTGTGTGGCAAGTGTGGTGCTTATTGTTAGTGTAAAGAGTGTCTGTGAAGTGGATGATATTGAGGGAAAGGAGGGGGTTCGAGTAGTGTGGGGGAGGGAGTAGTAGTTTGAAGGGTGTAGGAGCAGTCTGGAGATGGAAGAAAGAGTAGTAGTGCGGAGAGGAGTGAGGAGTGATATTAAAGGGAGGAGGCAAGGTCTAGAGAGTGAGTGACATTGGAAGGGATAGAAGTGCAGTAGCTGGAGAACCAAGTTGGGTAGGGTTTGATGTAGAAAAAAAACAGGAAAGGAAAAGAAGTGTGAGCAATAACAACCAGTCTACTCCTGTACAGCACTAAGAACTGAGGAGAGTAGGGTCAGTTAGGACGTCCCTGAGGCAGTCTAGTCGGACATCCCTTAGGGCGTCATCATGAGTACAAGTGAGCTTTTAGACAGTAGGCGTCAGTATCAGGTAGCACTAACCCGGGTAAGGGATGCCTGCATTAAGGTGGAAGTTGGTTTTCAGAAGAGTCAGAAAGGGGCGGCCCTGGGGTCCATAAAAACATCAATAAAAACCCTTGAACAGCCTCTGAGATTTGGAGTCATTCTTGTTCCATTTCTTGCACCATGGAAGAGTGAGAAGGGATGATGCCATCAACTGCTAACCTCAGCAGGTGTTTTATAATTGTTAAAAAGGTATAAGAATTACAGGGTTTCACCTTCCGCCTATTGTTCAAGAAGATCAACAAGGAAGGGGCGGGGGATAGGGCTTAGTAGCTGAAGTCATTGCAAGTCCTTATGGTTACCCATTAGAGTGTCATTTGGATGTTTCGAAATTCCAACTCTTATAATCTAGCCAGCATAGCCAGTGGTGAAGGATCACAGGAGCTGCAGTCCACATCATCTGTAGGGACACCTAATGAATAACCAAGTTCTAACTGAGGTCTAGGGAACAGACACTTGGGGCTCTACGTCAACATTCGTACAACATTACAGGACTGATGCGAGAAGGCTCAATTATGTTTTAGTTGGGAATTCCGTATTTCATGCAGCTTTCATTCCATGATTTGTGTCATGAATGTGTGTTTTTGCAGTTATGTCTTCAAATAGTGAGGACTGGAACGAGGGAAAGTGATCCAGGAGTAATGCCTAGATTATGTAGGTTATCCCATTACTGGGGGTCTCCTCCCACATCACAAAACTCGGAACCCTTCCAGATTGTTTCTACTTCTCGGATATGGCTACAGGAGGAAGCAGTCTCCCATGTTACATTAGTGAGATGAGGAAGGGAAGTGGCCTAGATTGAAGGAGAGTGTGGCCATTTTCTTTAGTTGACATTTTTATTGAATCACACAAAAGGCTACAAAAGACCACCATAAGAGAAAACATTGAATATCACTGATAGTGTCTCCTCCTCCACCGCCCCCTCTCTCCCGCCCGCACTCCCCAACAACTCCCCTCAAGCATTAACACAACCAAGGGTACTAAGCATCCACCATCACTCTTCTACTAGATTTAAGTGCACCACGTAGAGGTCAAATTAACTGCACGGCATCCACCATTTACATCGTTTTAGCATCTTAATAGCAGCTATTGGGGCTACACCGCGCACTTCCAGGCTGACCTCCCATTATGTTCCTCCCAGGAATTTTGTCCAAAATCGAGACCACCCTCTTCCAACTCTGAACTTGCCCCGTGGAGGACGGCTGTCAATTTCTCCATAAGGTAAACATCTTTGGCCTTGGCCACCCATTGACCCAACTCCGGCAGTTTCTCCCTTTTCCAGTGCCTTGTCAGACAAGCCCTGGCCACAACCAACATGAAAAGGGCCATGTGAAGCAGAGCCCTCCATCCTCCGTGCTGTCTTTCTAGGCCAAATAACATCAACATGGGTTTTATGGTGCGTTCAATCCTCTCCGCTTCGACCCATCCCAAGATCTCCGCCCAGAAGATCTGTACCTTCTGACACCCCTACTGCATGTACCAATCATCATCTCTTTCCCCACACCCATGCCAACAATACGGGCTCACTGACGAAAACATTTTAGAGAGACTCACTGGGCCATACTGCCATTGGTGTAGCAGTTTTATTCCATGCATTTTATATTGACATGCAATATAGGTCTTATACGCCCTCCTGCACACGTTAACCCATAGGCGTTCATCCAGCTCCAAGCCTACCTTCCTTTCCCGCTTTAAGCAGAGCCCCCCCACCTTTCCCGCCCCTGCCACCACCAGTGAATGTAAAGCTGAGAAATTAGTCCCTTCATCTTCCTGTGTGTGTCCAGAATCTTTTCAGTTGTGGTGAACTCTCGTCGTACTGATTCTCTCAATTTTCCTACTATAAGCACCCCTTTCAACCTCAAATATAGGAAGACTGACAATTTACCAATATTGAAAGCCACCTCCGGGTCTTGGATCGTGATGAAGTGCCCATCCACCCACAGTTGTCCCACTCTGGCCAGCCCCGCCTCAAACCAAGCCTGATATCTCTCTGCATCTGGGATGTCATCCCTAATCAGCCCAGAGATGTCGAAGTGGTGACAGCCATGTGGTGACCCCTTCCATTCCAGACGTCCCTCAAGACTCCCAGTATCGGGCGTTCTCGGATCTGTCGGTGGACCCCTTCTCTTGGAACCCAAAGCCATTCTTCTACCGTTGCTGGATGTAGATACGGTTTTCTAGAAACACCCACTGTTTGTCCAGGTCTTTGTGGAAATGTGGCACCAGCTCCCTCAGTTCGGAGGCTTTATAGAACAACGCAAGGTCCGCGAGACCCACCCCCCCACTATCTTTGGGTAGCACCAGGGTGTCGTAAGCGACCCCTGGCTTCAACCCTTGCCATAGGAACTGAAGCATCTGCCCTGTAGCTTCTCTCAACAGCCCCTTCCGGTACTATAACCAGTAACATCTGAAACATATTCAAGATCCTCATAAGGAGGTTAATTTTGAGGGCATTCAATTGGCCCATCAATGAAAAGGTAGACTTGCCCCACATTGCTATGTCTCTAGATAATATTTCCAGCCGGAGCGGATAATTAGCTCCACTTAAGTCCTCTAGGTATGTAGTAATATTCACCACCAGGAATCAAATACTCGAACTGGATCTCCATCCCCAACTGCCGGAGAGCCACAACATCCCTTTGACCATCCACTGCAAATGGGGACAGAACAGATTTCTGCTGGTTCACCCTAAACCCAGAGAAAGACCCATATTCCTCAACGAGTGCCATCGCTGCTGGGACTGAGCTATGTGGGTTGCGTAGATGTAGGAGGACATAGTTTGTGTATACGCATAATTTGAACTCCCCGTCTCTGACCCAAATTACCTCCACTTGAGGGGCCTGCCTTAATCGTTCCCCCAAAGGTTCCATGGACAGAGCAAACAAACAGGGGGTGAGAGAGGTCAACCCTGTCTCACTCCCCTGCCCAACTCGATTACCCTGGAGAATTTGCCATTGATCGCCACCCGCGTCAGGGGAGTAGCGTATATCGTCTTCAACCCATAATCCTAGTCCAAAATATTTACTTCCTCATGACCCCAAGAAGGAATCCCCAGTCTACCGCATCAAAAGCCTTTTCAGCGGCTAAAGCTACCAAGGTAGGATTACCCCCTGGTCCCTTGCTACATCCATAAGATGTAGAGTCTTCCGGATTGTGTCTGCACCCAGTCTAACTCTGATGAACCCCACCTGGTCTGAGTGCACCAAGTGGGGCATCACACGATGCATTCGGGAGGCTGACGCTCTCGTAAACATTTTAGCACCAACATTCAGAAGAGATATGGGTCAGTATGATGTACCCTTCCCTCCTTCGGGATTACCAAAATAAACGCCCTTCTAAAAGAAGCGAGTGCCCTCCCTTTCTCCAGGATATGATCATAGAGCCTCACCATGTGGGGGGCCAGTTCACTAGCCATAGCTTTGAAAAATCCCACTGTGTACCAGTCGTCCACTGGTACCTTCCCCACCTTCATCCCCCGAATTGCCACAAGCACCTCAGCCTGGGTTAATGGGCACTCCAACTCCATCGTCTCTTCCCCACTAAGGTGAGGAAGGGACACATCACACAAGTATTGTTCCAGGTGCCGCTCCTCGAACACCCCCTCCTTTCTGTATAAACCCTCATAAAAAGCCGCAAACTCTTGTGCGATTTCCCCCTTTATGGAGTGTACTGCTCCCTGGGCATCCTCAATACACCGTTCAGCTCTCTGTCCCCGAAAGCATGATGCCAATAAGGCATCGGCCTGGTCTCCCTTCTCAAAATAATGTTGTTGCAGGAACTGTAACACCACCTTTCTCACTACTAATTCCTTCAGTGCCTTGTCCGCTCCCGATCCTCATGGGCTCACAGCCTAGCTAGAGTCCCCCTCACTGGGGTGTCCTGAATGCGAGCCCCCCCGGCTAACCCTATTTGGCCTAGGCCACCATAACAGAATGGGGCCTGCTGCACGGTCTCTTCCCGGCCCATGTGCGCACTCTCGCCACTTGCCAAACCAGCCCGACTGCGGTTGGATGGCACCAATAAGGCCTCCACAAAGCACTGCAGCAAACTCCCAAGTATGCTGGGGAAGAAGCTCTCTAGATAGTCGCGGGATGGGAATCCGCAGAGCTCGTCTTTACGCGGCCACCATGGTCTGCGCCCCTTGGTGGTCTCCGGCCATTTGTTTTTAATATGTTCCGTAGTGCATGCAATGACCTCCGACAGTGAACATTGCGATGAATATGGAGATTATCATACACACCCTGGGCATAATGGGTCAAATATAATGGACACCAAGGTACAGTATGCATATTGTGTGAAAGTTACATTTGTGGTACAGCATATACATTCTTTTAATTTCCCAAAAAGTAGTTCCTGGTGATTCAGGTTTATCCATGACCACCGGCTCATCAAGTCCTAATTTTGACTCCTGAAGGTGCACTTTTTTCAGCCCTTTTGTAAAAATCACATTGTGAATGGTGCTGTCTCTAGGATGGTATGATGTCCACGCGATGCAAGTCACGTGGGCAAGGAAATAAAGAGATGAGCGAAAGCCCACAAAGGAAGTTCCCGCTCCGTGACCATACTGAACACGTCTGTTACCAGCACAGCAGATCGAGCCCGACCCCCAAGCCCCAGGCGCCCCAGGGCCTGCTGACTCGTGTCGCGCCCACATGCAGAGGCGTCTGGGCAGCAGCCACTCGACATCCTGAGGCACGCTCCAACAGCTGGTGAGACGGGCCGCAACGCCAGAACACCACGTCCCAGGCAGCCCTAGGCCCTTCTGACCCACATCGCGCCCTCCCCACCTGGGTGTCAGTGCAATAAAAAGAAAAGAAAAAAGGAGGTAAGTGCACATTGTAAACCGCGCGGCACAGAGAGACAGACACAGGAGCATGCCTCCCCAGCACCATCCCAGCAACAGAGAGTCACACAAACCACGCTGAAAGGCACAACACATGCGGCTACACCGCCGCAGAAACAAAATAAAACACGTGCAGCCTCATTCATGCCAGCTGCGCAAAGAGGCTCAAAACCCAATTGATTACGTTCGCTCACGCGCGTAGGGCCCCACCACAAGCAAAACACTGCCCCATGGTCACAAGGCTGTCATCAGGGACTGGAGCAGCCATAAGGATATCAGAAAATTACGCTAGGCCACCAGTAACAAACCAGCGACACTCAGGACCAAGCCCAGCCAGTCTTCCCACTAGCAATGCTCCTGGTCTCTGCCAGAAACAGGGACGGTGCTCCCATGCCGGAAAAGCACTGAGGCAAGCACCTGAGACCCACGGGCACGCAGACAAAGACACATACCAGTTATACCCCGCAGGCCTCCCAACATGGCAGATGACCTTGCAGCGACACCACAGAGGCAACAGGGAGAGAATCCAGATGCCAGCACATGGCTGGACACTACGAAGGGGACCTTCATGCAGCCAGTTCAACCCGTCGGACCCCGGACAGGGCTCCGCTGGGAGCTATGGATCAAAACATTTTGAGCTGAGCATCTAATCATGCGACATCACCAGCGAAGAGAAGAAAAGAACATTCATCATGCTCAAGCTGGGCACCATGGCCCTGCAGCTGTTTAACGCACTCCTAAACCGCTGCACAGAGGATGGATTACGAGACAGCGAAAGACTTCCTCACCAGGAGGTTCAAGCCCAAAGTCAGTCCCGATTTCGAAAGGTTCAAAATGAGCCAAGCCAGACAATAACCGCAAGAAGGTATCGACGACTTCCACAGCCGACTGCGAGAGATGACTATCAGCTGTGACTTCCCGGACAAAGAATTTGCAGTACGGCAACAGGTAATACACGGCCTATCCTCAGACATGCTCAGGAGATCCATCCTATCAGAGACCAATCTCTCGCTGGACACCATCCTATCCATGGGGCGACTACGAGAAAGGACAGACGAACAAGTGTCAGAGATGGACCAAATGATCAGCCGCCTACCACTGGACACTGAAACGCCACGCAACAGCATGACCACGATCAACGCAGTGCGGCAACACAGGCTACAACAAGAGCACTCAGCCAGCCGGACGAAGAATTGTCTTTGGTGTCGAGGACAACAGCACAGAAGAGAACCCTGCCCCACATACGGCACAACCTGCCACACGTGTGGGAAAATAAACCACTATGCATCAGTGTGCCTGAGCTCTCCAATGACCAAGGACCACCCCGCCAGGAGATATACCCCAGACTGGAACGAGACCACCCCAGACTGGAATGAGACCCTGCAACACAAAGCCAGGCCAGTCAGGACAGCCCGACCGCCAACATCGGAGACAACCAAGGAAAGCCAGAGAGAGCAGGAAAGGATGGGCCCGAGCAATCGAGGACCAAGACACTGACAGTGACAGCAGCAACGACGACCAATCCAGCAGGGAAAAGTCACCAAGCCGCACCAATAGGCACCACAACCACAGCAGGCAAAAGGTCCACATATCAGCCGTCGTACCAAGACACGGGGGGAAAACAGGAGCAGAAAATCAACCCGCAGCTGCACCATGGCAGTAGAAGACGTCCCTGCGCTGATGATCGACACAGGGGCCACAGTAAATGTCATGCCGACCATCAGGTTTGATAAACTCAAGCCAAGATCCCTCCTGCAACGGAGACCCATGCTAATATATGCATACGGTTGCAAAAAGCCCGTGCCGGTGGAAGGCTACTTCAAGACTGCCCTCACATATCATGGGAAGAGCTGAAAAACTTTCTTTTACGTTGTGGACACAGGAATTGAGACCCTGCTCAGCTGCCCAACGGCAGAGCGACTAGAGCTCATACAGTTCAACTTTGCAATCCAGTCCAAAGAAATAAATCACCTGCTGGCAAAGCACCGGAAACTGTTTGACGGCATTGGGTGCCTAAAAGGAAGATCAGTAAAGCTCCACATCGACCCCATGATAGAGCCACGAGCTGTACGACACCAGAGAGTTCCTTTCCACGTGAGGGCAGCGGTCCAAGTGGAACTAAGCAAGCTCGAGGACCTCCGGATCATAGAAAAAAAAAAACACTGTCCTCACCGCCTCGGTATCACCCATGGTGGTAACGGCAAAGCCCAAACAGCCGCAAGCGGTCCGCATATGCATTGACATGCACCTGCCGAACGTGGCAATAGGGAGAGAAAGACAACTCGATTGACGAATTGATCGCAGACCTGACAAGCGCCACCATCTTTAGCAAGTTAGACCTACGATCAGGCTACCATAAAATTCGCCTAGCGCAGGATTCACGTTACATCAAAACGTTTTCATCGCATCTGGGGCTGAGAAGATATGCTGCCTCAATTTCAGCATATCATCAGCCACCAAAGTCTTCCAGCACGAAATATGCAAAGTACTCCAGGACCTTCCAGGAGTCACGAATGTCAGCAATGACATCCTGGTGTACGGCAAGACCGAAAAGCAACACAACAGCCGGCTAGTAGCCACCCTACACCGACTAGAAGAGTTAGGTCTAACACTACATGAACAAAAGTGTGAATTTGGGAAGTCCAGTGAAATTTTTTGGCTACCTCTTCAACGAAAAAGGAGTGTCACAAGACCAAGGAAAAGTGGAGGACATTAAGAACACACAAGCCCCGACCACAGCCACGGAGGTCAAGAGTTTCCTTGGCATGGCGACATATTGTGGGCAATTCATCCCCGACTTAGTCACCCCCCTAAGGGAACTCACAAAGATGAAGATGACCTGGGAGTGAGGGGGAAGCCCAGAAAAAGGCCTTCCAAAAGATCAAAGACTCGCTATCCAGTGATGCCACCATGGCGTTTTTCGACACAGCACCCACGACAGAGCTACTGGTGGATGCCGGCCCGATAGGACCGAGAGCTGTCCTCACTCAAACAGACAAGGATGGAGCCATCGTCCGCATCACATTTGCGAGCCGGGCACTCACCCCGACCGAACTGAACTACGCACATACAGAGAAAGAGGCACTGGCCATCATATGGGGATGCAAGCACTTCCACGTGTACATCCTGGAGCACCCAGTGAAAGTGCCGACAGACCATAAGCCACTGGTCTCCATATTCAAAGGCTCAGCACCACACCCCCCCAGCCAGGATTCAGCGCTGGATGCTCGAGCTGCAACAATTCGACCTTGAGATGCAGTATCGGTTCGGAGCCGACAACCCAGCAGAATTTCCTGTTGAGGGACCCCGACCAGCAACTGCCACAGAACAAGCGGCAACCAAAGAAACGGAAGAGCACGTCTGCCAGGTCGTAGCCTGCACCAAGCCACAAGCCATGAAGACCGACAAAATCATAGAGGAGACAGACAAAGACGACCCCTGCCTCTAATTAACCAGAAAGGCAATATAACCGGCGAGTGGAAAACATTCCTCACAGTGGTCACTCAGAAGACACCCCAAGCACAGGAGGTGATACAAGCCCTGTTTGTCATCCGCCATGAGCTATCCGTATCTCTTGAAGAAGGACTCATCCTCCAGGGCCATCGCATAGTGCTACCCACCACTCTCCAGTAAAGGGCCCTCAAACTGGCACACGAAGGCCACCAAGGGATCGTAAAGACCCAAGCGTTCCTCAAGTCGCGCGTATGGATGCCACAAATACAGAAATGGGTTTTAGCACTGGTCGAACCCTGCACAGCATGCCTAGCGACACGCCGGCCTGCCCCCCACCCCAAGCCCATTGCCTGCCCCCCAAGAAACGAGCACCTCTGGGAGGGCTTAATCATTGACTTTTGCACCCTCGCCAACGAAACATACCTCTTAGTGGCCACCCACGAGTACACCCGATACCCGGAGGTCGAGCCAGTAACCTCAACGGATGCAGCATCAGTCACCACCGCGCTGGAGAAGATGTTTGCAATCTCCACAGCATGCCTTCCTCAATAAAAAGTGAAAACGGCCCCGCCCTTCACAAGTAAAGAATTCGAGCGGTTTGTTGACAGCATGGGAATCCGGCACCACCACATTACCCCACACTGGCCTCAGGCCAACAGCAAAAGATTTATGGCGTCCATCAACAAATCAGTGAGAATCGCAAAAGACAAGGGATGACCATGGTTGCCCGAGCTCTACAGGTTTCTCCGGACATACCGGCATACCCCTCACTCAGCAACACAAGTCAGCCCGGCGGCCCTAATGTTCGGGGTCCCCATTCAAACAGGACTACCCCTACATTACTCATGGAGGTCCCCGCTGATAGACCTGGAACAAATAGAACGCTGAAGACAAGAACGCTGAAGACAAGAACACAACACCAGAGAAGACAGAACCAGAAGGGCCACTCCAAGTGGTCTCCAAGTAGGAGAGACAACCCTTGTGAGAAGCAGAGCACAAAAGGGGAAGATGACCCTCCCGTACGAGTCACTCCTCTGGACCATCTAGCCACCGCTACGAGGGGGCTAGAGACGCCTTGACCCGAAATGTGTCCCTCTTCCGTCTGACCCCATCAACACTGTGGGAGGAATCCTGAGAGAACCAGGACCGCACAGGAGGCTGCCCCCCCAGTAGCAGAGAGGACGCCACCCAAGGGGAGACCGAAAGACAGACCGCCCCCGGAGCACCTACCACCAGGTGACGAGGGCCATAGTCCACACAGACCCATCACTCTGCAACGAGGACGAGGTGAACGCTACTCACTCCGGAAGCGGTTGATACCCTCCACCCGACTCCAAGGGTATGTCTTGAACAGCATCTACACACGAGCGCAGAGGTGACTGTCCCAGACTGTTGAGCACAAGAACCACGAGAAGGCTAGAAGATTCCATTGTTGCATTACCCAGTTGTTTGTTCAATTTTGTCTAAAGTTGGAAAGGGGTGTGATGTCCACATGATACAAGTCATGTGGGCAAGCAAAGAGATGAGCGAAAGCCTGCAAAGGGCAGTTCCCACTCCATGACCATACTGAACGCGTCTGTGTTACCAGTGCATGCTTGCCGTGCCCGCGATCCACCGGCCTGCTGGGCCTGGCCGCAGCCCTACCAGGCCAGCATCACAGATGGGTGAACATCTCAATAAACAAGTGGGGCAAAATAGAGATTGACGTCAATGTGATGGACAATAATTTACAGTGAGAACACCCCTCCATCCCATATGCTCAAAAGGCAAGTTGTGTGCCTAATTGTGCATGGGCACACTTTTTCATAATGGTAGCGGAAAACTTACTGAGATGAGCGCCATTTCTTGAGCTTTGCGTCAAAAATATGCAGCAGCCTCGTACAGGTGGTAAAGTGCAGCTTAAAATTCATATAATGATAATGAAAATTCAGGGTTAAAATATCAAAGTTCAAAACGTTTTAAAGAGCACAATTATGCCATTTGCTGGATGGTGGGAAAACGAGGGCTACTTTTAAAAAGGACACTAGAGAGATGTCTAAGAACCGCTGCTATTGACTAATGGGTCACTTATTAAGACGTTAAGCGAGCGCCTTGACTTGCAAGAAAATACACGTCACCATATACTAGCCGAGGGGGAGGTAACCAGACCAATATCCTCCTTTTTACTCTTTCTTCAACACGAACGACTGATCCAAGAGCCAACGGGGGAGGTGCATTAAACAATAAGGAGCAAAGTGAAGGGGGAGGGGGCATTACGGACATGAGCCACACCATTGTTAGCAGTGTAAATAAGACGACAAGCAAAGTTGCCACATGGGCCGATTGCTCTGAAAAAGTCTGCATTTGTACGTGAAGGTACATTAAAAAAAAATGGCAGAAGGAATGGTTGGTGTTTACTTCCCCCCCCAATAAACTTCACATTTGGATGGGGATAAACACAGTGGTAACCATTCGCCAAGTAGCTAGCGCTTTCTATGTATGGCCCGAACCTTGGTCAGCGCCCATGTGGCGGGACATCCAATTGCAAGGATCTTATCAGCGGATTTCGAAAGAAATATCCCACAAGTACCCATTGCTTGACCCCTGGAATACTCAATTATCACATACAAAAACTTGGCAGATATTACTTGCATTCGAAATTAATCGCAACCCAACGACATATATAGAGAGGGGCTTGAACAGGACAGCAACGACAGCACCTGCGGCCATGAAGATGAAATCAATGCTCCAGAAAATGAGAAAAATGCGGCCAAACTGAATTGCAATCAATGCTCCAGAAAATGAGAAAAATGCGGCCAAATTGAATTGCTATGGACACCTGCAGGTGTCTGATACAAGCAAGGAGGGTGCCGCCACAGGTTTCCCTTTGCCTCTTCTACCACATGGGCGCTCTCTCCTGCAATCCCAATACCTTTCTATCTTTAAGCCACCCCTGCGCCCCTTGCTTTAACTCACAGAGGGTTCCAGCGCACCGGCAGGCGGCGGTGCAGAGAGATGCGCTCGCTCAGGTAAGTGTTGATCTGATGCAGGTTGATGCTCGCCTCCTCCTTGGCACGTTCCTCGCCTTCTAAGTTCAGTCTCACAGCCCGGCCCATTTCCCCCAGCGCCCCCTGATCTAGAGGGGGTTTTTCGTAGACCGGCCTCCTCAGGCTGCCTGCCTCCCTCCAGGGCACCGGTTGTGGAGCGGCCGCCTGTCGTCGCTCTGGGCGCTGCGGTTCCTGCTTGACGCTCGTCCCCTCGCTGCCACCGCCCCCTCGGATGAACAGCAGTAGCACCCAGCCTAGCCCCAGCGCCGCCAGCAGCAACAGCCAACGCTTGCGCCCCCGCGGCCCAAAGCGACGGCGACCTATCATGGCTTGTAGTTGGCGTGACTGCTACTGCGGGGCACTGGCAGTGTCCACAACTTCCTCAACTGCACTCGTAGCCCTTGGACACGCCTCCTCCCGGGAAGGCGGAACAAGGAGCACCGGGATGGACAAGAGAGCTCTTGTGAGCTGTTGTGGTGGGCCTCTGGCAGTTGTACGCCACCGTGCACACACCCGCAGCAAACCTCTGCGAGCTGGGCAAGCACCGCTCCCAAAGTAAATCCGGGAAGGCGGTGGCACGTCCTCCTCTGCACACCACTTCCTCCTCCTCTTCACACTCGTACAAGAGGTGACATCCTGCTAGCACTGGCTGCCTGGCGCCTGCACCGACCTACGTTTCACTAACCATCACCTGGGACTGAAGACGTGTACATAATGTGAGCTCTCTTGTTTGTGATTGCATGCCTCGCGTTTAGCGTAAGTGCATATTCATTAGTGGTTAACAAAAAAAAATTCTAAGGCCACTTCACATTCAGAATGGACGTGTAAAGTATGAGCTTCTCAGCTCCTCAACATCGGGTTAATTCATATTACTTAAAACCTAGTGTAATAAACTGGATGATTACTGCCCTATATATCAATTATATGTATTGCACATTTGTATGGTGCCTGTACATACGTGTTTCCAGGCACCACAAGACAAGAGGGGGAAGGGGGGATGGATGGGTGGTGAGCGGGGGAGAACATGGGAATCACGAAAGTAAATCAACAAAAAACGGTTATATTGACCTTCGGACAATCCTACCACGCAAGTACTTGAGAAAGTGGTAAGGGTGAGGAGGTAGAGGGAAAAGTGTAGGAGTGGGGTGCCCCCAGGTAAGGGGAGCCAGGGAATTGCTGGGCGCGCCTAGGTGGCAAGTGCCAGGGGGAAAGGGAGGATGAGTGTGGTCGACAGGGAGGACCAAGTTGGGCTAGTCTGGGAAAGGGAGCCTGAGGGCATGTGCTGGCAAAGGATGCAGGGGAGACTGGTAGGGGTTAGCTGGCCCCTGTATGACTCTGAAGGAACCAAGCCCCAGTCGCAGCGACAGAGGAAGAGTTAGCATGGGAGGGAGAGAGGGAAGGAAGAGGAGAAGATTTGTCAAAAACTTCTTTTATTTTTGTAAAGGTTTTTCTTTTTAAAAACGAAAACAAATAAATAATTTTAAAAAAGAGGCGAAGAGCAAAGTCTTGAGAAGTTTCTGGAACTTTAGAAGATCCGGCTCAAGTCTGAGGGAGGGAGACATTCCAGAGGGAGGAGCCAGTCGAGGAAAGGGATCTACCTCCCACTCTCTGCTTGGAGAAACGTTTGACCGGCAGAGTGTTGGAGCCAGAGGACTGAAGGACTCTGGCTGGGAGGTATTTAGGTAGGGAAAGCTGGATATAAAGAGGTCCCAGACCCCAAACAGCTTTGTGGATGATGGAAAGGGTCTTGAATTTGATCCTTGCGGTCACCCGGAGCCAGTGGAGATATTTTAGGGATGGAGAGATGCGGTCCCTGAGCTTGAAGCAAAGGATAAGTCTTGCAGTCCTATTCTGGATTAGTTGAAGTGGGCGAAGGGACGAAAGAGGTAGATTGAGGAAGAGGCTGTATCAGTAGTCAAGCCTAGAGAGAACCATGGCTCTGGTGACCTTGCACTTCTGGGGGAAGGTGAGGAAAGATAGAATGCCCCTAAGAAGGTGGAGCTGAAAGTTGGACTTCTTGACGAGGTCCGTGATGTGCGGAGAGAAAGAGAGAGAGGAGTCAAAGAAGATCCCAAGGTTTTTTGCCTCACAGGTGGGTGATGGGACCCAAGGAGTCTGGCCAGAGAGTGGAGTGGAAACAAGGAGTATGCGTCCCAATGATCTCTGTCTTACTGGCATTAAGGCAGCGATCATTGGCAGAGCACCATGCCTGAATAGCAGTCAGGTATGGGGGAGATGGGGGAGGTAGAGGATGGCAGCTTGAAAGAGAGCTGTGTTTTGTCTGCATAACACTGTACATGAGGGGAAAAAGTGGAGATCAGGTAGGCCAGTGGGGCGCCACAGGTAGAGAGTGTAGTGGAGGAGAGAAAAGGACCCATTTGCACTTGGGAAGGTCTGTTTGAAAGTGTCACCCGCAGGCGTTCCGCTTGGCGGCTTCTCCCGCGTTGGAAATTAGGACACAGGTATGCAGGGCACTAGTCCCTCCTTTGTGTCCATCACGCTTCCTCCTCACGACGCGGGGCCGCTGGGAGTATAATTACCTTCCCGGCCCAGCGGTCCCTGCGTTGCAACTGTCCAGTGGAAGCCCTCGTTGCTTCCTGGTTCTTCGCTCCTACCCCGTTTCAGCTTCCGTCTACTCTGCTCTGCTCTGCTCTGCTCTCGCGCCCCTTCACGGCGTACGTTTTTTCTCTTTTCTCTCTCTCCTCCAGTTTTCCCTGTAGTCACCGTGCCTCGGCGACTTTTGTTTCAGTTCTCTGCGGTTCCGTCCTCGCGGATAGGCTCCGCCCCTTTTTTCCTTCGTTCCTCTGCTTTCTCTCTGGACTGCCTTGCCGGTGCCTTGCCGGTGTTTTTTTCCTGACCTCCTCCCATTCCTGGTCCTCGCCCCGCTAGTTGCTTGGCTGGCAGGGGTTTCGGGGATTCTTCCACTCAGTAGGACCCCCCTGCTGCTTTGCTGTTCCTGCAACCAACACGGATCCTGCTTATTACTTTCTCCTGCTCACCTGCACGGCCACGTACAATACTACCTTGCTGACAACCTGAGGAGTCCCAGGGTTTTTTCCCCATCAGGGGTTTTTTCCCCTATTTTCGGCTTAGTCCCGGAAGGGAGGTCCCCGGCCAGCTGTTCCCAGCAGCAGTCAAGGTGGCCTCCCTCCGTGACAAGCAGGCACTTCGAAAAAAGGAGAAGGACTATCTTACTCGACGGCGGCTACAGGATCCCAGCAGTAATTCCGGCAGTTCAGGTGAGGAGAGCTGGACAGAAGGGGGAGAAAAGGGAAATCAGGCACCTAAACCATCACAGAAAGGAAGGAGGCATACCACGCCAGTGCCCTGTCCGTGATGCCTAGGGTATCATGGAGATGGTTTATGAGGATGGAGTGGTTGACTGCAGTGATTGAAGTGAGCGGGAACAGTCAGGAGTGGTGTTCCACTACTTTTATTTTTTTTCGGTTTACCATTCCTCTACTTTTTATGACTATATTCACCATTCCATACAGAGGATTTGTCCATTCATGTCCTTGTGCAAGTGTAAAGTTTTAATGGGAGCCTTAGTTACTAGTCACTTAGATTATTGCATAGCCCCAGCCGCAACACCTTGTCACAGGTTGCACTATGCTTCCGCTAACCCTCCCCCCTGCCGAGGCTAAAGTTCCTATACTTTATGTGGTACACTTCTACCACTGTGTCAAAGGCAGATGAAAGATCAAGGAGGATCAGAACAGAGGGAATGTTAGAGTCCAGGTTATAGTGTAGGTCTTCATGGGTGTTCAGGAGAGCAATTTCCGTGCCTCTGGCTGCCCTGAAACTGGACTGGTGGCCATGGAGGCAGCCAGCCACTTTAGTGTGGAGGGTCAGTTGGGGGATGACCAGTTTCTCCACAAGTTTGCCCAAAAAAGAGGAGATAGAGATAGGACGATAGTCATCTGGGCAGGAAGCATGTGGCTTTTTTAGGAGAGGGTGCACAAAAGAGTACTTAAGGGGTTGAGGAAAGAAGCCATTGGCGAATTAGTGGTTGCAGAGGTCAGCCAAGGCTGGGCAAGAGTGGTGATGTTGTCCTTCATGGTTTTGGAGGAGCAGGGGAGCACCTGTTTAGAGGAGACTGTCATAGAGCGGACAACTCTAGAGATCTCACCTGGTGCAATGGGAGAGAAAGAGGAGAGTATGGGAGCAGAAAAGGGCAGAGGGGGGCCAAGGGAGGTGAGAGAAAGGGGGTCAGGGGGGGCAGATGACAAAGAGGACAGGATGTCCAGACGTTTGGAGAAAAAGTGGGCGGCCAGTGCAGAGCAGAGGGCCTGGAGGGAGGAGGAGAGGAGGAGACTGCAGTAGGATTGGCAAGTTCCTTGCAGATTTAAAAAAGTTCAGCTATGTTATTAGTGGCTCCAGAGATGCAGGCTTGGGCATGATCCCTCTTCTTGGAGCAGATGGAGAGATGTTATTGCCTTTGGAGTGGGCAGCAGGCCAGTTGATCAGAGAATGGGCTAGGTTCCTGCCACTTCCGCTCAGCAGCTTTGCACTTGTGTTTCAAAGCAACCACGTCAGAGTCATACCAAGAGTTGCATTTGGAGACAGGCTTCATGTGGATCCTTATGACGGGGGCAAAGATGTCCATGGTGTTAGACATAAAAAGGAGGAGGTAAGCTAGAATAGAGTCAGAAAGAGAGTCAAAGGAATGGGATGGAGGAAGGATCAAGGAAGAGGCAAATGCAGTGACTGAAGCACGCTTCATCGGTCGAATGACGGAGAAGGAGGCTGGCAGTGCAGGTGAAGGCATCATCAGGGGCAGGGAAGGTCAAGGTGGGAAGAAAGGAGAGAGTGGTCAGACCAGTAGATGGGTAATAAGAGGGTTGGAGAGGGGGATGTCTGTTGAGATGAGAGCATCCAAGGTGTGTCCGGCAGAGTGTATTGGGCCAGAAGAAAGGATACTGAGGGAAAGAGTGTCGCAGAGGTCATGAAAGAGAACAGTGGCCACATCCAGAGAGTCGATAGATGTTAAAGTCCCCAAGGAAGATACATTTGTGGGAGGAGGCAAGAAGAGAGTTGGACAGGTCGGCCCATTCTCAGAGGAAGAGGGAGGACGGTCCGGGGGGCCTGTAGATGGTAGCGAGAGAAAGTAGGCAAGACAGAAAGCCTGCAGCCTAGGCTTTCAAAGGATGAGTGTGTTTGAGTGGGGATTATGGATGCAGGAGCTCACTCAGGGAAAATCAGAGCCACTCCACCACCAGTCCAGGAGGGCCTGGGATTGGAAAGGATCTTGAAGCCCTCAGGGAGAAGAGTGTTAAAAGCAGTGACAGAGCTGGGGGGGCGCTGTTGAGCAGCCGGCAAAATGGCTGCCTAGTCTGTCAGCTCTGTGCACTGCCGCTTTATATCCTTCAACATCTGCGGTTTGCCACCTTGCTATGGCCTCTTACCTGGCCCCTACCTTGCTCTAGGCCAGGGCTGTCTGCCTGTGGAGTTTGGGCCTGAATTGTGCCTTCTGGACCGGCATCTGGCCGGCTCGCGCTGCCCCGGTGCTGGGCTGGGCCGGCCTTGGTGCCCAAGGTGCGCTGTGGCGCTGCTTGAGGCCTCCTGTGTCCTGGACCCCGCCGGATATTCTCCACACACCGGCCCGTTCCTTCCGCTTTGTACGCCCACCCAGCCCGCTGCCTGGAGGCTGGGGCTGGGTCGGGTGAGGCTGGACCGCCTCCGGGACCCATGCTGCTGAGCGCGGGCTGCTCTTCCACGGGACGCTGTTGTGTGCATCCCGCGACTTCCGTGGACCTGTGGCCGCCTTGCCCCCGCGGCTGTCGGTGCTCTGCCGCACCCCGCCTGGGGGAGCCCCCGCCACGGCCGGCGGGCTCACTGTGGCGCTGCCTGCGGCCCGAGGGGCTGGATTTCACGCTCCCCTCCTGGTTCGCCTGCCGCGGGTGCGCGCCCTGGAGGGTCCATGGGGGCTTGCTGGGGACCCGCGGCCCTGTTGCTGGATGTTGCCGGGCTACAGGTGAGGAGCGGGGGGGCTGGTTAGTTCGGGACTGCCTGCCACTTTGTTGATTTTGCTGTTCCCCCCTGCTCCCTCACGGCGGCTGCTCTCTCTCATGATCCTGGCTTCCCCCGGAATGAGCCCATCCCGCACTAGCCGCTGCTCCTGAGCTCTGTGTGGCCATCAAGGCGCTCTCCCTTTACGGTCTCTAGCCCACCTCCCTGGGCATCAATCCCCCTGGCTCCTAGTTCCAGGCATTTACAGCTCCCGCTTGCTGACTCTGAACAGTGTGTCTGTACTTTCACTAAAAGAGCTGGGCCCTCATCTTGATTCTGGTGACACATACTCTCTGCTTGCGCACCACGTACAAAAGCTATACATTGCGCCTGTGAGCATACTACTCAGGACAACCATACACTGAATTTTGGACTTCTGGTAGCCATACTGTGCCTTGCCCAATAGGTCCAGGAGTACTAATAAGTCGGGCGCCATGGACAAATTTGCAAGAGCCACCCCGAGATCTGACTCGGCCCATGCATCGGGTGACCTGGTCGTCTCGCCGACCCCCGTTGAGGCCCCTGCTACAGACCTGACCGCCATGATGGAATCAATGGCCAGAAATTTTGTTGCCTTTCACGAGAAACTTGATGACATTAATACAAATGTGGCATCTCTCAGGGCCAAATTAGACCAGCAGGGGTCGAGAATCACGGAGACTGAAAATAGGATAAGTGCCAACAAGGACAATATAACCACGCTACAGGGCACGGTATCCACTCTGGTTGCAGACATGAAGTCGGTTAAGGCCAAATGTGACGACTTAGAACCCAGATCACGAAGGAACAATATACGCATTGTTGGGGTTTCCGGAAAATGCGCTGAAGGGCCGACTCAAGCTGGCAGTTGAGAATCTATTGAAGACCTCCTGGGTAACCCCGACATGTCTCCCTTCTTCACCGTTGAGAGAGCTCACAGGGCGCTGTCACCGCACCCCAAGCCTGGGGACTTCCCGAGACCCATTATTGCGAAAATCCTCAGCTTTAAAGACCGCGACCAGATTCTCCGGCTTGCGCGCGAAAAAGGAGAGCTCAGAATGGAATCGCAGGTGATCCGGATTTTCCCTGATTTCTCAGTCGGTGTTCAGCAAGAGCGTCGACAATTTCTCGGCGTAAAAAAACTGCTCAGAGAGAGAAATATCCCTTATGCCATATTATTCCTGCACGGCTAAAGTTCACATTCAACAACAAACTTTAGCTCTTTACGGTCCCTTCAGAAGCGGTGAAATTTATAGAGGCACACGTTCCGCTTCATCCTCCTGCTGAGGACATCATGGCGAATGACTGACCCTGGCTTAAGGCTTGCACCCTCTAGTCGCCCTGTCTCTATGTGCATCTAGTGATTTACTGCTTGTCGACACTATCAATAGTTCACGTTATTTCATTTGTCTGGTTGTATGGATTCGGCTGTATACATGTCAACTAGCGTCCTTGATATTGATTGCTAGAGTTATACACTATTGTACTGTTCATCTTAAATATCTCTATTGGTTATGAACGTTCAAATTACAATGTGTCGATGCCTTCCATGTAGGCCCCTGCTGCTGGTTAGACCTATGGATTAGTACCATAAGACCGCAAAAACTGCTTAGTTTGCAACAGACCCTTTTTGGGTTCCAAACGTGCCAGTGCACGGCAATGGGGCACCCCGCTGCGATTGCAATGTTTTTCACATTATTGTTGTGGGTTAGCCCCAGTTGGGCTTTTGGACGGCCCGGGCCAAGTTGGGGACGGTCCAGCCGTTTACAGTCAAGGGAGGGTAATGTTCACACTGCTGCTCTTGGGGTGGTGGTGAGAGAAGTGGGTGGGTACAGGGCGTTCCTCAAAAAGGGCACACGAGGTTGCACGGCACACACGTTGTCTGGTCATAACCATATTTTCAGATTCACAGTTGGGAGCCAATACTATCGTTGGATTTGGGAGGTTCATTAATTGCACATTACAGGTTAGTTACCCGATACTGAAATGACCACTCTCATAATGTCCTGGAACATCAGGGGACTGAGCAATCACACTAAGGCCCGTACGATTATGTCCTATGCTAATAGGCATGCATGTAAGATTCTGTTTTTACAGGAGACTCACTTTGGGGGCCACATGCCAAGGACCATAGCCCCGACATGGGGCCCCACTAAATTCTTTACCTCCTATTCTACCCATTCTAGGGGCGTTCTCACGATGATCCATAAGTCAATTAAGTTTACATTGCATAAAATCTACATTGACCAGGAGGGCCACTATGTTATACTACACTGTACACTGGTGACCAGCGAATACCTGTTGGTTAATACCTATTGCCCTAATGTTGACTCTCCTGAATTCTTTGACACTATAACTTCCATATTACTGGGCTATGTAGGTATTCAGATAATATGGGGTGGAGATTTAAATCTTATTCTGGACATTGATTTGGACAGAACGGGTACGGCTGTTCGAGCCCTGTCCAGGGCTGCACGCAGACTATAGGACCATATTGGGACACTCAATATCTGCGACGCCTGGAGGACACTACACCCTGTCGCGGTTCGAGGGTTCCACGATGAGTCTGAGGAATCACTTGGGTTAGATGCCGCTAAAGTAATCCAGACTTCCTTCCTGAGAGCACAGCTTGCAGGGAAAAGAAACACCTGTCAGGCCAAGGGCTCAGGCAAAAAGGCAGAACGCACAGCGGAGCTAGAGGGAAGAAAACAAACAAAGCAAATATTACATACCGTTTGTTGACAATTCCAGTCCCTCTACCCCCTCCGAGCCCCACAAGCTTACCTGTGTATTCTTTTCCTTCAGCGGAACACCTACTTGTGACAATACACAAGAATGGGAGTGCGTGAAGGTCAGGGCTAGAATGAAGGGGGACCATAGACTTCCCTCAATGATGGATTGGTGATGTCAACAGTAGAGTGTCCCCCATTCCAATGAGTGAAAACAAAATCAAATGTTCCAAGAGCAAATAGGCAAAGAAAACAGCAGAGCGTCCCACTATCCAAGGAGTGAAGCCAAGTGTCTCAAGATCCAAGGGGGCGGAGTAAATGATGAGCACAGCAAAGCGTCCCAAAAAATCCCACAAATGATGAGCACAGCAAAGCGTCCCAAATAATCCCACAAATGATGAGCACAGCAAAGCGTCCCAACAATAACCAAGAAGTGAGGTTCTCCACTCGGGGAGCGGGTGGCCAGGAGTGATTTGAAGACTACGGGGTTGAAGGGGGCCGGAAACCAGAGATGAGAAGCAGAATCCAAAATCAGTCTGAGGTGTATTCCGTGGTCGAGCAGGGGAGTTGATCAAACGAAGGTCTAAGGCAGAACCAAGGAGACGATAACAAAGGTCCAAAGTCCAAGGTAAGCATAGAATTTCAGGAACCAGAAAGGCAAGGAAAAAAAAGGGGAGAAGGAACTTAATCCAAGAGCGTAGCTCGCGTAACGCAATGGTTTAGGAGCACCGGCTTGTTGGGGGCGTGGCCAATTATAGGAAGTGAAATGCAATCGAGGCGTGGAACGCACGCAAAAAGAAGTAGAAAGCGTTCCAAAGGTTCCTGGCGGGCATCGTCCTCTTGGGAGATGTAGTTGATTACCGGCGTCGGCGTTGCCGCAAACGCCAAGTTAAACGCCACGGGCTTCTCCCCTGGGCATAAGAATACCCTAAGAAACCGGGGGACGTGACACACCCCCAGCGGAGGGAGTACACTTATTATTCGTCTGTTCACAACAGCTTGTCCAGGATAGACCTGTTCTTTGTGTCATGTGAAATGATGGGCAGGGTGGAGATCTCCCGAATTCTATCCCGTACGCTCTCTGACCATGCTCCAGTCACAATATCTGTGGGGTTGGGAATCCCTATTCCGACATTTCCGACCTGGCGCTTCAAATCTGAGGCCCTCAGGGATATTGTGTTCAGGGCTGAAATATTAGCGGACATTGAATCTTTCTTTGAGCACAACTCCCTTCAGGACACCTCGGCCACGGTTAGGTGGGACGCCTTTAAAGTATATATTAGGGGTATGTCTATCTCTCGTGAGGCGGGGGTATTGAAGACAATTAGGGCTGCCCTTGCTCGCTCCGAAACCAAACTGAAGCAATTACAACTGCGATGCTCCACCGGGGCAGACCCCAATATCCTTGCTCAAATCAGCGAGGAGCTCCATACATATAATGCACTCGCCACCAACGAGGTCCAATACTTTAGCCGCCCTCAGGCTGCCAGGAAATATGGGGAGGGAGACAGGCCCGGGAGAACGTTAGCTATAATCGTGAGGAGAGAGTCTGGCCAGACTCAGATTACCTCTGTCAAAGACGCACAGGGCAACAAACAGTGGACCGACCAACAAATCCTGGATGGTGTCACCGAATTTTACAGCTCCCTCTATTCCCAGCCTATCGAACACACCAACCAACACACTCGCGACCTTTTTGACCAGATCCCCACCACTGAGATCTCCCCTTCTACCCGAGATCAGCTGGACTCCCCAATTACCCTGGATGAAATAGTAGCCGCTATTTCGGATCTGCCCAAAGGTAAGGCGCCAGGTCCTGACGGACTCACTGCCGAATTCTATCAAGAGCATGTCGCCATACTAGCTCCTAGGCTGCTTGAGATCTGGATCGAATGATTACGTGTCTCTATTCTCCCCGCCCCCTGGAGGCTGTTATCACGGTCTTGCTCAAACCAAGTAAGCCCAAAGATGAATGCGGTTCTTATAGACCTCTCTCCCTCATGAACCTTGACACGAAAGTCTTCGCGAAAGTTATAGTGAATCGATTCCTGCCCATTATGACATACTTAGTTCACAAAGATCAGGCAGGCTTTGTTCCTGGGAGGTCTACCTCCCACAACATCAGGAGATTATTTAATGTTATGTCTCATATTGATCAAGACGTGAAAGCCGTGGCAGTCACGCTCGATGCTCAAAAGGCCTTTGATATGGTCTCCTGGCGCTACATGTGGCTGGTACTAGAGACGATGGGGGTCGGCCCGGATATGATCGGCTACATCAAATTACTTTACACCTCCCCTGTGGCGCGAGTAAGAGTTAACTCCCTAACCTCTGATCTCTTCACACTCTTTAGGGGCACCCGCCAGGGATGTCCCTTTTCGCTGATCTTATTTGCCCTAGCGATAGAGCCGATGGCAGACTTTATCCGAACTCGTCACGCTCGTAAGGGGATAAGACTGAAAGATAACCCTGAAATGATATCCCTGTACGCGGAAGGGGGCGTTGCCAAGAGGGCCATGTAGGAGGACGTGTGCTGGAGGAGCTCCTGTGATCCTGCAACGATCCTGCCAAATAGTGCATTAATATATGCCTACGATCGTTGAAATTCCAGATGCAGGCTTATGAACGGGGCGGCCATGCCTGCTGAATTTTGTAAGCATATGAGTGGAGCCGTGACGGAGTGATTCATGAAATGAGATTGCGAGAGCCGGACAGGAGGAGGAGGCAAAATGGCCGACTGAGAATCAGGACAAAGGAATCAGCTGGCCGCGGGATGGCGAGACGGCTGTGGCGGACTGGAGGCGAAATTGCGCACCGCAATGAGCAGAGCCCCCTGTGATAACGTGCGGGCCTGGAATAACCCGAATGCCCGCAGCACAAAAGATATTGATGTGTGGGGAGCCCGGCACATGTGCAGGAGTTTCTCTGACATATGGCAGCAGAGGCTTGCGGGCCGCCGAGACAGCTGAGGGCCGCGGCGACCGCACCCGCTCGCACGGGCTGGATGGTGGTGGGGGCTGCCACAGAGCGGGACCATATCGGCGGAGCTGGCAAAGGGCCCGGAAGATACAATGTTTCAGATGGGCGCGTAGCCCAAGGAAATAACAACAGACAGCAAGGCCCTTGTTCGGAGGTGATAGAACAGTAGTTGTGATCCTGCTAGTGTATGGAAATAAGGATCGTGAGGAAGGCAGCGGAGCAACATAACTGCCAGCTACGACCCGAGCGCTCTGGATGGTCTGGTCGCGCTACGGCAGCGCTGGAAGTAAGTACGAGGAGAAAAGCCAACGGATTGTGCTCCGAGAGGGTACATGCTGCAGCAAGGAGGCTCGGTTGCATCAGAGCCAAAAGATACATGAGCTGCAGCCTGGGGCTGACGAGAGACGCACCGGCTCCCCAGACAGCTGATGCTGATACTCGGCGGCGACCCCCCCAGATGAGAAGCGGAATGCCCGGGCTGGGTCACTATTACAAAAGCAACGGTAGTGTGAATAAAATGATTTAAATGGAAACCGGATAGCACACAACACCGTGTCATGACATTTCCAAGCACAACAAAGGCACCTCCAGGGGCGCAAATGCTTTGGTCGAGCGCGTGACCACCTCTGGCATCCTGGCACTGCCCAGCAGGAGTGAAGAAGGGAGGGAGCAGACCGACAGGCCACTGTGAGCCGCCTAGGACTGGTTGAGGGGGAGGCTGGATGAGCCGCTGCGGTGTTGGTGTCCCCAAGACTGGGTGGTGCTGACGACATTGGGACTAAGTGTGCGTCCCCCCGCTTGGAGCAAAGAGAAGCGCGCTGGCTGATCAGTAAGCCCAGTGACTGGTGGACTCAGGATGCGGCTAGAGGCGGCAAGACCCATGCGTGAGGCCCGATAACTGAAACTGGGGCCTTCAGTGGCAGTAGTCCCTCGCCGGTGATCCGGACAAGAATCATAGGGCATCCCCGTGGATGCATAGAGGAATTGAGGAGAGGACTCATAAGATTATGTGGGAGAGCACAATCCATTGCGGCGAATAAGGGTTGGACTCGGAACACTTCTGAGGAGGCTGCCTTAAACACGAGAGACTGGAACGGATCACCCCGCTGGGACTGCAGACCACGAGTGGTGGGGCTGACCTACTATATATAGCTGAAGCACCATGTCCAACAAACTTCCAAGACTCAAAGGGAAGCAGCCTACGCTGGACGAATAAGCCAGGACGCCGCCCGGCCTGGAAGGTGCCAGGAGCATGGACAGGCCCCCTGCGGGCAGCATGGCCGTCGCGGGCACGAACCAAGAAGTCCTGGCTGCAATTTCAGACTTGAAGTTGGCATGGGAGGCCAAGCTTGAATTGGCTGTTACCGAACTAAAAATAGCGCTGGACCGCAAGGTCGGAGAGGTGCAGGAAGAGGTGAACCTTCTCCAGCAGGATGTAAGGTCACTGGCGGAGCGCACCGAGAACCTCGAGAAAGAGGTGAGCCCGAACACGGCGGACTGTGCTTCACACAAGTCGGAACTTCACGCCCTGGTGCAGCGGGTGGGCAATTTGGAGAATAGGGCGGAGGAAGCGGAAGGATGGGCCCGGAGAAATAACATCTGCATTGTGGGCTTGACGGAGGGAGCAGAAGGCCACAACCCCACGGAGTTTATCGAATCCATGTTGCTGCAGGAGATACCTGGAGGGGCCCTGTCTCAGGGGTTCGCGGTGGAAAGGGCGCATAGGGCTCTGATGAGGAAGCCGCCGCCGGGTAACCCACCTAGGCCAGTGATCGCCAAGATCCTTAACTACCGGGATCGAGAAAGGATACTGGAGCACTTCCGCAAAGGTGGAACAATTCAAAAGGGGGCGGCACACATAACGGCCTACCCGGACTATACTTTGATGGTGCAGCGGAGTCGAATGAACTTTGGGGCCGTCAAGAGGAGATTGAGAGAAGCGGGCCATAAGTACATGTTGCTTTACCGGGCAAAATTGAAAGTCTTTCACAAAAACAGAACTTTATTTTTTGAAACTCCGGAGGATGCCATGGGATGGCTCGATACGAAAGGCTTCCCCCAGGAGCCGGACATCTAGACGAGAGGAGAAGATGGAGGAGATAAGTAATGCACAGTGGGGCGCCTGACGGAGGTGCGGCTTGGGACTATGGGACTTGATTATAGTCATTGATGTGCCCCATTGGCCGGTAGAAGTAGACTGGAATAGAAAATTAAACACAAGCACTGGGACTATTGCTTCATTATGGAGCCTTGCAGTGCTAGTCTTTACACCCCCATTTAGAAGTTAGTTAGGTCACCAATAGTGTGGTGACACCCTGCTGGGGTCTTGGCCTGGGGTTCCATGGTAGGTCCAAACGCGGGGGAGCCTGAGATCCAGGGATGGAGCTGGGCATTTTTTGGGATAGGGCGGGGAGGGAAGGGGTTGTGTGCAGTGGTTTGTTGTAGTTGAGGAAAGGGAAGCAGGGGTGAGGGGGGAAGGGAAATTGGGAGTGTTTGTAGTTTTAGGAAGTTTGAATTGGGGAATGAGCCTAGCCTAGGGGGGGGAGATTCTTATCGGTCATGGGGGATCTTAAAATAATTACGTGGAATGTCAGGGGACTTAAAGGAACAAGGTAATGTTGTACCGGCGCAAGCAAAAGATAGATATAGCACTGCTGCAGGAGACTCACTTGACACGGGAAAAGATGGGAACGATTGCGAAGAAATGGAAAGGGGTTGTGGGGAGCTCAACATACTCTGCTTACGCTAGAGGGGTACTCATTTGGGTGGCACCCCACATCCCGTTTCAACTGTTGCAGGAGGTGGCTGACACGGATGGGAGGATGGTAATGTTGCGGGGACTATTGGAGAATAAGGAGATCAGTATTTTAAATACATATGCCCCCAATCAGGATACAGCGGCGTATTTCAGGACTCTATGTAACAACCTTAGCATGTGAGTGGGTAGTGCGGTGATTTGGGGAGGGGATTTTAATTGTGTACTAGACCCCAGAGTGGATAGATCGGACGGCAAGTTCGAGAGACCCACTCCAGCGGCAAAAGCATTGCAGACACTGCTAGACGACTTTGGCCTGACAGATGTATGGAGAACAAAACACCCCCAAGAAAGGCAATATTCACACTACTCTGCCCCGCAGCAGCTACATACGAGGCTGGACTATGTCTTTGCCACAGCGGAAGTATTAATGGAGATTACTCAAGCAGAATACAAAGCGAGGGTCCTCTCGGACCACTCGCCCCTGGTTCTCGGGTGGCAATATTGCCCTCCCAGAGCAAGGATCCCGACATGGCGCCTCGGGGCGGAGGCGCTTAAGAATCCGGTGTTCAGGCAGGATGTAAGGGAGGAGATTATAAGTTACTTTGAGGTGAATACGGTAGTGTTGACTCGGCGGGCACATTATGGGAAGCCTTCAAAGTAGTGATGCAAGGGGTAGCCATAGCTAAATTAAAAGGCCTGCAAGGAGGAATTGTGGCTGAACTACAAGAAACAGAAAAGGAACTAGAAAGGGCGTTAAACAAAGGGGGTGGAGACAGGGAGATGATACTCAAATTGCAACAGAAATGTGCGGAACAATGGGAAAGGCTGTGCAACCTCAATTATAAAAAATATGTAGAGACAGCATGCAGGAGGTGATAAAACAGGAAGGCTTCTGGCATGGTTATATAAGAGTGAAACTCCCAGACCCACGATCAGAACGATAACTAGAGACAATGATACTGTAGCGGATACCCAAGTGGGAGTTAACCAGGAGTTTGCGGAGTATTATAAGGTATTATATGGGGATAATGAGGGAAGTAGCCATGAGGAAATAATGGAAACATTAGAAGACATAGGACTGCCTAGAATAAGTTTGGAAGAAAGAGAAGAGCTGGATGCACCAATCACGTTGGAAGAGTTAGAAGAGGTGGTGAAGCGGCTACCCACGAGTAAAACTCCCGGGGCGGACAGATTCCCTAGTGAATTTTACAAAGTCTATAGGGCAGAAGTGCTCCCCCCAATGCTAGAAATGCTAAATGAGGCTTTGAGGTGGGACGGTTGCTGGAGTCGCTAAGGGAAGCGATCATAATACCGCTTCCCAAACCCAGCAAGCCGGGGCATAACTGTGGCTCCTATAGACCGCTGTCGATTTTGAACCAAGACAGCAAGATATTGACGGCGGTCTTGGCAAACAGACTGAGGAGAGTTATTGGCAAATTTATACACCCTGATCAGACGGGCTATGGCCCGAACAGAAATATAACACATAACCATAGACGACTCCACCGAGTTGTCGAATGGGGAAGTAAGCAAGAAGGCGGAATGGTGATCGTGTCCTTAGACGCGGTTAAGGCTTTTGATTCGGTCAAATGGCCAAGGCTGCTAGCAGCCCTGGCGGGTTATGGAATGGGGCAAGGATATGTAAGATGGGCGAAAATGCTATACAGCGAACCACTGGCTAGGGTTAGAACAGGATCAGTAATATCTGGAAGATGGCAACTCAGCAGAGGCACCAGACAAAGATGCCCGTGGTCCTCAATGCTCTATATACTAGCCCTAGAGCCTCTAGCAATATATTTGAGACAGCAATACGACACTATAGGTATCGAGGTGGGAGGGGAACGACACTTGATCTCCCTATATGCGGATGACTTGCTGCTGTACTTGAGGTACCCGGAAGAAAATCTTCAATATATCCTGAGGTGATGGAGAGATATGCAGGGCTGTCTGGGATAGCGGTGAACCCTCAAAAATCCAGCATTTTTCCGCTATGCAGTTATAAGGGAACTCCTGGGGGGCGGCTGCCGGTGTTACAAATACCATGGGCGATGAGTTACTTTCGGTACCTTGGGATAGACGTGTACCATACGGTCAAGGAAGAACATAGGCACAATACTGAAGTAGCTATTGTGAAAATTGAGAAGTGCATGAAATTCTGGGTGAAGTTACCCCTAGCAATGATGGGACAAGGGGCAATGCTGAAGATGGTGGTCCTGCCCAGGCTCCTGCATTATTTTGGGAACATTCCATACCTAAGAAGCTTTTCACCAAACTGAACAGCATGTGTAGGGACTTCCTATGGCATGGTACCCGGAACAGGATGGCGCTAAGGAAGCTGCAGAACTTTTACGAAAAAGGGGGGATAAAACTGCCCAATTATGAGGTTTATTATGTAGCAAGCCAGCTGCAATACATTGCTAAATGGCTCTCAGATGAAGCGACCCCCAAATCTAGGCTGTTTGGTCACGATTGTGCCCCATTTTACTTAAGAGAAATGATCTGGCTGCCTAAGGCAGAAATGGGAGAGCGCCCTGAGATGATGAGGCTTGGGTGGAAGATGTGGCGCCAGGCATGCCGGATGATGGGGAATCCACTCCCGTGCTCCCCGCAGATAGTGTTAGCAACACTGGCAGGGGGAGATGAGCAATTAAGAATGATAATAAGGACCCATTGGGAATCGGTGGGATTGGTTACGATGGGAAATATCTGGCGAGAGGGGACTATCACAGAGTTTGAAGTGCTGGGGGAGGAGACGGGATTACATACGGGCCAGTATATTACATATCACAGAATGGTGCAGAGAATTAGGAAAACATGGCCCGAAACAGTATTGGAAGAAGAACCAGACGCCATCATAGATGTGATATATGATGTATCGGAAGGGGGACATGAGATTTCTAGACTGTATGAGATGGTGATGTCTAGGGTCGGGGAAGAATTAACGCAATTGAGGCTAGACTGGGAGGCGGAAGTGGGGGCCTCAATAGAGGATGGGATGTGGGAGCGGGCCCTGGGATACCATAAGAAGGTTTCAAGGAACGCCAGACTGAAACAGATACAACTGTACATTTACGCATAGGGCGTATATGACACCTCAGAAAATATCTAGGTTCAAAAACGCCGGACGACGGCATGTCCCAAATGTGATGAGGAAAATGCTGACATGGTACACAATTTTTGGTCATGCCCAGTGATCGAGCGTTTCTGGAGTGAAGTAGCACAGAGGCTGGGGGAAAAAGGGGTCACTATTGTCGTAGACACGGCCTGGGCATGCTTGCTGGGGGGGGTTCCCCAGAGCACAGAAACTTAAACATGTCAGTAAACTGAAGGACCTAGCATATGTGCTCGCAAAAAGAAGGATTGCCATGTGGTGGAAGACATGTCACAGGCCACGGGTGGAGGTGTGGTGGAAGGAGTTGCAAAAATGGGTGAAGGCAGAAACTAGGGTATGGTAAGAGGCGAGCAATGTGGGGGGGAGGAGGAGGCGTGAACCCTGATGGCATGGAAATCATTAATAGCGGAATTGTTTGGAACAACACAAGATCTGTCGGAATCCACAGACAGTGAGACCCCGCCACGTGAGGCAGACACAGAGTGTCTGTAATAAACAGGCTCGTAATGGGGGGGGGGTATGGGGAGCAGTGACCGGAATTAAATGATGAACAATTGAACTGTTGATGTATGCACTGCGGGTTTGGTTTGTATTGTTGTTGGTTTGCATAAATTAATAAAAATTATTTAAAAAAAAAATAATCCCTGTACGCGGACGATGTTTTAATGTACATCAGAGATCTCGACCCCATATTGAGAGACATCACCCGTATCGGGGCCCACTTTGGGTTCACAATTAACTATTCAAAGTTTGAGGTCTTCCCACTCACTAAATCTACTCAACAACCCGCTTCTGAATTCCCCCTTCGTTGGTTTCCGGACGGTTTTAGATATTTGAGCGTTCAAATATCCCTAACTAAACCTGCCCTATTGGCCGACAATTACTCAGCAGTAGCACAGACAGTTGAGACCAAGCTGCTGCGATGGGGTGCTCTTCCATTATCCATTGCTGGCCGACTCTCTCTCATTAAAATGATTCTGCTCCCCAAGCTCCTTTATGTTTTTAGCAACGTACCCGTATGGCCCGGGAAGGCCTACTTCACCAAACTACACTTGCTCTGTGCACAGTTCCTATGGCACTCCGGTGCGGTTCGCAAGAAGTGGACTGACATGGCACTCCCATACAAACGAGGGGGCCTCACGGCTCCTGATCTGACCCATTATTGGACTGCGGCCCAGGCCCAACACGCCATTCATTGGTACCCGGGCTCTCTGGTACGCCCACATGTCAAGTTGGAGCGACTGGCAGCCGAGGGTATCAACATAATGTCTCTTATTCTGCACCAACATTATACACCTAATCCAATCACTGCGACTCTTCACGCCTGGACACGCCTTCTCTATCCGACACCTGAATCCTCCCCATACTACAAATGGCTGCCCTTGTGGTCCCTCCCCGGTCTGGAACCCACACATGACACCGCCTTGGCCCGGCACTGGGGCTCACTAGGGTATCAGGCACTGTCCGACTTCTACCCTGAGGGCAGGTTCATCAACCCCCAAACACGGAAACAGGGGCACACTGGATCCGCTACAGAGATGCTCCAATACTATAGACTCCGGGCAGCGTTTCGTTCTATGTGGCCCTCATTTCCAGATGAGCCCCCTGATGATCCGGCGATTGCATACATTGCTAACTCTGGCTGGCCCGAATCAAACAACCAGGGCACGTGATGAATGGGCAAACGAGTTGTGCCTGGAGATCTCTGACGAGATTTGGGGGGAAATGTGCCTACACACTCAAAAAGTCTCTCTAAATTTTAGATATCGTGCCATGCAATACAAGCTTCTTAACAGGCTATACTATACCCCATATCGTACCTCGAGGTTCGCCCACGCCACTGTACACTCTTGCCCCCGCTGCGGGGTTGAAAAAGCTGACCATTCACATATGTTTTGGTCCTGCGATAAGTTGTCAGAGTTTTGGAAGCGCATCTTAGAAACACTTGCTACAATTACTGACACGGTGATTGACCCTGATCCGTTAGCAGTCTTGTTCGGGGTTTGGGGGTGGGTCTGCATTGGGAGCTCGGCTAAGTTCTTGAATATAGGCTGTATGGTAGCCAAAAAATGTATACTCCAGAGTTTGAGGAGCTCCTCCCCTCTGGCCTTTCAGAATTGGCTGCGCCTGCTCACCTGGTCACGAAACTGCGAAGAGGAATACCTGAATTTGCTCCCCGCCCACTCGCGTCCCAAAAACATCTGGGTCGAATTCAATACGTACCTCAACAGCCAGAGTGACAGTATGCCCGGGTCCGACTTGTCCCCGGTTCCGTCAAGGACTACTCCTGTACCATGAACTCCTCCTCCCAACTCTCTCATGTGAAGCTCCGTTTCTACCACTGTGATTACTATACTCTGTATATCAATTCATAATTCACCTGTACTGCTTGTCCATTGAATTGATGTGTGTGCCTAATGTATACCTCTGCCGCCAAAAATAAAAGTTTAAACAAAAACAAAAAAAGCAGTGACAAGCTGGCCTTGAACCAGGACTTCAAGATCTTCAAGAAGGTGACAGATGTCAGAGGAGTGTTTGATAGCAGAGCGAGAATTGAGGGTAGCTAATTGAAGCTGGTTGCCCCCTTTAAAATATTTGTGAGGGGGGGGAACAGGGGTGGGGTGCCACCGCTGGGGTGGAGGGAGAATGGGGATGAGGGTTGGAGGGGTGGCAGGAGAAGGGGGAATTTGAAGAGAGATGGAAGATGCATGTCAAGAAGGAAGAGGTTGGGCTGAGAGCCCTGGGCCATGATAGTGCCATTGTGATAGACCTTAATGGTGCCTTTTGAAGATGCAAAGTGAGCCAAGAGCATTTTCCATCTGGTGCCACCAGTAATGGGTGAGGAGGAGAAATGAGAGAGGACATAGACCAAATGGGGAATCCATAACTCAGAGGAAGTAACAGCAAAGAGAATGGCACTGATTGTCTGGAGGAAGCATTGATGTAGGTGCCTGCTATGGGCAGACCAGGGTTGGAACTAAGGAGTGCATTTTTAGTTTTTTTCTTCCAGACTTTGTGAGAGAGGGGGGATAGGTGATGGATAAGCAGTTAGAAAAGATATGGGAGACGGAGAGCACCATGAGGGCAGAGACAGGAGGGGGGTGGGAAATCGGAGGGTAGCAGGAGGAAAGGGTCAGGAGCACTATGCAACAGTAACATCACACAGGCAAACAATAACAATGAGCACCATGGAAATGCCCAGATTTACAGATCAATGAGAAATTGGAAAGCAAACCTAAATTTGAATTAGTGAAACATCAAAATAATGCAAAGCTTTTGTAGTGACTATAATGACAATCAAGATACTTGCTGCACCGCCATCGTGTTTGATGAATTGCCCCATGTGGGGATTTGAAAGATTGTTTCTGAGGCAGGGGTAATAAACACTTATTTATTAAATCAACTTGTATTACACCCAGGGGTGGGCTGGCCTATGAGTAACTCTGGAGATTTCCTAGTAGGCCTCTTCACCCTCTGCCTTTTTTGTGTGGTAACCTATTTTATTTCCAAATGTTATCAAAGGAAAGGGTTGGGCTTGCTGAAAATGTGTGATATGAGGCGACTTTGAAAATTATTTTCAGATTCCAGGATGGCCGCTGTGCACTGAGGACGTGTGCCGGTGTAGCTCCTCCCGAAGCGTTTATAAAGGGCACATGGAAAGGTGTCTGTCGGACGGCCTCCCTTCTCAATCAATGTCGGGGCCGCAGTGAGGTGGTCGTTATTCGCCCTGGACTTAACTTGGTTTGTACTTGGAGCTGAATTCAGAGGCTGAAGGGGTGAGACGCGGTCTGACCACACCTGCGATTTAGCTACGCTACCCGACTCCATAACAAGCATAGGTGTGCTCGACAAATGGCCTGTATAAGCTAAGTGTGTCGAGCTGCATTAAGCTCTGTATGTACTTCTGGTGACGGATTGGCGGACGAAAAATAACTTGGCATGCAGCAATGATAGATCCTTCTCTCCTGCTGCGGCACACCAGAGGATTAAGCAGACTCGTCAGGGGAACATCACCGCCCCCATAGAAATCGGTGAACACTGCCACACTGCATGCACGCTTCATGTGGGGCACTGAAGGTTCCAGGTGACAGTAGTGGTGAGTAAGTTGTGCACTGATATTGTGGCTCACTTTTGGAACTACGGTTGGCCTCGCGAAAATTTATTTGGTCAATGACAGTTACACCGGATACAGCCTCACGGGTCATGGTCACGGGCGCAATGGGTTGTGAGAAGTAGCGGTAGACGGTCCCGGGTGGAAGCTGGATATGCAACAGCGGTGGCCCTGTGAGGAAGCCAAACAGAATTTCCTTCAGAGATTGTGTGGGCGTTTCTGGGAGGTTTGGGAGACCTGCTTGTAGCAGTGGCATGTAAAGACATTCATCTTAAGCAGCGTGACACATATACTTAATAACTTGTAGGTACTTCAAGAGGCTCCCGCATTGCGCAGTACACGCAAATTACATAATCGCTAGACATTTACACAGTTTTCCTAGAAAAGGAATAGTTGGTTTATGGTGGCAAGGTATACTGGCTGATTTAATAAACACAGGCCTTGCGGCCCCCGATCTGTAAGGATTAGTAGGGTTAATCAGAAAGCTGTTTAAAACGTGACCACCCAAGAAAGACGTCTACCTAACCCCAATCTAATACCACCTATAAGGATATGATAAGGCCACAAAGTGTGGCCCACCCCTGATGAACCTTAGCATTGCACATACAAGTCAAGCCTCTCTGAGGTCTAGGAGCCGACAATCCTGTGGGACGCCTGTTCACATGTCTCCGGATCCTCTGCCAATATCCACTCAGGAGTGTGGCAGTTCCCGCCCTTGCGGCAGTAAACTTCTATGGACAGATCTGAAGCTTGAGTCTGTTCTGGGTAAATGACAGACAAGTGGTCGGCCCTATGGTGGGAAGGATACACAATTCAGGGATTTTTGCTGTCTTTTTTTTAAATATTGTGTAATCTCACCCTCAGACACTGCGCTAGCTGTTTCTGCATGGACAGAAAACAACAGGCGGATTTGGTTCTGAGGGCAACAGTCGGGCAAAGATAGCTAAGTGAGCTGTCGAGTAGTAACACCAAGTAGCGCTAGGGGGTCAGATCTTATTTACACTGCCTTGATCACAAGCTCAATATAACGGGAGATACCCCACTAGTAGTAGGCACCATATGCCGGGAACAAACAAAGTCGGTGTGCCTGACTGATCTACGCCTCGGTACTCAGGTCAGTCCACTGCAGGACATTTGGGCTAAGACCTCCAGGCTTCAGCAAACCAGTATTCCTACTTCTCTGACAAACCTCCCTCTAGCAATGGCGGGAGCTAAAGAAGATTTTGCAAAGAGTTTTCAAGACTTTCAAAGCTCATTTACTGCATCATTGTGATGCTGGAAATGCATTGGAGGGACATGGCCTCCATATCCTTGTCCTGTACTCCCATATCATGTGTTTTCGGTGTTGTTTTCTGCACAGGAGTCCATGTGGGACTCCTAGCAGTGCAGTCCTTCCTCTTTTTGGTTGTAGTGAACAGAGACTCTTGGGATACCCTTATGGCACCCATTGGTGGAGGTACAACCCTGTACCTCTAGTGTATGTTTTTGGGCACCTGTGTGTGGCCCACAGAGCAGGGTATGGGCTGGTGGTAGCTCGATGCTGAATTTGACAGGTGCTCTGACTATCCTCCATTTTGGGATACCCAGGCCCTGCCATAGAAATCAGTGGATTCCTGATAGGGGACAAGATGGCCCCTGTGGCCTCTTGGTTTCTATTACCTGTTACCTTGTTTTGCCCAAAGTCCTGGGAAACCCTGACTATGTCCCTTCCCCTGACTGGCTGGGTGGAAGAACCATATATTGTACTGTGGGGAAGTCCAGGCCATACTGGCTGGTGCCTTCCTAGTGACTGTATGTTGTGGGTACACCCTTGGGGTGGGTCCTGGGTGAATGGAGCGTGTGACCAATCTGCATTCCATGTTATGGGTGTTTGGTATCTGTGTGTATGACATAAAGAATGAGACAGCCCTTCCTGAAACTGACATGAATGCAGTGTGGTGTGCTGAAAGGCTAGGTGCTTGCCCCAATCCACATTCCTTGCTGTGAGTGTCTGGGTGGAAGTGAATGGCCTGTAACGCTCACCTGATTCTCGCAGAGGCGCCGGTCTTGACTGGGCGACTACTGTATCTTCAAAGGTGATGTGTAGCACCCGGTTGGCTCTTTGGGCTGGACCTCTGTGCACTGTATGCCTGACGTGTAGAGTAAGATGTCTGCAGATAGAAAATATGGGGTTAATGAACTGGGGTTATTGGGGTGTCCCTATCTCTTTCCTCTTCTCCTCTCCTGTAGACCCCCAAAGGTTAACGCTCTCACCTTAGGTAAGTGAATGCCGAGCTCTCCATCTGCCTCGGGGCAGGGTGCTGTAACCAGTTTCTTCACTGGATAGGTAGCGCAGGCCTCTTGACTTCAGAGGACTGCTGTCTGTCGTTTACTGCACGAACGGTAAGTTTCGAGTCATTCAAATGTCTTTAAAGTCTTTAGTAATGATGTCTCTTGTTTTGCAGGGTTCCGGCGATGGCGGATGACGGGCTGAAGTGAGTTGAAGATGGAGCCCGTGTGATGAATAGAAGCGCCTGGAAGCACGTAAGTAAGCGCTTGTTGCCTGCTTCACTATGCGCTCTAACTGTCTTTTTATTTTGCAGGTACGAGTTCGGAGCGGCTGCAGGGTGCCGGAATACCCACTGGATTAGATGTGGAAAGGAGTAATGGCACGTGAGTATTAAAGTTCCCCAATGTCTTTAAACGCACCTTGTTTTGTCTTTCAGATGCGGGATGCAGCGCCGAAGGCCTCCGGAGCGTGCGAAGAGTTGGTAAACTTTTGTCTTTCAGATGCCGGAATGCAGTGTGAAGACCTCCGGAGCGCACGAAGAGTAGGTAAGCCTTTGCCTTTCAGATGCCGGAATGCTAACCTGTTCTTTCTTGTCTTTATAGGTGTTGCTGAAGACTGGATTCAGGATGGTAAGCCTTTGCCTTTCAGATGCCGGAATGCTAACCTGTTCTTTCTTGTCTTTATAGGTGTTGCTGAAGACTGGATTCAGGATGGTAAGCCTTTTTCCTTAGGCCCAGGACCGGATGCAGAAGACACGATGAGCGTTCTGCTGCAGAGGTTGCAGAATAACGCAAAGCAAGATTCATCCACCGGGTGTGGTTTAAATAGCCTCCTGTAGTGCTTAGGTGTCTCCTTCCACAGCCACGCCTAAGTAAGAAAAGAGTTCCTGGTAAGAAAAGAGTTCCTGCCTTCCAGAAGAGTTCCAGTGTTCTGAATCTAGGGAGTGGCTCCAGCCCCACCCAACAGGAAAAGTAGTTCCAAACAGAAGAGGGTCAGAGGCTCAACTGGCAGGCAAGTAAGCAGCATGGTCTGCTGAAGGTAAGTCCACCCAAGCATTATGAGCCCGGCGCTTCCAGCGCTGGGACTGGGCATATTTATGAGCCTGGTGCCACTGGCGCCAGGACTGGGTCCAAAAGGTCCCAATTGGGACTGGTTGGCACTCGGAACCTGGGTTATGGATCTGCTTCCAAGGGAGTTGGGAAAACCCTGACCTTTTGGAAGCAGAGATCATGACAGTACCCCCCCTCAAGGCCCCTCCCAAACCGGGCTTCTCCGGGGGTTTTGGCTTGTCAGGAAATGTTCGGTGAAATCTTTTGATTAGGCGAGGAGCGTGGACATATTCAGCAGATTCCCAGGATCTCTCTTGGGGGCCGTAGCCTTTCCAGTCAATTAGGTAGAATAGTTTAGATTTGGAGATCTTGGAGTCCAGAATGCTTTTGACTTCAAACTCGAGTTCTCCATCCACTAGGATAGGTTTTGGAGATTTGGTTAGTCGGGTTTGAGGTTGCACGGGTTTTAGTAGAGAGACGTGGAAGACCGGATGTATCTTCATGTGCGGGGGCAAGTCCAACTTGACCGCTACTGGGTTTACTATGGTAGTGATGGAATAGGGACCAAGGTATCTTGGGTTGAATGTGCGTGGCCCTTTTAGAGATAGATATTTGGTGGATAACCAGACTTGATCCCCTACTTGATAGTGAGGGGCTTCCTTCCGATGTTGATCTGCTCCTTTCTTGTATTGTTCTTTAGCCCTTTGAAGGTGAGAAACAGCTTCCTTAAAGGCTTGGGTGATTGTAGAATGCAGGTAGTCTACTGCTGGTGTTTCAAGATCTTGGAGGGGATCCAACTCCGAGGTTCGAGGGTGACTGCCGTACAAAAGAAAAAACGGGGTTTTCCCAGTTCCCGAATGGACAGAGTTATTGTAGGCATACTCGGCTATCCAAAGGATATCTTTCCAAGTTTTTTCAGTTTGTTGCAGCATGCAGCGTAAATACTGTTCCAGAGTTTGATTGGTCCTCTCGGTTTGTCCGTCGGTCTGAGGGTGGTGACTGGTCGATAGTCTCACATCAATTTGAGCCGACCGACAGCAACTTCGCCAAAAATGAGAAATAAATTGACTACCTCGATCCGAAATTAGAACCGAAGGAAAACCGTGCAGTCGGACGATGTTTTCGAGAAATTCTCGGGCCAGAGTTGCTGCTGTTGGCAAGCCTTTGAGCGGAATGAAATGCGCCATCATGGAGAATAAGTCCACGATTACTAGAATCGTATTGTATCCGGAGCATGGAGGTAGATCGGTGATGAAGTCCATAGAAAGCGTATGCCAAGGGCGAGGTGGGATGTCAATAGGGCGTAAGAGGCCTGCTGGTCTTTCCTTTTGACTCTTGTTTTGGGCGCATACTCCACAGGACGTTATAAAGTCTCTGATATCTTTTTTCCAAGACGGCCACCAGAAGTAGCGCTTGATCTTTTCTGAGGTCTTGGCTATACCGGGATGACCTTCCATTAAAGAGTTGTGATAACAAGAGATTACTTTTTTCTGTAAATCTGTGCTGGGTAGGTATAATCGTTCTTGGAAATACAATAAGTTGTCCTTTACTGCAAAGTCCTTTCCCTGCAGATGCCAATTCTGTATGTCTGCTGGAGTTACAAGTTGCCTGGCTTTATCCTTAACTTCCTCTATGGATTCTGTGGCGATTACACCCAGAATTCTTTGTTCGGGAATGATTGGTACAGGTTTAGGGTTGACCAAGTGTTCTTCCACTCCCATCCGAGAAAGGGCATCAGCTTTACCGTTCTTTGTACCAGGTCGATAGGTAATTATGAAGTCAAACTCGGCAAAGAATAATGCCCAACGGAGTTGTCTAGAGGATTGGGCTTTTGCGGTCTTCAAATATTGCAGGTTTCGGTGATCCGTAATCACAGTAACGGTGTGTCGGGCCCCCAGCAGATAATGCCGCCAAGCCTTAAAGGCAGACTTGATAGCCAGAAGTTCCTTGTCAGTAATCGTGTAATTGATTTCAGGAGGCGAGAATTTGCGGGACCAAAATGCCACGGGATGCAACTGATTGGTTACCGGGTCCTTTTGTGATAGAACTGCCCCATGGCAAGGCTTGAAGCATCAGTTTCCACGATGTAGGGGAGTTCGGGGCGAGGGTGTTTTAAGATTGGTGCAGAGATAAATTTAGTCTTCAAATCCTGGAAAGCTTGTTCCGCCTCGGTAGACCATTCAAAACGTTTGTTTTTCTTTAACAAGGCAGTGATGGGCTGGACTATTCGAGAGAATTCGGGGATAAACCTGCGGTAAAAGTTAGCGAAGCCTAACATGCTTTGCACACCTTTTACGGAGGATGGTGATGGCCATTTGAGAACTGCATCGACCTTCTTTGAATCCATACGCACTCCGCCAGGTGATAATATGAATCCCAAGAATTCAACTTCAGTCACGTTGAAAACACATTTTTCCAACTTAGCGAAAAGTTTGTGTTGACGCAATCTTTCGAGGACCATTTTCACGTGTTTCCGATGTTCAGATTCCGATGAAGAATAAACGAGGATGTCGTCAATGTAAACAACAACACATACATCTATGAGCTCTCTGAGGACATCGTTCATAAAATATTGAAAGGCGGCCGGGGCATTGCAAAGTCCGAAGGGCATGACCTGATATTCAAATAGCCCATACTTGGTGCGGAAGGCCGTCTTCCATTCATCGCCCTCTTTTACTCGTACCAAGTGGTAAGCTCCTCTAAGATCCAGCTTTGTATATATGCATGCTTTTCTGACTTGGTCCAGGAGTTCAGGGATCAAAGGTAACGGATATCTATTCTTAACGGTGATCTGGTTCAAGGAGCGATAATCGATACAAGTTCTAAGGTCTCCTTCCTTTTTTGGAACGAAGAACAAAGCTGAAGAAGCAGGGGACTTGGAAGGACGAATAAACCCATTTGCCAGGTATTGATCCAGGTATTGTCGAAGGTGAAGGTTCTCAGGCTCGGTGAGGGCATAAATTCTACTACAAGGAGGAGTAGATCCAGGTATCAGGTCTATCTGGCAATCATAAGACCTATGAGGAGGTAGAGAGTTAGCCTGATCCTTCCGGAAAACATCTTGGTATTCTAGGTATTCGGGAGGTAACTGGGGAGTCTCTGAAGAAATTGCGGCCAGTGCAACACCAGGTGGAGGGTGACAAGTAGAGACACATTCTGGAAACTGGACCGTTCTTGCTCGCCAATCGATCAGAGGATTGTGTTTCTCTAACCAAGGTATTCCTAGAATAATCTGAAACTGAGGGGCCTTGATCACATCGAACACGATCTTCTCATGGTGTCCATCTTGACTTACTAGCGTCACCTCTTGAGTGGTATGCGTTACTGGCCCGGAGGCTATCTCCGTACCATCCACCGTAGTAATGACGTCCTTTAAAGCCTTGGGACAAAGAGTTAGATTCATCCTCAAAACCATTTCATGATCCACATAATTGCCGATGGCACCGCTGTCGACGTAAGCTTCAATTGCATGTAATCGATCCGGATTATCAGGGCTAATGAGGACCATAGGTATCACGAAATGCGAGGTCACGGAACTGGTTTTCACGCTCGGCAAGAGGACCTCTATTCTTGTCGGGCGAGGTCGTTTCCCTGCTCAGAGTTTGTAACTTTGGTAACTCCAGCTCCTACTGCCTTCTTGGCAGGTTTCACCGGACAGTCTCGAAGAAAGTGCCCTGAGTTTCCGCAATATAGGCATAATTGCAACTGTTTCCTCCTTTCCCGCTCCCTTTGTGTTAGAGGACCTTTCAGACCCCCTATTTGCATGGGTTCCCCGGAGTCTACTCCTTTGGAAGGAGTTGGCGGTTTGGAAAATACTCGAGCATCAAACTTGGAACGATCGGCCTTCCTGTTCTGCAGCCTGTGATCTATTTGAACGACCAAGTCTATATAATCCGAACAGTCTTGTGGGGGATTCACTACTTGGGCTAAAACGTCTTTGAGCTCTCCACGTAGACCTCTATAAAACAGCGTAATCCTTTTGTCCTCAGGCCATTGAGTTTCCACTATTAGTCTATTGAAAGATGCAATATAAGCCAAAAGGTCTTGATTACCCTGTCGCAACGAAAGAAGCTCATTGTCCAAGGCCTGCCCCTGTGAATGTCTTGCGAACAGTTTTTCCATACTAAGCTGAAAGGCTTGAAAATCATGGAGAACCGGATCATCTTGATTAACTAGAGGGATCGACCAGTCTGCCGCATTGCCACTAAGGTACGAAAGTACAAAAGCTACTTTTGCTTGATCAGTTGGAAAGGCTGCTGGCCGGCATAAGAAGTGCAACCGGCACTGATTGATAAATACTGCAAACCTCTTTGGGTCACCAGAAAATCGTTCGGGCGGAGCCAGAGGTACATTCCCAGGTAGGTTGATCTGCACTGGATTCATAGAGGATGTTGAAGGAAGATTTGCCCCTGATGCGGGTAACGGGGTCTGTCCGGCTTGTGACTGTAGCACTTGTCTAGCAAGATTGTCTGTTCTCTCCTTGGAAATAATTAGTTCCCTTCTTAGAGCATTCGTTTCCTGACGAGCTGCATGCACTTCTGCCCTTAGTTCCCCAAGTAACCGGGCTAGGGGGTCAGTATCCGAGGTTTCCATAGCGCCTGGGCGAGAGTTTTGCGGTAGGCTTTGCGTTCTGTAACGCTCACCTGATTCTCGCAGAGGCGCCGGTCTTGACTGGGCGACTACTGTATCTTCAAAGGTGATGTGTAGCACCCGGTTGGCTCTTTGGGCTGGACCTCTGTGCACTGTATGCCTGACGTGTAGAGTAAGATGTCTGCAGATAGAAAATATGGGGTTAATGAACTGGGGTTATTGGGGTGTCCCTATCTCTTTCCTCTTCTCCTCTCCTGTAGACCCCCAAAGGTTAACGCTCTCACCTTAGGTAAGTGAATGCCGAGCTCTCCATCTGCCTCGGGGCAGGGTGCTGTAACCAGTTTCTTCACTGGATAGGTAGCGCAGGCCTCTTGACTTCAGAGGACTGCTGTCTGTCGTTTACTGCACGAACGGTAAGTTTCGAGTCATTCAAATGTCTTTAAAGTCTTTAGTAATGATGTCTCTTGTTTTGCAGGGTTCCGGCGATGGCGGATGACGGGCTGAAGTGAGTTGAAGATGGAGCCCGTGTGATGAATAGAAGCGCCTGGAAGCACGTAAGTAAGCGCTTGTTGCCTGCTTCACTATGCGCTCTAACTGTCTTTTTATTTTGCAGGTACGAGTTCGGAGCGGCTGCAGGGTGCCGGAATACCCACTGGATTAGATGTGGAAAGGAGTAATGGCACGTGAGTATTAAAGTTCCCCAATGTCTTTAAACGCACCTTGTTTTGTCTTTCAGATGCGGGATGCAGCGCCGAAGGCCTCCGGAGCGTGCGAAGAGTTGGTAAACTTTTGTCTTTCAGATGCCGGAATGCAGTGTGAAGACCTCCGGAGCGCACGAAGAGTAGGTAAGCCTTTGCCTTTCAGATGCCGGAATGCTAACCTGTTCTTTCTTGTCTTTATAGGTGTTGCTGAAGACTGGATTCAGGATGGTAAGCCTTTGCCTTTCAGATGCCGGAATGCTAACCTGTTCTTTCTTGTCTTTATAGGTGTTGCTGAAGACTGGATTCAGGATGGTAAGCCTTTTTCCTTAGGCCCAGGACCGGATGCAGAAGACACGATGAGTGTTCTGCTGCAGAGGTTGCAGAATAACGCAAAGCAAGATTCATCCACCGGGTGTGGTTTAAATAGCCTCCTGTAGTGCTTAGGTGTCTCCTTCCACAGCCACGCCTAAGTAAGAAAAGAGTTCCTGGTAAGAAAAGAGTTCCTGCCTTCCAGAAGAGTTCCAGTGTTCTGAATCTAGGGAGTGGCTCCAGCCCCACCCAACAGGAAAAGTAGTTCCAAACAGAAGAGGATCAGAGGCTCAACTGGCAGGCGAATAAGCAGCATGGTCTGCTGAAGGTAAGTCCACCCAAGCATTATGAGCCCGGCGCTTCCAGCGCTGGGACTGGGCATATTTATGAGCCTGGTGCCACTGGCGCCAGGACTGGGTCCAAAAGGTCCCAATTTGGACTGGTTGGCACTCGGAACCTGGGTTATGGATCTGCTTCCAAGGGAGTTGGGAAAACCCTGACCTTTTGGAAGCAGAGATCATGACATGGCCTGAATGTACTTTGAGCCTGCTTGCCTGCCTGCATGAATGCCATTCTGACTGATTGGCTGACTGAGCCTGGCTCAGCAGTGTGAATGAAGGACAGAACTATATATCTGGGGACCTCTCACTTATCAGAATTGTTCAGAAGCTGAAATTGAAACTTGAAGCTGCTTATCCTTGAAGCCCAGCTGGAAGTAGAAGGTTTCCTGCTGCTTTCCATTGACGAAATCCAAAAGCTGCCATGTCTGTCAAGGACTGATCCAAGAGAGGACCTGTTTAGGAGACCTCTCCGCGAGCTACGAGGGAACATCGTACAGAAGCTGATCTTCATCAAGGCACCCTGGAAGTCAGTCCCAAACAGCTGTCGACCAGAGACTGGGTCCACTGAGAAACATTGAACTAAGCACCAGGACATTGAGGCCATCAACGTCCATCATCGTCGACCGGGATTCGGAGGATCGTCATGACCTCGCCAACCAGGAGCAGCAACGCTCCACCATTGCCTAAGAACATTTAAACCAAGGACTCCCTTGCCATCACTGTCAACTGCTTTTTCCCTTCAGAGAAAATCAAGGTCGCCGACGACTGAGGAGAATTCGCCGGTAGGTTTCCCGCCACCCGAAGTCCACAAAGATGCCGATGAGTGAAGATCCAGCCGTGGTTGAGTCCCGATCGTCGACTCCTACGCCCGCTGCCAGGCCTACAGTCATCACCGAGTACTCTTTGCGGCACGGAACTCTGTCATCGAGGTGCACCGCACGCCTCGCCTACGCAGGACGTCCACAAACGATCGTTGACGAGCACCATCGAATTCAAAGCTGCTGTCCCGACAACAGTGTTCACATTTTCTTCACAACATCTCGATATTACTCACCAAACCGGGGGGGAAGCAGACAAATGAGTGAGATGAATGATGGATTCCAAATAATCGGACTTGATAGAAGAGCCTGTGTTTCGCCTAAACCCAGGCCTCCTCACTTAAGAGAACTCTTTTCTGTGATATGCCCTTTTGCTGTGAGAATTGAACAAACAAAGAGGCAGATCAAATAAAAGAGCGGGGGGAACACCCCCCATAGTACCAGGTTGCAAAGAGAAAACTAATGCAAATCAAATAGTGTATACAGATTGGTTCCTATCTATGCTCATTCAGGTATCCATAACAACCTGTCTCCCTTCCCCGGAGTGTTCAGGGTTAATCTGAAAGAGCAGCACTATCAGCATATGGTTCTTATAAAAAGCAAGGAAGGTATCAGCAAGGGCTTCTAGATAGGCAAAGGAATTAGCATACTGTCTGGGGCAGTAGGAAAGAACAAGAATTGGATAACCCTCACCGTTTCCCACTATGGAGCAGGGGCAAAGGCTGGAAGATGATTGAAGAAAAAGCAAATCCAATTGGGCCGAAAAACGGAACAGGAGAAAATAATAAAAAGGGATGTTAGTAGTGGATGGCTTGTCCTGGGCGGCACGAGGGACGGACGTGCCGAGATGGTGCACGGTCTGCAGAGCGTCCTGTAAGTGCACAAGGTCTGGATAACCAAACTTCTCAAAAACCAGCAGCAGTAGATTACGTGGAAGTCCTGCATTGATTCGGCGTGTCAGCAAACCTAGTCCAGAGTTGTTTGTGAGTGATGAGAAGAGCCCGTATAGCGGGCTCCGACAGGAGAAACAGAAAAGCTTCACCTCAATGATGCTAAGGAAAGCGAAAGGAGTCTGTGATGCAGGCTAAGGTTCGTAACAGGGGTTCCAGGAAGTACAAAATGGTAGTGCAGTGGGAGTCCGTAGGAATAGGCGATGGTCAACAGTGGTGGTCTAAATAGGTACAGAATCGTAAGGCAGCAGAAGTCTGTAGGAACAGGCCTTTATTGAAGTCTAACAATAAAGGCCAATACAAAGAATCAATGGGCCTCATTACGAGTTTGGAGGCAGCCATGACGCTTCTAGCTCCATGGCTGCCTCCAAAATCGTGTCTGGGTTCCCTGAATGGGGAATTACCGGGGCATTCCGAGTGTGGAAGGCCCAGTATTTCCTCCTTCAGGGAACCCGGGCCCGGTCCTTCCCCATTCGAGCCCCCACAGGGCTCAATGGGAATGGGGAGGGAGCTAACAATGGACCCGTCAATTACGGGCCCGTTGTTAGCTCCCTGGTCCCCTCCCGGGACCTGCTATGGATGTCTGGAAAAACCAGACGTCCACAGTGGGTCCCACGAGGGGACCTCGTAATAGTGCAGAGTGGGTTTAACGGCACCTGCACCATTACCGGCGCCGTTAAACCCATTCTGCACTTCTCTTAATGAGGCCCAAAGTGTTGGTGTGCTAAATGCAAACGGAAGCAGCGTGCTCTGGGTCTGTGAAGCATTTATGTCCTTGCCGGGGGCAGGGGCTACGGTAGCCGCCAGCTGTTCCAGCCATGTGACACGGGTTATGTGATGTAGTCATGGCAACGGCACTCTCGGACTACCGCATCGCCACAGCTCATCTCCATGGCAACTTCCAATGCCTAAGGAACGGAGCAGTGAATCACTGTGTTTTCTGCAGATCGGAGGATGGCACACAAGATCTTGGAGCCTTAATACGAGCACGGGGTCCCGCATTCCTAACACTCGACGACTGTGGCTCCTGCTTTAAAGGGAGTCCACTCACGAGGAATCCATCGATGAGCCGTTGATGAAAACTCTACTAACTCAGTACATTGGGGTAGTGGAACATTTTTGACCAGGAAACAAGACTATTTTAACATAAATTGACTATGCTTATTAATACACTTTATTACAGGTTGCCGAGGCGGGGGGGGGGTTCCTCACACAGAACTGTGATTTGGTAGCAAGAGAACCACATAGACATTGCATATATTTGCCATATTAGATTTGCCAAAGTACAGAGTGTGTTATTCAATTGTTTATATATATTGAACCGTATTTATATAAAGAACTGTGTTATCACATAACATAGTGTGTGGACATTCCTTTGTTGGGAACTTGGGGACTACACTGTACTTAAGAAAACAGCTGCATCACCTTGATTATTCGTCCTTCGCTACACTGTATAGAATCTTGGCTGGGGTGCTCTGTGCATATACTCTGCCATATAAAAGGCAGAAGTACAGATACCCCCTCCAGTCTTTACACTGGTGGCAGCGGTGGGATGCTAATGGTTTTAGGAATCAGTGATTAACCTTGCCACCTACACAATATTCCCACTTTATTAATTTGAGGTTTAGTTGTGTACTAGAATAACTTCACTACAAGCAATGGAATCTATTGCAAATGATAAATTGACTAGGATGAGCTTATAGGCTCTCCAGAGTGCTTGTGAAGCCAGGGAGGTAAACCTTGAAGAGAAGTCTAGGGCTGAGCTGATAGCTGCCTTGGTGGACTGATTGTGATGCTCTTGATGAAGGGGGCGGAGGGTGCAACCACTGAGGACACTGCCTCTGGTGTTGTTATTGAATCTGTTTCTGGGAGTGCCACCTCTCCTGATGCCTCTATTCTGAAACCCAGCATTGTTTCTTCAGGGAATGCCTTGGACTTTAATTATTGAGGATCAAATTGGCCTTTGAATACAAAAAGTTGGAAACTGAAGCTGAACTAAAGAAGGAGGAGTTGGCACAGCAAGTGATAGTCAAGGATAGGGAACTTGAAGTTAAAAACAAGGACACTGAATGTCAGAGAATCCAGCTAGAAAAAGCTAGAGTGGAGACTTCAGCCAAACCAGTTGAGAGTGTCAGGTCCCCTGCCACCAAGTATATGAAAGATTTGGTTGGTGTGTATGTTGAGGGTTCTGATATCCTCCAATGGATTGAAGCGTTTGAAACGGCTTGTGGAATCCATGATGTTGATAAAAGAGATTGGGTTAAGTGTTTGTTAAGTGGAGTGCCTCATACTGGTTATAACTGTATTCTGAAACTGAGTGTGGAAGAAAGGGGTCAGTATGAGTGCACAGAGTCTGCTTTGATTGCCTAGTTTGTCAAGACACCTACCCAATACCTTAAAAGGTTCAGGGAATATAAAAAGAGAGAGAATGTGTCATGGGTTGACTGGGTGAGTGCTGCACATATGAACATGATGGGGTGGATTGATGGATACAAGGTGAAAACATTTGTTGAATTGTCCCACCTTTTAGTTTTTTGAGCATTTTTCTGAAACCTGTTCACCGGAGCTGCATCAGTATTTTGCTGACCAGAACATTTTGGATCCCTTTAAGCTGGCCAGGCTGTCTGACAAGTGGGTCTCTAACCGGCTGTCCCCTAAGAAACCCAGTGGGAAGGACAAGGACAAAGAGAAAGGGGCCTCTCAGAAGTCTGAGAAGTCCCAAACGCAATCACAGTTGAGTAAACCTGAACCTCCCTCTCCTAACAGCAAACAATCTAGTGGGGATAAGTCTTAAGGGGGTGGGAGTAAGAGTAGTGGTCCTCCTACCATAAAGTTGTCTCCCAGTGGGTCCAGTACCGTACCTCGCATTCCTGGCACTTATTGGGTCTGTGGGACTCTGGACCACAAGAAGGGTGACCCCCAAGTGTAAAGGTAAGGCACTTGGAGTCCAGGCTGTCCGCCTGACCTACCCTTGCTTCATGCCTGAGGTGGAGGCCACTGCCCTCCCCTCCTCTACAGGAATCACATTTGGTGCTCCTGCAGAGATTTCCCAAGTGTCCCTGGAGGCTTGGGACCAGTACGCAGAGGTACTGGCTACTATCCCACAAAAAAACCTGCAGATTTTCTAGACGTGTCCTCCTGAATGGCCAGCCTTCTACTGGTTTTAGAGGCATTGGTGCAGGTATGACAGTGGTGGACAGGACCCTGCTCATGCCAGAGGACTATGTAGGTGTTCCTCTGAGAACTACCAGGTTAGCTGGTGGGCCTCCCAAATTATCTCCTGTAGCCCTAATCACCATCACGATTGCAGACAAGATAGCAAAGCTTCCCGTCCTGGTTCAGGACAATGTACTTGTCAACATCTTTTTGGGGAATGATCTAGTGGAGCTGGGGTTGATCTTGGATGGACTACCCCTGACTGCTGCTGCAGTCACTAGGTCTCAGGTCACACCAGGTCTGACTGATAGTCAGGTACCCAAGCCAAAGGGGAGACCCAAGGCAAGACGGAAGAGCAAGTAGGACACCTCTGAGAAGGAGGCTCCTTCTCTTCCTGTTGCTTCAGCAGCGCCCACTGGGATTCAGGCTCCGTACGGACTGGGTCCAGTGGTAACCCAAGACTCAACTTCTGAGGGAGAAGAGCCAGAAGACCCTCCTGCGGGAGAGATGCTCAACCCAGAGGATCACGCTGACATTCAATGCCTGCTGGCTGAAGGGTGGCCCTATAGGCGAGACTTCTGTAAGGGTGAGGGAGTGCCACTCTCTGGAGGGTCTAAGAAAACAGGCCCAGGCACAGGGTCAAGTGTCTAGGTCTTTCAAAATCTATTGGGAGGGTGAGCTCATTTGTAGTGAGCCCACTAAGCCTGAACCTGGTGCCCTCAAGAGGTTGGTGGTACCCCAAGTTTACAGGCCCTTCCTGTTGCAGTTGGCGCATTAGGTGCCCTTAGCTTGTCATCTTGGGACCAAGAAGACTAAGCAAAGGCTCTCTGCACATTTCTACTGGCTCCGGATGGGAGTAGAAGTGGAGTCCCACTGCTGGACCTGTCACACTTGTCTGTTGTCTGGCAAGACCGGAGGCAGTGTCATTGCCCCACTGCAGCCTTTGCCAGTGGTTGGCACACCATTTGTGAGGATTGGCATCAATATTGTCGGTCCCCTAGACCCTCCCACATTAGGTGGACACCGGTTCATCCTGGTCCTGGTTGATCATGCCACCAGTTACCCTGAGGCTATACCCTTTCAGACCATTACTGCCAAGGTGGTTGCCAGGGCTCTCCTGGGCATTTTTACGAGAGTTGGATTCCCTAAAGAAGTGGTCTCTGATAGAGGATCCAACTTCATGTCTAGTTACATGCAAGCGATGTGGAAGGAATGCGGAGTAACCTATAGGTTCTCTACCTCCTACCATCCCCAGGTCAATGCTCTGCTTGAGAGGTTCAATAAGACTCTCAAGGGAATGCTGGGTGCTTTGGAACAGTCCTGAAGGAGGAAATTGGATCTCCTCCTACCATGCCTGAGGGTGTTGGTTTCAGCCCCTTTGAGCTTCTCTTTGGACATCCCATGAGGGGGCCCCCTTGCCTCACTAAGAGCAGGTTTGGAAGCCCCCCCTTCAGGTCCTGCCAAGCAAGTGGGTGACTATGTGTTAGGCCATAGACGGAGGATGGCACAGATGATGGGCCAGGCGACAGCAAATTTTAAGGCAAGCCAATAATTAAACAAGTACTGGCATGACCTTAAGGCCTCACAAGTGGATTGGACCCCAGGACAGGAGATCCTTGTGATTGAGCCTACCAAGCTTTGAGCTTTGGCAGATAAGTGGACTGGACCCTTCAGGATAATCTCCAAGATGTTATGTTATGTTAATTGGCATTTATATAGCACCTTATATATTATTGGTATGACCTCAAAGCGCTGGTAGGTTGAACGCCCTCGGGAACCGTAGTTCAAGTCAGTAGAGAGAGATAGTGTTGTATGGTGCATGGGTGCACCAGATATGTGTGCAGCTGGTGTAGTTGTTGGCTGAAAGCTGCTTTCTAGCGATAGGTGTGGTGGTGAAGATATCAGTTGGATGTGTGCAGTCTGGTGGGTGGACAACTAGACTGGGTTCTGGCTGTGTTAGGCCTGAGGAACGCCTATGTGAATAGCTAGGCTGGAATGTTCTCAGCTAGCTGTGTTTTATTAGGGTGATGAGGTGTTCGTGGGGTCATATTCGTAAGTGAACAGTTAGGCCGAATTATCAGGGGTATAGCTGTGTTCTAGTTGAATGATGGTGTGTAGTAGAGAGTATGCATAGTGGTGTGATATGGTGTTTATCAGTAGAAGCGCCTGAGACCAGGCACGTGGACAGGCCGGTGGGGACATACATAGCGGCATATGGCTATATAGCGACAGGGTCGATACAGATATATATGGGGATACAGATATGTACAGGGATACGGTGGGGACATACAAAGCAACATACGGATATATGGTTACCAGACATTTGATCGAAAAAAAATGGTCGACTGGACAAATGGTCGAACCAATTTCGTCGAAAACCAAATGCTCGAATTTTTATTTTTTTTATTTTTACACCTTTTTGGGGGGGGGGGGGGTCCCCCCCAACCCCCTTTTTTCCCTAAACTACAACCTTAAAAATATATATATAAATATATATAAATAAAAATAAAAATTCGACCATTTGGTTTTCGACGAAATTACGTCGACCAAATGTCCTGTCGACCAATTGTTTTCGATGAAATGTCTGGACACCCGGATATATAGCAACAGGGTCGATACAGGTATATATGGGGATACAGAAATGTACATGGATACAGATATATAGCGTATATAGGGGGATACAGATGTTTGTTTATGTTTACTCATTTATATTGCGCGGCAGACCCGAGGGTAAGAGGGCGCATGAGCAAACAAGATTATTCTCAGCTTAGTTACAGTGCTGTACAGTAGTTACAGTGAGTACATTGGTTGAAACAGTTGCGATAGAAGCAGAGATATACAATTTACAGGTATACATATTTACGTAGTTTACAGAAGCAGGGTAAGTTAGACAGTCAATTAACAGTCATTGTTTTTTATCCACTGGATAAAGTTACGTCTAAAGTGGGTGTAGGATTGAGGTGTCCTTAGAGAAGGTGGTAGGGAGTTCCAGTGTTGGGCTGCTTTCACCTGGAAGCTGTTGCCGCCCATTTTGGTTCGTTTGAACCTGGGAACTGTGAGCAAATTTGCATTTGAAGTTCTGGTAGGTCTGTTAGGGGTGTATCCACTTATTCTGTCGACTAAGTAGCGGGGGGCAGCATTGTTGAGGCATTTGTGTGTTAGGGAGGCTACTTTTAGCAGGATTTTGTCTGTAGTGGTGAGCCAATTATGGGTTCTCCTCATATTGGAAATAGGTTCTGCCTTGGTGATGCTGAGCGCTGCTCTGAGAGCATTGTTTTGCAGCGTCTGGATTTTGTTAGTAACCTGTTTGTTGGCTCCTACGTGGAGGGTGTTGCAGTAGTCCAATTTTGATAGTACAAGGGCTCTGGCTAGAGTGATGCAACTCTGTGAGGATAGGAGGGGTTTGGCTTCTCTTATTAGCTTACATGTGTAGGCCGTGGAGTATGCCATGGAGCTAACCTATTTGTGGAAGGAGAGGGAGGAGTCAATGTATATTCCTAATGTTTTCACTTCTTTGGCTACCTTGATCGGGTTCCCGTCAATAATGAAGCTGATGTATTTGTGATCCAATTTGGTTACGTTGGGGGTGTAACCGAGGATGATGAGTTCAGTCTTCTCATCATTCAGGCATAGACTATGAGAGGCCAGCCAAGCCAGGATGATGAGGTACACCCCGTTCACCAAGGCCAAATCATGGTTGTAATCTCCCGTCAACGGGATGAGGATCTGGGTTTCATCGGCATAATTCGTGTAGGTGATACCCAGGCCATCGAGATCATCAAACAGGGGCTTCGTGAACACGTTGTACAGTGTGGGGGAGACACAAGATCCCTGAGGGACTCCACATGTGATGGGGATGGGGTCGGCGGCCAGGGCCGTCACGAGGGGGGTCCAGGGGGGACAAACTGCCCCGGGCCTCGCGCTTGCTGGGGGCCTCGCGCCCCCCTCTCCTAAGTGGAAGGCAGCACAGTCTCCCGTGTCCTTTATTCACACGGGGGACTGTGCTGCCCCTGCAATGATTTTGCTGTTTCTTGTGAAGCCGTTTGGCTCCGCAACAAACAGCAAAATAATGGGAGACAGCAGGGCTCAGAAGTGAGCTCTGCTGCCTCCCGTCATTCAGCTGAAAACGTGGACACGCTGACTGACAAGAGAGGACTCCTCTCCTGTCAGTCAGTGTGTTCACGTTGCTCAGCGTGACCACACTGACTGACAGGAGAGGAGTTCTCTCTTGTCAGTCAGTGTGTTCATGTTGTCAGTGTGACCACGCTGACTGATGGGAGAGGAGTTCTCTCTCGTCAGTCAGTGTGTTCAGGTTGCTCAGCGTGACCACACTGACTGACAGGAGAGGAATTCTCTCTGGTCAGTCAGTGTGTTCATGTTGTCAGTGTGACCACGCTGACTGATGGGAGAGGAGTTCTCTCTTGTCAGTCAGTGTGTTCATGTTGTCAGTGTGACCACACTGACTGATGGGAGAGGACTCCTCTCCTGTCAGTCAGTATGTTCATGTCAGCGTGATCATGCTGACTGACAGGAGAGGAGTTCTCTCTTGTCAGTCAGTATGTTCATGTTGTCAGTGTGACCACGCTGACTGATGGGAGAGGAGTTCTCTCTTGTCAGTCAGTGTGTTCATGTTGTCCGTGTGACCACACTGACTGATGGGAGAGGACTCCTCTCCTGTCAGTCAGTATGTTCATGTCAGCGTGATCATGCTGACTGACAGGAGAGGAGTTCTCTCTTGTCAGTCAGTGTGTTCAAGTTGCTCAGCATGACCACGCTGACTGATAGGAGAGGAGTTTTCTCTTGTCAGTCAGTGTGTTCATGTTGTCAGTGTGACCACGCTGACTGATGGGAGAGGAGTTCTCTCTCGTCAGTCAGTGTTCACGTTGCTCAGCATGACCATGCTGACTGACAGGAGAGGAGTTCTCTCTTGTCAGTCAGTGTGTTATGTTGCCAGTGTGACCACACTGACTGATGGGAGAGGAGTTCTCTCTTGTCAGTCAGTGTGTTCACGTTGCTCAGCATGACCACGCTGACTGACAGGAGAGTTCTCCTGTCAGTCAGTGTGTTCATCTTGATTAGAGAGGACTCCTCGCTTGTCAATCAGTGTGTTCACGTTGCTCAGCGTGACCACGCTGACTGATGGGAGAGGAGTTCTCTCTTGTCAGTCAGTGTGTCCACGTTGCTCAGCGTGACCACGCTGCCTGATGGGAGAGGAGTTCTCTATTGTCAGTCAGTGTGTTCACATTGCTCAGCGTGACCCCGCTGACTGATGGGAGAGGAGTTCTCTCTTGTCAGGCAGCATGTCTACGTGTCGGCTGCGTGGATGCTTTTTAAGGGTGCATGGAGGTAAGGTAAGTGTTTTTTTATTTTAAGTTAAGTGTGTATGTGTATTTAAATTAAATTAGTATGTATATGTGTATGTATGTATGAATGCATGCGTGCATGTTGATGTTTGTGTCAATGCTGTGTTTGGTTTTATGTATACATGCATGTATGGAGTTGTGTAACTGGTGGTTGAATGCATGGGTGAAAGTGTTTTTTGTGAGTGTGTGTTCAGCACCACCCCTAAATGTAGCCACCCTGGGGGCCACTTCATTAAGGGGTGGGCTCATGGCATCAGAGGTGCACCTAGGCTAAAATGTCAGGGGGGAAAGGGGACTAATACTTCAAATGTTGGGAACGTCAGTAGCTGTGAGGAAGGGGCAAACTTCCTTGTGTGGGGGCACCTAAAATCTTTCCACTTTTCGAATGAGACTATTCTGGTGAAGCTTCAATGTTACAAGCAGCTACCTCTTGCCTTCATTTCTGAAACATCACCCTTAAGGACTGCTGTGAGAATGAGATGTCTCATGTCACCACTTCCCTTCTAATCACTCCCCTAGCATACAAGTGCTAACCCCACATCACGATTTCAATTACCTAAAAGTGTATGGATATGAATGCAGGTGCTAACAGTGAAATGACTTCTCATGGCCATGCTTATCCCTATGGCATTCTCACCCAGTCCCTGTCCTCCCCACCCAAAACAACTCCTCACTGGAACTCTTTGGGCTAGCTTTAAACATGGCTAGCCATCAAACTTTGCCCTCAATGTGCCTGCAAGTGTTTCCTCAAAGGAGTCTTCTAAGAGTTCATGACTTCATTGGAGTTGTAAACACGTAACTGGTGTAATAAAAATGTCTTAATCAGGTCTGCCTTTGGCCACTCAATTTAAAAACACCCTGCATGTCTTTCGCTGAAATTCTTTTAAAAATAAGCATTGGCAAAGCCAACAGTTTTGGCTTATGTATAAGTATTAGGCATTTACGAGGCACTGCTATTAGCTGCTCAGGTACTCAAACCATTTTGCACTGGCACTATCAATGGCCAGCTAATACCAATACAGAAGTGCCTTTACCATGCCTACACAAATGCCCAAACTGTTAGCATTGCCAGTGCTCTTTTTGCTTTACTCTTGATGCACAGGACTATGCATCAAGGTTAAAGCAAACATACTACTTGGCTAAATTGGCCCACTTTGAATGTAGGCCAATCTAGCCAATAATAACACTTATGGTACACAGTCAGCCTGGATATACTTTCTGTGGCATGGCATTTTTACTGGTTGGGAATCCGTACATGGTAATAATGGCAAATATTGATGCAGCCTGCTTCAACATAATTAGAACAACCAGCATGAATATATGTTTATACTAGCATATCCCGTGTGGAAAGGCGGCATGAAATGTATTGGAAAATGTTCCTATGCACAATTTGTGATTTGCAACTATTGGGAATTTCCATGTGCTTCCATACAAAACCAATTGCAAACTGTGTGGATTTCTACCCAATTTTGCAAAGAAAGTGCTATAAAATGCATACTTTTAACCCAATGTTTCAAACATTTTCTTGGGAGTGAGAACCCCCCCCCAAGCCACCCTTTGGTTTGGGCTCCCTCACTGTGCTCTGTTGATCCTGACTAATTGGAACAAACATTTAAGCCTCTTAAGTTCAGAAATGTACCAGCCTCCACTGTACATCATTTGTCACTGTGTATGATGTGTGTTTTAATGCGCAAACAGGGGCAGGGTGCTCCTTAATTATATGATCTGGCATTTATAACGTGCCTGTACGCAAGTGTTTCTAGGCGCGACAAGGCAAGGAGGGAGAAACAAAAGAGTAGGACAAAACACAGATCTTACTAGGCCTTGTGTCATTCAGATCGTACAAGAGCAGGGAATGGGGAGGGGAGAAGTGCCGAGGGTGGGGTAGGATGCAGAAGTGCAGGAACAAAGTAGAAACAAGAGTGCAGCCAACTGGTGGCAAGTGTGAGTACTCATAAGTGTAGCCAACGGGTGGACAATACGAGCAAGAGCGGGGACTGTAGGGTTACAGATACAGACCACAAGTGCAGGGGAGCCAAGAGGCAGTGCGGGATTGCAATAGGACGTACAGGCAGGGATCTGGGCCCGAATTCAGAGCTTGACCAGGTGACCAGTGCATGGATCAGGCAGGTGATCAGCAAGGGAGAGGAAGAAAGAAGGCAGAAGCAAATAAACAGGTCTTGAGGTGCTTCCGGAACCAGAGATGGTGCTCCTCGTTTTTAGCGAGGCAGGGAGGCTGTTTCCAGAGGGAGGCCCCAGCCGAAGAAAGAGATCTGCCCTCAACTCTTTGCTTGGAAAAGTGATTGACCCTCAGAGAATTGGAGGTGGCGCAGTAGAGAGCTCATGCCATCTTATATATATTTATTCATATGATAAAAAAGTTAGTCTGGCACGAACCTTTCTTCAGTAGAGAAAGTAGTAATAAACCATATTTGGGATCCTGCACACAAACTGAAGGGTAGATTTCTCAAGTCTCCTGTGTGCGGATATGCCGCCGCTGGCCGAGTGCAAAAAACTGTAAGGGGGCCTCACCAAATGTTTTGCCCCGGGCCTCACCACATCTTCTGACAGCCCTGTCGGCGGCGGCTGAGGTGGAGAAGACACGCATAGATCTGTTACTTAGGTATGACTCGATCCAGCCGATGGCTTCTTGGGAGAAGTGGGCAGCTGAGTCCAAGTGGTTCCATAGAATTTTGTGATCTACTAGATCGAATGCTGCCGAGAAGTCTAGGAGGAGCAGTAAAGCAGTTTTCCCTTTGTCTCTCATGGTGTCAATTTGAGCCTTTAGATCGATAAGGGGCATTTCTGTCCCATGTTGGGGTCTGAAGCCTGATTGCCGGACACCCAGGAGATGGTTTTGTTCGAGGTATTTTTGTATTTGTTGGTATGCTGTCTTGTCTAATATTTTGAGCAAGAAAGGGACGGTGGTAATGGGCCTGTAATTGTTGGGTATAGAAGGGTCGAGAGAGGGTTTTATGAGAAGAGGGAGGACCCAGGACTCTTTAAGGTTGCTGGGGATGGTACCTGAAGAAAAGGAGGCGTTAATGAGGTTGGTAATGAATGGTGAGAGGTCTCTTGCTGCATCTTTAATGATTTGTGAAGGGCAAGGGTCGCCCTTGCAGTTTGATGGTTTAAGGCTGAGAATGATTTTTTCCGCTTCTAGGATGGAGACATTGGAAAAGCTGAAGCCGGTAAGTGGGTTGGGTATAGGGTGTTGGGTTGTGGGCAGCGGGGCAGTGTTAGAGGAATTAGTCAACTAGTTATGGATTCTTTCTTGTTGTTAATTTTAATTTGTAGGCATGCTACTTTGTTGGACAAGGCATTTTGGACACTGGTGCACCATTGTTTGTCTTTTACGCATGTGTCTGGGATTAAGACAGGTGTTTCCAGCTCTTTAATGATAGTGAATAATTCTTTGGTACTAGAATTGGCTTGTATTATTCTCTGGTTATAAGACTCTTGTTTAGCGGCTATGATTTCTTTTTTATAAGTGGAAGTTATTTTATTGAGAATCAGCTTGTTATTGTCTGTGGGTGATTGTCTCCAGGCTTGTTCCTTTTTGCGTTTCTCTAATCTAAGAGCTTTAAGGTGAGTACAGAACCAGGAGTTCAGGTGTTTTTTCGGATTGCATTTTCTTAGTTTTAGCGGTGCAATAGAGTCTAGGGCTGAGCGCATGATTTTGTTGTAACCTTCTACGAGGTCGTGGGGGTTGGAGGTAGCTGGGAGTTGGTTTAGAGTCGTGAGGATGAGGGGGATCAATTTTTCCACTGTGTTATTTTTCTTGCTTCTCGTAGGGATGGCTGAAGCTAGCACGTTATTGGTGATGGGGCTTGAGGCTTCGAGGGCAAAGGAAAGGAGATGGTGGTCAGACCATGGTTGAGGGGAGTTTGCGGTGATGGAGGCCACACAGTTATGGTCTGCTACCCAGTCGAGGGTTCTCCCTTTATTATGGGTAGGGGTGGACACTCTTTGGGTAAAGCCTAGTTCTGACATTGTATTGTTGATGAGGGTGGCCTGGGGGTCTTTGGGGTCTTTAATGCCTAAGTTGAAGTCCCCTAGGAGGAGGCACTGGGAGGTATTTTTTAGGTTATTGGTGAGGATGGTGGTGAGGTCTTCCTCAAAAGAACCTAAGGGTCCAGGAGGTCTGTAGAATAAGCAAATGGATATGGTTTGGGAATTGGCAGTAGGCAGCTTAGATGTGAGTGATTCACAAGATGGGAGGTGGTTAGAGGAGTCAAGTCTAATGTTGCGATGTGTTTTGGCAATTATGGCCAGGCCACCACCTCTAGATTCTGTTCTATCTCCTCGGAGGATGGTGTAGTCATCGGGGATGGCTAGCGAGAGGGCTGGGCCTGCGGCTGCATGGAACCAGGACTCGGTAATGGCTGTGAAGTCTAGATCTTCTGCTCGAATGAGGTCTGCTATGTCTGTGGCATGGGCTACTACAGAGCGTGCATTGATTAGGGCGCCTCTTATGGGCGAGACAGTACTTTTTGTGTGGGTAGGTCTGGAGTCCGTGTTCTGAGCCTTATGCTTGGTCATAGTATTGGTTGGGCTATGCTTGGGTCTTTCCAAAGGAGGGTTGGTGAGAGTGATCGTATGCTTAGTTGGGGAGCGGTTAGTCAGTTTAGACTGGATGGCGTCCCTGGCTCGAGGCTCGAATAGTTTAGGTACGTAGTCTAGTATTTCTCGCAGGGAGGATTCATGGTATGGAGGAGTAGGGCAGAGTGGTTGTGATGTAGGGCATAATGGAGGGTGATGGAATGGTGCTTATGGAGGCCAAGCTAAAGGCAAAGCTGGGATCACTGGAAGAATTAATAAGGTGGAGAATTACTCTCAGCAGTACTGAGTAGATGCCTGGTAGGTCATTTTGTTGGCCGTAAGTGGGGTGTGGAAATCAAATGGCGAGGCTGATCTGGGAGGAGTATGCAACAATCAGAAGGAGGGCGAGTGGCTACTAGGTATCGCATAGATAGATGAATGCGACACTATCAAAATACAATGTAGTGGCAGGCTAAATGCAACTATCAAAATACAGTGTAGTGACAGGCTAAATGCAACTATCAAAATACAGTGTAGTGGCAGGCTAAATGCAACTATTAAAATACAGTGTAAGGGGCAGGCTAAATGCAACTATCAAAATACAGTGTCGAGGCAGGCTAAATGCATCTATCAAAATACAAAATAGTAGCTGGCTAAATGCAACTTTCAATGGCAGTGCACATTTAAATAGCTAAATGCAACTATCAAAATACAAAGTAGTAGCATGTAAATGCATGTGCATGAACAACTGTAGGACAATGCAATGAGTATAGCTGACAAGTGGTGATGCAGCAGGTGGCTGGGTTTAGATAGCATGCGGCATAACTTGGGAGCAGTTATCAAATGTTACTATAAATGGGACAGATGGGATCACAGTTGCAAGTTACAGGTAATCAATGTTCACATGTAAGTTACCTCAATGGGATAGAGTGCGGCGACGGAGCACCAATGAAGTCTGGTGTGTTGCGAGGGCCAGGTCCAGGCTGTGGATAGTCTGGATAGGCTCACGAACCAGAGGGGCATGACAAGTAGGGCAGTAAACAAGACTAATGGTAATGGGGCTTAATGTCCTGGTGCAGCCTGCAGCTCGGTCAGTTCAGTCAGGACCTGAGCCTTTTCACGATGCCTTCTCACGGAGGCCGGCTCACGCCTAGCTGGTGTCCTGATTGGCCTCTTAACAGCAGAGGGAGCCAATCAGGGCTTGTTGATAGGATCACGGAGGGCTGAGGAGGTACATATGGCAACAGTTCTATCCACTCTGTCCATTTCTATCCACTTTGTCCAGTTCCATCCACTCTGTCCAGTTCCGTCCACTCAGTCCAGTTCAATCTATTCCATCCAGTTCTAGCTACTCTGTCTAGTCTCATCAATATCATGTGATTCTATTCACTCCATCCATTAGGTCACTCAATCCACTCCATCCATTCCGTTCGTTTCATCCAGTTCCATCCAGTACCACCTATTTCTATCCAATCGTCCAGTTCTATCCATGTCATCCAGTTCCATTCAAGTAATCTAATTCGAGCCACTCTGTCACTCTGTCCACTTCATTTCATCTGCTCCATCCGTTCCATCTGTTTCATCCACTCCATCCGTTCCATCCATTCCATCCGTTCCATCCACTTGCCATCTTGGGCAAAGTCAACTATCTGGTTGACACATGAGTCCCTGGGGTAGCCCCTCAGGTATTCCACATTAACAGGCTCAAGACTTTACACATGTGAGAGGAAGCCTCATGCCTTCTGCTAGCTTCACAGCAAGAGGAGGATGAGAGTGAGCCCCTTCCTGATTTGCTGCATAGCAACCCTCAGGATGGCTCACTGGAGGGAGTACATCTCTCTCCAGATCTGACACCAGAGCAGCAGAGGGCGTGCAGGGCTTTGCTCCAGCAGTATGCCCCTCTGTTCTCACTGACACCAAGCCTCACCTCGTAGTGTAGGCACGAAATCGATACTGGTGACAGTGTACCTGTCAAAAGCAGATGCTATCAGATGTCAGATACTGTGAAGAAGCACATCCAGGCTGAGGTCGCCAAGATGTTGGATCTGGGTGTAATTGAACCCTCAACCAGTCCCTGATGCAGTCCAGTAGTCCTTGTCCCCAAGGAAACTTCCCAGGCAGGTGCCAAGGATTGGGAGTTCTGTGTGGACTACAGAGGAGTCAATGCCGTCACCAAGACTGACATGACCCATTGCCGAGGGCTGATGAGCTCATGGACACCATAGGTGCTGCCAAATTTGTAAGCACCTTTGACCTTACCTCAGGCTATTGGCAATTAGCTCTGACGGACCAGGCCAAGGAAAAAACTGTGTTCTCAACACCTGTGGGGCTCTACCAGTTTAGAGTCATGGCTTTTAGGTGGAAGAATGCCCCGGCTACCTTCCAAAGATTAGTCAACCATGCACTCAGTCGGCTGGAGGCCTTTTGTGTGGCCGACCTCCACGACATTGCTGTCTACAGTTCCACCTGGGAAGAGCATTTGACTAATTTGGATCGTGTGTTGCAGGCCTTACGTAGGGCTAACATCACTATGAAGGCCACCAAGTGCCAGATAGCTCAGGGTAAAGTCACTTACCTTGGTCATGAGGTAGGAGGGGACTGAATCCAATCTCACCCCAGTAAGGTACAGGATGTACATGACTGGGAGACTCCCACTACTCAAACTCCAGTGAGAGCTTTTTTGGGCCTTGCTGGTTATTACCGTAACTTCATGGCGGACTATGGAACCATTGCTGCCCCTCTGACAGCTCTGACTTCACCCAAGCAACCGAGGAAGGTTAATTGGACGTAAGACTGCCAGAGGGCCTTTATTGGCCTGAAGGAAAATCTGTGTAGGGCACCTGTGTTGTGTGCGCCTGATTACAGCAAACCCTTTATTGTTCAAACTGACACCTGTGACACCGGAATTGGAGCTGTCTTGTTCACATTAGATGACAAAGGGAGGGAACATCCTATCATATTAATCATTAGGCAAATAAAAGGTAGAGAACCTAGGTGGGCTACTGTTAAAAATTAATGTTTCAGTATAGTTTGGAGCCTTAGGCGTTTTGGGCCCTACCTTACAGGGTCTACCTTCAAGGTCCAAACAGACCATAAGCCCTTAAAATGGCTTATGCAGATGAAGGGTGAAAACCTGAAACTGCTCAGGTGGCCCATTAGCCTGCAAGGGCTAGACTTCACCATTGAGCATAGACCACGAAAGAGTCATGATAATGCAGATGGCCTTACCAGAAGGTATGTTGACTGTCTGGACGAGGGTGTCAATCTTGTGGGAGATTAGACTACCCTAACCTCAGTCTGGGGTGTTGACTGTGATGCTGGAAATGCATTGGAGGGACAGGGCCTCCATGTCCTTGCCCTGTACTCCCTTATGTGTGTTCTGTGTTATTTTCTACACAGGAGTCCATGTTGGACTTCGCGCAGTGCAGCTCTTCCACTTTTTGGTGGTGGTGAATAGAGACCCTTGGGACCCTTATGGCACCCTATGGTACCCCTAGTGTATGATTTTGGGCACCTGTGTGTGGCCCACAGAGCAGGGTATGGGCTGGTGGCGGTTCCATGCTGAAATGACAGGTGCCCTGAGCGTCCTCCATTTTGGGATACCCAGGCCCTGCCATTGGAATCAGTTGATTCCTGATAGGGGACAAGATGGCCCCTGTGGCCTCTTGGTTTCTATTACCTGTTACCTTGTTTTCCCAAAGTCCTGGGAAGCCCAGACTCTGTCCCTTCCCCTGACTGGTTGTTTGGTGGAAGAAACATATATGGTTTGGTGGGGAAGTCCAGGCCAGACTGGCTGGAGCCTTCCCAGTGACTGTATGTTGTGGGTACACCCTTGGGGTGGGATCTGGGTGAATGGAGTGTGTGACCAATATGCATTCCATGTTATGGGTATCTGGTATCTGTGTGTATGAAACAAAGAATGAGACAACCCTGCCTGAAACTGACAACAATGCACTGTGTGTGCAAGGCTGAAATGCTGGGTGCTTGCCCCAATACACATTCCTTCTTGTGAGTGTCTAGGTGGAAGTTAATGGCCTGAATGCACTGTGAGCCCGACTGGTTGCCTGATTGGCTGTCTGCCTGTATGAATGCCCTTCTGACTGATTGGCTGACTGAGCCTGGCTCAGCAGTGTGAATGAGGGACAGAACTGTCTATCTGGGGACCTCTCACTTACCAGAATTGTTCAGAAGCTGAAGTTGAAACTTGACACTGCTTATCCTTGAAGCCCAGCTGGAAGAAGGTTTGCTGCTGCTCTCCTTCGACAAAATCCAAAAGCTGCCGTGTCTATCACGGAATGATCCAAAAGAGGACCTCTTTAGGAGACCTCTCCCCGAGCTACGAAGGAACATCGTGCAGACGCTGACTTTCATCAAGGCACCCTGGCCGTCAACGTCCATCACCGTCGGCCGGGATTCAGAGGATCGCAGTGACCTCGTCGACCTGAGCCGCAACACTCCACAATTGCCTAAGAACATTTAAACCAATAACTCTTTTGCCATCATAGTTGACCGCTTTTTCCCGCCAGACCAAATCATGGTCGCGACGACCGAGGAGAATCTGCCGGTGGGTTTCCTGCTGCCCAAAGTCCACAAAGACGGCAACGAGTGAAGATTCAGCCGTGGTAGAGTTCCGATCGTCGACGCCAATGCCGACCCCCAACGCCTGCTGCCGGGCCTACGCTCGTCACTGAGATCTCTTTGCCGCACCGAACTCTGTCATCAAGGTGCACCGCATGCCTCATCCATGCAGGACATACACGATCAATCTTGGACGAGCACCGCAGAATTCGAAGCTGCTGTCCTGATGAATTCACATTTTCTTCACGACATCTCTACGACTGTGGCTCCTGCTTTAAAGGGTGTCCACTCACGAGGACTCTGTCGATGAGCCGTTGACGAAACTCTACTAACGATGTTGTCGAAAACTCTACTAACTCAGGTAGTGGAACATTTTTGACCACCAAACAAGAGTATTTTAACATAAATGGACTGGGCTTGTTAATACACTTTATTACAGGTTGCCCAGGTGGTGGGGATCCTCACACAGAACTGTGACTTAGTAGAAAGAGAACCATTCTGCCATTGTTTAACCTAACTTGTCTTCCTTCCTATGTCTTATGCTGATACACATTACTGTTTGATTTGTACGCCATTAGAACTGTCAGCAGTTGATGCATTTTAAAGGAGTCAATAGTTAATAGTAGTTCCACTTAGACATTGTATATATTTGCCATATTCGATTTGCCCAAGTACAAAGTGTGTTATTTAATTGTTTATATATATTGAAAGCACAACAAAAACGGGGCTCCCGCACCTAATGTGGGTATGGACACACAGTTCACTGGATCATTTGGAAAATCACACTTTAAAGTAATTTTAAGACAGTGGAAAAAGGAAGTCCAAGGAGAATACAACCTGACTTCATTGTTAATGCAGTTAATAATGGAATTTTAATAAAAAAGCATTCAATGTTAAAAACAAATACATAAAAACTAACATGTAAAATCTAACATATAAAAACTAACAAGGTGACTAGTGCTTCCAAGTCAAAGTGCTAAGTGCTAGTTGCCAAATGGCTAATAAAGAGCAAGATGCACAATTAAACTGTATCTCTTGGATACATGGAGAACTCCAAATGTACATATAGGTATGTAGACAATTTTACACTTTTAAATGAGTCCAACCTACAGCTTCGAACAAACAAAAACCACACAAAGTGCATGAATTGAAACCTTCTTTGTTAGGTGTCTCTAAACATGATGCCCTAGTCATGGAGTACCTAAAGTGCATCAAAGGAGTACTCTTCCTAAAGCAAATACTTCACATTAGTAATCTGTAAAAAGCCCAACATGTTTCATTCCTGTAGTCCTGTAGGTTAGTAATAGGAACTTCTTCAGGGGAAAGTGTGTGGGGGTCGGGGCGAAAAACACTCCCAGTCCGAGTTGAGATGGTAGCTGTCAGAGCTTGACAAATAGAGACTGTCGTTGATAGTGTGAGGTCTTCTTCAATATTTCCTAATGGACAATTCAGGGAGATATATGTCCGTACTTTCTTGTTGTTAGTACAAGAGAGCAGTTCCAGGCCACACCGTCTCGTAGTGTCGGTAAGCAGTTCTTAGGTCTTGCATAGATTCATAGTAGTGCAGTCTCCAGTGAAATCCCTTTAAAACTTCACTCTCAATCCGGATGTCTCTTTATAAGTTAGAGTGCCAGTTTTAGTGTCGTAGATAAGGGCGGTCTGGGCTATCAACCAAGCTCTGCAGTGTCAGATGCGGGAGAGCGACATCACGATGTGGCCGTGGCCGTGTACTCCGATGTAAGGAAAAAGAACTGTCAGCAGTTGGTGCATTTTAAAGGAGTCAATAGTTAATAGTAGTTCCACTTAGACATTGTATATATTTGCCATATTCGATTTGCCCAAGTACAAAGTGTGTTATTTAATGGTTTATATATATTGAACCTTATTTATATAAAGAACTGTGTTATCACATAACATAGCGTGTGGACATTCCTTTGTGAGGAGCTTGGGGACTACATACTTATAATTAAGAGTCACCTTGCATCACCTCCTGAGAGCTTAAGCCTTGATTGTTCGTCCTTCGCTACCCTATAGAGAATCTTGGCTGGGGTGCTCTCTGCTTCTACTCTGCCAAATAGTGTCACGGATTTCCCCCTTTCTCACCTGAGTTCGATCCTTGCAGGAATTCTTGGAAGGAGCCTTCTTGCGTACGGATCGGGTTTTGGACAAGCCTGCGCAAGCCTCTTCTGGTTCCAGCGTGCGTTCAATGTCCAGGGGTACTCGGAGTCTCCGGGAAGTCCAGGAAACGAGGGAGGTGTACTCGGAGGCGGTACACGAGATCTGGGAATCAAGGCAGAGTAAGGAGGGAGGAAGGGAAGAGGGGGAAATAAAGGGTCCGGGAACCAGGAAACAAGAGATTAGTTACAGCGAACTAAGGAGCACACATCTAGCCACTGCAAGCGGTAGCGTTGAGACGCGCGGGGCCATGGGGGCGTGGTCTCTTTGTAGAATGAGCTACGTCTGATGTGGAGGCTGGTGGAGAGCGTACCACGTTAGACGGCCATGTTGGAAGTACCAAGGAGTGCAAGCCCCATTGTGACAGAGACCAGGAAGTCCAAAAGGGACGCGTTCTATGGATCATGACATATAGAGGGCAGGAGTACAGATACCCCCGTCTTTAAAGTCATTCCAAACGCAATTTATGGCATTCACATTGACGATTAAGTAAATTATTACTCACTTTAAGAAAGATCTAATAGACCTGGGAACGCACTGATGCAAATGAAAGGGTGATACAGGAACTCACTCAAGACAACAGACAATCGGAGGAATTGGTGAATCATTTGGCTAGAAAAACACATAACTTAGAGATACAGTGCAAAGACCACCTAGAGAACAGGTCTTGCAGGGCAAATACCTGAGTTAGAAACCTTCTGCTGGAAACAGTAGGGGATCCTGATTTAGAATAATTTCTATCTTTAAAGAGATACTGGGTTGAGTCGAAGAAGTGACAGTATCACTACATCGCGTCCATAGAGTGGGCCCAAAAAGATCGGGTCCTGGAATGCGCCCTAGAGATCTCCTGGTGGCATGCAGAAACTATCCACAAAAGTAACGAATACTGAGGGCTGCCAGGCAAGTCGACCCTATCACATACAATGGCTCAACTATACAATTATTTCAGGATGTCTACCAGCGCACACTTCAGAAGTGCAGAGAAATGCGAATAGTGGTGAAAACGTTGAAAATCAGAAAGATTAAGTAAAGATGGACATTCCCTTTTGGTTCAACATCTGCAATTGACGGGAGACAACACAGGGTCATCTCCCGGGAAGAAGGTATGGATCTGCTAAAAATTGAAGAGGACGAAGGGACATTGCTCAGGATCAACAGCTACAAAGGAGCAACCTTACATCTGGAACTGTACAAGGAAATCAAAGCCGGGACAAAGGAGACACACAAAGCAGAGCTTCAAGCTGGACCCGGTGGACCCCTTATCTTAAAGGGTTCGGGGTGAGAACACAACGCATTTATTTACTGATATACGACCAAGGAGCAAGGTCTGAAACTAGGACAAAAAGTACATATTTTATAATTAAAGTCTCAAAACTTTCAAGTGTATAACCCTTAATATTCAGGGGCTTAATACCCCAGAAAAACATAAGAAATTAGATGCATTCCTCTCATGGCACGACCAGGCGTTTTTAGCTTTACAGGAAACCCATGTAAAACAACACGACAGGTCCTGACTTTATATTAGACACTATCCCACTAGCATCCAAGAAAATGCCCAGAAGAAAACGGCAGATGTTCTAATTGCAATTAGGAAGGAGGCACAATTCAAATTAATCAATACTAGGGCAGATAATGGGGGCCAATATTTATTTATCATAGCTGAATTAGAATCAACAATGGTAACTCTGGTATCTCTTTATACCCCAAACACTGGCCAAGATAAGTTCTGACAAGGACACGAGCCGAGGTGGAATAATATATGGTTGGTGAAAGGTTAATATTCAGGGATTTTAATCTAGCATGGGACCCTTACAGAGACAGAAGCATGAGTACCCAATATGGTAATTCCCCCTCCTCCTCTCACAAGGGTTACGAAGAAAAGTAGAGCAAATAGCGGTCTTTGATGTGTGGTAACAATGAAGGGGACGGAGAAAGGTTATGCACATTACTCCCATGTTCATAATTCATTTTAACACATAGATTATATTTGGTGTTCAACTATGCTCCAGGACTGGATTACAAAAATGGAGATTCACCCGATTGCATTGTCGGATCATTTGCCCCTGAAAGTGGAGATCCTCTTCTCGGGAACAACAAGGATTTGGTCTTGGGCTTGCCCTTTGGAACTATTTAGGGATTCGGTAAGGGAGAAATTAGGGGGTAAGTTTGAGGAATTTTTCAAGCTAAATGACACAGGGGACATGGCAATGAACACACTATGGGATGCCTTTAAGCCACTTTTCTAGGGGAAACTTATTTCTGAAGGGGGTCGCAGACAATAACAACGGGTGGCCATCGAGTTGTATTAGAGAATGAACTGACACATAATAAAAAGAACGGAAATGGATGGACGTCTGTCCGTTATAATGGCATATAAACGTAATGGGGAGACTACAGCTTATGCAAACATCGAAAGTGGAAATCGGTCTATTGTATGCAAAACAGAAGTATTACATAAAGGTGAATAAAGCCGATCGATTGTTGGCCAGACAGTTAAGGCATACTCGGGCATCGCGCACAATTCTGGTTGTGAAGGATACTAGTAGGAATCTGGTCGCAACAACCGCACAAATACTTGCAGAATTTGTGGAATTTTACTCTAAGCTATATAAATCAGATAATCCAGACACTTTTGCACAAGAATTATATTTACATTCGATTAAGCTCCCAAGGATCTCATCTCAGGTGTGTGAACTTTTGGAACAAGAGTTAACTATAAAGGAAATTTCACAGGTTATTCACGGCCTTTCCCCTGAATAAGGCTCCTTGCCCGGATGGGTATTCAGCCCTGTTTTATAAAACATTGCAATCGATATTTGCCCCAAAATTGAAAAATTGAGTAACTCGTTTAAGGAAACTGATCACAGAAGCCTTCTATGGAGGAAGCTAAATGATCCTTTTTCCAAAAGCAAATAAAGATCCCACTGCATGTGGGTCTTATCGACCTACTGCCCTGATTAATTTGGATGCAAAAATGTATATGAAAATTCTGGCTAACAGATTGGTGGATATTTTACCGTCTTTGATCCATCCCGATCCGTCTGGTTTTATTAAACAAAGACAAACCCATGACAACATCAGGAGGGCTTGCCATTTGATTGAAAAGACGAGAAAGACAATCAGCGCTCTTCCTGCCACTAGACTTGGAGAAAACATTTGACCGGGTGGAGTGGTCATTCCTGTTTAAAATCTTAGCAGCTATGGGATTCGCCCCATATTTTATAAACATGATACGTGTCAACTATATTGACCCCAAAATAAGGGTATATATAAATGGTCAGTTATCTACTCCGATTATGCTACAGCGTGGTACTAAGCAGGGTTGTCCATTAGCCCTGCTTCTGTATGCTACAAACCTGGAACCCTTTTTAAGTAAAATTAGAAAAACAGATCAAATACACGGGATACCATTCAGGACAGAATATCACAAAATAATGGCGTATGCTGATGACATGTTGGTTACGGTCACAGAACCGGTGGAGTCATTGTTAGGGGTCACTCGGGACTTGGAAGAGTTTGGCAAGGGGGCTTGTCTCAAAATAAATAATGCTAAATCTGAAATATTCAATTTATCACTTTTACCCCTTCTGGTAACTCAGGTTTCAGTAAAGACCAATTTCACGTGGGCTAAAGACAAAATTAGATTACTAGGAGTCTACTTAACTAACTCGTTACAATCTATGTATGGAGTCAATTTTCCCCCTATTCTTTTAGAACATGACAGTTACTTTTGCGGTGGGGCCCGTTAATGATTTTGTGGTTGGGGCTGATATACTGGTGAAAATGTCTATACTACCTAAGGTGCTATATTTAGTCCAAGCTCTTCCCATATCGGTTCCGCAAATGTTTTTCTGTGATTTACATTGCATATTACAATTCATTTAGAAAAATAAAAACACAGGTAGCAATGAAAACGTTGATGATTGCCACAAACAAGGGGGGCTTGGGACTTCCCGATTTTGTAAAAAAAAGTATCATACAGCACACTTACGAGTGCTGAGAGAATGGTTTTCCTCATCATCAGAGAAAATATGGGGAAAAATGGAAAAGGCTATTTGCGGTCTGCATATTACAGAATTGCTTTGGCTCCCTAAACAAGATTACCAACCTAGTTGAGAATATATGGGACAAGGCAGTAAAACAATACCAAATTACTGCATATCCCTCCCCTTCTTCACCAATATTTAATGACCCGCAATTTACACCAGGCCTGGAAAGAGGTTCCTTTTCTAAATGGAAGAAAACACATTGTAATAAATTCAAGGACATGTTTCAGGGCTCAGATTTTATTCTATTTGATCAATGCAAAAAAGAGTTGGGGCTACCATAAATAGACAAACATCAATATTTTCAGGTGAGACACTGGTTGCTAGTCCCCCCGAATAAAGAGGCGGCCACTAGACCATTAACAGCATTTGAGAAGTTTTTATTATCAAATCCAAATCGCAAAAAGCGATAGAGGAAAAAGCCCTTTTTTTCTCTATCGCTTTTTGCAAGAGGAACTCCAAGTTGGGAACTTGAAATATGTTCAGAATTGGCAATGAATTTCAGGAATATCGATTCCTAGTGAAGAATGGAAAACGCTATAGAGAGATATTCTGAAATTAACACGTTCCCTAAAGATTAGGGAATTTTGGTAAAAGGCTATGCTGCAATGCCATTACACTCTGCACAGGTTATACAAGATGACATTAATTAACACCAACAAATGTTGGAGGGAATGTAATGGAAATGGGGATTGGTTACATGTCTGGTGGGACTGTCTGAAACTGTCTAATTATTGGGGAACTATTAACAAGCATATTCAATCGATGTTTGGAAAGGGGTTGCAGGCCCATACAAAGGACATTCTTCTTGGTATTGCAACATTGGAGGAACTGAAATGGCCTAAACATCAACGTAAAGCTCAGATTATTCTGAGGGTGGCAGCATTAGTGGTTATTGATCAACATTGGAAAGATACATATCCTCCACATGTTCATGATTGGTTTGTAAAGATTCAGAACTTTGTTGCTTTAGAATGGTTAACTTATGCTATTGTCAAGATTGCTAATGGCTAGGTCTCTCTCCCGTGACCCCTCCTCACCTGAGGTTCCTTAAGATGTGTTCAATGTTCGTGAGGTCCCTCTACTTCCTCTAGTAGTAGCCGTCTGGGTCTTCTTTCCTTGGCCCTTTACCTTCTTATCGTGGAGGTAGGGACGGGCTCCACTGGAGGCCACCTTGGCAACTGGGGAACTCCCCGCCAAGAGGGACCCCCAGTAAGCCCGTCCGAGTATCCAGGGAAAAAGCTTCTGCGGCACCAAAAAACCCTGAAGCACACAGGCAGAACGTGGAGCTTGATCGGACCGGCGGTTGAGATACTGTAGACCGTAGAAATATCCAATTTTCAGGGGGAAGCTCCGTGGAAGGTAATAGGGAAAGGCAGAAAGAAGAGGAAGACAGAACAGAGCGAGGTATAAGGATGAACGCCTAGAGAGGCTTTAGTGAGTGCAGAGGCACAGGAAAGGAAAGGAATCCTGCGGCCCGAACAGAGATGAAACTGGAAGCCGGAGGCGAGCAGAAGGAGAGCACTCAACCGAAGCCGGATGAGAGAGAGTGGGAGCGAGGGAAGAAGGCAAGGAAAGATGCCGGGCGGAGCGAGGAGGGGCGGAAGCCGGAGAAAACTCCCGCAAGCAGGACCAGGACCAAGAGCGAACAGCTAGCAACTCGAACAAGAGTACCGAAGCCCAAACAGGAAGTGGAAGCGATACAACGCACTGAACGTAGGTTTCAGTGCGTTGTTATAGAAACGCTGCCTGGAGGCGGCCATCTTGGAAGAAGACTAGACCGTACGTAACGGTTCTAGTCATAGACCGATCACCTAAGTCGGGAAAGGGACCATCTATGCCAAACCTTCCATGGCCGGAACATAACAGTATGACTTCTTCTCCTCTGGGTCCCCCCCGGCTTGCCAGGATGTTTACTGTGGAACAATCGCAACAGACGAGGCGCATGGACATGATGACAGGGTTCCCAGGTACGTTCCGCCACTGAGTATCCCTTCCAACGTATCAGATATTGTAGGGACCCCCGGTAATATCTAGAGTCCACAACATGAGACACTTCATATTCCTCCGGCTCCGAGACAGGAGGTATCCTTGGTTGGATTCTGGGTCTCTGGTAGGGATCCGGTATATAAGGCTTTAATAGAGAAGTATGAAACACAGGGTGAATTCTCTTCATCTTCTGGGGGAGTCGAAGACGGTATGCCACTGGGTTAACTCATTTGATTATCGAGTAGGGACCCAGGTACTTGGGAGCGAATTTGCCAAGGTGTAACCATCGAGGTAGGTATTTGGTCGAAAGCCAAACCAAAGTGCCGGGTGTCCATTGGGGATTGCTTCGTCTATGCCGATCTTCCCGCTCCTTGGTATTCTTGCGGCTGTCCTCCAATGCCTTCAGGGCCATCCTTTGGGTGGATCGAATTGCTTCCAATAAACTGTCCACGGTGGGAGAGTCTGAACAGTTCTTCAGAAGGCCTGGTACATGGGAAGGGTGGAATCCATAGGTGCACAAAAACGGACTCATCTTTATGGCTGAATGATATGTGTTATTATACGAAAATTCTGCCAAGGGTAACAAGGATGTCCAGTTGTCCTGCTCCCTGTTACAGAAACTTCTGAGGTATTGCTCGAGGGTGGCATTCAGCCTCTCAGTCTGGCCATTGCTTTGTGGATGGAATCCCGATGATAGTGCTCTCTGTATTCCTAATTGTTTACACAAGGAAGCCCAGAATCGTGATGTAAACTGCGACCCTCGGTCTGAAAGTACAGTTTTGGGTAACCCATGCAGTCAAACTATTTCACGAAGAAATACTGTTGCCATTTCTGGAGCTGTTGGGAGTCCCGCAAGTGCGATAAAGTGGGCCATCTTACTAAAGGAATCCACTGTGACCATAACGGTTCTGTGACCTTCTGAGGGTGGCAAATCCACAATAAAGTCAGTAGACACGTGTTCCCAGGGCTGAGAGGGTACCTCCGGTTGTTGCAACAGACCCAAAGGTCTACCAGTTTGGGGTTTGTTAACAGCACATACAGGACAAGAGAACACAGATTGTTTGACATCTTGAGACATGGTTGGCCACCAAAAAAGCCTCTTCACCAATTCCGTCGTATTCCTCAGGCCCTTATGTCCTGCCAGGGGAGACTCATGGCACCACCTCAGCACCTGCGTCCTCAGATTATGTGTTGGGATGAATAAAGCTGAGTCGTGATATAATAGTCCATCTTTGAGAAGGAGATTAGGGTCTATACGGTTGCTGCTCTAAATGTCCTCTAGCACTGCTTGCAGAAAACTAGAAACCACTGAAATAAATTTCTTGTTGGCAAGTAGCAGCTCGTTTCTGGACTGTGTCTCAGAAGAAACTTCCCAGCTTCTAGACAAGGCGTCTGCCAAGATGTTTTGAGAGCCTGGTAGTTACGTAAGGTGGAAGTCGAATTGAAAAAAATAATATGCCCACCTAGCATGTCTAGATTGGTGCACTCCATCTGTTGCAGCACCCGTAAATTACGATGGTCAGTTCTTATGACAAAGGGCTCAAGGGATCCTTGTAAGAGGTGCCTCCATTCCTCACAAGCTTTCTTCATTGCCAGGAGTTCCTTCTCCAATACCGAGTAATTTCTTTCACTAGGGCTCAAGGTTTTGTAAAAATAAGCTACCGGATGTTCCGCTCCGTCCTCAGAGTTCTGGAGCAGGGCCGCTCCAATAGCGTTCTCAGACGCATCGGTCTCCAAAACAAAGGGACGTGTTTGGTCAGGTTGGACCAGAATGAGAGCAGAAGTAAACAAACTCTTGAGATGCTGAAAAGATTGTATTGCGTCGGAGTCCATCTGAAACCTAACCCCTTGTTTCAATAGTGCTGTGAGTGGTAGAACAATCTTAGAGAAGTGAGGGATGAATCGACGATAAAAATTCGCCAGCCCTAAAAACCTTTGAACCTCCTTGATACACCTGGGTTCTGGCCATAGTAATATGGCTTCAATCTTCCCTGGGTCCATCCTGACACCCTTATTGGATAGGATGAAACCTAAATAGGGGATAGAGTCAACATGAAATTGACATTTTTCGAGCTTCACCAAGAGCTGATTCTCTTGGAGACGTCTCAGAACTTCCTTTACCACCTGGATGTGTTCATTCAGATGTACAGAAAATATAAGGATGTCGTCAAGATAAACAACTACGGATCGATATAGTAAATCTGAGAATATACGATCCATAAATCTTTGGAATATTGCAGGGGCATTGACCAGACCAAAAGGCATCACCCTGTATTAAAAATGGCCTAGGGGAGTCCTAAAAGCAGTCTTCCATTCGTCTCCTTCCTTTATCCGAAGGAGATGATAGGCCCCCCTTAGATCCAACTTGGTGAATAGACGTGACCCCTGCACCGCCTCCAGGATATCTCTTATCAGTGGCATTGGATATCTATCCCTACAGGTGATCCTATTGAGACCTCTATAGTCAATGCAGGGTCTTAGTTCTGTAGTTCCCCTCTTGGGTATAAAGAACAGGGAGGCCCCACCAGGAGATCGTGACTCCTGGATCAGTCCATTCTCCAGATTCTCCTCCAGATATTCCTTAAGGGCCTTCCTTTCTGGAAGAGATAAAGGGAACATTTGTCATGATCTCTGCTTCCAAAAGGTCAGGACTTACCCAACTCCCTTGGAAGCAGACCCATAACCCAGGTTCCGAGTGCCAATCAGTCCCAATTGGGACCTTTTGGACCCTGTCCTGGTGCCAGTGGCACCAGGCTCATAAATATGCCCAGGCCCAGCGCTGGAAGCGCCGGGCGCATAATGCTTGGGTGGACTTACCTGCAGCAGACCATGCTGCTTACTTACCTGCCAGTTGAGCCTCTGATCCTCTTCTGTTTGGGACTACTTTTCCTGTTGGGTGGGGCAGGAGCCACTCCCTAGGTTCAGAACACTGGAACTCTTCTGGAAAGCAGGAACTCTTTTTCATCTAGGCGAGGCTGTGGAAGGAGACACCTAAGCACTACAGGAGGCTATTTAAACCACACCCGATGGATGAATCTTGCTTTGCGTTATTCTGCATCCTCTGCAGCAGAACGCTCATCGTGTCTTCTGCATCTGATCCTGGGCCTAAGGGAAAAAGGCTTACCATCCTGAATCCAGTCTTCAGCAACACCTATAAAGACAAGAAAGAACAGGTTAGCACTACGGTCTTCAGTGACAGCGCATCTCTTACCTGGTCCATTGGCTGTCACCAACGCCTCGCGCTGCATTCCGGCATCTGAAAGACAAAGGCTTACCTACTCTTCGCGTGCTCCGGAGGTCTTCGCACTGCATTCCGGCATCTGAAAGACAAAAGCTTACCAACTCTTCGCACGCTCCGGAGGCCTTCGGCGCTGCATCCCGCATCTGAAAGACAAAAGAAGGTGCGTTTAAAGACATTGGGAAACTTTAATACTCACGTGCCATTACTCCTTCCCACGCCGAACCCAGTGGGTATTCCGGCACCCTTCAGCAGCTCCGAACTGGTACCTGCAAAATAAAAGGACAGTTAGTGCGCATCGTGAAGCAGGCAACAAGCGCTTACTTACGTGCTTCCAGGCGCTTCTATTCCTCACACAGGTTCCATCCTCAACTCACTTCGGCCCGTCATCCGCCATCGCCGTATCCCTGCAAAACAAGAGACATCATTACAAAAGACTTTTAAAGACATTTGAAATGCTCGGAACTTACCGTTCGTGCAGTAAACGACGGACAGCAGTCCTCTGAAGTCAAGAGGCCTGCACCCTTATCCAGTGAAGAAACTGGTTACGGCACCCTGCCCCGAGGCAGATGGAGAGCACGGCGTTCACTTACCTAAGGTGAGAGCGTTAACCTTTGGGGTTCTACAGGAGAAGAGAAAGGGAAGAAGAGAGAGACACCCAATAACCCAGTTCATTAATCCCATATTTTCTATCTGCAGACATCCTACTCTTCGAGTCAGACATACAGTGCACAGAGGTCCAGCCCAAAGAGCCAACCGTGTGTTACACATCACCTTTGAAGATACGGTATTCGCCCAGTCAAGACCGGTGCCTCTGCGGGAATCAGGTGAGCGTTACAGAACGCAAAGCCTACCGCAAAACTCCTGCCCAGGCGCTATAGAAACCTCGGATACCGACCAGCTAGCCCAGTTACTTGGGGAACTAAGAGCAGAAGTGCATGCAGCCCGTCAGGAAACGAACGCTCTAAGAAGGGAACTGATTATTTCCAAGGAGCGAACAGACTATCTCGCTAGACAATTGCTACAGTCACAAGCCGGACAGACCCCGTTACCCGCATCAGGGGCAAATCTTCCTTCAACATCCTCTATGAATCCAGTGCAGATCAACCTACCTGGGAATGTACCTCTGGCTCCGCCCGAACGATTTTCTGGTGACCCAAAGAGGTTTGCAGTATTTATTAATCAGTGCCGTTGCATTTCTTATGCCGGCCAGCAGCCTTTCCAACTGATCAAGCTAAAGTAGCTTTCGTGCTTTCGTACCTTAGTGGCAATGCGGCAGACTGGTCGATCCCTCTAGTTAATCAAGATGATCCGGTTCTCCATGATTTTCAAGCTTTTCAGCTCAGTATGGAAAAACTGTTCGCAAGACATTCACAGGGGCAGGCCTTGGACAATGAGCTTCTTTCGTTGCAACAGGGTAATCAAGACCTTTTGGCTTATATTGCGTCTTTCAACAGACTGATAGTGGAAACTCAATGGCCTGAGGACAAAAGGATTACGCTGTTTTATAGAGGTCTACGTGGAGAGCTCAAAGATGTGTTAGCCCAAGTAGTGAATCCCCCGCAAGACTGTTCGGACTATATAGACTTAGTCGTTCAAATAGATCACAGACTGCAGAACAGGAAGGCCGATCGTTCCAAGTTTGATGCTCGAGTATTTTCCAAACCACCAACTCCTTCCAAAGGAGTAGACTCCGGGGAACCCATGCAAATAGGGGGCCTGAAAGGACCACTAACACAAAAGGAGCGGAAAAGGAGAAAACAGTTGCAATTATGCCTCTATTGCGGAAACTCAGGGCACTTTCTTCGAGACTGTCCGGTGAAACCAGTCAAGAAGGCAGTAGGAGCTGCAGTTACCAAGGTCACAAACTCTGAGCAGGGAAACAACCTCGCCCGACAAGAATAGAGGTCCTCTTGCCGAGCGTTAAAACCAGTTCCGTGACCTCGCATTTCGTGATACCTATGGTCCTCATTAGCCCTGATCATCCGGATCGATTACATGCGATTGAAGCTTACGTCGACAGCGGTGCCATCGGCAATTATGTGGATCATGAAATGGTTTTGAGGATGAATCTAACTCTTTGTCCCAAGGCTGTAAAGGACGTCATTACTACGGTGGATGGTACGGAGATAGCCTCCGGACCAGTAACGCATACCACTCAAGAAGTGACGCGAGTAAGTCAAGATGGACACCATGAGAAGATCGTGTTCGATGTGATCAAGGCCCCTCAGTTCCAGATTATTCTAGGAATACCTTGGTTAGAGAAACACAATCCTCAGATCGATTGGCGAGCAAGAACGGTTCAGTTTACAGACTGTGTCTCTACTTGTCACCCTCCACCTGGTGTTGCACTGGCAGCAATTTCTTCGGAGACTCCCCAGTTGCCTCCCGAATACCTAGAATTCCAAGATGTTTTCCGGAAGGATCAGGCTAACTCTCTACCTCCTCATAGGTCTTATGACTGCCAGATAGACCTGATACCTGGATCTACTCCTCCTTGTAGTAGAATTTATGCCCTCACCGAGCCTGAGAACCTTCACCTCCGACAATACCTGGATCAATACCTAGCGAATGGGTTTATTCGTCCTTCCAAGTCCCCTGCTTCTTCAGCTTTGTTCTTCGTTCCAAAAAAGGAAGGGGACCTTAGAACTTGTATAGATTATCGCGCCCTGAACCAGATCACCGTTAAGAATAGATATCCGTTACCTTTGATCCCTGAACTCCTGGACCAAGTCAGAAAAGCATGCATATATACAAAGCTGGATCTTAGAGGAGCCTACCACTTGGTACGAGTAAAAGAGGGCGATGAATGGAAGACGGCCTTCCGCACCAAGTATGGGCTATTTGAATATCAGGTCATGCCCTTCGGACTTTGCAATGCCCCGGCCGCCTTTCAATATTTTATGAACGATGTCCTCAGAGAGCTCATAGATGTGTGTGTTGTTGTTTACATTGACGACATCCTCGTTTATTCTTCATCGGAATCTGAACATCGGAAACACGTGAAAATGGTTCTCGAGAGATTGCGTCAACACCAACTTTTCGCTAAGTTGGAAAAATGTGTTTTCAACGTGACTGAAGTTGAATTCTTGGGATTCATATTATCACCTAGCGGAGTGCGTATGGATTCAAAGAAGGTCGATGCAATTCTCAAATGGCCATCACCATCCTCCGTGAAAGGTGGTCAAAGCATGTTAGGCTTCGCTAACTTTTACCGCAGGTTTATCCCCGAATTCTCCCGAATAGTCCAGCCCATCACCGCCTTGTTAAAGAAAAACAAACGTTTTGAATGGTCTACCGAGGCGGAACAAGCTTTCCAGAATTTGAAGACTAAATTTATCTCTGCACCAATTTTAAAACACCCTCGCCCCGAACTCCCCTACATCGTTGAAACTGATGCTTCGAGCCTTGCCATGGGGGCAGTTCTATCACAAAAGGACCCAGTAACCAATCAGTTGCATCCCGTGGCCTTTTGGTCCCGCAAATTCTCGCCTCCTGAAATCAATTACACGATTACTGATAAGGAACTTCTGGCTATCAAGTCTGCCTTTAAGGCTTGGCGGCATTATCTTCTGGGGGCCCGACACACCGTTACTGTGATTACGGATCACCGAAACCTGCAATATTTGAAAACCGCAAAAGCCCAATCCTCTAGACAACTCCGTTGGGCACTATTCTTTGCCGAGTTTGACTTCATAATTACCTATCGACCTGGTACAAAAAACGGTAAAGCTGATGCCCTTTCTCGGATGGGAGTGGAAGAACACTTGATCAACCCTAAACCTGTACCTATCATTCCCGAACAAAGAATTCTGGGTGTAATCGCCACACAATCCATAGAGGAAGTTAAGGATAAAGCCAGGCAACTTGTAACTCCAGCAGACATACAGAATTGGCATCTGCAGGGAAAGGACTTTGCAGTGAAGGACAACTTATTGTATTTCCAAGAGCGATTATACCTGCCCAGCACAGATTTACAGAAAAAGGTAATCTCTTGTTATCACGATTCTTTAATGGAAGGACATCCCGGTATGGCCAAAACCTCAGAAAAGATCAAGCGCTACTTCTGGTGGCCGTCTTGGAAAAAAGATATCAGAGACTTTATAATGTCCTGTGGAGTATGCGCCCAAAACAAGAGTCAAAAGGAAAAACCAGCCGGCCTCTTACGCCCTATTGACATCCCACCTCGTCCTTGGCATACGCTTTCTATGGACTCCATCACCGATCTACCTCCATGCTCCGGATACAATACGATCCTAGTAATCGTGGACTTATTCTCCAAGATGGCGCATTTCATTCCACTCAAAGGCTTGCCAGCAGCAGCAACTCTGGCCCGAGAATTTCTCGAAAACATCGTCCGACTGCACGGTTTTCCTTCAGTTCTAATTTCGGATCGAGGTAGTCAATTTATTTCTCATTTTTGGCGAAGTTGCTGTCGGTCGGCTCAAATTGATGTGAGACTATCGACCAGTCACCACCCTCAAACCGACGGACAAACCGAGAGGACCAATCAAACTCTGGAACAGTATTTACGCTGCATGCTGCAACAAACTGAAAAAACTTGGAAAGATATCCTTTGGATAGCCGAATATGCCTACAATAACTCTGTCCACTCGGGAACTGGGAAAGCCCCGTTTTTTCTTTTATACGGCAGTCACCCTCGAACCTCGGAGTTGGATCCACTCCAAGATCTTGGAACACCAGCAGTATACTACCTGCATTCTACAATCACCCAAGCCTTTAAGGAAGCCGTTTCTCACCTTCAAAGGGCTAAGGAACAATACAAGAAAGGAGCAGATCAACATCGGAAGGAAGCCCCCCAATATAAAGTAGGAGATCAAGTCTGGTTATCCAACAAATATCTACCTCTAAAAGGACCACGCACATTCAACCCAAGGTACCTTGGTCCCTATTCCATCACTACCATAGTAAACCCAGTAGCGGTCAAGTTGGACTTGCCCCCTCACATGAAGATACATCCGGTCTTCCACGTCTCTCTATTAAAACCCGTGCAACCTCAAACCCGACTAACTAAATCTCCAAAACCTATCCTAGTCGATGGAGAACTCGAGTTTGAAGTCAAAAGCATTCTGGACTCCAAGATCTCCAAATCTAAACTATTTTACCTAATTGAATGGAAAGACTACGGCCCCCAAGAAAGATCCTGGGAACCTGCAGAATATGTCAACGCTCCTCGTCTAATCAAAAGATTTCACCGAACATTTCCTGACAAGCCCAAACCCCCGGAGAAGCCCGGTTTGGGAGGGGCCTTGAGGGGGGGTGCTGTCATGATCTCTGCTTCCAAAAGGTCAGGATTTACCCAACTCCCTTGGAAGCAGACCCATAACCCAGGTTCCGAGTGCCAATCAGTCCCAATTGGGACCTTTTGGACCCTGTCCTGGCACCAGTGGCACCAGGCTCATAAATATGCCCAGGCCCAGCGCTGGAAGCGCCGGGCTCATAATGCTTGGGTGGACTTACCTGCAGCAGACCATGCTGCTTACTTACCTGCCAGTTGAGCCTCTGATCCTCTTCTGTTTGGGACTACTTTTCCTGTTGGGTGGGGCAGGAGCCACTCCCTAGGTTCAGAACACTGGAACTCTTCTGGAAAGCAGGAACTCTTTTTCATCTAGGCGAGGCTGTGGAAGGAGACACCTAAGCACTACAGGAGGCTATTTAAACCACACCCGATGGATGAATCTTGCTTTGCGTTATTCTGCATCCTCTGCAGCAGAACGCTCATCGTGTCTTCTGCATCTGATCCTGGGCCTAAGGGAAAAAGGCTTACCATCCTGAATCCAGTCTTCAGCAACACCTATAAAGACAAGAAAGAACAGGTTAGCACTACGGTCTTCAGTGACAGCGCATCTCTTACCTGGTCCATTGGCTGTCACCAACGCCTCGCGCTGCATTCCGGCATCTGAAAGACAAAGGCTTACCTACTCTTCGCGTGCTCCGGAGGTCTTCGCACTGCATTCCGGCATTTGAAAGACAAAAGCTTACCAACTCTTCGCACGCTCCGGAGGCCTTCGGCGCTGCATCCCGCATCTGAAAGACAAAAGAAGGTGCGTTTAAAGACATTGGGTAACTTTAATACTCACGTGCCATTACCCCTTCCCACGCCGAACCCAGTGGGTATTCCGGCACCCTTCAGCAGCTCCGAACTTGTACCTGCAAGATAAAAGGACAGTTAGTGCGCATCGTGAAGCAGGCAACAAGCGCTTACTTACGTGCTTCCAGGCGCTTCTATTCCTCACACGGGTTCCATCCTCAACTCACTTCGGCCCGTCATCCGCCATCGCCGGATCCCTGCAAAACAAGAGACATTATTACAAAAGACTTTTAAAGACATTTGAAATGCTCGGAACTTACCGTTCGTGCAGTAAACGACGGACAGCAGTCCTCTGAAGTCAAGAGGCCTGCACCCTTATCCAGTGAAGAAACTGGTTACGGCACCCTGCCCCGAGGCAGATGGAGAGCACGGCGTTCACTTACCTAAGGTGAGAGCGTTAACCTTTGGGGTTCTACAGGAGAAGAGAAAGGGAAGAAGAGAGAGACACCCAATAACCCAGTTCATTAATCCCATATTTTCTATCTGCAGACATCTTACTCTTCGAGTAAGACATACAGTGCACAGAGGTCCAGCCCAAAGAGCCAACCGTGTGTTACACATCACCTTTGAAGATACGGTATTCGCCCAGTCAAGACCGGCGCCTCTGCGGGAATCAGGTGAGCGTTACAACATTCTTCCGAAGGGCATCACTGCACCCTCCTGTAACTCGATGGAGCAGTCTTCTGGTCTATGTGGTGGCAGGAGGCGTGGAACCTTGTCCTCAAATACTTCGGAATAGCATTGGTATATCAGCGGAATGCTCGAGACCACCTTAGTCTGTAGAGTGTTTCCTTGCCCCTCCTGTCTCACTTGTACCGGCTTACTGAGGCAGTTATCATGACAAAACTCAGAGTCAAATCTTAGAGTGTTAAGGGACCAACCAATGCAGGGATTATGCTTTCTGAGCCAAGGGATCCCCAGTATAATGGGGAAATGAGCCGCTCTTATCACGTCAAAACTGATCCTTTCTTGGTGATCTCCCATCTGTACCCATATAGGTTCGGTCTCTGAAACTATGGGTCCAGAAACGAGAGGTGTGCCATCAACTCCTTCGACTGGAATGGCTCTGTGTTTAGTCTGACAGAGAACTCCTTGATCCGTAGCCCAGACTCTATCCACAAAGTTCCCTGCTGCGCCGCTATCCAACATAGCCAAAACCTCCACAGACTTTTCGGTAGACAACTGTAATCGGACCTGGAAAACCATCAAGCGAGAATCCTCGGCTACACCTGAGGCTTGGGTGTGATCGCAGGGCTTTCGATGGTTTCCCCCGACGTCGCCCCTGCACAGACTCGGGGGGGGGGGGGGGGGTAGCGTTTCCCTTCTTCCGGGGAGGCACATCGGGACAATTACGGAGTAAATGCTTAGATGACCCACAGTACATACATAGACCCAATTCACGTCTTCTTCGCCTTTCTGCAGGTGTCAGCGAGCCCCTGGCTGAACAAATCTGCATAGGTTCTTCAAATACAGACTCCGGCTTAGGGCTACCTTAGTTGCTGGAGGAGTGTCATTCAAGGGAGAGTAACCCCGTTGCCGTCTCTTCTCAATACGTCTCTCATTCAGCCGATATTCGATCTGTAGGGTTAAGGTAACCAGTTCCTGGAACGAACCAGGTCGTGAAACCTGTGCTAGTTCATCTTTGAGTTCTTCGTGTAAACCCCTCCTAAAGATGGTTTGTTGTGCCGAATCAGGCCATCCAGACTCGGTAGCCAACTTCTGAAATCTGGAAACATAAGTTTGGACGTCAGCACCACCCTGCCTGACATCCAACATAGCCTCATATGAAGCAAAAACCACCTCAGGGCGATCGAATCTTGCTTGAAACTGTTGGGAAAACTGATCAAAATTCTGTAAGACCGGGTCATTATTAGTCACTAGTGGAGTGGCCCATGCCAACACATTCCCCACCAAGCTTGAGATTAAGAAACCCACCTTCGCCTTATCTGTCTCGAAGGTCTTTGGTCTAAACATGAAGTACACCTTACAGGCATCCATAAATTCCTTCCATGACCTGGGATTTCCATCATACTTGCCAAACGACAGAGGCATCGGGGGGAGGTCACCTCTATCCTCATTGCGGGCGGCCACTTGAAGTCTCAAAGAGTTGTTCTCTGCCTGCATGTTTTGCATTTGCACTGTGAGTCCCTGGATGGCAGCCACCAACTCTTGATATTGTTCCAGGGTAGCCATAGTTGTTTTCGGGCGTTGTATACTGTCAAGATTGCTAACGGCTAGGTCTCTCTCCCGTGACCCCTCCTCACCTGAGGTTTCTGAAGATGTGTTCAATGTTCGTGAGGTCCCTCTACTTCCTCTAGTAGTAGCCGTCTGGGTCTTCTTTCCTTGGCCCTTTACCTTATTATCGTGGAGGTAGGGACGGGCTCCACTGGAGGCCACCTTGGCAACTGGGGAACTCCCCGCCAAGAGGGACCCCCAGTAAGCCCGTCCGAGTATCCAGGGAAAAAGCTTCTGCGGCACCAAAAAACCCTGAATCACACAGGCAGAACGTGGAGCTTGATCGGACCGGCGGTTGAGATACTGTAGACCGTAGAAATATCCAATTTTCAGGGGGAAGCTCCGTGGAAGGTAATAGGGAAAGGCAGAAAGAAGAGGAAGACAGAACAGAGCGAGATATAAGGATGAACGCCTAGAGAGGCTTTAGTGAGTGCAGAGGCACAGGAAAGGAAAGGAATCCTGCGGCCTGAACAGAGATGAAACTGGAAGCCGGAGGCGAGCAGAAGGAGAGCACTCAACCGAAGCCGGATGAGAGAGAGTGGGAGCGAGGGAAGAAGGCAAGGAAAGATGCCGGGCGGAGCGAGGAGGGGCTGAAGCGGGAGAAAACTCCCGCAAGCAGGACCAGGACCAAGAGCGAACAGCTAGCAACTCGAACGAGAGTACCGAAGCCCAAACAGGAAGTGGAAGCGATACAACGCACTGAACGTAGGTTTCAGTGCGTTGTTATAGAAACGCTGCCTGGAGGCGGCCATCTTGGAAGAAGACTAGACCGTACGTAACGGTTCTAGTCATAGACCGATCACCTAAGTCGGGAAAGGGACCATCTATGCCAAACCTTCCATGGCCGGAACATAACAGCTATCCAGGGAGCGCGATAAGCATTCTGGAAAGAATGGGGACTGGGGAATGGGAAATGGTACTGCAATTTCTGCAAGATGACAACGTTGTTGCACTTTGTCCACATAATCTGCGAATTCTAGGCATTGCATAGACTTTATTCCTCTGTGGAGATTATAATACTGCAGTGGGGGGTGGGGTCGGGAGGAAGGGTTAGGGCACAGGGCGGTGGGTTAGGGTAGGGGATAGGTTTATGTATGTACAATTTGAAAAACCAATAAAAAAAAGAAATAAAAAAAGAAAATTACTTTCATGGCTTCTTTTGATTCCCAGTCCACCCGTGATTACACCAAGTGGAGGATTCTAGGTATCTCACAAATGAGAATGGCTGTGCTCCCCTTCTCCTCACTCTTGTCCAGCCCTGGGGCATTCTCCCCTTGCACTCCATCACATAGTCGTGGAACATGCATTAAAGGGGCCACAGCGATGCTGCATCATGCCCTTTGTCAGTATAATACAGTTCATACTATTTGACCCTGGTGTGCATTCTTCCTCATCGGACCGTCCTCAGCCTGGTAGATCCTCTGTTCTCTTCTGTATCCCCGTTTCTATACTCATTCATATCTCCTTCGGTCTCTTCATTAGTCGTGCTGGTTAGCTGGTTTGAATGGTCTGCAAGTTTGTCCAGTTCACCCAAACATTGTTTACCCTCCCTTCTCTGTGGTATGCATGTTCCTCAATTTATCTCAGACGTTGTTTATTCCTATAAGTGTGGCTTTCATTTGAATCCACTTTCTTAACATCACTATTGTTGCACCTCTGATATAGCGCCACTCTCAATAAGTTCAATGTCTTCTCTCCTTCAGTCACTGTGGTGCCATGACAGGCTTCAAGGATTCTCATGGGGGCACTGAATTTTGAGGAGGTGTCTCTATTTTTGTGTGGCCTTTTTGTCTTTGCGATGTCTCCAACATGGATGTTTCTTGTGACCACTGCATAAGCTATGTCGAGCGGCATTCTATGTCTCTGTTGTGCATCAGCACTTTTTTGCGTTTGTCTGAGAGGGTTTGACCTTAAGTTTCTGTAGGCTGATGTGTCCATGAATGATTTAATTTTGTGCATGCCTGTCACCCTTGCATTAGTTGAAAAGGTGTTATCCCAGTCGTTGAATTTGCTGTAGGTCTGTGTGCTTTGATAGTCTTCTGTACAGCTTCAAAACAATGTATGCCACTTGCTCAGGCTTACTGTATGGCTTCCTTGATCACCCTGTTCGCCCTATCTACCTGTCCATTTCCTCTGGGGTGGTATATAGCTGCGTGTAGGTTCCATATGTTCCTTCTTCTTTCTCCATTATGAACTGGACTCCATTATTTGATACTAGAGTCTGCGGGTATCTGTCATGCGATGAAGTATTGGTTGCTTGACAAATACCCTCCTTGGTTCCCTCCTCCTCCTCCTCACCTGTACTGGGTTCTTCTGAGGAACCGTCTGTGTCTATGGCTCTCCTTTCTCTCCAGAGGTCCAGTCCTTTCCTGTTGAGTTTGGGACGAGCTCCACTGGAAGCCACCCTGCCTGCTGGCAGACAGCAAGGCAGAGGGGGCCCTCAGGGAGTCCGCCCCCAATTCCAGGGAAAAGCGTGGCTGAAAAACCCTGGTGTGCTTGGATGTAGTTAGCACTACGGATGTCAAGGCTGAAGGCTTTCCGTTGAAGTAGTTGAGAGGACTTCAATTCCCAGAAGACACTGCTGTAGTCGGGCTAGCGTGCGTATCCTGAGCGCTGTTTGGATGGATACCGTAGCCGAGGAATGAAGAAGAGGCCTGCAGAAGGCTGCGGTGGGAATGAGCATACAATTGTAGAGGTATGCACAAAAAGGGAGAGAAAAGCACTAGAGCGGGAGAAGGAACAAGGGCTACCAAGCGGGAGGAACAGAGGAGAGGAGGAAGCACCACAAGAGATCAAGAGCTAGGAGCTGAGCGGGCAATCACTGCAGACTGACAAGAGGAAGCAAGCGGGAATTCACAAGTGGAGCAAGAGAGGAGCACTAGCGTACGAACCTGGCGAGGAAAGCAAGGTTGCAACGCATCAACTACCGTGTGTGATGCCTATTTATGCGTCATGACGGTAACGTGCACTGCGTGGGAGATTAGACCACTGGTGGAGGAACGGGATCAGCCCTTCCATTGGCTCCATAGCTTCCATGGAGCGCGCGTCATTACAGTATAACTGTCACAACTTTTACGCAATTTGGAAAAGGATACAGATTTATAAAGGATACAAGGTCAACATCCGCTTTTGGAACCCCTTCACTCTGGGATGTCCTGGATTATCACCAAGATGGTTCTGGGATATCTTGAACGGGATGTTTGCACAAGACTTTCCCCCCAAGAGCGCAGCCTGTAGAAAGTATACCAACTAACAGGCCAGGGGCTTAAGTGGAAAGGCAGAAGCAGCGACAACAGAGCTAAGGGAACAAAGAAAAGGATAGTTCAAGATAGCAGCCAAAGAGGTACGAAATTACAGCACTTGTTCCCTCCCCCCGTACTTGCCCCCTCTTACCTGCTTAGCAAGACAGGAAGTCCCATAACCTAAGAGAGTGCAGTAGGATGGTGACTTGATGATAGAAAATGGAAGTTCGAGTTGAAGGAAGTCTGTGCAATGGTCCACCTAACCCGAACGGCACGAGGGCGCAAATAGTAGTGTTCAAAATAATCCCCAAGTGTATTCAGCAGAGCGTCCCCAAGTGTAAGTAACCAATCCAGGGAGTGACCACCAGAAACAGGAGAGCGTCCGTTTGGTCACTTCAGTATGTAGAGCGTTGTCTTCTTGTGAGGCGGGCAGCGCCGTGGATCTGTCCGTGGTAAAGAGTTTGTATATGTTCTGTGTAATAGGTGAAGGGGAAGGGAAGCAGGAAACTCGTGCAAGAGTGATAGCACAATAGAGAGAAAGAAACGTCCGTGGAAGTTTTCAACAGAGAGTAGCACTGGAGGTCTTTTATTCTTGCATAAATCCAAATACCACAACATACGGGAGCAGGCAGAGAACAAATCCGAAATGGGAGCCAGGAGTTTGTTAACCAGGGGAAACAACCGAGGGAGTCAGGAGCCAGAAATCGAAGGAAAAGACGTTCAGAATAGTCCTTGATACAAAGCCCGGTCAGGAATAAAACAGGAACCAGAGTGACTGAATGTCGAGTACTCGAACTGAATAGTCAGTTTTAGGAGCACCCGTTACAGGGACACGCCACACTAAGTACTGGAGTCTGTTTCAGAACGCGAGGCACGTTGCGGGTGTTTCACGTGACCGCAAGCAGATGGAATTCTGGACCTTGTAGTGCGGCGGATTCCGTGAGCTGTAAACAGTCTCCAGGGTAGTTTCCACCTGGAAGCAAACACCCGCGAGCGTCCAGAAACAGGAATGCGGGGCATGACAATAACCCCTTCGCCAAGGCCTTCCTCCAGGCTTGCCTGGATGGTGTCTGTGGAATATGCGTAGGAGTCTGGTGGCATGTAGATTTTAGGCTGGCTCCCAAGATCTTTCCGTCCAAGGGTATCCTTTCCACAGTATGAGGTATTGTAGGACTCTGTGTTTGTAACGAGAGTCCAAAATGCGTGAAACCTCATACTCTTGGGCGTCATCATCCACACTGGGTATCTTTCTTCTGGAGGTTCTCAAAAAAAGGATCAGGTTTATAATCCTTAAGAAGCGAGGTATGGAATACTGGATGTATTCTTCGAAGAGAGTGCGGGAGGTTTAACCGAAAGGCCACAGGATTGATCCGTTGTTTTATGGAAAACGGTCCAATATATCTCGGAGTGAATTTACCTGGGTGGACTCTCCGGGGGAGGTATTTAGTGGACAACCATACCTTGTCTCCTTTCTTCCAATCGGGATTAGGTCTTCTGTTTTTGTCAGCCCATCTCTTGTAAGTCTGGCGACTGGCTAACAGGGTTTCTTGAGCAGACTTATGAGTTTGTTTAAGAGTGTCCAGTAGTAGGTCTATGGTAGGGACATTAGTGGGTGGGACAGTAGGAAATGGGATGTGTTTGGGTTCGTACCCATAGGTACATTTGAAAGGACTCATTCCTATTGCAGTATGTTTGATGTTGTTATACGAGAATTCTGCAACCGATAAGAGATGATACCAGTTGTCCTGAGTCTGGTTGCAGTAACATCTTAGAAACTGTTCAAGTGTAGCGTTGAGGCGTTCGGTCTGTCCGTTTGTTTCAGGGTGAAAGCCAGAAGACAACGCTCTCTGAATCTGCAACTGTTTACACAAGGTTGTCCAAAACTTGGAGGTGAACTGTGTTCCTCTATCAGACACAATTGAGGATGGTAGACCATGGAGACGGACTATCTCCTTTAAGAACACGTATGCTGTGGTAGTGGCAGAAGGAGTGCCTCTAAGGGGAATGAAATGAGCCAGCTTACTGAAGGAGTCGACCACTACCATGATAGCTGAACATCCTCCCGATTTGGGTAACTCAACGATAAAATCCATAGATATATGTTGCCAGGGTCCGGCAGGTGGTTCATCTTGTTGTAGAAGCCCCAATGGTTTAGCCGAACTGTGTTTGCCTTGAGCACATATGGGACAGGAAGAGACGTACTCCACAACGTCCTTATTCATCTTTGGCCACCAGAAATTCCTCTTCAGTAGTACCAGTGTAGCAGTACGTTCCTTGTGACCAGCCATGGGCAGATCATGGCACCACGAAAGAGCTTGGTTCTGGAGATCTTGGGTGGGCAGGTAAAGCAAGTCATCTTTAAACAGGTATTCTCCTTTGTAGGTTAGAGAGGTGTCTCTTGGAAGAGAGGTGGCCTTTTGGGCTTCCAGAACCTGTTGTAAATATTTATTTACTGTTCCTATGAATCTCTTCCCATTGAGCAGACATTCCTGTTTGGGGTAATTCCCTGATCCTTCTTGGTGGCTGCGGGAGAGTGCATCAGCTAAGTGATTGTCTTTACCCGGTAGGTATGTGAGTATGAAATCAAATTGGGAGAAGTAATAAGCCCAACGAGCATGACGAGAGTTCCTGCATTCCATCTGTTGGAGAATACTTAGGTTCCTGTGGTCAGTTCGTACTTGAAACGGGTATCTCGCTCCTTGCAACAAATGACGCCACTCCTCACAAGCTTGTTTGATTGCTAACAGTTCCCTTTCAATCACCGAATAGTTTCTTTCACTGGAGGTGAGTGTTCTGGAATAATAGGCAATGGGATGTTCGAGTTGATCCTCCTTCTTTTGTAGTAGAGCTGCCCCAATAGCCCCTTGTGAGGCGTCAGCTTCTACGATAAAGGGTTGAGACTGATCAGGCTGCCTGACGATAGGTGCAGAGGTGAATGCTTGTTTGAGCTGATGAAAAGCGGAATCTGCTTCTGGCGTCCAATGGAACTTCACCCCTTTCTTTAGCAAAGCTGTTATAGGTAGGACTGTGTTGGAGAAGCCCGTGATGAATTTTCGATAGAAATTTGTCAGCCCCAAGAACCTCTGGATGTCCTTGACTGAGCTGGGAACAGGCCAATTGTTAATAGATGCTGTCTTGTTAGGGTCCATCTCAATGCGGTTTTCTGACAGAATAAAGCCCAGATACGGAACTGTAGAAAACTCAAAAAGACATTTCTCTGGCTTGACTAATAGGTGGTGGTCTCGGAGTCTCTTGAGCACTTCCCTTACGTGTAGACGATGTTGTTCTAAAGTGTGAGAGTAAACCAAGATGTCATCCAAGTAGACTACAGTGGACTTAAACAGAAGATCACTGAAGACCTTGTCCATAAATCTTTGGAACTGGGCTGGCGCGTTAACCAACCCAAAGGGCATTACCTTGTACTCGAAATGACCTAATGGAGTACGAAAGGCGGTCTTCCATTCGTCCCCTTGTTTGATTCGTAGGAGATGATAGGCCCCTCTGAGGTCTAGTTTGGTAAATCCTTTCGCCCCTTGTACTGCTTCCATGATCTCCTTTATCAGAGGCATCGGGTATCTATCTCGAATGGTTTGGCTATTTAGGCCCCTGAAGTCAATACAAGGTCTGAGTTCTTTGGTTCCCCTTTTTGGTATAAAGAACAGAGAAGCTCCAGCCGAAGAAGTTGATTCTTGTATCAGGCCATTCTGTAGATTGCTGGCTAGATAGTCTCTTAATGCTTCCTTCTCCGGGAGGGATAAGGGATACATTCTTCCAAATGGAACCACAGCATTAGGTATAAGATCGATCTTACAATCCTCGGCTCGATGTGGAGGAAGAGGTCTGGGAAGAGTGTCTGCAAAGATGTCGGTAAATTCTTGATAGGTAACAGGAATGGAGTTAATACTCCTCGCTGGCACTGTGTCACCCTGATGTGAATGTTGTCCTTCTTCTTTCAAACAGGACTGCATACAAAGGTCTGACCTGAACTCTATAATGTTAGTTACCCAGTCAATTCCCGGATTGTGCTTTCTTAACCAGGGTATCCCGAGTATCACTGGAAAGTGGGCTGCCTTTATCAGATCAAATATCACGGTTTCATGGTGAGTCTTCATCTTAACCATGACTTCTGTGGTTTCTTGTCGGTTTCTTGTCGGATAAGACCGGAAGACAAGGGGGTACCATCCACTCCTTCTATGGGTATGGGTTGAGGTTTTTCTCTCCTAGGAATGGCGTATCTACTGGCCCATTGGTCGTCCATAAAGTTCCCAGCTGCACCACAGTCAAGCATTGCTAGACACTCTACTGCTTGGGTTAAGGTCCATTCTAGGACGATCTTTAGGACCATAAATTGGTTTGAGGGGGTACATGTTATAGGTGGACTTGAAACACAGGGATTAGCAAGAGAAGCCCCTTCAGTTTCCTTGCTCAGGGTCGGGGTCTTTCGTTTCCCGATCTTCGGGGAGGTACTTCCGGACAGTCTCTTAGAAGGTGCTTCTTAGAACCGCAATAGATGCACAAGCTTAGGTCTTTTCGTCTCTTTCTTTCTGCTGCACTAAGGGGACCCCTCACTGCACCTATTTGCATGGGCTCTTCAGTCTGGGGAAGAGATCTGTCTGGAGCGGCTGACGAGTAGGAGGATGGTGTAGAAGGCGGATTGGGTCTGGTCTTTCTTCTTTCTGCTCGTCTCTCGGAAATTCGAAATTCCATCTGGAGGGCCAGAGCGACCAGTTCTTGGAAGGAGGAGGGTCTGGCTACTCGAGAGAGTTCATCCTTCAAGTCTTCATGTAGCCCTCTCCGAAAGAGAGTTTGCTTAACTGAGTCAGGCCATCCTGTCTCCAAAGCTATCCTCTGGAAGTTCGAGACATAGGTTTGTACATCAGAAAGACCCTCTTTAAGGTCTAGTATGTTTTCATAAGACGCGTACAAAGTCTCGGTCCTTTCAAAACGTTCTCTGAATCGTAGTACAAAGGCATTGTAATCATTCAGCACAGGGTCAGCTTCTGTAACCAATGGGCTGGCCCATGCTAGAGCGTTACCTCCAAGGTTTGAGACGAGGAAGCCAACCTTTGCCTTGTCGAATTCATACATCTTTGGGCGAAAAAAGTGAAGTATACCCTACAGGCATCGAGGAATTCCTTAATCCTCTTGGGGTTCCCTTCATACTTCCCACAAGGTAAAGGCATAGGTGGAAGATCTCCCCGAACTTCTTCTCTCAGAATCATTTGTTGTCTCAGAACGGCATTGTCAGCCTTAAGAGCGGTGTTTTCTACCTTCATGGTTTGGAGCTCAGCAGTTATCCTCTGTATGGCATTGACCAGTTCTTGATACTGCTCTAAGCTAGCCATCCTTTGGCGTTGCAAACTGTCATGCGATGAAGTATTGGTTGCTTGAAAAATACCCTCCTTGGTTCCCTCCTCCTCCTCCTCACCTGTACTGGGTTCTTCTGAGGAACCGTCTGTGTCTATGGCTCTCCTTTCTCTCCAGAGGTCCAGTCCTTTCCTGTTGAGTTTGGGACGAGCTCCACTGGAAGCCACCCTGCCTGCTGGCAGACAGCAAGGCAGAGGGGGCCCTCAGGGAGTCCGCCCCCAATTCCAGGGAAAAGCGTGGCTGAAAAACCCTGGTGTGCTTGGATGTAGTTAGCACTACGGATGTCAAGGCTGAAGGCTTTCCGTTGAAGTAGATGAGAGGACTTCAATTCCCAGAAGACACTGCTGGAGTCGGGCTAGCGTGCGTATCCTGAGCGCTGTTTGGATGGATACCGTAGCCGAGGAATGAAGAAGAGGCCTGCAGAAGGCTGCGGTGGGAATGAGCATACAATTGTAGAGGTATGCACAAAAAGGGAGAGAAAAGCACTAGAGCGGGAGAAGGAACAAGGGCTACCAAGCGGGAGGAACAGAGGAGAGGAGGAAGCACCATGAGAGATCAAGGGCTAGGAGCTGAGCGGGCAATCACTGCGGACTGACAAGAGGAAGCAAGCGGGAATTCACAAGCGGAGCAAGGGAGGAGCACTAGCGTACGAACCTGGCGAGGAAAGCAAGGTTGCAACGCATCGACTACCTATTTATGCGTCATGACGGTAACGTGCAGTGCGTGGGAGACTAGACCGCTGGTGGAGGAACGGGATCAGCCCTTCCATTGGCTCCATAGCTTCCATGGAGCGCGCATCATGACAGTATCATTCTCTGTGGCGTACTGTAGTGAGTGCTTTGATAGTCATTTCCGAGGTGACAGTTTGCATGAAATCTGCCTCAGCCCATTTCAACGTATAGTCTAAAGGGACAAGAGAGTACTTCTGTTCAGTGGACATCTGCTGTAGCAGGCCAATAAAGTCTATTCCTATTTCTCCCAAGGGATGGCTGTCCATTCTATCAACCGCATTGGAGGCGTGTGTCACCTTCTTTGCATGTCGAACATACATTGACATGACTTTCCATGTTGCCATCCATTCCAGACAACCAATATTGCCCTCTCAGCCTGCGTTTGGATAATGTGCTGGCCAGGGGTCTTTTGTGTGCTCGGGACAGTAAAGTCCCCATGAATGCTGTGGGGGTTCGGGGGGTATTAACTTGTGGTTTCTTCAGAGCAGACCATCTTTTTTCTGTGATTCCTGGTGCTACTTTGCTGAACAAACATATGCTGGATGGCAGATCCTTCTCTGATGGCAACCTATCTTGATGTAAGTGATGACTAGTAGTAGTGTGTTGTCCTCACTTGAGTGGCTTTCCTATTCCTGGGCTGAACCTCTGGATAAGGTATTTTCCTCTGCGTCTTGTATGGATGTGACGATATAGTCGTTTGCATTTCATCCTGTGTTGCTTTTGGCATCTAAGGGCAGTCTTGAGAGTGCGGTAGCCAGACTCAGGAGGCAGACAAGAGGTCTGTGACCATTCGCTAGGTATCGTCACTTTTCCCCAAAGAGGAGCCCGTTACCATGAGCCTAGGGAGGTGCGGCTGCTACCCAATAGTCCCCCTAGGGGTGGTAAATTGCAGGAGGACCTCGTGGGGGGACTCCTACCCCTTGTGGATAAGGACGATCACCTTGGTTACAACACGTTACATAGCCCCCCCTGAATTGCCAACCATTATATTGAAAGTAAACCAATGTATTCCTGTGGTGCTAGGAGTACAACTAAGATAGAAAGTACAAAGACGAAGAAGAACATAGAAAGCATAAGGATTACTGACTTTACTGGTACTGAGACAAGGTGGCTCACAGGAGGCATGAGGAATACCAATGAGCCATTGACAATAGGTGTTAATGTTACATTGGTGCGGAGCAAGCCCCAAAATGAGGAACACAAAGAAGGACTCAAAATCTTCACCTTCCTCCCTGGTCGGAGAACCCAGGAGTTTCGAAGTATTTGGTGGACCTGAGGGAATGGTTCTGCACAGAATGCCGACAGGAAGCTGAGAGAGTCTGTGATGGGTCCTGCTTCGGCAGGGCCGAGGTCAGCTGCAAATAGGCGAGGCAGTGGCACGACCTCTAGGAGGGGAAGGACCGCACAGTCCCCGAATATTGTAGAGACTGCAAGAAGCCTCAACATGGAGAGACACTGCAGAAGCAGAGAAGAAGCCAATGGCTGCAAGAAGCAGGAAGGAAACTGAGCCCAGTCCCTGGAGAGACTAGCACAATGCAAGCAAGTCCCAGAACGTAACAGGAAGCACGGGCAGACCGGTAGGGGATTGGGGGGAGTTAAGAGGTCTCAGCTTCAGGCCATGGCAGTGCTTCAATGGTCTGGTACCCGAAAGTAAAGAGTGCATCTGAGGACTCTTCCTCATACCACTGGCAGGGATAAAACCCTGGTATTTATATTATGGTTTTTATTGAGCACAGACCTAGCTTCGAGAAGCAACTGAGCGCTTTACAGAGGTATACAACAATACAGATACACAAGAGCGCTTGTCACGCCGCCCGTCCTGGGGTCTCCTTACCCGCTACGGCGCTCCCCGTCCTGGAGGCTGTATCCTCGTTTTCGGCTTCGGGGTCCGGGGGCGTCCTGGGTCCCGGGCGCTTCCGGGTCTCCTACGCGCACTACATTGCGCATGCGCGGGCGCCCGCTCTCTGCTTTTCGCGCATGCGCAGTGCGCAGGATGCTCGATTCCGGAGGGTATGCGGCTCAAGCCTCGTTGTGGGGTGCCCGATGCCTGGGAGGCGGCACGGCTTGCGTTGCAAGCCTCCCAGGTGCTGGCGGGCTTATTTAAGGAGCCCTGATCCTTTTCCAAACCGCGTCTCAACGCGGTTTGTTCGGATCGTGTCTTTGCTGCCTTGCATTGCATTCCCGTTGCCTGTTGCCTTCCACCTTCCTTGTTCTGCCTGGGGGACCCCTGCCTACCACCTTCCTTGTTCTGCCTGGGGGACCCCTTTCTTCCTCCTTCCCCGTCTTCCTCAGTCCTTCCTGCTCCAGTGGTTCCGCTCTCCCTCCTTGGTTCTGGTCCCCGCTCTGTCCTTCCTGGTCTCCTTACTCTCTGAGTCCTTCCCACTTGTTCCGTGCTCCTCTCCTTACCAGCCTGCTCTTGTTGCTTCCTTGTCATCGTCCCTGGAGGGACCGTGCTGCTTCCAGTCCCCGGACCTGCCTTCCATCGGAATCCCACTAGGATCCGGACTATCTGCTCAGAGGCTCCCCCTGCCAGTGCTTGCACTGTCCTGACGCCACTCAATCAGGGGTGAGCCAACCCGTGGCGTTGGGAGCCGGCTCACCTCCAATCCGGTTCTATTTGGGCTGGTGTTGGGCTGGTTCCCCGCGCCATCTATCACGTCTATCCGGATCATCTGACAGCCTGGCCTCATCATCAAGGAACCCAACCGGACGAACAGGTACGCAGCGTTCTCGTGACGCTATTTACAACAGATTGAGACGCCTGTCTTCTGACACCTCGGACTCTACGATGGAAGAGGATCCGGGTCTTCGTAACGAACTTCAAGCGCTTCGTGCCGAGATGGCGGCACTCCGTCAGGAAAACGTAGCCTTGCGCCAAATGGTGACACAGAACGTTGGTGCCATTCCACAACCTGAAGGTCCCATGGCTCACACAGCTCCCATCAAGTTCGATGGAGATCCCCGCCATGTGGGTGAATTCTGTAATCATTGCCGCATACACTTTCTCTTCCGTTCATCCCACTTTACCAATGACAAGGCCAAGATCGGATACATATTGGGTAACTTATCTGGTAACGCGCTTGCCTGGGCAACTCCTTTGGTCGTTACTAATAACCCAATCCTGGATGATTTTTTAGCCTTCGAGAAAGCATTCTTGGATGTGTTTCAATCCCCCAATCTGGCCTCAACCGCGCAGAACCAACTGATGGATTTACAACAAGCCAATACCGACATCATCTCTTACATCAGCCGTTTCCGTCAATTGGCAACTGACTCCTTATGGCCAGAGGTAACACAAAAGACCTTGTTTCGCCGAGGATTAAGAGAGGAATACAAAGATGAATTGTTGCACATACCAGGACCAGATGATCTACAGAAACTTATCGAACAAGTTCTGAGGATAGACCAGAGGTTGACCGAGAGAAAAGGAGAGAGACGACGGTTTGAGAAGGGAAACCCCAGACCACTGCCTCTTCCTACTGGGATATCAGCACCTTCGGATGCTACCCAAGAACCAATGCAACTGGGAGCTGTAAGGGGCCCATTGTCGGAAGAGGAGAAGAAGCGCAGAAGAAGACTACGACTGTGTTTATATTGCGGAGGCGCTGGACATTTTCTGGGAACCTGCCCTCTACGTCCTATCAAGAAAGGGGGAAACTAGAAGACCTGTCGTCTAAGGGAAAGGCTACGACAGGTCCTTTCTTGCTTTCAGACCTTTCCAGCCCTGGGTTACAACTGCCCCCTATGCAGCCTGCCGTCTTGATGACTCTAGGGATCACTTTGAAGTGGCTTGATAAGACGATTGATGTCCATGGTCTATTGGATTGCAGGGCCTCCGGAAACTATATTGATGAGGCATTCGCCATCAACCTTGGTATGCCCTTATTTACCAGAAGAACGGTTATACCAGTAGAGGTCATCGATGGTACACCCTTAGCTTCCGGTCCCATTCGGTTGCACACCATAGGCATGCTGTTACAGGTCAAGGGGCATGAAGAAAGGATTGCCCTCGACGTCATCAAGTCACCATCGTATCCTGTGGTTTTGGGACTGCCTTGGCTTTTGCGACACAATCCTACGATCGATTGGCAGTCCCGTTCTTTGAGATTTGTTTCTGCCTTTTGCCTCCGTGAAGGTTGCTGCCACAACACCTCCTTGAAGTCTACAACCTTGATCCCTCTAATTCCGGGAGAGGACTCATCTGCCGTATGTTCTCTGTCCCAGATTCCGAATGATTACGCCGACCTTTGTACGGTGTTTTCGGAACCCAGTGAAATACCTCTTCCTCCTCATCGGACATTTGACTGTTCCATAGACCTGATCCCTGGTGCTGTGATTCCTCATGGGAAGTTATACTCTCTGACTCAGTCTGAAAAACAAGTACTCCGGGAGTATCTGGATGATTGTTCTAAGAAGGGTTACATCGTACCCTCCAAATCCTCCGCCGGTTTCCCGTTGTTCTTTGTCAAAAAGAAAGAGGGGACCCTGCGGCCCTGTATCGATTACCGTCAATTGAATGACATAACACTCAAGGACAGGTACCCGTTACCTTTGATTCGGAACATCATGGAGTCACTACGTTCTGCCAATATCTTCACTAAGTTGGATCTCCGGGGAGCCTACCACCTGGTTAGAATCAAAGAAGGCGACGAGTGGAAGACGGCATTTAAAACACCCTTTGGGCACTACGAATACAGGGTAATGCCCTTCGGGTTGTGTAATGCCCCAGCCGTCTTCCAACGGTTTATGGACAGCGTGTTTGGCGATTTGGTTGGCATCTCGGTCTGGGTTTACCTAGACGACATCCTGATCTTCTCAGACGATCTGAAGGAACATGTCTCGCATGTCCGTGAAGTACTTTTACGTTTGTCACGTAATCACCTGTACGCCAAAGCCGAAAAATGCTCGTTTCACCGGAGTAGCATGGAGTTCCTGGGATACGTAATCAGTAATGCAGGTATACACATGGATTCGGGCAAAGTGAAGGCTATTCAGAACTGGAAACAACCACATGATTTGAAATCCCTTCAGCGGTTTTTGGGGTTCGCCAATTTTTATCGGCGCTTTATTCCGCTGTTTTCACAGGTCACGGCCCCGTTGACACGTCTGACCAGTGTTAAGATACCTTTCCTTTGGGATCAAGAAGCATCGACAGCTTTTGAGTGCTTAAGGACAGCGTTTAGTACAGCTCCTGTTTTGCGTCATCCCAACGATGAGATGCCATATGTCATCGAAGCTGATGCCTCCGACTTCGCTGTTGGAGCGGTCCTACTGCAAAAACATCCTACATCTGGCGATGAACACCCTGTGGCCTATTACTCTCGGAAACTCACCTCTAGTGAGCTGAACTATGCAGTCATTGAAAAAGAACTTTTGGCCATCAAGACGGCGTTTGAAGAATGGAGGCATCATTTACTTGGTGGTCGCTTCCCTGTAGAAGTACGTACCGACCATCGCAACTTGCAGTTCCTACGAACATTGCAGTGTCGCACTGCTCGCCAAGCCCGATGGGCTTTCTTCTTCTCTCACTTTGATTTCAAAATCACATACATCCCTAGCTCCCAGAACCAGAAGGCTGATGCCTTATCTCGATCCTTGGACAAGGAAGAAGTGGGAGCCGGTTTGGACACGCCTATGATATCGCCCAAACACTTTCTACTAACCTTAGCTCCGCATCTCCAGAAGATCATACAAGAGACGTTGAGGGATCCGGAACGTGTCGATCTGCTGAGGAAACCCCAGATCTGCGAACGCAACGGTTTTCTGTTCTTCCTGAACCGATTATACATACCTTCGACTGCCCTTCGCTTGGACATCCTCCATGGTTTCCACGATTCTCAAGTAGCTGGTCATCGTGGTATCAAGGCTACCCAGGAGCTGATCTCCAGACAATTCTGGTGGCCTGGATGGGCCAATGATGTAAAGTCATATGTGGAAAGTTGTCCTATCTGTGCTCAGACGAAGACACCCAGAAGAAAGCCTTTGGGACTACTTAAGCCTACTGAAACTCCTCCCTACCCTTGGCATACTATCGCCACCGACTTCATTGTTGAGCTTCCGCCCTCTGCAGATCACACTTGTGTCATGGTGGTTGTGGATTGTTTCACCAAATATGCTCATTTCATTCCCTTCGTAAAGATCCCGACTTCCTCCCAGATGGCTTTGGCATTTCTACACAACATTTATCGGTTACATGGACTCCCTGAGAAGATCATCTCTGATCGTGGTTCACAGTTCCTTTCTTCTTTCTGGCGTCAGTTGTGTAATCATCTAGGTATCCACAGAGCCTTGAGCTCAGGCTATCACCCGCACACCAACGGTCAAACCGAAAGGACGAATCAAACCCTGGAGCAATACTTACGTTGCTATGCCAATGCCACTCAGTCAAACTGGCTTCAGTACCTGGACTTGGCGGAAGTTTCATACAACAATGCTGCCCATGCTGCCACCGGCATCAGTCCTTTTCTATGCTCAGCTGGACAACATCCCAAGCTGGTTCCTTTCTCACCTGTGGTGCCCAGCTCTGTTCCGTCTGCGGATCACTTGGTCTTCAAGATTCAGAAACAACATGTCCTGGCCCGGAGAACCCTTAGGGAGACACGTGAGCGCATGAAGGAGCAGGCTGATAGGGGCCGAACCACGGAACCCGATCTCCAGGTGGGAGATCTGGTTTGGTTGTCTTCCAAGAATCTACCTATTCGTAATCTACCCACTAAATTGGCACCCAGGTTCTATGGGCCTTTCAAGATTGCCAAGCGTTTGTCCTCAGTGGCTTTTCGATTGGTGCTGCCCCACACTTGGAGGATACACCCTGTCTTCCATGTCTCCCTTCTGAAGCCCTATGTGAAAGATGTCTTTCGACGCTCTGGTCCTCGGCCCTCCTCTGTTCTGGTACGGGGGGTTCCTGAGTTTGAGGTTCGGGAGATCTGTGATTCACGGATTCGTCGGGGTGTGCTCCAGTTCTTGATCGATTGGAAGGATTATCCCGCTTGTGATCGCACTTGGGAGCCGCACTATAATGTGCACGCTCCCCGGCTTATTCGTGAATACTTTCTTCGTTTTCCTTGGAAACCTGGGGCCCCGGGCCTTTCTGGGAGGGGGCATAGTGTCACGCCGCCCGTCCTGGGGTCTCCTTACCCGCTACGGCGCTCCCCGTCCTGGAGGCTGTATCCTCGTTTTCGGCTTCAGGGTCCGGGGGCGTCCTGGGTCCCGGGCGCTTCCGGGTCTCCTACGCGCACTACATTGCGCATGCGCGGGCGCCCGCTCTCTGCTCTTCGCGCATGCGCAGTGCGCAGGATGCTCGATTCCGGAGGGTATGCGGCTCAAGCCTCGTTGTGGGGTGCCCGATGCCTGGGAGGCGGCACGGCTTGCGTTGCAAGCCTCCCAGGTGCTGGCGGGCTTATTTAAGGAGCCCTGATCCTTTTCCAAACCGCGTCTCAACGCGGTTTGTTCGGATCGTGTCTTTGCTGCCTTGCATTGCATTCCCGTTGCCTGTTGCCTTCCACCTTCCTTGTTCTGCCTGGGGGACCCCTGCCTACCACCTTCCTTGTTCTGCCTGGGGGACCCCTTTCTTCCTCCTTCCCCGTCTTCCTCAGTCCTTCCTGCTCCAGTGGTTCCGCTCTCCCTCCTTGGTTCTGGTCCCCGCTCTGTCCTTCCTGGTCTCCTTACTCTCTGAGTCCTTCCCACTTGTTCCGTGCTCCTCTCCTTACCAGCCTGCTCTTGTTGCTTCCTTGTCATCGTCCCTGGAGGGACCGTGCTGCTTCCAGTCCCCGGACCTGCCTTCCATCGGAATCCCACTAGGATCCGGACTATCTGCTCAGAGGCTCCCCCTGCCAGTGCTTGCACTGTCCTGACGCCACTCAATCAGGGGTGAGCCAACCCGTGGCGTTGGGAGCCGGCTCACCTCCAATCCGGTTCTATTTGGGCTGGTGTTGGGCTGGTTCCCCGCGCCATCTATCACGTCTATCCGGATCATCTGACAGCCTGGCCTCATCATCAAGGAACCCAACCGGACGAACAGGTACGCAGCGTTCTCGTGACGCTATTTACAACAGCGCTTTACAGAGGTATACAACAGTAAAGATGCATAACAAAGTGCTTTTCAGAGGTAACAACAGAACAGATATATTCAGCGGGGGCAGGATACAGAGGGGCACAGAGGAGGGCCACAGCTGTACAGGGTGGTGGGGAAGAGAGGAGCAGATAGCGTCTAATGAGTCAGGTGGCGCTGGGGGGCATAATGGCATAGGCGTTGAGGAGTAGAGACTCCTTGAAGTGGTTAGTGTTGAGTTCATTTTCTGAATTGTGGGAGCGTGGTGACGAGTCTGATGCTGACGGGGAGGAGGTTCCATATTCTTGGGGCATGAGCAGAGAAGGCTTGTTTTCTGGTCCTTTCCTTTTTGCAGCAGAAGATTCCAAGTCTGCACGTGTCCTGGCTTCTGATGGTGCACTGGCCGCAAGAGATGCTGAGTTTGTACGTGAGATAGCTGGCTGACTTGAGGGCAACCGCCTTATCAATGATGCAGCAAGACTTTAAAGTGATTTGTGCATGCAGTGGGAGTCAATGATGGGTGATGTGGTGGTATCTGCGTATGCCCTTGATGAGGCGTGCAGCTGCGTGTAGGACACTTCTGAGGGGCACAAGGAAGGACAACAGGAGGGCTTTAAGGAGTGCATTGCCCCCATCGAGGTGGGATAGGACCAGTGCTTGAATGGTGGATCTAAAGCTGTCTGGAAGGAGGAAGAGCTTGACCTTCCGCAGGAGGGAGATCTGATACCAAGCTGTCTGAGTTTTCTTAGCTATGTGTGTCTTGAAGGAGAGGTCTTTGTCGATGTGCAACACAAGGGACTTGGCGAGGAGGCGGGCTCAGTGTTGAAGCCCTCAGGGTTTATGGCTGATAGCCAGGTGTGTATGTCTGGGTGTTCAGTGTTGTTGGTGAGGAGTAGGAATTCTTTCTTGTAGGGGTTGAGCTTCAAGTATGCACTGGACATCCAAGACTGGATCAGCGAGAGGCAGGTTTTGAGGCTGTGAATGTCCTTGATAGAGTCAATCTTGATGTATAGTTTTGTGTCATTGGTGGATGTGGATGTTGTGTGTGGCTAGGAGTACTACCAGCGGCTCAGTGTATAGATTGAAGATCACTGGGGATAGGACAAAACCCTGAGGGACACCACAGGTGACGGTTGGTAGTATTGGCAACCTAGAGGAGTCCATCTGAACAAACTGCTGTCGGGTGGCGAGGTAGGACTTTAATCGGCATAGGACAAAGTCGCTGATCACCATGTGCCGATTTAGACTGTCGGTTAGCGCCTGGTGGTCTACTGTGTCAAAGGTGGCTGAGAGGTCGAGTAGAACCAGGTGGTAGGGGTGACCGCCTTTAAGGATGTTGAGGGTATCTTCGTCCACCTGCATGATTTCTGTCTGTGTGCTGCATCTGGGTCTGAACCTGGATTAGTAGGTTTGGAAGAGATTGTTGGTGTTGATGTGTTGCTACAGTTGCGTGGCTACGGCTTTCTCAGTGATCTTACCTATGAAGGGAAGATGGGTGATGTGGCAATGGTTATTGGGTTGTCAGGATCCAGAGCGGGTTTCTTTATTAGTGGGAGGATTTGTCCTGTCATTACAGTTGATGGGAAGTGTAGGGTGTAAGGCACTCATGGTGGCAACAGTAAAGACAGACACAAGTGATCACAGTTAAAGGGTGTTTATTGATGCGTGAGATAAACGCCTAATCTAAACCTAAATCTAAGATGGGAGCAAGCTACAAACATCAAATAATAATAAGGCAGTCCTAGTGGCGTCTTGTCAAATAAAAAAGGGCCTATACTAAAAAACCTATTGCCAATCCTTACCGCTAAGCTACAAAAGAGTGTGGGATAATGTTCACCAGAAAAGAAAGAAGTGTTCACAAAATGATAAATCAGGATGGTATGGCTGGGTCTCCCTTCCCCACGTTTTTATCACCGGTCAAGGCAGGACTTCTGAGCAGAAAATACGCCTGGGCCTCTTTAGCACGAGGCTCACAATTACAGTTTAATGATACCAGAACCTTCAGGGGCCAAGTTTCTTCTCTGCAAAGTTTCTTGCTTTAGAAAGCCTGATGGTTAGAAAACAACAAACAAACAAAAGTTCCTTCAGTAATCTTGCACCTTGCGCGATTGTATCTTCGCCCCTCGGATCTCTCTCCAACGGGCTCAGATCCTTTTTTCAACTTGGGCCTCCCTCCATCGGGTTCACTATGGCCTTTCAAATGCAGCTTGCAATACTCAAGAACCTTAATGTCTTTTTAAACTACTTCTCACTATTGACAACCCTCCACCGGGTTCACTCTTGTTGACACAATGTTCACTTCACTTTACTTTATCACAATGCAGGATTCACTCTCATTAGCTTTCCCTTTGGCAACGGGTCAGAGACTTTTGAGTGTACAAGGGATTTGGCGTGACCATTGTAGGACCACTCTGACACCTCACCCCCCCCTTTCCTAGGGGCTTCTGGTACTTGCAGTTTCAACACAAAAGGGGGCAGCGATAGTCCTCCGAATGAGCACTGCTGCGGCGCCTGACCACTCTGCAGCTGGCCCTTCTCAGGCTTTCCCAAAAGTTCAAACACATACAAGTTCTTTGTTCTAAAGTTCTTGCGTTCATCTAATGTTGCCACTTGCAACTTTGGGCTCAATACAATTCGATTTGCTATCAGATTCCTCCAACTCACCGATTGTGCTGAGTCCGTTGGTTGGTCTTGCTTCTGGAGTCAACGACGGTACCATGGTAGCCAGCATGCCTCCCTGCCTGTGTTATCAATGTGGGAGGCCCCCGTGTACCCTTGACATCTGTTCCTCCACACGCCAGCTGTAACTCCCGGTCTTACGATATCCCTTTTGGAGGCTTCGCAGAACTGAGTTGATAAGGGCAAGGGCAGTTTTCCCTTCATCGTTCCTCCAGGTCTCGTTGCCTTTCCCCTCCGTTTGAACTGCTGGTTCGGTGTAGCTATTACCTTGTGCATTCAGCCTTGCTCATAGTCTGCTCTCGTGCTCTGGCTTTTATCCCTGTGGGGAAGGCAAAGGGCCATTAGGGGTATGTGATTATTATCAATTGCCTGACTCTGCCCGACCAGTGTGTTGGGACATGTCCGGTACACGGCTCTGGTGTTAGTCTGTTGTTTCTTATAATGTAAGAAAGTGTTTGTGTCGGAATAGGGTGGGTGGGTTATCGCTTCTAAATATCCTACAGGATAGCATGGGGAAAAGGTGTTACACGAAAGGGGGTTCTGCGTCTCAACCTTCAGTGTCCCACTTACACTCTCCGAAGACCCCCCGCCCAGGTGATCCTCCCCCACTGGTCCACCCCCAGGAACTGGATCCAATAGTGATCGCTGTGTCCTGGCCACCTGTACGACAGATCTCTGGGGACTAGCGGGAGAGACACCTTCAGGTTTCTCACATACCCTTCCTCCATGCAATGTAGCTGCATCTGCTTCACAGGGGAACCGGGACAGGAGATCTACATTCCTCTGGTCTTTACCTTTCCGGTGTTCCACTGTGAAGCAGTAGGGCTGCAGGTCTAGAAACCATTGCATTACATGTGGGTTTGAGTCTTTGCGTTGGCTAATCCAAACTAGGGAAGACTGGTCAGTGACTAATGTCAACTTTCTGCCTAACAGGTAGAATCTATGGAGGATAATGGCCCACTTGATGACCAGGGCCTCTAATTCCAGCATAGAGTAATTTGTTTCACGTGGAAAGAGCTTGCGACTTGTAAGCAAGATGGGATGTTATAATCCATCACAAACTTGAGATAGGACTACTCCTAACCCGGTAAGGGAGGCGCCCGCCTGCCATATAAAGTCTTTGGAGAAGTCTACTACCTTCAGGATTGGGGTCTGGCACAGAGTTTGCTTTAAGGTGTTATAACATATATCATCCTCTTCAGACCAATGAAGTTTCTGGGGTTCGGCTTTCTTGAGTTTATCTGTCAGCCTAGCTGATTTGTCTGAAAAATTAGGGATAAACCTACGGTAATATCCTATTTACCCTAGAAAGGCTCTAGGATCCCTTTTAGTCTTGCGTTTAGGTATATTTAGGATGGCTCTAATTTTCTCATGTTGGGGCTGTACGTTCCCGTTTCCTAGAAAAAAAACAAGATATTTTACGGCTGATTGTGCCAATCTGCATTTAGATGGATTAACAGTTAGGCCGGCCTGTCTGAGGATTCTCATAATAGTATGAAGGTGGAAAAGGTGGTCTTCTCCGGTTTTACTATAGATGACGATATCGTCAATATAAGCTCTACAGAAAGCGGTATTGGGATGTAAGATTTTTTCCATTAGGCTTTTGAATGTGGCTGGTGCGCCGTGTAAGCCAAAATGGAGGACTTTGAATTGAAACAGTCCTAAGGGTGTTAAAAACGCTGTCATTTCTTTAATTGGCTCATATACTAGTACCTGCCAGTACACTTTTGTTAAGACTAGGGTGAATAGAAAGGTGTCTACTCTGAGTTTATCAATTAGGTCATTGATGCCTATCCCATGCCACACATCGAAGTCAGATATTGCATTGACTTGAAGGAAGTCTATACTGAACCTACAGGAACGTTCAGTTTTATTGACCAACATGATAGGGGAGGAACATGGGCTCGATAATATTAGCTTGCAGCATTTTGTTTACTTCCTCGACCACTATCTGCTTATGGGCCTCCGTGAGTCTATATGTTTTTAAATGGACCACTTTTCCCTTGGGTGTTCTAATAAAGTGGGAAGTGCCTTTGATTCTTGCTGGTCTGACTCAAAATAAATCAGGGAAGGATGTAATTGCATCTTTTAGATCTTCTTGTTTTTGAGTAGACAACTCGGGAGGAATCAGTTCAACGTTGTCAATATCTTCTGGAACCAAACAAGATAGTACTTTGGTAAGGGTGGCTGACAGGTTTCGCTCCACTCCTATAAGTGATTTATGTGATATAAATGTACCTTCTGTTTTCATTCTAGTTGGGCTACTTTATAAGTGCAGGTTCCAGTACGTTCTACTATTTCATTGGGCCCATGCCCCTTAGAAACAAGCTTGTTTTCCGAGGTGGGTAATACAACAAATGCTTTTTGTCCTATAGATAACGATCTCAAGCTTTCTTTTTTACCATGGTTATATTTTTGTTGGCTCTGGGCCTTTTCCATATGAGTGCTGACTAGATCTTGGACAAGTCTCATATGCTCTCACATTCGGGTAGCAGTTTGCGAGATGGGAATGGGTGCCTCTTCTCGTTCTTCACAGGTTTCCTGGAGCATGTCCGGCACATCTCTGGGCTTTCTGCCATAAAGTAGTTCAAAAGGGGAAAATCCTGTAGAGGCCTGTGGGATTTTCCTCACTGCAAATAGTGCCAACAGGGTCATTCGTTCCCAGTCTTTCCCGTCCTTATCTACCAGTTTTTGCAGGATTAATTTTAAGGTCTTGTTGAATCTTTCTACCAAGCCATTGGTTTAGGGATGGTACACAGAAGTTTGTAAGGTGGTATATGGAGCAGCTCTTTGACCTCTGCCATAAGCTTGCTCATAGAATTTGAACCCTGATCGGTCAATATTTCCTTGGGAAAGCCAACCCTGGATAAATATGGTAGGAGGTGTTTAAGGATTTTCTGTGTGCTATTATTTCACATTGGGAATGCTTCAGGGTATCTAGTGGCATAATCAAAAATCACGAAGACATATTTATTGCCTAATCGGAATGTTTCTAGAGGTCCAATAATGTCCTTTCTGATTCTTGAAAAGGGGATTTCTATGATCGGTAAAGGAGTCAAAGGGGCAGTCAATGGGATGTTTGTGCTAGTTTTTTGTGTGTTTAGTGTGTTTAGTTCTTTATATCGGTGTGGATACCTGGCCAATACAACTTCCCACTATGGAGAATGTAACCTTGCTATGTTTGTATTGTATCTATTGCTATTCACCAATGTCGCCTGCCTGCTCTTTGTTGTTGTCAAGCCAATAAAAATAAAGGTTTAAAAAAATAAAACTTCCAACTGATGTGTGCAACTGATGTGTGCTTGGGTTTTGGCTTGCCCTAAGTGGCACCCGGTAAGATGGGAATGCGAGATCTCCAGTACAACCTTTCTGTGGGTCCTGGGGATCACCAACTGTGTCTTCATTAACCCTTCGGTTGATGTTTCCCTCCTATACAACAATCCCTGCTTTGAGAAGAAAAAGGGACTCCCTTTTCCTATACCTTCTCCTTCTGAATAGCCTGTAAAAAGGCTTCAGTGAGAGCGGGGTCGTTTCACTGGGCGAAGGCTAGATCGGGATAGATGGTGGGCTCCTCTCCCTTTGTTTCTTCGATGCTAGAAAGCTTATCTGCCGCCCCAAAGCCTAATGCATCCCTCTGTTTTGTCTGGTTTGCTTTCTTTAAACTAAGGGAATAGTGCCCTTTCCAAAATTCCTTGAGCAATTTGAGCCCCACGATGTACTGCAAATAGGATTTTGCCATGATTCTGTAAGAGCACCTTTACGTCTCCTCAGAAGTCGGGGTAGATGACGCCTGCTAAAACATCAAATACCGAATTTCCAAGCAAGGCCAGATTTTGGGGCTAACCTGATGTAACACCTTGGAGGGGGTATCAAAACTAAATAGGTAGGAATCATTCCTCTTTTCCCAGGGTGAATGACAGCTTCCCTACTTCTACAAATATCGAAACCTATCGGTTATTTTGTGGCAACAGAAGGGTTAGAAGCTTGATGACTACATTTTTGAAACTGTAGGGTTCCCCAATTTATTTCAATTGAGTCACATCCCATTCCTGACAGCATATGTAAGGAACTCATGGTGGCAACAGTGAAGACAGACACAAGTGATCACAGTTTTAGGGTGTTATTGAACTTTATAATGGGTGAGATAAACACCTAATCTAAACCTAAATCTAAGATGGGAGCAAGCTACGACCATCAAAAAATAATAAGGCAGTCTTAGTGGCGTCTTGTCAAATAAAAAAGGGCCTATACTAAAAAATCTATTGCCAATCCTTACCGCTAAGTTACAAAACGAGTATGGTATAATGTTCACCGGAAAAGAAAGTAGTGTTCACAAAATAATAAGTCAGGATGGTATGGCTCGGTCTCCCGTCCCTACGTTTTTAGCACGGGACAAGGCGGGACTTCGGAGCACAGTACACTCCTGGGCCTCTTCAGCACAAGGCTCTTAATTCCAGTTGAACAGCACCAGAACCTTCAGGGGCCAAGTTTCTTCTCTGCAAAGTCTCTTGCCTTAGAAGGCCTGATGGATCAAAACAACAAACAAACAAAAGTTCCTCCAGTAATCTTGCACCTTGGGCGATTGTTTCTTCGCCCCTAGGATCTCTCTCCCCCGGGCTCAACTCCTTCTTGCCTACACCTAATGTTGCCACTTGCAACCTTGGGCTCAATACAATTCGGTTTGCTATCAGCTTCCTCCGACTCACCGATTGTGCTGAGTCCGTTTGCTGGTCTTGCTTCTCAAGTCAAGGACAGTACCAAGGTAGCCAGCATGCCTCCCTACCTGTATTATCAATGCAGGAGGCTCCCGTGCACCGTTGACATCTGTTCCTCCACACACCAGCTGTAACTCACGGTCTTAGGATTTCCATTTTGAAGGCTTTGCGGGTCTAAGTTAAAAAGGACAAAGGCAGTTTCCCCTTCGTTGTCCCTCCAGATCTCGCCGCCTTTCTCCTTTCTCCTTTGTTTGAACTGCTGGTTTGGTGTAGCTGTTTCCTCGTGTGTTTGGCCTTGCTTGTAGTGTGCTCTGGTGCTCCGCTTTTTATCTTTGTGGGGAAGGTCCGTCAAAGGGCCGTCAAGTGTGTGTGATTATTAACAATTGCATGACTCTGCCTGATCCGTATGTTGGGACATTTCAGGTAAACGGCTATGGTGTTAGTGTCATGATGCCTACCCCCGGACATCCAGACCAAGTCCATCATTCCAGGGAGCACGCATCCAGACACCTATTGAAAACCCAGCGACCCCGGCTAGGGGCTATCTGGGTTCAGTCCTGGTGCCATAGGCGCCAGGCTCATATATGGGATCAGTCCTGGCGCCATAGCCGCAAGGCTCATTTGAATAAACTTACCTCATGCAGACCATGCTGCAAAGAATCCAAGCCAACGTGAAGCCTGGAAGGTACTACTTTGTTTCAGGGACTATTTTTTACTCGGTGTGGTCTTGGGGAACTTCTTACCTGGGACTACTTTGGAGGTTATTTAAACCACGCCCGATGAGCAGCACACGCTTCGCGTTATTCTGCATCCTGCAGCGTAACGCTCACTGTGCCTGTCAATCCAGCATCCAGTCTTCTGCCACGCCCGCCTCGAATCCGGAGCTCCTAGAAAGAAGGGAAATAAGGAGGAAAGGTTAGAGCAAAAACAGTACCTTCATTCTTCATCTGATCCTGGATCCTTCGCGCATCCGAACAAGGAAAGACTTTATTTTGTGCGCGTCGCACCGCCAGCTGCAGCGCCGCGCTATACTTACCAGTCTTCACAGCACCTCCACGACCCGGCGCTGCTCCATCATTCATCGCCGAACTCCCGGCACCCAAGGGGACGAAGAAAGACAATAAGGTGAGCCGAGAAAACCAACAAAGACAATTTCTATTATCACTATAGACTTACTGAGTTACCGCCGGAGATATTATTTTTCTACACGCCACAACTTCTTACACTGCACGTGTAAGGAGAGAGAAAGCAACAGGTTAAGCGCTGGCATTTTTACCGGACAGTGTTGGGTAACACAGACTCTTACCTAAACGCAATCAGCTGCTACGGGACAACCTCCTCTCGAATCAAGCTGCAAGACAAAGGGAGGAATCGGACAAGAGTGAATAACAGACATTTTGAACTCTTAAGAACCAAATACCTACGGCTCCTCGCCACTTACCTCTGAGTCAATATTTGTCTGGAACTCACCCAATTCCTTCGGACCAGTGAAGTAACTGGTTAACTACGCGCCCCTGCACTCCACGCAGGATGGATAGCTCATCATTCAAAACCATAAGGTGAGACTGGTGAAAGGGAATATCGGGCGTGATTAGTGGGAAAACGGAGGGGGTGTGCTCGCTCAATCCACGGCTAGCTAATTCCCTTTCTCCGCTTTCAGGAGAATACTCCTATGGGTCAAGCAGACGAAATTGAGCAGGCCAGTCCAGTCAGTCATCTCTGTACTACGAGTCACGTTGGTGGAGGCCGCAGCTATCTAGTTCCGACCGTCGCCCCTGCGGGAGCCAGGTGAGCGTAACAGTTAGTCCGTTGTCTGTTATAATGTTAGAAAGTGTTTGTGTCGGAAAAGGGGGGTAAAGCTCCTAAATATACTACAGGGTAGGATGGGGAAAAGGTGGGTACTGCATCTTAACCTTCAGTGTCCACTTCCACTCCCCAAAGACCCCCCATCCAGGTGATCCTCCCCTACTGGTCCACCCCCAGGAACTGGATCCAATAGCGGTGGCCATGTTCTGGCCACCTGGACGACAGATCTCCGGGGTCTGGCAGGTGATACACCTTCAGGTTTCTCACAAAGGGAGGCATGGTATCAAAAGTAAGACATACACAAAAGATCTGTTTGGAAAACCTTTATTGTTCTCAAAAGAAGGGTCGGAAGAATGCCTATCTTGCCCTACTTCTCAGATGGGAGCACGCTCAACCATCAAATAATAAATAAAACAGTCCTAGTGGAGTCTGATGGCCTACACTAACAACACCTAATCCCAGCTCTAACTCTAATGTAACAAAATGTGTCTGGGAAAAATGTGTATGCAAAAAGAATAATGTGTAAAACTATAAAGAATCAACGTGACTGAGTCGGCTCTCCCCCCTCCATTGAAAAGCACAGGGAAAGGCGGCCCCCATAGATAGGATGACACTCTGACTCTGGTTCTTCAAATTAGAGGCAGTTCAAAACGTGGATCTTGTCCTGCCTGGCCTTCCACGCTAAAGTATTTCTTTCCCGCTTCAATATATAGTTCAACAAAAGGTTCACACCAGTCTCCCTCTGTCATGCTCGGGCCGTCCCAAAACACAAAGTTCAAGGCGATCTCCCTCAGTTGGGCTCAGACCGTTTCAAAACACAAAGTTCGGGTAGGTCTCCCTCTGTCGGGGTTGGACATTTTAAAGCACCAAAGGTCACCTTGGCCCCCCTTTGTCGGGCTCAGACATCAACACGAAATTCACCTAGGTCCCCCTCTGTCGGGCTCAGACCTCTTCAAACAATGTTCAACAAGAGTTGCAAGGGGGCTCCCTTCCCCAATCTTATTACACTACGGGTCTCCCTAGTCGGGCTCAGACTGCTTTCGGATGTCAAAGACTTTCGAAGGTGTGTGGCTTTCCAAACAGAGCTCTGCAGGACCACTGCGACTAACAGTTGATTTGTTTTCTCGCTACAAACAATTCACCTTTCACAGAGACTTTTGAGTGGGCTACTTCCTTTCACCGGACCACTCCGTTACTCAGTACCACTGATTTCACAGCTATATTTTTACTTCAAAGTTAATTCACAGGTCTGCCACTTCAACCGTTAACATACTCGTGTCTTTCAGGTTGCTTGCCAACTCACCGGCTGTGTGCGTTTGTTTCTTGCTTTTTTCCAGTGGTCTCCCTCAATCAGACTCAGACCCCCTCAAAAGGTCACAGATGGGTCTCCCTCAGTCAGGCTCAGACCCCCTCCAAAGGTCACAGATGAGTCTCCTTCAGTTGGACTTGGATCCCCTCAAAAGGTCGCAGATGGGTCTTCCTCATTCGGGCTCGGACCCCTTCAAAAGTTCACATATGGGTCTCCCTCAGCCGGGCTCAGACCCCTCTTAAAGTTCACAAAATAAATGTCCTTGGACTTCGAGTCCCAGAATCCTTCATACTGATTTTCTCCTACTTCACTAGCTCCCCTATTTGGGACTCTGGTGGTTTTGGGACCTGGCGATTTCATGGGAATTCTTGTGGAGGTCAGGGTCTTGCCACTTGCCCCTCAATGGCCTGGGCTTTCCTGCTTTGCCCAGGGGAGGAGCTCTGATGTGGGCACCACCAGGTAAACCCAGCTGTCCCAGGTTTGGCTCCCTGGAGGTATAGTTGCCTTTCCACACTGCAGCCTCCCCTGTATTCACAGGCCCTGCAATCAGGCAGTCCATCATCCTTCAGGTCTTCCAGGGTCTCTCCAGCTCGAGGGTTTGCCCTCTGGCTTCTGTACACCATCCAGCATCCCTGCTCGCTCACAGTGTGCCTGTGTACTCTGCCTTTTATAGTGAGGGGAAGGCTTAATAGGTCTCAGGTGAGACTCATTGTCAAGGGAGGCCTGATCTTGCCTGTCCTTGTTAAGGTGACAGTCTGTTGTTAAAAGGGAAGTGGCTGTCCTCTGTGTCTGAGTGTGTTTCTTTTCAGTGATCTTCATTCTCTCAATCCCTCTCTTTTTCATCTCAGTATTTGTATAGAAAACAGGGGGAGAGGGGTGTTGGAAAGTCATAGTGTTTTCTGTTAATCATGGGAAATTTGGATAGGGTATTGTCGGAAGGGGAAGGTGGATGTAGGGTTGCAGGTACAGGGGTTCTGGTTTCCCATGAGGCTCTCCCCTTCTTTCCTTAAAAAAAGTGCTGGGGTAGCATGGGACTTGGTTTAACATGTACCATGTAGACTGAGGGGGTGTCAGAAAGGGGGTTGTCGGAAAGGGGGGAATACCGCATCTCTCCTGAGGGCATACCCCCCACAGTCCCCAAGGACCTCCTGTCCAGGTGATCCCCCCCGCACTCCAACCCCTCGGTCTAGTTCCAAAGGCGATGGCTGTGCCCTGGCCACCTGACCAAAAGTTCCTCAGGGTCTATCCATGAGAATACCCGCGGGTTTCTCACAGAAGGTGCCTTGAGTTAGGGGGCTGTTGATGATCTCCAGGTAGGGAAGGAGAGCTTCTGCTGGGAGCGTCTTGAGGATAGATGCTGGAAGGATGTCGTCTGTTATACAGTGTGACTTGGAGGACGGCCAGGGTTTCTACCAGGTTCTCTGTATAGAGTGTCTTGAATATTGTCTGTGAGGTGGGTCTGTAGATGCAGATCTGTTGTCTATGTGCTGGGGAATCTTGCTGATTTTGTCAATGAAGAAGTTGTTAATGGCGGTGGATTTTTTGATGGAGTGTGGTATGGCATGGGCGGTTAGTGGGTCGACGCCATGCTTGACAGTTTTGAAGAGGGCTCTGCTTTTGTTGTCGGCTTCTGCTATGGTGTTCTCATAGTTGGGGGCCTTGGCTGTAATGTTGGCGCGTTGCTGTGAGCTCCTTGAGGAGCGTCAGGCCGATGTGGTCCTGAAGTGGTGCTAGGTTTTCTTTTGTTTCCTGATGACTCTTTTGCTGAGGTTGAGTTCTTGCATTTACCAGGGTGCTGACAGTTTAAGTTTGCAGGTGCAGATCTCTGACCACCAGAGAAGGGTCTGGGACCCAAACAAAAGTAAAGAGAGGGAGGAGAGCACAGGTAAAACCATAACCCTAGGAGCGCTGAGTTTAGGAAATCTTAGTGTTGAGATGCTCCGAGCTGGTTCCGTACACAGCTGATATCCAATGCAGCAAACGTGACAACGCTCTGTGCAAGTTGCAGAGCTCTGTGTTGGATGTTTAGAGGTTTCAAAAGATAGATCGAAATTAAGATAGCATAAACGGGTGCTAAAAGCAGCTCTGAGATATCCACTGACCAGGAGCTACCACCGGGGAACAAGGAGCTTATAAATCGTGTTCCACAAATCTAACTTCCACATAAGGTGCAAATATATCCTTTTGTCCATTATTTAGGACCCCTTGTGCTTTAAATGTTTATTTATAGATTGTTCCAAACTCTCAGAGTTCAATTCATAAATGTGTGTTTGCTGGACTGAGGAGCCAAAAGTAGCTCCTGATAGCTGTCGGTATTAAGCTAACCGGATTTTCTAGGCTCGTCTAGGCTACAAGCAGGCGTTAATAGCTCACAGCTCCCCTCAATTTTGAACCCTAACTTTGTACACCTTTACCCCTTTGGGGACTTTCCTCATAACTACAACTATTCACTTCTCTCCTGTCTCTAGCACTTTCTGCACCTTACTTATCCCCACCTCCTGGGTCCTTCTCTTCCCAGCCCACTGGGTCTCTTAACTCCCCACCTTTTGGGTCTGTCTATACCCAGCTCCCTTGGCGCTCCCTGCAGCCTCCTGTCTCCTCTTTCTGAGTCTATCCGGCAGCCCCCTGCTCTATTCAGACGCCAGGGGATCTGCTCCAGCCTCCTGCCTACAGCTCACTCCCCAGCTTCTTCTGTTCCTTTGTCCTGTAATCACCAAAGAAGTTCTTCCTTCTACCACTGACACCCATTACCTGATCCCTTGAGTTTTATAGGGCTTTGGACACTACTTCCAGCCTCCCTCTTGTGGAATGAGGATCAGATGTGGCAGTGTCAAATGGGGATCTTGAAATTGTAGTTCCCTGGGCCCAGATGGCTCTGGAATACAGCTTTGAAAACCATGTCTGCCATATTGGAATTCACAGATCTCTCTTATTCTTTGGGATGCTGGCTGAATGTTTGAAGGTGTCTCAGTTTATCTCATGTCCCCTTCTTTATTAAAATTGATGGGCGCCTGCTATCTGATAGTGTCTATCTGGAGAAGCCCGTTTGCAGAGACAAGGGCATTTGGAACTTTGCTGTTTGCGCTGTTTGGTGGTGGTTGCTGGTCGTAGGGAGGCAGTCCACCAACGGCTCTTGAGTATAATCCTAAGCACAACCAACCTCATACTGTGGTCCCTAAGTTAACTTTTAAACCGCACTGATCTTGCCATTTCATTGCCAGCGTTTGCCACTCTTGTTTATTTGGTGCACGTTACGGTTCACAGCAGGTCGGCCCGCTTACCTCAGTATAATTGCTGAAATTGAGATTACTACCGCCTAGACCGACAAGGTAGCTTGGGGGCGGTGTCATTTTATACGGCTAAACGGGTATGTGTATCTGTGGTACACCATATTCATTTTGGCTTGCTTAGGAAATCAGACCCCGCTGAAGAAGAAAGAGAGAAAAAAAATGTTGACAACTCACATGGACCCTTCACTGTTACTGCTTCTGTCTAGACTGTTAGCATACTGGGGTCTAACATTTTACCAGAGACTGCGGGGTACTCACTAGGTGGTGGTCTCTGATCTGGGAGTTAAGACCTGCTTTGCTTGAAATACAAAAGCTCCCTCAAATTGTTTTTGGTTTAACTCTGAGACTGTGGGGTAACCACTTGGTACCTTTTGATCTGGGCAAATTGAGTGCATATAAGGTTCCTTGCTTCAATTAAGCACTCTGGATTGCGGAGCCAAACGGGGATGAATACGCACTTAGGCAATACACTAGTGGAGTCTTCTGCAAATAAGGGGACGTCTAGTGGTCGGGAGAAGATGGTTGCATCTCACCATGCACAGCCAACTGTTTCCACTTCATTGTGCTTGTTATCTCCAATCCCTACTGTCTTAATTGAGAAAACCTTGGAGGGGGAGAAGGGCGGACTACCCGAAAATGGCCAACAGGTTCCGCAGTTAACCCTCAACCTGAACGACACTTGCACCCGCCTGCCTTCCTGGCGCTTATGGTGTTCCTGGAGATTGCGCCGCCATTGAACATTCCAGCACGTTTTCCTACGCTTTCACGTTGACGGTCTAGTGTTTTGTTTTTCTCTTTCTTACTTCCTACTTTAGCTCTGCCTTTTTTTCTTTCTGTGTGTTGCATCCCCGTTGTGTTCGCTTTTCGCTTTGGGTTAACGCTTCCTAGTTTTCCACTTGCAGCTGCTGCTGCCCTCTTGCCTTGCCTTTCCCTCCTTTCTGTCTTTCGTCCTCCGTTGTTTTTTCGTCCATGTTTTTGTTACGCCAGCCTTTTCATTCCCATTTTTTGCCCGCCTCGGTGCTTTCTTGTTTCAATTATTGTATTTTGTCTCCCTCTCTTATCCTCTCTCCCCTTCCTTTCTGGTTGTGCTCACCTGTTATTATTTTGGCTGCCCTCTCCGCTTCGTACCCTTTGCAGCATTTCGTTTAGACACTCCTCTTCGTTTGCCCTTCTGCTCATACGTGCGTTCCCCTCGGATTGGTCCTTCCCTCAGTTTTCACGATGCCCGTTTCTACTAAGACCCAGTGTTTTTTCATCGGTCCTACCTCGATATCCAGTGGATCCTCAGCGGTCTTATCCAAGAGGTTTTTTTTTAAGCTGTTGGCTTTTTTCCTCTTGCTCCTGACATTCTCGGAAGGGGGTCCTGTGTTCTCAGACTTTGTCCGGCGTCACAGTGGCTTCCTTCCAGGGACGGCCGTATCTCTACAAAAAAAAAGACCAACAGAAGGAAAAGAGACAAGGAGCCTGAGGTCACGTTAAAAGGATCAGGTGAGGAGGAGGGGGAGTTAACAGGTTTGGAGGATATCATTGTCGAAAAAACCCAACATAGTTGACAGTAAACCCAACACAGTTGACAGTTTGCAACGCCCACCATTAACCACCATGGATACCGCTACCCAGATACAGGAATTAGTTAATGCCATGCAGGGCTTGTCCCAGGAGGTCCGCGCCCTGAAAGCAGAAAATGATAACCTCAAACAGATGGTTACAACCCGAGAACAACCCCGGATTGAATTGCCCCCATGCCTTTAGCTTCTGGGAAATTTGATGGAAATCCCAGGCGCTTTAAGGAGTTCATGGAGGCTTGTATCATACACAATACTTTCCGACCTCATACCTATGCCTCCGATCAAACCCGAATAGGTTTTCTGGTATCCAATCTTACAGGCAATGCTTTGGCCTGGGCTACCCCTCTTGTGACAAGTGCCAGCCCTCTTCTGCAGGACTATGTGGCTTTTACGGCACAATTCAAACAGACCTTTGAGAGACACAAGACATCTCAGGTGGCCAGCGAGGATCTGCTGGACATCCGGCAAGGGTCCATGGACCTACACATCTTCATAACTCAATTTAAGAAAGTTGCTGCTGACTCAGGTTGGCTTGAACCCGCTCAGTACACCATCTTTAGGAGAGGTCTCTGGGAAGAACTCAAGGACGAGCTTGCTCGGTCCCCCTCGACCTTCTACATTGGCTGAGCTTTTGACAACCATTATTCAGATTGATTTTCAAGTATCTGAAGGAAGATCCAAAAAGAAGAAGGGAAGACCTTCCGACACCCTATCCTCTCCCTCCGCTCCTCGCCTTCCAAAGGAAGAACTGATGCAGATCGGAACCACAAGAGGCCCACTCACTACAGAAGAGCGCAAAAGGTGCAGGGAAAAGAACTTGTTTGTACTGCGGCTCTGAAACTCATCTTCTAAGAGACTGTTGTGATGTGCCACCCCGTCGTTCGGAAACGATCGACCTCGAAACTAGCTGGGACGGGTTTACGAGGCCAGGAAGACAGTCCCTATGTATCTGTTACAGTTGCATCCACTGTCCCTGTTGAGGACAACAGACTTATGGTGATACCCATACTACTTTGTGTCAGAAACAAACAGGTAGACACGCTGCCCTCTTGGATTGCAGAGCTGCCGGTAGCTTCATGGACATAATCTGGGCTAATCAAACCGGTATTGATCAAGTAGAAAAGGAAGGGGACCAAAAGGTAGAAGGCGTTGACGGCACCCCTCTCAGTTCTGGTATGATCACACATGCAGCGGCCCCTATGGAAGTGACTATCTTACAACATAAGGAAGTCATACAGTTTGACTTGATACGTGCCGCTCACTTTCCAGTCATCCTGGGCGTACCTTGGCTTCGCAGGCAGAATCCTACGATAGATTGGTCTCGCAATCTGATCATGTTCAATTCTAGTCACTGTCGGAAATCATGCTCCATGGAAAAGACACATGAAACGATGAAGGTTGTGGTGTGAGATCAACCCTCCCGCAACCACTTGGAGTCGACCTGATACCTACCATACTCCACCAGTATAGAGAGGTTTTTATTGAAAAGGACCCTCAAGAACTACCACCACACTGGCCCGAGGATTGCAGTATAGACCTACAACTCAACGCCTTGGTGCCTTTTGGGCACATGTTTTCTCTCTCTTTAAAAGAGAAGGATGAACTCAGAAAATATCTGGATTCCAATCTTCACAACGGACTAATCCAACCATCCCGTTCTCCTGCAGGGGTTTCACTGTTTTTTGTCCCAAAGAAGGACATGAATGAGTTAAGGCCTTGCATCGACTAGCGGGACCTTAATCGTGTTACCATAAGAGACAGGTATCCCATGCCCCTGATTAGGGATAACCTTGAAGCGGTACAAGGAGCTGCCATTTTTTCCAAACTGGACTTAAGACGAGCTTACCATCTGCTTCGTGTCCGAGCTGGGGACGAATGGAAGACCGCTTTCCGCACCCCGTTCGTGCATTTTGAGTATAGGGTTACGCCCTTTGGCCTTGTAAATGCTCCCGCCGTCTTTCAACGGTTTATGGATCGAATATTCTCAGACTTACTATACCACAATACCATTGTCTATCTTGATGACATCCTGGTATATTCACCCAACTGGCAGACCCGCCAAGAACACCTTCAGCAAGGACTCCAGCGGCTCCAGGAACACCAACTTTTGGTTAATCCCGAAAAGTGCCTGTTCTAGGTCACCTCTATACCTTATTTGGGTTTCATCCTTACCGAACAGGGGGTAGAGATGGATCCCAGGAAACTGTCTGCAGTACTGAACTGGCCTTCACCTACTTCTGTAAAGGAGGTGCAATGTTTTCTTGGACTAGCTAATTTCTACCGTTGGTTCATTCCACGGTTCTCTGGTTTGGGAAGACCTGCTTACCCTTTCTTTGGTCCACTGAAGCTAAAAACGCCTTTGTACTTCTTAAGGAGACGTTTTGCTCGGCTCGTGTTCTGTCAACCTAACCAATCGCTTCCGTTTATTGTGGAGACCGATGCATCTGCAGCTGCCATAGGAGCAGCACTTTTGCAAGAACACGAAGGAGTGGAACACCCCGTAGCCTATCTCTCCCGTACTCTAACTCCCAGTCAGATTAACTATTCTGTAATCGAGAAGGAGTTGTTGGCAATGAAAACTGCCTGTGAGGAATGGTGTCATCTACTCCAAGGCTCTCTACACCCTTTCCAGCTCAGGACCGACCATAAGAACCTAAAAATCATCCAACAAATGGAGTGTGTGAATTCCAGGCAAGCCAGGTGGGCTCATTTCTTCACTCAATATGATTTTGTTGTGACTTACCTTCCTGGAAGCAAGAACATTCTAGCCGATTCCTTATCTAGATATCCCTATCCTGGTCTGTCTAGTGAACCCAAGACCAAACACGTTCTGCCTCCGGATATGATAGTGTGCTCAGTCTCAACCTTTCTTCAGGAAGTTATGGATGCTACCGTGCTTCTGCAGAGTGATCCCAAGACCTGCACCCGCGACGTCTTGCAACGACGGAACAGCTTGGTGTTCGTTAACAACAGATTATTCCTTCCTACTCTTTCACTCAGAGCAAGGGCCTTCAAATGGTGTCATGACAGCAGGTTGGCAGTCATAGAGGAACAGCTTCTACTATTGACCTCCTGCAATGTTACGTCTGATGGCCAGAACTGGCTTCTGAGGCCAAATTATATGTTGCTTTCTGCCCTGTCTGTAGTAGGGCCAAGTATAGTACACAAAAACCCCTTGGGTTGCTCCAGCAAAGTCCTCCTGCCTCGCGACCCTGGTGTCATCTTTCTACAGACTTTATCATGGACCTTCCCCTCTCTGAGGGTTGTACCTGCATAATGGTCACAATGGACTCCTTTTCGAAGATGGCGCATTTCTCCCCATTACCAGGTATACCTACTGCTGTTGGTATGGCTTCAGTTTTTGCCAAAGACGTATTCAGACTCCACGGATTGCCAGACAAGATAGTCTCTGACCGTGGCAGTCAATATACATCCTGTTTTTGGAAGGCTCTCTGTGACAAATTGGGCATAGAGAGGGCTTTATCCTCGGGTTTTCACCCGCAGACCAATGGTCAAACTGAGCGCCTGAATGCTTCACTCTAACAATATCTCAGATGCTATACCAACCATCTACAGGACAACTGGGTTTCTCTACTACCAACCACTGAGTTTTCATATAACAATACCAAACACTCAGCCACTTCTGTCAGCCCGTTCTTCTGCAATTATGGATTTCATCCTCTGGAACTTCTTCCCCTGGATATGCGTGCTATCACAGTACCTTCAGTTGACAAACTTATTACCAACATAACAGATGCCCATAAAACCGCTAAAGAGGGATTGAGAGTGAGCCAAGCTCGCTATCAACACAAGCCAATGCTCATTGCAGCAATGCTCCCATATGGACCCCAGGAACCCGGGTTTGGTTGTCCACCAAGTTTCTCCCACGGTGGTTACATCCTTCTAAAATATCTCTCCGCTTCTTGGGTCCCTTTTCTATAGCTAAGAGGATAAATCCTGCGGCTTACCGCTTGAGGTTACCAAGAAGCATAAAACGGTTACATGCAGTATTCCACACCTCTTTGTTGAAGGAATACCAAAACGATCCTTATGGGAGGTGCTTGCCGTCCATAAAACAACTGGCTGATAACACTTCCGATGATACATGAAAGGTAGACTAGAGTATTTAATCCACTGCAAAGGGTTTTCACATATGGAAGACTCATAGGAACCCTCGACACATGTTCATGCCCCATTTTTGGTCCGTTCCTTCCATCGTTCCTTTCCGGGCAAACCTGGTGGACCATCCTTTGGAAGGGGGCACACTGTCACACGCCTGCCTTCCGGGCGCTTATGGTCTTCCTGGAGATTGCGCCGCCATTGAACATTCCAGCACATTTTCCTATGCTTTCACGTTGACGGTCTAGTGTTTTGTTTTTCCCTTTCTTACTTCCTACTTTAGCTCCGCCTTTTTTTCTTTCTGTGCGTTGCATCCCCATTGTGTTCGCTTTTCGCTTTGGGTTAACGCTTCCTAGTTTTCTGCTTGCAGCTGCCCTCTTTCCTTGCCTTTCCCTCCTTTCTGTCTTTCGTCCTCCTCTGTTATTTTTTCTCCCGCGTTTTTGTTACGCCTGCCTTTTATTTCCCATTTTCTTCCCGCCTTGGTGCTTCTTGTTTCAATTATTGTATTTTGTCTCCCTCTCTTATCCTCCCTCCCCTTTCTTTCTGGTTTTGCTCAACTGTTATTATTTTGGCTGCCCTCTCCGCTTCGTACCCTTTGCGGCATTTCCTTTAGACACTCCTCTTCGTTTCCCCTTCTGCTGTTACGTGTGTTCCCCTCGGATTGCTCCTTGCCTCAGTTTTCACGACACCCGTTTCTACTAAGACCCAGTGTTTTTTCATCGGTCCTACCTCGATATCCAATGGATCCTCAGCGATCTCATCCAAGAGGTTTTTTTAAGCTGTTGGCTTTTTTCCTCTTGCTCCTGGCATTCACGCAAGGGGGTCCTGTGTTCTCTCACTTTGTCCAGCGACACAGTGGCTTCCTTCCGGGGACGGCCGTATCTCTACAAAAAAAAAAGACCAACAGAAGGAAAAGAGACAAGGAGCCTGAGGTCACGTTAAAAGAATCAGGTGAGGAGGAGGGGAGTTAACAGATTCGGAGGATATCATTGTAGACAAACCCAACACAGTTGACAGTAAACCCAACACAGTTGACAGACCAATTCAATCCGGCCCCTACCCACAAGGCAATCATCCACGCCCCCCAAGGTTTGGATATAGCTAATAAAGTTGCAATCCTGCCGAGGAAAGTTCTTCCAACAACTCTGAAAAGCCTAAGACCTAGCAAACCAATTGTTGGACAAAGATATATGGATCACTACATTCTAAAGTCAGCCTCAACTAGCACTGAAGTAAAAATGCCTAAAGTATTCAAAGGGAATGCTATGTTGGATTGTTCTGCAATGACGACCCAAGATTTCTTTGGAAGGCAGAATGACATTACAGACAGCAGTATTATTGAGTGTGCTGACAAAGCAATGGAATTTCATAATATGGATGAACATTTGGAAAGTGTGGTACAACAGACCTGCGATGCATCAATACAAGATTCTCCAATGGCACTTACTAATATAATTGACATCATAGATGGGACACATACTCAGAATGTCGAGATTCGGGGGTATAATATTAGTCTTAGAGAACTGCAGGAGCAAAGTGGCTCACCAAAAATGCACCACACATTGAAAGAGTTTGATGAAAGAATAAGACTGACTCACCCTACTGTGTCAGCATTGAATGTGGTACTCAGCTCATTTGTGGAATTGTATGCAAATATATGGGCTGAACTAAAGAATTCACATAGGCTGATGGCAGAGGTCGATAGTAAATTAGATTGTATTGGCACAGAACTATTAGCTGAGATGAACAGTAAATTGGACTGCATTGGCTCTGAACTGAAGATTAATACCCCCATTTCAAACCCTGTTAACAGCACCATTAGTAACCTCCATTCATGTGGTAAAGCTGATACTGGGTTGTCTGTGGAAACTGGGATCAGTTTGCCCGAGATTCCCCTGAAAATCAAGTAGGTTGACTCAACTTTGCAAACCGACATGATACACACAAATAATTCCCCTGATGGTGGCTGTCCCCAGGTATGGGGTAAAGGGAGCAATATTGTAGTCTGTGAAGGATTCCCTACTCAACCTCATGCCAGTAGGCAATCTTTTGGGCAAACTCATCAGGAGCACTTGAGATCTGGATGGGGCTGTGGCCCAGGGAAAACAAAAAAGGTTGGGACAATGGAGCAACAAAGTGAATTGCATTCACACCCTGTTCTGGGCATATTGGGGCTCAGAAACGATCAGCATAACGCATATAAGGGGATAAGTGGTATGCCCATACCTGCATCCATCTGGGCCTCTGAACAGGCGTGCTCCTCCTCTGCCACCAAACCCTTATTTCGGAAGTGGTGAATTCCCTTCGTGAGAGTGGGGTTGGGCTGGGCAAATTTCAGGAAGAGAATATATACCCCCATCCTCTCCTTATCCCACATTGTCCACAGGAATAAGAGATCTGGTAGACTGGCTCCATAAACCTTTTAACATTCACAGGCAGAAAGGCATACATATTGCACAATGTGGGTTGCCAGGAGTTTCTGAGAAAAACAATTTGAAAGCCCCACATAGTAGAATGCGGCATAAGAACTCTCCATGTAAACCATTCTGACGGATCCTTTAGAATTAGTTTGAGGCAGGAAAACCCCTCTTAGATGGTAGCGATAGTGAGGGTAATTTTCCAATAATAAAACTCTATAACCACTCTATAACCACAATCATGTCACCTTTGTGTCGTGTGAGAAACCCAAGGGTATTCTCATGGATAGGCCCTGGGGATCCTTTGTTCAGGTGGCCAGGGAAGGGCCATCGCGCTTGCATCCCAACCCTGGGGACAGACAAGCAAGGGAGGATCACCAGGGCGGAAGAAATGCCCTTGGGTGCAACCCAGTATCGACTTTCTTTGGAGACACTCCTACACGACATCCCCTCTGTCTATATGGGATATTGTCACCAAAGTTCCATTCTACCCCAACCTTTTCCCATACCTAAGAGAAGGCGAAATCATCAGGGAAAACAAAGACCACCCCTCAATTCTGACGTGAGTTTTACCCCTCTTTCCTCAAAAACCACTTTTCAACAACAATACATTGAACTTCCTTTTCCTGACAAAAATCTATGTCTTTTTTTTATTTTCCAACAATAACAACAAATAACAAACATATAAACAGAACATAACATTCACTCTGGCACTTCGTTGTGGATTCCGCTCTGCAGTCTCATCATGGGGCGATGTTGCAGTCACACTGCTTTGGTCTAGCGTCGTCCATTTGGCCATTCTTAGTTCCCTTTCTCTTGCACATCCACTCCTTTAGGGGGCACAACATACATCTGTTTATTTTCTACTTATTGCTCCTTCTCTCTCCTGGGATCTTCTGCATCTCTCTCTGCCTCTTGACCGAATAAATCTTGCATCAGGGAGTTCCATGCCAGTATTTTTTGCTCACTTTCCTCTTCTCCCCTCTGTAACGCTCTTGTCCATACCACTGTTTCCGCCAGTGCCCATCTCTGGAGATCAGACCACCATGAGTCTATAGTTGGGCCCATCTACAACGTCTTTATCCCTTTTTTGTAGAACACCACAATTCTCATAATTCCATTCATCTATTGAAATACCCTAGGACTGGGATGAGGAAGTGCGGGACTGAGAGTATGAGGATTGCTGAGGGAAAACCCTTTGAGAGACAAAAGACAGACTATCACATCGTAACAGTAAGTTGTCCCACCCACTAATAGAGTCAGGCAAGGTCAGACAGACCCAACCCTGACAAAACACCTGCACTCAATTAACACCTCACAGGTGTACAAAAGGAGACTGCACAGGGAGAAAAGTCAGTTGCTCATGGGAAACCACAAGGGAGGCTGCAAGGCTGAGTATGGCAGAGTATCCCGACCTAAACCTCAAGCCCTCTGAGAGCGAGGCTTGAGGCAAGACAGGACCGGGCTAACTGAGTCACTAAACTTGAGAAAGTGGAACTTGGAAAGCAAGCTGTGGGAAGGGTACAAGAAGGCCAGGTGAGAGACCCACATTTCCAAGTGGCAGCTGATGGAGTTAAGCAGCGAGCATCCTTCTAGAAGTCCTTGGTGAAAAATCTGCTTCCCTCAGGCCGACAGATGTAATTTGGAGAGGTTCGATAAACCACAAAGTCTAAAAATTCCATGCATAAAGTGAAACCTGAAGAACATCAACAAACGGTGAGCGACGCGAGATAGTAGACAAAAGCCTGGTTGATTTGCTGTGAAAGAAACAGTATCGAGTAGAATTGCATGTAAATCGACAACTGCGTCTAAAAGAGTGAAGATTGCTTTAAAGCGACAGGACTATATATTGTACCAGAGTGGTCATGCTGTAGTGAAGACGGCACAGTCGAAAGTTTCCGAATGTAAAAGTAAAACTAATCCGGTGATACAGTATCCTTTTACAAATCTTGCGCCCGATCGAGGGAAGCTTTCAAGAATAAAGTGTGAAAGAAGAACAAAAGAGCTTAGAAAGAAAGCATTGCAGTGAAAAATGGACATAAGATCTTGAGCCGGATCGAAGGGAGCCTGTTGAAAGAATAGTTAAAAGGAGCTTGCGCCTGATTGCAGGAGCTCTATTCGACTGAACTGCAACTACCAGAAAGCATTGCTAAACCAGAGGACACGAGTGACTGTCACAGTGGTAAGGCACAGTGGTAAATTCAAGGTTATGCTGTCTCAAAAGCCAACATGAAGAAAGCCTGGGGAAGGGAAACCTCAAGTAAGTTGAAATAAACTGTGAACATTATTAATTATTGTTGCTGAATAGAAACCTTGCAACTTGGGATAGGGAATCACAAGTAAGTTGAGAAAGAAGGAAAGTTGTACATTTATTTGACGCAAAGAAGCTTATTTGAAAGCAGATCTGTGAGGTTTGGCAGGTGGAGTGCTGGTGTGGTGCATTGTGGGAGACGTTTGGAGTAGTGTGGTTGGCAGGTCCAAGGTGTCTGGAACTATGTGTTGTGCCAAGAACTATATTTCCCAGCAGGCCGCTGGGCAGGCATGAGGAGGATCACATGGTCAGGGCGGGCTGGCGAGGTGGCTTTTTAAGCCTGCCTTGGCCCATGCTGCTTGCTGGTGATATTCGCAATTATGCAGGCACAGGCTGGGTCAGGACCAGGTGAAGACGCTGAGTCGAGGAGGCAGCAGGAGAGCGGGCATTGCAGCAACGTGCTACGGAGCGTTTCGCTCCCATTTGTTCCCTGCTGGGACGCTGGCACACACTAAAAGGGAAGGTGACAGAGAGTTGGCTCACATTATCCCTTCTCCCGCGCCCCGGGCTGGTGATTGAGGCAACGCCTGATACCTCCAAGCCTGGGGATATCGCAGAAGGTTCCCAGGGCCTAGGCTAAGTACCCTCATTATCACTTGCGTGGTTACTATCACTGGTCATGGTCATTATCATCTATCATGTGGTCAAACTGAGTGTGTACACTATATCAGGGTCTGCACAGAACCTGGAGACTCCATGGACCATAGGCATTTGGACAGTCATGCATATGCAGTTTACAAGGAGCTACTTGGAGAGAGAGAGAGAGAGAGTGGCATGATAGGAGGGAAGGGTTCATGTTGCCACTAATCCATGATCATGCTTCTGTGTTTGTAAAATGTGCTAATTAATTCCATGCTTCCATGTCTCAGTTGAGGCTGGCTATATGCATCCATTTGTAGTACTCTGTCATTGCAACCATCTGCTTAATTTGTGCCAGCAGTTACATTTGGGTATGAGAGAGAGGAATGCATAGGGTGAACAGGAGAGTAGGAGAGTATCTTGAGACTGGAGCCTCTGATTAAGGAGGGGTTTCTAGTTTCCATAAGAGAACAGGGTGGGCAGAGGGAGTTGAGCAGATTGAGAAAACAGGTCAGCGTGAGGTTTATGTTCAGAGTGAAGTCATGATGTTGAACGTTTTCCCTTTACTTCCCCCTTCCTATCCATTACGTTTCCCTAACCCTCTTTCCGGTGTTCCTAAATCCCCTTACCTATCCACAACTTCTTCCTAACTCTCTTCCCCCCGCTGGCTGCCACGTGGTGTCCTGTTATTCCGAATCAGGAAGCCATGCCAACCTTGGGTGGAGGATCGACTTACATTCGGCTTCTGTGATCAGTGGGAAGTTGTGTAAATAAACTGCTAGTGGGCCTTGACAAAACCACAAGCCCCTGATACAGGGTATTTAACACCACCCAAGCCAAATGGAATCTAACCCTCTGCCTTTATAGGAAGTGCTGAAGTCTTTACAAGACATACAATCAGAATGAGTTCTCACTCTGCAAGAGACAGGTGTGTTATAGACACAAATGAGTGGATTAATAGCACAGAGTACACCCTTGCTCATCGAGTCACTCCAACGTAGTGGTGGTGCAGCAACAATTGGGGGTACCCTTGGCCTCAACCGAAAGGTTTTCTGGGGATCTGAGAAAATGTTCTATGTTCTTGACTCACTGCCAGTTATATTTTCTCTGTAAACCTGGGGCTTTTGAGGCTAAGCAAGCAAGGACTGCATTTGTGATCTCTTATTAGTCTGGAGATGTTGTGCCCTGGGCTATTCCCTTAGTTCAAACGGATGATCCTATATTGTATGATTGGCATCGGTTTTTGGAGGAGTTTAAGCAGTGGTTTGAACGAAGAAATGTGCCATTAGCACAGAACAAGGAGCTGTTGGGATTAAAGCAGGGAAATAGGGATTTGGTAACTTACGTTACACGTTTCAATTGACTAGTGGTTGAGATTCCAAGTTGGCGGCCGGTGGAGGAGGACATGCATGAGCGTTTCTCCCCATCGAGCAACAACATAAGAAAGTGATATGAGCTATGTGGCACAGCATTACACCCAACTCCTCCACATTAAATGTGGGGAACGGAGGAAGAACCCCACCGAAGGACAAGGAAACTAGCAGTCGTGCAGCGGGCAATGAAAAACCCTGCCCAAGGGAACACAGCGATACGCGGCAATATGAGCCAGTAAAAAGGAAGCAGGAGGAAAGTAGACAACGCCAGAATTGAGGCACAGCAGAGATAAATACAGCGGGGGAGTGGATGCAGCAGGAGGCGAGGCGAAAGCACTGAGAGGAAGTGGGAGCACGCCGGAGGTTAAGCTGTAATACGCGGTGGCCACGAAGGAGAGAGGAAGATCCCAGCAGACCAGAAGCATGACCCGCCTCACCATAAGCACAACCCCGGTTCCGGGAAAGGAAGGCATCTGAAGAAAAACAGAGAAGCGACCCCCCCCCCACCCAAGAGGGAAGGGAACAAGTAAACGGTGAGCGAAGGCCCACAAGGATACGCCCGGGGTGGGGGGGAAGAGGAGCTTGGCAACAAAGGGAGGAAAAGTGAAGGGATAAAAGACAGGGGGGACCAGGCATTAAGGGACAAAAGAAGGAGGAGGAGGAGCTAAGAAACAACAAGAAGGCCTCAACCATTAAGGAAAAAAGAGAAAGTGGGGAAACAAGATTATACCCCATAAAGGCAACATGACCCAAAAAGAAGACTGACTCCAATCCTGAAGAGAATGAGCAAGCCATCAGAGCCCTAGCAGTTGAAGTTGCTATTGCCCCCGACCTGTGATGGTGTCCGCTGGAATAAATACCTCTAGACCATTTGATAGTGAACTCTAAGCTACGAAACGAAAATACAGAGGCGCTTTACGTTACTTCCTGCCATTATGTACATGGAACAAAAGAAGCGTTTGACAAATAACTATAATAATTGGTACAAACGCAGAAAATATACATATTTAAATCTTAAATGGCAAATTATGTTTGGGATTCTTCAGAGGAATGAAGTTTCTAAACTCTGGAAGCTGCTTAGTATTGCCGTACTGACACCTCTCAATTACTAGTTAATCCACTGAGTGAGGAAAATTGGTCTAAATATATCACTGCTAGTATGTTTTCTGATGAATGTCATTCCACAGTTAAACATTCCCAATCCATGTGGCCACTTGCATACTCTAAAGCCAGTGTTGTTGAAATAATTGGGAAGCTCAGTAATTCCGGAGCACCCTGCCCTAATGGTCTCGCTTCATTGGTTGTGAAGCATGACCCGCTTTTGTGGGCCCAAGTGCTCTGGGTACTGTTTGCCAATGTAGTGTCCCTGACTCCTGGAAATCTTCAATTATTATTCCAATATATAAACATGGAGTCAGAGAACTGCCTGTTAACTATCGCATGCTGTCAATACTCGACACTACTAGTAAGATCTTCTCAGCTATCGTACTTGACCATCTATTAAGCTGGGCCAAAGTCAATTCTATTCTGCTCCCGTTACAAACTGGCTTTAGGGTTGGCACTAGTACCACTCATAATATACATCTTCTTGATGCAATAACATCTCGAGCCAAAATTGCTGGTAATCCATCAGTCTATGTAACATTCATAGGGCCTCATTACACGGATGGCGGTAGGGGATTACTGGCACCAGTGCCGGTAATCCCCTACCGCCATACTACGAGGTCCCTCAGCAGGTCCCGTCCTTAACGTGTGGTCAGACCACACGTTAAGGAAGGGACCCGCTGAGGGACTCCAGAGCAAATAACGGTACCGCTAATAGCAGTACCGTTATTTGCTCCTTCCCCCCTCCCATTGAGCCCTATGGGGGCTCAAATGGGAATGGGGAAGTGACATGGTGAATGGGGAATTACCGCCCCCTCCAACCTTGGAATGTGGCGGTAATTCCGCCATTCACCATGGCGGACTCGGTACAGTACCGGCGGCAACCTTGGCGCTAATAGCGCCATGGTTACCGCCTACCGTGTAATGAGGCCCATAGACTTCAAATCCGCATTCGACAGTGTTAATCGATCTATGCTGTGGGCTTTACACAAAGACTTGCAGTGCCCACTACGGCTAATAGACATATTGAAAGAACTTCATGGTGAAAATAATGTTCAGGTTCGCTTGGACAACTATAGTCGACTCTCTAAACCCATCACAGTTAACAAAGGAGTTAAGCAAGGTTGTTTATTAGATGCCTTTCTTTTCAATGTGTATTTATCACAGCTAATAGGCCGCCTAAAAACTAAGGCAAATTGTCCAGCAAAATTTGGCAAAGAATTAATTACAGCTATTCTTTACGGTGACGACCTTGCAATTGTCAGCGTAATTAGCTAAAGACCAACACCATTGTCGGATATGTAATATAACCATGAAGTTATTGAAACCGTGAAACATGTGTTGAGAAATTACATGATAATGAAACCTACTTATGTTTTGTATTATGGCCGCTATGTACACAATTGGGTTTTTATTTCTTCTGATCATTTTTGGCAGCTTTGTATGAATTCTGTATCTGAAGCTTTTTTAATAGCCTTGTACCGGGTATGGTCTGCAGCCAAAACTCTTTTGGATGAAAATGGTGGTCATTTGGTCGTCATTCAGATGATGTTTGTTGATTCAGCAATGGACTTTAATGACATGACATATGACCAGTTGATTGATGATGTCTGTCTTTTATGTTTTGTATAACGTTCATAATATTATATTTGTATTTCTTACCTAACATGTTAAATATATTTATTGTCATCTGTATTTGATGTGTTTATAGTTGTATAAGATCTGTGGACTAAATGACAACTAAATAAATAAATAAAGGGGAACATAGATACTCTGACGTTTGATAAAGAGGACGCTTGGAACACGAGCAAGCAAAGCAAAAGGGTACAAGAAAAGGAGGAGATGTGGACCTAGAAAATACCCAGTAAGAATGGGTAAGACAGTAACATGTAACATAAGATAGCAGCCCAGGGGAAAGGGAAGAAGGGGCGCACCTTGGATCTGTTAGTGGGGTTTAATAATCCCCTACGATGATCTCTCTGGGAAGGCATGAGGGCCAGGCGCGACGGACACCCCATCCGAGCGTTCATAGGAACCTGGCCCCTCCTCAGGGAAAGGGAAGGGGGAAGGGGAGAAGTTGGAGTTGGGTGATGATGTTGGGGAGAGGGAAGAGGGAGGAGGAGGGAAGGGACGGAACCAGAAGTGGAGAAAATGAAAGTCATGGAATGGTAGAAACAAGGAGAGGAGAAAAAGGAATTCCCGATGAAGGACCTTAAAGTACTAATGTACAATGTGAGGGGGCTCAATAACCCAGTCAAAAGGAAAAAGGTGGAACACCTGTTATGGGGCGTAAAATCATTTCTGAGGCTTGTGGAATCTGCTTAGATCACATGCTGTGCATAGACTGACATCTAGTGGAAGCTGCAGAGTATTATAGTTTGTTTTTCAGAACTCGAAAATGGGCGTCGACACAGGGCGTGCCAGTAATACTATCCCTAGTGTGACGTCCACTGTACCCATGATCCCTCACGCGTCTAGGACCCTCAGATTGTTTTTTTCTGCCATACTGGTCGGAAGCATCCCGCGGAGTTCCCTGGCCTTAGGCATAATTTTGCTAAATATCGTAATATTTCACCATTTTCTCCACCCCAACGTCGAGTCACCGACCTTCTACACTCGACGCCGGCGGAGAAGAAAAATAACCGTCGAGAGCTGCACGATGGAATTGGGCCTCGGAAGACCGCTGGCCTCGGCCCGGGCCTTGGAAGGCCTCTGGCCTCGGCCCTTAAAGTAGGGAGAGTGAGGGGTGGTACATACTCTACACTCTAAATATATATAGGCAATTCTTATATATTCCTACACACACTAGCCCGCTGCCACAGGGTGCGTATGGAGGGTACCCCTTTCCAATTCTGCCCCAAGTACAACCGCAAGTACCCTTGGGTTGACAGACACGCCACGTGTAACCTCTGCTTGCTGAGGGACCACCCCTAGGTCCAACTGCAGAGCGTGTAGTTGGTTTAAACCGAAAACCCTTAAGGACCGTTCGACCAAACGTTGGGCCCACATCGCCAGGCAACAAGAGGCCATGGCAGCGGAGGGCGCCTTCAATAATGGCAGCAATGCCGTGCTTTCGGACTGCGAGGGCAATGTGGCGTCGAGAGACAGCCAAGGGCAAGTCCCCGACCTCGGAAGGTTGTCCGGCAGGGAAGCTATGGGGAAAACCCCTGGCGACACGAGCGCTACCCACAGCACTTCCACCAAACACGCGAAGTCCCACCAAGACTCGACGCGCACGTCGAGTTCTCGGAAAGAGGCACACAGAGAACGGTCCACCGAATCGGTGTCCTCTGGGCGTTCTCGATCTAGATCGCCGCATGACTCCAGGCAGCCATCCACTGTTGCCAAAAGTGCCTCGCTCCATAAGGTAACGGAGGTTCGATCGTTGGAAGACAAAGCCGACCTGTATCCCCAGGCTGCATTCCAGGAGTCGGCGTCAGCAGACCGCGTGACGGCGGTTCCCGAGTCCCGACCTCCACACTCTAGAGATAGGGACACTATCCCGAACCTCGACGCCAGACGTCGAAAAGCTCTGAAGGGGCAAAAACACTGGGGAAACATTCTTCCACCCACGGGGAGGGGGGAAAACAACAAAATAAGCATTCTCAACCTTCTTCTACACCATTTTACCCAAGACCCCTGCACAAGGTCATAGGTCCAGTCAAGATAAAACAGGGAAACTCTCCCAGGAAAGAGTAATTCCCAGCTCTAAGGAATGGTCTAGTGACGACATAGATAGAGTTATGTCTAGGATGTCAGCCTTGGCAGACTTCTATGCCAAGAATCTTGAGCACTTCCTCTCCTATACCCCTGACGGGGCTCCTCAGGCTCTAGGGACCCGATACCCCCAAGTAAGAATTCCCGGCTTGAAACACCAACACAAGGTCGGTCTTCTGACCCTTTTTGTATACAGCCCTACTCTCAATATAATGAGGATCCACTTTTTATTGAGGATCCAGATTTGGGCACGTTGGGAGACCAAACTGGGACGGGCTACTATGGGGATGACGAGGACCAAGAGGAGGACGAGGACAACCCAGAAACCTACAGGGTAGACTCCCCAGTAGACAAAGAAGGACCCCCGGTTACCGACTCGCCTGTCGACAACCAACCTCTCTTGAATGAAGTTTTGTCCAGAGCGGCAGAACACTTCCACATTGACACCCACGGAGCACAGGAAGAGAGGGACTTTGCTGAAGAATTAGTGGGAGAAAGGAGACCTATTGCCCGGGCCATCCCTATCCTCAAATCTATACAAAGGAGAATAGACCCTTCCCTTGTAAATCCTAACCTCACCAGGGCGGTAAACCTCAGAATCGAAAAACTATTCAGGGCAGCCCAACCAGACCCGCTGTACATAAGGGGGCATCTGAAACCGGATTCCCTGGTAGTGACAAACCCCAGAAAGAGGGCGGGAACACCCCTATCATCGTCTGAAGCTCCTCCCGACAAGGAGAGCAAAAAGATTCATGGTTTGGGTAGGAAAGTAGCCTCCACTTCCGCCTACCAGGCAAGGATTGCCAACTCCACCATCCTACTGGCGAGTTACAACTGCCACCAGTGGGAAGAAGTCGCGGCACTCATTGACTCTGCCCCAGAACCCTTAAAAAGCCAGTTGGCAAGGGTTGCGTCGGAGGGAAGAGCCGTGTCCGGTTGCATCTTAAAAGCAACCTTAGATGCCGCGGATAACGCCGGCAGATTGATAGCAGAGAGTACTGTTATACGTGACCCAATAATTGTTAATAGACAAACCGGTGGAGCCTGATCTAGTGTTTGGCAAGGCGGTAGAGGACGCGCTAAAAAATGCCAAGGATGAGTACGAGACTCTTAAATCCCTGGGCCAATTAACCAACAAACCCCCGAATCAAAGGTGGAATGGCAATTTTCATTGCCCACGCGGCCAAAATTCCCAGAGAGGCTCCAACTATTCCCAGGGGCAGGGTACACCATGGAACAACAACAACCAGCAGTCTACCCAGGGTTATGGCAGGGGTAACAAAGGAGGTTGTGGTAAGGGTAGAGGCAGCCCCAGTAGAGGCGGCTGCACGCCTCCCCAAAACAGTGATGTTCCGTTCAGGGTCCCTTCTCACGCATCCCCAGTAGGGGGATGTATTTCCCACTTCACCCAAGCTTGGGAAGGGATCACATCGGACAGATGGGTGCTGTCCACAGTGTCCGCAGGGTACTGCATAGAACTGTTAGAGCGTCCCCAAAACCACCCTCCATGACAAAAAGTACACTCATTAGACCACCAGAAGATCCTCCTCGAAGACATTGCCAATCCTCTATCAAAGGACGCGATAGAACTCATCCCGGGACACCAGGTAAACAAGGGTATTTATTCAATTTACTTCCTTGTGCCAAAAAAAAAATTGACAATGCACCCAGTATTGGACTTACGGCCTGCAAACAAGTATGTCAAGCCCCAAATGTTTTGCATGACTACTCTCCAAGAGGTAATCCACCTCCTAAAAAAAGGGGGATTACATGGCAACATTGGACATGAAAGATGCCTATTTTCATATTTCCATATTCCCAGCGCACAGAAGATACTTGCGCTTAAGGTGGACAGTCAGCACTACCAGTTCAAGGTACTGCCCTTCGGGATAGCCTCGGCTCCAAGGGTATTCACCAAGGTACTGGCGGTGGCGGCGGCACACCTGCGCAGGGAGGCAATCCCAGTGTACCCTTACCTGGACGACTGGCTCATCGCGGGGGAGACCCCAGTAATTTGCAGAACAAACATTCAAAGAACGATCAACCTCCTCTTCGAATAGGTTTCTCCATAAACGAGAAAAAGTCAAGTCTGGTGCCAAGCACCTCCAAACAGTTCCTAGGAGCTGTCCTAAAAACACAAGAGGAGATGGCCTTTCCATCAGAGGAAAGAATTCGGAATATACTGCTGCAAATTCCGCAATATCAGGCAGGTCGCCAGATAACAGTACGCAAAGCAATGCGTTTGCTGGGCATGATGGGGTCATGTATTTACCTGTTTACCCACGCACGCCTGCGCACGCGTCCCATGCAGGAATGGTTGGCGAAACAGTGGTCTCAGGCAAGTGGTTAGGGGGACGATCTAGTGGTCGTTTCGCCAACACTTGTACAAAGCCTTCACTGGTGGACAAGAGAAAATCTGTCCAAGGGGAAACCCTTTTACGATCCCGAGAAACAAGCGGTAGTCACAACGGACGCATGCCTGTCAGGGTGTGGAGCACACCATCTCCACCACACAGCTCAGGGTCTCTGGTCTCACTCGGTGGCCAAGAATCATACCAACCTGCTAGAGCTTCTGGCAGTTTTCAGAGCGCTCCAAGCGTTCGAGCCCTTCCTGTTGAACCTGTCAGTGCAGATCCGGACAGACAGCATTACAGCCATGTTTTACCTGAACAAGCAAGGGGGGACTCGTTCGCCAAATCTGTCCAAGCTTGCCCAGAAAATTTGGATATGGGCACTCAGACGGAACATCTTCCTGTCATCTCAACATGTTCTAGGGGATCTCAATTCTCTGGCGGACGCCTTGAGCAGAGATCCCCTCCCAGAGGAACACGAATGGTGTCTACACAGAGAAATTGTAGAAGATATGTTCTCTCAATGGGGTTTCCCCACTATAGACCTATTCGCCACAAGAGAAAACAGACAGTGCCCAGGATTTGCATCCAGGTTCCCCCAGCCAGGCTCCCAGGGGAACGCCCTGTGGATGAACTGGTCAGGGATGTTTGCGTATGCTTTTCCACCAACACCTCTAATCAGGAAGGTGGTCAACAAGATGAACAGAGAATCGATGACACTCGTCCTAGTTGCTCCCATGTGGGCGAGACAACCGTGGTTCCCACACTTACGCAGACTAGCGGTGTGCGAACCCATCAAACTCCCGGGCTGGTACAACCTACTGTCCCAGCACGAAGGTCAGAAAATACATCCTCAACCCAACTCAATGAACCTGGCAGCATGGCTCCTGAGGTCATAGAGTTTGGACATCTCAATTTACAGCAGAGATGTATGGACATCCTAAGAGAATCTAGGAAGCCAAACACGAGGCACTGCTACTTTGACAAATGGAAAAGATTTGTTATCTGGTGCCATAATAAGCAAATCAACCCAGTTGATTGCACTCCTTCCACAATTGTCACATACATGCTCCACCTGCTGGACGCAGGGTTGGTTTTTAATTCACTGAAGGTACACCTGGCAGCTCTGTCAGCATACGCCGCCTCCCATAACAAGGTTTTGTGGTGGAAAGTACCAGTGGTTGAAGCCTTCATGGAAGGAGTAAAGAGACTTCACCCTCCAATTTCTAACCCACCACCAGGATGGGACCTTAATGTGGTGCTATCTAAACTCATGAGAACTCCATTCGAGCCCATGCATAAAAGCAGTCTCAAACACCTGACTTATAAGACGGCCTTCATAGTAGCAATTACATCTATAAGAAGGGTCAGCGAAATTCAAGCTCTGTCAGTGCAGGATCCTTTCTTTACGGTTCATAAAGATAAACTGGTTTTACATACACACCCTAGGTTCTCACCTAAGTTGATTTCTAAATTCCACGTGAACCAGTCCATCGAGCTTCCGGCTTTCTTCCAAGACCCTCAAAGCTTGGCTGAGGTGAGACTGCACACCCTAGATGTGCGTAGGGCGGTCCTATACTATGTAAACAAAACCAGACCGCTAAGGAAAACAGACCAACTGTCTCCGTAGCTACAGGCAAAGAGGGAGATTGCGTCTCTAAAGGTGCCATCTCTAAGTAGATTGTTAACTGTATCCAGCTTTGTTACTCCCTTTCTGAAAAAACTTTGCCTTTCACGCCAAGAGCCCACTCTACAAGAGGCATTGGGGCCACTCTGGCTTTCATCGCAAATGTACCCCTTGACACCATTTGCAAAGCAGCTACTTGGAGCTCTATTCACACCTTTACTCAGCACTACTGCATTGACACCCATTCCAAGACAGATACTCAAGTGGGACAAGCGGTTCTAAGACATTTATTTGCTCATGACACTTCTCACATCCCACCTCCTTCTTCTAACACTGCTCGCTAATCTATGCACAGCATGTGATCTAAGCAGATTCCACAAGCTTCAGAAGGGATACATTACTCACTGTAATCGTATTTCTGATGCTTGTATCTGCTTAGATTCACATGCGACCCACCCTTCCTCCCCTCTGAGAGAAGGCGCATGGATGCTTGTAGTCTTATCTATCTATCTATCTATCTGCTTGGATTATCTCTACTCGCGCTACTCCTTATGCTACCTCATGTCAGAAAAAATACAATCTGAGGGTCCTAGACGCGTGAGGGATCATGGGTACAGTGGACGTCACACTAGGGATAGTATTACTGGCACGCCCTGTGTCGATGCCCATTTTCGAGTTTTGAAAACAAACTGTAATACTTTGCAGCTTCCACTAGATGTCGGCCTATGCACAGCATGTAAATCTAAGCAGATACAAGCATCAGAAATACGATTACGGTGAGTAATGTATCCCATATAATGATGTTCCAAGAAAAGCACATAAAAAAGCAGACAAATGGAAATACAAAATCAGGGGATACACTCAAATATACCAAGCGAATGCAGGGGGAAAAAGGTAGGGGTGCTGATCGCATTACGTGGTAGGCTGGGAACACAAGTAAAGGACTCAGTAGCGTATAAGGAAGGAATATACATATTTTTGAATGCCTTATTGGGGGGCCAAATTATTACTCTAGCATCAATATATGTGCCAAACACGAGACAAGATGGGTACATAAGGGAATTCATGTCAAAACTAGAGACCTTTGCGAAAGGGATATCATATTAGTGGGCGATTTCAACATAGCGTGGGTGTCACGCTCACCTGGGTCTCTGCAGTAGCGATGGAGTCCTCGGATGCCCTTCCCTGCTTCCTCGTGACCCTCGGGTATCTGGGGACTGACCTGCCAAACAAACGGGAGGTTAGAAGGTTGCTTAGGAGAAAACTACCAAGAGCCTTCCCCCTCCCTGACCCTCATGTGGTGTCTGCTTTCAGGCTAAGGGTGTGGCTCACCTTTCAGGCTAATTTGGTGAGCTCTCCATCCTGAGGACATCGGGGTGCTGTGACTCGGGTACCCAGCTGACCAGTTACTTCACTTGGTCCCTGAATGCTGTTTTACTGCTGCTGGTAAATTCTGTTATGTTTCAAGCTGCTGCTTTGCAGGTAAGTTTTATGGTGCTGTCTAGCTGCTGCTTTTCAGGTAAGTTCTATGGTGCTGTCTAGCTGCTGCTTTGCAGGTAAGTTAATGGTGCTGCCTAGCTACTGTTTTGCAGATAGGTTCTGTTATCCTTCGAGCTGCTGCTTTGCAGGTAAGTTCTGTGGAAACCAGTTACTTCACTGGATCTGTGGTGCCAGCTTGCAGGTAAGAGTTTCTGCAGGTTAAAGCTTTTGCTGCTGGGCAGGCTTTAGCTGTGCAGTGCATTGGGCGCGGGGCACTAACCTGTTGCTTTTTGCCCCCACAGGTGTTCCAGGAGCTGACGCTGCCTGTGGAGCGGTGAATACTGGAAGCTGTTGAAATCCGAAGGCGGGCCGGCTCCTGCTGCTGTTTGAATAGCTTGTGAGTCCGGGTAAGTATTGGCTGCAGCTTTAGTTTGTGCCGCGCATGCGAACTGGACCAGATAGGGTGCGTCGCGCAAGCACTTACTGCTTGTCTTTCTGTTTTTTCCTTTTCTTTTAGACGCGGGAAAGCTGGCACGAAAGATGCGCTCGATCGGGGTCGCTGTGAGAGGAACTGTGGATGCAGGCTGAATTGAAACCTTCAACGAATGCACGAACACGCTGGAGCTCCGACTACGGCGAACGTTTTGCCTGAGGCTACAGAAGGCACATGAAGCATGGGCCGGTCTCTGGGCATGGCTTATAAAGGCAGCCATGCTCAGAGACTAGAACATATTGCACAGTTCAGGGATGTGCAAACAGGAAGTGATGTTCTTCCTGGGGGCATGTCTAGTGTCCATAACAAAGAGGTTAGAATTTCCATGGGGTGCAAGGGTGAGAATTTATGGCTGTTTGATGAGACTGCCTTGTTCACCATGCTCCTACCTGCCTTCCCCACCTACCCTCATGTGCTAAGAGGGATAGAGGTTTACGTGTGAAACCCAAATCCAGTATCCATGACAGTCCTCCCCCTAAAGGCCCCTCCTAACGGTATGTTCCCCGATCCTGGCTTGGTGGGATTGTCTCGATGGAACTTACGTAATAAACGGGGAGCATGGATGTTCTCGCTAGGTTCCCATGATCTATCTTGGGGCCCATACCTTTCCAGTCTATCAGCTAATACAGTGTGTTCTTTACTACCTTGGAATCCAGGATTTGCGTGACCTCATATTCATATTCTTCTTCCCCTACCTCTATTGGAGCTGGGGGTATTTGTACTCGAGTCCCAGGGTGTACTGGCTTTAGCAACGAAACGTGGAATACCGGGTGTATGCGCATATGGGATGGCAGTGTCAGTTTCATGGCCACAGGGGTGATTACTGCTTCGATCGTGAAAAGGACTTAAGAATTTGGGTTGGAATTTTCTGGGTCCTTTTAAAGCAATGTATTTCAATGCTAATCATACGGAATTTCCTACTTGCTAGTTCGGGGCTTACTTTCGATGGCGGTCGGCATATCTTTTCTGTGTTTCTTTGGCCATTTTTAGATGTGCAAACGCGTTCTTTGTTGGTTGGGTAATGCGTTCCTGGAGAATTTTGACTGCTGGCATCTTGATTTCCTCTGGCGGGTCATACACAGAAGTCTGTGGGTTCTGACCATACAGAGTGTAGAATGGGGTCAGTTGTGTAGAGGCGTGTGTTGAGTTGTTATATGCATATTCTGCCATCCACAGGATTTCCACCCAAGCTTGGTCTTTTTGGTGTAAAAGGCAACAAAGTGTCATGATCACTGCTTCCAAGGAGCCAGGACCAGCCCAACGTCCTTGGAAGCAGGCCCCTAACCCTAATCCTAGGCACCAGCCGGTCCCCACAGGGACCTTTTGGACCTTGTCCTGGCGCCGGTGGCACCAGGCTCATCAGAATCATCGGTCCCGGCACTGGAAGCGCCGGGCTCATAATATGTGTGCAGATGCTTGGGTGGACTTACCTGCAGCAGACCATGCTGCTTACTTACCAGCCTCTTAGAAGTCCTCTGTGAACAGGAACTACTTTCTTACCTGGGTGGGGCAAACTCCACTCCCTGGATTCAGCACTGGAAAGCTTCTGGAACTGGAACTCTTTTCTTACCTAGGCGGGGCCGTGGAGGAAGACGCCTCATCACTCCAAGGCTATTTAAACCACACCCTATAGACGAAACGTGCTTCGCGTTATTCTGCATCTGCAGCAGAACGCTCACCGAGTCTGTTCCAGTCTTTCTTCTTACGATCCCGAATCTGCAAGAATCATACTCACCATTCCTGCATCCTGAATCTGCAAGAAGCATACTCACCATTCCTGCATCCAGTCGACAGCAGCACCTGCAGAGACAAGAAACAGCAGGTTAGCAAGGCAGCCTTAACTCGCAGTGCTACTCACCTGATCCATCGGCTGCGGTCATTTTCGGCACGCTGCACCTCTGCCTGCGAAGACAAAAGCATTGTCACTACTTACCGGCACTCCGTGACTTCTGGATTTTTTCACACTGCATCGCCGCCTGCGGAGATAAAAGCATTGTATCTACTTACGGACATTCCGCGGACTCCGGCGCTGCAAACCAACTTCTGAAAGACAAAAGAAGAGACATTAGACAGGTATTTACTTACGCCCATCGCGCTCTTCGCAATAGAACGCCTGCTCTTCAGCACGAACTACGCTGCAAGGAAAAGACAGTTAGAGCGCTTGCATTTACTCACGCATTTCCAGGCGCTTCACTCCATCTTCCTCAAGAGTCCTGCAAGACAAAAGGGAGAAAAGCATTACAAAGTCCTGTTCAATGTTAACGTGCCTTGCACCTAAAGACTATAAAGACTAAAAAGGTGTCTGGAAACTCACCGCTCGTGCAGTTAACAACGGTAACGGTCTTCTGAGTCCAAGAGGCCTATGTTTCACCAGTGAAGGAACTGGCAACAGCGCCCTGCACCAGACGCAGATGGAGAGCCCAGCATTCACCTATCTAAGGTGAGCACGTTGACCTGGGGGCTCTACGGAGAGGGAGAGAGAGGAAGAGGGACATTGAACAACCCAGACCATTAACCCCCATATTCTTTCACCTGCAGAAACCTCACCCTACGAGTTCGACACACAGTGCGAAGAGGTTCGACCCCAGAAGCCCATCGGGTTCTGCACATCACCTTTCGAGTCACAGACACCTTCCTGCCAAGATCAGCGCCTCCGTGGGAATCAGGTGAGCGTTACACAAAGGTACTTCTCCAGCGTCTGATTTGTGCGTTCCGTCTGCCCATCGGTTTGTGGGTGGTGACTAGTGGACAAACATATCTCCACTCCAGCCAGAATGCAGCATTTCTTCCAGAACTGCGGCACAAATTGACTGCCTCTGTGAGAAATTACCACGAATGGGAAGCCGTGTAGTCTCACTATGCGGTCGAGGAGGACCTGGGCTCGGGTCTGGGTTGACGGAATCCCTTTCAGTGCTATGAAATGAGCCATTTTGGATAAAAGGTCGACTACCACAAGGTTGTGTAATGCCATGAGCTAGGAGGCAGACCTGTGATGAAATCCATCAAAATGGTATGCCAGCGTGTGGGTGGTACAGCTAGGGGTTGTAATAGCCCAGCTGGTGTTTGCCTTGATGCCTTGTTTTGAGCGCAAGTTCCACATGAGTTGACAAATTCAGTGACGTCCTCTCGCCAGGTTGGCCACCAGTAGGATCTTCTGACCTTCTCAGGAGTCTTCCAGGGGCGAACTATGATAACTGGTGATTACTTCTTCTTGTAAGGCACGCGTTGGAAGGTAGAGGTGTTCTTGGTGGTAAGGTAGGCCGTCCCGGACAGAAAGGTGTGCTCCTTTCCTGTCCCATGTCTGTAATTCCCCTGAGGGTAGGCTTTTTCTAACTGCCTCTTTGAGCGCATCCAGTGGAGAGACGGTGCCCCAGCAGAGTCCTAAGATCTTATGGCCTGAAATAAGCTCTACTGGATCGGGAGTAATGGACGCGTCCTCGCCCTTACCAATGCAGGACAGAGCATCTGCTTTACCATTCTTGATTCAGGTCGGTAAGTGATCACAAAATCATATTCGGATAAAAACAGAGTCCAACAAAGCTGTCAGGTGACTGGGCCTTAGCAGAGTTCAAGTACTGTAGGTTCCGATGGTCGGTTATGATCGTGATGGTGTGTTTGGCTCCAAGTAGGTAATGCCTTCATTCCTTAAGGGCGTCTCTGATTGCTAGCAGTTCCTTATCTGTGACTGCGTAGTTTAGCTCTGCCAGAGAACTTTTTTGACCAAAGGGCCACAGGGTGGAGGCAGCCATTTCCCGTGTTCCGTTGGGATAAAACCGCTCCCATGGCAACGCTTGAAGCATCGGTTTCTACGATGTAAGGGAGATCAGGTTGCGGATGTTGTAGCACAGGAGCTGAGGTGAATTTGTCCTTGAGGGCTCGAAACACCTCCTCTGCCATGGTTGTCTATTCAAATTTCCGATGCTTTTGTAGGAGGGAGGTAATTGGATATACCATGTGTGAGAAGACGGGTATGAACCGTCGGTAAAAGTTTGCAAAACCGAGAAAGCCCTGTACTCCCTTTAGAGACGTAGGTGAAGGCCAGGTGAGGATGGCTACCACCTTCCTGTTGACCATTCTGATGCCTTGCAGTGACAGCACATACCCCAGAAACTCTACTTCGGTGACATGGAAGGAGCATTTCTCCAGTTTGGCGTACAAATGGTTTTCACAAAACTTGTGGAGTACTGCCCGTACCTGTGATACATGGTCCTGTAGACTAGCCGAATAGATGAGGATATCGTCAATGTACACCACCGCACATACGTCTAGTAACTCCCGTACTACATCGCTCATGAAGTGTTGGAATGCTGCTGGCGCGTTAAAAAGTCCAAACGGCATCAACTGATACTCGTAAAGGCCATACCTGGTGCGTAACGCGGTCTTCAACTCATCGCCCTCTTTTACGCGCACAAGGTGATAGGCTTCTCGGAGGTCTAATTTCGTGAAAATCTGCGCTGGTCCAGCAGCACCAGAATCAGTGGTAGCGGGTACCTGTTTTTCACCGTGACCTGGTTCAGTGCTAGATAGTCGATGCACGTCCTTAGGTCCCCTCCTTCTTGAGTACAAAGAAGAGGGGAGAGGCCGCGGGTGACTTTGAAGGCTGGATGAAACCGTTTGCCAAGTATTGGTCTAGGTAACTCTTCAGGTGGGCATTCTCCCCTTCAGTCAAGGCCTAGATACGACTACACGACACTTGCGCCCCTGGTACATTATTATCATGTTCATGTACAACCTCCTCCCCTCCCCTCCCTCCCACCCAAGACCACAGTTTGTCCTTCGGATCTGCCATTACCAGATTCCAGTTACGGGCTACCTGATTCATCCGGTTCCATTTAATAATGTCGCCACAAAAATATCGCCATGCAAAAATATCGCCGAAAAATTGCCGTTTTTTGTGGTGACATTATTGCATGGAACATGCGGGGGACACCCCTGCAACCCCCAAACTTTTTTTTTTTCTTTTTTTTTTGGCCCCTGTCCCCATATATATGGTCACCCATATAATATTGCTGCAACCTTTTCCCGGCGATATTATTTACGGCGACCATATATATATGGGGATAATATTACCTGATACCATTCATCCGTGGTAGCATCCTTGGGTTGAATAATGGCACCGTAAGCGCCACCCATTGTTGTCAGTCTTCGCTGATGTCTAGCTTCTGTTCCCGAAGTGCGTTCTCCCACGACCCAGATTCCGCTGTCACCCATTTATGAAGGTCTTCCCACCACAGTAACACACTTGGGCTTTTGGTATTTTTCCACCCCATAGCAATGTGTCTCTTTGCTAGTATATGCATCAAATCATTGAGTTTGTTTAATGGTTTGTTCTTCCGGCTCTTTTTATATCTACCCAAGATGCATGCCGCCGGGTTTTGTACGTATAGGTCAACATCTGCTTCTGCCACCTTTGCAGCTATCTGTGTCCATACGGATTGTATTACCCAGCATCCCCAAAACATGTGAGTCATTCCTGCACTTGGTTCATTGCATTTAGGGCATTCCTTAGCTCCCGCTCCCTTGAACCTAGAAATAAGCTCCGGTGTAAGGTACGCTCTGTTGGTGATGTAGAACTGTATGAGCTGCAATCTGGCGTCCCTGGAGACCTTTTCATGATAGTGTGTTATGATTTCTCATGCTGATTACACAAATTCCAAGCCCAGTTCGTATTCCCATTTCACCTTACATTTGAGCTCTACTTTGGTTGTACTATCTAATAAAGCCTCGAGGTTTCATGTCCCCCTTCAACAACATTCAGCATGTTCTCTATAATTTCGTGTTTTGTATCTTGATTCTTGATTTCTGGCCATCTTTCCATGAGCCTTTGCACTACTGCTCCATGAAGCAGGATCTGTCCTGTAAGCAGTCCCGTGATTTTGTGCAGTTCAGCAAAAGTTAGGATCCCCTGATCGTTCACCAGGTCCCCCATTGTGGCTACTCCGCAGGGCTCCTACCTATTTCTTAACTCTCTTTGTCCCCAGGGTCTGCTCGCCATGGTCGCTGCTATGGGAATCTGCGGGGAGATTGGGTCATTTATCTTCACCGTCTTGCAGACCCGTTTCCAAATCTGGATCTGAAGTTTCGCCAATTAGGGGCAATTTTGTCTTGTGCTTACCGGGGCCCAGAGTAGATCCCTAAGGAGCATTTGCGGGATAGCAGGTTGCGAGAGTAGGGTGTCTGTCGTGGTCTCACCCGCCATCCATTTCACTACGTGTCGCAGTTGACCTGCCAAGTAATACAGTTCGAAATTGGGGATTTTCGGGCCTCCCTTTTCATAGGGTCTCTGAAGTACTTGTAGTGCTACTCTGTGCCTACCTTCCTGCCAGATGAATTTTCTGCAGAGCTTATCTAGGTCTCTGAAGAACTGTGAGGGAACGTTGAATGGGACGTTGCTAAAGCAGTGTAGCAGTCGGGGCAGTGCCACCATTTTGAGAAGTCCAGCCCTTCCTGTCACTGACAGCGGCAGTTTACTCCAGAATTCCATTGATTTCTCTAGGCCTCTCTGGCTTTCACCGTGTTCAGGGTATGTTCAATTTTGGGGTTACGGTGGATGGTGATTCCCAAGTATTTGAAGGAGGTGGTCTTCCACTGGAAGGCCATGGCAGGGAGACTCTCATTGCAGTCCTCGCTCAGGGCAGCTGGGTGGAAGAGGCATGATTTTTCTTTATTGATTTGGATCCCTGTGTATCTATAAAACCCATCTAGTGTCTCCAATATGTATGGTAGTATGTGTTCAGGGTTATTCAGGTATAGTAGTGTGTCGTCTGCGTACATTGACACCAAATGAGTTACCCCGTCTATTACTATGCCCCATCCCCATATTCCTGTCATAAGTAAGCAGCTACAGGTTTGGTGGCTATGATGTATAACATGGGGGAAAGTGGGCATCCCTGTCTGTGCCCCTGTGTAGGTGCCATTTATCAGAGTATGTTTTATCCGTACGCACTCTAGCCGTAGGGCCCGTGTATATGAGTTTGGTCCACTTTAAGAAGGCTGGTCCAATCCCCATTTTTGTCATGGTGGCATATAGCCAGTTCCATCTGACTGAATCAAAAGCTTTAGTGGCGTCCAGAGGCGCCACTGCACATTTTTCGGGTCTGTTTTTAGTGCTGTATATGACATGGTGTATCCGACGCAGGTTTTCAGTAATGGTCCGTCCTGGCACGTAACCCGTCTGATCTTGGTGGATCAGTAGAGGGATCACTTTACGCAGTCTCCTCGCCAGTAATGCCGTTAGAATCTTGTTGTCTTGATTTAACATAGACAAGGGCCTGTATGAACCGCACTCCTTTCCATCCCTCCCAGTTTTTAGTAGTGGGATAATTACAGCCTCCCTCATGGATTCTGGGAGGGTACCTACTTCAAATGCTGCGTTAAACACTTGGGCTAGGAGTGGTGCCAGGACGTCTTCGTACGCTTTGTAAAACTCTCCTGGGAGCCCATCGGTTCCGGGGTTTTTCCGGATGGTAGGGATCTAATGGTGACTAGCACCTCGTCTGGGGTAATGGGTTCATCTAGAGGATCTGCCATCTGCGCATCTAATTTGGGCAGCTTAATGATGTCTAGGACGTCCTGGTAAAACTCAGAGAAGACAGAGTTTATTTTGGTTTGTGTGTGCACTACCCTACCCTCTGGGTTACGGACATGGCATATGGGCATCCTAGGGGCTTCTCGTTTGTATAGCCAGGCCAATAGTTTCCCAGGTTTGTCACCAAGGGCATGGCTCCTTTCAATGTGTTTCGTGTAGCTTAGTTTTCCCAATTTTTCCCAATACGTCAAACAAGCTTGTCTAAGCTCAACCTCTTTTTCCAAGTGTTCAGGGTTTGCAGTTATGGTTTCCGCCCCATATCAGGGAACTGTCCCTGAAAGGACTTAGCCGTTTGTATAGTGAGTGGAAGAAAACTATGGCGTCATGATTGGGGGAGTAAGTGTTGATTAATCAGACCTCCTTCCCTTCTATTGTGCCATGTACCAAGGCCATCCTACCTTCGTCATCTATTTTCGTAGTTCTAGTTTTAAGGGGGATGGTTGGGTCAACCCAGATCAGGACCCTCCTGGCATAAGTGGAGTATGTGGAGCCTATCAGTGTCCCTCTCCAAGTTTTGGCTAATGCATCTAGCTTACATGCGTCCAGGTGGGTCTCTTGTAGCAGGGCGATTCTGACCTTATTCCGCTTGTTCTCCAGAGTTGTCTGGAGCATCTTGATGGCCTCCAGGATCTGCGAATTGCCCGGTTCAGTCGTAGTTTCAGGAGTTTCGGGCAGCGCTACCACAGTACTTTTAGTGATGGCTTCAGGTCTTGTTGCCCCTCAGGCCGCAAAGGTCTCCATGGTGGTCTGCTTTTGTTTGGCTTTCGCCCCCTTCGAGGACATTACACCAATGGCAAGGGGTTCTATAGGTTTCCAGGTGGTGCACTGCGTCCTCCGCCAGTGCTGCACAGCTGAAAGGCTGCATCGTCTCCCTTCGCCTGCTATAGGTACTACCGTAGCAAAGGCGCCAAACAGTGATGTCCTTATAGCTCTGGGGCGCTTGGTGTCATTTTATGTGTCTCTCCTAGATTGAGCTATGTTTGCACCGTGGATCTTCGTTGTGATTTTTGAATCACTCTGCTTTATATAATTTTTTTTAGGGCAGATAGTCTCCTCTGGCGCTTAGGCTCCCCCAAGCCAGGGTGTTGTTGGTTCACATATTCCTAGGCGCCTGCTACGTGTACTTCTAATGTTTGGGATAAACCCCCTGTTCTAACTAGGGTGGAGTCCTAGCTCCTGCGGGGCTCCCAACCTGCTCAGCACTGTGGGGTGGGCCGTGCCAGCCTTGGCACCAGTTCACCCACCGTCTTCCAGCTCACCACCTCTCAGAGCCCTCAGCAATGGTTCCTCACGGCCTCCGTGTGCACCCTGTCGTTCCACTACAAGCACCTTTGCAGCTCAGGTGCTGAAGTCTCTACTCCCTCTGTGCCAAGCAAGGACCAGCGGGGGGAAGTTCGCTTCACCTTTAGGGCGCAAGGATGTAGCAATCCAGCTGGGTCTCCTCTTCCCGCAGGCCCCTCACCTTGTGATTGCTGCTCAGCCAGGCACTTCTATCTGCACTCGTGGAGTTCATGTCTTGCTCATCTCTGTGGGCCTCCCGCTGTTTGGGTTCTTCGGCCACTGCGCCGCTGCAGCTGCACCCCAGGGGCTGGCCACTGCCCGCCACACTCCAGCGCCGTCGCTTCCGGGCTCACCCGCACCATTCCAGGTACTGTGTACGGTGATCGGGTCTCAACACGTCTTCTGCCGATTCTGCTCACGTGGTCCCTGCAAGTCGCGGTCCTCTCACGGGGCTCTGGGGTTGATAGTGCAGGTTCGCACTGCCAGGCGCACCCGTTTACGTTCTTCCGCCTCAGCGGCCTTCCCACCTCCACCAATTGCTTGACTGTGCTTCATGTACTCAATCCGCCCTCCGGCTCATCCGAGCCCGTCAGCGCCCAGCGCAGTGGTCCAGTTCAGTCAGCGCCGCCTCGATCTTCTATGCGGCAGGCGCCATTTTCCGCTTGGCTCCCTGGTACAGCGTTTCACGCACCAGGTAGGTCACTCTGGACAGCGAAACTTAGCACATATCCGCTTGATGTTTTCTGTAATAGTTTTAACAGTTAAACAGATGATTTGGTCATCAATAAAGCGTATATTAACCGCATATCCTGTTCAGAGTGTGCATCCTTTCTACATGGCGGTTAGCCACGCCCCCACCAGAGGTCCCCACTAACCTGTTGCTTATTGCCCCCCAAAGGTGTTCCAGGAGCTGACGCATGTGGAGCGGTGAATACTGGAAGCTGTTGAAATCCGAAGGTGGGCCGGCTCCTGCTGGTGTCTGAATAGCTTGCGAGCCTGGGTAAGTATTGGCTGCAGCTTTAGTTCGTGCCGCGCATGCGAACTGGACCAGGTAGGGTGCATCGCGCGAGCACTTACTGCTTGTCTTTCTGTTTTTTCCTTTTCTTTGAGACCTGGGTTGCTGTGAGCGGAACTGTGGATGCAGGCTAAAGTGAAACCTTCAACGAAGGCACGAACATGCTGGAGCTCTGTCTCAAACGTGTTGCCTGAGGCTACAGAAGCCACACGAAGCATGGACTGGTCTCTGGGCATGGCTTATAAAGGCAGCCACGCTCAGAGACTAGAACGTATTGAAAAGTTCAGGGATGTGCAAACAGGAAGTGAGGCTCTTGCAGGGGGCATGTCTAGTGTCCATAACAAAGAGGTTTTAATTTCCATGGGGTGCAAGGGTGAGAACTTATGGCTGTTTGACGAGAATGCCTTGTCTGCCAGACTCCAACCCATATTGCTCCTACCTGCCTTCCCCACCGACCCCCCCATGTGCTAAGAGGGATTGAGGTTTATGTGTGAACCCAAATCCAGTATCCATGACAGTGGGTCCCGGGACAGCACAGGAGTAGTAACATAGCACAAAAACACAAGCCCCATCCAAAGCGTTAAAACGGAAGATGGCCATACTGTCCCTCCATGATGTATGGCGGGTAGTCAAAGGAGAGGAACAGGGATTTACACACTACTCTCAAGTACATTCATCCAACTCAATGATAGACTACACTGGACATCAACAGGGCTATTGGGGAAAATGAGAGAAATAAATGTGGGACCAATCTCCCTATTGGACCACGCCCCACTGTGGATGAGATTGGAATGGGGAAATACACAGGGGGGACTTTGGAATTGGAAACTCCCCACAGACCTCCTACACGACCCATTGTTGTGCGAAACAATAAGAGAAAAGATGGAACAATACATTAGAGAAAGATGAAGTTCCTCAGGAGATAATGTGGGGTGAATTTAAGGCGGTAATAGGGGGGTGCCTCATAGCACTTAAAGCAGGGAGAGAGAAAAACAGAGAGGACAGTGGGTAAAAGACCTGGAAGAGAAGTTAAGGGACATACAAGAGGAAATGGCAAAAACCCCAAATAATGAACTAAGAAAGGCCTTGAGACACATCCAGGGACAATTGGAGACACTTAGACAAGAAGGGCTGAGAAAACATTACTATACCTAAAACAGTGGCACTATCTAAAAGCCAATAACGCTGACAGACACTTAGCCAGATAATTAAAGGGAAAAAGGGGACCCAGTCAATTATCTTTGGAATAGCCAGGGACAGGACAAACCAAACAACAAAAGAGGACATGGGGGAAATCTTTAGGGAGTACTATCAGAGGATCTAGGCCTCAGATAATCGCTCGGAAATACGACAAGGGAATACTTAAAGAGTCTCCCCAACTAGCAGTTAACGGAAGAAGAATGGGCAGAATTAAATGAGGACATAAGGGAAGATGAGGTCTAAAAAGCTATAAAAGATCTAAAGCCCCGGGCCAGGATGGATACCCGGCTAGCTTTTACAAGAAATATAGTGACATATTATTAACCCCATATCACCCCCTCTATGAATGAAAACAAAGCTAGTAGTATTCCACAAACAAGGGAAAGACCCAACAACACCAGGGTCATACCGACCAATAGCATTAATAAACCTAGATGCTAAACTCTATACGAAAATATTCACTAACAGATTGATTTATCTCCTGCTGAAATTAATTGGCCTTATACCGTCCAGGCAAACATTCGACAATACTTGTAGAATTTGTCATTTAATAGAATAAACGGGAATAACCCAACACCCAGCAATCCTTGTGTCATTAGATGCATAAAAAGCATTTGACAGGGTCGAATGGTCAATGCTATTCAATACACTGAAACATAGCTGTTTTGGGATGAAGTTTCTCAACATGGTACAGGCTAATTATGTGACACCATTTGCATAACCTTAAACTGCATTGTGTCGGGCAAAGTAGAATTAAGACGAGGAACCAAACAAGGGTGCCCACTATCCCCGCTGCTCTACGCCATATATTTAGAACCCTTCCTAATTAAGATACAAGCATTAGATCAGCTGACAGGAATAGCAGTGGCGGGAGAAGCTCACAAAACAATACCACTCGCAGACGATATGCTACTAGCCCAGTCAAATTTGGAAAGCTTGCTACCATTATTAATGAGAGAATTGGAAGAGTGTGGGGTGATATCAGGATTAAACATCAATAGGCAAAAATCTGAGATGCTAAATCTATCAGAGGACCCAGAGGTAATGCATAGACTGGAATTGAACACGCAGCTGAAGCAAGTAGAAAAGGGCATAGCGTACCTGCGCGTAACACTTACAAAAAAGATAGGACATAGGTATTGGGCGAATTACCCACAGCTTCTGGAAACAATTAGAACAGGTCTGATGAAATGAAACCCACTCACAATAACATGGTGGGGGAGATTGATGACAGTAAAGATGGTGATACTACCTAGACTAATGTACTACTTTCAAGCATTACCCATTATAGTCCCGAAAACCTTCTTTGGATCCCTGAATAGGGCAATTATTTTCAAGGGTAGCAATGGGCACACTCACGGCAAAGAGGAATAAGGGGAGGCATGGCATCCCGCACTTCTCAAGATACTGCGATGTGGCACAATGATGGGTCAAGAAGGAATGGCTAAGGGAGATCAACATAAAATTTGGGCAAGATAGGGCAGTCGCAGGAACCCTCCTCCAGGGAATCCTGTGGATCGAAAAAAAGAACAGAGACACAAATGCTAGGATCAGTGAGATAGTGGGGGTAGAGACAGGGTTACTGAAAGGGGAGCACTATCAGTAAAACCATTCCCATTTTGCCCAATGTTTGGAAACGCAGAATTTCAACCAGGAATCGAAAAAGAAGTATTTAGCAAGTAGGAAAGAGTAGGATGCCAGAAAATAAGGGACATGTTCCTGGGTCAGTCACGTAAAATGTTTGGGGAATGCGTAAAGGGAAAATGTTTGATGGAGGGAGACATATTTAAATATACCCAATTGAAACTGGCTCAGCTCCTCAACAATCAAAGAGGCAGCAACAAGACAATTAACGCCATTTGAACAATTTATAACCACAAACACAGCAACAAAAAACATAGCATCTAATATTTACAAACACTTGAATGATCAAGAAGAGTGGGTTCAACTGAACTACATGAGGAAATGGGGGAAAACACTGGGATAAACCATACCAAGAAGTCAGTGGGAATACCTGTGGGGAACGATCCCCAAACTAACAAGCTCTATACAACAAAGGGAGATGTGGATCATGGTACTTCTGCAATGGTACTACACGCCAGAGAGGATCCACACAATGTTCCAACTATCATCCAATCAGTGTTGGAGGGGGTGTAAGGCGTTGGGAGACTGGCGACACATATGGAAAACCTGTCCAATAATACAACCATTCTGGCTGGGTGTCAAGAAACAAATGCAAGAAATACTCCAGGGAATGGAACATATGGGGGACAAGATCTGGTTGTGTGCAATGTGGGAACCGGGAGCGAAAACACCCACAAAAACATAGAAAACAGCACTAACGACCATGCTGATCTTGGCGTGGCTGGCGATTGCACAAAAATGGAAACAGATAGCCCCCACGATATAAGACTGGCTACAGAAAGTGTGGAACTTTGTGGCATTGGAATGGGTAACATATAAGATCCAAGGGGACGAGGAGAAATTCAAATATGAATGGGGCCCAGTCCTGACATACCTGCAAAGTGATTATATGGTACAATGGTGCCCCCATAAGATCAGAATCTTGGACATATTGTGATCTACCACGACCAGGCAAAGAAAAGAAAGAGACAGAGATCACTTCTGGGGAGTATTGGGGGGTTCTGGGGGAGGGGGAGAAATTGGGAAGTTCAATTGGAATGGTGAAAATAATGAAAATATTTGGGAAAATAGACTAGTGGTTGAGACAGAATGGCCTGCACCCAAGCAATTGTTCTATCAGGGCCTTCACAATGAATTAAAGGATGCTATTGCACATGTGGAGCCCCAACCTGAGTCATGGAGTGCTTTAATCAATCTTGCTTTATGACTAGACCATAGGATTTGTGAGAGGAAGGGTGGAAAGAAGAAGATGGAAGAGGGTGCCCTGGCTCGGTTGGATAGGGGAAGAGACACTCAAACCAGATCATCTGAGGGCAGCCCATGAAAATTGGCAGTGTGAGGGGACCATTCTCTGCAGACCGCAGAGGAAACAGAAAAGCGCAGGTCCAACAACTTGTGTTTGTACTGTGAGAAATTAGGTCACCTCATCAGAAACTGTCCTAATACACTAGCACATAGTATAGACCGGAATAAGAGTGAGTCGGGAAAAGAATTGGCTCAGTAGAGGGGGGAACGACTACACCGGGCCTTATTGTGCCTGAGTTCCCGAGTCTGGTGGCCAACACATTTAAAAATAAGACTCCCCATTTGTACTTGTTGGTGAAGTTACTTTTTGTGAACACTACGGAGGTAGTTTCAGCAATGGTGGATTCCGGAACTACTGGGAATTTTCTTGACATTAACCTAGCAACTAAATTAGGGGTACCAACTAGGCCTAAGGGGGTGGTGGAACCGGTTCGAGTAGTGAATGGGTCATGTCTACTTTCTGGTCTAATCACAACCCAAACCCAACTCTTGAAGATGCTGTGTGAGACCAGACATGAGGAGATCATTACTCTTGATTTAGTAGCCGCCCGCAGTTCGGGTTGATATTGGGCATGCCATTGTTGGTGATGCGTAACCCGAGGATAGACTTGGTGGAGTGTACATTAACTTTTGATTTGCAGAATTGTGGAGACCATTTGAGAGAGGCTATGGGTCTAACAGCATTTTTGGTGGAAGGATGGGTGCTGGCGGGCATTGGGGCAGTGGCAAGTTCACTGCTGCCGGAATATTAAGATTTTTCTGAACTGTTTGACAAAAGGAAGGCAGAGGTATTACCTCTGTACAGACCTTATGATTGTGCCATTGATCTGGAGCCTGATGCAAAGTTTACTTGCCGTTGCATTTATGCTCTTTCAGAGGGTGAAGCCTGCAAAGTTAAGGGCGCGCATTTCTGTTCATGCTGTTTGGCTGTGCTGTGCTCTACTCTACTCTACTGCTCTACTGATAACGCTGATAACGCTGAGAACATTCCTGGCGTTTTCCTCGCAGCACGTAACAGAGTGGAGCAAGTGTTACATTATTTATTTTTTTTACTCGTATTGAAGCCTGCAAACGGGGACATCAAAGGAATTCAGTACTGCTCCCTTAAGAGCTACGAGCCCTGTAGCTCTGCCCACTTACCTTTGCAGGAAGTGGATTTAAACGCAATACTGACGCCCTTGTGGTGTGAAGCCTGCAGAGTTAAGGGCGCGCATTTCTGTTCATGCTGTTTGGCTGTTTGCTGTGCTCTGTGCGAGGAGTGGCGATTCCTGACCCTATGTAAATCCTCAGCTGACGGCGCAAAATTACTGTATCAAGCAAAGAGGATCTGCTCAGTACGCCATAGCCGGCCTAAGGGTAAGTTCCCAAAATTGCTGTATGAGATATGAAGTAGGAGACTGTTGAGGCAAGTCCTCTTTGATCTCATTTCTGACATTGGTGGTTTTCAACAGCGGGTATATCTGGAAAAAAGGGAAAGTACATTTCCTAGCTATAACATTGCCAGAGGCTGATTCTGATTCTATTTTTTGTATACAGTTTCAGGCACGGGGACTACGGGGGGAGTCTGTTGGCTTCACCATTTGACCCGAACTCTGTTTAGTGTATTGGCTCTTGATTTATCCTAATGAGATCAGGATTACGTAGTGGAGCTGGCTTACGTACACCTTTACAAGAGCACATGGTGGTACCCTGTGGAGTAAGTGGAATTCAGTTGGGGGCTCATATTATACCAACAAAGAATATGTAAAGCCCAATCACTCTGGGGAACATCCCCCTACCACCCGAAACAGGGGTAACATTTACTGCTGAGGATGACGTACAAACATTTGAAGCCCAGAAAACGGCCATTAAATTTGCCTACATGTCTGGAAATCCCCCTCTTGCACTTGAAACAGTTGTGACTATTTGTAAAGGGATCAGAAATGGAAATAAGGATGTGGAGGTAAAGGTGGAAAGCTTTTCTATCCCGACCATGTGTCATGCCGCGGCAGGGTTGGCGGAAGTGGAATCGCTGGCGGTTCTGTCCGCCGTAGCATTCCGCTCCTCGTCTTCCGTTTACCGCTCTAGTCGTTGTATGCGTCCGTGACCCGGAAGTATAAATATCCTCACTTCCGGGTCGCATACGCGTTGCAACGTTTCCGGGTTTCCTCCTGTGTTGCTGCCGCTCCATCTCCCGGTGATATTCTTGACTTTCTGCTTTCAGTTTCGCTGTTTCCCATTCAGCTGTTTTTCCACCCCGCCCAGTGCGTGATCTCGTCCTTGTCTAGCCTTTTTCTTTTCTCCTTATTTTTGTTTCCTTCCTTTTCTCCTTGCTAATTTGAACTCACCTGTTGCCAGACCTTTTGCCTGCCTACTGGACTGCCTGTGATTATCCTTAGTATCCCATTGAACTCACCTGTTGCCAGACCTTTTGCCTGCCTACTGGACTGCCTGTGATTATCCTTAGTATCCCATTGAACTCACCTGTTGCCAGACCTTTTGCCTGCCTACTGGACTGCCTGTGATTATCCTTAGTATCCCATTGAACTCACCTGTTGCCAGACCTTTTGCCTGCCTACTGGACTGCCTGTGATTATCCTTAGTATCCCATTGAACTCACCTGTTGCCAGACCTTTTGCCTGCCTACTGGACTGCCTGTGATTATCCTTAGTATCCCATTGAACTCACCTGTTGCCAGACCTTGTGCCTGCCTACTGGACTGCCTGTGATTTTTCCCCTGAGTCCGTGGGATATACCTCTTCCGGATTCGGTGCCAGCTCATCGGATTGCACTCTCTTCAGCTAACTCATCTTCTGGGATCCTCCACTTGCAATACTACGTTCAGGGGTTTTTTGTGCCTTCCGGCTTTTTTCCCCCTGTGAGGCGTTCTCGGTAGGATAACCCCCGTTGCCCCTATCTTAGTGGCACGGTGGTATCCTATCGAGGGCGTCCTTATCTTCACAAGAAAAAAGAGAAGCCTCCACGACATAAGGACGGAAGGATTAAGCAGAAAGAGGAAGGTGAGGAGTTGGGGGAAGGGGGAGAACTTGTCATCTCATCAGAAGAAGAAGACATAACCGACAATCGTGACAGTTTGCAACGCCCACGAGAAACTGAGATGGCTACCCCCCAACAAGTTCAGGAACTAGTAGCCGCAGTCCAAAACCTTAATATGGAGGTCCAGAATCTTAAGACAACCAACGCAGCATTACAACTAAGAATGAATGAACGGGAGCGACCCTCTGCAGACCTACCTTCATACCCTTTGGTTTCAGGCAAGTTTGATGGATCACCGAAACGAGTCAAGGAGTTCTTAGATGCCTGCAATCTTCACTTTTCCTTCCGTCCGCAGACCTTCACATCAGATCATACCAAAGTAGGATTCATGATTACCCATATGACAGGTAATGCCCTGGCGTGGGCCACCCCTTTGGTTAATCAGTCAGATCCTGTGCTACAGAACTACAATGATTTCAAGACCCTGCTGCAGCAAACATTTCTACGCACAGAAAGTGCTTTTATGGCCTCGGAGGACCTCTTGGATATCCGCCAAGGAAACACCGATCTTCTCTCCTATATCACTACGTTCAAACAGATAGCCGCCGAAGCTGGCTGGCAGGAACAAGCCCAATATACCATCTTCCGTCGAGGGTTGAGAGAGGAACTCAAGGACGAACTAGCTCGTATCGACCGTCCATCCTCCTTTTCAGATCTCATCACGGCCGCTCTTCGGATCGATTTCCGACTCTCGGAACGACGGTCAGAAAGAAAGAAGAACAAACTCTACAGTCTCCCTCCCTTAGAAGCCCAGCTACCATCTTCTCAACCACCTTCACGCCAAGGCAAAGAAGAACCGATGCAGATCGGTACTGCTCGTGCACCACTCACCCCGGAAGAACGGAAGAGACGACGGGATGGCAACATGTGCATGTATTGTGGAGCCTCTGACCATCTGTTACGGAACTGTCCTAACGCTCCTCCGAGGCGTTCGGGAAACGAGCGCCCTCGGTGAGTATGGGGACGCACTCCCGAGGGGCCATTCCTAGTCCTTATGCAACTTTGTCAATAGCCTCTTCTGGTTTACTAGAGGATTCAAGGTTGATGGTTCTGTCAGTCACCCTTACTGTAGGCAGGACCGAAGTCCCAACTCAGGCTTTACTAGACTGTGGTGCTGCCGGCAACTTCATAGATACCTTGTGGGCTAAGCAAAAAGGTATAACTCGTCTGGCCAAACAGGAGGATCAGAAAGTCGAAGGAGTGGATGGGGAACCTTTGATTTCCGGCATGATCACGCATACCACTGAGGAATTACAACTATGTATCCAGCAACATACCGAAAGGATCTCGTTTGACATAATCCGAGCAGCCCACTTCCCTATCATACTAGGGATAAGCTGGCTACGAAAGCACAACCCTCACATTGATTGGGCAAAGAACGTACTCTGTTTTCAGTCCGAATGTCTGCCTGAACCAAAGTTTGTGACAGTACAAACTACCAATGTTTACGACTCCAGACTCATCCATTGTCTTCCACGCCATCTACAAGAATATACAGAGGTAGTAACAGAAAAGACGCCTAGTGATCTTCCTCCACACAGACCAGAAGACTGTTGTCTGGATCTTGTTCCTGATGCACTGGTACCGTTTGGTAGGATGTACCCTTTATCCCTCAGAGAAAAACAATTCCTCCGGGAATATTTGGATAACAACCTGGCCAACGGACTTATAAGACCTTCAAAGTCACCAGCTGGAGCATCACTGTTTTTCATCCCGAAGAAGGACACACAAGAACTGAGACCCTGTATTGACTACAGGGGTCTAAACAAGGTGACAATAAAGGACAGATATCCCATGCCTCTTATCACCGAAATTATTCAAGCTGTTCATGGAGCCACAATCTTCACGAAATTGGACCTTCGGAATGCATACCATCTCCTCCGGATCCACCAAGGGGATGAATGGAAAACCGCGTTTAGGACCCCTTATGGGTTGTACGAATACCAAGTGATGCCCTTTGGCCTTGTGAATGCCCCATCTGTGTTCCAGCGCTTTATGGACCGGCTTTTTTCGGACCTGCTGTGTCAGACCACGATTGTCTATCTCGATGACATACTGGTTTATTCAAGAACGCCGGAGGAACATGTTGTCCATGTCAAAGAGGTCTTCCAGAGACTAAGAGAAAATCACCTCTCAGTCAAGATAGACAAGTGTGTTTTTTCGGCAACATCTATCCCATATTTGGGTTTCATATTATCAAGTCAGGGTGTCGCCATGGATCCCCGCAAAGTTTCTGCCATTTTGGAATGGCCTTCACCTAGATCCATCAAGGAGGTACAAAGGTTTTTAGGTCTGGCAAACTTTTACCGGAAATTTATATCCAACTTTTCCCACCGGATGGTACCCATCACCACGCTACTTAAGAAGAGCTCTAAACCATTCTTTTGGTCCAGCGAAGCTGAAGATTGCTTCCACAGTCTCAAGGAAGCCTTCTGTACCGCCCCCATCCTTCAGCAGCCAGATCAAGACCGGCCGTTCATCGTCGAAACGGATGCATCTTCATCAGCTATGGGGGCAGTCCTTTTGCAGGAACACCTAGGTGAGGAACATCCAGTCTCCTATTTTTCCAAGACACTAAATGACAGCCAAAGGAACTACTCAGTCATAGAGCGTGAATTATTGGCCATGAAGTCAGCCTGTTTAGAGTGGCGTCATCTCCTACAAGGAGGTAAACACCCATTCTCCATCAGAACAGATCACAGAAATCTACAAGTCCTGCGACAGTTCGAGTGCTACAACACAAGACAGGCCCGCTGGGCTCACTTCTTTGCCCTGTTCGATTTCAACATTACCTACATCCCAGGGCCACAGAATATAGTCGCAGATGCTTTATCTCGCAGAGGAGACTATGTGACCGAATCCGACAGGACGCCGGATCTTATGTTCCCCTTGACGAGGAGAATAGGTGTTCTGTCCGCTTTCTTGAGACAAGTGAAAGAAGCTTCAAAGGGGGGTTTTGAGTCGGAGTGTCACCCACAAGACCCCGTCTATGAAATCAAGGAAGGACTCTACTTTGTGAAAGGAAAACTGTATTTACCCACTTCGGAATTTCGGAGATTGGCGTTAAAATGGTGTCACGACTCCAAGTTGGCGGGTCATCGAGGTGTTAAGGGCACATTGGAATTTCTACAGAGGCACTTTTATTGGCCAGCGATGCGCCATGACGTGGCCAGTTACGTACAATCCTGTGTGACCTGTCTTCGCAGCAAGAGTTCTCGTTTAAGACCTTTGGGCCTTTTGAGGCCTAATCCTGTTCCCGACGGTCCTTGGGAAGTGATATCTACTGATTTCATCGTGGACTTACCCCCTTCTGAAGGGAGCACATGCATCATGGTGGTGATCGATTACTTCACAAAGATGGCTCACTTCTCCCCATTACCAGGGGTACCAACAGCAGCAGCCATGGCCGAGACACTCATCAAAGATGTCTTTCGTCTCCATGGAATACCAAAGAAGATCATCTCAGATCGAGGTAGCCAGTACACTTCTCGTTTCTGGAAGCATCTCTGCAACCGTTTGTGTATAGAGAGAGCTCTAACATCAGGTTACCACCCTCAGTCAAACGGACAGACGGAACGTTTAAATGCCACACTCGAACAGTACTTACGATGTTATGTGAACCTCCAACAGGACAACTGGGTTTCTCTACTACCCCTGGCAGAGTTCTCCTACAATAACTCTTTCCAATCTACTCTCGGTTTCACCCCTTTTTTCTGTAACTATGGCTACCATCCCCGGGCTATACTACCGGTCTCTAATGCCTCTACCTCTTTACCCACAGTTGACTCCACTCTCGCCTTGTTGAGAGACGTTCACCTACAGGCTAAACACAATCTTAGCAAGGCTCAAACGAGATACAAGGACCAGGCCGACAAACATCGAAAAGCGGTGCCTGACTGGGGGGTAGGATCTCAGGTCATGTTGTCCACAAGGTATCTACCACGATGGGCACACCCTTCCAAACTCTCCCCTAAATTTCTGGGCCCATACGAAGTCACACAAGTCATCAACCCGGTGGCCTTTCGGCTAAAATTACCCAAAAGCCTTCAAAGAGTCCACCCGGTGTTTCATGCCTCACAACTCAAACCTTTTCTTGCAGACATCTGGTCTCGCAAAAAGAAAAAAACCCCCTTGCCGGCTACTTCGACCCAGGAGGAATTTGAGGTAGCCCAAATCTGTGACTCCCGGTATCGCCGGGGAAGGTTGGAATTCCTTATACGGTGGAAGGGGTATCACTGGTCGGAAAACTCTTGGGAACCAGCCTCTCAGGTACATGCCCCACTGTTGGTCCGCAAGTTCTTTCGCTCTCATCCGGGGAAACCGGGGGGAGGTCTCCATAGGAGGGGGCATACTGTCATGCCGCGGCAGGGTTGGCGGAAGTGGAATCGCTGGCGGTTCTGTCCGCCGTAGCATTCCGCTCCTCGTCTTCCGTTTACCGCTCTAGTCGTTGTATGCGTCCGTGACCCGGAAGTATAAATATCCTCACTTCCGGGTCGCATACGCGTTGCAACGTTTCCGGGTTTCCTCCTGTGTTGCTGCCGCTCCATCTCCCGGTGATATTCTTGACTTTCTGCTTTCAGTTTCGCTGTTTCCCATTCAGCTGTTTTTCCACCCTGCCCAGTGCGTGATCTCGTCCTTGTCTAGCCTTTTTCTTTTCTCCTTATTTTTGTTTCCTTCCTTTTCTCCTTGCTAATTTGAACTCACCTGTTGCCAGACCTTTTGCCTGCCTACTGGACTGCCTGTGATTATCCTTAGTATCCCATTGAACTCACCTGTTGCCAGACCTTTTGCCTGCCTACTGGACTGCCTGTGATTATCCTTAGTATCCCATTGAACTCACCTGTTGCCAGACCTTTTGCCTGCCTACTGGACTGCCTGTGATTATCCTTAGTATCCCATTGAACTCACCTGTTGCCAGACCTTTTGCCTGCCTACTGGACTGCCTGTGATTATCCTTAGTATCCCATTGAACTCACCTGTTGCCAGACCTTTTGCCTGCCTACTGGACTGCCTGTGATTATCCTTAGTATCCCATTGAACTCACCTGTTGCCAGACCTTGTGCCTGCCTACTGGACTGCCTGTGATTTTTCCCCTGAGTCCGTGGGATATACCTCTTCCGAATTCGGTGCCAGCTCATCGGATTGCACTCTCTTCAGCTAACTCATCTTCTGGGATCCTCCACTTGCAATACTACGTTCAGGGTTTTTTTGTGCCTTCCGGCTTTTTTCCCCCTGTGAGGCGTTCTCGGTAGGATAACCCCCGTTGCCCCTATCTTAGTGGCACGGTGGCATCCTATCGAGGGCGTCCTTATCTTCACAAGAAAAAAGAGAAGCCTCCACGACATAAGGACGGAAGGATTAAGCAGAAAGAGGAAGGTGAGGAGTTGGGGGAAGGGGGAGAACTTGTCATCTCATCAGAAGAAGAAGACATAACCGACAATCGTGACACCATGACACCCCAAGTCCACAGGAAGGGGAGCAAGGCGGTAATTCCGAACTTATCAGTATCTCGGGCACCTAATTCATGCATTTTTTAAAGCCAATCTCTGGCCAAAGGGTCATGGACCACTATTTTGTTTAATCTGCCACAACGAGCACAGAGATTAAATCTTTACCAGCACTAAAGGGAACAGCAATGCTTGACCATTCAGTGATGTTTTAACAGCCCAATTTTGGGGGGCTCAGAGACTTGACAGACATTAGCATCATTGAATTGGCTGATCAAGTGAAAGGCGAATTGGAGGCCCTGAAAATCAAGCTGTCTAATTTACAGTCTCAGAAGCCTAGTAAAGCCCCTACATTTGACTCTCCGACTCCCCTGGTGGAAGTAATACACGAGGAATCATCTCGCCATGACCAAGAAGAACGTCAAGCTCCTTCCCAGATGAGAGATGGCGTAGGAGTTCATGAAGGCTCCTCTGAGTTACACCATACTTTGAGGGAGGTGGATGAACGTATTTGCCTGTCTCACCCCACTGTATCGGCTTTGAATACGGTGTCGAGTTCTTTTGTTGCCCTATATGACAACATTTAGGCAGAACTGAAATCTACCAATACTATATTAACTAATGTTACCTCAAAACTTGAGGAAATGGGGTTTGAGGTTCGTTTTGCCAATTTGGCTACGAGAGATGAGGCTGAAACTAGGAATGTCCTACAGCCTAAGGCAAACTCTGATAATGTCTTGGGGTCTGTTATTGAAATCTCTGATGATCTGGGTTTGAATGATCAGTTGACCCCTTTGGAAGTGAGCTCTACTTCCAGTGTAATGGATCCTCCCATTGATATTCTAGCACGGGGAACTATTGGGATTGATGCTGATATCATTGACATCACTAATGATCAATCTCCGGTTGGGGAGGAGGTAAATGTGCCTATGGAGGGTGAAGAGAGCTCAGCCAAAGGGCAAGGGAACCCTCCATTTTCTAAAAAAAAAAACTATTGTGTTGAAAGGCAAAGCATTGAAGCGGAGGGCGGGGGCCAAGAAAAATAGAATTTTATCTTTAAGAAAGGCCCACCGCACTTTCTTTCATACTAGATTGTCCCCTGTACTGGAACAGGTAATCTCAATCCATGAACCGGTGTTCAAATCTCAGATCATACCTGGGAATATTCCAACAATGCCGGATAGGGTGGTTGGTGTCCCCGCTCCCCTGAATCCTATTACGGAGTCACTCGTGAAGAATATGGAATTCATTAAGGAAGTGGGAGCCCCCGATATGAGCCTGGGTGTGAGGTTGAAAGACTCTCCCGTTACTCCATTTCCATACCTAACCGGGTTTTGGGGTGAGCAGGGAGGGGGCCCTTACAGATTTGGCCCCTTCTCTAGCCAATCTCAGTCTATATGGGGCTCATCGGAGGGAGCAACCACCTCTCTGCAGATGCTGGGGAACAGAGTGGAGGGAAAAATGGTGCATACATGTTCAACAGTAAGTCCTCTGGTATTTCCGAGTGAGTTTGGGCGTTGTGAACAACACTATCAGGCCTATGTTGGTCACAGAGGATATTCCTGCCACACAATTGCCTCTCCCATGTCTTAATTCCATTTTGCCTATAGACAGGGTGGTGGCAGGATCTGGTATGGAAAATCAACATTCCTCAAAGAGGTGGTCGACCTTCCCCCGGAATCTAACTATCCCAGCGTTTCAGCTGGAATGAAGGATCTGTTGCAGAGTTTTTTCACTACCCTTCTGGTGCTACTGTGAAGGGCTCCCTGGTGCACCTGCGGGGAATGGTGATCCGTTTCATGGTCCATCAAGTGCTCCATTAACAAAACACTCCTATTCTGATGCACTCAAAGGGAAAGTAGTTCCACAACAGAGGGCGAAGGGTGGGGGCCGTGATATACATCAAGTTATGATTTACTGTACTCTTGGTTTGGACTATCAGATTTGTATGAATCGGCCAAACATTCTAACCATTTTTGCGTCTATCCCAAGCCTCGCTTTGGTGTCATCGGCTGATATTGGAAGAGTTTCCTTCCCAGTTAGAGAGGACATGAGTACTAGTATTATGTCTCTATCCTCTCCGCTGGTAAGAGAACTAATTTTTACCCAAAAAGAAGAACTGGCAGGACCGGGTTTGAAATCTCTCAGATACATGAATCAAATAAGGGAATCCTCAAGAATGGTATAATCCAATCCATTGCTAGCCTTCCTAAGGTTGCTGCTATTTCTGATAAATTGGTCCATAGTGGAGTGCTGAACTATATGGATTGGGCATCCATTATCTCCTCTCTATGACAAAAACTGGTCCCATGAAAATAATTTCTCTTTGGGTGACCATTGGAAGAGTATAACGCTATGTTTGAAATCTTGGAATACTCAGGGCAATGTCCATCTTTTTGGCGAATTGCATTTGTCTGCAAGAGACATGGTTAACCTCAGCACCCACTCTGGACGGATATAGCGTTTTTATCCAACTTGCTAGAGATTGGACGGGGGGAGACCATCGGGGGGCCTCTTGACTGCTGTAGATGTCTCCCTTGGCCTCAGTGGGGGTGGTAATTGCGGACTTGCCCTTTGGTGTATTGGGAGTTGATTGTAGGTCAATGGATGGTTCGATCAATCTACTATTACTCAATATTTACTGGCACAAGGGTATTGAATTGGTTGATCCATTTGTAGCCGGGCTCTGCCGGGTGGTGGATGAGTGGATGGAAACTCCCCCAGATGGTAGGGTCGCAGTTATGAGAGATCTGAATGCAGACTGTACTCATGCTCACAAATTGTGGGAGTTGGAAGAGATCAGTGGGGGTAATTCAGAGAAGCAAGTGGCTGGACGGAGGTGGATAACAGGTTTGGGTGGTAGGGGGCTTTTCCCACTGGTGGGAAAAGCACTGAATCAGGGAACGTCAGTAAATGGCATACTTGGCACAGAGGGGACAGATCATCTCTGATTGATTATATTTTTGTAGACACTTCCCTTATGAATTCTTGTCTGACATTTGAAATATTTAAAAATGATTGGAGCGACCATTGCATTCTAGAAAGGTAGGGCGTAATGCTGTTAAATGGACAGCACCGAACATTCGTGCCTTGAATTCACAAATATATCATGTATTGAACTGCTCGACTTATGATTGGAAATGCCAAAATTTCAATGCATTCGAGTTCCAATCGTTTGTGGGTCAAATGACTGGCAAAATGGCCCTGGGAATGAGACCAACTGACTCTGGCCAAGTTAGGCATACCCACTGTTACAATACTGATGTAGCATCTGCAAAAAAGATGTTATGAAGAACAGTGAAGCAGATTCAGAGCATTAATCAGGACGAGGTAGTTCGTAGAAAGCTAATTGGGAAACTCAAGCAATCATATAAGAACTACTGTACGTCTATTAAATCTGTAATATTTCAGAAAGATTCAGAAAAGATGCTTGGAACCCTAATTGCGGCAGATGCAAGTGCATTTTGGCACTTGGTAAATCGGCAGGACCCAAACTATACAACTTGTCAGTCGAACTCGATTTCTGAACAAGAATGGATTGAGTTCTTGGAGAGTAGATTTGGGAAGTCCTCTATGGATCCTCCACTGGTTTTGGACCTGACTAGAGAGGACAGGTGGAATCCACAAGTTGAGGTAGAAACCATCTTAAAACTGATCTCCAGATGTAAGCGCTCAAGGGCTCCAGGCCCAAATGGCCTCACAAATAACACCTTCAAGGACAATCCTAATTTGTGGGCCCAGTTGCTGTGCCTGGAGGTCAGTGACATATTGTCCTCAGGGGTGACCCCTGTATCTTGGAACACAGGTCATGTAGTCCCACTCTTCAAGTGTGGCAGCAGGACTGCTCCGGCAAATTATCGTCCCGATTTCACTAATCGATGCGGACTGCAAGATCTTTTCCTCTTTCCTGTTGTCACACTTGGAGGAGTGGGCTCACAGGTGCCACCCGCTGGATCAATTCCAGACGGGATTTAGAAGGGGTCACTCGACCAATGTTAACGGGCTTGCCCTGAAGTGTGTACAAGAGGCGGCATGGTTCGACAGCAGGTGGCTGTACGTATATGGCTTCAATTGACCTGACGCCCGCGTTTGACCGGGTAGACCGGGGCAGGCTGTGGCTAAAGTTGGCCAGTTGGGGCCTATCTGCAGGGCTCTTGAAATTAATTAACAGGGTCTATGAGAACTGTGGGGTCCGGGTTCGCTTGAATCAAGGGGGCGATCTCTCAAGGAGAATTAGATCCTTTCAGGGGGTCAGACATGGTTGCACATTGGCACCCTGGCTGTTCAACCAATATTTTTCAGATGTAGCCATCTCGCTTACCAAAGAAGGACTCCTGGCCCCTAAGATCGGCAAGGACAAAATTATTTGACTAGCATACGCTGATGATCTGTTGATCTTTGATAATACCAAGGTGGGGCCTGCAACAGTCTCTGAGTAATTTGGAGCTTATGCTAAAACCAATGGGTTAATAATGAATCCCTCTAAAACTCGAATTCTATCTTTTAGAAAAAGCGAGAGTTAAGATTTCAGGTTACATCGGTAAGTTGGGTGAGACTTCTTTGAAATTGGTTGAGTCAGTGCGATATCTGGGTTTCAATTACTCTGCCTATCCTGGCTCTATGGCATTAATGGAACATATTTTACATAAGGCAAAATTGCTAGAAGTGCAGGTGGTCAGGATTGATCGAAAGTTTGGTAAATTTTCTTTGAAACCCGCCCTGATATTCTATGAGAGGAAAATCATACCTAAATTAATCTATGGCCTGGAATTGCTTCCTGAGAGAGTGAGCGATACATTGAACCGCATAGAGGGTTGCATTTGGAGAAGACCGTTGGGTATGCCGAATGCGATCCCGATCTCTGCAATCAGGTTTGAATTGGGTATTGTATCAATGTGGGCACGGGTACAGTGGGCTTGTATATCTCAGTACTCAAAAATTAAAACCAGTGTGCCAAACACATTGTATCATCTACTGGATAGAAACCTGGATCTCTCGCATACACTGATCTCTCTAAGGGATCGATCAGAGGCCATATTGGAAAAGATTGGGATGTCAACTAAGACTTTCATCTGTAACCCCATGTTTGTAAAGCGTGCATTATTCAACTTCTATTGGTGTGAAACTGTAGACACATTTCACTCTTATCCTTCACTATTACATTTGAATCATGAACACAGAGCCTGTGGTTCCCCCACATAGGTTATTTTACAATTTCCGGACAGACTATATCGAGGTATTGTCCTTAGGGCTAGATCGAATGTCCTTCCCACTAGAGACATCTTGGTCAGAAGAGGGCTGATCTTGGAAGACCTTGCTAGATGCTGGTTCTGCCTGGCTAATGAGGGGTCCTTAAAACATATGGTTATGGAGTGTGTGACACTACATCCACTACTTAGGGCAAAATATTTAGAACCTCTAAATGCCAACTCCATTACATATGAAGAGGAGTGGGCATGGAAAAGATGCCTGAACATTCAAACCATTCATGAGGGCTTGGCTCTATCCGAATGTATTAAAAGCTTACATTTATAATATAGAGCAAAGTTTGTTACTGTTTCTGTTTTTTGCCTATTTTTTGTAGGTTTATTTTACTTTTCATCTTTTAGGTATAAAAAAAATGGGTATTATGTTTTTTTGTATTTGTAGTGTTTAATTTGTGGGAAACGATTTATGTAATGTCTGAGTACAATGAGTATTGTATTTAATATTTCCATTTAGTTTTTTATTTTGCAATGTTTATCTCTATTTTGTTTGTATTGATGTTAGAGATGTTTTGGAATGTGTTTCCTTTTTTTCTTCTGAATTTGGTGTGAACTTTTAAAATTTTATATGCTTGTCTTGATGTTTTGTAAAGGTTTGAATAAACCGTACACAAATAAAAAAAAAAGAAGAAAAAAAAGAAAGAGACACAGTAATTGTGGCAATACTTGGACGAGATGCTGGCATGTGGTTTTATTAGACATTCCAAGTCACCTGTCTCTTCATCTTTATTCTTCGTACCCAAGAAAGAAGGTACTTTGCATGCATGTATTGACTACAGACCCTTATATAGGGTTACCATTAAGAACTGGTTTCCATTACCTTAAATCTCTGTCCTCCTCGATCAACTCAAGACAGCCAAGATTTATTACAAGTTAAATCTGAGAGGGGCTTATCATTTGATTTTTTTTAAAAACCTTTATTTATTAAACAGTGAAGGACATAAAGTGCAATTAATCAAAGCAAATATGAGCAACACTCTGCCTTTTTACCATCGTAACAGAAACAATGTCCATGAAATGCAATGTGTCTTAACAAAAAAGAACAGTTACAGTTATACAGTGTTAGACAATGGACCTCACAAGTACTCTTGAAATGGTCCCCAAATTTGTTTAGGTCTGCAAGTTGGGTCAACCAATGAGATATATGTTTCTTCACATTCACATACATGAGTCATTTCCCTGAGCCACAATTCAATATCCGGAGCCGCCCCAGACTTCCATTTAAGCAGAATACATTTCTTGGCTATCAGAGAACCAAGATTGAATAGCCGCCTCTTTTTAGTTGAGGCCTTCCCGATGTCACCAAATAGATACTTGGGAAATAACAGAAACAAGGAAATGTTGGTGCAGTCATAAAGGATCGCAGCCACCTCCTCCCAGAATCGAACAACCGGAGGGCAGGACCAAAACATATGATGGGTATCAGCCTCAGCGGCACCACATTTGGTGCAGTTGGATGAAGTCGCGGGGGCAAATCTGGCGACCTTCTCAGGAGTATTGTGCAGCCCATTAAGCAATTTCAATTGGATAAGGGGGTGCCTCGCAGTCAACGAGACATCCTTAGTAATGTCACGATCCATGCCCCTGACTCCCTCAGGTATAACGGCCCCCTGGCAGCAGTGGGGCTAAAGCCCTTCACACTGGCCCCAAGGGCCTTAAAACTCCATCAGAAACATAGATGGAGTCAATCCTGGCGCCTTTGGTGCCAGGCTCATTATCAGGAATAAAGCAATACCAGTTTTGGACCTTGATCCAACATGGAGGCCTATTACACAGCTCAGTTCTTTAGAACCAAGCCATGCAGTCTAGTGTTTTGGGTGTGGCTGGGCCTGAAACTACTTTGCCTGGAACTACTTTACCTGGGCTATTTAAACCACATCCAAACAGCAGAGCACGCTTCGCGTTATTCTACACTCTTGTAACCTAATGCTCACCGTGTCCAGCTCCTGCTCATCTGCTTCTCCGGTGGCCCGATCCTGAAGCCCTAGATCCGGATTCCATTAATAATCTGGAAGAACAGGAACAGCATTCGCGAGCAAGAACACTTACCTCTGAAGTAACCGGTCTTGAATCCATCCTGCGCTTCACTCACCTCGCCCATCTCCGGAGTTTGCCGCAACCAGCAAAGGTAAAGAAACAAGGACAGCATTAATAACAATTCTTACCTGGGCAAGCAGCGAATCCTGGCAGCACCCTGCGCTTCTCTTACTTCGCCCATCTCTGGGTTTCACCGCAACCTGCAAGGGAGAAGGAACAAGGTCAGCATTAACAAAGCACTTACCTGGGCAAGCAGCGCTTCGATCGCTCATCACTCCGGAAACATCACTTCAACCTGTACAAAGAGAAGAGAACACAGGTTAGCAATTAACACCAATAAACAGTGCAGTGCTCCGCGCATCAATAACTAACCGTGGTCTTCGCCATCGGCGCAGCAACTCAGAGATCGCAACCATCCCTGTGAAAACAAAAAGAGACATTACTAGGCAACAGCATAGTGGAGCAAGATGCCGAAAAGACAGAGAAAACAGAGGGAAAGAAAGAGACAGAATAAAGACGTAAAAGACATTATAACTCACCTGTAAAACAGCAAGCAGAGTCGGAGTCACAGCCGGTCTGGACCCGACATAAGGCCACACGGACCAGTGAAGCAACTAGGTCCACGGAACGCCCGCACCAACCATGCGCCCCTGCACAGAGACGCAGGACCGAGAGTTCAACGCACAAACACCTAAGGTGAGCAATAACCGTAAGGGAGGGAATTTGGACCAGAGGGAGGTGGGAGTCCACCCATCACAGAACCAGTATCTTAACCCTCCATTCTCCTGTTGTTATAGGCGCTACCCAATGTCTGGGACATAACCAAGCAGAGACGGGTCCGGAAAAGCGCTTAGACCTCCATCCAGTATCGTGGGGCGCCCCCGTGGATACAAGGTGAGCGTAACAGAACGCCAAGACACAATTAAAACATCCACCTGGGCGTCATGGAAACATCATAGTCTGACCAACTAGCCCAGGTACAGGGAGAATTACGGGCCGAGGAGCACTCCGCCCGGCAAGAAACCAACGCCCTTAGGAGGGAGTTGATTGTCACCAAGGACCGCACCGATGAATTAGCCAGACAATTGCTCCAAACACAGTCTGGGCAGGTTCCGTTGCCAGGAAGTATTCCATTGGTTCCAGCCACATCCATCAATCCAGTGCAGGTGGTCCTCCGTGGGGAAGTTCCTTTTGCCCCACCGGAACGTTTTACGGGGGACCCAAGAAAATATGCAGTATTCATGAACCAGTGCCGCCTCCATTTTCTTTGTAGACCCGGAGCCTTTCCTAACGATCAGTTACGGGTTGCCTTCATTCTGTCATATCTGAGTGCCAGTGCCGTGGATTGGTCCATACGGTTAGTAAGCCAGGATGCCCACTCATGCGGGATTTCAAGGGGTTTCAACAGGAGATGGAGAAGCTGTTCACCCGACATACCCAGGGCCAAGTGTTAGGGAGAATTCTCTCTTTAGGCTGAATTTCCTAACCTAGTGAGTCCCCCAGCAGCTTTGGTGGATTTCTGGAGTTTGTTTTTTTTCCTCCTGCCAAGAGTGAGACTCTTTTCCTCCCACTCTTGGACACGATTAATGGTATTCCTTTGACTGGTAATGTGTTTTATGGGCTATGGGGTCCTTTACTCCATAGGGTCTCATGTGTTTTTCCTATGTGTGTTACACAGCACCCTCCGTGCAGTAACACAGGGGTGTCATAGTGACACCCCACCATAGACTCCATACCCTGGGACTGACTACTGTCTCCCAGGGCATGTAAAGTCACCATTGGCTTTACTAGACCCAAATTATTAACAGAAACCAGTACAAACCATCATATTGTGGACGTACTGGTCGGGGCAATTCGATTGCCCCGGAGTCTGTTAGTCGAGGGGGCACGTCTCGGTCCCCCCTGATCGAGTTTTGGCTGGTGGCAGTGGAAACTACTTTTTATATTCGACCGCGAATATTTTCCTATGGGATTTTTCCATTGTTGAAGGCTACCAACTTTAATTATTTAATTCTCATAGCCTCGAACATACCGCCGGTTAATTTAATTAATATTAATTCTCCGGTTGGTATTTTTTGCCAAGACTCAATTCTAAAATGGCGTTTGTGTTCTCTTCTGTGACTCCAACCCAATTTGAGCCCTTTGTTCCACTTATTTGGCGGGCTTCTCCACAGAAGCCTCCAAAAGTGGTGCCACTAAGTCTGGGTACCACAGGGGGTGTGGGAGGGGGTTTAGGCACCCTGGACCGAGTTACCTTGGTAACTCAGGTCGCACTCTTGTGTGACCACTTAGCATGTTTGAGTGACAGCTAGGCTGAGTGAATGGGGGTTTTCTGCATAAAAGCAGGGCTTTGGGGACTGGAACTTCAGAAGTCGCCACAGGACCTGAGAATCCGACGAGGGAGAAGCTGAGCCGACCTACCACGACGACACCACCGGTGGAGCCCTGCAGAACCGACTCACCACTTCCCGACGACAGAGAAGATCTCCCCGGCTGGAGAGCTTCTTCCCCTGACTGGTGGGCACAACCAGTTTTCCTTTCTTTCTTCGCACCCCAGCCCGGTTTGTGGTCGAAGTGCCCGTGCAAAGCACCCCGGCAGCCGGATAGCCACTCGCCACTGAACCGCGAATCACCGGACCGCTCCTTGTACCTGAGAAACTCAGCGGCTGGTTTCTTCCCTGGCAGTGCAACGGACTCCTGTCTTCCTCCCCGACGAGATCCTCTCTTCCCCCGGACGAAGCACCAACTTGCACACGCTGCCAGGAACAATTGCCCCCACTGGAGCGTTCTCACCACTTTAAGGTACCATGTCCGCCAGGCCTCCCTTTCTAAAGATTGCTACAAGGTAATAATAACTCCTTAACCTTCTGGACTGGGCTGGCCGCCTTGACCCTCTAACTGGTCCCTTTCTGTGGTCCAACTCCTTTTTGAACCTTTTACAAGACCTTTGTGCACTGCAACCATGTGACCTTGGACACATTTCGTTTGGATCCTCTGAAAGTGGATCCGGCCTCTTGAACTCTAACTTCACGGTTTTTCCTTGCCTTCCTCTCTTGTTGTGTTCTTGAAAAAGTGTTGGGATCTGTTTCAATTTGTTCTCTGTTTTTCTCTCCCTTTTTAAAACGAACTATTAGAGTGCCATCTACGTTAAGCGCTCACCGCTGTCTGAAAATAAGTGGGGCTTTATTTAAGACTTGTCTAATATTCTTTTAAGGGAGTGTATATCTTTTAGTGATCGTGTTTTTGAATTGCTTACTATTAGTGCCTGTGTGTTTTTCTAGATGTGGTTTTAAATAAATAATTATATCTCTTTTACACCAAGCCCTGGTCAGTGTTTACTTGTTCTATTGTGTGCTCTTGACCTATTGCGAATACTCTGTATACTGCCTAACTCTTCTTGAGGGAAGTCTGACTGCTCAGCCACAGCTACGAAGTGAATCTGTGTGGTACAGACTGCTACCAAGTGGGTTTACTGCCAAACACCTGTAGTCCTAAATCTTTTGCAGTGGTCCCAGAGGGAACTGCACAGGTTTCTGCCTAACACCAAGCTCTGGATAACGAACTTCTGTCCCTTTGCCAAGGCAGCCAAGATTTATTAACATATATTGCCACTTTTAACAGACTTGTCGTTGAAACTAGGTGGCCTGAGGAGAAATGAACAACGTTATTCCATCGAGGATTACGGGGGGAATTGAAAGACGTCCTAGCTCAGGTGGTAAACCCACCAAAAGACTGTGCAGAGTTCATCAACCTAGTGGTGCAGCTAGACCACAGGCTGCAAGATCGAAGGACAGATCGAGCCAGAACGAAGAATCGGACTGTGTATGTATGCTCAAAGGAGAACAGTCCGCGTTTATCAGAAAACACTTTGGAACCCATCCATGCAAATTGGGGGGGTACGGAGCCCATTAACCAAGGCCGAAAGAGACAAAAGGAGACACAGCAATTATGCCTGTACTGCGGGAAATCAGGTCACTTCCTCAGAGAATGTCCTGTAAAACCCCCTAGGTGAACAGTTGGAGCTACAGAGAAAGAAGGAGGAGAACAAGAGTCGGAAAACTTCCAGGCCGGGCAAGTGTAGAGGACCGTTTGTCCAGCGAAGGAAAAGAGCCACAGACCTCACACCTTGCCCTGCCTGCGATTTTGATTAGTCACCAACATCCATCTCGGATGCATGCTGTGGAGGCATACATAGACAGCGGAGCCGTTGGTAACTACATAGACCAAGGCCTGGCAACAAGGATGGGGTTTCCCCTCTGTCATAAAACGACAACTGAGAAGGTCATCACTGTTGACGGCACGGAGATAGCTTCTGGTACTGTAACTCAACGCACAGCAGAATCGACCCTTCTGTGCCAAGACGGACATCGGGAAGCCATCTTTGACTCTACACTTTCCTTCTCTGCACACATCTCTGATGTCTCCAAAAAATCTAACTTTTTACTTCACCACCTTAGAGGTACTCTACCTTTCTTCTCCTTCCCTCAAAAGCTCACGGTCTCCCAAGCTCTGGTTCTTTCCAAACTGGATTACTGTAACAGCCTCTTCCTAAATCTACCTGCCTCCACTCTCCGCCCTCTACAGCTAATCCAGAACAGGACTGCGAGACTTGTCCTTGGGCTCAAGCCCTAGGATCATATCTCTCCAGCCTTGAAATCCCTTCATTGGCTCCCAGTGGATGCAAGGATAGGATTAAATTTAAAACCCTCTGCGTTGTCCACAAGTCTTTCTGGGGCCTGGGTCCAATATACCTTCAACTATCCCTCTGTAAATAACTCCCCCTCTCAAGCCCTTCGCTCCTCTACTTCTAACTCCCTCAGGGTTAGTGGTTTTGCAAAAAAACGAGCTGGGGGTAGATCCCTGTCTTCGGCTGGTGCCTCCCTTTGGAACAGCCTCCCGGCCACCTTGAAACTTGAGGAAAAACATCTTCGGTTCTGGAAACTTCTCAAGACCTTCCTCTTTGCCTCTGCCTTTGCCCCGCTTCTCCCCTGTTGATCTGTTTCTTCTCATGGCATTGTGCACCTGGCCACCCTCTGTTCTTTCGTGCCCAGGTATCTGCTGACGCTGCCACCCTCCTGCATTGCCTCCAGGCCACCATCTGCACTAGGGTTCTGTATATGTACCCATAAAGCCCCCCCCCCACGTTTCATCTGCACTTATCAGATATACCTTTCTGACTAACTTTCGCCTGCCACTTGCTGGCTGCACTACACTGGTTTCAAGCCCTTATTTGTTATTTATTCTATTTAATATTTATTTGTTTTTCTCTCCTCTGCTTCGCACGTTTCCCCCATTTTCCTTTCCCATGCACTTGTCGCTTTCTTAAATGTCACTGGGCCTAGTAAGATCGCTGTTTTTTCTGTTTTTTCTCTCCCTTGTTCCCCTCCCTTTTTGTCTGGTCGCGCTCTGAAACACTTGTGTACGAGCGCGATATAAATAAAATATCATTTCATTTCATTGCCTTCAACCTTATCAAGGCCCCTCAGTTCCGGGTGATTCTAGGGATGCCGTGGTTGGTGGCTCACAATCCTAACATCGACTGGCGAGCCAACAAATTAGCCTTCGCCAATGAGTGTGCTCATGCGTGCTACCAAGTGGAAATACCATTGTCTGACCCAGAGACACCTGTCCAAGATAAAGAGGCGTTAGTACTAGGTGTAACAAGTACACTACCAAGCGAATACCACGATTTCCAAGACGTTTTCCAAAAAGAACAGGCTAATACCTTACTCCCTCACAGGCCATATGACTGTCAGATCGACCTTGTGTCACGACCTCAACCGTACGTGTCACAGTTCCCACCAAGTCAATGGCGTATTCATACACACGTGCTTTGAGACTCCCTTATGGGGCTTCACAACCCCACCTCACAGAACACAAGGGGAAACTCAGTTGGACCAGGGCATGGCGCTCCTGGAACCAACTATGCCCAGCACACTGAGTTGTGACTCAACATGGAGGGGGAAGCAGCTTATCAGGGCACCAGAAGCAACAGACTAGTTGTTCTCAAAGCTAGCTATAAAAGCCACACCCAGGCAGAATTCCACGCTTCGCGTTTCACTGTCTTTGGCAGCTGAACGCTCACTGCAGTTCCAGGGACTTTTACTCCTACAGGCTCCTCATCTTGGACACCCAACTTCTCTCCTGCAGAACATTCAGCCCAGGGAGCCCCTTCAGCTTCTCTGCTTACCTGTCATCTGCTCTGCAGCGACTCCGGCCCCTTCAGTAACTTCTCTTACCTGACATCTGCTCCGCAGCGGCTCGTTCCGCCCCCTCCTTTTCATCTGGTCCGCGCTTCAGCAGGCTTCGGCTCCGCGGCACCTCCGTCAGCGCTCCAGCTAACTACGGTTGGTGCTCCGGCAGGCTTCGGCTCCACAGCTGCTCCGGCCCCCTCATCTTCATCTTCCGCATTCCGGCTGCCCTGGTCTGCGGGTCTTCTGCTTGACCGCCTCCCACTATCAACACTGGCCACTTCAACTTAGGCCTGCTCCGGTTTTGCTCTGCTGAAGTGAAAAAACCACATAAATTACATTAAATCCGAAAGTGCCTGGGAAGTGCTGTGGCTGTTTGCCTGTGGAACGCTGCCTCTCTACCTGCATCGTTATCGTTGTACTCTTCTCTGCCTTAGGCCGTGCAACGAAACCGTCGGCAAGAAGAAGGGTGAGGAGTGTGGAAACACCCAACTCCGCCCTCTGATCCGCCCACTGCATCCCGGCCTTTCCCACATATACTCCGGTGCCCGCGCATCTCGCGCACGCATCCGGAAGTGCCTGGGAAGTGCTGTGGCTGTTTGGCTGTGGAACGCTGCCTCTCTACCTGCATCGTTATCGTTGTACTCTTCTTTGCCTTAGGCCGTGCAACGAAGCCGTCAGCAAGAAGAAGCGCGAGGAGTGTGGAAACACCCAAATAAATATAGACTTCTCGTACTTAGTACGACTCGTTGGACTTGTTGGACTTGTGCTCGCTACTGCTCTGAACGTATTCTTTATTTGAATTAGGCGCCAAAATCTGTTTCTTCTTTTTTTTTCTCCAACTCCGCTCTCTGATCCGCCCACTGCATCTCGGCCTTTCCCACATATACTCTGGTGCCCGCGCATCTCGCGCGCGCTTCCGGAAGTGCCTGGGAAGTGCTGTGGCTGTTCGGCGGTACGGGGATGCAGGGGGGCGCCCATATAGTGATTCTTATCCTTCACAGAGGTATTGGTGTTGTCCGTTTAGAACTGTTAACTGACTGTGATAGATGGGAATCGTGCTATTACATGATACATCATCAAAGGTTCCCCTGTTAGCTTGTCCATTTGTTGTAGGGAAGGTGTGTGCTTATTGTGAATTAATTCCACTTACCAGGAACTGATAAAGTCACTACCTATATATACTCCCTAATTTAGTGATAACAACCAGCAGACTCCAAATTTTCTTTCACTATGGCTACTGGTCTGAGGAGTTTGAAGAAACTACAGGACCCACACTGCCTCACGGGGACAATCCATACCAATGGGGCATGCATGTCCTCTACTATGGATGATGATATGATGCCACTATATTTACATAGTGAGATGGCGGACGAGGCTGATAAAAAAGACTTAGGCATACCAGCAGATCACAAAGATAGGATTCTAAATGAAATGGGAATTATCCCAAAAAATCTGATAACTGCACAGGTACATACCTCCCCTATTAGCCTTGTGAAATACGACTCAATACCCAAATATGCTGTAAAGGACCTCAATGATATCCTGCACTCGGATGAGTCGTATGATGACCCCATTGTGGAACTTAGGAGACAGACGAATAATGACATATCTGTTGTATCAATTAAAGGGTTGAAAGATAATGTAATGGATTGTTCTATGATGGGTCCCACCATCGAAGCCGAACTGGGGAAAAGGGTGCGGCTTTCGCTAGGCCCCTCGACCCCAGTGAATTCCAGAACCATGGGTCGTGAAGATGTATTCATGCTTAGCAATCCGTTAATAAAAAAATCTAAGGTAATACTCCCCTATCTGAAATCAGAGGATGGCGTAAATACAATGGCACAATGGGAACCTAATGTGGCATCAGATTACCATATAGAAAAACCTAAAATGAGCTCCTTAAAAAAGAACAGTCCCCAATCGGTCATTGATGCTCGAATGAAACTCGATATACAGGAGTTCCAGTCGACCTCAAATGATAAAGACAAGGAGTTTTCGTCCCCTGTGGTTCAATCAGATTTTTTAGAAGGCCAATCACTAAACACTGATTTCCCTGTAATAGCGAGAATCCTAGACCTACTCGATAAAGGACATGAACGGTCTCACTGTGAGATTGGTCTTTTGAGAAGATCAATTGAAGAACTTGTGAACAAAACAAATCGAATTGAGGGACTATTTTTCACATGTGAAGCAGTTGCCACCCTAACAGGGAAGTCTTGCACAGAGAAAACCTGGGCGGATAAAACAACTCAATCCCACAGTGAGCCTGACTTATCGGGTAGGGAGAAGAAAACCTTTGCGGAGGTTACCACCGTGAAAGTGATACAAACTATATATTGTCAGACGGATCCTTTTCCCCAGATTGAGGTGGGGTCCATAAACATGGCTACTTCAATGCAAAAACTTGAACATGATCTGAATGACCTAAAGGATCTTTTTGGGTCCTTGAAACATATGGGGTCTGAAGTTCCTCCAAGTCAGGTTTCATCTAATAATAAGAGTCCCAATAGCCCCTCTCCCTTGACGGACTTAATTGACCTTACTGATGATTGTGTTGTGAGAGAGGGCTCACAAGTGCAGGCTGTAAGAGAGGCCGATGATCAAGAGAAATCTATAGTTGTACTGACAAGAAGAGAAAAAAGATTAGCCATGAGAGCTAGAAAAGAAGGGCCAAAGCCAATGCCACAACAAAAAAAAAGAAAATGGTGAATGAGACTATAAAATCTAATCAGGACCGCCCCTCGCAGGAATTTCCGGGTACTCATAGCGAAGAGGGGGTCATTGATTTATCGCAATTAAATGAGGAATCGAGAGTTCATCTAGATCATAAACCTGATGGTACGGCTGTTTTAGTAAAGGGCCATAACAACTCCAGTTTAATTTCCAAAAAAGCGATGGTCCCTGATCTAAGTATTCCCAATGAAAATTCAAAAAAAAATTACTGCTGGTATCGGATGTGGTGATTGCTACCTCTCAATCTTCACTCCCACAATTCTATCCTATGGTCCACAAAACCACTTCTGTCAATAAAAATATAAAGCTCCCTAATGAGCATTTGCCAGTTAAGCAGAGTTTAAAATCACAGAATGAGTTAGGTGAACCCTGGATGATGGGGTTTCTGGGCAAAGATGAACAATGTGCTGTACCTAGTACACATATAATTCTGCCCAGTCTCAATAACAAAGCGGCCTCAAATATTGCAGATTCTAAAAATAATGTAACCCCGCCTATAGCTGCAGGGGAAGTGTTGCCTAAATCATCTTCCGATCTAGCGGCTAGTGAGGGGGCAGTACTTGAGACCCAAAATGTTGATGTGAACCAAATGGAAAACAGGGAAATTCTAATCACACCTGAGATGCCACTCATCCTGGGATGGGAAAATGACCCGAATATCAATGGTAAAATCAATCTAAACCGCTCCTCCTTATTAAAAGCATTCCATTCTATCCCACCGTTGAGAACGCTGTATTCGGATGATATTGATTCGGTGAGACTAACCCCATGTCACAACAATAGAATGATTTGCGGATTTCACTCATTGCTGATTATGAAACTGGTATGGGAGCAAAGGGAAAACTTTAGGTATGTTGGCTTGTTACCCAGCCTGTTTCAAACCGATTTGGAAGCTAAAACATTTCTTGAAATGCCAATCATGAAGGTTGTTAACGACCGAGCAAATGGAGCAATGGGTGTATCAATGCTTTCTAATGACAATATGATCAAACAATTAATGGCATTGACTGCCGCTTTGAATGGCCTGAATGGTTTGAATAGCACTCTCTCTAATGCTGTCTCGAAAATAACTATGCCACCCCCCTAATCAAATCTGTAATGAGTTTAATATCCTGTGTGCTCATGGAACAGCTGTGGCCTGGCTAATTTCTTCAGATGGTGGGACACAGCGAAAGATACATGTCATTTGGATGTCATTTTATTACAGGAGACAATGCATATGTCGCATTTTAATGTTGAAGGTTTTGTATGCCACTCTCAATCTGCTAAAAGGGGGAATTTGGGGAGGCCTTCAGGAGGTTTGGCCATTCTTATCAATAACTCATGTAAGCTTAGTTCAAAAATGGTATTCAATGATGATGCTGTGATTGCTGTCGAGCTATCATCCGCCTCAGATCACGCAAGACCAATTCTTATTCTATGTATTTATTGGAATAGGGTTACTACTACTTACAATGAGTTGGAAGGTTTAATTGATTCTATTTTAGAGGAAGCGCTTGGCCGACATGCGAATATTGGTGTCTTAGCTGGAGGAGACTTTAATTAATCCTGTTTATGTAAAGGTCAAAAAGCTGGACAAAAATTGTCACCATCTGCTCTAACGGTCAGGAATGGTAAAAAATGGGTAAAAGTTTTTCTAAACTGGAATATGCAGGTGATCGAAGTCGGTGATCAAATTCCCCATATACATGGTATCGAGGAGGGTTATTCTCCCACATTGATAATTTTTTTTTGTCAACTTCATTGTATCACCTCTGCGATCCGATCACAATTGAAGATTTGGGTTTTGGAGATCATTGTGCTATTTCCATTAAACTTGAATTTGGTGAATGGGATTATACTACCTGTCCCGTTCTTACTCTTGTGGATACGGACACACCGGGTCTGTCAGTTAGATGGTCTGCATCCACATGTCATGAGCTTATCTGACGGATGAAAAATGATCCTATAATCATGGATAATCTGTCCCGTGAAAACATGGACGCACCCTATATGGATGCACTTATAACCAAGCGAACTAACTTTCATGTATTGGCCTTGGTTAAGAAGACGGCTCCTGTCAGCTTTGACAAAATACATAAGCATAAATTTAACATTGAGATATCTAATCCAAAGAAAGTAAAAAATGCTAATCTTAGAACTCTTGCTAAAAATGTTACTGACAGGGACTCCTATGAGGTCTTAAAATCCAGAATTTTACAGACATACAAAAATTCAATGAAGAGTCTTAAAGTTACTCAATACATGATAGACAACCAAAATATGATGTATCATCTGCTGAAATGTGATACACGAAACATTTGGGCTATATTAAGATCTATAAATCATGAAAAGACTGGCCTAAAGGAAAATGCAATTGCGGGTTCTGTATGGGAGGATCACTTCAAGTCAAAATTTACATTGCCTACTGATATTGTGGAAAAAAAAATACTTCCTCCCTCAATTGTGTGGTTAGCCAGCAATCCTTGGTCCCTTAATGATATTGAAAGGGCAACCATGAAATTAAATGCATCTAGAGCAGTTGGCCCTGATGGAATTCCAGCATGCCTTTTAAAATCAGATATAAAGTTCTGGGCTAGTATTATAAAATATAAAATTGATATGGTATTTGCTACTCAATCCTTACCTCAGTCATGGTGTGCCGCTACGATCATTCCAATCTATAAAAAGGGCCCTATTAATGATCCAAATAACTTTAGGCCGATTTCCCTCACGGATGCCTCCTCAAAAGTTTTTTGTCATCTTATTTTAGAGGAGCTCCTGGAGTACATGTATGTTAATGCTACCCTATCAAAATACCAAACCGGTTTTCGTCGCTCAATGGGGTGCTCCCTAAATGCTACAATTATATCTCACATTCAATGGAACATCAAACATAATCACACGGGTGCAGTCTATATGGCTTCTCTCGACCTGAGTGCAGCTTTTGACTCAGTGGTGAGGGAATTATTGTGGAGAAAAATGCTACACATGGGATTCCCCTCGTACCTGGTGTCGCTAATTGCCCTTCTGCATACCTCGACTTATTATAAGGTCAGATTAAATCGAGCAGGCGCTACCACTGATGTTATACCAACTAACACTGGACTTAAACAAGGCTGCACTCTTGCAGCTGTATTATTTAATCTATACATCTGCGATATTGAGGATTGTTGGACAGAGGTTATCAATTTCCCTGTGAATCTGGGGGTGCTGAAACTCAATTACATGGGCTTTGCCGATGATTTATTATTATTTGATAAAACACCCTTTGGTCTTCAAAACGAGTTGAATTCCTTTTCCTTATATGCATCAGAGAATAATCTGAAAGTGAATCAATCTAAATCTAACATGCTTGTTTTCACAGATGGGAAAAAAAAGGCATATCGGTTTAACTGGTCTATGGATGGTATTCCTATTGAGGTAGTAAAATCTACTAAATATCTTGGTTATACATTGTCCGATATGTCCTCATCGCAATGGTGGAAAAACAAACTGTATGAAAAGGCTAGGCCTCTAATCTCTCAGATGAAAATTATCATGAGAAAATATTGTGGCTTTTCCATATTACCTGTTTTACAATTTTATCTACTTAAAGTGGAACCATGCATACTATATTTTCTTGATATATGTCTTTATGAAATTGAAGATGTTCTTGATTCATTACAAGGTGGCATATGGAAGCAAGTATTGGGTTTGGCCGCCTCAATTCCAAATGATATCATAAGACATGAAATAGGACTCCTTCCTCTATCTGTAAAATGGCATTGGCGGATGCTTAATAATTATGTTAAGTACCTAAATCCACCAGCCAATAGTCTTTATGAAGATCTGAGCAATCAGGTGCTGCTTAAACATCCTCCGTCCATATTAGCATTTGTGGAAAAAAAGAAGGATATTATGTCCGCTACACTGATCCCAGAGGAACATCTAATTTTGGGTTTACCTAACTGCAAAAGGAAACTGCAGCTATATTACTGGTGTTGTCAATCGGACAGAATAAGTAGGTAGCTCACGTATCAGGAATATGCTCAGACTAGAAGGAAATGGGGTACTTGTCCGAGATATCTTATACAATTTCCATCAGCTACTGGTAGAAATCTATACCTCCGCTTCAGACTGAACCAATTCCCTACAAATGAAAGATTAGCCCAATGGGGAAGATGTAAGGAATCAACAAATCCTGGTGCTTGTAGATTCTGTCAGAAGGTTACTAGGGTTGAATCTTTACAACATCTGGTTGTTTTCTGTGACTATTTTGAGATAAAGAGGCTTAGTACTCTTGGATCTTACTTTGATCCCTCTTCTTTGCTGGCGAGAATGACCCTCTGGTCTAGGTGTATGATAGGCAATAGTACCAAAATGACTATGAACTTGATTATGTTACTGTGTGAAATTGACAAGAAATTAAAGAATATGAATCTTTTATGTACATAGTATGAAATTACTAAACCACTAAGGATAATAAGGATTTTATGATCTGAATAAGTTCACTTTTAGTTTTGTCATATCAATGATTAATGTATTTTAAAATAAGGAAATGTGACCTATCACATATGAATTGTAGCAAAAAGAATTGTGTTTATTTGCTAGGAATCAGAAATATGTTTTTTATACTGTTGTAAATATATGTTCAAAATCTTGTGTAAATTGTAAAGGTTTGTAATCTTACCAAATACAATAAAAAAATAAAAATAAAAAAAGCAAGGAAAATCAGCAAGGAAAAGGGAAAAGACTCATAACGTTTAGAGATAAAGGCAGCAAACTAAAAGACTGCACTGACCAGTGAACAAGGTAGAAGAACAGTACTTACCAAGTGCAACTGAGGACACAGCTCCAAGGCATAGAGACATTGTCAAGTCACAGCTGGTCTGGGCTGAGATGACATCAGTGAAGTAACTGATGCCAAAGGACAAAAGCACCCCTGCTGAACACCGGAAAAAGCAGGCCGGAGAGCCTACCTTCAACACATTTAAGGTGAGCACACACACGCACTCAAGGGATGGGAGACACTAGGGGCAGGGTGCAGGGGCAGGGTGAGGGAATTGTTGTTTAGTGGTATCAGACCTCTGACCCCATTATCCGCTTTCATCCTTGTATCCACAGAACAACCATCAAGAGAAAGTAACCAGGGGCTATAGAGTCACACAGAGGTTCTGGATACCCCCGCAGAGCCAAGGTGAGCGTAACAGAACGCGAAGCCAACTTTGAAACCTCTGCCTGGGTATCATGGAGGCCTCCGATACTGACCAGTTAGCATTATTATTGGGAGAATTGAGGGCCGAGATCCACGCCGCTCGGCAAGAGACAAATGCCTTGCGGAGAGAACTGATCGTTAATAGGGACCGTACTGAAGAATTAGCATGACAAGTGCTGCAGCACCAAGCTGGACAGGCCCCGCTACCAAGTAGTCAACCGTCCGTTGCATCTTCACCAGCCCTGGTTCAGGTGGTTCTCCTTGAGACAGTACCATTAGCCCCGCCTGAACGATTCTCCGGAGACCCTAATAAGTTTGGCGTTTTCATGAACCAGTGCCGTCTGCACTTTCTGTGCAGACCGGGGACTTTTCCCAATGAACAGGCACGAGGGGCCTTTGTTTTGTCCTATTTGGGGGGAAGTGCAGCGGACTGGTCTATCCCTCTGGTGAACCGGGACGACCCATTGTTGCGTAATTTTGCGGGTTTCCAACGAGAACTGGAAGTTATTCGCCCGACATACCAGGGGTCAAGCATTAGATAATGAGCTCTTGTCATTGCGGCAAGGAAATCAAGACCTGTTAACTTATATAGCCACGTTCAACAGACTGGTGGCAGAGTCTAATTGGCCGGAGGAAAAAGGACCACACTTTTTCATAGAGGACTACGAGGGGAATTAAAAGACGTCCTTGCCCAAGTCGTGAACCCCCCTGACGATTGTGCTGAATTTATTGATCTCGTGGTACGGCTTGACCACAGACTACAGGACAGGAAGGCTGATCGAGCTCGATCAGAAGGGAGAACAATGTATGTACGTCCCAGAGAACCGCAATCTCGCCAGCCAGAGAGTCAACCACAGCCTATGCAGCTATGTTTGTATTGCGGTAAAGCAGGACACTTCCTACGGGATTGCCCGGTAAAGCCACCCAAGAAGATGGTAAGAGCAATGGAACAAGAAAAGCCAGAGCTGGACTCAGAAAACTCCAAAGCCCGGCAAATGTAGAGGTCCGTTTGTCGAGCAAAGGGAAGGAATCTCTGACCTCTCATCTTGTCGTCCCAGTAATTTTGATCAGGCAACAGCAGCCCACGCGGTTACATGTCCTTGAGGCATACGTAGACAGCGGGGCAGGAGGCAACTATATCAATCAGAACCTGGCGAGTCGAATTGGTCTCCTCACACATCCAAAAGCAATATCGGAACACGTTACAGCGGTGTATGGTACCCAATTATCCTCTGGACCGGTTACCCACCGCACTGAAGTCGTAACGCTCCTTTGCCAGGATGAACACCAGGAAGACATTGCCTTTGACCTAATAAGTGCTCCTCAGTTTGGTATGATCCTGGGGATCCCATGGTTAGAGGCCCATAACCCACATATCGACTGGCGAACAAGGGGTTAACCTTCTCTGAGGACTCTACCCGTTCCTCCTTCAAAAGCACGGTTGATCAGAAGAAACAAAACCAAAGAATCTCTAGAGGGGAAAAGATGCTTGGTGCATTGGGCGTTCTACCTCAAGCTTATGCTGATTACCAAGATGTCTTCCAGAAGGAGCAGGCAAACACGCTGCCACCACACCGAGCATATGACTGTCAGATAGATCTCATCCCAGGCGCTCAGGTTCCTTGTAGTCGTATTTACGCACTGACCGAACAAGAGAACACCCATCTGAAGGCATACCTGGAGCAATACTTGGCGAACGGTTTTATCCGACCCTCCAAATCCCCGGCAGCGCCGTCCCTCTTCTTCGTCCCAAAGAAGGAGGGGGACCTTAGAGCTTGCATCGATTATCGGTTACTGAATCAAGTAACGATAATGAATCGCTACCCGTTGCCACTCATTCCAGAACTATTAGACCAGGTGAAAGACGCACAGATCTACACGAAAATGGACCTACGGGGAGCATAACATCTGGTACGGATCAAAAGTGGAGACGAGTGGAAGACAGCATTCTGGACAAAGTACGGACTTTATGAATATCAGGTAATGCCCTTCGGGCTTTGCAATGCCCCAGCTGCCTTTCAGAACTTTATGAACGACATGCTGAGGAATCTATTGGACGTCTGTGCTATGGTGTACATCAACAATATCCTGGTATATTCCAACAAAGAACATGGAATATAGCAGGATATTGTTGATGTACACCATAGTTCATTGCAGCTCCGGTATTACGACACCCAAAACCTGACTTCCCCTACATAGTGGAAACCGATGCCTCCAGCACCGCCATAGGTGCGGTCTTCTCCCAAAAAGACCCTGACACCAGTCAACTATACCCAGTGGCATTCTGGTCAAAAAAGTTCACCCCAGCCGAAATGAACTATGCAATTATCGATAAAGAGCTTCTTGCGATCAAAGCTGCTTTCAAGGAATGGAGGCACTACCTTTTGGGGGCCCGACACATGGTCATCACAGACCACCGTAATCTACAATATCTCAGGACAGCAAAAGCCCAATCATCACGCCAACTCCGATGGGCGTTGCTTTTCGCGGAATATGATTACATCATTACGTATCGTCCAGGGGTGCGCAACGGCAAGGCCGACGCGTTGTCACGATTGGGCTCTGAAGACAAGGCTTATGAGAAAACAGAACCAATATCCATAATACCTGAAAGTAAGATTCTGGGAACCACCGTAATCACCCACTTGATGCTCTAAAGTCTGAAATACTGCATAGCATGAGTAGGGAGGAACTGCAAGCATGGGTTACCAAGAGCAGGCAGCATACATTACGCAATGGCTTACCATGTTTCCGGGAACGGATATACGTCCCAACTGAGGCTCAACAAGAACAGACATCAATACCTATCATGACGCCTTACTGGAAGGACATCCAGGAATAGCAAAAACCTTAGCCAAAATCCGGAGGACTTACTGGTGGCCTACTTGGTGAAAAGACGTCACCCAATGTGTGCTTACGTGTGGGATTTGCGCACAAAACAAATCACAGAAACAGAAACCAGCTGGTCTCCTACACCTGTTAGCTATTCCACCTACAGTATGGCACACCCTGTCCTTAGACTTCATTACCGATCTACCCCCCTTTGAGGGGTACAACACTATACTGGTCGTAGCAGATCTATTCTCGAAAATGGCTCAGTTTATTCCACTGAAGGGATTACCTACCGCACTCACCCTGGCCAAGACCTTCTTAGAACAAATAGTCCGGTTACACGGCTTCCCGTCTATCTTAGTATCAGATCGAGGCAGTCAATTAATTTCCAAGTTCTGGCGAAAGTGTTGCGAATTGGCCCAAGTGGACTTTTGTCTATCTACCAGCCACCAACCTCAAACTGATGGCCAAACGGAACGCACCAACCAAACGCTTGAGCAATATCTTTGGTGCTTACTCCATCAGTCAGAAAAAACCTGGCGAGATGTTTTATGGATCGCAGAATATGCTTACAATAACTCACAACACTCCGCTACTGGGCAAAGTCCATTCTACGTTCTGTACGGTCGCCATACACGAACTTCCATCTTCGATCCACCAGGGGAACTAGAGATGCCAGCAGTAAGAACCCTACATACAACCATCAAACAAGCATTTAAGGAGGCTACTGAGCAAATGGTTAAAGCCAAGGAAACACAGAAGAAGTTTGCAGACCAACACCGGAAAGTAGCACAGACTTACCATGTCGGAGACGCGGTATGGTTAGCCTCGAAACACGTTCCAATGAAGGGACCCAGAACATTTCGCCCACGATACCTAGGCCCATACATCATCAAATCACTCATCAATCCGGTGGCAGTTAAGTTAACCCTACCAGCAAGCATGCGAATCCACCCAGTGTTTCATGTATCCCTCCTAAAACCAGTCAACCCACTTACCCGGTCACAAGCGCCCCCGGCCCCTAAAGTCGTAGACGGGGAACTAGAATATGAGGTTAGAAGTATATTAGACTCTAAGATTGTTAAATCCCAACTGTATTACCTAATCAAATAGAAGGGGTATGGCCCACAAGACGCATCATGGGAACCCAGCAAACATGTCCATGCTCCCCGGTTAGTAAACAAGTTCCATTTGACACATCCAACCAAACCCAGATCGGGGATACCATTTTTAGAGGGGCCTTGGGGGGGGTACTGTCACAACCTCAACCCTACCTGTCCCAGTTCCCACCAAGTCAATGGCTTATTCATACACACGTGCTTTGAGACTCCCTTATGGGGCTTCACTACCCCACCTCACAGAACACAAGGGGAAACTCAGTTGGACCAAGGCATGGCGCTCCTGGAACCAACTATGCCCAGCACACTGAGTTGTGACTCAACATGCAGGGGGAAGCAGCTTATCAGGGCACCAGAAGCAACAGACTAGTTGTTCTCAAAGCTCTGGGTGTGGCTAGCTATAAAAGCCACACCCAGGCAGAATTCCACGCTTTGCGTTTCACTGTCTTCGGCAGCTGAACGCTCACTGCAGTTCCGGAGCTTATCCACCCGTCCAAATCCCCGGCAGCCTCGCCCCTATTCTTCGTACCCAAGAAGGAGAGGGACTTGAGAATGTGCATCGACTACCGTGCACTAAACCAGGTAACAGTTAAAAACCATTATCCTCTAGCCCTTATCCCAGAACTGCTGGACCAAGTCATGGATGCCCAAATTTACACCAAATTGGACCTCAGGGGGCCATACCATCTTGTGCGTGTAAAGAAAGGAGACGAATGGAAGACTGCCTTTTGTACTAAGTATGGGCTGTACGAATATCAGCTGATGCCCTTTGGCTTTTGCAACGCTCCCACCGGTTTCCAGTACCTCATGAACGACGTATGTGCCCTAGTTTACATCGACGACATCTTGGTGTACTCCTCTTCTAAACAGGACCATGTCAGGCATGTCAGGCATGTTTGCTCCGTCCTTGCAAAACTCTGACAGCACCAGCTATACGCCAAACTTGAAAAATGCTCCTTCCATGTCACCAAAGTCGAGTTCCTTGGTTTTGTCCTCACTCCCAGAGGCGTCCGGATGGATATGCACAAAGTAGACACCATCCTTAGCTAGCCATCACTGTCTTCAGTCAAAGGTGTCCAAAGTGTGCTGGGCTTTGCGAACTTTTATCACCGATTCATCCTGGGTTTCTCCCAGATTGTGCACCCAATCACTTTTTTATTACGAAAAAACAACAAACTGTTCCAATGGACAGAAGAGGCGGAGAAGGCCTTCCAGAAACTCAAGAAAAGATTTACCTCAGCCCTGGTGCTACAACACCCCCACCCAGATCTCCCATATGTAGTGGAAACAGATGCCTCCAGCATGGCAATGGGGGCTTTTCTTTCCCAAAGGGATCCCGAAACAGGTCAGTTATATCCCGTGGCCTTTTGGTCGCGAAAATGTACTACACCTGAACTTAACTAGGCAATAACAGACAAGGAACTCCTAGTTATCAAGGCAGCCTTTAAGGCTTGGCGGCATTACCTCCTAGGTGCCAGACATACCATCACAGTAATCACCGACCATCGCAAACTACAATACCTCAAGACGGCAAAGGCTCAATCATCCCGTCAACTCCGATGGGCTTTATTCTTCGCAGAATATGATTACATAATCACGTACCAACCTGGTGTCAAGAACGGAAAAGCTGACGCCCTATCCCGCATGGGTATTGATGAGAACGCATATTCAACCCCAGACCCGGTGGCCATTATTCCAGGTGACAAACTACTAGGACTTACAACGTTATCTCTGGACGAACTCCAAAAGGAAATTCGGCTCCTAATGAACAGCGAGGCTCTACAAGACTGGACCACGCAAGGTGAACATTACACAACAAAGAACCAACTCCCGTATTTCAGAGGGCGTTTATATCTACCGAATAAGGCACTACAAGAACAAGTCCTTTCTGGTTATCACAACCCCCTGATAGAAGGACATCCAGGAATTGCCAAGACCCTAGCCAAGGTAAAAAGAAAATTATTGGTGACCGACCTGGCGAAAGGACATTACACAGTTTATTCTGTCATGTGGCATTTGTGCACAGAATAAATCCCAGAAACAAAGACCTGCGGGCCTTCTTTAACCCCTGGAAATTCCACCTGCACCTTGTCACACACTCTCCCTCGATTTCATCACAGATCTGCCTCCCTGTCAAGGGTTTGACACTATCCTAGTGGTTGTTGACCTATTCTCTAAAATGGCCCATTTCATTCTGCTTAAGGGTCTACCAAACGCATCCCGTCTGGCAAAGGTGTTTTTAGAGCAAATCGTACGATTACATGGTTTCCCCTCCATACTGATTTCTGACCGAGGGAGTCAGTTTGTGTCTAACTTCTGGAGGAAGAGTTGTGCAATTACCCAAATCGATATTCATCTGTCCATCAGTCACCATCCCCAAAGTGATGGCCAAAAGGAGCGGACAAATCAGACACTAGAGCAATACCTATGGTGCATGTTACATCAAGTGGAAGAAAGCTGGAAGAATGTGCTGTGGATAGCCGAATATGCCTACAACAACTCACCACACACCAGGCAAGAAGGTGGCAGCGAAAGCCTCAACTGACACACGCTTCATGGGTCGGATGACCGAGAAGGAAGGTGGCAGTGATGGGGGTGGCTTTGCCTGTGGGGTAGGGAGGGTGAGGTGGGAGGAGAGGAGAAAGTGATCACTCCAGGAGAGAGGAGTGGAGAGAGGGACAGAGAGGGGAAGGTCAGAGGAGATCAGGGCATCAAGAGTGTGCCCTGCAGAATGAGTCGGCCCAGACGGGAGAATAGAGAGTGAGAGAGAGTTGCAGAGGTTGCGAAAGAGTCCAGAGGGGGGACAGGAGGCATCCAGGTGGATGTTGAAGTCTCCAAGAAAGAGGAGTTGAGTGGTTGAGGACAGGAGTGAGGAGGAGAGGTCCGCCCACTCGGAGAGGAAGGAGTAAATTCGACCAGGTGGCCGATAGATAGTAGCCACGGTAAGGGAATGGCTAGGAGAGAGAGAGAGTCGGCAGACAAGACATTCAAAAGAGGAGTAGGTCTGCATGGGAGTAACAGTGGCAGGAATCCACTCAGGGAAGATAAGGGCCACACCTCCCCCCGCACGGTTGGGCCTGAGCACAGAGAGGATCTTGTAACCGTCGGGTAGGAGTGTGTCAAAGCTGGTGACAGAGCTGGCCGTGAACCATGTCTCAGTGAGACCAAGTACGTCAAGGTCAAGTTCCTCAAGAAGGCGGCAGATATCAGAGGAATGTTTGACGGCAGAGCGAGAGTTAAGAGTGGCAATGTGGAGAAGTTTGCCATCTTTGAAGGACTTCCGGGGAGGGGTACAGATCAGAGGTACGCCCTGCGGAGGTGAAGAAGGAGCACGAGAGGGGTGGGAAGGGAGGGAAGAGGCAAGTTAGTCGAGGACAGGACAAGTCTGACAAACTGGCCTGTCGCCTGCTCCAAAGGCAATACCGGCTCTCCGTTCTCACCAAGAAGAGAGCCCTTATCCAAGCCCGCATCTCTGCGGCATCTAACAATTCGGCCGAACTCTTTAAAATCTGCAAGGAGCGGGCCAACCCTGCTGCAGTCTCTACCTCTCCTGTCCCCTCCCAGGCCCTCTGCACAGCACTGGCCTCTCACTTCATTTCAAAAACTCAGGACATCCTGTCCTCACTCTCCTCCTATAACCTTCCCCCCCTCTATTCCCTGCCCTTCCTCTGGCTCTTCTGCAGCCACCCCTCCTCTCTCCTTCTCTTCCTTTCCCCTTTTTTCTGCTGACGAGGTTTCAAGACAAGTCCGAACTATGAAAGTCTCGTCAAAACAGGTCCACCCCTGTTCCTCCAAAACTATCAAGGACCACATTGACTCCTTGGCTCCTGCCCTTGCTGACTTCTGCAATCACTCCTTCGCCTCTGGAGTCTCCCCATCCCCTCTCAAGCACTCCCTTGTGCACCCCCTTCTTATGAAACCCTCTTCCGACCCTTCCTGCCCAGCTAACTATCGCCCAATCTCTATCACTCCCTTCCTGGGCAAGCTCCTGGAGAAACTGGCCATCTCCCAGCTTAATCTCCATGCTGAATGTGTTGGTAGTCTTCATGACCATCAGTCTGGCTTCAGAGCTGCCAGAAGCACGGAAACTGCTCTCCTGAACATCCGTGAGGACCTGCTCTCGAACCTTGACTCTAACATTCCATGTGTTCTCATTTTGCTTGATCTCTCTTCTGCCTTTGATACTGTCAACCATACCATCCTGCTCAACCGTCTCCGTGATAACCGCGGTATCACTGGTCAGGCTCTGACGTGGCTGACCTCTTTCCTCTCAAATCGACCCTTCCAGGTCCAACTGGGGTCTTTCCTCTCTGACATCTTCTTCTCTACCTGTGGTGTCCCCCAGGGATCTAACCTCTCTCCCTGGCTGTTCAACCAGTATCTGGCACTTCTCGCCCACCACATCGCCGCTCTCTGCCCCTACTTTCAGTGCTATGCGGATGATACCCAACTCATTTTCAGGCTACCCTCGGCCTCCTCTTCTCCTTCCCTCATCGCTGACTGTCTTTCTGCTATCCAGGAATGGTGTGCCGCCAACGACCTCTGCCTTAATGCCAGTAAGACTGAGATTCTACTCATCGGCACTCCCACTCCCTCCTTCCCTGCTGCTCTCTGGCCGGCCTCTCTGGGCCCTCTTCCTGCTCCTACCTGCAAGGCAAAAAACCTTGGGGTCATCTTCGACTCCAAACTCTCCTTCTCTCCTCACATATCCGACGTATCTAAGAAGTCACACTACCAGCTACACGTCCTCAGAGGTATCCTTCCTTTCCTCTCCTTCCCCCAGAAGCTCACTGTCTCTAGAGCCCTGGTTCTCTCTAAGCTGGACTACTGTAACAGCCTCTATCTTAATCTGCCCGCCTCTACTCTCCGCCCTTTGCAACTCATCCAGAACAGGACTGCAAGACTTGTCCTTGGCCTCAAGCCCAGGGACCGTATCTCTCCAGGACTGAAATCACTACACTGGCTCCCAGTGACTGCGAGGATCAAGTTCAAAACCCTCTGCATTGTCCTCAAGGCCGTCTGGGGCCTTGGGCCAAAATACCTTCAACTCTCTCTTCCTAAATATCTTCCTTCTCGAGCTCTTCGCTCATCCGCCTCCAACTCCCTCAGGGTCAGCCGCTTCTCCAAACAACGAGTTGGGGGCAGATCTCTTTCCACTTCAGGGGCCTCCCTCTGGAATAGCCTTCCTACCTCCCTGAAACTTGAGGAGAACCACCTCCGGTTCCGGAAGCACCTCAAAACCTTCCTCTTTGCTTCCGCTTTCTCTCCCCCTCTCCCCTGCTAATACTACTGAAACTACACTGAATCTGCAACTGGGCCATTCACCGTTCTCGGCCCAGCCACTCTCCCCTGCACTGCCTCCACGGCAACCCCTGCACTACGGGACTGTGTCTGTATCCATACAGCCCCCCTTCCCAGCACTTGTCTGCACTTACCTCGCACTTGCCACCAGCTGGCCCTTGTTATTTATCCTGTATGCTGTATGCTAATAACCCTGTACTGCACTTTCCCCTTTCCCTTTCCCCCATGCACTTTTCCCTTCCCCTCTACCCTTGCACTTGCGCAATCTGAATGACACCTGGCCTAGTAAGATCGTTGTCTGTCTCCCCTTGTTCCCCCCCGCCTCGTTGCGCCTTGAAACACTTGTGTATAGGCGCGTTACAAATGCCTTATCATATCATATCATACTGGACAGAGTCCATTCTATACCATATATGGAAGGTACCCACGTACTTCCAAATTAGATACCCCCATGGCCTTGGCAATGCCCGCGGTGAAGACTTTACATACGACCATCACTCAAGCCTTCAAAAAGGCAGCAGAACACTTGATCCAAGCCAAAGAAATACAGAAAAGATTCTCTGATCAACACCGAAGAAAAGCCCCAGACTACCAAGTCGGAGATGAAGTCTGGTTGGCGTCTAGGCACGTGCCCATAAGAGGAACTCAAACATTTCGTCCCAGATATCGAGGGCTCTATACCATCAAGGCTATTATAGATCCTATGGCAGTAAAACTAGCTTTACCACCAAATATGCAGATCCATCACATATTCCACGTGTCACTCTTAAAACCTGTTCAGCCTGGAACTCGGGTCAGAACACCACCAAATCCGGTACTGGTTAACGGAGAACCTGAATTTGAAGTCAAGGACATCCTAGATTGTAAACTCACCAGGTCCAAGTTACATTACTTAGTGGACTGGAAGGGATACGGCCCTCAGGTCAGGACATGGGAGTCTAGCGAGCACGTCCATGCGCCACGCCTGGTAAGACGATTTCATCAGAACCATCTGACCAAACCAGGGCCAGACTGAGGAAATACCTTGAGATGGGCCTCAGGGGGGAGTGCTGTCACGATCCATGCCCCTGACCCCCTCGGGTATAACGGCCCCCTGGCAGCAGTGGGGCTAAAGCCCTTCAGACTGGCCCCAAGGGCCTTAAAACTCCATCAGAAACATACATGGAGTCAGTCCTGGCGCCTTTGGTGCCAGGCTCATTATCAGGAATAAAGCAACACCAGTTTTGGACCTTAAACCAACATGGAGGCCTATTACACAGCTCAGTTCTTTAGAACCAAGCCATGCGGTCTAGTGTTTTGGGTGTGGCCGGGCCTGGAACTACTTTGCTTGGAACTACTTTAGCTGGGCTATTTGAACCACACCCAAACAGCAGAACACGCGTCGCGTTATTCTACACTCCAGCAGCGTAACGCTCACTGTGTCCTGCTCCTGCTCATCTGCTTCTCCGGTGGCCCGATCCTGAAGCCCTAGATCCAGATTCCATTAATAACCTGGAAGAACAAGAACAGCATTAGCAGGCAAGAACACTTACCTGTGAAGTAATCAGTCTTGAATCCATCCTGCGCTTCACTTACCTCGCCCATTTCTGGAGTTTGCCGCAACCTGCAAAGGTAAAGAAACAAGGACAGCATTGATAAAAATTCTTACCTGGGCAAGCAGCGAGTCCTGGCAGCACCCTGCGCTTCTCTTACCTCGCTTATCTTCCAGGTTTCACCGCAACCTGCAAGGGAGAAGGAACAAGGTCAGCATTAACAAAGCACTTACCTGGGCAAGCAGCGCTTCGATCGCTCATCACTCTGGAACATCACCGCAGCCTGTACAAAGAGAAGAGAAGATAACACAGGTTAGCAATTAACACCAATCAACAGTGCAGCGCTCCGCGCATCAATAACTCACTGTGGTCTTCGGCATCGGTGCAGCAACTCCAAGATCGCTACCATCCCTGTGAAAACAAAAAGAGACATTGTTAGGGATCAGCGTAGTGGAGCAAGACGCCGAGAAGACAGAGAAAACTGAGGGAAAGAAAGAGACAGAATAAAGACTGAAAAGACATTATAACTTACCTGGAAGACAGCAAACAGAGTCGGAGTCGCAGCCGGTCTGGACCCGACATAAGGGCACACGGACCAGTGAAGCAACTAGGCCCACGGAACGCCCGCACCAACCACGCGCCCCTGCACAGAGACGCAGGACGGAGAGTTCAACGCACAAAAACCTAAGGTGAGCAATAACCCCAAGGGAGGGGACTTGGACCAGAGGGAGGTGGGGGTCTACCCATCACAGAACCAGTATCTTAACCCTCCATTCGCCTGTTATAGGCGCTACCCAATGTCTGGCACCATAACCAAGAAGAGAAGGGTCCAGGAAAGCGCTTAGACCTCCATCCATTATCATGTGGCGCCCATGTGGATATCAGGTGAGCGTAACAAGTAAGCCTACAACAACGTGCCCATCTAGCATCATCAATCGGGCCGCCTAAGTGCTTCTCCCAAGTTCCGGGCGGCCCCCGCCTGTCCTGGCAATTCCTATTTAGTGGAGATCAGACCTCTAGTATAGCCAGTGGTGACTACAAATCCCAGGGGCTGGCATGCAATAGGTTCCATAGGGAATGATGACCACTGTGATCTAACTGCAGCCCTAATTATATAGCATTGTAGTGTACGAGTGGGGCCTCCCCCAAACTTTTCCACAAAATCTGGTAGGGTAATATAAGTGCCCTCTGGGAAGAGGGCCCTCCGAGTGATTTCTCCCCCAGGATCCCAATCCTCCCTAATAGTTTTGTCATAGGTGGGTGAAGGCCAGGGCACCGCCATAGGGGAATAGAGCCTGCATATGGCTCAGAGAGCTGTAATCTTTTAAATACTCTCGCTCAGGTGTTGACACTGGTGCAGACCGGGTCATAAATGCAAGTGTTTAGATGTTTGTTAGCAAGAACAATGGTGCGTAAACAGGTCGGGGCAGCGCTGAATCTTTCCAGCCCCGTGTGTACAGGGCGGGAGTTCGGAGCATACCAATGGCTCACGAAGTGCGTCTGGGCTACTTCGTGATACAACTCAAAATCAGGCGCCTGTAGTCCGCCTTGTTCATAGGGTTTAGTCATAGCCTCCCATTTTATGCTTGGTTTATCCGAGCCCCAACAAAAGCCTATTGCCATTGATCTAAGTTTATCAAAATATTTCCTTCCAGGCCACAAAGGTATATTAACAAACTAGTAGAGTAACTTGGGGACCACAACCATTTTCAGAAGGGACAATCGGCCATACAGCGATAGAGGCAGTCTGGACCATAATTTCAGCTTATCAGCAAGGATAGAAATATATTTCCAGTGATTCTCTGAAAGCAATGTTTGGTGTTGCAGCGAGACAATAATTCCCAGAAATTTCAACCTATCCTGCACCCATTTGAAGTCCAGCAGATCTGCCGGTGGGGCCAGTGATTCGTTTAATGGGAATAATTCCGACTTGTCTTCATTTATGCGGTACCCAGAGAATATAGTGAATTTACGCCCTTCACGTATCGAGAGGAGGTTGACTGACGGATTTCTAATAAATAATAGGGAGTCATCCACATATAAGGAAATTATATGAGAAGGGCCAGTCATGTGAAGTCCGCAATGTTTATGTCTGAACCGCATGATACAAGCGAGAGGCTCAATGGAGAGAGCAAAATGGAGCAGGGATAAGGGGCACCCTTCTGGCGTGCCCCTGGCGAGTATAAATATAGGGGATATTGAAGACCCGGTCCTGACCATCGCCATCGGAGAGGAGTAAAGTAATTTGACACATTGGATAAAGAAGTCGGCCAAGCCCATGCGCCTGAGGACCGAGAACAAAAATTGCCAACACACAGAATCAAATGCCTTTTCGGCATCTAATGAGGCGGCCACGGCCTGTGCGTCTGGGTTGATTTGTGAAAGCACACCAAACAGCCTATGCAAGTTATATGCTGTTGTACTCCCAGGGATGAAACCCGACTGGTCTGGGTGGACCAGCTCAGTCATGTGCTGGAGCAGCCTTAATGCTAATAATTTAGCTAGGACCTTAGTGTCTGAGTTAATCAGAGATAGCGGACGATAAGAGCCCATATTTTCTGGGGTCTGTTAGGTTTCAGTAGCACCGTTATCAGTGCTTCCAACATCGAAGGGGGAAGAGTTTGGCGTTGCAAAGACTCCTCCCAGGTGCTGAGCAGTTTAGAGGCAATAACCGAGCTCAGTTCCTTGTATAATTCGATCCCAAGGCCTTCAGGACATGGGGCCTTTCCAGAGGGAAGAGATTTGATAGACTCCACTATCTCATCAGTAGTGAGGGGAAGATGTAATTTCAGACATGCCTCCTCCGAGAGTTTGGGAAGCGGAATAGAGTCAAGGTAATGCTCCGATTCCGCCGGGGAACATTGGTCTGAGTTGTAGTAGAGCGACTTATTAAACTCGAAGAATTCTGCATTTACAGCCTCAGGGGAGCTAAGGATATCACCCGACACCCCCTGTATTCCTGAGATGTGATGCAAACTCGTTTCCACACGCACCGCCTGAGTCAGATGCCACCCTGGTCTGTCTGCCTCCCCATATCTCCTAGCCTGACTAGGACGGTATAACATACAGACCTCTAGGTCCGCGAGTTCTTTGAACTTCAAGAGATTATCCTTAATGCAACCAAGTAGCGCCCTATCACCCGTATGTGCATATTCGTCTTCCAAGTTCTTCAAGTCAACCTCAAGCTCAGCAAGTTTTTTCCTGGTCTCGCGCACCATTCCAGAGGCCTTCGAAATTATCTCGCCCCTAACCCATACCTTATAGGACTCCCAAGTTGTACCCATTTGGGGAACCGAGGGTGCGTTACTCAGGAAGAATTCCACCGATTCAGTGTGTAAGCTTTCAGACAAAGCCATGTCCGATAAGCAACCCAGTGGCATACGCCATAAGGGCCGCGGTTGCACAGCATCAGACCGAATAAGTGTCAATGTGATGGGAGAATGGTCAGACAGGGTACGAGAGTAAATTGTGGAATCAACAGCCCGCGTCATGAGAGGGACAGGAATCAACCATAGATCAATTCTGGAATGTGCATCATGCACAGTGGAGTAATACGTATACTCACGCTTGGACGGGTTACGACTGCGCCAGGGGTCAATCAGCCGTAGATGGCCCATAACATTCACTACCATACGGCCCGCTGCAGAAAGCTCCCTCTGCGTGTCTCTTGAACGATCTAGAGTGCAATCAAGAATAAGATTAAAATCACCCCCCCCAAATGACATGCGGGAGTGGGTCCCTAATCAGGAGGTCAATGATATGAGAGTAAAATTGAGGGTCGTCAACATTAGGGCCATATGTGTTAACCAGCTCAACTTTGACCCCAAGCAATAAGCCCCACACCACCACATATCTACCCAAAGGGTCTATTTCATGCCTGTGCTCTTGAAATTGAATAGAGCAATGTATCAAAGTGAGCACACCACGCACCTGGGATGAGTAGCCGATATAAAAACACTGAGTGCCCCAGGTTTTGGCAATTCTTTCATTAGTGGGCCCCAGAGCATGAGTCTCCGGAAGCATAACTATTTTGGGTGAATAGCGGTTTATATAAGCAAACACCTTCCAGGCTTTAATGGGGTGGTTGAGGCCACGCACATTCCAAGAAAGGAAAGTTAGGTTAGCATTCACTTTATTCATGACCAGAGCAGTATGAGTATCGCAGCTGATTGGCCTTGTTCAGAGATGAGTCATGCATATTGCAATTGGAGATACCTTCACTTGTTTTCAAAATATAATTAAGTAAACTTAACAGCGGACTGTAGTGGGCCGCTAAAACCACACTCACATTTGTATCAAATACAACAGGAAAATAAATACCAACAGCCCGTACGCTCCCCACCACCCTCATCATCTCCCAAACCTTGACAATGTACACCCAAGCACAAAAGAACTTAACAAACTCCATGGGGTGCACTGTGAGGTCGCCTAATAACTCAAATGCATGGCCAGCCACCTTAGTACAGTCCTCCTGCCGGAAAAGGTTACACCCCTTCTAAGATTGTGGACGTGTCATGATTCCTGCCCCTCATGTCCCCAGCCCTCCAAGATGTCACGCTGGAGCCAGGCCACAATCACCTACATGGCCCTCAAGGGCCTCTCCATCCCTCCAAAGACCCACTTGGAGTCAGACGTGGCGCTTGTGGCACCAGACTCACTCACTCCCATAGGATAACATTGGGGATTGGACTTGTAGTGCATTGATGGGGACAAGATGGATCCCCCCACATATTTCGGTTCCCAGAACTGCATGTGCAGTCTAGTCTTTTGGGTGTGGTTCAGCCCAGAGACACCTGGGATACCCATAGACTATTTAAGCCACGCCCAGGCTGAGAAACAAGCTTTGTGTTTTCTGCACCTGCAGCGTGACACTCACCGTGTTCGGATCGGTCTCCAGTAGGCCAGCATCTTTCTTCTGCGCTCAGCTCCTGCAAGAACAAGAACACCATTAGGAACAGCCTTACCTTGTGGCGCTTCTGCCCATCATTCATCGCTTCTTCTGTTCTGCGGGCATCTTCGGCGGTGTCATTCCCATCCCGGCACGCCGCTTCCTAAGGAAAAGGGAAAAGAACAGAAAAAAGATATTAGTAAGCATTCAGCAAATCTTTGCTTATTTTTAAAGACTATACAAGCTTCAAACGCTTATCTGAATCCCAGCCGCTCTGGGGGAACTCTGTCTCCGGAACTTTTCATCCATCTGCAAGAGGGAAAAGACACTCCAGGTTAGCATGGAAACATCTAGAGGTGCCGCATACCGCGCTTACTCACCGGATTTCTTCTTCATAACCGGCATCCATTCTGAAAACTTTGCAGCACCTAAAAGACACAGAAAAATAACTCAGTTCAATACAAATACGAAAGGGTTGCATCGCGCTCTCACTCACCTTCAGCGCTACTTATAACAGCAGCACGTCGTCATCCCCGGACGCCGGCCATCATCTAAGGAAGGAAAGGAGCGAAGTTAGAGAACTGTTCGAAAGACTCATTGGCCCTCATTATGAGTTTGGCGGTAACCATGCCGCTATTGGCGGTAACCATGCCGCTATTGGCGGCATGGCTGCCGCCGAAATCGCGTTGGGGTCCGGGTCCTCGGAATGAGGATTTACCGGGCCATTCCGAGTTCGGAAGGCCCGGTTATTTCTCCATCCAAGGACCCGGACCCGGTCCTTCCCTATAGGGGCTGAAATGGGAATGGGAGAGAGAGCAAACAACGGCCCATTATGAGATGGCCGTTTGTTTGCTCCCTCTTCCCCTCGCGGGACCCGCTCTGCACATCTGGTGAGACCAGACGTGCAGAGCGGGTCCCGCGAGGGGAACTCAGAATCGGGCGGTACGGGGTTGACGGCACCGGCACCTCTACCGGTGCTGTTAACCCTGTACCGCCCGACTCATAATGAGGGCCATTATACTTACCTGTCGGACTCTTGCCAGTGAAGTAACTAGGCAGCAACAAGCCTGCATCAATCAACGTGCCCCTGCGCTGAAAGCAGGATGGAGAGCAGACTTTCCAAGAAAACAAGGTGAGCTGTGGATCAAAGGGAAGGGTTGGACCCCGGGGAAGAAGGGGTTCAAGCACACAGACAATAGGGAGTTAAAGTCTACCAATCCTGTGTTTCAGGCCCAGTCTCCAGTCGAGTAGACTCCAGTGAAGGGTTTGAGGTCGTAAGAGTTCAGAACAGGCTGAGTGACATCCCTGTGGATACCAGGTGAGCGTTACAGAACACAAAGCCTCAAATCAAAATCCACCTGGGCGTCATGGAAACGTCAGAAACCGACCAGTTAGCCAACATGTTGGGGCAGCGACGTTCCGAAGTACATGCAGCCAGGCAGGTGACCAACACCCTGAGGAGAGAGCTGATAGTAGCCAAAGAACGCACTGATGATTTAAGCTGGCAACTTCTCCAGTCACAAGCAGGGCATGCACCATTGCCGGGAAGCGTGCCCTCGATGCCAGCACCATCAGCCAATCCCGTTCAGATAACCCTTCCTGGGGCAGATCCCTTGGCCCCGCCCGAACGATTTACAGGGGATCCCAAGAGGTTTGCAACGTTCATGAACCAGTGCCGCCTGCACTTCCTTTGTAGACCAGGGGCCTTACCGAATGACCAATCACGGGTCGCTTTTGTGCTATCCTATCTGAGTGGTAGTGCCGCGGACTGGTCTGTACCCTTTGTGGCCCAAGACAATCCTTTGCTGCATGACTTCAGGGGCTTTCAGCGGGAGATGGAAAAGCTATTCGCCCGTCGTACTCATGGTCAGGCATTAGACAACGAACTTCTGTCCCTACGCCAAGGGAATCAAGACCTATTAACATACATAGCCACGTTCAATAGACTCGTAGTTGAAGCAGAATGGCCAGTGGAGAAGAGAACCACGTTATTTCATCAGGGGTTGCGGGGGGAGCTCAAGGATGTTCTCGCACAAGTAGTGAACCCCCCGAAAGACTGCTCAGAATTCATTAACCTTGTTGTTCAACTGGATCATAGGTTGCAGGACCGAAGAGCAGATCGAACCAGACCGGACCCTCGCCCTATGTATGTGCGTTCAAAGGACAATATTGCCCGCACAATGGAAGGTTCAGGACAACCAATGCAAATCGGGGGGATCAGATCCCCCTTGACTAAAGCGGAAAGGGATAAAAGGAGACAGCAGCAGTTATGTCTGTACCTTGGAAGGTCAGGTAATTTCCTTAAAGAGTGCCCTGTGAAGCCACCGAGGAGGACGGCAGGGGCCACGGACAAGGAAGATACCATCAAGGAATCGGAAAACCCCCCAGCCCGGCAAGTGTAGGGGTCCACTTATCGAGCGAAGAAAGTGAACTACAGACCTCCCATTTTGCACTATCTGTGTTCTTGATCAATCACCAACAACCATCTCTGATGCACGCAGTAAGAGCGTACATTGACAGTGGAGCCGTTGGGAATTACGTCGACCAGCATCTTGAGGCAAAGATGGGGCTTCCATTATGCCCTAAATCAACCACTGACACTGTTACCACTGTCGACGGCACGGAAATAGCTTCTGGTCCAGTATCCCAATGCACTGCAGCTTTAACCCTTCTGTGCCAGGATGGACACCAAGAATCCATCGTTTTCGACCTCATTAAGGCACCACAGTTCCGGTTGATTTTGGGCATGCCATGGTTGGTAGCTCACAATCCTCGAATCGATTGGCGAGCAAAAGAATTGGCCTTTCCCGAGACTTGCGCTCACACATGTTATCGCCAAGAGAAACAACCAATAGACACCAGAACCTCCACGCTTGCGACTGTGGCAATCGGCACCCTACCAAGTGAATACCAGGACTTTCAAGATGTCTTTCAGAAAGAACAGGCTAATACCCTGCCACTGCATAGACCATATGATTGCCAAATTGACCTGATACCCGGCGCACAAATCCCTTGTGGGCGAATTTACGTACTCACGGAACCAGAAAAACAGCACCTGAAGGCCTAACTTGACCAATACCTGGCCAACGGGTTCATCCATCCCTCGAAGTCTCCAGCAGCCAGTCCCCTATTCTTCATACCGAAAAAGGAGGGGGACTTGAGAACGTGCATCGACTATCGCGCACTGAACCGGATTACCGTAAAAAAACGCTACCCCCTGCCACTGATCCCTGAATTGCTTGATCAAGTCAAAGATGCCCAAATCTACACAAAACTAGACCTGAGGGGGGCATATCACCTTGTTTGCGTAAAACAGGGGGACGAATGGAAAACCGCTTTTCGCACCAAATACGGCTTGTATGAATATCAAGTAATGCCCTTTGGCCTTTGCAGCGCGCCTGCAGCATTTCAATACTTCATGAACGATGTCCTACAGGAATTGATTGATGTCTGTGCTCTAGTGTACATCGACGATATTCTAGTATATTCCGCATCAAAGCAGGACGACGTTAAACACGTCTGATCTGTATTGGAGAAACTCTGTCAACACCAGCTCTACGCCAAGCTCGAAAAGTGCTCATTCCACGTCTCCGATGTGGAATTCCTGGGCTTTATTCTCAGCCCGAATGGAATCCGAATGGATGTACAAAAGGTAGATGCTATCCTGAACTGGCCATCCCCAAATTCATTCAAGGGGGTTCAAAGTATGCTGGGTTTTGCAAACTTCTACCGCCGGTTCATCCCAGGATTTTCGCAAATCGTGCATCCCATCACGTCATTGCTAAGGAAAAGCAACAAAAAGTTCCAGTGAACAACAGAAGCCGAGGAAGCTTCCAGGAACTCAAAGCAAGATTCACATCTGCCCCAATCTTACGCCACCCTCGCCCTGATCTCCCATACCTGGTGGAAACGGACGCCTCAAGCATGGCTATGGGAGCCGTCCTCTCACAAAAGGACCCCGAAACGGGCCAGTTACACCCTATTGCCTTCTGGTCACGTAAATTCACACCCCCTGAACTCAATTACGCTATCACAGACAAAGAACTCCTGGCCATTAAGTCAGCCTTTAAGGCATGGCGGCACTACCTCTTGGGCGCCAGACACACAATCACCGTAATAACTGACCCCTGGAACCTCCAGTACCTAAAAATGGCAATGGCCCAATCCTCACGACAACTACGTTGGGCTCTTTTTTTTGCTGATTATGACTACGTGATTACATTTCGACCAGGGGTGAAAAACGGGAGGGCCGATGCCCTTTCCCGTATAGGGGTGGAAGAGCGAGGGTATCGGACCCCTGACCCAATAGCAATCATTCCGAGTGACAAGCTCCTAGGAATCACAGCAACCATAACTCAGAAAGAATTACATGAAGAAATCCAAAACCTGATAAAAGATCAGTTGCCCTACTTCAGGAATCGTTTATTCTTACCAAACCAAGAACTACGAGAACAAGTCAGGTCCGGTTATCATGATTCCTTGATCGAGGGCCACCCCGGAATCGATAAAACCCTAGCCAAGGTAAAACGAAATTATTGGTGGCCCACGTGGCGTAAAGACATTATCCCATTCATCCTATCTTGTGGAATGTGTGCTCAAAACAAGTCATCCAAGCAGAAACCGGCTGGGCTTTTACAACGATTGGAAATCCCACCAGCACCCTGGCACACGTTGTCCCTCGATTTTATTACTGACATACCACCCAGTCAAGGGATTAACACTATTCTTGTGGTCGTGGGCCTATTTTCAAAAATGGCACATTTCATTCCTCTTAAGGAGCTCCCAAATGCTTCCACTCTGGCAAAGGTATTTCTTGAAGGCATCATACGGCTCCATGGGTTTCCTTCAGTTTTAATCTCAGACCGAGGTACTCAATTTGTATCTAACTTCTGGAGAAAATGCTACTCTATGGCCCAGATTGACAACCAGCTATCCACCAGTCACCATCCCCAAACGGATGGTCAAACTGAGAGGACAAATCAGACGCTCGAGCAGTATCTGCGTTGCATGTTACACCAAGCTGAAGGAAGCTGGTTCGACCTATTATGGATAGCTGACTATGCTTATAATAATTCCATACATACCAGCACTGGGCAGACACCCTTTTATACCATGTATGGCAGGCACCCACATACTTCTGAGTTGGACGTTCCTACAAGCCTGGAAATGCCAGCAGTCAAAACCTTGCACACAACCATTTCTCAAACCTTTAAAAGGGCAGCTGAACAACTACTTCAAGTTAAGAATCGCCAAAAGAGTTTGCTGATCAACACCGAGCGAAGGCCCCAAACTACCAAGTGGGAGACAAAGTCTGGCCGGCGTCTAAACACGTGTCCATTAACGGAACCCGAACTTTCCGTCCAAGAAACCTGGGTCCATTCACCGTCACCTCTGTGATAAATCCTGTGGCGGTCAGACTAGCTTTGCCGTCAAACATGCAGATTCATCCTGTGTTCCACGTGTCTCTCCTTAAACCTGTTCAACCTGGGACCCGGGTAGCAACGCCACCGCAGCCAGTAGTAGTCGCCGGGGTGCCAGAATTCGAAGTCAAGGACACCCTGGATTCAAAGAACGTCAGATCCAAATTATACTACTTAGTAGACTGGAAGGGGTATGGTCCACAAGACAGGACATGGGAGCCTTGCGAGTACATCCATGCACCTCGCTTCCTTAGACGATTTCATCAAAACCATCCAAACAAACCAGGTCCAGACAGAAGAGCCACCTTGAGAGGGGCTTTGGGGGGGAGTGCTGTCATGATTTCTGCCCCTCATGTCCCCAGCCCTCCAAGATGTCAGACTGGAGCCAGGCCACGATCACCTACATGGCCCTCAAGGGCCTCTCCATCCCTCCAAAGACCCACTTGGAGTCAGACTTGGCGCTTGTGGCACCAGACTCACTCACTCCGATAGGATAACATTGGGGATTGGACTTGTAGTGCATTGATGGGGACAAGATGGATGCCCCCACATATTTCGGTTCCCAGAACTGCATGTGCAGTCTAGTCTTTTGGGTGTGGTTCATCCCAGAGACACCTGGGATACCCAGAGACTATTTAAGCCACGCCCAGGCTGAGAAACATGCTTTGTATTTTCTGCAGCTGCAGCGTGACACTCACCGTGTTCGGATAGGTCTCCAGTAGACCAGCGTCTTTCTTCTGCGCTCAGCTCCTACAAGAACAAGAACACCGTTAGGAACAGCCTTACCTTGCAGTGCTTCTGCCCATCATTCATCGCTTCTTCTGTTCTGCGGGCATCTTCGGCGGTGTCATTCCCATCCCGGCACGCCGCTTCCTAGGAAAAGGGAAAAGAACAGAAAAAAGGCATTAGTGAGCATTCAGCAAATCTTCGCTTATTTTTAAAGACTGTACGAGCTTCAAAGGCTTGCCTGAATCCCAGCTGCTCTGGGGGAACTCTGTCTCTGGAACTTCGCATCCATCTGCAAGAGGGAAAAGACACTCTAGGTTAGCGTGGAAACATCTAGAGGTGCTGCATACCGCGCTTGCTCACCACATTTCTTCTTCATAACCGGCATCCACGCTGAAAACATTGCAGCACTTGAAAGACACAGAAAAAGAACTCAGTTCAACACAAATACGAAAGGGCCGCATCGCGCTCTCACTCACCTTCAGCGCTACTCATCTCAGCAGCACGTCGCCATCCCCGGACGCCGGCCATCATCTAAGGAAGGAAAGGAACGAAGTTAGAGAACTGTTCAAAAGACTCATTATACTTACCTGTCGGACTCTTGCCAGTGAAGTAACTAGGCAGCAACGAGCCCGCATCAATCAACGCGCCCCTGCGCTGAAAGCAGGACGGAGAACACACTTACCAAGAAAACAAGGTGAGCTGTGGATTAAAGGGAAGGGGTGGACCTCAGGGAAGAAGGGGTTCAAGCACACAGACAATAGGGAGTTAAACTCTACCAATCCTGTGTTTCAGGCCCAGTTTCCAGTTGACTAGACTCCAGGGAAGAGTTTGAGGTCGTAAGAGGTCAGAACAGGCTGAGTGACGTCCCTGTGGATACCAGGTGAGCGTTACAGGACGGGAAAGTATGGCCGGCGGCATCAATCGCTATTCATTGTGTCTGGGGCACCAGCAAATGCCGGGGATCCACCTTGGTCGCCACGGTCCCAAAGAGGCAGAGGGATGGAAATATTAGCTTCAATATATGATATAGCTTCACTAGGCTCTTCAAAGAAGTCCCTGTCACGATAGTTTAGAAGTCTGACCACAGTGGTCCGGGGAGGAGCGCCTGGTTCAGGAACCAGGGCCAGGACCTGATGTGCCCTTTCAACAAGGAAATGTTGTGAGAAACCAGTAGGATCAAACAGGGTCTTGAGTATATTTTCGATGAACTTCTCCATCAGACCCTTACAGGCTGCCTCGGGAATGCCGACAATTCTAATGTTATTGCGATTCAAGATCGTCGCATTTATTCCAGACTCTGTTGAACTCCTGCTGGAGATGAGCTATGTCTCGAACATGCTTTGCAACTTGATCTTCCATTACACTGACTCTGGACTCCGCCTCAGTGATGCAAGCTCCCTCCTTTTCCAATTTCGACTTCAGGAAGCCAATAGTGGAAACAATATCGTCCAGCTTGACATTTACGGCGAGAAAGGCGTTTTGCACTGTCGCCAGCAAGTGGTCCTCTCACGATGTCGTAGGGGAGGGGGATTGATCATCCACCAGAGGGTCAACCGCAGGCAGGGGATTTGGCAGGAGTATTGGTAAGTGTCCATTGGGCCCTTCTTCTTAGATGCGGCCCCCTTGGTCATGACTCAGGAGCGTTGTCAGCAGGCCAGAAGTGGAAAGACAAAGGGGGGAGTGCCCCACAAGGCACCAGCGCCTCAAAATCAAGAGTGGGAGAGCCAGCAAGCTAGCGCAGCCACAAAGGAGTGCTAAGGAGATGTCATGCAGGCCCTGGCACCGGCATGCGCAGCAGTCCAAATGGTGCGGGGCACAAAGGGGGGCCAGCGGAGATGAGCCTACAGGTCAGGCACAGATGTCCATCAATTGGCCACAGGCCTATGAAGTACAGGAACACAGACAGACAATGCTATCACAGCAAGGCTGACCAGTACAGGAAATGGAATGAAGTGATACAGTAATAATTTCAGCCTAGCTCCACAGCATCACAGCCACATCAAACCACGAAGAGCAGCCAAAGCAATATCTCCACCAACCCCCCAGTAACTCACCACAAGCCCCCAACTGGCGCCTGATAATATGCAATTTCCAGTGTGCAATCAGCTCCACAACATGGGGCTCCCTTACAAATACTGCTACAGATGCACTGTCTATTCAATGTCAGGCTGCAGAAGCTCGCAAAGGTTCAAGCACCAGGAGCGAGGATATTTCAGCAGAAACAACAGAGTCACCGCTGCATACAACGGCATCCACAGAATGCAGCAATGAGGTGCAGGGCTGCAAAACACCCCCACACGGAGAAGGCTGCTGTGTGTTAGATGGCGGACCACGCAGTGATCTTCACAGCTCCAGCACAAGGGTTAATCCGCCCCACCGCAAAGGCCCATATATAGGCTAATCGCGCACGGCCTCCGGAGGGAAACCTCAGCCCACCGCACCCGCACTCCTCACCTCAAATGGGCAGGCAATTGCCAGCATCGACGACGGGGCACAGATCACCAGCCCACAGGCACCTCACAATCACGGCGCCCGGCAAGGGCCGCAGGAGCTGCACCTCCTCTCCCTAATCCAGCCCAGGGGGGCAGAGCACAAGTCCGGGCGTGTGCTCAGGATGCCACGCAGCTCTCCCACACGCCAAACCTGCACTGCAGCCTCTCTGACCACAGCTCCAGCTGGCAGCACTACAGGATTACGCCTTTGTGATCAGGAGCCCAACGTGAGTATTCAGCAGATACCGCGCTCAAATCCAACGCGGCGGGGACACAGTGCCGGAGGAGATCAGCGCTTCCCGCCTTCCCCAACAGTCCTCCGCCGCGTAGCAGTTCCAAGGGCACAGAAAACGGAGCTCAGCCACTGATTTTGCTTGGATTGCCGCTCACAGGGACAGCAAATACACCCCCGTCCACCAGTAGAAGCGAGACGATGCAGCATAGGGTGTAATCAGATTTATCATTAAAAAAACGGATTCTGCTCGGCAGGAGCTCTTCACCTAGGCAGCCATCTTGTTCGGCGGCTCAACAGCACCACCCAGAGCTTATCATTTGGTTCGAGTAAAGGAGGGTAATGAGTGGAAAATGGCTTTTCGGACCAAGTTCAGCCTTTTTAAGTATTTGGTGATGCCCTTTGGGCTGTGTAATGCCCCTGCTGTATTTCAACATTTTATGCAGGAGGTGTTGCGAGATTTTTTGGGTGTGTTTGTCATTGTGTACATTGATGTCATTCTGAGTTACTCTCATTCGGTAGAACTACACATGCAGCAGGTCAGGGCTTTGCTCCAGCAGTTGCAAGAATATTATTTATTTGCAAAGTTGGAGAAATGTGAATTCCATAAAACTCATGTGGAGTTTTTAAGATTTGTCCTCACTTCAGCTCGGGTGGTCAAAGATGAGGGGAAGCTGCAAGCTGTTACTTAGTGGCCTTCACCTCGGTGCATAAAGGATGTTAAGTCCTTTTTGGGGTTTGTCACGGGCGCTTCATTAGCCGCTTTTCACATATCATCACCCCAATAACGCCAACCCCAATAACGCAACTGTTGAGGAAGGCCACAAGGTTGAGGTGGGATGAGGAGGAACCTTTTCAGGTGAGACTGATACATCCAATTTAGCGGTTGGTGCCATTATGTCGTAACGAGCAGAGGATGGAATGATACATCCAGTGGCTTTCTTTTCTAGAAAGTCGTTCAGCTGTGAGCAGAATTATGTCATTACGGACAAGGATCTGTTAGCTATGCGAGCAGCGTTTCAGGAGTGACGGCATTATTCGATGGGTGCACGGCATCCAGGGATTGTGTTGACAGATCACAAGAACTTACAGTTCCTGAGGTCGGCTAAAACCTTGAGTCCGCAGCAGCTGCACTGGTCTCAGTTTTTTTAAGAATTTGGTTTTGTGGTCACTTATTTACCTGGAAAAAATAATGGAAAAGCGGACGCATTAACCAGATAGGGAAATATGGAAGTTGCTGCTCACGTGAACAGACAAATAATATCAGTGGACCGAATTGTGGGGGAAGTAATGAGAAACATTCTAGCGGAAGTGCAGAGCAGTATTCCCGCTAGTGAGTTTATTTATTTATTCATTTAAACCTTTGTAACGCGCCACATGCCCAAGGGCCTCAGGGCACACATAAAATGCAGACAGGACAGGCACATAAAAAGAACAGATTAGTTGAAGGGCTTTGTACTGAGGATTTAGTCAAGGGGGAGAATGAGGGTTTGATTAATAAAGAGGACTCAGTCAAGGGAGAGGTTGAAAAGGTGGGTCTTCAACCTCTTCTTAAACTCGGTGGCCATTTCAATTGTTCTAAGTGCATTAGGAAGAGCATTTAAGGCCATAGGCCTCTGTACGTCAAAGCAGCAACCCCCAGCCTTTACCAGCCTAAACCTAGGCTGCAAAAGTCTGGATTGATCCTTGGATCTAAGATTGCAAGGAGTAACATATGCCTTTAAGCAGTCCCTGTGATATTTTGGAGCTGCATTGCCCACGCACTTATGGGTGATTGTAAGAATCTTATGTGTAACACAATGTTTCACAGGGAACCAGTGCAGGTCCCGCCTGAAAGCTGTTATATGGGCATGTTTGGATAAACCGGAGATGGCACGAACAGCTCCATTCTGTACGATCTACAATGCGGGTAAATTGGACTGGGAACAGCCGCTCACACAGCTGTTACAGTAGTCAAGGCGGGAGTTGACGAGAGCAGAGGCCACATTGACACATTGTTATGCTACACAAATGGCCAGATTTGATGGAGCAACTTTTTAAACAGGCCACAGGAAGACCAGATCTGGGAGACATGCTGGTTCATTGTCAATTCGGCATCCAATACGACACTGAGGGTCTTCAACTTCTTGGCCACTGGGATGACAATGTTAGAGATGGTAAAACTGTTACACTCTGAAGGCAAGGTTTGAGTTTGGAATTGGCAGCCATCCAATTGTGGATAGCAGAATAGATGGCATTAAGATTCAGTGAGTCCTGCGCATACAGGCCCGAGAGCTTCATGACGACCTGGGTGTCATCAGTGTAATTAGAATATAGGACACCCAGGCCATCTAGAAGTCTCAAGAAGGGAATGATATAAACATTAAACTAAGAGGGTGAGATGCACAACCCCTGAGGGACACCACATGTAATGGGTGCTGATGTAGAGCAGGCATCACTGGTGGCCACTCTGGCATTACGAGGGCCAAGAAAAGAAGCAACCCACTGTGAAGCCAAGCTCGAACAACCCACTATGGATTGCAACCTGCTCACCAATAAAGCATGATCCACCAGATCAAACACGGCAGACAGGTCAAGAAGCATCAAGAGCAACAGAGGACCGTGATCAACAATATACGACAGGCTTGACTTAAGATCCAGTATGGCTGTGTCTGTGCCGTGTCTGGCTCTAAAGCCCGACTGATGTGCTCCAAGAAAGTTGTTGTGTTCAATGGAGCTCTGAAATTGAAGATATGCAACCTTGTCCACAATCTTAAGAAGAAACCTGACATTCGTTATGGGGCGATAGTTGCCAATGGACATAGGATCAAGGTTATCTTTCTTCAAAAGTGGCATAATCCATGCCTCCTTGAGAATGAGTGGTACAGATCCCTCAGCAATTAAGAGATTGACCAATTTTGTCACCCATGCATTCAGCACATCTAAGCAACCAATAAAATGTCCAGATGGACAAACATCCCCCCGGTATGAAGCAGGTTTTATATTGGTGACAATCTGGGAGATGTCAGTCTCAGTGCTCGGTGTAAACTGAAATATGGGTTTATTAGAATCTAGTGGAGAGTTAGATTTAGTGGGTTCAGTCAAGGGATCCCTCGCCATATTGCATGAATTCCTAATATTCTGGATGGAACTTTGGTGGGCTGCGACTTTGTTAGCAAAGAAATTGTGAATTTTCGCACACCAGTCAGAATTCTTCACCGGTCCGGCTATTGTGCATGGCTTCCCTTTAAATTCCTTCAGAATGGCAAACAACTCCTTGGAGCTTTATTTAGCTTATGTGATCCTAGTGTTATAAAGAGAAGATTGTGCGTGTCTAATAGCATCCTTGAACTGTTTAACCAGTAGTCTATAGGGAGCCAGATTTACCGGTGTGGCATTTTGGGATTTTTATGCCAATTACGTCCTGCTGATCTCTTCTGGTGCCTAAGGTGAAGAATAGTGTCATTGAACCAGCACTTCTTCAATGTCTCGGGCTTATGCACCGATTTAGCAAAGGTGCTAGGAAGTTAATAACCCCCTCCAGTGTGTCTGTGGGGTGTTGGCTAATTCACCAGCGTTATTATACTTGTCCAAAGAACCAAGCTTTTTTTTTAAACAATTTTTATTGTTTTTTTACAACAAACAATCAACATTAAACAACCCCAGTAGTACTTGTCCTAACCTTTTAAACATCATGGAAAATCTTTAAATATCTACTGCTTACCCCAACACACCCCCCAACTCAAGCTTACTCCACTTCGCCCTCTGCCTCCCCATCAGTATTCTCTGAGGTATCATCGCTTGAACAGTCCTGAGTGGAATTCGTTAGTGTGGCCACTAAGTGTTTCCAGGCCGTCAGGGTTTCCGCTTCCCCCCGCCCCCCGTCTACTGGCCGCTTCATTCCATACTGTCGTTTCTGCTTCGGTCCATTTCTGGAGCTCGTTCCACCAGACCTCTACCTTAGGTCTATTACATGTTTCCACCCCATGGCAATTCTGCGCTTGGCAAATATATGAGCCAAGACCTTGAGTTAGCTTGCATGTTTCAGTTGTCGTGGTCTAGGAAACCCTCCAACCATGCATGCCCACACTGATTCCACGTTTAGCTTGATCCCTTTCTCATTTAATTTGAGGGCTACTTCTACCCAGAACTTCCCAATTTCCAGACATGCCCAAAACATGTGTATCATTCCTGCATTTTCTTCCCCGCATTTGGGGCATATTTATCAATCTGCGCTTTTGAATCGGGCTATCCTCTGGGGGGTTCATGTATGCTCTGTGGGTTACATATAGCTGTATCTGTTGTAGTCTCGCATTTCTAGACACTTTTTTATGATACCCTTGGACCCACTCCCACAACCCATCTGTCATGAGTTCCCCTGCTTCCTTCTCCCAATCTCGTATCAGCTGAGTCGCTTCCTTACCCACGCTGGACATCAGCAATTCATAGTTCCGGGAGACCTTGTGCCTCCCTCTGCGACATCATACATTGTTTCACTGGCTGTATCGGGTTGATCTTCCAGCATTATTTCAGACCATGTCTCTCTCACCCGTCGCACTAATCTGGTATACGTGATATACTGCCCTGGGTGTAAACCTGTTTCTTCTACCAGCACATTAAATTCTTTCACTTCTCCTTCTTGCCATATGTCTCCCATTGTTGCAATTCCCACAGGTTCCCAGTGCCTACGGATCATCTTCCTCAATTGCACATCTCCTGCGGTCAGTGCCACCAACGGCACTTGCGGAGAACACACCATATTTTCCATCCCACTTCCAACATCCCTGGGCGCCCTTTTATCTCTTGTTTGGGCAGCCATATCCACTCTTTCAAGAAAAACGGGGCACATTCAGATCTCAACAGTCTGGACTCTGATGTTGAGTATTCTTCTAACCACTTAGCCATGTATTGTAGTTGACTAGCCAAATGATAGATCTCAAAATTAGGTCATTTTATCCCCCCTTGGTCATACGTGTTCTGTAGCTTCCATAGGGCTATCCTGTTCATAGTTCCATGCCAGATAAAGCCCCTGCATATACTCTGAAGTTTAACAAAGAATCGCTTGGGTATCATGCATGGTATATTCCCAAAAAAGTGTAGTAGCCTGGGTAGTACGACCATCTTCAACAGCGTCCCCCCTCCCCATCATGGCTAAGGGGAGCCTAGTCCAGAACCTCATGCTATTCTCAATGTTTGCTACTGCTTTCTCTGTGTTATTTTATATTATACTTCCACCGTATGATAGATGTCAATCCCCAGGTATCTAAAGGTGCTGGTCTCCCAAGTTATTTGCAGTACTGGCAGTTGTTCCCGCAGGACCCCTATATACCTCCCCAGGGGGAATATGCACAACTTCCTAGGGTTGACTGCGATGCCGGAGAGCAACGCAAATCGCTCCATTACTTCTAAAATGAACTGCAGATTTTCCTCGGGGTACTTTAGGTATAACAACATGTCATCTGCGTATAACGATATTAAGTGTGGTCCCCCTTTTGTATAGATACCCACTTCCTTGTATTGTTGTCTCAGGTATATCGCTAGGGGTTCTAATGCGAGGATGTTATGCATCGGGGACCAAGGGCAGCCTTGTCTTGTGCCCCTACTGAGTTGCCATCTTTCTGAGATGATCGCTCCCGTCTTGACTCTGGCTAATGGTGAGCTATATAGTAATTTCACCCACTTCAGGTACCCGGGTCCCATCCCATATTCTTTTAGGGCTGCCATCAGCCAAGGCCATTTGACGGAGTCAAAGGCCTTTACTGCATCCAGCGATACAATTGCCAACTCACGCCTGTCTCCCTCTGTTTGCTCTATGACACGGTGGAGCCATCTAAGGTTGTCAGATATGCTTCTGTGTGGGTCATATCTGGTCTGATAGGGATGTATTAGCTTGCTTATGATCTGTTTCATTCTATTTGCCAACACAGCCATGAGTATCTTGCTGTCCTGGTTTAGCATTGAGAGCGGTCTATACGACCCGCAATCTGTGTTTGCTTTATTTGGTTTGAGGAGTGGGATAATAATCGCCTCTCTCAGGGATTTTGGCAGTATCCCTGTCTCGAATGCTTCATTTAACATTACCATTAGTGGGGGGAGCACGTCCCTCCTGTACGTCTTGTAAAACTCACTGGGGAGTCCATCCGCTCCCAGAGTCTTACTGGTAGGTAGTTACTCAACCACTGCCTCTAGTTCTTCCAATGTAATCGGGGCATCTAAGTTTTCCCGCTCTTCAGCACTTAATTTTGGTAAGCCAATATCCTCTAGTATTTCCGCTATCTCGCTTCCTTCACCTCCTCCCGCGTCCTCATACAATCGTTTGTAGAATTCAAGGAACTCTCTGTTCATGCCCTCTTGGGTATCTAGTGTTTGTCCTTTCTCCCCCATTATTGCTCTAATCGTTGGTCTAGGGGTCTCGCTTTTATACAGCCATGCCAGCAATCTCCCCGGCTTGTCTGCCCCAGCGTGCTGTCTTTCTATGTATTTCTGACAGTTTAGGTTGCATAATCTCTCCCAGTGCCCTGCACATTCCTTCTGCAATTGGTTTATGTTTTCAGCCTCCTCCCAGGAGTTACTTCCTCTACCCAGGACTGACTCTAGTTCCACCTCCACCTTCTGCAACTTCCGTAGTATGCCTCCCTGCAGCCCTTTAGATTTGGCTATAGCTGATCCTCTCACCACCACCTTAAATGCTTCCCATAGAGTACCGGCCGAATCTACACTCCCAGTGTTATTTCCAAAGTATTCTACAATTTCTTCTCTTAAGTCCTCTCTCAACACTGTATCTTTCAATGCTTCGGCTCTAAGCTGCCATGTTGGGATCCTAGCTCTTGGAGGCACGTGTTGCCATGTTACTACAAGTAGCGAGTGGTCCGAGAGGACCCTCGTTTTGTATTCTGATCGCACTATTTCTCCTGTCATCTCCTGTGAGGCGAACATATAGTCCAGCCGCGTGTGCAAATTTTGTGGGGACGAGTAATGTGAGTAATGTCTATCATGTGGATCGTGTAGTCTACACATGTCCTCCAGCCGAAGGTCTCCCAGCAGGGTCCCTAAGGCCCTGGCAGCGGGGGTGGGTTTATCGTATTTCCTGTCTGACCTATCTACCCTTGGGTCCAGCGTGCAGTTAAAATCACCTCCCCATATGAACGTGCCCCCCAGGTATGGGCTCATCTTTTTATATAGGGTCTTAAAGTAGGACACTGTATCTTGGTTTGGGGTGTATGTATCAATGATGCATATTTCTCTATTTTCAATCAATCCCCGTATTGCTACCATCCTCCCGTCAGGCTCCACTGTGGACTCTAGCAACTGGAAGGGGACATGTGGTGCCACCCAAGGGATCACCCCTCTGGCATAAACCGTATATGTTGCACCTATAAAGGTCCCCTTCCATTTTCTCTTTATCACTCTTGTTTTTCTTTCGTAAGGTATGTTTCCTGTATTAGGGCAGTATCTGTTTTCTGTCTCCTGAGGTACATCATGATCTTGTTTCTCTTCAAGTAACTGTTGAACCGCCTGACATTCCAAGTTACTATCCCAAGATCACCCATATTTCAACCGTATCCAGTCCCACCTCTGACCCTCCCCCCTCTTCCGCTGCAAGCATAGCAGCGCGTGTGCGTAAGCTCGTTCCCTAACTAATAACACAGCAAATCCCCCAACTCCCTTTCCTGCCCCCTCCCTTTCCGTCCCCTACTGTTGCCCAGCTCCATCCCTGGATCTCAGTCGGTCCCGCATTTAGTCCTTTCTCGACTTGCCGGTACTAGGAACTCAGCAGGGGGCCTATCTAAACTATCTATAGGGGTATGAGATAGAGTCAGCTGTATCTCCCACAATCATGCCACTATATGCCATGCCCGCCCGCATTCTTCTACTTAACGTCTAGCTTGTGTCCCAGCTTATATTTGCTCTATCTTATATTCAATTTCCAAAGTCACAGTTTACAGCACCTCAGGCTTTGGGCTCGCTGCTTCACTTCTCCGTTCCACCCTCCACCCTCCTTCTGTTTGCTCGTCCCCAACGGGCAGTTCTGTGCATCCAGCCACTCCGTCGCTTCTTCTGGAATTTCGAAAAACAGTGCCCTGTTCTTGTAAAACACTTTCAGTTTCGCCAAGTACATCAGCATGTACTTAAGGCCTGCTTCCCGTAGTCTCTTCTTCACAGTCCCATAGTTCAGTCGCCACCTCTGCACCAGGAGTGTACAGTCCGGGTACGCTGTGATGGACGCGGTTGCCCTTTGTATTGTACCCCCTTTCCAGAAAAATTCCAGGATCTTCTCCCTATCCCGATAGTTCAATATTTTGGCAATTATCTGTCTCGGGGGGGCTCCTGGTGGCGGTTTCCTTGTCAGGGCCATGTGTGCTCTCTCCACCGGGAACCCTTGGGTAAGCACTCCTCCCTCAATTTCTTGCAGCAGCATGGTCTTAATGTAATCTGTGGGGTTCAGTCCTTCTCCTTCCGGGAGCCCCACAATGCATATGTTGTTTCTGCGGGCCCGTCCTTCTGCCTCCTCTGCTCTATTTTCCAGGTTGCTCACTTGTTGCCTCAGTGTATGGATCTCCGAAGCGTGTGACATGCAAGCCGCTGTGTTGGAGTTTGCTTCTTTCTCCAGTTCACCTGTCCGTTCTGATATTTTCTTAACGTCTTGTCTCAGTAGGTTTACATCCTCTTGCACTGCCCCAATTTTGAGCTCCAGTGATGTTTTGAGTTCAACCATGGCTGCCTCCAGTTTCGTTTCCCATGCTATTTTCAGGTCCGCAATCGCGTCCAGGATCTGTTGATCATTGCGTGCTGGTGTAGAGTCTGTTGGCGGGTTCCTTTCCCTATTTCGGCCACCTTCCGTTGGCTGTGGTGTTTTTGTAAATTCTTCCATTGTTGATTGCTTCCCCTTCATTTTGGGCAGCTTGGATGCCATCCTGGTGCTGCCTAGTGTATCAATTCACAGTAATTGGGGTCAGTCTCACGGATTCCTCGGCTTGCCCCGGCTCGCCTGGTGCTTGTGATTTAATAAGGGGCTGCCAGCTGCGCTTGAGGTGTGGGGTGCATCTGTAGCTATTAGTGCATATTGATGTGCACTGATTAGACGCGTGGGTTTGGTGTCAGAGATCTCTTATTGTACTTCCCAGGATTGGTAGTGGCCCCTATGTCTCCTCAGTCTGGCGGGGTTGACCTGCCTTAACTGCTTAGGTTGCTGTTAAGATGTATGCTGCATGGCGTCATTCAGTGCAGTTTTAATTCCTACTTGTGCTGGGCTGTGCTCACTCTGACTAGTCTTTAGGCGGGCCCATGAGCGTGTTGGACCTTTAATCATCCGGGGGAGCTCCTTCAGTTCTTTGCCAGGTCAGTTCTCTATTTGCCACCTCACCGTGTTCTGCTTATCGGTCCGGAAGTCCTCCCTGGTCTGGTGATCTGATGTCCTGGTCGAGCCTGCGTTCAGTCCTTGCCCTCAACAGTTGCCACCATTGTATGCTGGTATGCCTTCCAGTTTTGCATGGGTAAGGGTTTCATGCTCTGCTATTGGCAATGTCTGGCACTTGCCCCGTTCTGGTCTTGCAGAGTCCTTATTCCTACTGGTTTCCTGTATATGTGGCAGCTTCAGGACCCACACACAATGAGCGTTGCCTGTGCCGGCTGCGTGCCTAAGGTGGGAGTGTATTCTGGTTGCTGCATTCAGCTTGGCCCGAGCAGTGTATCTCCGCCATAGCTGCCATGCCCCGTTTCCTTTAAGGATCTCGCTCCGATGCATTTACTTCCAGCAATCAGAACTCTCGTAGGCAGCCTCTCACACAGTGGCTGTCACGGGTTTAATCTCTGGTTATTGAGCAGCTGAGGCAATGCGCTTCTCCTCATGTTGCTGTGGGGATCCGACAGGCCATTACTTTGCACACAGCGTGTATTCTATCTGCACAGTTCTCTCCGTCTTCGTGCTGCAGCACCGTGCGACTTCTCGACTTTCCGCTCAAGCGGGCTTCACTGCACACGCATATCCCTGCTAGTCAGAATCCACCCAGCACATGCCCGCAGTTGGCCATGCCAGATCGTGGGAACAGTCGCTTTGCAGCGGTCCGTCCCGTTGCTTCCTACCAGCCTCTTCACGGACGTCTCGCTGTTAGGAGCGTGTTTCGTTCCAATGAAGTGCGCGTTCCACTGCCGGGGCTCCGCATACAGCCCCACTGCTACTTCTCTGTAATATGTGTCTGCTCAGCGTCTGCAAGGGTGTTTGACTACTTGTCCTGTGATGTGCACCATATTATTTTCGCTAGCTGGATTCCTCTGCAATGCTCACGCTGCGGTCAGTCTCTGCATGAATCAGTACGGTCCTTTGTTCTTTGTGTGAAGACGGCACCATTTTCTTCAGAAGTCGCTGCAGTCTGTGCTTGTTACATTCCAAATCGTAACTTTGTTACCACGGTCCGGTCTTCAGCAAAGAGGCCTTTCAGCTGTTTCTTATGGTTTCACCCTGCTCCACGCATCTTCTTATGGCTCGTGCATCAGTCTAGGCATATGTATGCCCCAGGATCTTAAAAGGATCGGCAGGAGACAGCTCACAACACGTCCTATCTCATGGCTACTTAGCCATGCCCCCCCAAAGAACCAAGCTTACATCTAAGCAAGAGTGACAGCTCTGCTGGGGTAATGTTCTTCCAATGACTAGTCTAAAATTAGTATCGAGTCTTGCCGGGGACACAGGAAGGTTCATGCAAAATGAACGCAAATGGTGATCAGACCATATACAGTGGTTAGCGGTGAGATTTGAGACAGCGAGATGGGGAGAGAGAACCCAGTTGAGGGTAAGCCCTCCAATATGGGTCGGTCCAGTCACCCACCGTGAGAACCCTGTAACATCAAGAGAACCCAGTAAAGACAGATTGACATTATCTGAGGGTCACTCAGCCCAGTGGTTGAAATCTCCCATCACTAGAACAGCTGTGTTAACCCTAGTGATTTTATTCAAGCGGCTTAACAGCTGTCCCTCGAAGACGGAAAGTACCCTTGGAGGTCTATAAATGATGACTATGGTTACTGACACATTGGGCCTCATTACGAGGCAGGCGGAATGGGTTTACCGGCACTAGTAATGGTTCCGGTAAACCCATTCCGCCCTATTACAAGGTTCCCTTGCGGGACCCGCTCAGAACGTCTGGTCAGACCAGACGTCCTTTACGGGCCCCGCAAGGGGACCAGGGAGCTAATAACAGGCCTGTTGTTAACGGGCCCGTTATTAGCTCCATTCCCATTGAGCCCTATGTGGGCTCAAATGGGAATGGGGATGGTTTTTTTTAATGAGAAATTACTGGGTCCTCCAAGGTTGGAATGATCCGGTAATTCTTCATTCAAGGAACCAGGATCCGGACCCGAGTTTGAAGGCATCCATGGAGCTAATAGCACCATGGCTACCTCCAACTCGTAATGAGGCCCATCTGAGATTTTCAATTTTACTATAAGACTCTCACAGTCATCCAGTGCCTCGTGTGACACAGAATGGCAGTGTAACTGATTTTTTAACAGTAAGGCTACCCCACCTCCCGACCGACTTTGCGGTCCGCCCAAATGATTTGGTAATAATTAGGAGTTGCTAAAGTAGCTTCCGAGGGGATGGTCTCATTAAGCCAGGACTCAGTGACTACCAAGAGGTCGGGACACGATTTAGTAAGAAGGTCCTCGATATCTCGATATCTACTCCATGTTGCTTAAGTGAACAACTATTAAGGAGGGCAAGGTGGCGCAGGGGGTCAACAGCAAGATTTAGTATATAGTTTTCCTCTGTGAGGGCGGTATGAGGGGTCTTCACTGCACTTTTAGTGTTGGCTTGGCATGCATCAGTATGCGCTGGGTTCAGCATGAGTACATGTGCAGGGTGGTCAGTAATAACCTGATTCGTGACCTCCAAGCATGTGCTGGCTCTAGCATACAGGTTAGCAAATCCATCCATGTTTGGTGAAGTTTTGTTGCTACAATGAGTCATATAATCCATTCAGAGAGGGAAAGCAACCAGTATGGTTAGACAGTGGGGCCTCGAGTACATGGTCATATTTTAGTGCCTCAAGTCGGACTTTGCTATTCGGGTGAATGCTCATGATTAGATCGGTTTGGGACATGCTAAGTCTGGAGCACGTGGGAAGATAGAGTCCCAAACTATCTGTACTTACAGAAAAAGTGTAGAGGAACAGACCTTCTGGTCTGACTGACAGTACTGCGCACACACGCAGCCCACACAACCAGCACAAACCGGCTTAGACATGCCGGCGCTGACGCACCTGACAACGTCTAAAAAGGGGGGGATTACAAGGCTTGTGGGAGCTGTAGTGCACGAAGGGGGACAAATACAATTCAAATATAATATAAATTAATGAATGACTTAAAATGAAAGAAATTAATACAATTTGAGTGGCTGAGCACCTAAAAGGGATTCTAAAAACTGATACAACTGATAAAAATGTTTAAAAAGCGGAACTGTCTATCAAGGCTATACTTATATGCTAAGAGCTAAATGTAGCAGCAGGTGAATTAAATAAAGGTAGCAAGTTAGTGTGTAGCAAAAGAAGCTTTCTACACAATTTCAACAGTAAAATAAATAGTGTTCTAAACTTGCCTGCAGCAGGAACTGCTGTTTATATATCACCGGCACAAACCCGTTTAGACGCCTGCACTGTTAAACCTGTCAACGTTTAAAAAGGGGGAGGAACTTCAGGGCTTGTGGGAGCTGTACTGTACGAAGGGGAACAAATACAATTCAAATCTAATATAAATGAATCAACTATTTAAAATTAATGAAATGAATAAAGTTCGAGTGGCTGGGCACCTAAAATGGATTGTAAAAACGGATACAACTGATACCATTTTTTAAAAAGCGGCGCAGTCTATCAAGGCAAAACTAATATGCTAAATGCTAAATGTAGCAGCTGATGAAATAAATAAAGGTAGCAAATAGCAAAAGAAGCTTTGCAGAAATGGGAGGATAGGAGGAAGGACAGGAGCATACGAAATGGACTGCCTTATCAGGCAGGCAAGTTGATTCTTCCAACACAATCTTTGAGAGAGAAGGTGCTGCTGTGGTGCTATAAATCCCAGTTGGCCGGGCATGCAGGTGAAAGAAGAATGGTGAAAATGTTACAAAGGTATTTTTGGTAGCCATTGTGACATATGTATGAGATCAAGGGGGGGCGTGGCTAACTAGCCATGGAATAGGACGTGCCTGGGAGAGCTGCTGCCGAGGATCCGACATTGATCCACATAAACACGTAGAAAATATGATCCACGCTCCTTGAAAATGAAGGCAAGGATGTGGGAATATGAGCCCTGCAGTAATCAAAAAAGGCAAACGAATTGGAAGGAAGGAGGACAACAAAGGAGTTTAGTTTGCGATCGTTGAAATCGCATAGACCAGAGTATGATAACTGTAGCAGAGCCCTGGAGGTGCATGGTGCGTTCCGAGCAGCCGCGGATGAGAGGATAAGGACAAGCTGCCGGAGCGAAACATTTGAATAAAATAATAGTGGCGAGCCGAACTGCAAGTGGGGAGGCAGCGAGGCTTGCAAAATACAAGTTTAATCACAGTGGGGCACGGAAGGCACCACTTTATAACATACTGGACAGAACAAGTGCCCTACACGATGAGGCTCACTTTGGTGCTCCAGGGACAATGGGAGCCGGCCCTACTGCCTTGTAGGGGAACATGCACCTGGGGAACTGAACCAACTTGATATTACCACTCCTAGGAGCAGTTGAGACCCAAGCCATAAAGAGAGACCCACACTAACACGCTGCTGGCTGCCGGATGATAGCACGATCAGATTCATGGCGGAACACCAAGCGCAACACGAGCCTGAGGTATGGTTGTGGTGGAGTAGAAGGCGCACTTAGAGACCCTTGGGAACAGGCGAAGAGGGAATTGTCTGCAACAGTCAGAGAAGGTACGTGGGAGGATACAACCCACTTGAAATCGCGGCGCGGCGCATGCTGCCATATCCTGCAGCTTTCTGAGGGGGACGCTCCCGGGCCCGAACTGATCTGGTGACGCCACAGTAACTCCTGGAAATAGAACTTGTACGACACAAAAGGACCGGAACTGGACACGCAGACAGGGTTGCATGATGTCGGTGAAAGGACTCAGGACCAAGAGTAAACAACCAACAATGGAGGCCTTTGCCAAGACGCTGTGGACTCCCACTGTCCCGGTACAAAGCTCAGCGACAGCTTCTGTGAACGGCACTCCAGTGGGGGAAAACCACCAGGTCCTAGCAGCCATAACAGAGCTGAGAGCCACATGGGGGACCTACGAACGGCTCTGGAGAACAAAATAGATGCAGTGGGAATAGAAGTCAGTCACCCTGCTGCGGCAAGATGTCAGAGCTCTGGCAGAAAGAACGAGTGGTCTGGAGAGTGCGGGGAAAACCAACACGGAAACCAGCACAAATAATGTGAAGGAGGTCCACATATTAAAGCAGCAGGTGGCAAACCTTGAGAACCAAGCAGAAGAAGTGGAAGGGAGGGCAAGACGGAACAAAATCCGCGTGGGTGGCTTGCCAGAGGGAGAAGAAGGCCAGGACCCCACGGACTACGTGGAGAATATGATCCTGTAAGAGATAGGGGCAGACATGCTCTCACAAGGGTTTACTGTTGAACGAGCACATCGGGCCCTGATGAGGAAACCAAGGCCCGAGGCCCCTCCGCGGGCGATAATTGCAAAGATTTTAAACTATAAAGACAGAGAAAAGACCTTGGACTACTTTCGTAAAGGTGGAAAGATAGAAAGGGCATCTACTAACATCACAGCGTATCCTGATTACACAATGTTGGTGCAGAGACAGCGACACAGTTATATGGTGGTCAAGAGGAGACTGCGCATGGCTGGGATCATGTATATGCTTTTGTACCCTGCGAGGCTAAACGTTTTGCATAAAAGTAAAGAGTTCTTTTTCGATACCCCAGAGGAAGCGGGGGCATGGCTGGACCTGCAGGCTGCCCGGAGCGAGATGGGGAGCAGGATCACGAGAAGCTTGATAAGTGAAGGGGATGCATTATGAATACTGGGGTGATAAGTGAGGGGGGAGCCCCATTAAGAGACGGTGGAACATGTGAATTGTATTATGTCACTCTTGGACTTATTGATCCTGTTGGACTGGAATATAGAGAACAAAATGCATAAATTGACTGGAAAGCATTAGGCGCAGTCTACTTGTAGTAAACAGGAGCAACAGAACGTAGGCAACTAACCCCCCAGGAGTTAGTAGTAAGACAGCCACTAGGGCGGCTTGACCCTGCTGAGCTGCGAGTACGGGCTTTTGCCAGAAAGGGCTAGATGTGGGGGTGCCTGAGATCCAGGGATGGAGCTGGGCAACAGTTGGGGAGGGTGTTGTTGGGATGGGGTAGGGAGGTGGGTGGATGGGAGGTTGGGGTGGTTGTTGTGTTTTTAGTTAAGGGGAGTTTGAGTTGGGAAACAAGCCTATATAGACAGGGAATACAATCGAATCTGGACTGCATGAGGGGGAGAGGAATGGGACTCTGACAAGTCATGGGAGACCTTAAAATAGTTACTTGGAATGTCAGGGGGCTTAATAGCTATTTGAAAAGGAATAAGGTTATGCTATATCTGCGCAGGCAGAAGGTAGACATAGCCTTATTGCTGGAGACGCACCTGACGCAAGATAAGATGGAGATGATTGGGAAGAAATGGAAGGGGACGGTGGTGGGCTGGTCTTATTCATGCCAGGGGAGTGATCATCTGGGTGGCGCCGCATGTCCTGTTTCAGCTGCTACAAACGACAGTTGAGTCCGATGGGAGGATGGTCATGATGAGGGGATTGGTGGAAAATAGGGAGATAAGCGTTATTAATACATATGCCCCGAATTATAACACGGCGGCCTATTTTAGAACCCTATGTAACAACCTCAGCATGTGTCTGGGGAGCGCAGTGATCTGGGGGGGACTTCAATTGTGTACTATCCCCTAAGGTTGATAGATCAGATGGGAAAATGGATAGACCCGCCCCAGCCGCTAGAGCGCTGCATACATTGTTGGAAGACTTTGGATTTGGAGATGTGTGGAGGTTGCGACACCCTAAAGAGAGGCAATATTCGCATTATTCTGCCCCAAAGCAATTACATACAAGCTTGGACTATGTCTTTGTCACACAAGAGATAATGATTGAAATCACGCAAGCGGAATATGAAGTGAGGGTCCTTTCAGACCACTCGCCCTTGATCATCGGATGGCAATATCGACCCCCGAGAGCGAGGATTCCGATGTGGTGCCTCAGAGTAGAGGCGCTAAGGGACCCCTGCTTTAGGGAGGATATGAGGGAAGAGATTGTGAACTACTTTGAGACAAATACGGGTAGCGTGGTCTCAGCAGGCACATTGTGGGACGCCTTTAAAGTTGTGATGAGAGGGGTAGCCATAGCAAAATCCAAAGGATTGCAGGGAGGGATCCTGGCTGACCTACGGGAAACAGAGGGAGAATTGGAAAGGGCACTAAAGGGGGTAAATAAGGACAACACCAAATTGATACTCAGGCTTCAGCTGGAATGCGCTGGACACTGGGAAAGACTGTGTAACCTTAACTATAAAAAATATATAGAAAGACAGCATGCAGAAGGGGATAAACCAGGAAGGATCTTGGCATGGCTGTATAAGAGTGAAACCCCCAGACCTATGATCAGAACAATAACGAAGGAAGATGGCAGTGTAGTTGATACCCAAGAAGGAGTTAACCAGGAGTTTGCAGACTATTAAAAGCTGCTAAATGGAGATGACGGGGAGAATAACTATGCGATGATAGCGGAAACATTGGAGGATATAGGATTGCCGCAGATCAGTGTGGAGGAGAGGGAGGAGCTAGATGCACCGATTACTTTAGAAGAGTTAGAAGAGGTGGTGAGACAGTTGCCCACTAGCAAGACTCCGGGGGCGAATGGACTCCCAAGTGAATTCTATAAAATATTTAAAGGAGAGGTGCTACCTCCGCTCTTAGACATGTTGAATGAGGCATATGAGCTGGGCAGACTGCCAGAGTCCCTTAGAGAAGCGATTATAATACCGCTTCCTAAACCTAACAAACCTGGGCATAGCTGTGGTTCGTATAGGCCCCTATCAATGCTAAATCAAGATAGCAAAATACTGACGGCCGTCTTGGCAGGTAGCTTGAGGCGTATTGGCAAAGTAATACATCCTGACCAGACGGGCTATGTACCGAACAGGAACATATCTAATAACCTTAGACGACTCCATCGGGTTATTGAGCAAGGGAACGAGAATGACGGTGAATTGGCAATTGTATCATTAGACGTAATAAAGGCCTTCGACTGGGTCAAATGGCCATGGTTGTTGGCAGGCTATGGAATGGGGCCGGGATATTTACAATGGGCGAAAATGTTATATAGTGAACCGTTGGCCAGAGTTAAAACAGGAGCAGTAATATCCGAAAGATGGCAGCTCTGTAGGGGTACCAGACAAGGATGTCCTTGGTCCCCTATGCTCTATATACTGGCCTTGGAACCCCTAGCGATATATTTGAGGCAACAATATGATACGATAGGTATTGCTGTGGGTGGGGAACGACACCTAATCTCCCTATATGCGGACGACATGCTGCTGTACTTGCGGCATCTGGAGGAGAACCTTCTATACATCTTGGAAGTGATGAGAAGATATGCTGGGTTGTCTGGTATAGCAGTGAACCCCCAGAAATCTAGCATGTTTCCAATGGGTGGATATAAAGGGATCCCATTGGAACGGCTGCCAGTGCTACAGATAAGATGGGAGGTTGGCACATTTCGCTATTTAGGGATAGATATACGCCACACGGTGGAAGAGGAGCATAAGTGCAACACAGAGGTAGCCATTAGGAAGATCGTAAATTGCATGAGGTTTTGGGTGAAGCTGCCTTTAGCGATGATGGGACAGGGGCAGTGTTGAAGATGGTGGTTTTACCTAGGCTTCTGCACTACTTTGGAAATATGCTGCACTTGATACCCAAAAAGTTCTTTGTTAGACTGTATAGTATGTGTAGGGATTTCCTTTGGCATGGTACGAGGAATAGAGTGGCCCTCTGGAAGCTACAGAATTTCTATGAGAAAGGGGGTATAAAACTGCCTTAACTATGAAGTTTATTATATAGCAAGCCAGCTACAATATGTGGCTAAATGGCTCTCAGAGGTGGCGACCTCTGAGTCCAGGCTGTTTGGACAAGATTGTGCCACATTCTATTTAAGGGAGATCATGTGGCTTCCCAAGACTGTAATGGAAGGGCGCCCCAAGATGATGGCACTTGGGTGGAAGATGTGGCGTAGGGCTTGTCGGATGATGGAGAGCCCCTCCCTGTGTTCCCCACAGGTACCACTGGTGGCACTAGCGGGGGAAGAGAAGCAACTAAGGATGACAATCAAAAACCACTGGGAATCGGTCAGGATAGCAACAATGGGTGATGTCTGGCAAGAAGGGACTATAATAGATTTCGAGGCGTTGAGGGAGGAAACAGGATTACATATAGGCCAGTATATCACGTATCATAGAATGGTGCAGAGAATCAAGAGGACATGGCCCGAAGTAGTACTAAGAGAGGAACCAGATGCCACCATAGATACAATATATGACATAGCAGAAGGGGGACATGAGATATCCAGAATATACGAGATGATGATGTCCAAAGTGGGAAAGGAGGTAGTGCAACTGAGACAAGACTGGGAAGCGGACGTGGGAACCCTGATGGATGATGGGATGTGGGAACGAGCACAAGGGTACCATAAGAAGGTATCGAGGAATGCAAGACTAAAGCAGATACAACTGTATATTACGCATAGGGCGTATATGACGCCCCAGAAGATAGCTAGTTTTAAAAACGTGGGATGGCAAGCATGCCCCAAATGCGATGAAGAGAATGCTGGTATGGTGCATATGTTTTGGTCATGCCTGGTTATGGAGCGTTTTTGGAGCAAAGTGGCACAGAGACTAGCAGAAAGAGGTATTAAGATTTTAATTTGTACAGCGTGGGCCTGCTTGTTAGGGGGATTCACTAGATCACAAAAACTCAAGCACGTGAGCAAACTAAGGGTCCTGGCATATGTGCTAGCTAAGAGGAGAATTGCTATGGGGTGAAAGACATGCCATGGTCCACGACTAGAGGTATGGTGGAAAGATTTGCAGAAATGGGCTGAGGCAGAAACCATGGTATGGCAAGAATCAAGTAGTGCTGGGGGGGAGGAAGAGACAGAGACCCTGATGGCCTGGAAATCATTAATAGCAGAGTTATTTGGGTCAATGCGAGAACCGATGGAACCCATGGCAGAGGTCACCCTGTCACAAGATGCAGGAACAGAATGTGAGAAGGAGTAGGTTTGAAAAGGGGGGAGGGATAAGGGGTGCAGTGAATATAATTAAGTGATGAAAAATTGAAATGTTACCATATGCACTGCAAGTTTGGTTTGTATTTTTTGTGTAAATAAACCAATAAAAACATTTAAAAAAATGTATGAGATCTAAGGTTAGTCATGCAAAGAAGGTGGGATTATTGTAGCCACTTCCTACCCCAAAGGAAGCATGCTTCCTACATTGCTTTATCGCTGACAAGGTAACTTCGTGGGTGCTGATCTCTATGGACTTTGTAGCGGATCTTCCTAAAGAGGGAGTTTACGACATGATATTGGTGGTAGATGACTACTTTTAGAAGCAATACCACTTTGTTCCTTGTGCAGGGATACCTAGAGCAGGGGAATTGGCCAGATTGTTCTTACAGCAAGTTGTACACTTACATGGGTTACCACGGACAATTGTATCTGATCAGGGAGTGCAGTTCACATCCCGGTTGTGGCGAGCCTTTTGTGCTATGATGGGAATTTCCTGCACTCTGTCTACCAGTTACTTTCCTCAGACGGATGTTCAAACGGAGAGAGTCAATGGAACAGTTTCTACATTGCTTTATCGCTGACAAGGTAACTTCGTGGGTGCAAGCGCTATGGCTGGCAGAATTTTACTATACAAATTCAGATCATGCATCTTTCGTCATGTCACCCACCATGTGTTTATATGGGCAAGAGTTAAACATGCTCCCTGAGGTTTTAACTTCTGACAAGAGGATACCAGTGATCACAGAGCATAAGCAGGTGATTTCCAGTATTAGACAAAGAGCTCAGCAACATTTACTGACGGCTAAGGACTCTTCTAAGGAGTATGCTGACAAGAAGAGACAGGAGAGGCCCAGGAATACAGTGGCTGTCTACACACATTATTTTTTATTTAAAATGTTTTGGTTTACAAATCAAACCTTTCATCTTATTATCTTATCATACATATCTCTTTCTACTTGATTTCGTTTTCACACAAGTCTTTCATCTTTGCCTTTCTCCGATGCTATTTTCCATTGATTGTCCTTTGTCTCCTTGTCTATCATTTTCCTCATCCAGATTGTCTGTTCTCCACTATGTTGTTCCAAAAAGATATCAAGGCGAATATTGTTTTTTTTATCATTTCCTGCTACCAGTAAGTTCCATCGGTCTTCGGGCGAGAGTGGAGTGTGAGTGTTCAAAAACCATCCTCTAGATAGGTTTCTTTTTTCTGTTAGTGCAGGACATATCATGATGATATGATATAGACTTTCAATTACTGCTCCATCTTTACAAAATTGGCAATACTTTTGAGTTCCGGGAATTTGTTTTCTTGCCGCCATTATTTCGCGTGTCGGTAATATGTTTAATAGTAGTCTCAAAAAGTATCTCTGATCTTCGATGATGGGAAGATCTTCAAATACGTTGGCAGTTTGTTGATAGATCTAACATATAATTTGCATGGTATGTCGTGATAATACTTAGCTTTGATTTTATTTGTTTGTTTCCAATCATTTTCCGTAACTCTCATTTTCGCTTTTTGCAGTCTTTTCAGCAGCATGTCTAAGGAGATGTCTTGCGCTTCTCTTTTTGCTTCAAACGATCTTTTCCATAGGTCCTGAGCTTGTTCGTTACTTCCATATTTCTTATCTCTCAGGATTTCAAGTGGGGGGGCGTATGTTTCGCTCATGATTTTCTGATATAGATCGAATTGTTTCCACTCAACTATGGAACCCACGGACTGGAGGGTAAGTTCTGCTTGGATACGGGGCATAGGGAGCGATGTAGGTAGGTTTAATACCTTCCTCCGAAAACTTCCCTCCAGTTGTATCCATATGTTATTGTCGATGTTTATCATTGCCTCTGCTCCATATGTCAGAATTGCTGTAACTTTTTGTTTGTAGAATGTTACTACCGGGGTCATAGAGAGAATTTTCTATATTTCCGATGTAGCGTTTTGGCTTGTCGCGCTAGTGATAATGCTTTGGCTTTAAGATGTTGAGACCATTCTTTCTCAGTTGGTGACTGCGATATCCATACCCCTAAATATTTAATCTTCTTCACTTGCTTGTCATGCAAAGGAACTGGGTTTTGTAAAGCCACAGCCAGATACCAACCAAACTCACAATGTTGAAAAGGATACAGGGGTCAGGTCAGACCTTAGTAAAGGATACATGATGAGCATGCTGTATCCTGTGTTCCACTGAGAAGAATACCCGAAGGAAGACTAGTAGATCAGTAAGAGACCTTCCAATTGATAAGGAACTTTGTCTTGGATGAAAAACAGACAGAGTGAGTGATCAATGGAAAGGGTCAAGAGCGAGAGCAACACCAATCTGGAAAATAAAAGGAACTTAAGTATTTAGTTTATGAGTGTAAATACACTATATGCCCCTGAAGATCCCACACTAACCTGTGGTGAAGGAACTGCAAGAATCGTGTAGAACATAAATAATCCAATCCGGAAACAACCACAGGGAAAAGGAAAGGTAAGTAGGGAAACTAATCCCGAACGACATGAGGATCACGCTAGAGCCGGGTTGGTGCACACCTGGTTAGCGTCCCAAAGTTCTGTGCACAATGTTATCCAATGTCAATGTTTGTTAGGAAATTAAATACTCCATTCGTCTGGAAAAGCAGTTCAAAAGATTCTTGTCTCTTGGCTCCAAATGATGAAATGAAACTAACCCAAATAATGGTAGAAGGTCCAAGGTTACCTTAAAGTCTTTCTGGAGTGGATGATCTTCACGAAGAAAACAGGAATACTGCTCTGAATCCGTTCCTTAATCAGTGGCGGTTTAGAACGCTGCTCACAGGACCAGCGGTGGGAAAACAAGCTGGATAAAAGAAAGCTGATAACCGCGTTCCCGATTCGTGCCGCAGCTGACAATCACTGCCGTGGGTTCCCGCGGGAAACAGGTATCCACGGGATAGGAGAACACAGGTTTCACGCGTTCCTGGTTTAGCAGCAAAAAATACTGCCGAGGATAGAATTCCCGCTGGTAAGAATGCCGCGGCGTGGTGCACCGTTGAAGACTGCATTGGTGATACTGCCGAGGAGGGAGGTCCTGCTGGTAAGGAGGCAGCGGGTGGCGTCCCGCTGAAGATTGCAGCGGGGATACTGCCAAGGAGGGAGGTACCGCTGGTAAGGAGGCAGTAGGTGGCGTCCCGCTGAAGGATGCAGCGGTGACTGGGTACTGCAGTGAAACACCCAACAGGGAAGCCAAAAAAAGCCAGAAAGGCTGCTTGCCTGAAAGTAGCTATAGCAATTACCAACAATCAGAAGCGTGGAGGCAGCGCCATTAGATGATTATATGCATACAGCGACGTCACGTAATCATCAAGTGATCTACCGCCGAACGCCACATCTCTGTTGTCGTTAGCGAAGCGTCTGAAACAGCTTCCATTGTGAGTAAAATGGTTTTGCTGTTCTGTAGGCATAACACTCATTCTGTAGAGCTACACATCCTCTGGGAGGAGATGAAGCGGAGACAGCAGGCATGATATTGCTCCACTTTTTCCTTTCCGATGTAATATAAGGCAAATGTTCCTTTGTTCTTGGTTTGGTTCATTAGGGGCATGATTTTTGTTTTTGGAACATTTATTTCTAGCTGATTTTTCATCACATATTCTTCTAATTTCTGGAGTACAATCTGTAATCCTCTAGGGGTTTTTGCAAATATTACAATATCATCTGCATACATGATGCATGATATTGTAGTGTTATTTATTTTTGGTAGATTCATTAGCGGCGTGTAGATATTTGCTTCTAGGTCGGCCGTATATAGATGGAAGAGGGTAGCTGCTAACGGGCAGCCTTGTTTCAAGCCATTACATGTTTTATCTGTTGCATGAGTATTCCATCCTTGGACATTCTGGGCCTCATTACACGGATGGCGGTGGACCAAGGTGCTATAGCACCTTGGTCCATGCCAGTAAAATACCGGCACCGCCTTGGTGGAAAGGGGAATTACCGCCCTATTCCAAGGTTGGTGGGGCGGTAATTCCCCCTTCCCCCATTGCCCTTCCCCATTCCCATTTTTGCTCCATAGGGCATAATGGGAATGGGGAAGGTGCTAATTACGGTACCGCAAATTGCGGTACCGTAATTAGCTCCCTGGTCCCTTTGCGGGTTGGTTTTTAACGCCTGCGAAAAGCAGGCGTTAAATTCCCCAACCCACAAAGGGACCTCGTAGTAAGGCGGTAAGGGTAAACCCTTACCGCCTACCGTGTAATGAGGCCCTCTGATTCTTATAGTAGTGTTTTCGTATAATAGTTGAATAGGTTCGATGATGTTATTCGGGCAAGCCCATGAGTTTAATTTTTTTAAGTAAAATTTTTTCCATAGTTTATTTCTGTTTACAGAGTCGAACACTAATTTTAGGTCCACGAAAGCTGCATATGTCTGTGTTCTGGTTCTTATAGCTTCGTGCTTGAGTAGATTCAGTATAAACAGGTTGATATTAGTTCCTATTGTTTTCACGAAACCTGTTTGTCTAGTGGCATATTTCTTTTCCTTTGTTGCCCAAGTGATGAGATTCTCTAGTAGGAGCTTTGCAAATATCTTCCCCAGGGGATCTAGTGGTGCCAAGGGACGGTAATTTCTCAGTTCCTTAGATGATCCATGCTTGAATATTGGAATTATAGTGGCTTGACGCCATGTTGTTGGAATCGTCTTGGTCTTCTGTATTAATTTAAATATGCTGTCGCATATTGATCCCCAGGGCCCTGGGTTTTGTTTGATTATCATGTTCGATAGGCCGTCTGGTGCTGGCGCTCTGGAGGCATTTAGGCTCTGTATTGCATTTTGTATATCCTCTGGCTCCCATTCCCATTGCCATGTTGTGTTCTTCGCTGTTTGTGTTTTTCCATTTTGGTGTTGTCTTTGCCCGTAAAGCTCTGTAAAGTATATCGTCCAGCTCGCCTCAGGTACATCAGCAATCATTGCATCTTTTGTATGAGTTTGGCCGTGTAGTAGAGACCATAGTTGCCTCGTGTTCCTATTTTTTAAAGCATGCAACATCTTCTCTGCATCTTCTTGCATGACTACATTTCCATTATTCCTCCTCCAATTTTTGTGTTGTTGTTTTGCCAATTTAATTTGTTAATGTTTGTCACTCGAATTTTGTTTTATTATCAGTTTTGTCTTCTGTCTCAATTCCTTCTTTTTTTGTGCTACTTTAGGATTATAAGCATGTAGATGGTTTCTTGATGTTTGTTCCTGGTTTGTTCTATTCTATTGCTTGAATGGATAAAGCAGCCATTCATAATTGATTGTTTGAGCATCTTCTAGAGTCGATTTTATCTTCTAGTTGAGAGTTTTTCTATCATGTTTTGTCTGATCCTTAGTATGTTCCTCACATTGTTTATCTCCATTTCTGGTAACAGCCTTTTTTCAATCATTTGCTGTTCAGTGTTCCATGCTCTTAGCATTATCTAATGGTCACTGTTATCAGATTTGATGTTTCGATTATAGCAGATTTCATTGTGTATTCCTTTCCTCATGAAAATGAAATCAATTATTGCAGATGATTTCCCTCTTGCCCAGGTTTCCATCAACCGGCCTGTGATTGGATCATAGCTGTCTGACCTTTGCATGTTTTGTTAGCTCCTTCTTTAATCCAGATTTTGGCTCGGGGCTGTAGATTACATTCGTCAATTTCCTTGCCTTTGGCATCGAAAAGATGAATATTTAGGTCTCCGCAAATTATGAATTCTATCTCTTTATATTTTTCTTTTGCTTGATCAATTGCCGAGAATACAGTATCTATAAAGGATTCCTCTGTTGTACCAGTTGGATTCCAGTACACATTCATTATGCCCCATATTTCACCTTTCGGAGGGTGAATCATCAGTCCCGCTGTGTCAATGCATTCATTCTTGTGCTTAATTATTGTTAGTTGTGCCCAGGGGTTCAGGTTTTCAGTGTCGATCATGTCAATACTTATTACATTTTTGATCATGGTCAAAAGGCCTGCCGATGGTCGGCCTTTTTTCCCTTGAATAGCAGGATTCATTAACACTGTGTAGCCATCACATATTGGTTGCATTGTTAACCAAGATTCTTGTATACATATTAGATCAGAAGTGTGTAGATTCTGGTCTGTTGTGCCAAATAAGTGTCTACGCCCCTGTGTGTTCCATGAGCACAATGTAGTAGTTGATGTCTTCACTATATTTAGTTGTAATCTTTGTTGTTTATACATTTCTTGGTCTTCTAATAGTGTGTCGTCCATTTGTCTCTATATTCCATACTTCATATATATTTCATGTCGATTTTGGAATCGTTTTTTCACGCTTCCTTCATTATCTTGCGTTCTTCTCATTCTATCATGCTCAGGTCTATTGTTATGATGGTCATCAGCATTGTTGGTCACGTATTCTTTGGCATTATGTTGCCGTTGCTTTGGCATTATCTCATCTTTTTCCATTTCTGTGCTTTTTGTTTCATCAATCCTAGTTATTTCAAATCCTAGTTGTAGGAATATGGGCTTATTTTTTCCATCATTTTATCACGCATTTTTTCTGTGGTGAATTCTATCCATACTTGATCTGTTATTGTCTCCTCACAAAACTATATAGTGTCTATATCTTTTGTCGTTATTTCTTTCATATTAGGTACAGCCTGTATTAGCCGCAGCACATTTGTGCGATTCATTAACAAGTTGCCACTTTTCGTTATTGATCTTTGTAATTTTATAACTTGTTCCTTTTTTTATTTTTGTTTTTTGGGATGACGAAAATCAGTAGTTTTCCTTTGTTTATGTTGTTCTGGCTTTTGTTCTTTATATGACTCTCTGCTGTCAGTTGCACCTCTTTCGGGTTATATTCTTCCTTGGTTGTTTCATTTTCATCTGTCATTTGCAGTGGGCCATCTTCTAAATCCAAATTCGATATTTCTTCCAATGTCAGGTCGAGTCTTGAGTTCTCTTGGGTACTATCTTCGTCCTATTGATCCAAGATAATCATAGATTCATCACTCATTTGAATTTGTGCTTCCTCAGATTGGTCGATCGTTTCTTCCATGTATACTGAGAGTTCCATCAATTCATCTATTGTTCCCTCTTGAATATAACAGTCGGGAGCCTGCGCATTCTCTTGTGGTGTTGCTGCATCCGTTTTTTCCTGCTGTAGTGGTATTTGCTTCTATTGCTTTTTCTTTATCTCTGTTTGTGGATTCTCCTTTATTGGAATTGTCAAATTTCTCAAAAAAGCGTGAGATCCTCTTTGTCTTTTGTTTTTTGGGGAGTGCCCCCTTTTTAGTGCGTTCTTTAAATACTGTTGTCTTGTTTCCCTTTGTAAAGATCCCGTATGCTTCTGGACCTTTTGGGTTCGTATTTATATTGTTATTGTTCTTTATTCTGCTGTGATCTTCTTTTGGTTTCATCACCACTTTATCCGTTTTTGGAGAGGAAGTCTCTTCTTCCCTCAGATCAATCAATTTCTCTTCTACACAGTAATATATATTTCTCTTTTCACTCGGGGCTCTTTCCTCCCTTTTCTTAGTCTTGTTTGGTCCACTGCTGTTCTTGTTTCTCTGGAGTTGTATTGGCTCATTTCGTAGTGCTTGATTCAGCAATTCTTCCATAGTGGTTTCCTGTTGTTTGTTATTTGATGTCATCATTGTTATCAGAGCATGTGTCAGGTCTGTTTTTTCTGCTCTGTCGTTTCGTGCAATATCAAATAATCTCGTTTGCCACATATGGCTAGCTTGAGCTTCCAACTCCAGTCGCTCTTGTATTTTGTACGTACATGAATCTAGATAGATTTGTTTAGAATGTATTAGTGCGATTAGAATTGTTTGATCCTTTATTGTCTCCGTTAGTGCTTCTTGTAATTTCATATATGGGATCAGTGATTGTGATGTAGTTGTTATTTACATATTTTGTAAGTCTAACATTGACATTGGTATTGATGTTATTTCCTGGTTGTGGATAGGTTCACATCTGCATTTATTGAGTGTGGGCTCTTCTGCTTGGTCGGGGCTTCCTTTGTAGTCAACTTGCATATCATACAGGTGATGCTGTATTCTGTCGTTGCTTTTAATGTTTGGTTCATTCTGAAGTTGTTCTTTTTCGGTCAGTCGCTTAGGAGTCTGTGCTACTCTATCTTCACTCTGTGTCGGGGGATATATATTTCCAAAAACTTGTCTTCTTTTTTCATGATTTCTCATGAGATTTTCAATTTTTGTTATGTCAAGTGACAATCTCGCTGCTTTGGAATTCATCTGCTCAGTCTTTGTTTTCGCAGGTTGTTGGGAGTGCCTTCGACTCTCGTACAAAGCTTGCCATCTCTTTTGGGCTTTTGTTGCCTTTTCTTGTTGGGTTAATTCTTTTCTCTCTTTTGGTGGCATATCTTGTTGTTTGTAAAATACTTTTTGATTAGTGGAGCTCATGAAGGACACATTCCTTTCCAGTTTACTACTGGGGTGATCTCGCGGTTCTCTGGCTTCCGACTTTGTCAAAGTCTCTCTTCTCTTTCTTTCATCTTCAGTGAGATTGTCCACGTGTTTAATTGGTGTTGTCTTTATGTCGTTCCTTGAGTTTTCATGTTCATTTCTCCCTTTTTGGTCATGTTCAGCTATTTTGTTTTCCATCGCTCTGTGTTTCTCATCTTTGTTCATTCACATGATTTCCTCTTGGTCAGTATTCTCTTATTTTGCAGCATCTTGATATTGTGGCATTTGGTACGTTGGCCTTAAATCACCTGAAGGTTTATTTTCTTCATCACTTCCCAAACCGTTTTTCCTCCCATGCACAGGCGTGCTCTGCATTTGGGGCTTCTGATCGCTTTCTTTTGTTAAGTTGTTATGATCTAAAATAAGTATATCTGGTGTTGCTATTAGGCTTATTTCACTTTCTTTTGTTGTATCTCCCTGGCATGGGATTAATGCATCTATAATTAAAATATCAGTGTGTTCTCTTTCTTTTGGCGTGTCTCTGTAGCATGGACTGATCACATCTGTTGACTCTTTTTCATTATTTCTGTGTGTGTTTGTGTTTGCTCCATTAATGCCAGGAGTCACTATGTTTTTTTTTTGTAACCTCCTCTGAGGCGGGGTCTTTTCGTTATTTCTTACGTGCTTTGAAATGCGCGTCTTTCCCACTTGTTTAATTAAGACTGCCGGAGCTTTGCTAGTAGGCGGGGCCATTCACAGCCAAACTTTGCCCTGCTATCGCTCCATGCAGTTGCTTCCATGTCACACGCGTCACTCCCCACTCTCCTCGGCTCCGCCCCCGGAATCTGCCGCAGCCCAAGGAGTGACTGCCCCGCCTAGCACCATCCGCTTCAGGCTTCGCCGGAGCGTCCCAGCGTAGTTCGAATTCACGGCAGCCCAGGTCGCAAGCTCACAGGGAATGGCGTTTTCTTTCTATGCATATCCGCGTTTGTTTCCAAAAACTACTTATATCCTATGTGAATGTATAAGGTGTCTTAATATATGTCCGGATTTCCACGGACACACAATTCTGGATGCTGGTGGATCAAAGGCAAGGGTGCCCAGTCTCCACTTGCGTTCAACAGCTTCAAGTACAGCAGATTGTGATCACACAGTTTCTTGTACTTCGCACAGAATTTCTTTGGGGGCTATGTTTCTGCTGAGGGTTTCAATTGGGTATTTGTCCAGGTCTTCTCAGACGCACCATTCTGGACGCTGGTGGATCAAAGGCAAGAGTGCCCGCAGACTCCATTTGTGTTCTACTGATTCAAGTACAGCAGATTGTAATCATACAGTTTCTTGTACTTCTACTTCTAGCAGAATTTCTTTGGGGGCTCTGTTTCTGCCAAATCAGTTGGGGGTTTTAGGTAATTCTTACGTCACCAGAATTTTCCTCTCATACCTCGGTGTACGATTCTTTAGTCCTTTAATTCTCTCTGTTGATAGCGGGATGGCCGAGGTCTGAGGTGTGCCGCTGCCCGGGGTCGGGTCCGGTCAACGCCCGGACTGCCCAGACTGTGTCACACTGAAGACTACACTCTGCGGCCCACTCCGCGGTATGATGGTGCTTTATTACTGTTTTGCTCCTCCTCCAACAGTATCCAACATTGTAGAAAGACTTGGTTCAGGACACTTGTAGAAGAGAGTGGACTGCCCAGACTGTGTCACACTCACGACCACACGCGGCCCGCTCCGCAGTATGATGGTGCTTTAGTACTGTTTTGCTCCTCCTCCAACAGTAGCCAACAGCGTAGAAAGACTTGGTTCAGGATACTTGTAGAAGAGAGTGGACTGCCCAGACTGTGTCACACTCACGACCACACAAAGTATTAAGTTGTCAGGGTCTCGGAAATTGTTGCCCCTGTACATTGGATCCTATGTGATTATGAAATGTGTCTCTTGTACTGTACTGCAGTTAAGTTGAAGCTTCCAGCAACTCTGAGAATACATCCTGTTTTTCATATCTCTTTAGTGAAACCGGCTATGACTACAGCCCGGACCAATGACCCACTGGTGTTGGTGAAGGATGGACATGAGGAGTATGAGGTTTATTGAATCCTGGACTCCAGACAGAGAGGAAGTCGCTTGTGGTATCTCAGTGAATGGACTGGTTATGGTCCTGAGGATAACTCTTGGGAACCTGCAGAGGCGGTTCATGCTCCACGGTTGGTCAGACTGTGCCATTAGTTGAATCCAGGCAAACACTGCCAAGGAAAGGGGCCTGCGAGGGGGGGTAATGTGAGGTTTGGGAGCTGGGGTGTTGGTGTGGTGCATTGTGGGAGATGTTTGGGGTATGTGGGTTGGAGGCCCCGGGACTGTGTTTTGTGCCAAGAACTATGTTTCCCAGCAGGCCAGTGGGCAGGCATGAGGAGGACCACATGCTCAGGGCTGGCGGGCATGACGGCTTATTAAGCCTGTCTCTTCCTGTGCTGCTTGCTTGTGATTTGCAATTATGCAGGCACGGGCCGAGGGCAGGACCAGGTGAGGACGCAGAGTCGAGGAGGCAGCAGGAGAGCGGGCGTTGCAGCAACGGATTATGGAGCATTTCGCTCCTATTTCCATGGGAGGCCGGCACACACGGAAAGGGAAGGTGACGGAGAGTCGGCTTGCATTATCCCTGCTCCCGCATCGCGGGCGGTTGATTGAGACAAAGCCTGATACATCTAAGCCTGGGAATACCGAGGAAGGTTCCTCGGGCCTGAGCTAAGTACCCTCATTATCACTTGCTGCAACATGTTGTCGAACTGAATGTGTACACTATATCAGGGTCTGCACGGAACCTGGAGACCCCACGGACCATAGGCATTTGGACAGTCATGCACATGCAGCTCACAAGGAGCTACTTGGGAGCGAGGGAGTGAAAGAGAGAGAGAGAGAGAGAGAGAGAGAGAGAGGGGATAGAGAGAGAGAGAGAGAGAGAGAGAGAGAGAGAGAGAAAGTGAAGAAGAGAGAGAGAGAGAGAGAGAGAGAGGCATGATAGGAGGGAAGGGTTCATGTTGCCACTAATCCAGGATCATGCTTCTATGTTTGTAAAATGTGCTAATTGCTTCTGTGCTTCCATGTCTCAGTTGAGGCTGGATAGCTGGCTATGTGCAGCCATGTGTAATACTCTGTCATTACAACCATCCGCTTTATTTGTGCCAGCAGTTACTTTTGGGTATATGGGAGTGCGATGCATAGGATGAACAGGAGACTAGTAGAGTATCCTGAGATTGGAACCTCTGATTAAGGAGGGGTTTCTAGTTTTCATAAGAGAACAGGGGGGGAAGGAGGAGTTGAGCTGATTGAGAAGACAGGTCAGGGTGAGGTTTATGTTCAGAGTGAAGTCATGATGTTGAATTTTTTTCCCTTACTTCCCCCTTCTTATCCATTACGTTTCCCTAACCCTCTTTCCGGTTTTCCTAAATCGGTACACGGACGTGTCGATGATAAGCGGGAGCGAGGGAAACTCCTGCTACCATGGTACCGGCCTGTTACGCTCACCTGATATCCCCGGGGGTGTCTGGAAGGCTCTGAGATCTGGAACCCTGGATGTGTAGTTGACCAGTGCTGAATAATGAATCTGCAATTACAGAAGGGAGAATTTGTGATAACTGTCTTTAATGGGTGAATCTCCCACCTCCCTCTGACTGATTCCCTTCCCACTGGGTTCTTTTCTCACCATAGTTATTCGTAGGGTGAGCTGTCCGTCCTGCGTTTCTTGTGCAGGAGCGCTTGACGTTTGTTGGCGAGCTGCCCGAGTTGCTTCACTAGTGCAGAACGACTTCCTTGGGACCAGGCCTGCTGTGACCCTGAATCTGCTGGTAGGCAGGTAGGTTTGTTAAATGTAAGTCAGTGTTTGTTCTGTTTATGGTGGGAATCCGTTAATGTCTTTATCTCCTTCTTTTCAGGTGCGAAGGTCTTAATGCTGGCGTGCCGGATAAAGAGCCACGTTTCTAGGTAAGAGAAAACGCGAAGCCCAGCGCCTTTATTGTCTTTTGAAGCTAACCTGTGTTTTCTTCTTCTTCTCCTCACAGGCTGCCGTGGTGCTGCGAGTGGATGAAAGCGATGAAAAACAGGCCCCCGGAATCCTTTAAGGTAGTACAGCGCTGTGCGGTTGTTTAATATTGAAAGCGAACCTGAAAATGTCTCTTTTGCTTTGCAGATGTTGCTGTGGTACTCTGGATGGAAGCGTGGCGTAGCGCGATGGGATTCAGGTAAGACTGATGGAATTCAATGTTTTGGAAGCATGCGTTCTAATATTGTTTTTCCCTTTCTCGTTATTGCAGGTCGCAATGTTCGAACAGCAGCTGTGGTAGCGGTTCACTGGAAGTCCTTAAGCTAGTACTCACAGGTGAGTGATGTTTCTCCTTCTCTCGGTTTCCACAGATTGCAACCCAGTTGAGATTCTGAGTGCTGGATGGTGTTTTCTCAGGTAAAACAGAATAATCTTGTTCTTGCAGGATTACAGGAAGATGATGAAGACCAGGAGCTGGACACGGTGAGCGTCACGCTGCTGGTTGCAGAATAACACAAAGTATGTTCTGCAGTCAGGGTGTGGTTTATATAGCCCAGGTAAAGTAGTGCCAGGGAAAGTAGTTCCAGGCCTGCCACACCCAAAACACTAGACCGCATGGCTTGTTTCTTAGAACTAGACTGTGTGGGTGCTTCCATGTTGGATTTAAAGGCCCATGTACATAAATGGGACCTAGTATGAACAGCCCTTCCTTCCTACATATGAGCCTGGTGCCAAAGGCGCCAGGACTGGCTCCAGGAGCCTTTTGCAGTGGTTTTAAGGCCCTCAGGGTTCTGGTGGGAGCCTGCTTGTGGCACAACGTGTGCCCCCTCACAGTGGTCATGACAGTTACGAGGAAGGCATCACAGCCGGTGAGTCGAGGGGAGAGCCGAAAAGATCGGGCTGTGGTGAATGAAAGATGCAAAGTGGCAAGTTGAACTAAGTTCAAAGAACTGTAAAAGTGTTGAGGGAAGATCAGCTGCAGAGGGAACCGGCACCACGTGGGTGCTAACTCACAAGATTCTGTTGTCGATTTTAATTGTAATTGTAATTGGTTATTTATAACGCGCTTAATACCCAGATTTTTCTAAGCACGGACCCAGGGATCGAGCCTGTGTGGCTCTGCGTCATCTTGCTTCCAAGGTGAGCGCGTTGATCCCCGTTTGAATGAGACTACAGGTACCAGAAGGCCATAAGAGAGCCGCCAGAAACTACAGGTACCAGAAGGCTGTAGGAGAGCCACCAAGGTAAGTCAAAGTGTTCATACAGAAGGGCAAGCAAAATCCATGTACAGTCGAAAGCCTTTGACCTAAGAACTGTAAGAAAGCAAGGGAAGTGAATCCCACAAACAATTGTGAATGTGAAGTTGGCAAGAGTGAACCCGACAGTGAACCCGACAGAGGGATGCTGATGAGAAGGGGGCAAGTCTAAAGTCTGAAGAAACAGTGTGTTGACCAAAGTGAGCCCAGCCGAGGGATTTCCACTGGAACTGTTTAAAAAGACATTAAGATTTGTGGAGGAAGGAAAAGCCAAAGTGAACTAGGTGGAGGGAGGCTTAGAGTAAAGAGGGATCCGTGCCCAGAAGAGAGGGACCAAGGGGTGACGAATCCTCACCCTAATTGAAAGCAGGAAACAAACTTTCATTTGTTGAAAAAAGTTTTGTTTTGTTCATTAAATACATCAGGCCTTTGAAGGCAAGAGACTTTCAAGTGAAACGACACTTGGCCATCGAGGCTCCTGATAAACGGGAACAGAACTGTTGACTTGTGCTTGGGAAGCTCAACTGTGTGCTGTGCTCCAGGATCCCACCATACCCTGTGCTCAAAATGTGGGGAAGGGAAACCCAAGCTGATGCATCCTGACATATTATTTGTGAACACTTTTTTCTTTTCTTGAAAACCATCCCACACCCTTTTTGTAGTAGCTGTAAGGTTTGGCAATAGGTTTCTTAGAATAGGACCCTTTTATTTTGACACAACTCCAATAGTACTGCCTTATTTTCATTTGATGGTCGACGCTTGATCCCATCTTAGATTTAGGTTTAGTTTAGGCGTTTTTCCACCCTGCAAACATTGTTCAATAAACACACTTGACCTGTGATCACTTGTGTCTGTCTTTACTGTTGCCACCATGAGTTCCTTACAAAACACTTTGCAATCCTGATTCTTTTGTTGAACATACTTTTTCTATTATTTAATTACATTACCCTTGCATCTTTTTGTGTGAGCTTAGGGCAGGTAATAGGTTTATCAGTGTAATTGTTATTGTTTTGGACTAGACTGAATAGGCCTGTTTTTCTTTAATTTAATGGTCACGATTACTGCCAACCCTTTTTCAGCTGTTTAATAAACACCCTTGAACTTGCATTTCTTGTTCTCTTGTGTTGTCATCTTACTGTTGATACCATGGCTTCCTCACAGTCAGCTTCCTTCTTCGACACCCTTACAACATGCACTCACCACACAGTACCACAGTACTACTTGCTCTCAACAACCAAAACCTCACCTTTTCACCAATTTGCCTCTAATCCTTCCCCCTGCTCGTCTCTTGATCTGCCACCTCTTCCTTCCCTGACCTCACCTGAACAACTTCCTGTTACCTATTGCCCCTCTTATCTTCTCCCATTGGTTTACAGTCTACACCTGGGTTCTCTGCCCAGAAGTGTTACAATCGGGGGAAGTCATAAATAACGCGTTAAACAGCACATCTTTTTTCAACGTGGGGACACCCTGCTGCACCAATGGTGGCCATTTTTGTATTAGGGGGATACAGTGCAATCACCCCCAAGGTAAGTTAAGATTCTCTAAGCAACCGCTGCTCTGTGACAAGTCCCTGGTGGAACAGGTCTGGCACAGCGGTTGGGCTACTGCGTCTGCCGGCACTGGGGTGAGGTGCACAGCTTCTCGGGCGTCTGCTTAACTTACACAGTTTTTCTGTTACTGGCTTTTTTTCTCTCCTTGTGGGCTCTGCGGCGCAGATGGCTGTAGACACAAGTGCTGCCTCACTTTCTCTCAAGGAAAGAAAAAGAAAACTTGGCCAGCCTTTTCTTAAAGAAGTATAGGGTGATGCAAGTTGATATTGCACACATATAAGCAGACAATTGGAAAGGGGAAACGACCACCGCCCTCCTCTGGGGTAGGACTTATACCCTAGTAGGCCTCACACCCCAGGCTGAGATGGGTTCCTTTCCCCTCGTGCCAAGGTCACATTACTGACCTTGTCACAGTTGTATACATGCCACAAGAGTCTTTGAACTTACAAGGCAATCTCCATTCTCATTCTAACCATCTCAGTGTCCACTGTGGTGAATCAGAGGCACTCACCACCTTTTATATCAGGGAGACCAAGTCACTTCGGAACTTCTTAGCTCTGAAGGACGAAATGAGCTCATCAACCAATAGAGAAACCCGACTAATTTACTAAGAAGAGGAAGTATTTATTTATTTATTTGTATTACTTTTTTTATTTATTTGCATTTTTAAAGCGCTCACACAGCCCACGGGCATCGAGGCACTGTTACAGGAATTAGTTGCGCAATTGTTTTTTGTCTTAGTTGCATATCTATAACGTGCTTAAATACCCAGAGGTGTCTAAGCACGGACCCGTGGATCGAACCTGTGTTGCTTCGTGTCGTCTTGCTTCCAAGGCAAACACGTTGCTGCTGAGCTATCCTCCCGGTAAGAATCCCACAGGTGCTAACCAATCCCAGAGAAGAAATAGAGAAGTCTAGGCAATAACCCAACAGAAACCAGCTGTCAGAGAAACCATCAAATTAGGGTTGTGGCTATTATAGATAGCTTTATTTGTCTTGCGAGTCAAAGACCAGAAGCATCTTCTCCTTACAGGAACGGTCTGTAACAGGCTGACCCGCCTAACAAACCCCACAATCAGACAAGGGACCACTTTCAAAGTCATGTGCATCACCCACCGCTTCCTCCATAAGAAAGCCATAATTCCTTCAAAACAAACTCTCATGTTACCTACCGAGCAGAACCTTGTGATCTGGCTCTGCCCAGCTCTTGATGATCCCCCTTTCAACTCCACCAGACTGTGAGGCACTTCATTCTCGGTTCAAGCCCCTACTATCTGGAACTCCCTTCCTCTCGACCTCTGCCTCCAAGAGGACCACCTCGCCTTCAGGAAGGCCTTCAAAACCTGGATCTTCCCCCCACCAACCTGATTCCCCCCTTGCCGTACTGCGTCCTATCCCATAACTAGGGATCCTTCGCACTCAGAGGCTCAACCAGGTAACCTCTGCTCAGACCACCAACACGATATGGGGAAGACACTCATAGACACCCCCCCGGCTAACCCTCTCCCTGGAAAAGCCCCTTCCAGACATCAAACCCGCTCACCGCCCTCGGCTAGGTAAGACACAACACCCTTTCCCTTCATCAGTGGTTTCATTCAGCAAGGAAACTTTAAGATAAAATTTGTAACACTCAATAAGGCAGTGGTCTTCAAACTATTTAGGCATGGGACCCGCCAAGCAAAATGTGAGCAAGCCGGACCCCCATAAATGCCAAAATGGACAGTAAATCCAAATGGCTATGAACTATTGCGCGCTGTCCCCCACCACACCCCTACTCCCAGTGTAGTCCCTGGGCTCCCCCACCTGTTCCCATCACAGTCTCTGGACTCCCTCATCCCACTCCTAGCCCAGTCCCTGCGCTCTCCCCACCCCACCACAGACCCTGGGCCTTCCAAACCCTGCTCCCACCACTATCCCATGGCTCCCACCCATCCTGCTCTCACCACAGTCCCTGGGCTCCCCCACCCTGCTCCCAGCACAGCCCCAGGGCCAGTGGTGGCTGGTGAATTTTTAAGTGGGGGGGGGGGTTAGAAATATTTCCACCAGATATGCCATAGTGACCGAGCGCAGCAAGGGCACCCGAACCAATCAAGAGGATTTGGGGGTTTTCCCATTTTTAAAAAAAAATAATGGGTTACAATGTTACACACACACATTCAAACAGCAATCACTCTATCATTCACATGAGCACCCATCACCATGACACAAATGTGATAGGTAGTTGCACACATATCCTCTATCCCACTCTCTCTCTCATGTGCCCTCTACCCTACTAGTTACCACCCATCCACATGCTATCTCTACATGGGGGGGCAGCAGGCACCTGGCCGCCCCTCAAATCCGAAATATTGGCCAATATGTACAAACGTTTACTAGCACCTCCTCAAACGTTTCCAATACTCTGGTCCTCTGTGGGCGTTCAACCTACAGCGCGTTGGGACCATACTAATGATTTAAGGTGCTTTAGAAATCCCTTAATACTACTACTACTACTGCTACTAATATTACTACTACTTTACTGGTCAGGTGACTAAATGGAAACCAAGGATGAGAACATTTTAGTAACCCTTGCAAGGCCTTTCCGTGCAAGAAAACGTCTGCCCCTTTCAAATACAATACAATCCCTCATGGTATTCGTCTGTCTTCTATGCTGTGATGAATCCCCAGATGTTGTCACTTCTCTGGAGGGGAGCCACTTCCCAAGAGGCCTGGCAGGTGAGGCCCCTACCCGAGAGTCCCCTTGGGGGTGGTACTCAGTGGGTGGATCTCAAGCGGAGGGAAAACCCCTGTGGGATTAGTGAAGATATGGGGATAACATGGTATCCCCACAGCCCACCTAACCCCTTCCTTAGTGGACCCATGCACCTTTGCAATATCAGTATTGTAGAAAGTACTGGGACAAGGAAGATTGTAGGCTCCACATGGGATTTGTATCCCTTATGTACTGAGACGAGGGAGAGACCAACCGACCCGCTGGGAGTTCGCAAGATCAGTACCAGGACAAGGAAAAAGTGCAGAAGAATGAAGATCACCTTCAGAAAGCATCGTGAGTGGTCTAGTTCACACATACTTTCTATTGGTCAAAAGCTTTGTGAGCTGCTAGAGGGACGTGTCTGGGGTTGCTGTTGGTACTCGTGTTCAGAAGAGAATTGCCATAGCTTTTCAGTGCTGGACTGCCCATGTGGGCGAGACAAAGACTGGCATGCAGATGGGTATTTCCCTTGTGTGAAAGGTACAGTGAGCTAAAGTGTGGCTGCAGACTCTCGATTGGGTACCTTCCCAAAGAAAAGGTAATTTAGCCGTGTTCGTTCTCGCAGAGGGGCGCCTATGACTATTTTTTGATTGTTTAAGGGACTTCGGTTTAGTTACCCTAGGTTTCCTAGGGTCATCCAGACGTGGACCCCTTGCTCACTGTGCTCAGAGAGGCACAGCTCCACCTCACTGATGAGGCCCAACAAGGCTGAAACACGTGTCTGAGGTTGCTGTTGATACTGTTGTTCAGAAGAGAATTGCATAACATTTTGGTGCTGGACTGCCCATGTGGGCAGGACAAAGACTGATATGCAAATGGATATTTCCCTTCTGTGAAAGGTACAATGAGCTAAAGTGTGGTTGCGGACTCTTGAGTGGGTTCTTTCCCGTCAAACTTGTGATTTAGTTGTGTTCATTCTCGTAGAGGGGCGCCTATGACCATTTTTTTAAGGGAGACATACCCCCTGGTGTTTGTGAAGACTGTGGAAGGAGCCAAGAGAAGGGAGTCATTCTCTTGGCACTACAAGAGCATTATGAGAAAAGCCACAGGAAGGGAGACATGCCCCTGGCGTTTATTGTGGAAAAAGCTAAGAGAAGGGAGTCATTCTCTTGCAATTGCAAAAGCTTAAAGAAGGTCAGAGGGGGGGTCATTCCCCTAACACTGTGAAGATACAAGACTGTGTGATCTATGTGCCTCATTGGAACTTCAATCCAAGGAACCTTTATGAGACTTTCTGAGAAGAACATTTCATTTGCATCACCCCGTGGTGAACCTTCGACTGTCATCCAAAAGAAGGAAGACATTCTTCTGGACCAATAAGATCACCCCTTTTCCTTGGTTAACTTAATAGCACTAGGATTGGAAATAGGTTTTGGACAAAGGACGGTGGACTCTTTTTTTTTTAACTGACATCCTGACACATTCCTTAGTATTTGGCTGAGGCAGGGAAACTCTTAAAACTAGGGTCAGATATGGGTTTCTCTTTCATATTCTTATTAATAAAAGTCTGTAGCAAAAGCATGTCACTGTTAAGAAAGGAAGAAGGCATACTATGGCAAAAGGGAAAGTGCACACAGTTGCACTGTGAACAACTCTGAATCTAACAACGTGTATATAATACCCAAGTCTTGTGTATATATGTAAAACCCAGGAACGTCAATAAGGTAAAACAGTATTACCAATATAGGAAAAGGGATGTGGGGTAAACACTTAGGACCTCCTTATGACTGAAAGGAAAGTCGGCAAACTCTTTACCCACTATGCTCTTACAGATACTGACAGCGCTAAACCCACGTAGCGGGCAAGCAAGGACAGATTCTGTGAACTGACAATCTGTAGAATACTGAATAAGGCAATTATAAACAGTACTCACGAGGACCGGAAAGACCACTTGAATGTCAGTAATTACACGAACCCTGTAGATCAAACAGGGACCCAGAAGGCTGTAAAAGCAAAGGGTTAAAGATAACAAAATACATAAACCCTTAGTAAAAGGCAAGTCTGAATTGTGATAATAAATTGTGAGGAAAACTAAAAGGGGAACACTCTGGAACTTGTAACAACGAACCCACACCTAATAATCAATGGAAAATGAATGCAGAAGTGCAATGGAAAACATGGAGTGGAATCTCAATAAAGTAGGATCAGGAGCAGGGAAAATGATATCACAAAAGGAAACCTTTCCCACCCAATCCAGGGAGAAAAGGCAGTAACTAATTCTACGAAAGTAAATATTAATACATCATGCTTTTCAGTAACCAGGACAGCATAAAGGGACAGAAAACACCGGCAAACTGGGCTGAATCAAATAGTAAAGTACAGAGAGAGGCTGTCTGCAGACAGAGGAAGACAGAAAGGGAAATTCAGAAAGCATAAATCAAATAAGCGCATAAATCCGAAATCCAGGACAGAGGAACAAGATACAGGAACTAGTAACTGGGCACAAAGCTAGGAACAGGAACTAGGTGCAAGGCATGGAACTAGGAACAAGGAACTGGAACTAGATACTTGGCACAATATCTAAGAACAAGGAACTGGAACTAGGTACAAGGCACAGAAACTAGGAACAAGGAACTGGAAATAGATACTTGGCTCAAAATCTATGAACAGGGAACTGGAACTAGGTACAAGGCACAGAAACTAAGTACAGGAAACAAGGACTAGTCACAACAGGAACACTGCTACAATGACCAGCGCCGGACTGAAGCAAACTGAGGCTTTTAAAGCTGCTTAACGAGCACACCCCTCAGGCGTGCCGCCTGCTGCACCTGCAGCCACAGGTGTTGCCTATCCTCCTCCCAGCGTTGTGCTGCAAGGGAGGAGATGATGCAGTGAGCCAGGCATTCTGGGAAGCAGGAGGTGAAGCAGTGAGCCAGGGCATTCTGGGAAGCATAGTCATTTGATTTAAGAAGCATGCCGGATGCCAGGGAGGAGATGAAGCAGTGAGCCAGGCATTCTGGGAAGCAGGAGGTGAAACAGTGAGCCAAGGTATTCTGGGAAACATAGTCATTTGATTTAAATAGCATGCTGGCTGCCAAAAACCAGGAATGGATCCGGAAGGGAAGTAACTGGGAAAATAAGGTTTTAACGCTCCCAATTCATCAGAACACTGTAGCATAGGTTCCGAAGGAAATGTCCAGTAAGGAGTAAACCCCAGAACGTGCCCCCAAGTGGCGGGGACGGGAACGAAGGGAGCGAGAACGGGAGCGAAGAGAGCGAGCCGTGACACTATACCCCCTTCCACGGCCGACTCCAGGCGGCCGTTACTCGCACAAAACATCTTCCTTCCATGACTGGAGCGCTTTGTCTTCGGAGGTGGCACTGACGAAAACAATGATCCACGGGCAGAAGCAGAAGGAATGGAATGAATAGAATCAGGCTGCAGTCTATAAGAGTCATAGGCAGGTTTTCGGTGAGGAAAGGACTCATGGGTTGAAGAAAGGCATGAAGGACTTGCAGGACCCGAAGCAGAGTTGGAAAGTCCAGGAAGCTCAGTCTCTGGGAGCGAACACTCATACATCATTGAGGAAGGAGGCAGGCTGGTGCATGCTTTGGACAATGATAGATGCTCTGGTAGCCTCCCCGCTGAGAGCGAACACACAGGAGGTGAGAAAACAGCGGATTTCAGACAATGTTCATGTTCAGACAAAGAAGGTGGTGACTGGTTCAAGGCCTGTGGTTGAGGGTGACCAAGGTTTGATTGCATTTGTTCCACACCTTGGGGGCCTGGAAGTCCAATGGGTTGTACAAGGCTGGCATTCCTGATGTCAGTCATATGGCCACCTTGTTGCATGTGGGATACAACCGCAGGGACGTTTGACATACCGATAGGAGTGATAGACGCAGTACTTGGTACATCAGGCACACTCGAAGCTGGAGCAATAACAGACACGTCTTGAACTGCAGCAGTCATATCCTCCGTTTGGCTACTAGCACCCGAATGGTGCAGCAGTTGGGGAACCGTGCCCGTCCCTTCCTTCAGGCTCATGTGAGATCCGGCAACAAAAGGGCTGTCAAGCGGTTTATCCAAACCGGCCCCCCAAATGTGAACCGTCCGGCCCGTTATCCTGGTTGGCTGCTTGTTCGATGTCTAGGCCATGGCTGATGGTATCCGTCACCCTCTTGTAACACTCCAGGCAAGTCCAACGGCCTTGCATGTAAGGCTCTCCCAAGTCATGAACCAGCTTGATGTTTTTGGCAGAAGTCTCAGACTCAGATGTAGCATATGCGGGAGGTGCTAATTCTACAGACAAGCAGTTGGGGGAATTAGCTTGTGTAAAAGGCAGGCCTTCTGGTGATCCTCCTGAAGCATAGGATGGGCATATTGGATGTTCATCCGTAATAAATGGCTGGGATTTAGGAGGTAGCTCTGAAGTAGATGAATTTGCAACATGATCAAACAGAGCAGACAGGTTCACCTCCGATATTGGCAGCGAGGCTGAGCAGGATACAGGTCTTTCATGAACTGAAGCCAAACTAGCAGTAGGCTCTGGGACCGGAGACAGGCACTCAGGATGTGCTACCGGAGGCTTCATGGCTGAAGGATAAACTGCTGGTTGAGTCACTGTATCTGAAAACAGGCATGCCAGAGGAAATTCAGAGGCTGAGGGCAAGCAAGCTGGAGCCGTCTCGTTAGCTGAAGACAAACTTGTCAAGGTCTTTGGCTCTGACCACGTACATGGTGAAGGCTCTTGAGTGACTGGCAGATATAGCAATTGTTCATTGATTGAAGACACGTTTGACAATGATGACTGCAGAGCCGTGGACTGGGTAGTCGAAGAGTCAATAGTTGTAGAAGGACAGACTGAAGTCCCAGAAGTCGACAGACATATTTGTGGCTCAGGAATGGAAAGCACCTTTAGGGCGGTTGACTCCATGACACCATTAACCAAAGACTGAGCTGGACCCATGCCGTACCTTTCCTTAGTGGATGACACAGAGTCATTTCCAAAGTCTCTGTTAATCAGGATTTCGTCAAGTGTCCATTCCTTTGTCTTATCTTCTGAAGGTGGCAGATTATCAATCAACAGTTCAGGAATCGCTTGCCTGGTCCTTGTTTTAGTATACTGTGGAATGAGTCCATCAAAACAAGAATTATGTACTGTCTTTGATTGTTCATTGTGACAAAATTTGGCAGAAGGAGGAGTGAACACAGAGGTAGCATCGTTTTCCACATCAGCTTGAATGTTTACTTCAGTCTCAGCAGCTGGATCAAGGGCTGAACCTAAGCCTACAGTAATGACTGATTCTGTGTACGCAACCATTGTGGATTGTGTTTGGAATACAGAAGCATGTATGTGTTCAAACTCTGAATTATGACTGACTGCTACAGAGGAATTCTTAGGCAAAGGAGTGACTTGTAAATCTTCTACTAACAGCAGTTCCTGACAAACGGTAGAACAATTGTCAGAATCTGTGCTCTGAATAAGTGCTGTGCAAGAAAGAGGACTTTCACTTCCAATAGGTTTTTCATATTGACAAGTATCATGACCTACTAAAACCTCCTCACTCAGAGATTGAACAGTATTCACTTCATCAACGGATAAAGTTTGAGGTGTAGTCAGAAAAAATCGTAAAGTTTTATTCTCCTCTAGTAAACTGATGTATTCTCGTCTTAATTCCTCAAATTCAACTCTTAACATGCCCAGGCTTAACTGTACATCCCTATCAGTAGTCACAAGGGAAGGTATGGTGGCATCGGGGCTGGAACCTGCCCTAGTCATCTGGACGTGTACTGATTGTACATCGTCATTTACTGCTTGCAGGTCTTGTGATCTATACTCTCGCTTACCGACTTGGTCTGTGTTACCCTTAAGTAAACTACTGACATCAGACCTCTTGACATTAGGGACTACAGTAAGTACTTGTGCAGAGGAGTAAGCAGTTGGCTGAGGGCTGAAAACAGAAGTTATGTAATGAACCCCTTCATTCTTTATGTTTGAATCATGAAACTGTTCAATCTGAGGTAACGCACAACCGGAATCATGGGGTTCAACAACAGATGTACTCATATTTAGTAAATCTAACAGTGTTTTATTTTCCGCTGCTAAGGCTTGTGCGGACATATCTGGATCAAAATTAAAAACAGAATTAGGATCAGGCAATGTATGATGGGCCAGGCGATGGGTATAATATTTTGCACGTAAATACCCATTCGTGTCAAGGAGTTCATTTAAGTCTGGATCAGTGTTTTGATTATCACAGGCAAACGTAGTCAAAACTTTCTGTACACATTTTTTAGTAGCCTTGCTACCCTTCTTTCTTGATCTGGCCGTATACAAACGGGAAGAAGGGCTGGTCATTCTGTTAAGAAAGGAAGAAGGCATACTATGGCAAAAGGGAAAGTGCACACAGTTGCACTGTGAACAACTCTGAATCTAACAACGTGTATATAATACCCAAGTCTTGTGTATATATGTAAAACCCAGGGGCGTCAATAAGGTAAAACAGTATTACCAATATAGGAAAAGGGATGTGGGGTAAACACTTAGGACCTCCTTATGACTGAAAGGAAAGTCTGCAAACTCTTTACCCACTATGCTCTTACAGATACTGACAGCGCTAAACCCACGTAGCGGGCAAGCAAGGACAGATTCTGTGAACTGACAATCTGTAGAATACTGAATAAGGCAATTATAAACAGTACTCACGAGGACCGGAAAGACCACTTGAATGTCAGTAATTACACGAACCCTGTAGATCAAACAGGGACCCAGAAGGCTGTAAAAGCAAAGGGTTAAAGATATCAAAATACATAAACCCTTAGTAAAAGGCAAGTCTGAATTGTGATAATAAATTGTGAGGAAAACTAAAAGGGGAACACTCTGGAACTTGTAACAACGAACCCACACCTAATAATCAATGGAAAATGAATGCAGAAGTGCAATGGAAAACATGGAGTGGAATCTCAATAAAGTAGGATCAGGAGCAGGGAAAATGATATCACAAAAGGAAACCTTTCCCACCCAATCCAGGGAGAAAAGGCAGTAACTAATTCTACGAAAGTAAATATTAATACATCATGCTTTTCAGTAACCAGGACAGCATAAAGGGACAGAAAACACCGGCAAACTGGGCTGCATCAAATAGTAAAGTACAGAGAAAGGCTGTCTGCAGACAGAGGAAGACAGAAAGGGAAATTCAGAAAGCATAAATCAAATAAGCGCATAAATCCGAAATCCAGGACAGAGGAACAAGATACAGGAACTAGTAACTGGGCACAAAGCTAGGAACAGGAACTAGGTACAAGGCATGGAACTAGGAACAAGGAACTGGAACTAGATACTTGGCACAATATCTAAGAACAAGGAACTGGAACTAGGTACAAGGCACAGAAACTAGGAACAAGGAACTGGAAATAGATACTTGGCTCAAAATCTATGAACAGGGAACTGGAACTAGGTACAAGGCACAGAAACTAAGTACAGGAAACAGGGACTAGTCACAACAGGAACACTGCTACAATGACCAGCGCCGGACTGAAGCAAACTGAGGCTTTTAAAGCTGCTTAACGAGCACACCCCTCAGGCGTGCCGCCTGCTGCACCTGCAGCCACAGGTGTTGCCTATCCTCCTCCCAGCGTTGTGCTGCAAGGGAGGAGATGATGCAGTGAGCCAGGCATTCTGGGAAGCAGGAGGTGAAGCAGTGAGCCAAGGCATTCTGGGAAGCATAGTCATTTGATTTAAGAAGCATGCCGGATGCCAGGGAGGAGATGAAGCAGTGAGCCAGGCATTCTGGGAAGCAGGAGGTGAAACAGTGAGCCAAGGTATTCTGGGAAACATAGTCATTTGATTTAAATAGCATGCTGGCTGCCAAAAACCAGGAATGGATCCGGAAGGGAAGTAACTGGGAAAACAAGGTTTTAACGCTCCCAATTCATCAGAACACTGTAGCATAGGTTCCGAAGGAAATGTCCAGTAAGGAGTAAACCCCAGAACATGCCCCCAAGTGGCGGGGACGGGAACGAAGGGAGCGAGAACGGGAGCGAAGAGAGCGAGCCGTGACAGTCACCTGTGTCTTGCTCTCCTACTTCTGCACCCTTACAATGCACACATCTGTTGATGTATCACAGGATGACTTCCTTCGGCACAATTCCCACCAAGCGGCTTCACTGTCACAAACAGAAAAGGGAAGAGTATCAACACCCTCCCAGAACCACAGAAGTCAAATGGATTTGACCCTCCCACCACGGTTGGCACAGGTTCCTGGATGTTAGCAGTACAGGTAAGCACAAGACAGCCAATGCGGGGAACATTGATAAGAGAGAGGTTGTGGACAGGGGAGGGGAAGTAGGGAAACCAGAAAGAGGGTTAGGGTTGCAAGACTGGATGGGTATGGGGAGTTTAGGGAAAGACACCTTAATACCTTGCCACATATGTGTCATGATGCCTACCCCCGGGCATCCGGATCAAGCCCATCAGCCCCGGGAGCAGGCATCCAGCTATTTAATAAAACCCCAGCAGCCCCGGCTGGGGGCTGTCTGGGTTCAGTCCTGGCGCCTTAGGCGCCAGGCTCATAATAGAAATCAGTCCTGGCGTCATAGGCTTTACTTACCTCATGCAGATCATGCTGCAAATGAATTCAAGCCAACGTGAGGCCTGGATGGGACTATTTTACTACAGGGACTATTTTTTACTCGGGTGTGGTTCTAGGGACTTCTTACCTGGAACTACTTTGGAGGCTATTTAAACCACGCCCGAACAGCAGCACATGCTTCGCGTTACTCTGCATCCAGCAGTGTAACGCTCACCGTGCCTGCAGTCAGCATCCAGTCTTCAGCCACGCCTGTCTCAAATCCAGAGCTCCTAGCAATAGAAGAAAGAAGAAGGAAAGGTTAGAACACAGATCTTATTTCAATCCTTACCTGAATTCCGGATCCATCACGTCTTCGAACTTGAAAAGGACATTATTCTACACGCGTTGCATCGCCAGCTGCAGCGCCGCGCCATACTCACCAGTCCACAGCATTTTTCGATCCGGCGCAGCCTCCATCATTTTCTTCGCCGAATTCCACCACCTAGAGGACAAAAGAAACATAAGGTGAGCCGAGAGAGCCAACTAATACAACCTCTCCACCATAGACTTACCTGATTAACAACCGGAGGCATTATTCTGTAACAAACCGCAGCTTCTTACGCCGCACCTGTAAGGAAAGAGAAACCAGCAATTTAAATACACGCATCTTTTACCTGACAGTGTTGGGTAACACAGACTCTTACCTGAATACCATCAGCTGCCACAAGACAATCTTCCCTTGGATCCAGCTGCAACACAAGAAAGGAATGTACAAGAGTGAACATCGGACATATTGAACTCTTTGAACTTTATACTTACGGGTTCCCGCCTGGAACCTCGGAGTCAATATTCATCCGGAACTCTTCCAACGCCTTCAAACCAGTGAAGTAACGTATCTACGCGCCCCTGCATTCACAGGATGGAGAGCTCGTCATTTAAAAACATAAGGTGAGCTTACTGAAAGTGAATATCGGTGGTGATTAGTGGGGAGAACAGTGGGGTGCCATTACTAGAATCCACGGGTGGCTAAATTCCTTTCTCCACTTGCAGGAGAATACGTCTATGGGTCAAGCAGACGAGATTAGGCGGTCCAGTCCAGTCTGTCATCTCTGCTCTACGTTTCACGTTGGAGGAGGTTGCAGCTGTCCGGGTCCGATCGACGCCCCTGTGGGAGCCAGGTGAGCGTAACAATATGTTCCAGCAACCTGACCTGACCTACTGCTATCCTGAACTACCTGTGTGACCCCTACACACCCCTAACCCCCTACACATGTATCCTAGACCATGAATGTGCATCACATACAGCCCTACAGGCTAGTAGCATTCTCCTGCGTGCTGAACATTAACTTTCACCTTCATTCCACAAACAAGTATTGACTCCCAAGGAACATGAAGTCATGTTAATCCTATGACAATTGATTGAAACAGACAAGCCAAGAGCATGATTGCATAATGAAACACCAGACATCAGTGGTTTCTCCACTGAATTCACAGTACTCCTGGCCTGGTGATGAAGCATGAAACAAACGAATAAATGAACTTTCACACTGAGTATCTCCCACTATCCATTCTTCCGACTGTCTGTATTCCTCTATACATTCACACCGTCACCCCAGATAGCTTTGTCCCATCAAGGTAAGGTTTTCAGAGTTCAACAAACTAAACACCCCACACATGTGCGTTGCTTAAGTGGTACCACGTGCGCTTTTCAGTGATCCTTAAAGAGCCAGGCAGCGTTCATAGTACTTATATGTGGTCTGAGTTGGAGGTGGCGTGTGACCCCCGGGGCCACCCGCGCATGAAATCACACGCACACGCAGTCACACAAGGACAGACGCTGGACGCGTGTTGCTGGTACGGGGTTCCGGCTGCAACTGGCGACAGGGACCTCATTTATTCAACAACGCATGCGTGAGCCATAACGAGGCTCGCGCATGCTCACATAACTTGCGTACTACGCAACATCCCTCCTTTTCCCCGAACAACAAACATGTGCAAACCATAACCACAACAAACACAACGTCGGTCTACCGGAACAGTTCTCAACATCTTATGAGACCGGGTCCATGATGAAGTCCTGGAACCTCGATGGGCATTGTCACCCCTCCCGGTTCGGGTACCGCATCTCGTCCTCTTGAGGGAGCCTTGGTGTTCCCGAGGCCTCTGGAGGTCCTTCGTCCACCGGCAGTGTCGCCAGTCGTGGCCCCGTGGCGGAAGACTCCGGAGGTGTCCCTGGCATGTCTTCCGGCGGGCTGGAAGTAAGATTACGTTCCTGGTGATTGTGCCCCTCCGGTTGGCCGCCGTGAACATGGACCCTTTTACATGGGTCACTCCTAATAACTGGGCCTCATACGTGAGGGACAGCTTCCCTTCCGGCCGCCTGTTCAGGACCAGTACAGTGTCCACCACTTCGATTGTCTTGTCCTGCATGTTCCGGCGGGTACTTTCCTTTTTGTTACGGGCCGCCCGCTCTTGGCGCACGCGGTTGTTGTCAATCACCCTGCGGCGTCGCCCCTCAACCTCTGGCAACAGCCCTCTGGGGCATCGCTTAAACAGGGCCTCGGCCGACGCAACACCCGTGGACTGAAGGGGTGTTGTCCGATACTCACGGAGGAACTCAAAAAGGTTCTGACGCAGTTCCCCTCCCCCATCCAACGAAATGCGGAAGATCTTGTTAAGTGTTTGCATGAAGTGCTCGGCTTTGCCGTTCGCCCTGGGCCAGAGCGGGGAGACTTTCAGATGTTTGATCCCTCTCTCCTCAAAGTACCTGGCGAACTGCTGCCCTTGGAAGGGCGGGCCATTGTCCGAGCATATTTCTTTGGGAAAACCATGGGTGGCGAACATCTTCTCCAGCGCCAAGATGGTGTGGTCGCTGGCCATGGACTCTACTAGCTCGACCTCTGGATATCGTGACCACTGGTCCACAACCGCCAAAAAGTACATGCCTCCCCCGTGGAGCCAAAATCGGCATGCACCGTACCCCACGGCTGCTCACTCCTTTCCATGGTCATGATGGGCAGACCTCTATCCGCCGGACTGGCCGCCTGGCATGGAATGCATGTGCGCACAGATTCGTCCACCCTTTGTTCTGGGTCCGGGACCCACACCTTCAGTCTTAGGCATGCCTTCGTCTTGGCGGCGCCTTGGTGTCCCTTGTGCGCGAGGTGGAGTACCTTGGTCACCAAGGTTCGCGGGATGACGATCTGGCGTCCACGCAGCAGAAGGCGACTCTCAGTCACAGAGAGCTCATGGCGCACCCTCCACAGTGCCTGAAGGTCCTTCTGAGCTCCAGCCTCCCGTCGGGCATTATTGGCGAGCACTTCCTTCCATTCGCCACTCTCCATCGCCTCCATAATTACCAGGAATATTTCATCCTCTCTGGAAGCGCTTGCGATTTCCTGTTGTGCGAGGGCCACCGGCAGGGCCGCCTCCACCACATTGCACACCATCTCGATACAGTCCACTACCTCTGCGGTGTCATGGGGTTGCCAGGCTCCTGGATGTCTGGACAAGTAGTCCACTGGGTTGTGGGTCCCTGGGCGATACTGCAATTTGACGCCGTACTCCATAAGCGACAGCATCCACCGCTCGATGCGTGGAGGTGGCTTGGAGGAGGCGCCTGCCATGATCGGGATGAACAGCTTGAGGTCGGTGACCACCACAACTGGCTTGCCAAGAATATATATCCTGAAGTGCTTGCAGCCCCACAGAATGGCCAGGCCCTCCCGCTCAATCTGGGAGTGTTACGCTCACCTGGTATCCACGGGGATGCCACTCACTTGCGGGGACTCTGGTACCCTTCTCAGCTGCTCCCTGGTATTATCAGCGGGGAAGTTCTGCCTGGAAAACAGGTGGGCAATGTTCAATACTGAGCAACTGGGGTGAGAGCCTCCCAACACCCGGTATGCCCGCAGCCCCCTCCCCGGACCTTTCCTCACCTTGTTATCTGTTTTGGCATGCTCTCCGTCCTGCCTTCTTGGCAGGGGCGCGTTGTCCTTGTGGGGGTGAGCGATCTAGTTACTTCACTGATGCACCCCTTGAAGTCTTTCATGTAGGTCTGATTACTGGTATACTGTAAGCCTTTCTTACACTAATGTCTTTTCTCTCTCCTTAGATGCGCGAAAGTTTGCGGTGGGCCGTGGGCTGAGTTTGGGATCGCCGGCAGGTAATGATGGATTTTGCGAGCGCCTTGATACAGTAAGTAGGTGCTTGTGCGCGGTGCTAAGATGCCTTGCCTTTTCTAATAATGTCTTTTCTCTCTCCTCAGCTGCACGGGAGTTCGTGGTGGGACGTTTGTTGAATTCGGGATCACCGCCGGGTGATTATGGTGAGAGCGCCTTGAGGCGGTAGGTAAGCGCTATGCGCAGCGCTCAAATGCCTTGCCTTTGCTAACCTCTTTGTCCTTTGTTCCTGTAGGTTGCGGCGCTCACCAGAGCAAGAAGTTCCAAGGCGGTGCTGGCCGATGGGCAACTCGAGAGGTAAGCCGCCGGTGCAATTGTAAAAGTCTAATGTATTGTTTTCTCCCCCTTTTGCAGGTCCGATGATTCGGGAGGCTCGCTGTTCCTTGGATGTTGTTTGCAGGAGCAGAGGGCATCTAGCGGTGGAATCACAGGTAAGCTGCTGCGAATAACGATGTTCCTTTGTCTTTCAGGTGTGGTTTTATCCAGGTTTGCAGATGCTGCTGGACACGACGAGCGTCACGCTGCAGAACGACAGAGTAACGCGAAGCGTGTTCTCTAAATCGGGCGTCGTTTAAATAGCCTCAGGAAAAGTAGTCCAGGTAAAGTAGTCCCAGGGCTACCACACCCAAAACACTATACCGCATAGCTTGGTTCCAAGGAACCAAGCTATGTGGATGCCTCCATGTTGACTGGCATCAAGTAAGGTAGTTCCCAAGCACAGTCCTCATTAAGTATGAGCCTGGCGCCAAAGGCGCCAGGACTGGCCCCAAGAGGGCCGGGGCAAAGGATGCTTCAGCTTGGTAGGGGCCCGAGTCGGGATCCCTCCTGGTTTATGGGCCTGCCTGGGGGGTTTTAAGAGGTGGGTCGTGACAGGGAGTATCGCTTCTCCGTTTCCGTAAGCGCCTTGCTGGCATACGCTATCGGGCGCATGAGTCCCTGTGAGTCCACCTGCATCAGCACCGCCCCTAAGCCAACTGGGCTGGCATCCACTACTATCTCTGACTCCTTGTCTGGGATAAAGTATGCCATGGTCTCCTGACCCGACAGGGCATTCTTTATCTCTGCAAAGGCTCTCTGCTCCTTGGGAGTCCAGGCCCACGCGACGTCATTCCTCGTCAGCGCCCGCAAGGGCTCCAACAGCGAAGCCAGGTCACGAATGAAGCACCCGCAGCAGTTCACCATACCGAGGAAACTTCTTATCTCGGCTGTTGACCCCGGGGGGGGCGCCTCACGAATGTCTCTCACCTTCTCCAGGTCAGGTGAGATGCCCCCGGTGTGGAATACGAACCCGAAGAACTCTCTCCGGTCCTTCTGAAACTCACACTTCTTCCGGTGTCAGCCCCATACTTTGGAGTCTTTCCAACGCTCTTTCCAGCCTCTTCAAGTGTTCAGATTCCGACTGGGCAAAGACCAGAATGTCATCAGACATGTTAATGACACCTTTGAGTCCCGTCAGGGCTCCACGGATGACGTTCTGGAACACCTCTGCCGCTGATGAGACACCAAAACTAAGTCTTTTAAATTGGTCGTGAAGGTGGTAATGTATCTCAGCTCCGGATGGAGTTCTAGCTGATGGTATCCCGACCTCAGATCGAGCTTAGAGAAAACCTTCGCCCCCTAGAGCTCGCCCACAATGTCATCCAGCGTAGGCGTGAGGTGACGCTCCCTCTTGATGGCAGCGTTAGGCAGCCTCATGTCCACACAGATGCGGACAGCCCCGGGTTGCTTGGACTTTGGCACCACCACTATGGGGGAGACCCATGGAGTCGGTCCCTCCACTCTCTCGATGATGTCCATGTCCACGAGAGACTGGAGTTCCTTCTCCACCTGGGCCCTCAGATGAAAAGGAATTCTGCGGTGCTTGAGAGCTGTTGGTCACACTGATCCATCAATGTGGAGTCCAATGGGGACATCCTGAAAGATATTTTCGAATTGATGCAGCAGGCGATCAATGTCTGTGTGGTGAACTGCCAGCGTGAAATGCACAATGACAAGGGCTTCGGAAGCGGCACAGCTCAGGAGAGAGTGCGGGCTTACATGGGTCACAAAGAACCTGGCCTTGATTTTGTTCGGCCCATGTAACACGGGAGCCACAAAGACCCCTTTGATGGGCAGGGGCGAGTCCCCGCCAAAGGAGTATATCCGAGCTTTTGACTCCTCCAGCTTGGGGGACCCGGGTAGAGCCTCATAGTGTTCAGCCGCTAGGGCGCAAACTGAGGCCACTGTGTCAATCAAGACAGGGATGGGCACCTCACCAATGTTCACAGTGCATGTCGGCTGCCTGCACTGCTTTGCCCCCGTGGCAATGCTGGAAATGAAAAAGATCTCTTCTTCATCTTCCTCTTCCTCGGCAATGTCCAAGTCTTGCATCCCTTGCTCTATTGAGGACACGTTCTTCGCCCGCCTGAGGTTCCCCCCTACTGCTCTTGCTGGCCCCATGGATGCCCCCACCAAGGTCGTAGTGCTACACACTCTTGCGTAGTGTCCTGGCGTGCTGCACCTTCCACAGACTCTGCTTTTTGCGGGGCACTCTCCCACGTGTGGCAAGTCGTATCCACAGCACGGGCAGGACTGCGGATTACCGGGTGCTGAGGTACTGTCCACTCTCTTGGGGCCCCACGTGACTTCCCTGGGGCAGAGCGCCCAATGGCAAAAGCGTCCTCACATTTCCCTGGGTGTGCTGCAGCGTCCATTGTAGCACCTCTCGACTCAGCAAGTTCATAGGCCCTTCCAGTGTCCAGGATTTGTGCCAGTGTTAGGCCCGGTTCCCTGAGCACTTGCCTTCGCAACTTCCCAGAGCTGCATCCCTGTATCAGTTGGTTACTCACCATTTCCTCCTCATTCACCCACCTGCAGGTGCTAGCTAGGCGCCTCTGTCTTGCACAGAACTGATCCAGCGATTCCTCCCCTTGCTGTTTCTCTGCACACATCACGAATCTGTCGAAATCGCCATTCGTCATGGGGAGGAAGTGATCCTGAAGGGCCTGTTTCACTGCATCATAGGTGACCACCTGAAGGGTAAGGGAGTCAAAAATCTGATGGACCTCTGTGCCAGCTGAATATACTAACGTGGCCACTTTCGCATCATCATCCGTCTCGCCTGAGGCCCTGAAAAACATTTCCAGCTTCTTTACCCAGAGTAGCCACTTCGGCCCCAGTTTGGAAGGCGGGCCCGAGGTGTCAAATTCGGGCATGGGTGCCAGAGTGCTATGCATCATCCGTGGGACTGGCATGGGTGCCCCCTCTTCTCCATCCTCTTCACCCATGGTGTCAGATTGGGCTGTACTCGACTAACCTTTCTTGGGCAAAGGGAGGTGCCCGCTGTCAGAAAGCCCCGGCAGGTGATGTGGTGGGCCAGCAACTGCAGTGGATGGTTCCTTGGGAATCCCCCAAGTCGAACGTCCAGGGCCCCTTTTGCACCCAGGGTCCTGGAATGTCCAAAAATTATTTCACAAGCTGTGAATCACGTCCGGCGCACGAGCACCCATGTGGGCCACAACCGCTGTGATTCGCGTGTGCTCAAAATGGGCGCCGGCCATCTGCGTAGGTCCGTGACCGCGTGGGGAGAGACACTCTCTCCGACAAACAGCCAGAGCAGTGTCGCAATCTCCGCCTCAGCGGATCCTCGTCGCCAATGTTGGAGGTGGCGTGTGACCCCCGGGGCCACCCCGCGCACACAATCACTCACACACGCAGTCACACAAGGACAGACGCTGGATGCGTGTTTCTGGTACGGGGTCCCGGCTGCAACTGGCGACCGGGACCTCATTTATTCAACAACGCATGCGCGAGCCATAACGAGGCTCGCGCATGCTCACATAACTTACGTACTACGCAGCAGTCCGGGCGCCCCATGAGGCAACCCGGATGAACTGGATGCTGCCTTGAACAGCCCGCCTCGCAGACAATCACCTATGGCCCGTGTCCGCTACTGCTCTCCGTGTCCCACCGATCACTTCAACAGTGATACCTCCTGCTCTGTGGTTGCTTAAATGCGCACAAGCAAGGTTGCGCACGCACGCCCTCGCATTGCCCAGAGCCTCCTGGGAAATGTGGTCCAAAAACCCAGATTGCTGCAACGTCAAAGTTTGTGGGCTCAAATCTGGTGGCGGCAGCCACATTTAACACCACCAGCTTGCCTCAAGCATGTCCCCACCATTTTTTCAACAGTCACTCACCCCTCCCATCAAGCCATCTCTCTGTATTCCTAAAGCAAGGTTCCGAGCTGGACCAGACACGTTTATTCAGTCACATGGTCCTAACTGGCTTTGGCATGAAAAGCTGCAAGGCAGCTGTTTTATAGGTATATTCTGCGCATGTCCAGGGAGCTAGTCCAGAGGCAAAACAGCATTACCAAGAGCAAATGAAGAGAACAGGGTCCACATAAAAAGAAAATGTATCAAGGAAATATAATAAAAGCACCTGTGATGAAGTTAAATTCCTGGAACTTCGTCTGGTGACCACAAGCCAGGTGACTCAGAGAGCTAGGCACCTAGCCAAGTGTGATGAATCCAATGAAATTATCACTAAAACCTTGGCATGGGCCTCCTCTCATGTGACCAGGGAAAGGCGGTCGTTACCTGATGCTGACCCTGGGGCGGTATTATGAGGGAGGATCACGTGGGAGGAGACTCATATCAGGAGGAAGTGGTAACTCCTTTGACTCATGAGTCCTCCATTCTCCCTGAAACATTGATGGCATATTAGTACCCGGCGAGGGTCAATCAGAATGTAACAAACAATCTGATTGGGCCTCGCAGGGGGCATTCCGACACAGAATCCCTCGCCTTCATATCCCCGGCGGGGAGGTGTGGCATCCCCTCAGCCAATGAGGAGGCTCGGAACAGGGTAATCCATACTCCGAGCCACCACAAGCTGGAGGCTGTCATCCTCCCCTGCCAGGGGGAATAACACCACAGTGTGAACAGTTGCAGAGGTAAGTGTTTTTTCCTCTCCCCCCCTTCCAAACAATCCCCTCCCTCCCCTCCCAACCCCACTTATCTTCTTTTTGCTCCGTTTGAGAGTGAACACGCTGGGAACACTTCTGTCCCCAAAACATCCGCTCCCGAAGGTCGCTATGGAAAGGGAAAACGGACTTCGCTCAAACCTGTAACTATTGGCTCCCACGGCATTACCTGACTCGGTAATGCCCCTGCGGCTCAGGGCTTATTGCTTAATTGTAAAGTAGAGCCAATCAATACAACTGCTAGTCGCATAACATCTCCTAGCTCTGATTACGTTTAGTTCAACAATCAATCAAAACTAAATAACCATCCATAATCCCTATGTTACTTGGACGAGGAAGAGAAACAAGGAGTTTCTGATGGTCAATGCTGCTACTAAGAAGACTGTGTGGTCTCTTGTTTCATTTCAAATCACCTAAGCGAGACATTTCAATGGGGGAATGTTTGTCATGCACCAGCCCTGGAAATTCATGTATAGGTGGAAATACCACTAACATGGTTCTGATTGTTCCAGGTTGAAGGTCTAGTGTTTTTCCAACATGGCCGCCGGGAACTATAAACAACGATGCAAACTGGCGCTTAGCGCGTTGTATCGACTTCGTTACGTTCGCTGCCAGTTTCGTTTCCAGAGGCGACTTGCAGTTCAGAGCTAATTCTCTCCCTGTCTCCCTTCTCTGTATGTATTTCACCCTTATTCCCTCACGTGGGTGTTTTCAGGTTAAGGTAAGGTAGCGGTTGGTTATGTTTCTCTATTCGTTCATACACATAGCGCTAACCTCCCTTTGTGTCTGCCGCTATTTCCCTATATGTGTCTACATCGGCTATCTCTCTCAGCCTTTTCTCTTTACTTTACCGACGTCCACTGTATCGGAAGTCTTACCTTATTCTATTTCTTCCCCGTTATCTTTTTCTTACCTATTTCTTTCTTTTGTGGAAACTACTGGACTCTGATTTCTATATTTAACCCATCATTAACTCCATCGGAGGAATTGTTGGAGAATTTGTGTACTGTTTCCAAGGACAATTGAAAGATACTTTCAAACAAGCACTCACCGCATCTACAGACGGACAGTTACGATCTCTCAGGGTTTTTTGCCTTTGGGCTTTTTTCCCAGCACGAAGGGCGTGCTCCTCGGGTTTCCCCAAGATCTGTAAAACACCCAGATCAAGGTGGCCACCGAGGGAGCGCGTCCTTACTTACGTCAGAAAAAGGAGAAGAAGTCAGGAGAAAGCGTAAGAACTAGGAAGAAGACAGAAGCATTAAGGTTGGAGGAGATACAAGAAGACCCAGGTGAGGAGGAGAAAGGGGTAGAGGAATCCAGTTTTGACAGTATACAACGCCAAATCAAACCTATGGCGTCTCCGGAACAGATACAGGAGATGTGCAACGCCATACAAGGACTCAGAGTGGAGATGCAAACCCTACATGCTGAGAACCTTCTACTTCGTCAACAGGCTGCAGCTAGAACAGAGAGTAGAGATGATCTACCACCTATGCCATTCTCATATGGTAAATATGAAGGAAACCCCAAGACAATAAAGGAGTTCCTAGATGCCTGTGCAGTATATTTTTCCTTCAGACCTAGAGCTTTCGAGTCTGAAAGGGCTCGGATAGGATTTATCATTGCTAACTTAGCGGGTAGTGCTCTGGCCTGGGCGACCCCCCTGGTCACTAACCAGGATCCTTTGGTCAATGATTACGCTGTATTCATACAGGGCTTCAAAGACCGTTTTGAACGTCCGGAGGTCCAGTATACCAAATACGAAGCTTTCCTCGATGTAAGGCAGGGAAATCAGGACCTTCAAGCTTACATTGCGCAATTCCAGAGTCTAGCAGTATCCGCTGGTTGGCCAGATACAGCACAACAAACAATCTTCAGAAGGGGATTGAACGAAGAAATGAAGGACGAATTGGCCCGCGTAGCTCGTCCCAACAGCTTTCGTGAACTAGTTACCCTCTCCCTCCCGATCGAATTTCGGATCCAAGAGCGACGTTTGGAGAGAAGGAGAGGAAGAGGCTATGTCCAAAGGTATAGTCCTCCACAAGGAAGAAGAGAGCGCCCAACCCTAGAGGAACCGATGCAGATAGGATCTACCAGAGGACCCTTAACCAGGATTGAAAGGAAGAGAAGACAAGAACTGAACCTCTGTATGTACTGTGGATCCTCTAGACACAGCCTCAAGGACTGTTCTGAAATTCCCTCCAGAAGACAGGGAAACGACAGACCCCAGGTCTATGCAAGGGAGATCGTGGGGACAACGGCTCAAACCCTTGCAATCTTACCAGATTCAGTCAGGAAGGAATAGAAGACAACCGTTTAATGGTATTTCAGGTCTTGTTTTCCTACAACTTGAAACAGAATATCCCTGTACTAGCCATGCTAGATTGTGGAGCTGCGGGAAATTTCATTGATGTCAACTGGGCCCAAGAAAACCAAATTCCACTCCAAAAGAAGACAACCCCTCTCCCAGTTGAAGGTGTAGATGGACGTCCTTTATCTTCCGGAGTTATTACGATGGAAACGGTTCCTATCTCATTGGGAATGGGACACCACACGGAGAACCTTAGCTTTGATGTCATCAGAGCGGCACATTTCCCTCTGATACTAGGTATCTCCTGGTTACGACGTCATAACCCCACAATAGATTGGACAGCTAACAAACTCAGCTTTGATTCTGAATATTGCGGAGAACATTGCATGAAGGGACTCCAGGTTGAAGTCCAAGCTAGCGTTTCCAAAGGACTGTCCCACATTTCTGTTTCCTCTATCCCCGTACAGTACCAGACTTTTTCTAAGGTGTTTGAAGATATAAACCCTAGACTCCTCCCACCTCACCGAAAAGAAGATTGTAGCATAGACCTCAAGGAGGAGGTCTCTCTTCCATTTGGACGGATGTACCCTTTGTCCTTAGCAGAAAAGGCTACTCTGAAAGAGTATTTAGATACCAACTTGGAGAACGGACTGATCCGACCATCAAGGTCTTCAGGAGGAGCATCATTGTTCTTTATATCTAAAAAGGACTCAAAGGAGTTACGCCCATGTATCGATTACAGGGGTTTAAATAGCCTGACTATCCGTGACAGATACCCAATGCCCCTTATCCGAGATATTCTCGAGGCTGTCCAGAATTCCAGAGTATTCACCAAAATCGACCTAAGAGGGGCCTACCATTTGTTAAGGATTAAAAGAGGGGATGAGTGGAAGACTGCATTCAGAACACCAATGGGGTTATTCGAATACTGCGTGATGCCATTTGGATTAGTGAACGCCCCGGCGATATTTCAGAGATTTGTGGACAAGATCTTTGCAGATCTTCTATATACATCTGTCGTAGTATATCTGGATGATATACTGATCTTCTCACCATCCTTGGAAGAACATCGAATTCAGGTTAATAGGGTTCTACAGAGACTACTAGAGAATCACCTCTTTGCTAAACCAGAGAAGTGCGTCTTCGACGCTTCCGAAGTCTCATACCTCGGTTTTATTTTGGCCGCCAATGGGGTACGAATGGATCCTAACAAGATCCGGGCAATAGACCGATGGCCAGATCCTTCTTCTGTTAAGGAAATTCAACGCTTCCTTGGTCTGGCAAATTTTTATCGTCGGTTTATTCCTAATTTTTCAGACCTGGTTTTGCCCTTAACCTCACTCCTTAAAAAGGGAGTAGTTTTTCACTGGGATACAGAAGCACAGGAGGCATTCAAGAACCTCAAGAAACGCTTCACTTCTGCTCCAGTTTTGTTACAACCTGATCAGACTAAACCATTTGTCCTGGAGACAGACGCCTCCGGAGGTGCCTTGGGGGCAGTATTATTACAGGAGAATCAAGAAGGGGAAGAACACCCCATAGCTTACTACTCCCGCACCCTGACGGGAAGCGAAAGGAATTATTCTGTGCTCGAGAGAGAGAGCTATTAGCTATGCGAGCTGCCTGTCAAGAATGGAGACACCTTTTGCAAGGGGCAGCGCAACAGTTCACGATCCGCACAGATCATAGAAACTTGAAGGTACTCCAACAGATGGAGTGTAGAAATTCGAGACATGCTCGCTGGACATATTACTTTTCTAATTTCGACTTCCAAATCACCTACATCCCTGGATCTCAGAACAGTGTTGCGGACGCATTATCCCGAAGCTGGGAGAATGAGAAGCCAGAATTACAGAGGGAAAGAATCCTACCGAAGCATCATTTTTATATGATCGCAAATCTTTTTCTACAAGAAGTTCATAGTGGATTGGAAGAATTCACACAAGAAGTAAGAGAAACCTATCAATTGCAAGACATTGACGGATTATGGTTTCGCCAGTCTGCACTATTTCTACCCACCTCAACTCTTCAGAACCAAGCCATCCACTTTTGTCATGATCTACCCTTGGCAGGACATAAGGGGGAAAAGGCAACTTATGAACTGATATCCAGAAGTTTTTGGTGGCCATCTATGCGAAAAGATATCACCTCCTATGTTTCTACTTGCCCCATCTGTGCTATCAATAAGACCCCTCGTCAAAGACCATTAGGACTCTTACATCAAGCCAAGGCACCGACACGTCCTTGGGAAGACCTTTCGATGGATTTTGTAGTAGAGCTACCAACTTCAAATGGTAAAACAGCAATTTTGGTAACTATTGATTCTTACACAAAGCTAGCCCACTTTGTAGCGTTACAAGGAGTACCCTCTGCCTCCGAAACGGCTACCATATTCCTCAAGGAGGTTATAAGACTACACGGCTTACCCCGAACCATAATTTCGGACAGAGGAACCCAATTTACCTCAAAATTTTGGGACTCCCTTTGTCATCAACTTGGAGTTCAACGAGCTCTCTCCTCGGGGTATCATCCTCAATCAAACGGACAGACGGAGAGACTGAACGCCAATTTAGAACAGTACCTCCGTTGCTATTGCAATAGAGAGCAAGACAACTGGGCTTCTTTGCTACCCATGGCAGAATTTGCCTATAATAACACTTATCATACAGCTATCAAGATGAGTCCCTTCAAATGTACCTACGGGTACCATCCTCATCACTTACCAGGAATCATAGCTCCAGGATCTAAGATATCCACACCAGCCATTGAAGAGATGTTAATGGATCTCAGGGTCTCACACAAAGAAGCATTGCGAGCATTGGAAGACAGTAGGAGGAAGTACAAGGTGTCAGCCGACACCAAAAGAAGCCCCAATCCATTATGGAAACCAGGAGATCGAGTCTGGCTCTCTACTCGGTATTTACCTCGTTGGATCCATATGGGTAAATTTGCAGCCAGATTTATAGGTCCATATCGCATTCTATCCAGGATCAATCCAGTTGCATTCAAGTTACAACTACCCAGCGCCTTAAGAAGAATTCATCCGGTCTTTCATTCCTCTCTTCTAAAGGCTCATAAGGACGATCCTTACAAGAGGACAAGAAGAAGCCCGATTACTGCCCCTCCCGAAGAACCAAAGGAGTATGAAGTGGCCAGATTGGTTGATTCCCGTTAAAGAAGGGGAACTCTTCAATACCTGATACATTGGAAGGGATATCCGATTGCTGAAAGAACATGGGAACCCAGATCACATGTACATGCCCCTCGACTGGTTCAACAGTTCCACCGACGGAATCCGGGGAAGCCTGGAGGAAGCAGGTATAGAAGGGGGCATACTGTCATGCACCAGCCCTGGAAATTCATGTATAGGTGGAAATACCACTAACATGGTTCTGATTGTTCCAGGTTGAAGGTCTAGTGTTTTTCCAACATGGCCGCCGGGAACTATAAACAACGATGCAAACTGGCGCTTAGCGCGTTGTATCGACTTCGTTACGTTCGCTGCCAGTTTCGTTTCCAGAGGCGACTTGCAGTTCAGAGCTAATTCTCTCCCTGTCTCCCTTCTCTGTATGTATTTCACCCTTATTCCCTCACGTGGGTGTTTTCAGGTTAAGGTAAGGTAGCGGTTGGTTCTGTTTCTCTATTCGTTCATACACATAGCGCTAACCTCCCTTTGTGTCTGCCGCTATTTCCCTATATGTGTCTACATCGGCTATCTCTCTCAGCCTTTTCTCTTTACTTTACCGACGTCCACTGTATCGGAAGTCTTACCTTATTCTATTTCTTCCCCGTTATCTTTTTCTTACCTATTTCTTTCTTTTGTGGAAACTACTGGACTCTGATTTCTATATTTAACCCATCATTAACTCCATCGGAGGAATTGTTGGAGAATTTGTGTACTGTTTCCAAGGACAATTGAAAGATACTTTCAAACAAGCACTCACCGCATCTACAGACGGACAGTTACGATCTCTCAGGGTTTTTTGCCTTTGGGCTTTTTTCCCAGCACGAAGGGCGTGCTCCTCGGGTTTCCCCAAGATCTGTAAAACACCCAGATCAAGGTGGCCACCGAGGGAGCGCGTCCTTACTTACGTCAGAAAAAGGAGAAGAAGTCAGGAGAAAGCGTAAGAACTAGGAAGAAGACAGAAGCATTAAGGTTGGAGGAGATACAAGAAGACCCAGGTGAGGAGGAGAAAGGGGTAGAGGAATCCAGTTTTGACAATGTTCCACAGATTAAAGAGGTAGTAGCAGATGCAGAAGCAGTCAGGAGAACTGGTGAAGTCTGGAAAGCCACTGAAGGATGTAAAGCAGAAGAGAAAGCGCCATATGCACAGCAGGAAGCAGAATTGTGGCAGACGGCAGCAGGGAAAGAAGCCCAGCTGTGCAGGAGATCTGCTCCCAACCCGATGTGAGTCACTCAGGTGTGCTGAAGGACGTGGAGACCCGACAGAGCCTGTGGAGCTCCAGAGAAAGGCCCTGCAGGCGATGACAGTCACAGGAAAGCTGTCAACGGTACTAAAGCCCTATCCTCACTGATATTAAACCACAGACTCAAGGAGTGATGCATAGATGTCGAAAGACGCTGGTGCGTTGGCCTACAGAAAGAGGTAACCACCAGGGTGCTCCAAGCAGAATAATTATCAGTAAGAGACAATTTTGAATACCGAACAAGTATAATAAAAGTGCATAATATGAGGTTGGTGTTACGCTCACCTGGCTCCCACAGAGGCGTCGATCTGAACTGGACAGCTGCGGTCTCCACCAATGTGACCCGTAGGGCCGAGATGACGGACTGGACTGGCCCACCTAGCTTCGTTTCCTTGGCCCTTAGGAATATTCTTCTGCAAATGGAGAAAGGGAATTAACCACCCGTGGAGTTGAGTGTAAATCCCCCCACGCCCTCGCTGTTCTCCCCACGGATCAACTTTGATGTCCCCTCTTATTGTCTCACCTGATAGTTTGAAAAGTCGAGCTCTCCATCCTGCATTGAGCCCAGGGGCGCGTTGATAACCAGTTGATTCCCTGGCTCGAAGGAATTGGTGAGTTCCAGAACAATATTGACTCTGAAAAGTATGTAGTTCGTAAGAGTTCAAATGCCTGACTTTCACTCTTGTCTGATTCCTTGCAGATTGCAGCTTGACCCTAGTGAAGAGTTCCTCGTGGCAACCGGTAATATTCTGGTAAGGATTTGTATTTCCAACACAGTTCGATAAATAATGTCAATATGTAACCTGTTGCTTTCTCCCTTATTCAGGCACTGAGAGAAAGTATGAAGTCTCAGGAAATAATACCTCCGGCGGTAAAATCAGGTAAGTCTAATGTGGTGAGGAGGGTTCCCCTTGATTATCCCTTTGTTTCACCTTGCTGTCCTTTTGTTTCCCCTTAGGGGCTGGGGTTCGGCGAAGATGCAGTGGAAGCTGTGCCGACCCGTGAAGAGGAATAGTACCCCCGGTGGTAAAATCAGGTAAGTCTATGGGACGGTTACTAATATTCCTCTGTGTATTCCCTTGGCTCACCTTGCTGTTCTTGTCTACTCCTTAGGTGCCGGAATGCGGCGGGAACATGCAGGAGGATGCGGTGGAATGTGAAGATGCTGCGAAGGCCGGTGAGTTCAGCGCGGCGCTGCCAGCAGGCGAGGCGACGCGCATAAAAGAACTTCTTTCTTCCAGCTCGAAGGCGCGATGGATCGGGAATTCAGGTAAGGATCAAAGGTATTGCTCTTGTTCTAACCTTTTCTCCTTCTTTCTCCCTTTTTCTAGGAGCTCCAAACTCGAGGCGGGCGTGGCAGAAGGCTGGATGCAGACTTGCAGGCACGGTGAGTGTTGCGCTGCTGGATGCAGAATAACACGAAGCATGTGCTGCTCTTGGGCGTGGTTTAAAAAGCCTCCAAAATAGTCCCATGTAAGTATTCCTCCCCAGCCCCGCCCGAGTAAAAAATAGTCCCTAGGTAAAATAGTCCCTTCCAAGCCTCATTTGGCTTGGAGCTCTTGCAGCATGGTTTGCATCAGGTAAGCTTGCAGCATGGTCTGCATCAGGTAAATTCTACTCTATGAGCCTGGCGCCTATGGCACCAGGACTGACTCTCCATATGAGCCTGGCGCCATACGCGCCAGGACCGCACCCAAACAGCCCCTAGCAGGGGTTTTTGGGCTTGCCCAAAATAACTTGATGCCTGCTTCCGGGGTTGCTGGACCTGGTCTGGATCCCCGGGGTAGGCATCATGACAGCACTCCCCCCCCCAAGGCCCCTACTAAAGTCGTTCTTCCCCGTGGTTTTGGTTTGTCTGGGAAATTTCGGTGGAATCTTTTCACCAATCAAGGTGCATGCACGTGGTCACTAGGTTCCCAAGACCTTTCTTGTGGTCCGTAACCTTTCCAGTCGATTAAATAAAAAAGTTTTGACTTCACCATCTTGGAGTCCAGGATGTCTTTAACCCCAAATTCGGGTTCCTCGTCTATAAGGATGGGGTCTGGTGGCTTGGTTAGTCTTGTCCCTGGTTGCACTGGCTTCAAAAGTGACACATGAAAGACGGGGTGAATTCGCATATTAGCAGGTAAGTCCAACTTGACGGCCACCGGGTTGATAATGGCCTTAATAGAGTAAGGTCCCAAATATCTAGGGTTAAAGGTCCGCGTTCGCTTGAGAGGTATGTGTTTTGTGGCCAACCATACTTGATCCCCTATCTGGTACTGTGGAGTATCACTTCTATGCCGATCAGCATCTTTCTTATATTTCTCCTTCGCTTGTTTTAAATGTGCAGTTGCCTCCTTAAAGGCTTGCGTAATCGTAGCGTGTAGATGGTCCACTGCTGGCATTTCTAAGTGCTGGGGTGAGTCAAGGTCTGAGGTTCGAGGATGGTGCCCATATAGGGTATAAAAGGGGCTTTGTCCAGTTCCAGAATGTACTGAATTATTGTATGCATATTCTGCGATCCAAAGAATGTCCTTCCAATTACTCTCAGTCTGATGTAACATACAACGCAGGTATTGTTCAAGAGTCTGGTTGGTCCTCTCCGTTTGACCATCGGTCTGGGGGTGGTGACTGGTCAATAATCTCACGTCGATTTGCGCCAATTGACAACATTTCTTCCAAAAATGTGAAATGAATTGACTGCCCCGGTCAGAGACCAACACGGACGGAAATCCATGTATGCGAACAATGTTTTCGAGGAATTCTTTGGCCAGGATTGAGGCTGAAGGTAATCCTTTTAAAGGAATAAAGTGGGCCATCTTGGAAAAAAGATCCACAATAACTAGAATGGTGTTAAATCCATTACAAGGAGGTAGATCAGTAATAAAGTCTAACGATAAGGTGTGCCATGGTGTAGGCGGAATGTCTAAAGGTTGTAAGAGTCCAGCTGGTTTTTTCTTTTGACTTTTGTTTTGGGCGCAAATGCCACAAGACATCACAAATGATTTAATATCCTTTCGCCAGGTGGGCCACCAGAATTGTCTTTTAATTTTAGCTTCAGTTTTTGCAATACCTGGGTGCCCCTCCATTAGGGTATCATGATAACGGGAAATGACTAGCTCTTGTAGTTCTGTCATAAATCACCAATGTATCAACTGAAAAGGATACGGTAACCAAAAAAGGATACAATTTGGTAGGGCTCTTCCGGATCCTATTTTCACACGACTTGATTGTAGGTAGGTCAAATTAGACCTTCCAAATGATACAACTCTTTGACTGAATGAAACAGGCAGAGAGATGGATCACTGGAAAGGGCGTGGGAATTGTGTAGGAAGTATGCCTAAGATAGATAAAGTATCATAAGAAACTGTCCCAATCGAATTACTAAGATAACACAGTATTAGCATTAATTCAGACACTGACCTTATGGCAAAACTGAAGTAATCCACGAAAGTTTCTTGAAGAAAACCAGGAGTTGAACAAACGACAAAGGAAGGGAAGATTAGTAAGGGAGACTTATCCCGAACGGCACGAGGCTCTCGCTAGATACCGGGTTGGTGCACCACAGGATAGCGTCCAAACTACTGTGCACAATCACCTTCCAATAGTTCATGAAATACTTCCTTTCCCACGAAGAACAAAAATTATAATTTCACCTGTTAACTGTCACAGGTACCAAAGGTTCAAAGTAGTTCAGAAAACCACGTGCAGGATTGCACGCGATAGCATACACGCAGCCAGGCCAGCCGCGCTTGGAGACAGCGTTTCCTGTGAAGATTTAGCATGCGAACTGGATACACGCAGCCCAGGACAGCCGCGCTTGAAAACAGCGTCCGCGTGTAGAGATTTAGCACGCGAACAGGATACACGTAGCTCAGGACAGCCGCGCTTGCAGACAGCGTCCGCATGGAGATTTGGCACGCAAACAGGATTCACGCAGTTCAGGACAGCCGCGCTAGCAGACAGCGTCCGCGTGGAGATTTGGCACGCGAACAGGATTCATGCAGCTCAGGACAGCCGTGCTTGCAGACAGCGTCCGCGTGGAGATTTGACACGCGAACAGGATTCACGCAGCTCAGGACAGCCACGCTTGCAGACAGCGTCCGCATGGAGATTTGACACGCGAACAGGATTCACGCAGCTCAAGACAGCCGCGCTTGCAGACAGCGTCCGCGTGGAGATTTGACACGGGAACAGGATACAAGCAGCTCAGGACAGCCGCGCCTGCAGACAGCATCCGCGTGGAGACTTGACACGCGAACAGGATACACGCAGCTCAGGACAGCCGCGCTTGCAGACAGCATCCGCGTGGAGACTTGGCACGCAAACTGGATACATGCAGCTCCGGAATTAGCATGTGGAGGAAAACATGCTCAAAATAGGCCAAAGAAGTTGCTGAAGGGAATGCGAGAACGCAGGTCCGGAGTTCAGCTACAAAACGCCAAAATTGACTTAATGAGAAGCAGCGATCAGAGTTTTCACGCTGCTTATGTACGCACTGCCGTGATACACGTGACGGAACTAAGTCACGTGAAATTTAACGACGTGAAAAATGCAGATGTCGTTTTCCGGGCAATGCATCGAACAACCTCCATTTTGAGTAGAATGGTCTAGTGGTTCTATGGGCGTAACTCATTTTGTATGGAGAGGTTGTTCCTGGTCCAGAGATATGTCCAGCAGGCATGACATTGCCACCCCCCAAAGGAGCAGCCTCTCCCCTTTTCGAGTGGAATCACCTTAATAAAGCTGGAGCATGAATGTTAGACAGAGGTTCCCAGGATCTATCCTCGGGACCATAACCTTTCCAATCCACCAGATAATACGGTTTCCCAGACCGTAGCCTCATGTCCAGTATGTCTTGTACTTCATATTCGCCTGACCCTTTCACAGAAATAGCAACAGGCCGTATAGGCAATCTAGTAGCATCCGAGCACGTTTTGATGAGTGACACGTAGAATACAGGATGCACTCGCCACCGTTGTGGCAATGCCAGACGGACAGCAGCCGGATTTATAACGTGGAGCACTTCATATGGCCCGATGTATTTAGGCAACAATTTCTTTTTACCGGGTATCCTCAAGTTTTTTGTGGACAGCCATACCTTCATACCTGCTTTGTAGACAGGTGCAGGGATTCTATGAGCATCGGCATAGGTCTTATCTCGTTTTTTAGCTTGCTCCAATTTCTGCTTAACTTTCTTCTGTAGACTCTTAAGATCTCTAATATTACGTCCTGCTGCAGGAGCATCCAAAGACAAACTGGAATCCAAAGGAATGGATCGTGGATGTTGCCCATACAAAGCATAGAAAGGTCAAGTACCTATTGCACTATGGTAGGAATTGTTATAGGCGAACTCCGCTGCCGGCAGAACATTGAGCCAATCTGACTGAAACTGCAGGCACAAACATCGCAGATATTGTTCCATAGTGCTATTGACTCTCTCAGTCTGTCCATCCGTTTGAGGGTGATAAGCACTAGACAATCTGTCATCAATTAGTAATGCCGAATTTAGTGCTCTCCAAAAACGTGACGCAAATTGTGAGCCCCTGTCAGTGATTATCACTGAAGGTAGACCAAAAAAACGGAATATATGCCGGATGAATAGATCAGCCAGACCAGCAGCTGTTGGTACACCAATACAGGGGATAAAAAGCACCAATTTTGTAAAGTAGTCCACCACCACCCATATGGTATCGTAGCCTTTATTTCTTGGAAGTTCTACCACAAAATCCATTGATATCAGAGTAAACCCACTGGTTTGCCAGGAGTGTTCTTGCATTGACTGCATACAGAACATGTTGAAACATAATTTATAACATCTTGTGTTATAGACGGCCGCCAACACCATCTTTTCAGCAACTCTAGAGTCTTCTTCTGTCCAGGATGGGCGGCAATCAAGGAATCATGACCCCAACTGAGGGCCTTTTTCTGAGTGGTACCAGTTGGTAGATAGAGTACTCCTTGTTTAAAAGGCAAACCATTGTATATATCAATATTCAATTCCTGAATCAATTGTGGATTTAGTTTCACCCACTCCTGTAACTCGTTTTTTAGGGAAGGTTGTGCAGAACAACTACATATCACGTGATCTGCCAACAACTTATTTTGCACCGATGGTTCTTCTTTCACCTCTTCACCGATGCGAGACAAAGCATCCGACTTGACATGATGTCTGGCAGGGCAATAAGTAATTTGAAAATCGTATTGAGCAAAAAAGACATGCCATCTGCCCTGTCTAGCTGTAAGACATTTAATAGTTTTGAATGCCTGAAGATTTCTATGATCGAACACACCAGCACCTGATGTTTGGCCCCAAGAAGATGATGTCGCCATTCTTGGAAAGCATCCTTGATTGCAAGTAATTCACGCTCAGTGACAGTATAGTTTTGTTCATATGGGGTAAGTTTGCGTGAGAAGAAAGCAACTGGATGCTCCTCCTTAGTTTCTGCACAAACTTGCGAGAGTACAGCTCCTGTAGCGACACTGGAAGCGTCTGCTTCAACGATAAACTGACAATCCGGATCAGGATGTTGAAGTACAGGTGCAGTGGTAAATGCTTCCTTTAACCTCTCAAAAGAAGCTTGGGCATTCTGGTTCCAACAGAATGGAACTTTGGAACTAGTTAAAGCTGTCAATGGGACCACTGTTTTGGGGAAAGAACGAATAAATCAGCGATAAAAATTCGCAAAACCTAGGAATGACTGTAATGACTTGACATTGTGTGGAACAGGCCAATTCAATATGGCCTTAACTTTGGAACGACTCATTCGAACACCTTGATTGGTAATGTCGTAACCCAGAAATTCCACTTCTTGTGTATGAAAGACACATTTCTCGGCTTTAACAAAAAGTTTGTTCTCTCTCAGTCTTTGTAAGACAGCTAACACGTGTTTAACATGTTCTGGAAAAGACGATGAATATATCAAAATGTCATCCAAGTAAATCACCACGAATTGGTCCATCATATCTCTGAAGATATCGTTCATGAAGAACTGAAATGTGGCGGGAGCGTTACAAAGACCAAAAGGCATCACTAAATATTCATAAAGGCCGTACCGCATCTTAAAAGCGGTCTTCCATTCGTCTTCTTCGCGAATACGAACCAGATTATAAGCACCGCGCAAGTCCAATTTAGAGAAATACTTGGAAGTTCCTAATTGATCTAACAGAACATTAATCAGTGGTAAAGGGTACTGATTCTTTATGGTGATGTTGTTAATAGCTCTGTAATCAATGCAAGGCCTTAGATCTCCTTCCTTCTTTGGAACAAAGAATAAAGGAGAGGCAGCCGGCGATTGAGACGGCCGTATAAATCCCATATCAAGAGCTTTATCGATGTATTCTTTCAAGACAACATCTACATTGGGAGTTAAAGAATAAACTCGACCAGTAGGAATTTTAGCTCCAGGAATTAATTCAATTGGACAATCATACTGCCTATGTGGAGGCAGCTGTTCTGCCTGACCTTTGTCAAACACATCAGCAAAATCTGCATATTCACTTGGTATATGTGTACCACTCTGATGTACCACACTAATAGTGGAAATTCCCTCAATAGAGGCCAAAATATGTGATTTATTTGACACCACCTGACTGGTAAAGCAATGTTCGTTGCAAAAAACGGAAGGATATTGGATCAATCCCTTAACCCAGTCAATGACGGGATTATGAAGAGTCAACCAATTAAGTCCAAGTAATATTTTGTATTGAGGAGCCGCAATGACATTGAAGACTATTTCCTCCGAATGACCATTTGATAAAGTCATCTGAATAGGTACAGTCTCCTGAGTTACCATACCGGAAATCAAGACCGATCCATCCACAGTATTAACAGTTTCAGGTTTGTTCTTGTCTATAAGGGGTATAGAACATTTCTTGGCATATGTGATATCGATGTAATTATTAGTGGCTCCAGAGTCAACCATAGCCTTGGAAACCAAGTTTTGATCATCGAAACGTAAAGTCATCTCAACAGCTATCGGTGCATGCGCTGGAGATGTAATGGAGTCCGATGTAACACTCGACACAGGGACTCCTGCTACTGTCGAGTTTTGGCGTTTCCCGAAGGCTTATTTGGTTTTTTAGGACATGCCGCCAGTAAATGCTCAGATGAACCGCAATACATACATAAGTTATTTTTCCTTCGGTTCTCTCTTTCTGCTCTAGACAACCGGCCTCTCACCGCACCAATTTGCATTGGTTCAGGATCATTCGAAGAAGCTGCAGGTGTATCAGAACGAACCGGTGCATGAAGGAAAGGTTTTCTCTCTCCTTTGCGGGCATTTCTTCGGGCATCAATTTGTAAAATGAAATCAAGAAATTCTGAAAAACCTGTAGGAACCACTGGGACCGTGGACAAGGCATCTTTGAGTTCTTCTGAAAGACCCTTGTAGAAAACAGCCGTCTTCTTGTCTTCTGGCCATTGGGTTTCAGCTGTTAATTGGTTGAATCGTGCAATGTAAGCCAACAGAGGTTGAGTGCCTTGTTGTAGATTCAGCAACTCGAGATCTGTGGCTTGAGTAGCGTAGCGCATCTCAAAGACTTTGTTCATAGCAGCCAGAAGATCATTGCAATCGTACAACAAGGGGCTATTTGATTCCAATAAAGGATTTGCCCAAGCAGCAGCTGTACCCCCCAAATGGGAAAGCACGAATGCTGCTTTAGTAGTTAGATCGGGAAATGAATTAGGCCGGCAAAGGAAATGAAGTCGGCACTGATTAACAAAAGTTCTATAGGTTTTAGGATCACCTGTGAACCTTTCCGGGGGAGCCAAGGGAAACTGTGTGGGCATGACCACTTTAAGAGTTTCCTGTGATAATGATGGTGTCGTAGTCCCAGATCCAGATGCAGTGGCTACTGGAACCTGTGCTACCTGAGGAGTGGCATGCATGGCATCTTGCATAACATCCATTCGATGCTGTAGCATGTCCTGTGCCGTAATCGTTTCATTTCTCAAGTGAGTGATTAACTGAGTCAAAACAGTTAAAGGATCCGTACCCTCCATGGCTTCTGATTCTGTCATAAATCACCAATGTATCAACTGAAAAGGATACAGTAACCAAAAAAGGATACAATTTGGTAGGGCTCTTCCGGATCCTATTTTCACACTACTTGATTGTAGGTAGGTCAAATTAGACCTTCCAAATGATACAACTCTCTGACTGAATGAAACAGGCAGAGAGATGGATCACTGGAAAGGGCGTTGGAATTGTGTAGGAAGTATGCCTAGGATAGATAAAGTATCATAAGAAACTGTCCCAATCGAATTACTAAGATAACACAGTATTAGCATTAATTCAGACACTGACCTTATGGCAAAACTGAAGTAATCCACGAAAGTTTCTTGAAGAAAACCAGGAGTTGAACAAACGACAAAGGAAGGGAAGATTAGTAAGGGAGGTTTATCCCGAATGGCATGAGGCTCTCGCTAGATACCGGGTTGGTGCACCACAGGATAGCGTCCAAAGTACTGTGCACAATCACCTTCCAATAGTTCATGAAATACTTCCTTTCCCACGAAGAACAAAAATTAGAATTTCACCTGTTAACTGTCACAGGTACCAAAGGTTCAAAGTAGTTCAGAAAACCACGTGCAGGATTGCACGCAATAGCATACACGCAGCCAGGCCAGTCGCGCTTGGAGAAAGCGTTTCCGCGTGAAGATTTAGCACGCAAACTGGATACACCCAGCCCAGGACAGCCGCGCTTGAAAACAGCGTCTGCGTGTAGAGATTTAGCACGCGAACAGGATACACGCAGCTCAGGACAGCCGCGCTTGCAGACAGCGTCCGCGTGGAGATTTGGCACACAAACAGGATTCACGCAGCTCAGGACAGCCGCGCTAGCAGACAGCGTCCGCGTGGAGATTTGGCACGCGAACAGGATTCACGCAGCTCAGGACAGCCGCGCTTGCAGACAGCGTCCGCGTGGAGATTTGACACGCGAACAGGATTCACGCAGCTCAGGACAGCCGCGCTTGCAGACAGCGTCCGCATGGAGATTTGACACGCGAACAGGATTCAAGCAGCTCAAGACAGCCGTGCTTGCAGACAGCGTCCGCGTGGAGATTTGACACGCAAACAGGATACAAGCAGCTCAGGACAGCCGTGCTTGCAGACAGCGTCCGCGTGGAGACTTGACACGCGAACAGGATACACGCAACTCAGGACAGCCGTGCTTGCAGACAGCGTCCGCGTGGAGACTTGGCACGCGAACTGGATACACGCAGCTCCGGAATTAGCGTGTGGAGGAAAACACGCTCAAAATAGGCCAAAGAAGTTGCTGAAGGGAATGCGAGAATGCAGGTCCGGAGTTCAGCTACAAAACGCCAAAATTGACTTAATCAGAAGCAGCGATCGGAGTTTCCACTCTGCTTATGTACGCACTGCCGTGATACACGTGACGGAACTAAGTCACGTGAAATTTAACAACGTGAAAAATGCAGACGTCGTTTTCCGGGCAATGCATGGAACAACCTCCATTTTGAGTAGAATGGTCTAGTGGTTCTATGGGCGTAACTCATTTTGTATGGAGAGGTCGTTCCTGGTCCAGAGATATGTCCAGCAGGCATGACAAGTTCCTTGTGTGGCAGAAATAGCCGCCCTTGGTAATAAGGCAGATCATTGGTGACAGAGTAGTCCGGGCCTTTCTTTACCCGGTCCTGCAGGGCTGTAGGATCAAAGAGTTGCTGGATCTTTACCTGAATGTCCTCTAGTGTCTGTAGAGTAGTCATGCCAAGAATCCTTTGTTCGGAAATTATAGGTACTGGTTCTGGGTTCACTTCTGCCTCTCCCATCCCTATTCGGGATAAGGCGTCTGCTTTACCATTCTTACAACCTGGTCGATAGGTTATCACGAAATCGAACTCGGCAAAGAACAATGCCCATCGGAGTTGATGTGACGATTGGGCCTTGGCTGTTTTTAAATACTGTAAGTTCCGGTGATCGGTGATCACAGTAATGGTATGCCTGGCACCGAGAAGATAGTGCCGCCAAGCCTTGAAGGCGGATTTAATGGCTAACAACTCCTTGTCGGTAACCGCATAGTTTAACTCGGGTGCCGAGAACTTTCTGGACCAAAATGCTACTGGGTGAAGCTGGCCAATTTCAGGGTCCTTTTGAGACAGGACAGCTCCCATGGCTAGACTGGATGCATCAGTTTCCACTATGTATGGAAGGTGAGGGCGCGGGTGCTTTAATACAGGTGCAGACGTGAATTTCGCTTTCAGCTCTTGGAAGGCATTTTCAGCTTCTTCAGTCCACATAAAGCGTTTATTTTTTCGCAAGAGTGCTGTGATGGGATGTACGACATGTGAAAAATCTGGGATGAATCTGCGGTAGAAATTGGCAAAGCCGAGCATGCTTTGTACTCCTTTAACTGAACTTGGTGATGGCCACTTAAGGATTGCGTCCACCTTTCGTGAGTCCATTCGGACTCCCTTTGGGGTCAGGATAAACCCAAGGAATTCAACTTCTGTGGCATGAAAAACACATTTTTCTAGTTTTGCATATAGTTTGTGCTGGTGCAATTTCTCAAGGACTGCTCGACGTGCTTCACATGGTCAGATTCTGAAGAGGAGTATACTAGAATATCATCGATATATACGACAACACAAACGTCAATGAGTTTACGAAGGACATCATTCATGAAGTATTGGAAAGCTGCTGGTGCATTGCACAACCCGAAAGGCATCACCTGGTATTCGAATAACCCATACTTAGTGCGAAAAGCAGTCTTCCATTCGTCGCCCTCTTTTACACGTACCAGATGGTATGCCCCCCGGAGATCTAATTTAGTGTATATACAAGCGTCCTTCACTTGGTCTAGTAGTTCAGGGATCAGAGGCAATGGGTATCGGTTCTTAACAGTTATCTGGTTGAATGTGCGGTAGTCTATGCACGTTCTGAGGTCACCTTCCTTTTTGGGCACGAAGAACAAATCTGAAGATGGGCGAATAAAGCCATTGGCAAGGTACTGGTCTAAGTATTGTCGTAGGTGAAGGTTCTCAGGTTCCATAAGGGCATAAATCCTGCTACAAGGGGGTTGTGCACCGGGTATGAGATCGATTTGACAATCATACGATCTGTGAGGAGGTAAGGCGTTTGCCTGTTCTTTTTGGAAGACATCCTGGAATTCTTGGTATTTTGGAGGTAGTTGCATGACTGCTGTGGTTACTGTGGCCAGGCCTGCGTTCTGATTTTTCTTTGGGTAACAGGTTTGTGCACAATCCAGGAAGGTTATTCTCTTCTCTAGCCAATCAATACAAGGATTATGTGTTTCCAACCAAGGTATCCCCAGTATTATTTGGAACTGTGGGGCTTTGATTAGATCAAACACAATAGTCTCTCGATGCCCATCCTGACCCAATAGTGTCATCACTGCGGTGGAATGAGTTACAGGCCCAGAGGCAATTTCAGTTCCATCGACTGTGGTGATGACATCTGAGGTGGTTTTTCGGCAGAGAGGTAGATTCATCCTGGAAGCCAATTCATAGTCCACATAGTTTCCTATGGCCCCGCTATCAATGTATGCCCTTACTGCGTGCATACGCGATGGCTGCTCTGGATCTACGAGGACCATTGGTATGATGAAATGCAAGGTCTGAGTATCCTTCTTCAAGCTCGGCAAGCGGACCTCTACGCTTGTCGGGCGTGGTCGTTTCCCGAGTCTGTCTCCATATAGCTTTTATCAGCAGCTCCTACCACCTTCTTCGGTGGTTTTACAGGGCAATCCCATAGAAAATGCCCAAAAGTTCCACAATATAGACACAATTGCACTTGACGTCTCCTTTCTCTTTCCTTCTGGGTTAAGGGTCCTTTAACCCCTCCAATTTGCATGGGTTCTGAAGCATCTGCTCCTTTGGGGTTAGCGTGGGTTTTGACCAACACCCGATTCTCAAACTTGGCTCGATCAGCCTTTCTGTTCTGAAGTCTGTGATCTAACTGGACCACTAAGTCAATATATTCAGCGCAGTCTTGAGGTGGGTTCACGACTTGAGCCAAGACATCCTTGAGTTCTCCTCGAAGCCCTCGATGAAATAACATGATTCGTTTTACTTCCGGCCATCCAGTTTCCACTATCAACCTATTAAAGGTTGCGATGTAGGATAGAAGGTCCTGGTTACCCTGTCGTAGGGACAAAAGTTCGTTATCCAGGGCCTGTCCTTGGGAGTGCCGGGCAAATAGTCTTTTCATGCTCGTTTGAAAGCCCTGAAAATCCCGAAGAATTGGGTCATCCTGAGTAACTAGTGGAATTGACCAATCAGCTGCACTGCCGCTGAGATATGACAATACAAAGGCTACCTTGGCTTGATCGTTTGGGAAGGCTCCAGGTCTGCATAAAAAGTGCAAGCGGCATTGGTTCATAAACACGGCGAACTTTTTGGGATCTCCGGCAAATCGTTCGGGTGGAGCTAATGGAATATTTCCTGGTAGGTTTATTTGCACAGGGTTACCTGATAACACAGGAGCTGGATTTCCCCCGGAACCAGTTAGGGGTGCTTGTCCAGCCTGGCTTTGCAATAGTTGCCTAGCAAGGTCATCAGTTCGCTCCTTTGACAAAATCAGTTCTCTCCTAAGAGCATTGGTTTCTTGACGGGCGGAATGCACTTCAGCCCTCAATTCCCCTAGTAATTGGGCCAATTGGTCAGTCTCTGAGGTATCCATAACGCCTGGGTGGAAATTTGTGGGTAGGCTTCGTGTTCTGTTACGCTCACCTGGCTCCCACAGAGGCGTCGATCAGAACTGGACAGCTGCGGTCTCCACCAATGTGACCCGTAGGGCCGAGATGACGGACTGGACTGGCCCACCTAGCTTTGTTTCCTTGGCCCTTAGGAATATTGTTCTGCAAATGGAGAAAGGGAATTAACCACCCGTGGAGTTGAGTGTAAATCCCCCCACGCCCCTGCTGTTCTTCCCACGGATCACCTTTGATGTCCCCTCTTATAGTCTCACCTGATGGTTTGAAAAGTCGAGCTCTCCATCCTGCATTGAGCGCAGGGGCGTGTTGATAACCAGTTGCTTCACTGGCTCGAAGGAATTGGTGAGTTCCAGAACAATATTGACTCTGAAAAGTATGTAGTTCGTAAGAGTTCAAATGCCTGACTTTCACTCTTGTCCGATTCCTTGCAGATTGCAGCTTGACCCTAGTGAAGAGTTCCTCGTGGCAACCGGTAATATTCTGGTAAGGATTAGTATTTCCAACACAGTTCGATAAATAATGTCAATATGTAACCTGTTGCTTTCTCCCTTATTCAGGCACTGAGAGAAAGTATGAAGTCTCGGGGAATAATACCTCCGGCGGTAAAATCAGGTAAGTCTAATGTGGTGAGGAGGGTTCCCCTTGATTGTCCCTTTGTTTCACCTTGCTGTCCTTTTGTTTCCCCGTAGGGGCCGGGGTTCGGCGAAGATGCAGTGGAAGCTGTGCCGACCCGTTAAGAGGAATAGTACCCCCGGTGGTAAAATCAGGTAAGTCTATGGGGGGGTTACTAATATTCCTCTGTGTATTCCCTTGGCTCACCTTTCTGTTCTTGTCTACTCCTTAGGTGCCGGAATGGGGCGGGAACATGCAGGAGGATGCGGTGGAATGTGAAGATGCTGCGAAGGCAGGTGAGTTCAGCACGGCGTTGCTGCAGGCGAGGCAACGTGCATAAAATAACTTCTTTCTTCCAGCTCGAAGGCGCGATGGATCGGGAATTCAGGTAAGGATCAAAGGTATTGCTCTTGTTCTAACCTTTTCTCCTTCTTTCTCCCTTTTTCTAGGAGCTCCAAACTCGAGGCGGGCGTGGCAGAAGGCTGGATGCAGACTTGCAGGCACGGTGAGTGTTACGCTGCTGGATGCAGAATAACACGAAGCATGTGCTGCTCTTTGGGCGTGGTTTAAATAGCCTCCAAAGTAGTCCCATGTAAGTATTCCTCCCCAGCCCCGCCCGAGTAAAAAATAGTCCCTAGGTAAAATAGTCCCTTCCAAGCCTCATTTGGCTTGGAGCTCTTGCAGCATGGTCTGCATCAGGTAAGCTTGCAGCATGGTCTGCATCAGGTAAATTCTACTCTATGAGCCTGGCGCCTATGGCGCCAGGACTGACTCTCCATATGAGCCTGGGGCCATAGGTGCCAGGACGGCACCCAAAGAGCCCCTAGCAGGGGTTTTTGGGCTTGCCCAAAACAACTTGATGCCTGTTTCCGGGGTTGCTGGACCTGGTCTGGATCCCCGGGGGTAGGCATCATGACAGTTGGGGTTTACATCGCTGGAGACTATAGCAATCTGGAAAAATGTACATTTTCAGGGAAAAATTTTATCCGCAGATTGTCATGCCCCGTGGGCTCCGTTGGTCCCTGTGGCATCGGTGAAAGAGGATTGGTGCTGTGTGCCAGCTTTCTGTGGCACTTCCCTACGGCTGACTCTGCCCCATTGTCAAGTAACAGATATCAAGCCCCAGGCACCAAGCAATGTCGCATTGCTACTCCCCCCATAGCTACGCTCCGTGACTTTTGAATCTAGGAATCCCTTGTTATTCATTTTCCGTTCTGCTTCTATGACTCTTGCTGTTCTAATTCTACTGTCTCTCTCTCTAGAGCAGGTTCCGCTCTCACACGCAGCGAACCGATCTCCTGTGACCATTCTGAATCCTTAGTGGTGCTCCAAACATCTAAACCTTTGAAAGTACATCAGAAGATGTATCAGGTTCCCATGGAAACGTATAGAAAGTCTTTCTTACCGTTCTTCATTGTGTAACCTGGTATTAGTTTCCTGATTCCATCTGCTGCCGGCCGTCGCTTCCCGGTTCCCACAGCAACTGGATTTGCTTTCCGCAGACCCTGAAGTCTGCGCACAACCTGTCACAGCCGCCAACGCCGCTTCACTGCAGCGGCCTCTCATTCGAGATCCTGGTAGGGGAGAATTCTTTTCAGGTCTCCGTACTAGACAGATCTAGCCTCTTTTCATTTCTACCCTAACTATTTAATTTCTGATTCAACAGAGCACACTTACCTCTCTGTGGTTTCTTTGCCACGTCATAACCCATCTCCCTTCAAACACTTGGCCTCAAACGCTTGCATGACTGGTAAGTGTTGTTTCAGCCAATTTAGGGCCCCAGCGAATATTGCCACCTCTAATCTGATCTCTTGTATCAACAGATCCTGGAGGTCTGAACAGGATGAGCCCACATCATTAGGATGTCTGCAACTTCTCATAAACGACAGTCCTCCAGCAAAACAGCCATCCGGAGAGGACTTCTCAGTCAGAAACAAAAGACAGGGTTTTCTTCCCCAGAGGGATTCCCTGGAAACTCAATTTCTACTTGATAGTAATACATCAGGTGGGCATAGGGCGATCAGGTGTATTCTCTGCACATCTGCACTTCTAATTGAATTTGGATCTGGAGCTAGTTTACCACAGCTTGTTGTACCTAATCATTACACAGATGCGTCATCCATCTGGTGGTTGCTGGAACATGCAATGTTAAGCAAATTGTCACCCCCTTGTGAGGTGGTACAAACAGTGTTTAATTGACCTGAGCAGCAATGACGTGTCCATTGACTTCTTAAATATGAACCCTCATAAGGTGAAATTCAGACTGTGGGAAAGAGATTGGAGCAACATGATACAACTGGTATGAGGATACCATCTCTTCTCTGGGTTGTTGGTGGACATAAGATCATCTGGTATAATGCCTCAATATTTATACAAGGGTCCGTGGGAGTTCTGGCGACCCAATGTCTGTGTTTTAGCATTAACCTCTTCCCGGCACAGAACATTTTACGACCATGGGGAGGGGCAGAGCATGCATTTAGGAAATGCAGGTTCTGTAACAATGAGGGTTTAGTGGAAACGATTGCCCATTTGCTGTTGGAATGCCCTATGCTTGTTTCTCAATGTGAGCATTATTTTGCACACTTAACAAAAGATTTTAGGGTTTTACATGTAGGTTTTATCTGGCAATTCATTTTTACATACACATCTTTTAAATGGTCTTTGGCTGCTCTTCGTCTTTTTACGTCAAGTTCTTTTAATTGAGGAAGGGGGCACAAAGTAATGAGAAGCATTAAGTGAAATGGACATAAGGTGTGTTTAATATGCTTTTAAGATGTGTTGATGTAATTGTGGTTTATGTAATTGTTGTTTATGTCTGTTTTTAGTTTTTAGTGTAATCTACCAAAATGAAATTAAATTAATTGTAAGGCACTTTGTAATATGGTTTGTTTGTATGTTTGGTTGTATTCACGATGTTTGGTATTAAGATTGTTGGTGAAACGTTTCTTAGTGAACTAGATCACTTAAATAAAAATGTTTAAAATAAAAGTAAAAGTGCAACACTGGCGCAGTTCTCCTTTCATGAAATATCAGTTTGGGGAAACGTGTAACCCACATTGCCAAGAGCCAAGAAACTATAAAACAGAGATAGGAGGGCAACACAGGCGAAATTCTCCTTTCATGGTTACCAGTTGGGGGAAATATGTAACTCAGATTGCCAACAGTCAAGAGACTATAAAGACAGGCAAATATTGTGCAAGCCTCCTCACATGGGATATTGGTGTGGAGAACCTTGGAACAAATATTGCCACTAATAGAAGAGAGCATTTGTAGTTGTAGGAGTTTTTCTTCCTTGCAGGCGAGTAAACCAGAAAAGGGACCGGTTGTAGTTAGTTCTGACAGGTGAGTAAACCAGGAAAGAAGCAGTTGCTTTGAAGAAATGTGGTTGTGGTAAAAAAAAGTGTTGTGGAAAGAAACTATTAACTTTATCATCCTGACAAACAGTTGTATAACAAAAGACATTTGCTGTGATGTCCTGACAAAAGTATTTCACCGGAAGAATAATTGTTGTTGTGGAAGAAACAGTTGGTTTAGGTTTGAACAAGTGTTTTGAGAAAGAAACATTTACTTGACCAAGTTGAAGGACGTTTTGGATGGAAAATACATTTTTAATTGAACTGAATAGAACTTTGTTGAATCAGAACTTTAAAAAAAAGTCTTCCTGAATTGATTCAGGGGAAGGGAACCAAACCCTGGTCACAAGGAGTACTTTGTGCGAATTATAAGTTTGAACATTTGCACAGTTTTGTTGAACTGAAACCAGATATATTTACCTTATACCCTTTGGTTGGTTATATATGTTAGTGCGAGGGACAGATACATTTGGACACAAGGTCATCTTTCTTTAGTTTTTTAGTTTTAGTTTGTTCTGTAGGAACAGTCTTGTTAGGGTAGGGACAGATAGGCGTTTATCTCACCCCTCTTTACTTTTAATAAATATGGCAAACATTGAGAAAACTACACCTTTGTCCCCGTCTTTCATTTCTGACCCCTCACATATTCTGTTAGGAGTGGGATCGGACTGAGTTGATACACATTTTGGAACCCTTAAGTTTGAGAAATTAGCCCCCAATCCTACCATTGCTACTGAACAATCTATAGGATTTGATATACATAGTAGCAGCAGCAAATTACTTCAACCAGGAGAGTTCATATCCACAGACTTGGTTCTTGTCCCCCCACCCTCGGTACTTACATCAGACTCGCCTCTAAGTCAGACCTGGCCTGGTGCTGTGGCTTAGATGTATTGGCAGGAGTGATTGACCATGGTTATAGGGGGATATACAAGTAATGATGCAAAATAATGGGAAAGAAAACCTACCAAATGAAAGCAGGAGAGAGAATAGGCCAAGGGATATTGGAGAAGGCCCTGTTTCCAAATCCCCAAGAAATTGAGAGCAGTAATAAATAAAACTGAGAGAGGAACTCAGGGTTTTGGAGAAGCAGATATAGAGCCTCCTCCTGATTCAGTAATACAATCTATACCCACTGTAGAAGAAGAGGCTGAGGTTATTCCAGATCTAGCTTTTGCCCAATGAAATGACCCCTTACTAGCAGAACCATTTCTTCAAGTATTGTCTGAAGAGGAAGGAAGGGAAAAGAGAGGGCCATTTATTTTCTCTAAAGTCTGGACAGTTATATAGAGGAAATGTTGGATCACATCGTATTCCTAGGCCACAGATCGTGGTACCTAAAAGCCACTGTCATTTAACATGGAGACATCTGGGAGCTGCAAAAACTCAGGCGCAAATTGTAAATCGATTTTTCTGGCCGGGGATTTATGCTGATATAAAGAATGTTGTCAGTACTTGTGCCTTATATCAGAAAACCAGTACCTTACCGGTTATAGATGTACCTTTTTCTTGCGTGGGTATGGATATAGTGGGCCGTTTAGAAACATCAAAACTAGGGAATCGCTATACACTGGTGATATTAGACTATGCAACTCATTACCCTGAGGCTTTTCCATCAAGGAATAATACTTCACAACAAATCTTAAATCATTTAATTCCCTTCTTCTCTAGAATTGGGTTTCCAAAAGAGATTTTGATAGATCATGGTGTCAAGGAGTTTCCCCCTTCTCACCTGGGTCCGGTGTTTGCCGGTGTCTTCGATCGCTGCCTTCTTGCGAACACTCCTGGTCTTGAACAGTGCTGCTCGAGTCTCGTCTGGTTCCAGGTTGGGTTTAGTTCCGGGAACGCGGAGTCCAGGAATCCGGGAGTCTGGGAAAAGCTAGTAATGCTCTGAATCAGGAAGGGGGAAAGGGTCAGAAGCGGGTAATAGCACTGGGACAAAGGAAACAATACCGCGAGCTACGAACACATGTCTGAGGCTACTCTGCAATAGCATTGAGACGCGGAAGGCGGGGTCTATAAATAAATCACGCTGCGTTCAGTGCATGGAGCGAGCAAGGGCTTCAGCTCTGGACGGCCATGTTGGAAGTAGTACGGAATGTAAGCCCCGTTGAGACAAGGGCCCTCATTAGGACCCTGGCGGAAAGGGGTTTACGCCAGCGTAAACCATGCCGCCCCTTTCCGCCTGACTACGAGTTCCCGTAGCGCCATGGTGATTTTTACGCCTGCTTTTTGCAGGCGGAAAAATCCATGGCGCTACGGGACTTGTTGTTAATTACGCCACCGTAATTTACGGTGGCGTAATTAACGCCTTCCCCACTCCCATTATACCCTATGGGGCAAAAATGGGAATGGGGAAGGGTAAATGGGGATTGGGGACTTACCGCCCCGCCAAGGTCGGGATGGGGCGGTAAGTCCGCCAACCCCCATGGCGGAGTTGGCAGCTTAGCGCCATGGACCATGGTGCAAATTGCACCATGGTCCTCCGCCAGGGTCGTAATGAGGGCCAAGGACCGGGAGGTCCAAAAGGGGCGTGATCTGAAGTTCATGACAGCATGCCTCTTCCGAAGGCCTTTTACTCCAGGTTTGCTCGGGTGTATTAGGTGAAATCTTCTGAGCAACCGAGGAGCCTTGATATTTGAAACAGGTTCCCAGGTCCTTTTGCTAGGAGGGTATCCTTTCCACTCCACTAGGTATTGAAGATGGCCCCGCTTATACCTGGAGTCACAAATCCGGGACACCTCATATTCCAGTTGGTTGTCAACAAGTAGAGGAGGAGGTCTACTGGATTTTCGAGAGGATTGGATGTATGGCTTCAATAGGGATGTGTGAAAAACCAGATGAATTCTTTTCCAGGAGTCAGGAAGCTTGATTCGATATGAGACAGGATTGATAATCTCCTTGATGGGAAATGGACCATAGTAGTGGGGAGCCAGCTTGTTTGGTCGCAAGTGTCGGGGGAGTAGTTTTGATGACAACCACACTCGGTCACCGACCGTATAGGAAGGACCTGGTCTTCTCTTGGAATCCGCATATCTCTTGGTCTGTAATCTGGCTTTCTCTAAGTATTCTTTAGCCTCCTGGTGAATGTTGATGAGAGTTTCGATCCATGAGTCAACAGTAGGTACTGGTGTAGGGTAAGGAAGAACCGAGGGTAAAACCGATGGATGGAACTCCTGACTACAATAAAAAGGGCTGGTCTGTAGCGCTGAGTGTTCGGAGTTGTTGTAAGCGAATTCCGCAACGGGTATCAGGAGAGACCAGTTATCCTGGACCTTGGTGGCGAAACATCGGAGATATTGTTCCAGGGTCTGATTTGCACGTTCTGTGGCTCTGTTGGTTTGGGGGTGATATCCTGAAGAGAGGGCACGTTGGATTCCTAGAACCCAACAGAGGTGTTTCCAGAATTGTGAAATGTATTGGGGACCCCGGTCAGATATGATCTTGGAAGGAAGCCCATGTAGTCGGAATATGTGTTCCAGAAATATTCCAGCTAGGTCTGAAGAGGAGGGTAGTTTCATCAGTGGCGTAAAATGGACCATATGGGTAAACAAATCTATGGTGACCATGATGGTAGTATATCCTCGGGAAGGTGGTAACTCCACTATGAAGTCTGTAGCGATGATTTCCCATGGTTTAGAGGGTAGAGTGGGCTGCAGCAGAAGACCCGCCGGTCTTTTGTTATCATGTTTATTTTGGGCACAGGTCATACAAGCCTGGATGTATTGCTGTACGTCAGACTTCATTTTAGGCCACCAGAACTGTCTCTGTATAAGACGGAGGGTGTTGGTGATACCTCGGTGCCCGGAATGGAGTGTGTCATGACAAAGGTTTATTATTTTCTGCTGTAACTTCCGTGTAGGAATGAGCAGTGCATTGTCCTTGAATAAGTAGCCTTCCTTGGCTCTTAATTTCCACTGGTTTCTTCTTGAAATGTCCTTCCATATTTCCGAGGATTGGGTTTGCGATCAGACTTCTTCCAGGAGATTAACTGCTTGGGCTACGAAGATCGTGGGAGAAAACATTTTAGGATATGCCTTATCTTCAGTGGTCACGTAGTCAGGACGGCGAGACAAGGCATCAGCGATCAGGTTCTGTGATCCCGGGACATGAGAAATGTGGAACTGATACTGGGCAAAAAGTAGGCCCAACCTGCCTGACGACTGTTCCTGCACTCCAGTGACTGTAGAAAAACTGAAGGTTTCGATGATTAGTACGGACTTGGACAGGATGTCTGGCTCCCAGAAGTAGATGTCGCCATTCAGTGAAGGATTGGCGAATGGCTAACAGATCCTTTTCCAGGACGGAGTAGTGTGTTTCACTCGGAGTTAAGGTTCTTGAAAGATAAGCAATGGGGTGTTCCAAGTCGTCCTCCGTTTTCTGCTTCAACACTGCTCCTATAGCGTAATTAGAGGCATCCGTTTCCACTAAAAAGGGTCGACTTGTATCGGGTTGAGCCAAAATAGGAGCTTGTGTAAACTCGGTCTTAAAACGCTGGAATCCAGTTTCTTGTAATGTTGATCAGACAAAAGGGGTGTCCTTCTTTAGCAGAGCCACTATAGGTTGTACAATCTCGGAAAAGGTGGCTATGAACTTTTGGTAGAAATTGGCTAGTCCTAGGAAGGATTGGATTTGTTTCACGGACGTAGGAGTAGGCCATGCGAGAATGGCCTTTACTTTTGAAGGATCCATGCCAATCCCTTCTGAACTAAGGATAAATCCCAGATAGTGCACAGAGGTAACGTGAAATAAACATTTTTCAGGCTTGGCTAAGAGGTGATATTCCCGGAGTCTTTATAGAACTGCCTTTACATGTCCTTCATGCTTCAGAGGGTCCTTGGAAAAAATCAATATGTCGTCCAGGTAGACAATGATGAAGAGAAACAACATGTCAGAGAACACCCTATCCATAAAACGTTGGAATACTGCTGGGACGTTGGCTAGTCCAAAGGGCATGACCAGGTACTCGTAGTGGCCAAAGGGTGTTCTAAAGGCGGTCTTCCACTCATCTCCTTCCCGGGTACGGATCAAATGGTAGGCACCCCTGAGATCCAATTTGGTGAATATTACTGCACCTCTCACGGCTTCCAGGATATCCGATATCAAGGGTAGTGGGTATCGGTCCTTAAGAGTGCATTGATTTAGGCCACGATAATCGAGGCAAGGTCTAAGTTCCTGGATGTCTTTCTTAGATACAAAGAACAATGATGCACCTGCTGGTGACTTTGAAGGTCTTATGGTACCGTTTGTCATGATCTCTGCTTCCAAAAGGTCAGGGTTTTCCCAACTCCCTTGGAAGCAGATCCATAACCCAGGTTCCGAGTGCCAACCAGTCCCAATTGGGACCTTTTGGACCCAGTCCTGGCGCCAGTGGCACCAGGCTCATAAATATGCCCAGTCCCAGCGCTGGAAGCGCCGGGCTCATAATGCTTGGGTGGACTTACCTTCAGCAGACCATGCTGCTTACTTGCCTGCCAGTTGAGCCTCTGATCCTCTTCTGTTTGGAACTACTTTTCCTGTTGGGTGGGGCTGGAGCCACTCCCTAGATTCAGAACACTGGAACTCTTCTGGAAGGCAGGAACTCTTTTCTTACCAGGAACTCTTTTCTTACTTAGGCGTGGCTGTGGAAGGAGACACCTAAGCACTACAGGAGGCTATTTAAACCACACCCGGTGGATGAATCTTGCTTTGCGTTATTCTGCAACCTCTGCAGCAGAACGCTCATCGTGTCTTCTGCATCCGGTCCTGGGCCTAAGGAAAAAGGCTTACCATCCTGAATCCAGTCTTCAGCAACACCTATAAAGACAAGAAAGAACAGGTTAGCATTCCGGCATCTGAAAGGCAAAGGCTTACCATCCTGAATCCAGTCTTCAGCAACACCTATAAAGACAAGAAAGAACAGGTTAGCATTCCGGCATCTGAAAGGCAAAGGCTTACCTACTCTTCGTGCGCTCCGGCGGTCTTAACACTGCATTCCGGCATCTGAAAGACAAAAGTTTACCAACTCTTCGCACGCTCCGGAGGCCTTCGGCGCTGCATCCCGCATCTGAAAGACAAAACAAGGTGCGTTTAAAGACATTGGGGAACTTTAATACTCACGTGCCATTACTCCTTTCCACATCTAATCCAGTGGGTATTCCGGCACCCTGCAGCCGCTCCGAACTCGTACCTGCAAAATAAAAAGACAGTTAGAGCGCATAGTGAAGCAGGCAACAGGCGCTTACTTACGTGCTTCCAGGCGCTTCTATTCATCACATGGGCTCCATCTTCAACTCACTTCAGCCCGTCATCCGCCATCGCCGGAACCCTGCAAAACAAGAGACATCATTACTAAAGACTTTAAAGACATTTGAATGACTTGAAACTTACCGTTCGTGCAGTAAACGACGGACAGCAGTCCTCTGAAGTCAAGAGGCCTGCGCTACCTATCCAGTGAAGAAACTGGTTACAGCACCCTGCCCCGAGGCAGATGGAGAGCTCGGCATTCACTTACCTAAGGTGAGAGCGTTAACCTTTGGGGGTCTACAGGAGAGGAGAAGAGGAAAGAGATAGGGACACCCCAATAACCCCAGTTCATTAACCCCATATTTTCTATCTGCAGACATCTTACTCTACACGTCAGGCATACAGTGCACAGAGGTCCAGCCCAAAGAGCCAACCGGGTGCTACACATCACCTTTGAAGATACGGTAGTCGCCCAGTCAAGACCGGCGCCTCTGCGAGAATCAGGTGAGCGTTACAGAACGCAAAGCCTACCGCAAAACTCTCGCCCAGGCGCTATGGAAACCTCGGATACTGACCCCCTAGCCCGGTTACTTGGGGAACTAAGGGCAGAAGTGCATGCAGCTCGTCAGGAAACGAATGCTCTAAGAAGGGAACTAATTATTTCCAAGGAGAGAACAGACAATCTTGCTAGACAAGTGCTACAGTCACAAGCCGGACAGACCCCGTTACCCGCATCAGGGGCAAATCTTCCTTCAACATCCTCTATGAATCCAGTGCAGATCAACCTACCTGGGAATGTACCTCTGGCTCCGCCCGAACGATTTTCTGGTGACCCAAAGAGGTTTGCAGTATTTATCAATCAGTGCCGGTTGCACTTCTTATGCCGGCCAGCAGCCTTTCCAACTGATCAAGCAAAAGTAGCTTTTGTACTTTCGTACCTTAGTGGCAATGCGGCAGACTGGTCGATCCCTCTAGTTAATCAAGATGATCCGGTTCTCCATGATTTTCAAGCCTTTCAGCTTAGTATGGAAAAACTGTTCGCAAGACATTCACAGGGGCAGGCCTTGGACAATGAGCTTCTTTCGTTGCGACAGGGTAATCAAGACCTTTTGGCTTATATTGCATCTTTCAATAGACTAATAGTGGAAACTCAATGGCCTGAGGACAAAAGGATTACGCTGTTTTATAGAGGTCTACGTGGAGAGCTCAAAGACGTTTTAGCCCAAGTAGTGAATCCCCCACAAGACTGTTCGGATTATATAGACTTGGTCGTTCAAATAGATCACAGGCTGCAGAACAGGAAGGCCGATCGTTCCAAGTTTGATGCTCGAGTATTTTCCAAACCACCAACTCCTTCCAAAGGAGTAGACTCCGGGGAACCCATGCAAATAGGGGGTCTGAAAGGTCCTCTAACACAAAGGGAGCGGGAAAGGAGGAAACAGTTGCAATTATGCCTATATTGCGGAAACTCAGGGCACTTTCTTCGAGACTGTCCGGTGAAACCTGCCAAGAAGGCAGTAGGAGCTGCAGTTACCAAAGTTACAAACTCTGAGCAGGGAAACGACCTCGCCCGACAAGAATAGAGGTCCTCTTGCCGAGCGTGAAAACCAGTTCCGTGACCTCGCATTTCGTGATACCTATGGTCCTCATTAGCCCTGATAATCCGGATCGATTACATGCAATTGAAGCTTACGTCGACAGCGGTGCCATCGGCAATTATGTGGATCATGAAATGGTTTTGAGGATGAATCTAACTCTTTGTCCCAAGGCTGTAAAGGACGTCATTACTACGGTGGATGGTACGGAGATAGCCTCCGGGCCAGTAACGCATACCACTCAAGAGGTGACGCTAGTAAGTCAAGATGGACACCATGAGAAGATCGTGTTCGATGTGATCAAGGCCCCTCAGTTTCAGATTATTCTAGGAATACCTTGGTTAGAGAAACACAATCCTCTGATCGATTGGCGAGCAAGAACGGTCCAGTTTCCAGAATGTGTCTCTACTTGTCACCCTCCACCTGGTGTTGCACTGGCCGCAATTTCTTCAGAGACTCCCCAGTTACCTCCCGAATACCTAGAATACCAAGATGTTTTCCGGAAGGATCAGGCTAACTCTCTACCTCCTCATAGGTCTTATGACTGCCAGATAGACCTGATACCTGGATCTACTCCTCCCTGTAGTAGAATTTATGCCCTCACCGAGCCTGAGAACCTTCACCTTCGACAATACCTGGATCAATACCTGGCAAATGGGTTTATTCGTCCTTCCAAGTCCCCTGCCTCTTCAGCTTTGTTCTTCGTTCCAAAAAAGGAAGGAGACCTTAGAACTTGTATCGATTATCGCTCCCTGAACCAGATCACCGTTAAGAATAGATATCCGTTACCTTTGATCCCTGAACTCCTGGACCAAGTCAGAAAAGCATGCATATATACAAAGCTGGATCTTAGAGGAGCTTACCACTTGGTACGAGTAAAAGAGGGCGATGAATGGAAGACGGCCTTCCGCACCAAGTATGGGCTATTTGAATATCAGGTCATGCCCTTCGGACTTTGCAATGCCCCGGCCGCCTTTCAATATTTTATGAACGATGTCCTCAGAGAGCTCATAGATGTATGTGTTGTTGTTTACATTGACGACATCCTCGTTTATTCTTCATCGGAATCTGAACATCGGAAACACGTGAAAATGGTCCTCGAAAGATTGCGTCAACACAAACTTTTCGCTAAGTTGGAAAAATGTGTTTTCAACGTGACTGAAGTTGAATTCTTGGGATTCATATTATCACCTGGCGGAGTGCGTATGGATTCAAAGAAGGTCGATGCAGTTCTCAAATGGCCATCACCATCCTCCGTAAAAGGTGCGCAAAGCATGTTAGGCTTCGCTAACTTTTACCGCAGGTTTATCCCCGAATTCTCTCGAATAGTCCAGCCCATCACTGCCTTGTTAAAGAAAAACAAACGTTTTGAATGGTCTACCGAGGCGGAACAAGCTTTCCAGGATTTGAAGACTAAATTTATCTCTGCACCAATCTTAAAACACCCTCGCCCCGAACTCCCCTACATCGTGGAAACTGATGCTTCAAGCCTTGCCATGGGGGCAGTTCTATCACAAAAGGACCCGGTAACCAATCAGTTGCATCCCGTGGCATTTTGGTCCCGCAAATTCTCGCCTCCTGAAATCAATTACACGATTACTGACAAGGAACTTCTGGCTATCAAGTCTGCCTTTAAGGCTTGGCGGCATTATCTGCTGGGGGCCCGACACACCGTTACTGTGATTACGGATCACCGAAACCTGCAATATTTGAAGACCGCAAAAGCCCAATCCTCTAGACAACTCCGTTGGGCATTATTCTTTGCCGAGTTTGACTTCATAATTACCTATCGACCTGGTACAAAGAACGGTAAAGCCGATGCCCTTTCTCGAATGGGAGTGGAAGAACACTTGGTCAACCCTAAACCTGTACCAATCATTCCCGAACAAAGAATTCTGGGTGTAATCGCCACAGAATCCATAGAGGAAGTTAAGGATAAAGCCAGGCAACTTGTAACTCCAGCAGACATACAGAATTGGCATCTGCAGGGAAAGGACTTTGCAGTAAAGGACAACTTATTGTATTTCCAAGAACGATTATACCTACCCAGCACAGATTTACAGAAAAAAGTAATCTCTTGTTATCACGACTCTTTAATGGAAGGTCATCCCGGTATAGCCAAGACCTCAGAAAAGATCAAGCGCTACTTCTGGTGGCCGTCTTGGAAAAAAGATATCAGAGACTTTATAATGTCCTGTGGAGTATGCGCCCAAAACAAGAGTCAAAAGGAAAGACCAGCAGGCCTCTTACGCCCTATTGACATCCCACCTCGCCCTTGGCATACGCTTTCTATGGACTTCATCACCGATCTACCTCCATGCTCCGGATACAATACGATTCTAGTAATCGTGGACTTATTCTCCAAGATGGCGCATTTCATTCCGCTCAAAGGCTTGCCAACAGCAGCAACTCTGGCCCGAGAATTTCTCGAAAACATCGTCCGACTGCACGGTTTTCCTTCAGTTCTAATTTCGGATCGAGGTAGTCAATTTATTTCTCATTTTTGGCGAAGTTGCTGTCGGTCGGCTCAAATTGATGTGAGACTATCGACCAGTCACCACCCTCAGACCGACGGACAAACCGAGAGGACCAATCAAACTCTGGAACAGTATTTACGCTGCATGCTGCAACAAACTGAAAAAACTTGGAAAGATATCCTTTGGATAGCCGAGTATGCCTACAATAACTCTGTCCATTCGGGAACTGGGAAAACCCCGTTTTTTCTTTTGTACGGCAGTCACCCTCGAACTTCGGAGTTGGATCCCCTCCAAGATCTTGAAACACCAGCAGTAGACTACCTGCATTCTACAATCACCCAAGCCTTTAAGGAAGCTGTTTCTCACCTTCAAAGGGCTAAAGAACAATACAAGAAAGGAGCAGATCAACATCGGAAGGAAGCCCCTCACTATCAAGTAGGGGATCAAGTCTGGTTATCCACCAAATATCTATCTCTAAAAGGGCCACGCACATTCAACCCAAGATACCTTGGTCCCTATTCCATCACTACCATAGTAAACCCAGTAGCGGTCAAGTTGGACTTGCCCCCGCACATGAAGATACATCCGGTCTTCCACGTCTCTCTATTAAAACCCGTGCAACCTCAAACCCGACTAACCAAATCTCCAAAACCTATCCTAGTGGATGGAGAACTCGAGTTTGAAGTCAAAAGCATTCTGGACTCCAAGATCTCCAAATCTAAACTATTCTACCTAATTGACTGGAAAGGCTACGGCCCCCAGGAGAGATCCTGGGAACCTGCTGAATATGTCCACGCTCCTCGCCTAATCAAAAGATTTCACCGAACATTTCCTGACAAGCCAAAACCCCCGGAGAAGCCCGGTTTGGGAGGGGCCTTGAGGGGGGGTACTGTCATGATCTCTGCTTCCAAAAGGTCAGGGTTTTCCCAACTCCCTTGGAAGCAGATCCATAACCCAGGTTCCGAGTGCCAACCAGTCCCAATTGGGACCTTTTGGACCCAGTCCTGGCGCCAGTGGCACCAGGCTCATAAATATGCCCAGTCCCAGCGCTGGAAGCGCCGGGCTCATAATGCTTGGGTGGACTTACCTTCAGCAGACCATGCTGCTTACTTGCCTGCCAGTTGAGCCTCTGATCCTCTTCTGTTTGGAACTACTTTTCCTGTTGGGTGGGGCTGGAGCCACTCCCTAGATTCAGAACACTGGAACTCTTCTGGAAGGCAGGAACTCTTTTCTTACCAGGAACTCTTTTCTTACTTAGGCGTGGCTGTGGAAGGAGACACCTAAGCACTACAGGAGGCTATTTAAACCACACCCGGTGGATGAATCTTGCTTTGCGTTATTCTGCAACCTCTGCAGCAGAACGCTCATCGTGTCTTCTGCATCCGGTCCTGGGCCTAAGGAAAAAGGCTTACCATCCTGAATCCAGTCTTCAGCAACACCTATAAAGACAAGAAAGAACAGGTTAGCATTCCGGCATCTGAAAGGCAAAGGCTTACCATCCTGAATCCAGTCTTCAGCAACACCTATAAAGACAAGAAAAAACAGGTTAGCATTCCGGCATCTGAAAGGCAAAGGCTTACCTACTCTTCGTGCGCTCCGGAGGTCTTAACACTGCATTCCGGCATCTGAAAGACAAAAGTTTACCAACTCTTCGCACGCTCCGGAGGCCTTCGGCGCTGCATCCCGCATCTGAAAGACAAAACAAGGTGCGTTTAAAGACATTGGGGAACTTTAATACTCACGTGCCATTACTCCTTTCCACATCTAATCCAGTGGGTATTCCGGCACCCTGCAGCCGCTCCGAACTCGTACCTGCAAAATAAAAAGACAGTTAGAGCGCATAGTGAAGCAGGCAACAAGCGCTTACTTACGTGCTTCCAGGCGCTTCTATTCATCACACGGGCTCCATCTTCAACTCACTTCAGCCCGTCATCCGCCATCGCCGGAACCCTGCAAAACAAGAGACATCATTACTAAAGACTTTAAAGACATTTGAATGACTTGAAACTTACCGTTCGTGCAGTAAACGACGGACAGCAGTCCTCTGAAGTCAAGAGGCCTGCGCTACCTATCCAGTGAAGAAACTGGTTACAGCACCCTGCCTCGAGGCAGATGGAGAGCTCGGCATTCACTTACCTAAGGTGAGAGCGTTAACCTTTGGGGGTCTACAGGAGAGGAGAAGAGGAAAGAGATAGGGACACCCCAATAACCCCAGTTCATTAACCCCATATTTTCTATCTGCAGACATCTTACTCTACACGTCAGGCATACAGTGCACAGAGGTCCAGCCCAAAGAGCCAACCGGGTGCTACACATCACCTTTGAAGATACGGTAGTCGCCCAGTCAAGACCGGCGCCTCTGCGAGAATCAGGTGAGCGTTACACCGTTTTCAAGGTTTGTATCCAGATATTCTTTGAGGGCCTTTTTCTCAGGTTCGGAAAGGATAAACATCCTACCGAAAGGGATCACTGCCGAGGGTTCTGTTTCAATTGCGCAGTCTTCAGGTCTGTGTGGAGGTAAGGCCTGGACTATGGCAGTTGAAAAGACATCAGTGAATCCTTGGTAGGCCTCCGGAACCTGTATTATATTGGAAACCACAAGTGTTTCTTGCTCCTTAGGTGGTTCCTCAGGGGGTGTTAAAGGAAGTTCCAGGGATAGACAATGAGACATACAAAACTCCGAGCCTAGGAATAGTGATCCTGCTGTCCAGTTTATATACGGATTGTGTTTTTGTAACCAGGGCATACCCAATACCATAGGGTAGTGGGCAGATTTAATGATATCGAATCTGATTAGCTCTTGATGGTGGTTTATTGAGAGCTGGATTTCCTTAGTCTGTATGCTTATGGGCCCTGAACTGAGGGGTCTTCCATCGATGGCTTCCAAAGGCTGCATGGTTCTTCGTGCCTCATGTGGGATTTGATGACTGACAACCTATTCCTGATCTATGAAGATTCCCATAGCTCCACAGTCAACCAAGGCCAGAATGGGGCAGATCTTACTCTTCGAGGGTGAAAGAAATGCTTGGAGAACAACCAGTTTGTTTTGTCAAGGAGAGTTCAAGGATGGAATTGATGTGGAGCAAACATCTCTCTCCCGAATCTCTGCTCCATTTAAGATCGGGAGCTGGCGTTTCCCGAACGCCGAGGAGGTGCCAGAGGACATTCCCTGACCAAATGTTTGTCTGAAGCACAATACATACACAAACCCGTATGAATCCTTCTCAACCTTTCTTGAGGTGATATGGGTCCACGAAAGGCTCCAATTTGCATGGGTTCTGGTTCTGGAGCTAGGCTTGGGTTTGCGTCTGTTCTGGCTGTGCTCTCAAAGGACGTCTTGGGTGGGTTTCCCCTGGATTTCTTCTTTTCAGCCTTCCTTTCCTGGATGCGAAAGTCTATTTGCAAGGCCAGGTCCATTAGTGCTTGGAATGAATTTGGTCGAGCCACCCTGGCCAGTTCATCCTTGATCTCATCGTTCAGGCCTCTCCTGAACAGGGTAAAACTAGCCTCAGAGGACCAGTTTGCTTCCTTAGCCAATTGTTTAAATCTGGTCACATAAGTGAGCATATCTTGGGAGCCCTGTTGAAAATCCAGGAGGCAGTATAGACCTGCACTGGGCAGTCAAACATGCCTTTAAGGCCCAGTATGAACCCATCTAAGTCATCTAGGAGGGCATCGCCAGAGTTAACAAGGGGTGTTGCCCAAGTTAAGGTGTTGCCGGAAAGGTGGGATATGATGAAACCCACCTTAGCCCTAGGAGTCGAGAAATAATAAGACTTAAAGGTAAAGTGGACCAGGCATGAATCCAGGAATCCGAAAAGTGTTTTTGCTGAACTATCATACTTGTCAACAATACCGCCCAACATGGCACCCTCCTTTGTAGCAGAATCCTGGGATAAGACCAATTGTTTGAGTGCGGCGTTTTCCGCCTTAAGATTTTGGACCTCGGTTGATCATTCTTGCATGCGTCGCATTACGTCCTGCACGGCGGCTTCCATTTAGTTTTTAGGTTCGATCGGGTGGCGTCTCAAACTGTCAAGGAGTTCCCCCCTTCTCACCTGGGTCCGGTGTTGCCGGTGTCTTCGATCGCTGCCTTCTTGGGAACGCTCCTGGTCTTGAACAGTGCTGCTCGAGTCTCGTCTGGTTCTAGGTTGCGTTTAGTTCCGGGAACGCAGAGTCCAGGAATCCGGGAGTCTGGGAAAAGCTAGTAATGCTCGGAATCAGGAAGGGGGAAAGGGTCAGGAGCGGGTAATAGCACTGGGACAAAGGAAACAATACCGCGAACTACAAACACATGTCTGAGGCTACTCTGCAATAGCATTAAGACGCGTGGAACCGCGGAAGGCGTGGTCTATGAATAGATCACGCCGCGTTCATCGCATGGAGCGAGCAAGTGCTTCAGCTCTGGACGGCCATGTTGGAAGTAGTACGGAATGTAAGCCCCGTTGAGACAAGGACCAGGAGGTCCAAAAGGGGCATGATCTGAAGTTCATGACACATGGATCTTCATTTATGAGTACACTTATGGCAGAGGTCAAGGATATCCTTCAGATTAAAACGTTACGTATCTCCATTTACCATCCCAAACTGATGGTTTGGTTAAAAGATTTAATACATCTTTGAAACACATCTTAAAGAAGTTAATAGAAGCAGATGGAAAGAATTGGGATGTTTTGATACCATGGGCACTTCTCCCCTCCCCTCTCCCCCTCTCCTCTGCGCGATCTCAATGTCACTAGGCCTAGTAAGATCGTTGTCTTTGTCCTCCATCTATTTACTCTCCCTTGCCTCATAGCGCCTTGAAACAATTGTGTATAGGCATGCTACAAATGCCATATCATATCACATCATGGTCCCTATTTGCCATTAGGAAAACACATTAGTCTTCTACTGGAGTCTCCCCTTTCAAATTCTTGAATGGGAGGGAACTGTGGAGAATCCAGTGGGATTCCCCCATGAACCTGGTCTGGGACCCTTCTCATGTGGCCAGGGGAAGACAGACACTCTCTGATCCCGACCCTGGGGGTAGTGCACTGTGGGAGGATAACAGGGGTGGGGGATCAGACCAGGAAGACTGTGAGGAACCCCTTTTAACTTTCCCCATAACCCTGCCCTTCTGATGGCCTTTTTCCATTTTAAAGAAGTAGAAAAACTGAATTTTTCTAAAGTGGACTGCATGTCTCACAATCCCACAGGGACTGTGAAGAAGAAGAAGAGGGCCGAGGAGGCATGCATGAGCCTAGCACAGGCAAGCAGGGAGGAGTAGTAGAAAGAAGCTGGAGCAGGAAGGTCAGCAGTAGCAGAAGTAGAAGGAGCAGAGCATGAGGCTGGCAGTTCACAAGGAAGTGTGACCACAGAAGGGACGCCGGAATAGAGGAGGATGTGAGAACCTGAGGCGTTTCTCCTAGGCTATTCCCGGGGATCCCTGACTTAGGTGGTCAGGACAGGGCCATTGCTGTTGGATCCAGTTCCTGGGGGTGGACCAGTGGGGGAGGATCGCATGGGTAGGGGAGCCAAGGGTTATGCTCGGGGGAATACCCCAGATGAGACGCGTTACGATGACAGGGAGGATGGTGAGGGAAACTAAGTTCCTAAAGCTTTTATAAACTATTCCCTCTCATTATCTCTTCCACCCATTTAATCTCCCTTACCCAAAAGCAAAGCCAACAACCCATTTGCATCTGGTAAACTTATTAGGAACCACAACTCCCAGAATCCCTGCTATCCTGTCTTCTACTCAGATATTCCCAATCATTCTACTTAACGTCCCTCTGATTATCACTCTCCGAACGCGTAGTCAAATGTGACCCACAAATACAGTTCCTACAACCCCTCTTACTCATTCCACAAATCCTTTCCGAATACGCCCAGTTATTCTTATTCCCATCCTTCTGATTATTATTTCCTTCATTCCCAACCAGCTCAGATAAAACACTACCGTTGCCACAAACCCCCCTGTTTATTTTATGATGAAAATCCTGGTCATTCCTGTTTGTCTCACAAACCCCCTGATACAAAGGTTGAAATTCCCTATAGAACCTTTCCCATTTCCGACATGAACACTTCTTTACAATAAGACAGTCAAAAATATTAATGCAAAAACTGTTTACCTGACATGTCCCAACCCAAGCGTCAGGCAAGTTGAAGTTGGCAAGAGTGAACCCGGAAGAGGGATGCTGACGAAGAGGGGGCAAAGTCTAAAGTCCCAAGAAACAGTGTGTTGACAAAGGTGAACCCGGCTGAGGAATGTCCACTGGAACTGTTTAAAAAGACATTGAGATTTGAGAAGGGTCCGAGCAACAAACGAGGGAGATCCAGGGGTGAAGCGATCATCCATAGGTCATTATAAAAAGGCATTTGAGAAGTGTCTGAGCCGGAACGAGGGAGATGCAGTGGTGAAGATATCTGTTAAAGGCGGTCAATAAATTATGGTCACTAACCTGTTCTGATGGTGGCAATCTCCTGGAGCAGCAAGGGAGAATCTCCTGGAGACCCCTGCCCCCCCCCTCCCAAGTCTCGGGGGATATGAATGCCAGAGAGGGAGAGACAGGAGCCCCAGGGAAACCCTCCGGGGAAGAAAACCCTGGATGGTCTTGACGGGTGCTTCTGGGTAGTGGTCTCTTCTTTGGCGCAAGGATTGTAGCAGCAGAAGCGGAGTTCCCTACAGAATAAGGAAGAAGAGGTGAGTTATGGGAATGGATAGAGTGTCGGGGGATAGTAATTCTATTGGAAAGTAGCCCCACTTACTGATGTAGCCTTTAAACTGCTCTATTCCTTAGGTGGAAGATGGTGTCAGGAGAGTTGGCTCTGTGTAGGCCTGGAGATTCCGAACAAAAACACAAGGTAAGTTATAGAAATGAAGGAGAAGAGAGAGGAGTACTAGTTCTGGAGAGGAGATAACTCACTGTCTCAAGAAAGAAGGCTGGCCCAAGAGGGATTCTGCACAGGTAGGTGAAACCTGAACGGGAAAAGAATAATGAACCCGGAAGTTCGGGAAAGGGATTCTCGCGGGAAGGACGGGAGGCGCTGAAATGCTGAATGGGAAGGAAGGCAGAAAGAAATTAAGGTAATATCAATGGATATTCGTTGGAATCTTTCAGAAAAGAGAATAGCGAACTTACGAAGCGTCGTACAAAGCAGAAGGAACGCACTGGAGGGAAGGGTTCCGGTCTTCTAAGGCATTCACGTGATCGCTCGATTGTGTGAGTGAAAGACGTGCAGCAATTAGACTGTCAATCCTCCCGTGCCGGTGATTCGCCGCCATCTTGAAATTCCTGCGAAGTGCTGATCTATACAACGACCAATGCCGTCTAGACTGCCACCGTTGGAAAGGTGTAACAATATCACCCAAAGTTCATTAAGAAGAGGAACAGTTGTTTAATTTATGGAATACGATACTTGAGGGGTCAGTGTCCGGAAGAGGGAAACCCAGGGGTGAAGCCATCACCCGAGAAATGCATAGAACAGAACTTTGTATTTGTTAAATGTTTAAGTAAACCTATCAGCGCCGAGTAGAAGGGGATCCAGCGGTGAAGAATACACACCCTAAGAGAAGTCAGGAAACAAACTTTAATTTTGTTGAAGGAACCTCTGTTTTGCTATTTGAATACTTAAGGCTTTTGAAGGCAAGAGACTTTCAAGAGAAAGGAGACTTGGCCAATGAGGCTCCTGATAAACAGGAACAGTAGTGTTGAATCATTCTGGAAAAGCTTGAGTGTGTGCTGTGCTCCAAAATCCCATCTTACCCTGTGCTCAAAACGTGGGGTAGGGAGACCCAAGCTTCCACATCCTGACATATTATTTGTGAACACTTCTTTCTTTTCTTGAAAACTATCCCACACCCTTTTTGTATTAGTTGTACAGTTGGGCAATAGGTTTCTTAGTATAGCCCCTTTTTATTTGACACAACGCCACTAGGACTGCCTTATTTTCATTTGATGGTCGATGCTTGCTCGCATCTTAGATTTAGGTTTAGATTAGCCGTTTTTCCAACCTGCATACAGCTTTAGATTAAGCGTTTTTCCAACCTGCATGCAGCTCAATAAACACCCTTGACTGTGATGATATGATATGATATGATTGGTTATTTATAACGTGCTTAATACCCAGAGGATTCGAAGCGCAGACCCGGGGATCGAACCTGTGTTGCCCCTGAGCTATCCTCCCGAGACAAATCACTTATGATCACTTGTGTCTGTCTTTAATGTTGCCAACATGAGTTCCTTACAAAGTGCAGATTTCCCCTGCAGGCTCAGAGTTGGTCCTGTGCTCACAAAACCTGTTTTGCTGTGGCAGCATTGGAAGAGACTGGGAGAAACAGGCAGTCTTTCCAGGTGTGCCTAATTGCTGTGAATGCAAAGCTGAAGTCGGGCATCCACCCAAGGCCTGTGTGCAGAAGCAAGCTGAGGGAATCTGGTGAGTGGAAAACTCTTCCTTAATGAGGCCGGATCCCAAGAGTGCCTGTAGCAGTAGTAGCAGAAGAAATCAAGCCGGGAAGCAGAAGCAGCTGCTGTGGTTGTGAAATTGGAAAAGGGAAGCTCCTCACGCCAAATCACCAGGAATACTTTGTCGATAACTGTAGCCAGCGGAATTTATTCTTGCATACACATGCAAGAGAGTAAAAAGTGTTCTGTGAGGAATCTGAGGGCGTCCTCACTTCTTTCCCCAGTATATCCTCCTCCCAGGTGGCCAGGGAAAGGCCTTCTCTATCGGACCCTGATCCTGGGGGTGGATGTGTGAGGGAGGATCACCTGGGTGCAGGAGACATGGGGAGACACACTTGGATGAGACAAAGTATTCCCCATTTTCCTTTTCTAATGAGTCTAATATCCCCCAGGCCTTTGTAGGTTACTGCCAGTCCCTTCCCTATCTTTCACATAACTCATCTTCCAGTAAGTACCAGTCAGGTACTGGGACAAGGAAGAGACACACCAGAGCCATACAACCTCTCTATATTGACTCTTACACACACAGACATCACTTTGGTACTGGGACGTGGAAGAGGCATCAAACTCTGAAGAAATACTGGTGATTTGAAAAGCGGCTGCATAGTCTTTCTGAAACCTGAATTGATCCTGGGAACTTTTCATTGAAAATCAATGGCAAGAGGAGGACTTCATTTCCTTTTGGGAACACAGCAGGACATTGGACGATAGGCGGAGACCTTGAGAAGCTGCAGCAGCAGAGGAGCAGGAACTGGAGTAAAGCCAGGTCGAGACTCACTGGTGAACCGAGAGAAGCAGAACCGGCATTGTGGAATGCTGCAGAGATGCTGAGAGCAGAGAAAAGCTCACTGGGGATTCGCAGCTGCAGAACCACGAGGACAGTGCTTACCGGTGCTCCATGGGAGTGAAGCGATGCCCTTTAGAAGGGAACCCAAGGTAATAGAAAGGTGGGGCGAAGCAGTGAGAACCAAAGAAGGTTTTCCAGCACCACATCGAAGCCGACAGACATGCGCCTGGAAACCACTGAGTCTGCCCAGAAGGCAAGGGGACCCCGGGGCGTGTCAATTACACCAAAACAACTAAGAAAACCTGAATATAATAAAGGTCTGAGAACAGGGGACCAAGAAATGTTAAAGAATGATTTTCCAAGAATCAAGTAAGCATTGTCAAAAGTCAAACAGATATCATTAAGTAGTACTGGAATCAATGAATGGTTGTGTTGAACATTGCCAAGAGGCAAACAGCCATTACCAAGAGTCACACAGTTGAGAACGAACACCTGTATGCAAGAGTAAAGTATGAGACAACCCGGAAAAGGGTGCCAGATGTTTTTGTCAAGTGAATAGTAACAGTGGCTACGTTTCCTAGCCAGCGAGTGTACTGGGAATCTTATGATGGATTGGGCAAAAGAACTTTAACAGAGACAAGGTTTACTAGCAGGTGAGTGTACTGTGTGACGGCATCATGAAGCAAGACACAGGCAATAGACTTAAAGCTCAAACAACAAATATTTATTAAAGGCATGGTCCGGTAAAAACATTTATTTAAAAAATAGATAGGCAACATAAAAAAAAAATACTAGCATTCTCTTTTTTAAAAGTTCCTATGTAAAATTTTGAGCTATTCAAGCTCAAAATTCGCAAAAGCAAGCACATGGGCGCATCCATTTTGTGAAATGGATGCCCTCCTGTGTTGGCTTTTGCTTTTGCGGCACTAATGAAGGAAAAGCCAGCCAGCTGTAGTAAACAAAAGCTACCGCTGGGTGGCTTTCCCTTCATTAGTGCTGTACGCGGAGGACGGGGACCAGAGACCAGAGCAGGAAAGCTGCAGCTGAATCTCGGTAAGTGCTATTTATTTTTTTTTAAAAAATAAGCACTAGCTGCGGTTTTTTCTCTATGTTTTCCGGGCTGGAGGAGCCCGGAAAACTTAGAAATAAAACCGCAGCTTTAAAAACATTGTATTTATGTTTGCGGTCGCTTTTGAAGCGACCGCAAACATAAATATAACGTTATTGTGTTGGAAAACGCTGCGGTTTTTCTTTCCAAGTTTCTCAGGCTCCTCTGGCTCGGAGGAGCCTGAGAAACTCGGAAAGAAAAACTGCAGGGTTTTCCAACACAACCGCGTTGTGTTTCTGCCTGCTGTGGCTATCACTTTGGGTCGCCGGTGCTCCCAGGGGCGCACCGGAGACCCAAAGTGAAAGCCACAGCAGGCAGAAACACAACGCGGTTGTGTTTACATGCCGCGTAGTGTTTCTGCCTACAGCTGATTTCCCATTTGGGGCTCTCGGGCTGCCCGTGGGGAGCCCGAGAGCCCCAAATGGGAAATGCTAAATTCTGCGTTGTTTCTGCCTGAATCTGCTTTCCCATTTGGGGCTCTCGGGCTCCCCACGGGCAGCCCGAGAGCCCCAAATGGGAAAGCAGATTCAGGCAGAAACACAACGCGGTTGTGTTGGAAAACGCTGCTGTTTTTCTTTCCGAGTTTCTCAGGCTCCTCCGAGCCGGAGGAGCCTGAGAAACTTGGAAAGAAAAACCGCAGCGTTTTCCAACACAATAACGTTGTATTTATGTTTGCGGTCGCTTCAAAAGCGACCGCAAACATAAATACGTTTTTAACGCTGCGGTTTTATTTCTAAGTTTTCCGGGCTCCTCCAGCCCGGAAAACGTAGAGAAAAAACCGCAGCTAGTGCTTATTTTTTTTAAAAAATAAATAGCACTTACCGAGATTCAGCTGCAGCTTTCCTGCTCTGGTCTCCGGTCCCCGTCCTCCGCGTACAGCACTAATGAAGGGAAAGCCCCCCAGCGGTAGCTTTTGTTTACTACAGCTGGCTGGCTTTTCCTTCATTAGTGCCGCAAAAGCAAAAGCCAGCACAGGAGGGCATCCATTTCACAAAATGGATGCGCCCATGTTCTTGCTTTTGCGAATTTTGAGCTTGAATAGCTCAAAATTTTACATAGGAAGTTTTAAAAAAGAGAATGCTAGTATTTTTTTTTATGTTGCCTATCTATTTTTTAAATAAAAATGTTTACCGGACCATGCCTTTAACTTCAATGTCAGGATGGTAAAAGGCCTAATTTGCCCTATGCTAAGGTGAGTTTTCTCTACCTGAACAAAACTAGTCAAAGAGTTCAACTTAAATGTCTGTCTGTGTCCAAAACAACTAAAGCTAAACAGTGTGTAGGCATGTCAATAATCAAAGAAATGGTGATCAACACAAAGTTTGAGCTTGTTCCAGCGCCCAGCTTATTCTTCAGCTCCCCTTTCCCAAGTTCAAAACAGTTCCACAAACAGGTTTTAGGATTTACCTTTTTCAAGTTCAAATAGTACCACAAACCTCTCAGGGCTCCCTTCCTCAAGTTTAAAGCAACACAATGCAAACAAAAGGGTCTTGAGGCTCCGTCCTCAAGACGATACTTGTAGTTCATCAAGCCTTAGGATTGCCTTCCCCAAGACTTCAACATAGCAACCAATATGTGTAATTCTGTTTTTTAAAGTTCAGCTTCACACTGGGTTAACCTGACTCGCCTTCTGGTTTGCCTCACCATTTCACTTGCAGTGCTCCATCTTGGTTGGTTCCACCATGTCATTATCTTCAAAATGCAAGGCTCACTGATGTAGGTGCAGTTATCATACCACACGGTCCATCCATCACAGGTCACGCAACCAGGACCCCATTGACATTCAGCCCACGCATGTTCCTCTGCATTTGCCCCTGTGTACAAGGTCACGTTCCTTATTGGCCTCTTGGCTCTTTGTGCAATATTTTCACTCCTCTGGCTTCTCCTGATTAGCCTGTGCCATAACTTGTCTCACACCTCTTGCCAGTCTTGGGCCTTGCCGCACTGCCTTCACTCACAAAGTTCACTTGGTGGGGGTATTGTTCATGCCCCGCCTTTGGTTGCACTTTTCATACTTGTTTTCTTCACCATAGGTTGCTTTCATATGGGCATTTTCCTGTTTAGCCCTTAAAAGTCATTCAATGTGTTTATAAATTTATATTTCCTTTCAACATTCAATCTGGTTTTAATTATTAGGTTTTCTGTTAGTTCAGCATTTAGTCTGCTTGGGGTAACATTGTTTTAAAACTTCCATTCAGTTCAGCGTTTAATATGCGTTGTTTAACTCTGTTTACAACTTTCATTCAGTTCGGTTTTCAATATATGTAGTTTTAAGGCTGTTTTCAGTTTCCACCGGCTCTTGCTGCTTTCTTGGGCTTCCCAGACTAGAGCTCTGACCTCTAGGAGCCCCGCTCGCATGTCACTTCCACTTCTGCATGCGCCGGCAACCCAGTTGCCTCTGGGTGGACGCGGTCAGCGCCCTTTGTCCCTCCTTTGCTCGTTCGCAGCTCCCAGCTGCTTAAGCTCCATCACGGAAGCTCCCACACCTGTGGATTGTCAGCTGGCGTCATGGTCACACTTCAAGTGCCATCATGGGTGCCTCCTAATGGAAAGGGTGCCCTGATCTCTCCTACACAGGCCTCCCTGTTGCTCTCCTTCTCTCCTTAATGGTCTCCCTTTATACACCTGCAGCCCCTTGACAGGCTGCAGGTGTGGAGGTCTAATTCGACTTGCTTGACCAAAATTAAGAGGAAGTGCCTGACTCTCACCATACTTTACAGGTATCTTCCTCGTCTCAGTACTAGAGGGGTAAAATTAAGGCCTAGTGTTCATCACTCTGAGTCTCCTCTTCTCCGTCCCAATACTTTCAAGAGTTAAATGTGTGGAATTGAGGGGATAGGTCTTGCAATAACCCATAAAGGTCGAGGAGGGCTAGGTTGGTCAAGATTAGGAAGAGGGGGATACTATGTCTCTCCTATTTTATTATTGACCCCTTTCTTCTTCCTTTTCTTTCTGAGGCTTCTAGAGCATAATATCTTTGAGTATTTTCTGGATCAGTGGGACAGGGATAGCAATACCCTATTACTACCTCCGGGTAGAGGGTTCTTTCTGAAAGAAAGATGCTGATAACCACCTCTCGCCTGAGGACCTTTCACTCCCAATCACCAAGGACTCTCCACCCAGGTGATACTCCCTCGCTTCTCCACCCTCAGGGTCGGGATCGAAGAGCGATGGCCTTTCCCTGGCCATCTGAGAAGATGATCCAAGAGGAGTAGATGTGAGGATGCCCTCAGGTTTCTCACAAATGGGAAGTGTGAGAATCCTGAAGATGTCTTACCCGCTAGTCCCCGTGATCAGTCATCCAGGTGGCCAGGACACGGCCACCACTTTTTGATCCAGTTCCTGGGGGTGGACCAGTGCAGGAGGATCACTTGGATGAGGGGTCCTCGGGGAGCGGAAGTGGGACACTGGAGGGTGAGGTGCATTATCCCCTTCCCAATAACACCTGTGCCCCATTCTACCAGGTAGGATACCTAGGAACTCAACCCTCACACCCCCTTTTCCAACACAAACACTTTTTTACGGACAGCTTATTGTGAGAGAAAACTGACTAACACCTGAGCTGTATACCTGACATGTCCCAAGGGTCAGGCAGAGTCAGGCCATTATTGATAATTACACACACCTGACGTCTATCACACTTCCCCCACATGGATAAAAGGTGGAACACAAAAGCACACTCTGAGGAAGGAAAAACACACTAGGAAGCAGCAGCTCCAAGATGGCAGTGGAATACGAGGAGAAAGACAGCAAGAGCAGAAAGGGTTGCAAGGAGGCCTTTTCAGAGGATGAAAACTGCTACTTTCACAAGCCCTCAAGAATAAGAAACATAAGACCGTGAATTAAAGCTGAAGAACAGCGCATTGTGTGTCGAAGGTACCCGGGGCTCTCCAGCATCGATAGCCAAGGTGGGGAGGAGGGATTGCCGCTGTGGTACTGTCCTTGGCTCCAACAACAAAGCCGCTCAAGTAAAGTCAGCACAGCCGGTGAGTCGACAGACCGGCCTGTGTTAGAACCAAGGTTGCATGCAACAACATTGTATGACGCAATCTATAAAGAACAGAGTGAGAGGCGTATTTGTTGAGCGACGCAAATATAATTGAATATCCAAGGAGTGAATGAACTTTTGAAAGCAAGGCAGATGCCATATATAGATTGGTCTGGCACCACATGCATGCTCATTCGAAGGTCTCTGTTAGGTATCCAACTGAGAGTGTAAAATTGTGAACTGTAATATCGAAGAGGTTCTGCAACAGGTCAAGCCAAACCTTGTGCACATTCAAAAGTCTTCGATAACTAAAGAAACTGTAATTGGTTCGAGCCCGGCTGAGGGAGACTAATTATGTGAAAGGGATCCGAGCCCGGCTGAGGGGGATCCAAGGTGAACCGTGAGCCACCTGAGAAAATATATTCTATACACATTGGCAAAGAGGATCTAAGCCCGGAAGAGGGGGATACAAACTAAAGATTGTGGTAGAAAAGGGATCTGAGCCCGGCTGAGGGGGATCCAGGGTGAGGAGTGAATCACCCGACTTGAATATTTGGAAAGGAACTTTTCATCGGTTTTGTACATCAGACCCTCTGAATCAAGAGACTTTTGATAACTCAAGAGATTTGGGCACAGAAGGCCCTGATGTTGACAATGAAACTGTGTCCTCGTACCGAAGAAGCCCAAGAGTGTGCTATGCTCAAGTGAACCGCCATGTCCTGTGCTGAAAACGTGGGGAAGGGAGGCCAACGGCCTGAACATCCTGATTTATCATTTTGTGAACACTTCTTTCTTTTTCATGAACATTACCCCACAGTATTTGTAACTTAGCTGTAAGGATTGGCAATAGTTTTTTTTAGTATAGGTCCTTTTATTTTAACGAGACTCCACTAGGGCTACATTATTATTATTTAATGGTCGTCGCTTGCTCCCATCTTAGATCTAGGTTTAGATAGGCATTCATCACTCCCTTGATAAAGTTCAATAAACACCCTTGAACTGTGGTCACTTGTGTCTGTTTTACTTTGATACCATGCCTTCCTTACAGAAGCCTAACTTGATTTTTGCAAGCAAAAGTTACAAAACAAGTGAATGGTGGTAAAACAAACAATAATAAAGCATCAAGGGCATGTGCTGAAACTGTGCCATGAAGCATTACGAAGTAAGGTGTGTCGGTTGCGTGACCTGTAATGGGTGGATTGTGTGGTCAGACAACTGTGCCTAGACCCAGTACACCCACCTAAGGAATGCCACTTTGTGATTGAACCGTATGTGAACTGAAATTGAGGAACTGAACTTTATAACTGGGTGAAAGGTAACCAAACCAGAAGAGCTGGGAAGTATTCCAAGGAAAAGAGTTGTTTTGGAATATTTAGAGACTTGAAAGCTACGGGAAGGAATTCCCTCCTTGATAACGTGAACTATTTGAACCTTGGGGTACGGGAACCCCTTTTCCACCCAAGAGCTGGAAGGAGCTCTGAACTTTTATTTTGAACACTTCTCATTTGATGCTGATATCCCTAAACATTGTATATATTTAGACGTGAGGGCAGGTAAAGGTTTTTGGACACATACAGACATTTTGCTTTGGACATCCTGACACAGACTATCATTAGTTTTATTTAGGTAGTGTAAGGACCTCATGGTGGCAACAGTAAAGACAGACACAAGTGATCACATTTCAAGGGTGTTTATTAAACCACAATTACAGGGTGGAGAAAAACCTAATCTAAAACTAAATCTAAGATGGGAGCAAGCTCCGACCATCAAAGGAAAAATAAGGCAGTCCTTGTGGCGTCTTGTCAAAGTAAAAGGCCTATACAAAAAATAATGATGGCCAAATCCTTACAACTAATTACAGAAAGAGTGTGGGATAGGGTTATCAATAAAGAAAGAAGTGTTCACAAATAGTAAGTCAGGATGTGATTTCCAGGGGTCTCCCTTGCCCACTTTTTATTTATTTATTCTTGATTTAACTGTTCATTACAGTTTTTACAAGATTTGTGTAAACTTCTTATCCCGCTTGACTCCTCAATTTTCAGGGTTTTGCTTCTTCTCATGTGTTCGAGGTTAAGGTGTCTAAATCACTAATTTTGTCTTTTTGCCACTCATCAGGTGGTTCCACCAGTGTTGTTCGTCTAAAGTAAAAGCCTTTTTGAGCAGGTGTCCCATACGAGTTTGTCTATTAGTTGTGGTACCGCTACATGATAGTAGTAGGTGTCTTAAGGTTTCCACCTTATCTTTGCTCTTAAAGAAGCAGCATTTGTTATTTGTCGACGTTCCTCGAATTGCAAGTATCTCGTTGGTTTTTAGGAGATTTAAGCGCGTTCTTAGAAAGATTGTTCGTGTTCCTTTGTCTGGGAATTTTAACATGTATTCAATAGGCTCATTGACTTTTTGTAAGTTTGGTGGGAGGTGCTGGGTGAGTTTGTTTTTTGCAGCTTCTTCAAGAGTTTGAATCCAATACCAGGTCTTTAGTCTCGATTTTGTGATATTGGGATTTTCTTCTAGCTCTGTTTCCGAGCTTCCAATGGCCCTCATTACGACCCTGGCGTTGGACCATGGTGTTAATAGCACCATGGTCCATGCCGGTAACTTACCGACTCCGCCATGGCGGAATGGGGAATTACCGGTAATTCCCCATGCCGCCATGGCCCTTCCCCATTCCCATTTTTGTCCCATAGGGCTCAATGGGAATGGGGAAGGCGCTAAGTACGGTTCCGCAAATTGTGGCACCGTACCTAGCACCAAGGTCCCTTTGCGGGTTGGTTTTTAACGCCTGCAAAAAGCAGGCGTTAAAATCTCCAACCCGCAAAGGGACCTCGTAATCAGGCATTAAGGGGTTAACAGCGCCGCCACCTTTTACGGCGCCGTTAACCCCTTAACGCCAGGGTTGTAATGAGGGCCAATTACTTTAAGAAGTTCGTTATTTTTCGTGGTCCAGGCTGTCAGCATTTTGTTTAGTTTGTTTTCCATCTCCACTCTGATTACCTCGTACATTTTGAGTTTTGAGATTCTGATTTTCTGATATAGCATCAAACCATTTAGCGTTACTGTCGCTTTGAGAGAGACCAGCGTGAGTTCTCTTCTTATAGACGCAGTTGGTGTTGATTGTGGTAGGGTTGGTATTCTTTTCTAAAGAAAACCTTCCAATCTTGATCAAATACTGTCTGGTAGGCCAGGCATTGCTTCTGTGCCATATAAAATGGCCGGGATAGCTTTCGCCTTGTAGAAATTGATTGTCGCTTGCATTGAAAATTTACCGTATTTTCTGTCGACTTTCTTAGCTTGTGCAGTCAGCAGTTTGATTTTGACCCAAAGCGTTTCCTGCATTTGCGTTTCTTGTCGACTATTACGAATGGTCACTACTAGGTAAGTGAACGATGTGACTTTTTCCACCTTTTGCCCCGCAATTGACCACCTTGCTGTTTCTTTTTGTTTGCAATGTTTTTCCAGGATTAAGATTTTCTTTTTTTGGTGTTAATTTCCAGGTCGTTTTCCCTTGTGTATTCTTGTAGTCCATCTAGTCTGCGTTGGAGACCAACTGCCGTGTGGTCGAGCAATATAATGTCGTCTGCGTACTGCAAGCAACTGATTTTGTCATTACCTAGGTTTGGCGGGAACATCCTTAAAGTGGCCTCATGTTGCCCAATGTCACCCGTGTATGCGTTATATAATGCGGGTGCTAATGAGCAGCCTTGTTCGACACCCCTTCCAGTTTCGATTTCTCTTGGTAGCCGGCCTGAACCATTAAGCCGTACTCTCATTGTACTCCCTGAGTATAGGCTTTTGATTGGGGCTAGGATTGTGTTGGGACAGTTCCATGCTTTTAATTTGTCCCAGAGTCTGTCTCTGTTTACTCGGTCAAACACTTGGCTTAGGTCTATGAACACCAAGAATATTCTCGGTTCGCCGTCCAGGATCTTGGCCTTCAATGCACTTAATGCTAAGATGTTTACTTGGGTCCCTGAGTTTTTGACAAAGCCTGACTGGAAAGCATCTCGGCATTCTGAGGATGTTGCCCAGGATTGAAATTTGTCCAGCAGGAAAGATCCAAAGAGCTTGCCCAGTACGTCTAAGAGTGCTATTGGTCGGTAGTTCTCTGGGTCCGTTTTTTCATTTTTCTTGTAGATGGGAACTACATTCGTTGATTTCCAAGAAGGTGGAAGGCTCTTGGATCTGCTACATGTGTCAAAGATGTCCATTATTAAGGGGACCCAAGTCTCTCTGTTGCTTTTGAGATCTTGATTTGTGATCCCATCGGGTCCCGGGGCCCGTGAAGCTTTTAGCTTTTTGATTTTGTCTTCAATTGAGTCTCGATCGTAGTCCAATTGCCATGTTGTATCAAACAGGGGGTCTTTGTTCTGAGTTGTTGTTTCCTGTTTGCAAAAAAGTTTAGAAAAGTGTTTGATCCATTTTTGCTCTCCGACATTCATCAGCATATCTTGTGTAGAGTGGCTTGTTAAATCAATCAGGGACCAGAAGTCTTTGTTTTTTTTTCCACTGAGGCATCTTTTTAAAAAAATATTTTTATTTTTTATTGGCAGAGAAATATAACAAACACATACATCAGAGCAACCAGTGGGTTCAATACATGCATAAATGAGTATGGCAGCAGAAAGAGAAAATGGTTTAACAACAGGTGGGGAATAATACATCACGATGCACTATAAGGCATCAGCATGTCAATGAGAGACCCGGGACATACCGCTCTCGGAACAGCTCCCATCCAGGCTATGAAGGTAACTGTTGAAAGCAGTCCAAATGTTTTAATGGCGAGAGCGAGTTGGGATCGTGCTAAGGTACTCCTCTTCACAATTACGAGACCAAGTGAGCAGGTTTAACTACTTCTGGAATGTGGGGGGAGAGGAGTTCTTCCAGCTCTGAAGAACACACTTCTTGGCCACTATACAGCCCACATTCAGGAATTTGGCCATGTGTTTAGCCCCCTCAGCCTGCCACATCCCAAACAGAACTCCCATCGGGTCTGGGTCAATAACAGTGTCACTGATTTCAGATAGGGTCTCTAGGATCTTACCCCAGAATTCCGCCAGCCTCGGGCACTCCCAGAACATGTGTAGATGATCGGCGGCCTCTGCTCCACAGCGAGGGCAGGATTGCGGTGTGGTTCGAGCATACCTAGAGATCATGTGCGGAGTATAGTACAGTCTATTTAACAGTTTGTATTGTATGGTTCGGTAGCAAAAGTTGAGGGAGACTCTGTTAGTATGTGAACATATTTTCCCCCATAAGTGATCGGTGAGCTCCACGTCCAGCTCGGTCGCCCATTCATCACGGGCCCTGGAGGGTCAGGCCCGGGTACCCATCAGCAACAGCTTGTATAATGAAGAAACCACCCCACGGGCGCCACCCGAGTTAGCAATGTATGCAATCCCTGGGGAGTCCGGGGGTTCATTAGGGAAACCCGGCCAAGCAGTCCGGAAGGCTGCGCGGAGCCTTTAGAACTGCAAATATTCCAATGCCGAACCCGAAAGGCCCGGCCTCCATCTCTGTGGAGTTATGAACTGCCCACCAGGATAGAAGTCCGTTAGAGCGAGGTACTCCAGGTCTTCCCAGTGTCGCGCCGGGGCTATGTCATGTGTGGGTTCCAGCCCAGGGAATCTCCAGACAGGGAGAGACTTTTAGTAGGGTTGCTGTTCCGCACTAACCTCAAATATTCGACCCCAGTGGTTCCGACTGGGTCGATGGGCGAATCCGGTACATACTGCTGGCGTAGTATTAGTGATATTACGTTAGTGCTTGCTGCCGCCAGAATCTCCAGCTTGACATGGGGGCGAGAAGGGGGCCCGGGATACCAATAGGAGGCGAATTGAGCTTGTGCCGCCAGCCAGTACAGCATCAGGTCAGGGGCGTTGAACCCCCCTCTATCGTAAGGGAGAGTCATGTCCCACCATTTTTTGCACACAGCGCCAGAATGCCATAACAACTGTGCACACAATTTGTGCAATCTTGTAAAGTATTCCCCCCCTGGCCAGATGGGCACATTACTAAATATGTACAACAGCTTGGGAAGCAGTACCATCTTGACAAGGGAAAGCTTCCCAGCAAGTGATAGTGGAAGGGAGCGCCATTGCGTCATTTTGGCCTCAGCCTGCTGTGCCGCAGCCAGGTAGTTGTCTGCTAGCAATGTGTCTTTGGTCAAGGACACATGGACCCCCAGGTACTTAATTCCACCGTGCGACCAGCGGAGTGGATACTCGGTGGCAGGCTGTTGAGTGGAACTAGTGTGGGGAAAAAGCTCAGATTTGGTGTAGTTGATAGTGAATCCGGAATGGATACCTATGCAAGTAATGTCACGTAAAATTGGGTCAAGGTGTATAGCGGCATCTCTGATAAACATTAACACATCATCCGCATAGAGGGAAATAATCTCACGAGTGTCTTTCAGTCGTATCCCCCTGCGCGAGTGGCATGTTCTGATGTGATCAGCCATAGGCTCTATCGCCAGGACAAAGAGAATCGGGGAGAATGGGCAGCCCTGTCGGGTGCCTCTGAAGAGTAGGATCAGAGTTGACATCAGGGAGTTGACTCAGACCCTGGCCACTGGAGAGGTATATAGTAACTTAATGTATCTAATCATGTTAGGCCCAATGCCTATAGCCTCCAGTACCAGCCACATGTACTTCCAGGATACCATATCAAATGCTTTCTGAGCGTCAAGTGTGACCGCAACTGCATTCGCACCCTGGTCAATTTGTGCCATGACGTTGAACAACCTCCTGATGTTGTGGGAAGTGGACCTCCCGGGTACAAATCCTGACTGATCGTCATGGACCATGTATGTCATAACTGGGAGGAAGCGGTTCGCTATCACTTTGGCAAAGATCTTAGTGGTCAGATTCATTAGCGAGAGGGGCCTGTAGGAGCCGCACTCATCGCTGGGTTTACCGGGTTTAAGTAGCACCGTTATGACGGCCTCATGTAGTGTTGGGGGAGGGCAGCTAACCGGAGTGCCTCATCCCATACCAGAAGTAGTAGGGGCCAGTATGGCTATGTGTTCCTGATAGAATTCTGCTGTGAGCCTATCGGGGCCCGGCGCCTTACCATTGGGGAGACTGGATATGGGCTCGACTATTTTGTCTAGTAGGATTTGGGAATCTAGCTTGTTTCTGGTTGCGGGAGAAATGCAAGTCGTAGGTATCTGTTCAAGGAGATCCCTCATATGGCGCTCACTACGTTCGGTGGGTTGGGAATAGAGCTCCGTGTAGAAGTCCGTGAAGACTTCCAAAATCTGCTGGTCGGACCACTGTGTAGCACCCCGGCCGTCCTTGACACAAGTAATCTGAGTCTGACCCCACTCTCCCCTAGTCAGGGCAGCCAATGTTCTGCCGGGTCTATCACCCTCTCCATACTTCCGAGGGGCTGGTGGACGGCTAAAATATTGGACTTCCCTAGTCGTGTGTTCATTGAATAATTGAAGTTCTTTGCTGAGTAGGGCGAGGGTAGCAGGATCAACTGATGTTGGGTGTTCCCGCTCCAGTTAGCATAGTCTGGACTCGGAGCGACCGAGGGCTGCTCTTATTGTCTTGAGTACTCCCACCTCCCTGGATATGGACATTCCCCTGATGTAGGCTTTGAAGGCGTCCCACCGGACTCCTATGGTAGTGGACTGGGTGTGTTATGCTCAAAGTAGGACTGGATGTCCGCTAGGATGTCTGCCTTAAACATGATATCTCGCGGGGCAGTGGACTTGAATCGCCACGTGTTAATGGTTGGGGCAGGCACACCCAGTTCCAGGGATAGAGTGATTGGGGCATGATCCGACAGAGTACGAGCGAGTATCTGCGCTCCCACCACCCTGCCCAGCATTCCGCTTGACATCAGGAACAGGTCAATTCTGGAGGAACTATCATGCACTGAGGATTAATGGGTATATTCCCGTGTTTGCGGATGTAGTGTCCTCCATACATCTCGGATGTCAAGCGCTGCGCTATGTGCCAGCAGTCTACGTGCTGCACTAGACTGTAGTCTGGGAGCTGTCCCTGTTCTGTCCATCATGGTGTCCAATATGAAGTTCATATCCCCTCCCCAAATTATCTGCACCCCCACATAGCCCAGCAATATAGATGCCACCAAGTCCACAAAGTCGGGGGAGTCTACGTTAGGACCATAAGTGTTCACTTAGAGATATTCTCTGTTAGTAATTGCGCAGTGTAATATAATATATCTACCCTCCGGGTCAATGTCGCTCTTGTGAAGTACAAATTTGAGTGATTTGTGAATCATTGTCAGGACACCTCTGGCCCGAGTGGAATAGGAGGTAGAATACCTGTTGGGACCACATGATGGTGCCATACATTTTGTCAGAGGGCCTGTAGAGTGTGTTTCCTGTAAGAATAAAATTTTGCACTCGTGTCTATGACCGTAGGCCATGATTTTACGGGCCTTAGTGTAATTACTCAAGCCCCGGACGTTCCAGGACATCACCGTAGTAGGCATTCCAAGTGTCTAGGGTACATCCCAACTGTTGTCGTAGAATATGTTTACCGCGGGGCCCGCCACTATGCGGGCACCCCGATGCAGTGTGATTCGCCAATCTGCCTCTGCCTTTTCCAATATAACTTCTCAACCCATACCCACCCCCAAACCCCACCACCCCTTCCTGGTAGGTAGTGTTCCCCGCCTCCCCCTTCCTACAGAACCAGAACTCCCCATGAAACAGGGGTTAGCGGGCGAGTCCCAACATGAATCCGCCACGCTACTAGCCCAACCGGGGCCAACACCCAACAATAACCTTACAAGAGTGAACATTGCAATCGCAGCGGGGTGCACTGTTGCCGTGTGGTTGACACCTAAACAAATGCAGGAGACATAAAGTACCAGGCAGCACGTAAGGCAGTGGAACGCACAGTGATCGAATTTTCCTATGACACCATTGAGCGTGGCAGGACAGGTTTGGTCAGGGAGTAGAATACCCCAACCATGTGCGGTCGGCACCCAGGGACATGTGAGCCAATGGTTAAACCTCAAAAGCAAGTATAAGCCAGTGTCAAGTACGGGCAACGTATGGGGGGGGGCAGTTGATGGCCTCTGGTAGGAAGCCACCCAGGTGCGACTGTCTCAAGTGTCAAATGCGTATGCATAGTTGAACCAAGAAGTCGTTGTTACCATCAGCACATTGGAAAGCAAACAGTAGTGACCAGATTACATATTCTCTAGGTAGCTAGAGCTCAATTATTGTCCATGAGGTCCCCTATTGGATTGTGAAGTGGTATCTGGGACTCTATAAACTTCACTGCTTCCTCCGGGACGGTGAAAAAGTACAGTTTTTCCTTGAAGGTGATCTTAAACCAGGCCGGGAACAGAATTGCGTAAGGGACGTTGCGCTCTCGTAACAGTTTCTTGACGCCTAGGAACTGGCGTCTCTCCTGTTGCACGCCGACAGAGAAGTCGGGGAATATACGGATGGTGTGTGAGTTGAGGCGCAGGTCGCCCTTCTCACATGACAGGCGAAGGATAAGGTCCTTATCTCTGTAGTTGAGAATTCTAGCGATGATAGGCCTGGGGAAATCTCCTGGTTTGTGGCGTGGTGATAGGGCCCGGTGAGCTCGTTCATCTGTGAAGTATGGGGACAGGGTAGGGTTGCCCATCAGATCTTTAAGTAAATTCTCGACTGCCAACTCCATGCGCCCCTTAAGGGCATTTTCTAGGACCCCAATGATGCGTAGGTTATTACTGCATGAGCGGGACTCCAGGTCATCACACTTCGCCTTCACGATTTTCATGTCTCGGGTCAGAGTGGCCACCATGTCCTGCAGGGTGTGCAGCCCGTCCTCACTTGCACCAATTCTATTTTCTGCCTCAGTGATCCTGGTCCCAGCTTGATCAACCCGTGATTTGAGTGATGCAACGTTGCCATTGATATCGTCCAACTTCTCATGGAAAGAGGCAAAATTCTTGGCCATTGATTTCATCATTGCAGTGAGATCAGGGGTCAGTGCACTAGGGTGAGGTTTGGGCTCGGGTTCCTCCTGGGCAGATGACGCAGACCCTAGCTCCGCTCGCGGGGTTGCCTTCGCAAACTTGTCCATGGCACCCACCTTATTGGCCCCTCTGGCTCTGTTACACAGTACGAGTGTAGTAAGGGGTGCCGGGGTGTCCCAGCAAGCCAGGCCTGCCGCAACGTGGAGAGCAGGGGAGTAGCACAGTGTGAGAGTGCCCAGCGGCCGCAGGACTTGATAGTAGAGCAGCAAGAGGGGTAGCCAGTGGCCGCAGCGGCCGTATTTGGAGTTTATGTAATGGTATGGCTGCAGTGAGGACACAATGGGGTCAGTGGTTCATTCAGCCCTCCAGCATTGGAGATGCCAGGGCAGTGATGAATTGTGTTGTCACACTGCCAGAGCGATGATGGGTGTAATGGCAGAGGTGTGGTGCCTGCCAGGCCAGCAATACAGTATTAGTGAGGCGGTGTTATTGTGGGCCCCCAGGCTGTCAAGCGAAAGAGTAGATGAGGCCCACGGCCCTGCAATCACAGTCAGGCTTCAGTTGCTATTGGGGCCCATGGTTCCAGATGTAGCAAGACCCCACAGCCCAGTCCAGTTGGCAGGGGGAGAGGTGTGGTGTCCGTGAGGCCAGCGGTACAGTATTAGTGAGGCGGTGTTATTGTGGGCCCCCAGGCAGACAAGCGAAAAAGTAGATAAAGTAGATGGGGCCCGCGACCCTGTAGGCCCAGTCAGGCTTCAGTCACCATTGGGGCCCAAGGCCCAGATGTAGCAGGGCCAACGGCCCAGTCCAGTTGGCAGGGGGAGTTGTTAGCAGGGTGGGCCCGGCCCCCCCACAGCCCACACATCTCCCAGCAGCACGGACACCGCTGAGCCGGAAAAAGCACCAGTGAGGGAGCAATGGTGCACGGAGCAATGTGCGCGGAAGGCCAATATAGCAGACTCCAGCAGGGGCCAGCCTCCCCCAGCTCCTCACCTGCCCCGTGAGCGCGAACTCCAGCCCGCGGGGTAGTATTGCCGGGTCCAGCAGCCACCGCCGAGAGTAGGCACAGATGGTGTCAGAGGAGTGAGTGCTCATCACGCCAGGCGCGCCGGCCCCAGAGGCGGTCCTCCGCCCAGGAGTCGCACGCCGTCACGCAGAGGCAGGCCCGGGCCGCAGCGCCGCAGGATGAGAAGGAGGGGCGGCCACCAACACCAGTCCAGGAGTAGCCTCACCCCCCCAGTGCAGCGCGGCCAGTTGCTGAGATCGCCGTGGCACTCAAGGGGGGGGACACAGCCGCGCCGCACACGAGGATCCAATGTAGGGCGTAAGCAAGCAGGCAAAGGCCAAGTGCGCTGCCGGCAATAGGCGCGGTCTCCTGCCGTAACCACGGAAGCAGCTCCCGGCCAGGTCTCAGGCAGCACCAGGGTCTGCCCACGTGACCAGGCCCCAAACAGCAGCCAGTAGCAGCGGGTCTCCCAGAGCTCGATTCTCGTTGAAATTAGAGCAGGGCAGACAGTAGAATATCAGCAGCAATCTGGGCCAATTTAAGGTGATGATACCAACGCAGTCCGCTGATGTGGCTGGATTTGTATCTACACCTCACGGAGCTCAGAAGCTAGGCAGCCATTTTCGGGCTGCCAACAGCCCCCCCCACTGAGGCATCTTAACATGGCCTCCGCGTCTTCTTGGTATAACATATGTCTGTTATGTTTCAGCCATGATTTATAGATTCTTTTTGCCTTATTTGCAGCTTGTATGTTCTTCATGGTCGGACCTTTCTTGGCCTTTCTAATTGCTTGTCTCATGGCTCTTCCTTTTTTCACCAGCTGCTCGTTCCTATAGTGTAGACAAATTGTTGTTTGCAGGAAGTTCTTCTTTCTTGGGTGCAAATACGGTTGTAGTAACGCTCTGTAGTCAGGTTTTCCCAGGTCCGTGGTCGATGTTAACGTCCCTTTAGCTCTATGGTATTTAGCTGCAACGTTTGCTATTGCCGTATTAGACAATTTTAGGCTTGTGCCCTATTTTGATGGTTCAATCTGGTTTTCCATGAAATAGGGGGAGGGTGTTGGTGGGATCTCCCAACCTGTTTGTAAGATGTTGTGGTCACTTTTAGAGGTTCTTCTGATCTCTAGCTTTGTGATTAGCGCAAGAATTTATCTTGAAATGTAGATGTGGTCGATGTTAGCTCTCAAGCCTTCCTGTTCCCAGGTCGAGATCAAGTAGTTTTCTTTTGACCTTGTAGTTTGAAGGTTGTGGAGATCTCGAGTAAATAGGAGCTGGTCTAGTTTATATCCTCTCTGGGTTGCCGCTGTTATCTTGTTATCAATGCAAGCCTGGTCTTTTGTGTCGCGAGAGCAGGTTGCGTTCATGTCACCACATATCACTGTTTGACCAATGATCTCGTTGGCTGACGCTTCATCAATAGTACGTTCAAGTTCATGTTGGAAGGTTTTGTCGGATTGGGTTCTTGAGTTCCAATATGTAGTAATTAGCAGTAAGAGTGCCTTTGTCTTAATCGTCTCTGCTAGGTAAGGTTGGTTTCCCGATATCGTTACTGCTAAGAAAAATGTGTCCCTCCTGGTTATTGATTCTAGATTGTAGCCGCTGCCTGATCGTATTCCAATCAGTAGTCCTGCAGCTGATCTTCCCTTTAAGCCTTTGGCCGCTGGTGATGTGATTATCTCATAACCGTCCAGAGTTGGAGAGTCGAGCAACCAAGTTTCTTGCAGGGATAGCAAATTGTAAATTTCTAAGTTCACTTCCCCTGGTTCCGTGAGGTGAGAAAAACCTTGCGTGTTCCAGGATCCCAGAGTTATTACGTTGTTTTTTTTTCTGTTGTAAGTCGCTCAGTTTGGCTTCGTGTTGCTTCTGCAAGTTTTCTTCGTTGCTACGATCTTCTTGGATACGCTAACACATTCGTCAACTTTTTTCTTCCCCTTTCTTTTGGCTATTCTCATTTTGTTGGATTAGTTCAACTTTGAGTTGGTTTGACGGTTCCCTGCTGATCGTTATATTCCAGTTTTTCAGAGGCCCTTGTGGCAGATAATCTTCGTCTTTGTCTGAACGTTCGTTCTCTCTGGTGTTATGATTTATGAGATCCTCTTCCCGGCGTTGGTATTGCGTTCTAGAGGTGAATTTTTTCTTGTACTCTGTTTTTCTTACTGGTGTGATATGTCTCGAGGATCTTCTATTTTCCCTTTCCCTATCTCTTTCACTGTTGGGTCCGTAAGTTGACGTAGTTCCCTTCTCTTGATCCCTGTTGTTAGCACGCTGCCGCTTTCTTTGGGATTTGTGTTCCTCGTTTCTTCTGTCGAATGAGGTGTCCTTTTTGTTGGTTTTAGAGAGCCACTCTTTCTCCTGTTTGCGAGCTACTTCGTTAAAGCTTCTTCTTGTTGCTCCAAACCATGTTACTTCCTCAGTGCTTCTTGTTGCCCACATTTTGAGCACAGGACAAAGTGGATCTCCTGAGTATAGCATACGGTCAAGCTTTCCCAGCATGAGTCAACAGTTCCGTATCAGCTATCAGGTTCTTCAATGGTTATGTCTCTTTTCAATAAAAAGTCTCTTGCCTTCGAGGCCTGATGTATCCAACAAACAAACACAAAGTTTGGTTCCGCTAGTACTTAGGGTGATAGCTTCACCCCTTAGTCCCCCTCTTCCAGGCATAGACCCTTCACAAAATTGTATTCATCAAATCGACTAAACAGTTCCTTGTTCAATGAACTTTGGGTGATACCTTTCCACCCCAGATCTCCCTCCCTTGGGCTCGGACCCCTTTCAGCCATCAGCATCCCTCCGTCGGGTTCACTGTGGCTTTTCTCACTTTCACAAATCTTAATGTCTTTTTAAACAGTTCTTCGGGCTTTGCCCCTTTTGTCGGCTTCCCTCTGCCGGGTTTACTCTCGACAACCTTTACAACACACTGTTCATACGCTCATTTTGCCAAGTGGGACTCATGTCCCTTAGCTTCGCAATCTTCTGTTGGTCAAAGAATTTCGACGGTACAGATGAATTTACAAGACCCCTGTATGACCACTTTCACCTCTTCTCACCTCTTCCCAAGGGCTTCTGGTTACGGTAGTTTCTATCGTCGAGTAATCGCCCAGAGTTTCCTGCCTGAGCACCTCCGTGGTGCCAGACTCCTCTGTTGCTGGTTTTCCCCCTCTTTCATCAATAGTATCCTTTTAGCTTTTCAAAGTTGGCTATTTATCGTTCAATACAGTTCGGTTTTTTATCCGCTCTTCCCTTGACTCACTGGCTGTGATGAAGAGCTTGGCTTTCTTCTCCTTCGAGTCAAGGTTGGTATCACAGAGACCCGTGTTTCTCCCTGGTTTGGTTATCAGTGGAGGAGGGTCGCATGTACAGTAGACATCTGCTGCAACACACGCTGGTTATTGTTCGCGGTCTGATAATTCCTTCTGCAGAGGTTTCACGGGCCTTGGTCAGAAAGTGCAAGGTAGTTTCTCTCCTTGTCACCCTTGCAGTCTGCACCGTCTCTCTCCTCCTCTTGAGCTGCCTTGCTGAGTTAGCTCTCACGTCATGTGGTCTGCTTTGCTCATCTTGTGCTCTTGTACTCCAACTTTTATCCCTGTGGGGAAGGGATTCTGGGCAATTGCCTGACTTTGCCTAACCCTTGTATTGGGACATGTCAGGTAAATGGCTCTGGTGTTAGTCCGTTGTCTTCTGTGTGGTGCGAAAGTGTTTATGTTGGAAAAGGGGGGGCTAGAATTTTAGGCAACTTCAAAAAGGCTCTTCGGCCTCTACAGGTTGACAAGGCACTCTTCTTTCTTGTATCGCAAGAAAGGGGAACCTCTTTGCCTTTCCTTTCTGTCTTGCAGCTACTAAGGAATCTGCCTTTAGCTCCCAGACTAGTCCTTCTCAACTTAAACAGCCCCAGCTCCCTTCCCCAGCTTCATATACACATTTTCCTCAAGCAGCTACCCCAAGGCTATAGTGCCACTCTTGCAGCCTCGGACATCCTTGTCACCCTTGCATCAGAGGACTCTGGGGTTACAACAGCTTCAGCAACTCTCAAACGATGGTGTTAAGTTCTTAAATTAGCAGAATTCATTTTAACATGGTTTGGTCTACTAGTCTGGGTTATACTTGTTCTTTGTTCAACATCAGCCACTGCTACGACGTCTACTTCACTGTTCAATATGTTACAAGAGTTGGGTTTTGTAATAGAAACAAAATTAGGCACACGCCATTTTGATCTTGAACTGCCACTTTAAACAATGTGCATTTCCTCCTTTCAGTCAGCGTTATGATTCCAAGTTAATGGGGCAACATTGTTTCAGGTGTGATCTCTATAATATTAAAATGAGCTTGTAACGTTTCGGGAAAGTCAAATTCTGCTTTATGAAGTTCACCAGCAAAGTTCTCCTCTGTAGTAGAAGCCACGCGACTGCTCGGCAACAAGTTACATCTAACAATGGGGAAAAGAGATGCTTTCTTTACTCACGGGTATTTCCGCTTTCTTAATATAAGTGTGCGTTACAATTCCATTGTTCGAAATGACTTCCCACTTCTGCGAACTGTGAAGGCATTATGAAGTAGACACATAACTGAATAGAGTTTGGGCTATACACTTTTATTAACTAAAAAGGAGGGTTGGAAAAAGACCTAACTTGCCCTAGGCTAAGGTGAGATTTCCCTACTGTGAGAAAAAAGGTGTCGCCCTAGCTAGTCCCTGGGGATCAGCATCCAAGTGGAAACTGTATAAAAAGGTGAGGCTCCTTAGGTGAAAGTCAAGTTGACCACTGGAAACTGAAGTTACTGAATAAGACGACCAGAGACGCATGCATACCCTTTGCAACACTGTGAAGCGACCGCTGCTGTCCTGACCCTGTTTTCTGTGTGACAGAGGAACACCAAAGAGGAATCCTTCCCTTTGACTGGTGGGAACAACCAGTCCCAAGACGACCTTTGATTTGAGCCATCTCCCAAGGTCCTGTGAGTTTTCATAGATGCAAAACCCCAATACCAGGAGACCTGCTGCCCATTCTGAGTGCATCATTGCAGAAAGGCGAAACTCGTCCAAGTCTTTGTTGAGCCCTCAAGGATACTCCAGAGATCTGATCCAACTAGCCCAGATCTCCTCAGCAGAGTGTTCTACTGTGAGAAGCGAAGAAGATTGACCGGTTGAATCACGTCCTTTGTTGGTGTTGCAGAAAAGGCACCAAAACCACAAAGTGACCAAATAAGTTGCTGAAAGCCGTGCCAGAGGTCCTCTCTCAAGACTGCTGCTGAGAGATCCCATCCATTGTCCTGCCTTTCATCATCAGACCATGCAATCCGGAGGGCGGGTCAGCGCAGTCACATCGAGGAGAATCCAGCCACAATCTTGTCTTCTAACTTAAGGTACTGTGGGGAGAAATATATTGCTTACCTTGATACATGAAATTGCTACAGAGCGTTGGAGTGCACATAGAGGTGTCCAGGATATCCCCATCTTACCTCCGACTCAAGCCGCTGCTCGTGTCCCTTTAGCAAGTCCTTTAACAGGGTGTCCAATGTTGATTGTGTCCTCTTGCATCTTAGAGACTAGAGACTGTAAAGTATCCACAGGAACTTTCGTATACTTCTGTCAAGACGTTAAGCCCTCTCTGAACTGTCTTTAGCTAGGGTTGCGTTTTGGACCTTAAAAGACTTGCTGTACGAAGAAACTGCCTCTATAACTTTAAGAACTGCTAGTGTTACACTAACCAGCAATTTTCCACCCAAAGGTCACTATCTTATATGTGTATGCAGAGTTGATGTCTTTACCGTATTTCTGCTAAGATTCACGAGTGTGCGTTATTACCGATAATAGAATAGAACTGTAATTACTGTTGAAGGCTGTAACAAATGTAACTGCAAACAACTGCAAACTAAGCCGTGGCCTTTAAAAAGTATTCTAAAGTATTCCTAAGTGTTTTGGTTTATTGTGCTAAGTCATTTTAAGTGATTCTTGTGTAAATATAATACATCTATATTTTAATATACATTTATGTGTAAGTGTTTCTTTGATGTGCATTACTAACTAGGTATAGTGCACTTACCTACAGTTCACATCTTCCTCTTATGATAAGCCTGACTACTCTGCCACTCTACCAAGGTACCAATCAGTACAGACTGATTCTAAGAGTTGGGGATCTACAAACCACTGGGATAGCTTACTAAAGTCTTACCTACAAGTGAGACTTTAGGAAAACTCCTCTAGCACTGGTGTTACAGTTGGTGGGATTCATGTAGGTTGTATTATATTGACTCTTGGTTGTATTGTAATCAAAGAATCCATCCTCAAGGTCACTATACTATAAAGTACTAAAACATGTCCACTATGGAAAACTATAAGGCAAAAGCGCTTATTAATCTTACCGTTGAAACTGAAAGAGATGTGTAAAAATAAATGTCTTAGTACAAAAGGAAAAAAAAGAAGATTTAATCCAAAACTTGTTTAATTACCAAACTGTGAGTTGGCCTGTAACCCCTACTCCCAGAATTGATCTGGATAATAATGATGGCCCTAGTATAACACTTAGTCCTCATCTTCCAGAAAGTGAGGTAGATGAAGAGGAGAAAAATGTGATTGTTAATCCACCGCCTAACCCCACCCATACCTGTATCTAACATGTCAGATGAACTGATTCTAGAATTAGAAAAAAATTAAAATGCAGCTTGAATATAGAGGAATGGAGATTCAGTCAGAAATGAGAGATAAACAAATGATGAAGGAATGGCTGCTCAGGGAAAAAGAGATGCAGTATGTGATTGACATGAAAACGTTGTCCCTTGATTCCACTTCTGTTTCAGAGTCCTCTATGTCCAACACCTCCAGGAGCAGGAAGCCTCTTCTCGCCAAAGATTTGGTGAGTGTGTATGATGCTAAAACTGTTATCCTTGCATTTCAGTTTACATGTAAAGTATAAGGTATATGTGAAAGTGAGTTTGTTCCGTGGGCAATCTTTAGGCTCCCCAGAATGGCTGTGATGGAGTTGAATGATGCTGATATACAAGGTTACCAGTTGGTAAAAACTGCTCTCATAGCCAGGTTTGAGAAGACCCCTTTCCAATACCTGTAAAGGTTTAGAGACCACAAGAAGAGAGATGTTAGCTCGTGGGCCACTTCGGTGTGTGAAAGCCTGTGTGAAAAACGTAGATGGGTGGATTAAGGGCTACAATGTGAGCACTTATGATGGTATAAGATGTCACTTCATGTTAGAATGTATTTGTGATGCCTGTTCCCCAGAGCTGAGACAGCACCTTGCTGACTCTAAGGAACTGGACTCCAAGAAGCTAGTAATAGCTGCTGACTTGTGAGTGGCCAACTACTCACAAGGATTCTTGTGCTACTCACAAGAAAGAGGATGGGAAAAAGCATAACAAGAATGAGAAGGATCATTCTAGAGATCTCTGATCAAAATAGGGCCACAAACCTAAAAAGGGTAAATATCCCCCTAAACAACTTTATAGGGCTAGTGAAACCTCTGTGCCCAAAACCAGAGGGAGGTTATCAGACACCCCCATTCCAGAAAACATTTGGGAAATGTGTGGTTTGTTGGTTTGGTGACCATGTGAAAGGAGATCTAAGATTTAAGGGTAAACCTTCAGGGATTCCCCCTGTCAGTTTAGCATTCACACATGATGTAGATATACCAATGACAGGGGCAAGCTTTCACCCTCAAACTGAAGAACCCATTGGAATTCAGGCTAGAGTTTCTTTAGTATCTCTGGGACTGTGGGAACAACAGAACATTGAAGTCTATAATTCCATTCCTGATAATACTAAAGAGTATTATAAAGACAGTGGGCCACATTACACGGTAGGGGATTACCGGTAAGGGCACCGAAGCCGGTAATCCACTACCGCCCTAATACGAGGTCCCTCAGCGGGTCCCGTCCTTAACGTGTGGTCAGACCACACGTTAAGGAAGGGACCCGCTGAGGGACGTCAGAGCTAATAACGGTACCGTAAATTGCAGTACCGTTATTAGCTCTTTCCCCATTCCCATTGAGCCCTATGGGGGCTCGAATGGGAATGGGGAATGGTTATTGGCATGGGGACTTACTGGGTCGGCCAGGGTCGGAATGACCCGGTAAGTCCCCATACCGCCTACCCGGACCCAGAAGGTGGTAAGGGGTAGCCATGGGGCTAATAGCGCCATGGTTACCTCCTAGCGTGTAATGAAGCCTAGTGTACTTGTAAATGGTCAGGACACCCCTGCCATTAGAATCACCACTAGCTCCATTAAACCCTTTACCCATTATTGAGATTCCTTTTTTGCAAGGATAGGGATGGATATAATTGGTCCGCGGGGGCCTTCTAAAATGGGTAATAAATATGTACTGGTCATTATGAATTACACCACCCGGTACCCTGAGGCCTTCCCCGTGAGAACTAATACAATACACATTTTAAAACATCTGCTCCCCTTCTTCTACCATTCCAGAGAACTATTAACAGACTGAGGCACTAATTTTATGAGCAAATGTAGGGCAGAATTTAAGGTATTATTCCATATAACCACCTTGCACACATCTGTGTACCACCCCCAAACTGATGGTCTTGTGGAATGGTTTAATAAAACTCTCCAAACCATTCTACAAAAACGTGTAGATTAGGTTGGGAAGAATTGCGACCAGACAATTCCTTGAGCCTTATTTGCAATCAGGAAAACACCTCAGGGCTCCACTGGGTTTTTTCCATTTGAACTGCTTCATGGGCGGGACCCCTAGATGTCTTATACATGCTGAGGGAAACCTGGGAGGAAAGGGAAGAGGCTCCAATACCACTCTCACCAACGGCAACCAGACTTAAAGATCATATGGCAGTCATTAGATCCTTGGTGCAAACTCGTATGATTAAAGTCCAGGAACAACAGAAAACATCCTACAACCAAAAAGTGGCATTAAGATCCTTTTCTATCGGACAAAAGTCTTAGTACTTCTACCTATGTCCTAAGCTGCTCTCTAAGTGACATGGGCCATATAAGGTAATAGAAAAAAAGGGACCTTGCAATTAACACATCTCCCAGCCAGACTGCTGTTTAAAAACACAAGTTTATCATATAAACATACTAAAAGAATGGAACGAGAACCCTGCTGAGGCCAATGATATAATACTGTCCTGTTTGGTACCAGAAGCAGTAGAACATACCCCCTTAATTCCTTCTGATCTCATGAATAACCAACAACAAGACATAGCAGACCTAGTGAGTCAGATCTCAGATGTGTTCTGTAAAAAGCTGGGACGAGTGAAAGGCATATACCAACATATTCGTACTCCTCCAGGCAAGGTAGTACACTTAAAACGCTATTGACTACCTCATTAACAAAAGGATATCATCATTAAGGAGGTATAACAAATGCTCAAAGCCAATATAATAGAGCCTTCAAAGAGTCCCATGTCCTCACCCATCGCGTTGGTGGCTAAACCTGATTGTAGTTGGAGATTCTGCATAGATTTTAGGAGAGTGAATACAATCTCACCTTTTGATGCGTACACAATGGGCCTCATTACACGGTAGGCGGTAGGGACATACCGTTACCGGTAAGGGATTACCGATATCGGTAAATCCCCTCCCCAATCACGACCCGGACATACCGCTATTAGCGGCACCGCAAAGTACGGTGGCACTATTAGCGGCAAGTCCGTGAGCGCGCGGCCCCTCAGACCGGAAATAGCGGCATAGCGCTAATATCACGGCATCACGAGCCATGCGTACATGGCAATACCGGCATGTACTAGACCCAAAGAACCCTTACCGGCAAGGCGCTAATACCGGCATCGCGAACCACACGTTAAAAGAGCACAGCAGAGTTCCAACCTGCCACAGGTGGACAAAATCAGCACAGGTGGAGGCAATGGAGACTGGCAGCACAAAAGAGCACACCACACCCCTCCCCACACCCATTCCCACACCAAGATGGATGCAATACTAGCAGCATTACATGGGCTAGAGGACATGATTGCTGTGCAGCAGCTACAACAACAGGCAGCACAGAGGAGACGCAGGAGGAGGAGGAGGAGGGCAAGACAGGCGCAGCAAGCACCACCAGTGCACCTAGTGATACCACAGAGGCAGCCACCAATTCCCAGGATCAGAGCCAGTCCAGTCAACCTAACCCCTGAGCAGATACACACCCTGTACCGTCTGGACTGGGATACCATCACCACCATAGTAGACATGATATACAACGACATTGTGAGTCTCATTGACATCCGTACTGCCATCCCCCCTCTACTGAAGGTAGTAACAGTGCTCCACTTCTTGGCCACAGGCACCTACCAGCATACGGTAGGTCAGATGCATGGCATATCACAACCAGTATTCTCACGCACACTGAACCAGGTGCTCGATGCCCTCCTGCAGCACACAAGTCAACACATATACATGCCACGGACTGCCCAGGAGATCTCCAACACCAAAGTTGGCTTCCATTCACTGGCAGGCATCCCAAGTTGCATCGGGGCCATCGACTGTACCCATGTAGAACTGCTGGTCCCACATGCCAATGAGGTAGTGTACCGTAACAGAAAGCAATACCACTCCATCAACGTCCAAATGGTATGTGACTCCAATAAGATCATCACACATTGCTGTGCCCGATATCCCGGTTCAACCCATGATGCAATGGTCCTGCGGAACTCGACAATACCACGATACATGGAGCGACATGCTGGACAACGTTCGTGGCTACTTGGTGAGTAGCAGGCTGACCACATGTCAGTGTGATGTGGATTGTGAGTGGGGGGGGGAGATGCATACTCCAACTGGCCGTGAATGGGGGGGGGGGAGATGCATACTCCAACTGTGCGTGAACTTGTGTCATGAGAAGAATGGACATACATATTTGCATCACTGTACAGTGAGGCAGCCCACAATGGACCAGAGACAAAACCACATGCCGGAAGTGAGTGCCACGGCAAACATATCAATCCATTACGCCAAACAGGCCATTCCAAACAACATGCACACCGCACAACACACCATTCCCCCATTACACAAATCAGCAACATGCATATCAAAATCACAACTGAAATGTACGCTGAACTACATCAGAAATGGTCCGCGCACATGAGTGCATACAAATGGATCCCCTGTAGCCATTGTGGTGAGGCACACCCGTACCCGCGTGGTGATCGAGCAGACATTCGGCCTATTGAAGGAACGCTTCCGGTGCCTCAGCAGGTCGGGCGGGGCACTCCTGTACGGGCATGAGAAGGTGGCCAAGATCACCATGGCATGTGTCATGCTTCACAATATGTGTATCAGACGGAATGTGCCAATGCCCCCTGACATAGAACTGCGACCACCGTCTGAGGATGATGACGGGGATGAGGATGGAGGAGAGGGGGCTGCAGGTCATGCAGGTGTCGATGCCCATGAGGGACGTGCTGTGCGGCAGCACCTGATAGACCATTGATTCTGATGCACATGGATTAGGAGGGTGCAATTGGTGTTCAGCTCAGGGCACGGGGTGTATGGAGGACATAATCACAGTGCACCCTTCAACAATAAAACACACACACAATTATCAATGTCGAGTCATGTGATTAACCATGCCATTACGTCTGTATTGAGCATTATGACATTCAAACGTGCATGTACCCTCCACCCAAAACACCCTCACCCCCCTCCCCCCACAACTCCCCCAAACACCCTCACCCCCCTCCCCCCACAACTCCCCCAAACACCCTCACCCCCCTTCCCCCACAACTCCACCGAACATGGTGTGCACATCAGTGCTGCATTAGTTCCCAAGTGTCAACAGGGACAGGCTGGCCCTACTTCCCTCCTCCACTACCACCATTGGGGGGTTGTGAGTCTGACCGCCGCAAGGACCGGCTGGACCTGCGCAGGATGGTTGTCTGGTCGGAGCTAGTAGACGAGGGCGTGGCTGGTTGATCTGCTCCCTGTGAGTGACGCATGCTCTCCATCGCCTCAGCAATGCGCGTTAGGACCTGCCTCACAGCGGCCATCTCCTCACATAGGCGCGTCGTGTTGCTGTCCATGGCAGCTTTCATGTCCCTTGACAACCCCCGGATCTCCTCCCTGGTCGAGGCAGCCTCGCTCACTTGCCGGGCAACCAGGGCATTGAGCTCCTCCTGGCGCTGGCGTATCAGGCTCATGGTGTCGTCTGCGGCCCTGCCCCTGTTACTCCTCGGCGCAGCTTGCTGCATGTGGCCGACATCAGGTGAGCTCGCCACGGGACTGAATGACCCATCCATTGCATCTCCGGCATGCACCTCATGGATGTTGCCATTGGATGTGTTGCATGGGCTGTGGAGTGGGGACAGCTGGGGGCTGGGTGTACGCTGCCCTTCCGGTGTCGGACATGGGTCGTCCACATCACTCATAGGTGCCGTGGCTGCTGCTTCCCCAACGGAGCTATTGGCTGCGGACGGCGTGCCTTCTGGCACTGGCTCCTGAGTGGTGGGGGTGGGTGGTGGGGGTGCTGCCACAGTGTCGGATGGCATTTCGACCCTTGGTGTGGTCGTTGCGTGGGTGGCTTTTGTACGCTGGGCCACTCCAGATATCCCAGTGCCCCTCGATGTACTGGGCCTGGTGCCTGCATCCTTTCCCTTGGCCTGCTTTTTGGGTGGTGGGGCCTGCGTTGCAGCGTCCAGCTCCTCACTGTCAGATTGTGACCCTGTGGGGGAGCAAAACAGGGATAACATCAGTGATGGGTCAACGTGCATCATGCATATGTTGTTGTTGCTGCAGTTCTTTGGATTTGGACATCTACTTTGGGCCTGCAGGTTGTTGGCCAGATGGGTGGGTCATCCGGACATGTGTCAGGGTGACACGTGTGTGAGGTGCTGCATGCATGTGGTTGTGTGGGGATGTGCAGGGCATATATGCAGGGTTGTGTACATGTGTGTGTGATGACCCCATCCATTAGCTGATTCCCAATTCACATTTAGGGGAGGGACTCATGCTTGGCATTGCTGTGTCTTGCGTGGTCACTCACCTCCGTCTGACGTTGTTGCCACACCACACTCCATTTGGCCCACTCCCTCGATGGATTCTATGCCAATGGTGCTGGCACATGTCTCCTCCCACTCCTGCATCTTCATCGGGGATCCACCTCCGCCTCCTGTGCCCATGGCCAGATTCCTGTTGGCCGATAAAATGCTGCGTACACGGAGGCGCAGATCATCCCACCGCTTGCGCACGTCCTTTACGGTGCGGGGGTGGAGCCCACCGCACTGACTTTCTGCGCCACCTCAGCCCAGATTTCCTTTTTTCTCAGGAGTGCCGGGCGCCGCATGTCGCTAGCGAACACTACATCTGCATTTGCAGCCAGGGTGTCTGCCAGCATTTTCAATTCCTCATTTGAGAAGCGTTCTTTGCGCTGGCGCGCATCGGCTTTCTTTAGGGCCTTGGGCATTGTTTGTTCTTCTGGGATGTGGTTTTGCCAGTCGTGGTGTTGCTGCAGGTCCTGAGTGCAGGGGATGGCAATGGATTGTGTTTTTAAAGATGGCCGCCGGGCTCTTTCCCGTTCCGGTGCGATGACGCTATTTCCGGTTCCGGTGTTTTACGGTGACCGCTAATAGCAGTGACCGCTAATAGCAGTGACCGCTAACAGCGGTGGCCGCTAATAGCGTGCAGCATGAGGGCGGAGGTGCTATCAGCACTTTGGTCGGAGCCGGTAAGGTGCTTTTCCGCCATGGCGGTGGGGTCATTTACCGTCATGGCCCTATGCGCGTGTCCGCTAACTCGTAATGTGACGCTATTAGCGGTCTCCTACGATGGCGGACACGCTAATGGCGCCATGACGGTAAATCACTTTTTTTAGCGCCTACCGTGTAATGAGGCCCAATGCCTCGATATATATTGATTGGGTAACACTCTCTACTTATCAATGCTAGATCTCACCAAAGGGTATTGGCAAGTTACACTATTTGAACCTGACAAAGAGACAACTACATTTGCCACCCTTAAAGGACTATTTCATTTTAAAGTCCTGCCCTTTGGATTACAGGGTGCTCCTGCAACAATCCAGCGAATGATGGACCAAATTTTACAATCTTATTCAAACATTTGGGGAGCATACATAAACATCATTGTAATCCATAGTAGAACATGGGAAAACCACCTATATTATCTGTTACAGTCATGAGAAGTCTAAGGAAGACCGTATTGACTACCATCCCTAAAAAGTGTAAACTAGCCCAGTCTGCTGTTAAATACCTTGGATCTTTTGTGGGGAATGGTAGCGTTCAACCCCAACAGGAAAAAGAGCTGTCCTGGAAACCCTTGCACCCCAAACTAAAAATGACTTAAGAGCTTTCTTGGACCTAATAGGGTACTACCGCAGATCTGTCCCAAATTTTTCTGACAAAAGCTCTAGGCTTACGGATAAACTAAAAAAGTGCAATGTCTCAAAAAGTCAAATGGGATGAGGAAGATGAAATCTGCTATAATAGTTTAAAACAAACCGCATGCCAGAACCCCATTTTAAAAGTGTCTGATTTTTCCAAAAAGTTAATCTTACAAACTGACGCTTCCCTGACAGGGCTAGGTGCCATCTTATCTCAAAACCATGATGGCCCAGAAAACCCGATCCTGTACATCAGTAGGAAGTTGTTCCCCAGGAGAAGAAATATTCAGTTATTGAACTGGAAGCACTGGCCATAAAATGGGTGATATTACATCTTACAAACTACTTACTGGGGCGGAAATTCAGATTTATTACAGACTACTCTCCATTAGTCTGGATTAGCCAGAGATAGGCATCAAAACCTAGGGTAATGCAGTAGTTTCTGGACCTGCAACCATACTGCTTCTCAGATGAACATCGGAAAGGACGAAAGCACGGGAACTTGGACTTGGTCTCCTGGTTCCCTAGTGAAGCACTGCGTCCAACCCGCATAGGGGAAGGGTATGTGAGAAACCTGAAGGTACTGTCACAACCACTCCCCACGGATCTTCTTTTCAGGTGGCTAAGGAAGGGCTATCATTTTTGGATACCGACTTTGGGCGCGGACAAGCGAGGGAGGATCACCTGGGTGGAGGGTCCTTGGGGATTGGGGAGAGAGGGCCTGAGGAAGAGACATGGTATTTACTCTTTCCTAACACTGACCTATCCTACCCTTCCTCAGCCTTTATGGGTTGTATACAATCCCATCCTGTACTTCCCCATTCACCCTACCTGGTACTCAGACGAAGAATAGGGGTAATGCTCACTTTCTATGTGAAACACCACTTCAGTACTGGGACTAAGAGTAGGGGTATGCAGACATCCACTACTGAAGGTCAGGCATGTCCCTGTAATTGGATTTGTTATGGTCAGGCAATACCAGAAAACAGCACACACCTGAGGCCCCTTAGCAAGGCTCAGGTGTATAAAAGGCGTATCCCAAATCAATGTGGAGAGAGAGAGCTGACTTGGTGGAACACGACCAGGAGGTAGGGAGACTGGCAATGATCCCGGAGTAGCTGCAAGACCCAGAGCGAGCGAGTTGTGTGGTGGGTGCAGGACCGTGAACCTTTGAAATTGAAGGACAGCTGGAGTTGCCAAACAACTGAAAACCAGAACGGCTGCAACCTGTAGCCGTTCTCCGATCGCTGACGTGTGCAGAGAAGTGCCAGGTGAGGAAGCGGAGTCGAGGCAGTCTGCATCCCGTCTTGCAAGGTGGTGAGTGGGAGCAGCAGCGACCGCCATATTGGAGACCTGAAGACCCAGTGAGTGTCAGAGGACTCGGAAGCACTGCAGCGCACTCAGGGAACCGCAGGCAAATAGCGGTTAAACGAAACTGAGTAAATATGAGCAGTATTGAAAACCGAACAGGACGAAAAGTACTGCTTGGATGAAATCACGCAATATTGAACACCGAAATGAATGAAAAAAAGTACTGTTTGAATGAAAATACACAATATTGAATGCCGAATGGATGGAAAGTACTGTTTGAATTAAAACCAAGGCATATGAAATACCGAATTAACATTTGAAAATAAACTGACAAGGAATGTCAGACTAAGTGAAAGCAGCGCTGTGAACAGAACTAAAGCAAATAGGTTGATAAACCAATGTGGAGAAGACTTGAACGTTTATGGGAAAAGCAATAGACTGATGTACAAGACTGTTGCAGCAATTAAAGAGAATATAAGTGTGGAAAGTGTGAGAAACCTGAGGGTGTATCACTGTCTGAACCCCCGGGATCTCTTGCTCAGGTGGCCAGGGCATGGCCATCGCCCTTAGATCCAGACCCTGGGGGGTGGACAAGTGTGGGAGGATCACCTTGGTGAGGGGTCCTCGTGGGAAATGGGGGTGGGACATCTGATGGCGAGACGAGGTATTCCCCCCATCCAACAATTCCTCCACCTTTATAGGTTGTTATGAATCCTGTCCTGTTGCCCCCTTCCCAATTCCAACAGCTACTAAAATTAAAAGGAAGTGTAGGAGAAGAAATATCTCCCTATCCGACATCCCCTCAGTCACAATGGGACATTATCATCTAAAACCCCTTCACCTACAACCATACATCTGCCCCCTTCACCCTGACAAACACCTACAGAAGTTTCCCTCCATCATTATGGAAAACTACAACTCCCATACTTCCTCGTCATTGCCTTTTTTCAAAACCACTAAGATGAAGAAGAAGAGGAACAGAGCTATGAAGATTGCCCATAGGAACCAATGTATGGGCTCTCTCCATCTTGTCCCATTATGATATGATATGATCTAGTATGGCATTTATAACGCGCCTATACACAAGTGTTTCAAAGCGCGTTATAAATTAACGAGGACAGGCAGAGTCAGGCCTCCCTTTTCAACCACCCACACCTGAAACGAGTTTAGCCTCCCTACCATTATAAAAAGCAGAGCACAGGAACATATTCTAAGCTGGAGGGATGCTGGAGGATGCAGAGAAGCCAGAGAGAAACCATTTGAGCTGGAAGGAACCTGGAAGGCGTGGAGGAAGGAGGACTACCCAAACACTGAACCTGAGTGCACAAGGAAGAGTGCAGTTTGGAGAGGAAGTAATAACCCTAGTAAACCAGACCAGAGACCGCTAGGGTTGCCTGGTGATACCCAGCCCAGAGTTCCTCCCATGGGTGAAACAAGAAGACCCAGGCGTTTGAGGGGCAGGTGGTAAGACCTTGACTTCACAACATCTCCTTGGGCTCCTGCTTCTCCCAAAATGATGGAAATGCTGTTTCCGGGGAGCTAGTGAAGGTGGAGTGAAAAGACCCAAGTGCATTCTGGGACATGAAGTCCAAAACCTTTAAACTTGTGAAATAAGAAGCAAAGCCTGTGAATCCTACGTTTGGTGTTCGAGATATACACCATCCTCCCTCACTAAAGCAAGAGTCGGGGAGGTTAGCAGACACCCCGGTACCGGCCTTGGCTCCCAGATGAAAGCCGCAAACTCAGCCAGTGAGCAGAAGAAAACATATGCAAGGCCGGGCTGTGTGCAGTCAGCGAAGGTGAAGCCAGAAATATGAAAGAGTGACTTTTAGAGAATACAGCAAGAGTGTGAAGGGACAGAGTGGTCAGGCACGTTGCAGGTGCCCAGTCAGAGGTCTTTGTCTGAAGCGTGCCCTATCTTTGGAATTAAAGTGATAAATGCAAAGTGAAAGGAATTCGAAGTGGTTATGCGATGGTCAAGTAAAATCTTTGGCATAGTCAAAAGTTTTTTATGCTAGCGAAATACGTGAACTATTACCGATTCAAGCCTGGCTGAGGGAGATTGGTTAAGACTTGTAGATTGAATCGAAGTGGTCATGCAAGGGTCAAGCAAAAACCTGCGCACAGTCGAAAGACTTTGATATTTGTGAGTCAAAGCAGTGAAAGAGTGTGAAGCAACAACAGGTCCGAGCCTGACTGTGGGAGGCCTGTTGAAGTCTATGGACTTGTAAAGAGGTAACAGGCCTGAACCTGGTTGAGAGAGGCTGTGATGAAGTTTCCTCCTTAGTGCCTTCCGCCCCTACTTGCACACTCTCCTCACCTGAACTGCTGGAGTGGTCGGCTTCTTGCAGGCGTCGCCGGGCGAGATAGTCTCTTTATTTTTTATGGTGCACTTGCTTGTCACGGAGAGAAGCCACAGCGGCTGCTGGAAAACAGCAGCCCTGCGCCTCCCCTTCCGGAACCAAGCCGGAATCAGGGAAAAACCCAATAGGGAAAAAACCCTTGATGGAATGTTGACACGTTCCCACGTAGTGTAGACTGGATGCAGTGAAGAGGGTGGATGTAATGGAGCAGCCAGGAGGAAAGTCAAATTTGAGCTTGGGATAAATAACCACTGTCCAGAAGTAGTAGCCGCCAGTAAGGAGTGAGCGTAGAAAACTTGACTGCTGGTCCGGATGTCCACGAAAGCAATGACCAGGAGGAAGAGGAGAGGGACGTAGGGCGTGAAGAGCCCAGAAGGAAACAGAGGGCAGGTAAGGCAAAGAGGAAGAGAGAGAGAGAGAAAGAGAGAGAGCAATGGTGTCCAGCGGGATGAAAACAGAAGGAGAGGAGAAAAAGGGAAAGCGGCACACGGCCGAGGACCGTGAGCGGGGAACGGGAAACAAGAGCAGAGCTCGTACTGAGAGAACGGGAGAAAAAGGAAAACTTCTGACAGATCCTAGAGGCAAAGTCAGGAGTTCGAGCGAGATAACCCGGAACAGGAAGCGTCTGTGAAGGGGTTGCAACGCAACGCGATGCCTGGGCCGGAGAAATAAATACTGCCCGCGGGACTGCGTTGCTCCAATGGAGCCACAAGCGAGGACACAAAGAAGGGACTAAATCCCCCTTCCTCTGCTTCGCCAGCTCCAACGCGAAAGTATCCGCCAGTCTCGGCTTCGGCCGTAATGGCGGATGACAGTATGCCTCCCCTTAGATCGCAACCACCCCGGCTTCCCCTGGTGCACGCGATGGAATTTGGCAAGCAATCAAGGGGCATGTACCTGAGAAGACGGTTCCCAGGAGTCCTCCGACTCTGGGTAACCCTTCCATGATAGAAGGTATTCCAAACGGCCTCGATAAAACCTGGAGTCTCTGATGGCTGAAACCTCGTACTCCTCCAGGTCTGGTGCGGAGACCAGAGCATGCTGAGACAGAGACCTGTGATGGGAATCCGGGAAGTAAGGTTTAAGAAGGGAAGAGTGGAAGACAGGGTGAATGCGTTTGAGAGAAGAGGGAACTCGAAGGCGATAGGTCACTGGATTAATTCTCGAAAGGATGGGAAAAGGTCCCAGAAATCGAGGAGATAGTTTAGAAGGTCGTATCCATCGGGGTAGAAATCTTGTAGACAACCACACTTTATCACCCTGCTCCCAGGCAGGAAATTCTTTGCGATGTCTGTCCGCTCCTCTCTTATTCTGTTGCCTGCTGGCCTTCAAGCATTGCAAAGCAATGGTCTGGGCCTCCTGAACACTTCTTATTACCTCTTCTGCTGCTGGGGAGTTGGAGAATCTGGGTATCTTGGGTACAATGAACCGTGGGTGAACCCCGTAGGTACAAAAGAACGGTGAAAGACCAGTGGCTGAATGCTTTGAGTTATTATAGGAGAACTCTGCCGTGGGAAGTAGAGAGACCCAATTGTCTTGATGTTGAGTGATGAAACATCTTAAATGTTGTTCTAGACTGGCATTAAGTCTTTCTGTCTGCCCATTGGTTTGTGGGTGGAATCCTGAAGAAAGAGCTCTCTCTATTCCCAATCTGGAGCACAATGCTGTCAGAATTTGGAGATATACTGACTACCCCGATCAGAGATTAACTTGTCAGGTAGGCCATGTAGTTTGAAGATATCTCGTGCAAAGATCTCAGCCATCTTGGTTGCTGTGGGGAGCCCCACAAGGGGGTAGAAATGTGCTAGCTTCGAAAAAGCATCCACTGTCACCATGATACAGGTGCATGATTCAGAAACTGGAAGATCCACAATGAAATCCGTGGAGATGAGTCCCCAGGGACGAGTCGGTATTTCCACTTGAGTCAGCAGACCTAGGGGCTTCCCTGACGCATATTTGGCTCTGGCGCAGATCAGACAGGTCTTCACATACTGATACACCTCTTTTCTCATTCCCGGCCAAAGGAAGGACCTGGAGAGAAGTTCTAGGGTATTGTCTCCGCCTCTATGACTCGCCATGCACGAGCCAAGTCCCCAATTTAGGATCTTTTTACGGAGTGGTCCTTCTGGGATGAACAACTTCTTCTGATAGAAGACCCAGCCGTCTTTCACTCGGAAGTGAGAATTGGGATGTGAAGAGATCCTTAGTAGATCTTTCGCTGTAGCGGTCTCTACGTCTTGAAGAAAGGAACCCACTACCGCCAGGATTTGGTTCCGGTGGAACATGGGCTCAGCCTTGACCAATGCTCTTTCTTTATGGGAGTCCTTGCGGGACAATGCATCAGCTAGCCGATTTAGCGATCCAGGAATGTATGTGATCTGGAAATCGTACTGTGAGAAGAGGTAGGGCCATCTTGCTTGTCGGGAGTTGGAACATTCCATGTCTTGCAAGACCTTGAGGTTCTTGTGATCCGTGCGGATTAAGAATCTGTGCCGGGCCCCCATGAGGAGGTGTTGCCATTCCTCGCATGCCAGCTTCATGGCAAGCAATTATTTTTCCAGGACAGAATAGTTCAGCTGACTGGGAGAAAGTGTTTTTGATAAGTAGGCCACAGGATGTTCCACCCCCTGAATAGTCTGCAGCAGTACGGCCCCAATGGCGATGGCTGAAGCGTCTATTTCCAGAATAAATGGCAGGGTCTAATCCGGATGCTGTAAAATTGGCTCTGAGCAGAAAAGCCTCTTAAGATGACAAAAACTCTCTTCCGCCTCCGTAGTCCAGAAGAACGGGAGAGCTTCTTTCTTGAGTAGCCGAGTTATAGGATACACTACCTCAGAGAAATTGGGAATAAACCTCCTATAGTAATTTGAGAGACCTAGAAGCCGCTGGACCTCCCGGACAGAGGTAGGGGCTGGCCAATTAAGAATGGCGTGGACTTTGTCCTTGTCCATGGCGATCCCTTCTTCCGACAGGATATACCCCAGGTAGTGTACCTTGGGAACAGCGAATCTTCACTTCTCCGCCTTAACCAATAGATTGTTCTTCTGAAGGCGATCTAAGACCTGCCTGACCTGTTTGATGTGTACCTTCATGTTGGGTGAAAAAATCAAAATATCATCAAGATAAATGATGACTGCTATTGAAAGCATGTCCGAAAACATTCTGTCCATGAATCTCTGGAACACCACTGGCGCATTTACCAGGCCAAACGGCATTACTCGGTATTCATATAAGCCGAAAGGAGTGCGAAAAGCTGTTTTCCACTCGTCTCCTCAGGCAATTCGAAGCAGGTGGTATGCGTTCCGGAGGTCGAGTTTGGTGAACACTCTGGCACCCTGTACAGCCTCGATAATGTCAGAGATGAGAGGCATTGGATACCGATCTCGGATGGTAACCTTATTGAGGCCCTGGTAGTCTATACAGGGTCGGAGCTCCGTGGTGTCTCTCTTCTTGATGAAAAATAGGGGTGCTCCGGCGGGTTATTTAGATGGTTGAATGAGTCAGTTCTCCAGATTTACATCTAAGTATTTTCGCAGGACCTGCTTCTCCGTCTGAGTGAGGGAGAACATCCTCCCGAAAGGAACTAGGGCATCTGGTTCCAGGTCGATGGAACAGTCCTCGGGCCGATGAGGCGGCAGTTTAGCGTGAGGACTTTCTTGAAACACCTCCGAGAACCCGGAACAATAGCTGGGTAAGGCATGAACTCCAATATGATTCTCAGAGAGGATCTTCACGGGTTGTAAATCTCCCTGGTCCTCCAACGGAAAACAGTTGGTGGTACAATACGGGGAAGTGAAGCTCAGCTGATTTTTAGTTCAACTTATCTGTGGATTGTGTCTCCGAAGCCATGTGATGCCTAGTATGATGGGGAAGTGGGCAGCCCTGATGATGTCGAACTGCAAGACCTCGTGTGATGATGGATCATCAAAGAGAGCTCCTCTGTAGTATGGGTGATGGGACCAGATGACAATGGCGAACCATCCACTCCTTCTACTTTCTGACCTTCTTTTCTGGCAACTCTGCGAAGACCCACCTTGTCTGCACACAGGGTGTCCACGAAATTTCCTGCTGCTCTGCAATCAAGTAGAGCCATGGTCTTGACCTGTCTGTCCTCGAGGTTTATTCGCACTGGGATCACCATAAGTCTGGAGTCTTCCGTAGATTTGGGGGAAGAAACAGAGAGAGAGACATAGGGACCATAAGGAAAGTTTGGAGACCCTCGGTCGCTTGTCCCTACTGGCGCCGAGGGTGTCCGTTTCCCGAGCTCTTGCCTGGCAATTTGGTGCAGTCCTTGAGAAGATGTTGATCTGAACCGCAGTATGCACAAAGTCCCTTCTCGCGTCTTCGACGTCTTTCTGCGGCAGACAGGGGCGCTCTAGTGGTGCTGATCTGCATCGGTTCATCAGGAGGAGTAGCGGCAGAGCGACTAGGAGAAGAGTGTGTAAAAGGTTCCGAGGGATAGCCTCTTTGTTTACGGCGCTCCGATCTTCTCTCTTGGAGTCGATACTAGATGTGAAGAGCGGCAGCGAGTAGATCGGTGAAAGTGGGTGAACGAGGGGATCTAGCTAATTCATCTTTGATCTCCTCCTTCAGAACTCTCCTAAAGATGGCGTATTGTGCTGTTTCTGGCCAACCGGCTCCAGCTGCAGAACATCAAGGGAGCCTTGTTTGACGTCTAATAAATCCTCACAGGCGGTAAAGGATAACTCTGGCCGTTCAAAAGTCTGCTCAAGTTGATTCTGGAATCCGGCAAAATCCTGAAGAATGGGGTTACCACTGGTAAGCAATGGAGTAGCCCAGGACAGCGCATTACCGGTCATATTTGAGATTAAAAATCCCACTTTGGCGTGGTCTGTAACAAAGGTACGAGGCCTGAAGGTGAAGTAGACCATACAGCCTTCCAAAAACTCTTTCACCTTCTTGGGAGATCTGTCGAATTTTCTAGAAGAAAGTGGCATAGGCGGTAATTCCGGGGGAATGGGTTCCCTGGCGGACACCATCTGCTTGAGTAGTGCATTCTCTGTCTTTACTCCCTGCAACTCCTGGGACATGGCTTGGAAAGCCTTCCACAGCTCTTGGACCTGTTCTTCGTCAGACATCTTGGAACTTGATGGCGTTGCAATCTGTGATGGAGTTTCCTCCCTAGTGACTTCTGCCCCTACTTGCACACTCTTCTCACCTGAACTGCTGGAGTGGTCGGCTTCTTGCAGGCGTCGCCGGGCGAGATAGTCTCTTTCTTTTTTATGGTGCACTTGCTTGTCACAGAGAGAAGCCACAGCGGCCGCTGGAAAACAGCAGCCCTGCGGCTCCCCTTCCGGAACCAAGCCGGAATCAGGAAAAACACAATAGGGAAAAAACCCTTGATGGAATGTTGACACATTCCCACGTAGTGTAGACTGGATGCAGTGAAGAGGGTGGGCGTAATGGAGCAGCCAGGAGGAAAGTCAAATTTGAGCTTGGGATAAATAACCACTGTCCAGAAGTAGTAGCCGCCAGTAAGGAGTGAACGTAGAAAACTTGACTGCTGGTCCGGATGTCCACGAAAGCAATGACCAGGAGGAAGAGGAGAGGGACGCAGGACGTGAAGAGCCCAGAAGGAAACAGAGGGCAGGTAAGGCAAAGAGGAAGAGAGAGAGAGAGGGAGAGAGAGAGAGAGAGCAACGGTGTCCAGCGGGACGAAAACGGAAGGAGAGGAGAAAAAGGGAAAGCGGCACACGGCCAAGGACCGTGAGCGGGGAACGGGAAACAAGAGCTGAGCTCGTACTGAGAGAACGGGAGAAAAAGGAAAACTTCTGACAGATCCTAGAGGTGAAGTCAGGAGTTCAAGCGAGGAAACCCGGAACAGGAAGCGTCCATGAAGGGGTTGCAACGCAACGCGATGCCGGGGGGGGCGGAGAAATAAATACTGCCCGCGGCACCGCGTTGCTCCAATGGAGCCGTGAGTGAGGACACAAAGAAGGGACTAAATCCCCCTTCCTCTGCTTTGCCAGCTCCACCGCGGAAGTATCCGCCAGTCTCGGCTTCAGCCGTAACGGCGGATGACAGAGGCCCACAGTGAAATATACAGATTGAAACACTAAAAATTGGTGAGAGCGTCTGAGCGCGGCTGAGGGAGACCTGGGGTGAACAGTACACCCAAGGACTTTGTGAATGTGAAAATCTTAACCAGAGAGGAACTTTGGTGTTTGTTTTTTATTCCAGACATTCTGCGAACCAGAGACTTTTATTGGGAAAGAGACTTTGTTGCAGAAGGCCCGTATATTTGTGTTTTGAACTGTATCCTCAGGCTAAGAGAAACCAGAGTGTGTTCGAAGCTCGAGTGTGCCACCTGTCCTGTGGTGAAAACGTGGGGGGGAGGGAAAGCCAGGTATTCAGTTATCCTGACATATTGTTTCTTGAACACTTTTCTTTTACATACAACATTTTCTCACACCATTTGTTATTATGTTATTAGAGGTAAGGATTGGCAATAGTTTTTTTGTATAGGCCCTTTTTATTTTGACAGAGACTCCACTAGGACTGTGTTATCATTATTTGATGGTTGTAGCTTACTCCTATCCTTAGATTTAGGGCTAGATAGGCATTCAACCAACTGAGTGAAGTTCAATAAACACACTTGAACTGTGATCACGTATGTCTGTCTTCACTGTTTGATACCATGCCTTCTTTACAAAAGTCAGAAGCCTGAAGCAGAAGAGGCTGTGAAGGAGTTAAGCAAGGGCAAGGGAGAACATTTGGTTGTGCGACCTGTGAGGGGTAGACCGTGTGGTCTGACAACTGCTCCTAGACCTGGGGGATCCCCACTGTGAAGTTTACAGACATTGCAAATCTAGTCAATGGGAAGCACAGGGCTCCCGGTTGCGTGATCTGTGATGGGTGGACCATGTTGTCATGACCCACAGAACACGCCCCTTTTGGACCTCATGGTCCTTGTCACAACGGGGCTTGTACTCCTTGATACTCCCAACATGGCCGTCTAACGTGCAACATCTTCCTTGTCCTTATGTCAGACGCAGCGTGTTTACAAATAGGCTGCGCCCCCGCGGGCCCGCGCGTCTCAATGCTACTGCAAGCAGCGACTAGACGTGTGCTCCGTAGTTCGCTACTCTGTTGTCCTTGTTCCTGGACCTGCTAATTCCATTCCCATTACCCTCTTCCTTCCTCCTTTTTTCCCGGACTCGTTTGCTGTGTGCTTACCTTCTTTGCGCCTGGATCCCGGAGTGTCTGAATCCTTGAGCTTTGAACGTACGCTGGAGCCAGAAGAGGCTTGCGCAGGCTTATACAAGACCAGGTTTCGTGCGTAAGAAGGCACTGCCCAAGAAATCCTGCAAGGATCGCTCCCAGGTGAGAAAGGGGGAATTCCGTGACAGTTTGAGACACCAAACGACCGAAGTCGAAGCCGACATGGAAGCGGCTGTTCAGGATCTCATGCGTGGCATGCAAGAACTAACGACTGAGGTACAAAATTTAAAGGTGGAAAAAGCAGCTCTCAAACAATTAGTTCTATCCCGTGATTCTGCCACAAAGGAAAGCGTATTGCTGGGCGGCATTGTTGACAAATACGATGGGTCGGCAAAAACCCTTCGTGGATTCCTTGATTCTTGTTTGGTCCACTTTACTTTTAAGCCCTACTACTTTTCAACCCCTAGGGCTAAGGTTGGCTTAATAATTTCACACCTTTCCGTAAATGATCTAACCTGGGCCACACCCTTAGTCAATTCTGGTGATGCCCTCCTGGATGACTATGATGCTTTCATACAAGCCCTTAAAAACATGTTTGACCGACCCTGAGCAGGTCTATAGTGCCCAGGAGCACCTGCTAGACTTTCAACAAGGATCCCAGGATATGCTTACGTATGTAACCCGATTCAAGCAATTGGCCAAGGAAGCTGACTGGTCTCCTGAAGCAAGTTTTACACTTTTCAGAATGGGACTGAATGAGGAGATCAAAGATGAGTTGGCCAGAGTGGCTCGCCCAAGCTCGTTCCAGGCTCTTTTGGACCTTGCCATGCAAATAGATGTTTGTATCCAGGAAAGAAAGGCAGAAAAAAGGAAATCCAAAGTAACACCCCCCCCCCGAAGGCATCCTTCGAGACCACCTCCAAGACTGACACAAATCCAGGGTCAGCTGCTGAACCAGAACCTATGCAGATAGGAGCCTTCCGTGGACCCATATCCCCGCAAGAAAGGATGAGAAGGATTTATACGGGGTTATGCATGTACTGTGCCTCGGATAAACACCTGGTTAGAGAATGCCCTCTAGCTGCTCCTCAGCGTTCGGGAAACGCCAGCTCCCGATCCTAGATGGAGCAAGGCTTCGGGAGAGAGATGTTTGCTCCACGTCTATTCCATCCTTGAACTCTCCTGGAGAAAACAGCCTAGTGATTGTACAGACCCTTCTATCACCATCCAAGAATAAGACCTACTCCATTTTGGCCTTGGTTGACTACAGAGCTATGGGAGTATTCATTGATCAAGATTGGGTTACGTCTCACCACATTCCATATGAGACACGAAGTACCATGCAACCGGTGGAAGCGATCGATGGAAGACCCCTCTCTTCAGGGCCTATAAGCCTGCATACTAAAGAGATCCAACTTTCAATAAACCATCACCAAGAGCTGGTCAGATTTGACATCATTAAGTCTGCTCATTATCCCATGGTCCTGGGTATGCCCTGGTTACAGAAGCACAATCCTTATATCAACTGGGCAGCAGGATCCTTTTTTCTTGGATCTGAGTTTGTATGTCTCACTGTCTATTCCTGGAATCATCTGTGACACCTTCCAAAGAACCATCAATTCATCAGCAAGTTTCACTCATGGTTTCCAATATTGTATCAGTTCCAAAGGCCTATCAGAATTATGCTGATGTGTTCTCAACTGCCATAGTCCAAGCTCTACCCCCTCACAGACCTGAAGACTGCGCCATAGACACAGAACCCTCAGCAGTGATTCCCTTCGGGAGGATATTTATCCTATCTGAACCTGAAAAGAGAGCCCTACGAGAATACTTGGATACCAACCTTGAAAATGGCACCATAAGACCATCGAAATCCCCAGCTGGAGCCTCACTGTTTTTTGTTCCCACGAAGGACACCAAGGAACTTAGACCTTGCCTCGATTATCATGGATTAAATCAATGCACCCTCAAGGACCGCTACCCTTTACCCTTGATCTCCGATATCCTGGAAGCGGTGAGAGGAGCTGTAATCTTCACGAAACTGGATCTCAGGGGTGCCTATCATTTGATCTGTATCAGGGAAGGAGACAAATGGAAAACAGCCTTTCGAACACCCTTTGGACACTATGAATATCTGGTAATGCCCTTTGGAGTTGCTAATGCCCCTGCCGTCTTTCAACGTTTCATGGATAGGGTGTTCTCCGATATGCTGTTCATCTTCGTCATCGTCTACCTGGACGATATCCTGATCTATTCCAAGGACCTTCTAAGGCATGAAGAACATGTTAAGGCTGTTTTACAAGGACTACGTGAACATAGACTCTTAGCCAAACCCAAGAAATGCCTGTTTAATGTGACCTCAGTTCATTACCTAGGATTTGTCCTTAGTCCAGAAGGAATCGGTATGGATCAGTCAAAGGTAAAAGCCATATTATCCTGGCGAGCTCCCACTTCTGTGAAACAAGTTCAATCCTTCCTGGGGCTAGCCAATTTCTACCGGAGGTTCATACCTACCTTTTCTGAGATTGTTCAGCCGATCATTGCACTCTTGAAGAAAGACACTCCCTTTCTCTGGTCTACACCTCAAGGCGAGGCATTCCAACATTTAAAGACAGAGTTTACTCAAGCCCCCATCCTAGCCCAACCCGACATAAATCGACCATTCATAGTGGAGACGGATGCCTCTAACTACGCCATAGGAGCAGTGCTGAAGCAAGAGTTTGAAGACAAGATGGAACACCCCATTGCCTATCTTTCAAGAACTCTGACTCCCAGTGAGACACATTACTCTGTCCTGGAAAAGGAACTGTTAGCCATCCGTCAAGCCTTCACCGAATGGTGACACCTACTCCTGGGAGCGAGACATCCAGTCCAGGTCCGCACAGACCATCGGAATCTTCAAGTTCTACAATCCTTGGAGTGTAGGAACAGTCGCCAGGCCCGTTGGGCCTTCTTCTTTGCCCAGTACCTGTAACGCTCACCTGATTCTCGCAGAGGCGCCGGTCTTGACTGGGAGACTACCGTATCTTCAAAGGTGATGTGTAGCACCCGGTTGGCTCTTTGGGCTGGACCTCTGTGCACTGTATGCCTGACTTCAAGAGTAAGATGTCTTAGGTAAGTGAATGCCGAGCTCTCCATCTGCCTCGGGGCAGGGTGCTGTAACCAGTTTCTTCACTGGATCGGTATCGCAGGCCTCTTGACTTCAGAGGACTGCTGTCCGTCGTTTACTGCACGAACGGTAAGTTTCGAGTAATTCTATTGTCTTTAAAGTCTTTAGCAATGATGTCTCTTGTTTTGCAGGTTCCGGCGATGGCGGATGACGGGCTGAAATGAGTTGAAGATGGAGTCCGTATGATGAATAGAAGCGCTTGGAAGCACGTAAGTAAGCGCTTGTTGCCTGCTTCACGATGCGCTCTAACTGTCTTTTATTTTGCAGGTCCGAGTTCGGAGCGGCTGCAGGGTGCCGGAATACCCACTGGGGTTGATGTGGAAAGGAGTAATGGCACGTGAGTATCAAAGTTCCCCAATGTCTTTAAACGCACCTTGTTTTGTCTTTCAGATGCAGTATGCAGCGCCGAAGGCCTCCGGAGCGTGCGAAGAGTCGGTAAGCTTTTGTCTTTCAGATGCCGGAATGCAGTGTGAAGACCTCCGGAGCGCACGAAGAGTAGGTAAGCCTTTGTCTTTCAGATGCCGGAATGCTAACCTGTTCTTTCCTGTCTTTATAGGTGTTGCTGAAGACTGGATTCAGGATGGTAAGCCTTTTTCCTTAGGCCCAGGATCCGATGCAGAAGACACGATGAGCGTTCTGCTGCAGAGGATGCAGAATAATGCAAAGCAAGATTCATCCACCGGGTGTGGTTTAAATAGTCTCCTGTAGTGCTTAGGTGTCTCCTTCCACAGCCACGCCTAGGTAAGAAAAGAGTTCCTGCTTTCCAGAAGAGTTCCAGTGTTCTGAATCTAGGGAGTGGCTCCTGCCCCACCCAACAGGAAAAGTAGTTCCAAACAGAAGAGGATCAGAGGCTCAGCTGGCAGGCAAGTAAGCAGCATGGTCTGCTGCAGGTAAGTCCACCCAAGCATCATGAGCCCGGCGCTTCCAGCGCTGGGACTGGGCACATTTATGAGCCTGGTGCCACTGGCGCCAGGACTGGGTCCAAAAGGTCCCAATTGGGACTGGCTGGCCCTCGGAACCTGGGTTATGGATCTGCTTCCAAGGGAGTTGGGGAAAGCCTGACCTTTTGGAAGCAGAGATCATGACAGTACCTCCCCTCAAGGCCCCTCCCAAACCGGGCTTCTCTGGGGGTTTTGGCTTGTCAGGAAATGTTCGGTGAAATCTTTTGATTAGGCGAGGAGCGTGGACATATTCAGCAGGTTCCCAGGATCTCTCTTGGGGGCCGTAGCCTTTCCAGTCAATTAGGTAAAATAGTTTAGATTTGGAGATCTTGGAGTCCAGAATGCTTTTGACTTCAAACTCGAGTTCTCCATCAACTAGGATGGGTTTTGGAGATTTAGTTAGTCGGGTTTGAGGTTGCACGGGTTTTAATAGAGAGACGTGGAAGACCGGATGTATTTTCATGTGAGGGGGCAAGTCCAACTTGACCGCTACTGGGTTTATTATGGTAGTGATGGAATAGGGACCAAGGTATCTTGGGTTGAATGTGCGTGGCCCTTTTAGAGGTAGATATTTGGTCCCCTACTTGATATTGAGGGGCTTCCTTCCGATGTTGATCTGCTCCTTTCTTCTTTAGCCCTTTGAAGGTGAGAAACAGCTTCCTTAAAGGCTTGGGTGATTGTAGAATGCAGGTAGTCTACTGCTGGTGTTTCAAGATCTTGGAGGGGATCCAACTCCGAGGTTCGAGGGTGACTGCATATTCGGCTATCCAAAGGATATCTTTCCAAGTTTTTTCAGTTTGTTGCAGCATGCAGCGTAAATACTGTTCCAGAGTTTGATTGGTCCTCTCGGTTTGTCCGTCGGTCTGAGGGTGGTGACTGGTCGATAGTCTCACATCAATTTGAGCCGACCGACAGCAACTTCGCCAAAAATGAGAAATAAATTGACTACCTCGATCCGAAATTAGAACCGAAGGAAAACCGTGTAGTCGGACGATGTTTTCGAGAAATTCTCGGGCCAGACTTGGCAGAACATTGGTAAGACAAGCAGCTATTGGAACTGTATTGAACTTGTGAAAGAACCTACGCTGAAAATAGCTGAGACTTTATTTTCGAAGACTATTCTGTTGGCTAAGAAGAACCCCACACGAAGAACCCCACACCATGTTTATTTCTAGATGTGAGGGCAAGCATAGGTTTTGCCACAGACAGACCTTTGATTTGGTCTTACAGACACAGACTTCCCTTAGTTTTCTTTAGGAAGGGAAATTCCCACCACAGTTATAGGTCAAGTTAGGCGTTACACCATCCTGATCCTTAATAAAGATTTTGGTACTGAATTTTACAACTGATGTCTGTGTCATCACTTGATACCATGCCTGTCTCACAGTACCTAGTAGGTACTTGTCTTTAGATGCAGTATCACAGTAACAAATATAGAAACACTTTTTCTGGTCTCCCTCAACAGGTTTGACATTGTTGTTATAGAGTTGCTGCAAGGGATGGGAAGGGAGTTCCTCATCGGAATGGGAGTCCTTATCCGCACTAGGGGAAGTCTCTCCTGGTGAGGTCCAGCTTGCCTCAACCCCTCGGAAGGGTATTGCGCAGCAGGCTCACCTCCCGAGCCTCACAAGGAAAGGCTCCCCCTTTGGGAGAAGCGACTGAATGCGATTCGTTGCAATGCGCAATGACCTATTCGAATAGAATTTTGACATTTATGCTTTTTCACAAGGGAAACCCAAGAGCACTAAAGAATCACCATTTAGTTTAACCCCTCCCAACACATTATTATTCAGACATTCCTCTTAAATTGTAGGGTTTCCCCTAGCACCTGCTAGGCATTTAACTCTAGCCATTTTGCCATTGAAATAAAGAGTGGTTGAACCCCCTCTATGTGAGACATATATCTTTGTGTCAAGTTCCCTGTCCCGCTCTGTGAACTTGGATGCTCCATCCTTAATGAATCTTTAGTCCTGGTTGTGGTGACACTTCTTGAACCTCTTCAATATTTCTCTCTGTTTTCTGAAGATATGCTAAAGCTTGAATCACATTTCCTTTTATTGTACTACAATATGTCAGCTGTTGTCTCTGCTTTCAAACAGTACAATTCTCTCCATGCTCCGCACTCTCTTATCAGCAAGCACCTAATTCCTTCCTGTTTTAATAGCCTGGACAGGGCTTCGGTGCTGAGAGAGGGTGTCTGTGTAATTTAACCAGCTTCTCACAAAGTCTTCATGCTGAATACCTGGTGCACTTACATCATTTCTAATGTGGTATCTCAATACCCCCCAGCAGGAGTCTTGGATCCACAGTTGAGAACCCCACGACTCCTCCAAATATAAAAGACTGCACCACAAAGGAAGATCCTTTGTATTAAATGAATCCAGGAGAGGGAATGAACCATCTAAAATGTTGAGCAAAGAAGTAAACTATTTCAGATTCAAACCTCCTGTCACAGATGGCTTTGAGAACACACTGACTCCCGAAGACAGTTCAAGGGTTTGTATTTTTAGAGCAGTAAAAGGGCCTCCTGAGGGCCATCCCTCTTTATCTCATCTAGGGTAGTGTGTTCCTTTCAAGGTGTCCCTCAACACTAGGACTGTCACTAGAGATTCATAACCCATATTATCTAAAAACCTATCTTGCAAAGGGTGATGCTCTAAATGCAAATAGCTAATCTTCTCTGCTTCGTCCTTCCTCCGCCTGGGTTCTTGGTCCTCCATCATCTCCCTTCACCACACCCACACAACTCACACCTTCCTGCTTTCTGTCCATCCTTTTATCCCTCGTCAACGACTGACTGTTCTTTTACCCGGAAGGTGTTACAAGTACAGAAACATATGAAGAGAGGCTTGATCCTAGCCCCTTTTTCGTACTTGGGAATTGCTGCCAAATTACAAGTGGTGTTCTGGCTGTGTTAGTAACCATTTATGGACTCAATGGTGATTTTGGCGGAATTACTGCTGGTGGTAATTCTGCCAGCGGTAATTCAACTTTTTTGGTGGTAAGGTCAGCAGAATTACCTCCAGCATTTTGTTGGAGGTTTTTTCTCCGCCTCACCACCAAAGTAATAGTACGCGGCAGTTCTGTAATGTGCTGGTAATAAAATGGTAATGGAGTTACCACTTCATTACTGCTGTTTTTTCCTGTGCCGCCTACTTGTAATGAGGCTCAATGTCTTTGAGTGTGCGCGTTAAGCTGGAGGGCTCTGTGCTCTTACTCGCGCAGTTATACTGGCACGGGTCGCGTAGAACTATGTTTTGTTCAGGGTGCTGCAAGGTCTACTCTATATCTGTTTTACTCAGCTCTTTCTCTTTGGTAGTGTTGAAATGTGTTTTGTTAAATAAATACATAAATGTATGGAGGAAAAACGTTGAGGGAGGGGAGTTTTAATTGCAGCCAGGATTGGGATTCATCCATTATGAACTGCAGCAACAATATGCCCCACCCCTATGAAGTCATAGCCCTCACGCCCCTAATTTATTTTTCCTTTTAGTGGACATTTATTAGGTAAGTCCTCTTCCCTTTGGCTAAGGTCCATGGTTGTTCCGCTGCATATTAAAATGTGCATGCACAGTGACTGAGGACTGCATGGGGTTACTGAAGCAAGGCCACAGGCCTGAGCACAGCAAAACAAACCAGTCTAAGGTGGAATGTACAATGGACTATTGTGACAGAACAGAAGTTGTCACAGGGATGGAGGACCTACTAGCCTCAGTTGGCGAGGCGAGACTGAAAGGTTAGTTGGATGGGTTTCGGTTTGGGCAGGATGCTACAATCCTTGTGTCAGGATTCGCACGTCCCGATCCAGAAGTCTCTATCAACAATGGAGGGATACACTGCCCCTCCTAAAATGGCTGCCACATTTGTTACGTATGCCACGAATGCACACATCGCACGCTATTTATACGCAGCATCTGCAGCAGTCCCGAAAAGATTTTGGGTGGATATTCCTCGGCTCCCTGAGTCGCAATGCTCTGCGTTTCCTGAGCAGATGCTCCCCATTCCAGTAAGTTCTACTTCCATTCCTCTCCTTACCTGACCTCTGCCTTGTACCTTCTGTTAGGCAGAAACCTGTGCAGTTCCCTTAGGGACCACTGCAAAAAGTTTAAGACTACAGGAGTTAGCAGTAAACCCAATTGGTAGAGTCTGCACCACCCAGATTACCTGGTAGCTGTGGCTGAGCAGTCAGACTTCTCTCAAGAAGAGTTAGGCAGTATACAGAGCATACACAATAGGGCAGGTAAATACAGTAGAACAAGCAAACACTGACCAGAGCTTTGGTGTAAAAGATATATAATTATTTCTTTAAAAACACATCTATAAAAACACACTTGCATTAATATCAAGCAAGTTCAAAAACCCAGTCACTAAAGTATATACACTCCCTTAAAAGAATATTAGATAAGTCTTAAGTAAAGCACCACTTATTTTCAGACAGCGGTGAGCGCTTAGCGCAGATGGCACTCTAATAATCAGGTTTAAAAGGGAGAGAAAGGCAGAGCATAAATGGAAACAGATCCCAACACCTTCACAAGAACACAGCAAGAGAGGAAGGCAGAATAAAACCGTGAAGTTAGAGTTCAGAAAGCCGGACCCACTTTAAGAGGGTCAGAACGAAATGTGTCCAAGGTCACACGGTTGAAAAGTGCACAAAGGTCTCGAAAAGGTTCAGAAAGGAGTTGGACCAAAAGAAAGGGACCAGTTAGATGGTCAAGAGACCAGCCCAGTCTAGAAGGTTAAGGATTTACTGTCACCTTGTAGCAATCTATAGAAAGGGAGGCCAGGCGGACACAGTACCTTGAAATGGTGAGAACACTCCAGCGGGGGCAGTTGTTCCTGGCAGCGGTTGCGAGTTGGTGCTTCGTCCGGCAGAAGAGAACATCTCGTCGGGGAGGAAAACAGGAGGTCGTTGTGCTGCCAGGGAAGAAACCAGCCGCGGAGTTTCTCAATTCAAAGGAGCGGTCCTTTCTTTCGCGGTTCAGTGGTAAGTGGCTATCCGGGTCCCGGGGTGCTTGGCACTGCCAATTCGACCACTAGACGTCCTGGTAGGCGCAAAGGAAAGTGAACTGGTTGTCCCCACCAGCTCAAGGGGAAGAGACTCTCCGACAAGATGATCTCCTCTGTTGTCGGGAAGTGATGAGACGGTGCAGCAGGGCTCCACCGGTGGTGTCATCGTTGCAGGTTGGCTCAGCTTCTCCCTCTTCAGATCTTTCAGGTCCTGTGGCGACTTCTGAAGTTCCAGTCCCAAAAGCCCTGCTTTTATGCAAGAAACCCCCATTCATTCAGCATGGTTGTCAATCAAACATGCTAAGTGGTGAGCCGGCCGGCTCACCACTTGGGCCAATCACACAAGAGTGCGACTTGAGTTGCCAAGGCAACTCAGTCCAGGGTGCCTAAACCCCCTCCAACACCCCCTGTGGTACCCAGACAGAGTGGCACCACTTCTGGAGGTTTCTGTGGAGAAGCCCGCCAAAAAGTGGAACAAAGGGCTCGACTTGGGTTGGAGTCACAGAAGAGAACACAAACGCCATTTTAGAATCGAGTTCTGGCAAAAAATACCAACCGGTGAATTAATATTGAATAAATAACCCGGCGTTATGTTCAAGGCTATAGGAATTAAATAATTAAAGTTGGTAGCCTCGAACAATGGGAAAATCCCATAGAGATATATTTGCGGTCGAATATAAAAAGTAGTATCCACTGCCACCAGCCAAAACTCGATCAGGGGGGACGGAGACGTGCCCCCTCGAATAACAGACTCCGGGGCAATCGAATTGCCCCGACCAGTACGTCCACAATATGATGGTTTGTACTGGTTTCTGTTCATAATTTGGGACTAGTAAAGCCAATGGTGACTTTACATTCCCTGGGAGACAGTAGTCAGTCCCAGGCTACGGAGTCTATGGTGGGGTGTCAATATGACACCCCTGTGTCACTGCATGGAGGGTGCTGGGTAACACACATAGTAAAAACACATGAGATCCTATGGGGTAAAAGACCCCATAGCCCATAAAACACATTAACAGTCAAAGAAACCCCTCAAATCATGTCCAAGAGTGTGAGGGAAAAGAGTCTCACTCTTGGCAGGAGAAAAAAACAAACTCCAGAAATCCAGCAAAGCTGCTGGGGGACTCACTAGGTTAGGAAATTCAGCCTAAACAGAGAATTCTCCCTAACACTCGCCCCCCCACACCGCCAGACCAAGGGACAGGAGGATTTAATCCACTCCTGGATGAATCTCATACCTCTAGTCGATGACATACATCCTAGAGAGACCATCAGCATTTTGGTGGTGACACCCTGACCTGTGATCAATGGTGAAATCAAACCCTTGCAGGCAGATTGACTATCTCAATAGGTTTGGGTTTTCCCCTTTCATTTGCATTAACCATCTCAAGGGTTGGTGGTCAGTCTGAATGACAAAAGTAGAACCATACAAGTATGGCCTAAACTTCTTCAGAGCCCACACAATAGCAAAACACTCTCGTTCAATGGTTGTCCACCTTGTTTCAGGATCCTTCAGCTTTCTACTGATGAAGCAAACGGGGTGCTCCCTACCTTTCCCATCCAGTTGACTGAGGACTGCACCTAGTCCTACATTTGACGCATCTGTCTGCACAATGAAAGTTTGGTGGTAGTCAGGAGCTCTGAGTACTGGGACTTGGCAAAGAGCCTTCTTCAGGTTTTCAAAGGCCTGATTGCACTCCTCATTCCACCTTACCTTTTTAGGGAATTTAGGATAGGAGATGACATTCAGTGGGGAAGTTATGGTCCCATAGTTCTCTATGAAATTCCTGTAGTACCCGGTGAGACCTAAGAAGGCTCTCACCTGTGTCTGAGTAGTAGGTGTTGTCCAATTTTGCACAGCTTCAATCTTACTGAGCAAAGGCCTTATTTCTCCACCTCCTACCTCATGTCCAAGGTAGACCACTTTACTCTGTCCAATCTGGCATTTACTTGCCTTTATGGTCAGACTGGCCTTCTTGAGAGCCTGCAAAACATAGCTCAGGTGGTCCACATGTTCTTCGCAGGTTTGGTTGAAGACTGCAATGTCATCCAAGTATGCCATGCAGAAGTCCTCCATCCCTGTCAGAACCTGATTTACCATCCTTTGAAATGTAGCAGGTGCATTTTTCAATCCAAAAGGCATAACCTTAAACTGGTATAAGCCAATGGGGGTAGAAAATGCAGTTTTCTCCTTGGCATGGTCTGTCAGGGCTATTTCCCAATAGCCTGACGTCAAGTCAAACGTGCTGCGGAACTTGGCTGAACAAAGTCTATCCACCAACTCATCTGTCCTTGGCAAAGGGTGGGCATCAGTCTTTGTGACTGCATTAAGAGCTCTATCATCCACACAGAATCTAAGTTCCTTAGATCCTGCCTTTGGTACTAACACAACTTGGCTAGACCATGGATTAGTAGAGGGCTCTATTACCCCGAGATCAAGCATCTTGCTGATCTCACCTTTGATGTGGGTTCTTACATTCTCTGACATCCTGTATCCTCTGCTTTTGACAGGCAGACAGTCACCGGTGAGTATATCATGCTGTCCCCAAGGGGTCAAGCCTGGTGAAAGTGAGAACCGAGAGGCAAACTGATTCAACATAGATCTGCACTCTTCTTGTTGCTCAGGTGTCAGATTTGAAGAGAGATTTACTCCTTCAATCTTTTCGTCCAAAGGTAAGCCTCTGAGGAGATCAGGAAGAGCTTCACTCTCTTCTTCATCCTGTGATGATGCTAGAAGCAAAGCTCCTACATCAGGTCTGGAGACATACGCTTTTAGTTGGTTGGTGTGGAAGACTGTGGGAGCCTCCTTGGGATTGCCCAAGTCCACCAGATAGTTGACCTCTCCAAGTTTACCCACAACTTTGAAGGGTCCCATCCATTTGTCTTGCAAGGCCCTCTGCCTTGTTGGAATCATAACTAGAACTAGCTGGTCTTGAGTAAACTCAACCATGTTAGCCTTTTGATCATGCCAGTGCTTGACCAAAGCTTGACCAGCTTTCAGGTTATCACTAGCTTCTGCCATCATGTTTGACATTCTCCTCCGGAGACCTATCACATAGTCAGTCACTCTGACTGGCTTGGGTGAAGGAGCACTCTCCAACCCCTCCTTAATCAGGGCTAAGGGGCCTCTGACTGGATGGCCATAAAGAAGTTCAAAGGGAGAATAACCTACTCCCTCCTGAGGGACTTCTCTATAAGCAAAAAGAAGGCATGGCAGAAGAAGATCCCACTTTCTTTTAAGGGATCCTCTAAAGCACCTATCATGCTCTTCATGGTTCTGTTGAACCTTTCAACCAATCCATTTGTCTGAGGGTGGTATGCGGTTGAGAACTTGTAAGTAACTCTGCAGGTTTTCCACATGGCTTTCATGTAGTGGGACATAAAGTTTGACCCCCTATCAGAGATTACTTCCCTAGGAAAACCAACCCTGGTAAAAATGCCAAGGAGGGCCTTAGCCACAGCCGGAGCTGTAACAGTCCTCATAGGAATTGCCTCGGGATACCTAGTAGCATGGTCTACTACAACAAGGAAAAACCTGTTGCCTGAGGAGGTTGGAGGATCAAGGGGACCAACAATGTCAATCCCTACTCTCTCAAATGGGACTTCCACAACTGGGAGAGGCACTAAGGGTGCCACATTCTTGGAGCCAACCTTACCAGAAGTCTGGCAGGTGTGGCAGCTCCTGCAGTACTTATCTACTTCAGCCCACATCTTTCGCCAATAAAAGTAGAGTGAGAGCCTTTCCTTAGTCTTCTTGAACCTCAAGTGACCAGCCAAAGGAATCTCATGGGCTAACTGAAAGAACTGTTGTCTGTTCTCTTGGGGTACTACAAGTCGTTTATAGTCCCCAGGGGCAGACTCTGTTGGTTCACTGTAGAAGAGGCCATCTTCCCAGTGCAACCTATATTTCCCAGGCTCTTGCCCTTCAGCCTGAGCATCTGCCTGGTGGCGAAGACCTTCCAGAGTTGGACATTCTCTCTGTCCCTTACTGAAGTCTGCCCTGTTGGGTCCACCTTCTGCCAGTAAAGACTGCAGCTCAGGATGGTCAACAGGATCCAGATCTCCAGTGAGTTACTGGCCTTCCACTAGCTCTTCCTCAGAGTCTAGTTCAAACACACAGAGTTGTACCACCCTCTCAGCCTCAGCTGGAGGGGGAGTTACAGGTGTAACTTTGGACAACCTCGGGGAGGTCCTTGTGGGCTGCCCTGGAGTGTTGACTGCTGGTTTCTTTTTAGAAGTTTTAGGTTTCCCCTTTTCTTCTGGTTGTTTGGATACAGCAGCTGACAGCTCCAGTGGAGTAGAAGTGATCTCTTTCTTCATCGTCTCCTAGGGAGTAACCCTCATGGTTCTCTCCCTTGCAGGTCTAGTGAGCTCCTGTAACCGTTTACTAGGAGGTCTGGGGGTATGTGACACTACTCCAAGAGTTTTCAAGTCATTACCCAACAGAACCCTTCCTGGCACCTCACTTTGTATGCTGACAGGTATCTTCACAGTCATGTCATTACACTGGATGAGAACTGGTAATTGGGGAAGCATCTGCACAGGCCCTCCAGCTAAAGCTAACCTGGTGAGGCGTTTGGGTGCCTTAGCAACATCCTCAGCCTGAAAAATGATTTGTCCACCACAGTTATGCTGGCCCCAGTGTCCCTAATGGCAGGAGTCACCTGGCCACTGTCCTTATAATACTCTTTAGTATTATCTGGGATAGAATTATAGACATCTAAATTCTGTTGTTCCCACAAACCCAGAGACACTAAAGAAACACTGGCTGAGACTCCAATGGGTTCATCAGCCAGTAATAGAAATTTTCCACTTGCCATTTGTACTTCCTCCTCTGGAGCGAAGGCTAAGGAGACAAGCTGGACCCCTGAAGGTTTACCCTTACATCTGGGATCTCCTTTCACATGGTCAGTAGAGCCACAAACAAAGCATTTACCAAATGCTTTTTGGAATGGTGGCTTGTTCTGACCTCCTTCTGGTTTGGCACCAGAAGGTACACTAGCCTGATTCGGTTTCCCTTGTGGTTTACCCTTATGGTTTTCTTTGGGGCCCTCTTTGGGATTGGAATTATTAGAATTATCTTTAGAGTCCTTTTTAGGCTGTTTTCCCTCATCCTTCTTCTGAGTAGCCCCAGAATCCTTGTGAGTAGCTCTGTTGGCAACCCACAAGTCGGCAGCCTTAGCTAGCTTCCTGGAATCCAATTCCTTTGAATCAGCCAAGTGCTGTCTGAGCTCAGGAGAGCAGGCATCATAAATTGACTCCAACATTACAAGATTATTCATTCCCTCGTAAGTGTTAACCCTGTAACCCTTAATCCATCCCTCTAAGTTTTTCAAACTTTCACTCACCCAGGTAGCCCAAGGAGTACCATCATGCTTTTTGAGGGTCCTAAACCACTTAAGGTACTGGGAAGGGGTCTTCCCAAATCTAGCTATTAAAGCTAGCTTCACACACTCATAATCCTTCTTATCCACCTCCCCCAACTCCATTACCACATCAGTTGCAACAGGGGGGAGCCTAGAGAACAACCAAGGAAGTAGCTCATTCCCTCTGATGTCCTGGAGCCCATGATTATATTCAAACATTTTCAACCAATCCAACACATCCAATTTAGGTTCATACATACCCACTAATTCCTTAGGCATCCGGGGTCTTTTGAGACTGGAACTCCTAGAGGAACCAGAAGAGAGAGAAGCAGTTTCCACAGACAACATTTTCATTTCAAGTTCATGATTAAGCTCTATTTCTCTGAGCTTCAACTCAGCTTGCTTCTGCTCAGCTTGGGCATTGATTCTCCTGAACTCTAACTCTTGATTCCGTTCAGATTGAGCAATAAAACGTTTGTATTCTAATTCCAGCTTAATTTTTTCAAGTTCAAAATATTCAGGATTACATGTGGGACCTGGTATAGGTCCAGTAGGTACAGTTGGTAAAGCAGACAGAGGTTCAGGGTTGCTAACTGCATTAGGCTCACTTTCCTCTTCTGACTCATTATCAAGATATCAATACTTTGATTCAGATCAATACCATCACTGTTATCTACATTTGCTGGGAGGGGGGGTAGATTCCTCTGTACCACCCAGACTTTGATTTTCTAACAATCTTTCTATAAGTTCGATTTTCTTGCCCTTCCCAGAGAGGTTCTGATGTCTACACAATACTTTCAAGCAATCAGCAGTTTTGGTAGACAATGATTATAGGGTATAACTTTCCATAGTAGACAGGTTTTAGAAATCAGCTTTTTAATGCTAAGCTTTTGTGGTTAGTTGTCCTAAAGTATCCAAAAGCACACTAAAGTGCATACTCAATACAAATCCCACCGCTGTACACCAGTGTTAGGCAGAAACCTGTGCAGTTCCCTTAGGGACCACTGCAAAAAGTTTAAGACTACAGGAGTTAGCAGTAAACCCATTGGTGGCAGTCTGCACCACCCAGATTTACCTGGTAGCTGTGGCTGAGCAGTCAGACTTCTCTCAAGAAGAGTTAGGCAGTATACAGAGCATACACAATAGGGCAGATAAATACAGTAGAACAAGCAAACACTGACCAGAGCTTTGGTGTAAAAGATATATAATTATTTCTTTAAAAACACACCTATAATAACACACTGGCATTAATATCAAGCAAGTTCAAAAACACAGTCACTAAAGTATATGCACTCCCTGAAAAGAATATTAGATAAGTCTTAAGTAAAGCACCACTTATTTTCAGACAGCGGTGAAGACTTAATGCAGATGGCACTGTAATAATTCGTTTTAAAAGGGAGAGAAAGGCAGAGCACAAATTGAAACAGATCCCAACACCTTCACAAGAACACAGAAAGAGAGGAAGGCAGAATAAAACCGTGAAGTTAGAGTTCAGAAAGCCGGACCCACTTTAAGAGGGTCAGACCGAAATGTGTCTAAGGTCACATAGTTGAAAAGTGCACAAAGGTCTCGAAAAGATTCAGAAAGGAGTTGGACCAAAAGAAAGGGACCAGTTAGATGGTCAAGAGACCAGCCCAGTCTAGAAGGTTAAGGATTTACTGTCACCTTGTAGCAATCTATAGAAAGGGAGGCCAGGCGGACACAGTACCTTGAAATGGTGAGAACACTCCAGCGAGGGCAGTTGTTCCTGGCAGCGGTTGCGAGTTGGTGCTTCGTCCGGCAGAAGAGAAGATCTCGTCGGGGAGGAAAACAGGAGGTCGTTGTGCTGCCAGGGAAGAAACCATCTGCGGAGTTTCTCAATTCAAAGGAGCGGTCCTTTCTTTCGCGGTTCAGTGGTAAGTGGCTATCCGGTTGCCGGGGTGCTTGGCACGGGCAATTTGACCACTAGACATCCTGGTAGGCGCAAAGGAAAGTATTCTGGTTGTCCCCACCAGCTCAAGGGGAAGAGACTTTCTGGCAAGAAGATCTCCTCTGTCGTCGGGAAGTGGTCAGATGGTTCAGCAGGGCTCCACTGGTGGTGTCGTCGTTTCAGGTCAGCTCAGCTTCTCCCTCTTCGGATCTTTCAGGTCCTGTGGCGACTTCTGAAGTTCCAGTCCCAAAAGCCCTGCTTTTATGCAAGAAACCCCCATTCATTCAGCCTAGCTGTCAATCAAACATGCTAAGTGGTGAGCCGGCCGGCTCACCACTTGGGCCAATCACACAAGAGTGCGACTTGAGTTGCCAAGGCAACTCAGTCCAGGGTGCCTAAACCCCCTCCAACACCCCCTGTGGTACCCAGACAGAGTGGCACCACTTCTGGAGGCTTCTGTGGAGAAGCCCGCCAAAAAGTGGAACAAAGGGCTCGACTTGGGTTGGAGTCACAGAAGAGAACACAAACGCCATTTTAGAATCGAGTTCTGGCAAAAAATACCAAGCGGTGAAGTAATATTGAATAAATAACCTGGTGGTATGTTCGAGGCTATAGGAATTAAATCATTAAAGTTGGTAGCCTTGAACAATGGGAAAATACCATAGAGATATATTCGCGGTCGAATATAAAAAGTAGTATCCACTGCCACCAGCCAAAACTCGATCAGGGGGGACGGAGACGTGCCCCCTCGAATAACAGACTCCGGGGCAATCGAATTGCCCCGACCAGTACGTCCACAATATGATGGTTTGTACTGGTTTCTGTTCATAATTTGGGACTAGTAAAGCCAATGGTGACTTTACATTCCCTGGGAGACAGTAGTCAGTCCCAGGGTACAGAGTCTTTGGTGCGGTGTCACTATGACACCCCTGTGTCACTGCACGGAGGGTGCTGTGTAACACACATAGTAAAAACACATGAGACCCTATGGGGTAAAAGACCCCATAGCCCATAAAACACATTAACAGTCAAAGGAACCCCTAAAATCATGTCCAAGAGTGTGAGGAAAAGAGTCTCACTCTTGACAGGAGAAAAAAACAAACTCCAGAAATCCAGCAAAGCTGCTGGGGGACTCACTAGGTTAGGAAATTCAGCCTAAACAGAGAATTCTCCCTAACACCTTCTATAACTGTCCTTGATCCTGGCTGTCCTTCCTCTGCCTTACTTCCGTCCTGACGGGCCTCAAGTTGATCATCTTCACCGTTTCCCACAGATTCAGCCTGCTTCCCAAAAATGTAAGTACTTCTCCACTGGCTCTCCCCATCTATGCCTGATGATTGGTTCACAGGAGATTTTTCCTGGTATTCCCGGTTTCCTCCTTATTTTCGTTCCATCCGGAAGGTTATCTTGCTGGGAGTGTCACACTATCACTCTTGCCGAGGTGGATTCCAGGAGGGACATGTCTGACCTAAACCAGCCCCACCATCAGAGGAAAGAGGAGGCAAGACCTGTTGCTGACACCTTGACTTTCAAACCCATAAATAAATCACCTGTTTGCCATCAACCTTAATTGAAATGTCAGTGTGGCTTCTCTGGCAGTTGCTTGCTGATGCACCCGTGGTTAAGGCTGCTGATATTGGAGATCCTATGAGCTAAAAAAAGAAAGACACTGGCCAGAATGGTGCTGTGCAGGGATAAGGTGATTGTAGTAGTACTTTGTTAAAACATACAGACACAGGGAGGCAGGACATGGACTGGATCCCTCCGAACTCAGAGTAAACGCTGGTAGGTCTACCGCTCCAGGATGAGAGGGTTCCCTATCCCCACCTGACAGTGACAGATCTCTGGCCCTTTCACAATTCTTCAATAACATAATTTTTTAAAACACTTTCATGGAGCCATATGCAGACCTACCCTCTTTGCTAGCCCCCCATCCCTTTACAGCCTGGTCGCCACTGAAAGTTATGTCCTCGGTCACAGATATTTTAGGAACTGTTAGGAAAGATTTCTCTTTTGGTAACATTCCCTGCATAGTTTCTATGGACTCCCAATCGTTTTGCTTTGTTTATTAACTTGTTCTGACTTTTTAAGTGGAAGTAAAGCCTTCAGGTTCACTTCCCTTGCATTTTGCTCATTTGTTATGGGAAAACTGATCAGTCCTTTAGACTACCAGACTACCAGTACTGTGGAACTAGGTTTCCCTTTTAATCTTTTACTTTTTGTAACTCTTTTACATTGCGCACAGCATCTTACAAAGCAGTGCAATGGGGACACGTTTGCATCACCCTAGCCTTTTACACTTGGGATTTTTTGTTACTTTTACATGTGCCTAAAGACAAGCTGGTGGCAGCAATTATATTTGTATCATTGTGTTATTTCCAGTGTGCACATTCGCGTCTGGTGTGTATGGCTACTAAACGTGGCTAGTGCCTGAAAAAAGCCACTCCATAAGATTGTTGCTTGTTCTTTGGTCATATTTTGGTTTGGCCTTCTTCCTGCCTTGCCAGGTCAGGAAATCCCATATAAGGCCATGCTCTTGCCCAGGAAAGCTGCAGCTTTCGCGGACTAGTGCTGCCTTTGTGTGTGTGGCCCAGGAAGTGGGTGGGACGGTCTGGTCCCACACCACATCTGTGTTTCCAGAGAGTCTGGGTGTGGGGCATGAGTGAAACCAATATTGACCCTGATTGGACAACTACTGGCAGTTTGAATGGTGCAGATTGTTACCATTGGTGGGCTTCGACTTGCTTCGAGGCTGGATTTTGAATGAGAAGAGAACGCCTGCAGCCATTTCTTCAGATCAGCATTGGAGCCAAGAACCCCTCATAGAAGATCAGCCAACTAAAGATCTGATGAAAACTCCTGAAGAGGCCCGGCATCCCTTCCTATGCCTGGCTTGGTAAAGCCATGTTGGACTACCTGATCTGCAAAGGCCCTGTGCAGTGCTTCAACCCCTGGACTTGTGAGACCAACCAGTCTCAATGTGTTCTTGAGGATCCAGCCAAACGGAGCCTTTGGAAATGTCATTGGACCACCTGATGTACTGTCCTGCATTCCAGTGGACTACCTCAGTACAACCGTCGCTGTTCCATGTTTGCACCCGGAACTTTGGTTGTCACCAGCTTTGGGCATAAGTCATCTTTCTGCCGGATTTCAGCATGCCAGCCTCAAGGGATCCTGTCCTGGAAGGACTTCTGTAACACTGACTAGAAGGACGCTTGCCTTTGTCTGTGTGCAGTGGCCGTCGTTGAAACTCTCCTTACCCAGTCCTGTGAAGTGTCCTGAAGAGGGCTGCATTGGTGAATCCTGCATTTCTCCACCTCCAAGGGTTATACTCTGCTCCTGGACCCGACCGTAAGGATTCTTGCAAATACAGCTCCTGAGCACCTTCCCCCCAAAACCAACAGCAGGAAATCCAACCTCCAGCAACCCCCAGTCGACCCACCCAGTCATCTGGGAGTTAGGGGATAAGTACCGTCGAACCTGGGTAGTATCATCTGAAAGCTATGAACACATTTTACTTACCTAGTAACTTTGTTGTATCTCTTCTTTTGAACAATCACCAACACAAGTAACTTACCTACTACAGATACTTTATGGGGAGACGCATTGTGGCTTCTTTGCTTTACTACCTTTATACCGTACACCAAATGACACTGAGGCTTACGGGCACAACAGACAAATAACGTAAACCTCAGAAGTTTCGCAGCAGTTGTGAGAAACCTAAAGGTGTCTCACCCGCTAGTCCCCAGAGATCTGTCGTCCAGGTGGCCAGGACACGGCCATCGCTAATGGATCCAGTTTCTGGGGGTGAATAGTGGGGGAGAATCACCTGGGCGAGGGGTCTTTGGGGAGTGGAAGTGGGACACTGAGGGTTGAGACGCGGTACCCCCTTCCCTGTAACACCTTTTCCCCGTCCTGCCTTGTAGGATATTTGAAAGCTCTATCCCCACCCTTTTCCTGCACAAACACTATTGTACATTTCAACAGACAACGGACTGACACCAAAGCCGTTTACCTGACATGTCCCAACACATGGGTCAGGCAGTCAGCAAATTGACAATAATCACGCACACCTGACGATCCTTTACCTTCCCCACAGGGATATAAGGCAGAGCCCGAAAGCACACTTCGGTAGGACGACAAAGGGGGAAGTGCCCTTGCCCTTTTCACTACATACCTGCAAAGCCTCCAGAAGGGAAATCGTAAGACCAGGAGTTACAGCTGGCGTGTGGAGCAACAGAGGTCAATGGTTGATAATGCAGGCGGAGAGGCAAGCTGGCTAGCTGGCTACCGTGGCACTATCCTTGACTCCAGAGAACAAAGAAACCAATGGGTTCAGCACAGCCGGTGAGTTGGAGGAAGCTGATATCAAACCGAACTGTGTTAAACCCAAAGTTACAAGTAGAAACATTTTGAATGCAAGAAAAAAGAACTTGTGTGTATGTTTGAACTTTAAAAAATGCCCAGTTGAGGTCCAGGTCAGAGGGGTCCCGCGCCACATGGGTGTTTATTCGAAAGGCTCTGACCAGGACCTGTTTTGTTTGGAAACTACAGCAACCAGAAGGCCCTAGGAAAGGGTGGCAGGAGGCGTCATAGTGGTCCTATAAGGGTCACGTCAAAACCCTTATACAATCGAAAGTCTCTGACCTGTTGCCAGAGGAAAGCTAGGGGAAGGGAACCCGGCTTTCTACTATGGTTGTGAACTGTAATAATTGGCAAGTGTGAACCCGACCGAGCGATGCCGAAAGAAAGTTAAAGAGAAGGAAACCCTGCTTTTTGATAAAACTGAGCTATTCATGAACTGTATTAGGAATACATGAACTGTGTCGAGGAAAGGCCGTAGTAAACCTGACGGAGGCAGGAACGTTTTTGAAAGGAGGATCCGAGCCCGGCAGAGGGAGATCCCAGGGGCGAAGAGCAATCGTCCAAAGAACTTTTGTTTGTTTGTCATTGTGATATCCAAGTGAAAAAGAATTGCCCAAGGTGCAAGATCACCAAGAGAACTTTTTGTTTGTTTGTCTTTGTTAAACACCACAGGCCTTCTGAGGCAAGAGACTTTTGCAAGAAGGAGACTTAGCCTCTAAAGGTTTTTGATATCGTTTAACGGAACTGTGAACCTTCTGCTGATGACCCCAAGGAGTGTGCTATGCTTGAGAGTCCCGCCTTGTCTCAGCATTACCATCCTGACATCAATTTGAGAACACTTCTTTCTTTTCTGGCGAATAGTATCCCACACTTTTTTGTAATTTAGTAGCAGGGTTGGAAACTGTTTTTTTTAGTATAGGCCCTTTTATTTGACAAGATGCCACTAGGTCTGCCTTATTATTATTTGATGGTCGTAGCTTGCTCCCATCTTAGATTTAGGTTTAGATTAGGCATTTATCTCACCCATTATAAAGTTCTATAGACACCCTTGAACTGTGATCACGTATGTCTGTCTTTACTGTTGCCACCATGAGTTCCTTACATATGATGTCAGGTGTGGGATGCGACTCAATTGAAACAAATTGGGGAACCGTACAATTTCAAAAACGTAGTCATTGAGCTTCTAAATCTTCTATTGCCACAAATAATTAATAGGTTTCGATATTTGTAGCAGTAGAGAAGCTACAATTCTCCCTGGGAAAAGAGGAATGATTCCTACCGATTTGGTTCGGATACCCCCTCCAGGGTGTTGCATCAGATCAGCCCCAAAATTTGGCCTAACATGGAAATTCGGTGTAGTCACTTTAGCAGGCGTCATCGACCCCGACTTCCGAGGAGACGTAAAGCTTCTCTTACAGAATCATAGCGAAGTCCCATTTGAGGTACATCGTGGAGATCAAATTGCTCATGGCATTTTGGAAAAGGCATTATTTCCTCAAGAAAGCGAACCAGATCAAACGGAAAGAGGTGCGTTAGTCTTGGGGGAAGCTGATAAACCTTCTGACATTGAAGGCACAAAGGGAGAGGAACCCACCATCTATCACGATCTTGTCTTTGCCCAGCGAAATGATCCCTCTCTTGCTGAGGCCTTCCTGCAGGCTAGTCCGGAAGGAGAAGGTAAAGAAAAAGGTAGCCCCTTTTTCTTCTTAAAGCAGGGGTTGCTGTACAAGAGGGAAACAACAACTAAAAGATTGATAAAAGCGCAGTTGGTGTTCCCCAGGACTCACCAAAAGGCTGTACTGGAGATTGCACATTCGCATCTTGCTGGGGGGTCCCTTAGGCCAATGAAAACCCAAGCACACATCAGTGGGAAGTTCTATTGGGCAGGTACTGACACTGATATAAAGACCTTTATCCAGATGTGTGAAATCTGTCAAAAAACTAGCACACATGTCCCCTTGCCTGCCCCTTTGAATCCTCTGCCCATCATAGAAGTCACTTTTTCAAGAATTGGAATGAACATTATTGGACCTCTAGATACATCCAGATTAGGCAAGATGTATGTCCTAGTAATTGTTGATTATGCCACTAGATACCCCGAAGCATTCCCAATGTGAAATAACACCACACAGCAAATCCTTTAACACCTCCTGCCGTATTTTCCAGGGTTGGCTTACCCAAAGAAATATTGACCGATCAAGGTTAACATTTTATGAGCAAGCTCAAGGAAGAGGTCAAAGAGCTACTCCATATTACCACCTCACGAACTTCTGTGTACAACCCCCACACCGATGGCTTGGTAGAAAGATTCAATAAAACCTTAAAATTAATCCTACGGAAACTAGTAGATAAAGACGGGAAGGACTGGGACCGAAATATCCCGTGGGCACTATTTGCAGTGAGGAAAACCCCACAAGCTTCCTCAGGATTTTCCCCTTTTGAATTACTTTATGGCAGAGAGCCCAGAGATGTCCTGGACATGCTCTGGGAAACCTGGGAGGAACGTGAAGAGGCACCCATCCCCATCTCGCAAAAAACTCTACCTGAAAGCGAGAACATATGAGATTTGGACGAGATCTAGTCAGCACTCATATGGAAAAGGCCCAAAGTCAACAAAAATCCAACTACGATAAGAAAGTAAGCTTAAGATCGTTTTCTATAGGACAAAAAGTATTGGTCTTATTCCCCACCTCAGAAAACAAGCTTGTTTCTAAGTGGCATGGGCCCTATGAAATAGTAGAACTAATTGGAACCTGCACTTATAAAGTAGCTCAACCGGACCAAAAACAGAAAGTCCATTTATATCACCTGAATCTACTAAAGGAGTGGAAAGAGAATCCGTCAGCCACCCATGCCAAAGTAATATTTTGTTTGGTTGCAGAAGACAATCTTGAACTAATCCCTCCGGAGTTACCTAACCAAAAACAAGAAGATCTAAAAGACATAATCACCTCTTTCCCCTATGTATCCTCAGACAAACCAGGAATAATCAAATGCACTTACCACTATATTAGAACACCTAAGGGAAACGTGGTCCATTTAAAACCCTATAGACTCCCACAGGCACGTAAACAGATAGTGGCTGAGTAAGTAAACAAAATGCTGCAGTATCATCGAGCCCTCATCAAGCCCATGGTCCTCCCCTATCGTGTTGGTCAATAAATCTGGCCCTTCCTGGAGGTTCTGTATAGATTTCCGTCAAATCAACGCAACATCTAATTTCGATGCCTATCCTATGCCACGCATCAATGACCTAATTGATAAACTCGGAGAAGCCACCTTTCTATCCACCCTAGACTTAACAAAAGGGTACTGTCAGATACCAGTGTATTGGCCAGATAAAGAAAAGACAGCATTTTCAACACCCTTAGGACTATTTCAATTTAAAGTTCTCCCTTTTGGCTTACTAGGCGCACCAGCCACTTTCTAGCGCCTAATGACTAAAATCTTAAGCCCCTATTCCGACTTCTGTGGAGCTTATATTGATGAAATCGTCATCTATAGTAAAACCTGTGAAACCACCTTTTCCACCTTCATACTATTATGAGAGTCGTCAGACAAGCCGGCCTAACTGCTAATCCATCTAAATGCAGTTTGGCACAATCAGCCGTAAAATATCTAGTTTTTTTTTGTAGGGAACGGGAACGTACAGCCCCAATATGAGAAAGTGCGAGCCGTCTTAGATACATCTACACCCAAAACTAAAAGGGTTTCAGAGCCTTTTTAGGGTTAATAGGCAATTATCGCAGGTTTATCCCCAATTCTTCGGACAAAACAGCGAAGCTGACCGATAAACTTAAGAACGCCGAACCACAAAAACTTCATTTGTCCGAAGAAGATGATGTATGTTATAACACCTTAAAGCAAACTTTGTGCCAAAACCCAATCATGAAGGTAGTAGACTTCTCCAAAGACATTATATTGCAGACGGACGCCTCCCTTACTGGGTTAGGAGCAGTCCTATCTCAAGTCTGTGATGGATTAAAACATCCATTCTCTTTACCAGCCGCAAACTCTTCCCACGTGAATAAAATAACTAAGTGCTGGAATTAGAGGCCCTGGCCATCACGTGGGCCTTTATCCACCTGAGATACTACCTCTTAGGAAGAAAGTTCACCTTAGTCACTGATCATTCAACCCTAGTTTGGATTAGCCAACGCAAAGACCCAAACCCACGTGTCATGCAATGGTTCCTAGACCTGCATCCCTACTGCTTCACGTGGAACATCAGAAAGGAAAAGATATGGGGAATGTAGATTTCCTGTCCCAGTTCCCCTGTGAAGCAGATGCGGCTACATCGCATGGAGGAAGGGTATGTGAGAAACCTGAAGGTGTCTCATCCACTAGTCCCCAGAGATCTGTCGTCCTGGTGGCCAGGACACGGCCATCACTATTGGAGCCTGTTCCTGAGGGTGGACTAGTGGGGGAGGATCCCCAGGGCGAGAGGTCTTTGGGGAGTGAAAGTGGGACAAAGAGAGTTGAGATACCCTTTCCCTGGTCTGCCCTGTAGAATATTTGAAAGCTCTATCCCCCCTTTTCCCGCACAAACACTTTTGTACATTTTAACAGACAACGGACTGACACCAGAGTAGCAACATTTTGAACGCAAGAAGAAAGAACTTGTGTGTATGTTTGAACTTTAAAGAAAGCCCCGTAGAGGTCCACGTGCAGAGGGTTCCGGCGCCACATGGGTGCTTATTCAAAAGGGTCTGACCAGGACCCGTTTTGTTTGGAAACTACAGCAACCAGAAGTCCCTATGAAAGGGTGGCATGGGGTGTCAGAGTGGTCCTATGAGGGTCACATCAAAACCCTTATACAATTGAAAGTCTCTGACCTGTTGCCAGAGGAAAGCTAGGGGAAGGGAACCCGGCTTTCTACTATGGTTGTGAACTGTAATAATTGGCAAGTGTGAACCCGATCGAGCGATGCCGAAAGAAAGTTAAAGAGAAGGAAACCCTGCTTTTTGATAAAACTGAGCTATTCATGAACTGTATTAGGAATACATGAACTGTGTCGAGGAAAGGCCGTAGTAAACCTGACGGAGGCAGGAACGTTTTTGAAAGGAGGATCCGAGCCCGGCAGAGGGAGATCCCAGGGTCGAAGAGCAATCGTCCAAAGAACTTTTGTTTGTTTGTCATTGTGAAATCCAAGTGAAAAAGAATTGCCCAAGGTGCAAGATCACCAAGAGAACTTTTTGTTTGTTTGTCTTTGTTAAACACCAAAGGCCTTCTGAGGCAAGAGACTTTTGCAAGAAGGAGACTTAGCCTCCAAAGGTTTTTGATATTGTTTAACTGAACTGTGAATCTTGTGCTGACGAGCCCAAGGCGTGTGATGTGCTTGAGAGTCCTGCCTTGTCCCCGTGCTTCAAACGTGGGGAATGGAGACCCAGCCTTACCATCCTGACTTATCATTTTGAGAACACTTTTTTCTTTTCTGGTGAACATTATCCCACACATTTTTTGACAAGACGCCACTAGGACTGCGTTATTATTATTTGATGGTCGTAGCTTGCTCCCATCTTAGATTTAGGTTTAAATTAGGCGTTTATCTCACCCATTATAAAGTTCAATAAACACTCTTGAACTCTTATCACTTGTGTCTGTCTTTACTGTTGCCACCATGAATTCCTTACATAGTCCACTAAGATACATCAAAGTGACGATCCCACTGCAAAACACAGACAATCTATCTAAATGGAAATGTCTTAATTTTTTGCTGAAACTGAGCAGTGGACCTGATCTCCCACAAATCCGGTGGGATAAAATTCCAGGCTGTAGGAGCAGCCAGAGCAAAATCACATTTCTTAACCAGTGTCAGTTTGCAAGATGGAACCGGCACCTGGCACTAGACTAGACTTATACGTTACTGCTTCATTCAGGTATGACAGACTTGAGCCCATCAGACACTTATGCGTGATTAGCAAGAGGCGAAATTCAATTGTTGCCTCTACTGGTAATCAATGTAGGTTGAGTCTTGCTTCTGACAGATGATCTCGCTTCTTGAGTCCTAAAACTACTCTGACCATATCATTTTGAACTGTTTGCAGCCTTGCACATTCTGATTTTGAGTTCCCAATCAGAAGGATACTGCATTAATCGATTTCTGACCCTATAATAGGTCTTGCTATGGTTTCACAGTTGGCTTGAGGCATATAAGGGCGAAGCTGCGCCAACAATTTAATATAGTAGGCAGCGGAGGAGGCTAATGCACTGACATGTGCCTTCATATTGAGGTACTGGTCCAAATAGACCCTTAGGGTTTTTACTTTCTCCTTAGTCTTAATATGGCAACTCTGCCACAAAAAATTGACGATACTCTGGACTCAATTTACAAATTCTTCTTTTCATGCCAACCACCATTACCTCTCTCTTTTCCTCATTAAGCACTAGACCATTATTGAACATCCAGTTTTGAATGAGATCATAGATCTTATTGATTCTGTTTTTATCCTCATAGTGATCACCAGATAATGGGATGAGCTATTGCGTGTCATCCGCATAATTTGGGAAGCCAATCCTATGTTTTCCCAAAATATCAAAAAAAGGGACCCTAAAGATATTGTACAAGGATGGAGATAAACAAGCGCCATGAGGCACACCATATGCCAATAGGGTCGGTTGTGTCTTTGCATCCCGACTACAAACCATACACCAGCTATCACTCAAAAAGGATCTCATCCACAGGACAGCATTCTCTGAGAAACCCGGCACTTCCCTCAAACTGGCTGACAGCAACCTTTTTGAAAAAATTGTTTTATTAGTTTTTACTGATACATAGATAAAGGGAACCAAAACAAAACAACATTTCACCGTACTGCCTTGTGTAGTGTCTACATCAGTCTCATTATATCACGTCACAGACTCTTCCCATAACAACCTCCTTCCCCCGCCAAACCTTCGCAGAGTTGCATAGAGCCAGTCCCATCGCACTGAATCAAACGCTTTCACTGCGTCTAAAGTGGCTATAGCGCAAGGGGTCTCCCATGTTGCTGTGCTCTCTATATCATCATGTAACTGCCTCAGGTTCCAAGTCATACTTCAGCTTGGCACGTAGCCCGTTTGGTCTGGCTGTACTAGCTTGTGTATCACTTTCTTCATCCTACTTGCAAGTATGGATGTCAGGATCTTGCTGTCTTGATTTAGCATTGAGAGGGGCCTATACGAGATGCATTTCATTGGGGGCTTCTGAGGTTTAAGAAGCGGTATAATGATAGATTCTCTAAGACTGAGTGGAAGGACACCCGCCGCATAAGAATCAATGTATGTACTGAGCAGGGGAGGGGCTAGCTCCTGCACGTATTCCTTATAAAATTTTCTAGGCAGCCCGTCCGACCCAGGGTCTTACCCGTCGGCAAGACTAAAATCGTGCTTTGTATATCTTCTAGGGTGATATGCGCCTCCAGGCTGTCTCTCTCCTCTAAGCTCAGCCTAGGCAGTTCTGTCTCGTCTAACACGCCCTCTAAATGCTCCCTTGGTGTTGGGGGACTCTCTCGGTAGAGATTTTGGTAAAATTCTTGGAACACCTCATTAATGCCGCTTTGGGAATTACATACGTTCCCTTGTTGCGTGTGTATCAGGTGAATAGGGCCCTGTTTCTCCTCATTTTTATATAACCATGCCAGTAGCCGGCCAGGTTTGTCCTCCTCTATTTGCTGTTTCTTAGTGTATTTTGCATAGCTATGCTTGCCCAGACTTTCCCAGCATTCCATACATTTCTGTTTAAGTTCCAGAACCCTCACGTTCGCGCCCGGTCTCTTCGCCTGAGACTGCTCCAATTTCCTCAAACGTTCCTCCGCGGAGGACATTTCTCTATTAATGGTCGCTTGGACGACGCTCGACCCAGCTATGGCTGCTCCCCTGATCACCAAGTTCAATGCCTCCCAGAAGGTTCCTGCGCTGGGTACACTACCTACATTACGTGAAACATAGTCGGTGATGCTATCTTTAATGCAGTTTCGAAATGGGGGGGTCTTTCAGAGATTCACTTCTAAGTCTCCACATGGATATTGGGGCTCTGGGTGACATGCACTGCCACTGCAGGCTGAGCAGAGCTTGATCCAATAGGACCCTACCTTTGTACTGTGCGAATGCAATGAGATGGGTTAGCTCCCTCCCCAGAAAGAAGCAGTCTATTCTTGTGTGCACTGCATGTGTAACGGAGTAATGTGACAGTGCCTGGTGTCCGGGTGGAGTACTCTCCAGACATCCTCCAAGGCAAAGGAGTCTAGGAGCGTTTGCAGTGTCCTGGCAAGTGGGGCCTGGTTGGTATTTTTAGCATCTGACCTGTCCAGGATTGGGTTTAATGTACAATTAAAGTCGACCCCAATATAATGCTGCTATTCCTTTAGGGGCCCAGACAGGGGAATAGTGATCGGAAGAATGTGGCAGCACTGTGGTTGGGTGCATACGTATTTACTATGGAAGTATCTACTTGTTCGAGGAGATCCTCTACCAACACCATGCTGCCCTTATCGTCAGTCTTAATGTGTATGACCCTGAAAGGTACCGTGGGCGCTATCCATATCAGGACCCCCCGGGCGTATGCAGAATATGGAGAACCAAACACCTTCCCCCTCCATTTACTTGCTACCACTGCTTGCTTTTCTGCTGTTAGATGTGTTTCCTGCACCAAGGCGATATCCACCTTGCATTTCTTTAAATACGAGTACACCCTATTTCTCTTTACATAATCGTTTAAACCGCTCACGTTCCAGGTGAGTAAATGTACAGCTCCTGACATAAGCTTGTGTCCCCATCGAATAGTTCAATCATCTCGGACGCACCAGATGACTCTCTCCATGTCTCTAGGAGTGTTCGGACTCAGGATACTGTGTTACGATTCCTATGTGACATTTGTGCAGGCAAAATCACACCCCTTGTGATTCCCCCAACTTCCCCAACAAAAAACAACGGCCCAGCATAGTTACTTGCATTCTCTCCAAGTAAACATACTGGAGGCTGGTGCACAGTGGGTGGGCACAAAAACAAGCGCCATGAAGGAAACAAACTTGGAGGTTGTGGTGGTCGCCGCCGTAGGGTCGGCCCCTTCTCCTGCGATTTTAGTCGTTGTCCAGCCGACCTTCCCACCATATAGTAAACGTATAGACTCCCAAGGGACAAGTCTGTGGAGCCTTGTATATTCCGCAGGGGCCCATTTGGCCCGGCATGCTCATTTGTCTGCCAGGTTGCTAGATCTCCAGGTGAGGCCGCTGATGCCACTGATGTTGCAAGGGGTTCCATAGGCACGTCCATCCACTGATCACGTAGAGCTTCCTAAGTGTTTCCCCCATTCATCTGCCACATCTCTTTCACTGAGGCCTATCTTCTCTCTGTGCATCCATGCTTGTGCTTCCTCCGCAAGGTCAAAGAAACAGGATATGTTCTTCTGTATGACTTTCAGGCATGTTGGATAAATCAGCATGTATTTCAGGCCGGCCATCCGAAGCCTTGGTTTGGCAACTGAAAATTGAGCCTGGTTTTTCTGCACCTGGAAAGTGTAATCGGGGTAGACCGCAAGGTCAGCCAAAGCTCTTCTCAGTACTCCCCCCCCTGTCTCGAGTAGGCCAATATTCTTTCCCTGTCCTTATAGATCAGGACCTTTGCAATGATCAGTCACGGGGGCGCTCCTGGGAGGTGGGGGCGCCTAGTTAGCGCTCTATGTGCTCTTTCAATTGTGAAGCCTTGTGTAAGGTGGCCGGGCCCGATATCTTGAAGTAACATGTTTTCTATATATGTTGTAGGATCAGTGCCTTCCTCACCCTCTAGCAACCGACTATACGCATATTGTTTCTTCGAGCCCTGCCCTCTGCTTCTTCCACCCTGCTTTCCAGCAGGCCGTCCTTCTGCTGCAGCACATGTACATCTGCGTGCGACTCCTTGAGCGCCCCTGTGTTCTCCTTCACCTGTGTCTCCAAAGTTGTGGTACGCTCCGCCAGGCTGCGCACGTCTTGAAGCAACAGCTCTACATCGATCTGCACTGCTGCGATCTGCGTCCCTAATGAGGTCTTAAATCCGCTATGGCTTGCATCACCTGGTTGTGTAGTTCCATGGCTTCTCCCCCTTTCGCCAGCACTGAATCCATAGTTCCTCCAGGAGTGTGCTGCATGGTCCTGGCAAAGCTGTCTAGTGTCGGTTGATGTGCCTTTGTTTTGGGCTGTTTGGGATGCATCCGGTCTGTCCGCCTTGTCAGTGGCAAGCCTCAATTGTTATTTGTGCAGGGTGCTGCAGGATAGTTTCTAGGCGTGCCTCCAAGGGTTCTGCTAGTAGCCAGTATTGTGGCTCTGGTTCCCCCTTAGTGTGGGCTAAGTGTGTATGTTTTGCCAGCAGGGGTAGGTGCTGTCCTCCAGGGGTTATTGCTGCTCTTGGTGTCCCAATGCCTCTCCACCTCTCCGTGCCACAGGGTTCTTTGTCCCTCTTCTCATCAGGCCTCTTGTTGTTTCTCAATCCATATGTGTCCTCAAGTGCGCCTATCTGAAATAAGCAGCCCTTTGCAGCTCTTGTTAGGCCCCAGGTACTATGCTGGGGTCAAGGGGTGTCTCCTTTGATCTCCATCCGGCTCGGATTTCCCAATCCCGCTACAAAGTTTATTAATCAGCGTCAGGTGTTTTTGAGAGGCGCCGCTGTGCTGATTTCATTTCTTTGCTTTTATTATTTTTTTAGTTTTTTGTTTTTGTGATTGTTCCTTTCTCCCCGGCCTGTTTGTGCACTGCAAGGCACTGGTTGCAGCTCCTAAGAATCATTGCCCCACCCGGGTTGAACTATATATGTCCCCGCCCCCAGTCTATGTCCTCAGAGTTCGTGAACCTCAGGGGGAGAAGTACAGAGCTGCTTGTTGTACATGCCTTGCTCTTGTTGCATTGACCATGCTCCGCCGGGGAGTCCTCTGCTCTTCCTTCCTGCGCGCCTGTTCAGTTTGGCCACATCGGTGCCAGGGCGTCACTCACACACGGTCTGCGCTCCTCCACTGCACTCTGTGGCTGCCACGTCCCTTCCAAACTGGCCGCTTCCACTCCTGGATTCAGCTGTTTACCACCACTGCCTCTTCTCCCTCTTCCTCACTGCTTCTCCTCTTGGCATCTTCGGTCTTCTCGCGTCCGCGGGGCTCAGCCCGCACTGCTATTGTCTTCTGCACATTCTGGCCGTCATCTTGGGTTCAGACTCCGCCTGTTGTCATCTTGTTCCGTGACTTGCCTCTGGCAGCCGACGGCAGCTCTGCACTCCTTCTCCTAGCTGGGCACTCCGGGGGGGGTATATCCACAATCCTGCGACTTGTCAAGCAATTCTACAGTAAGAAAGCCTGTTTTCCAGACGGATATGGTAGGATGCGGTGGGAGAGGTTACAGGAGCTGACCTACTCCATGGCTGCAAGCCACACCTTCCTGGCTGCCATCAACTTATGGTCCACCAGGTTGAAGTCCAGAATCATGGAAACTAAAGTCCTGTAACTTTTAGGCACAAGGCCCCACTTTTCTTAGGGAATGGACTGCTGAAGTTAGGGAAAATCACTTGGACTTGGTTCCATCTTTACTGCATCACTTTACGTATCTCCTTTGTTGATTTCAGTGATTGAATGCATTTTAAGAACCTATGGGGACCGTGTATATGTACATTTTTCAGTATTGCACGAAAGTATCAACAGCTTGTTTAATTTTTTTAGTGTGTGTTTAAGGAATAGAATGCATATTATATTTTGATGCATTCCTGTCTAAATTGGATTATTTGTGTGCTTCACTGTGTGACTCATTGTGGATCCCGGACCGCACTCACACTCTCCTGAGGACAGCCTTAACTACTTGCCACAATGACCTTGATTGGGTTTTGTATAACCCCCTGAGTTCCCTTGTTTTCTATAACTAGGATGGCCTCCTAAAATCTGTCCAACAGACCAGATTCTAGGAATCCATCTTAACAGGAACCACTTACCTGTGTGGTTGCAACAATAAGGAGAGACTTTTCTCTTCTGGGCAACTTTTGAATGCATACTCTCCCACTCTCTGCATCCTGACTTCCTCACTCGGGGGGCCTTTTTCATTCATTTTAACTCATGTTCCTGGGATACTTGCTTACTACATCCACCAAAATCCTAAATGCGTCTTTTAGGAATATGTTGAGAGTATTGGCACCACATTGTATGCATGTCACTGTCTGCTTAGCAAATTTGTCAGCCTGTAATCTCCTTTTCAGTGAATGAATAGTTCGGCTGCGATGGTGAAAATTACTTTGAGGCAGAGGCAAGCACACTTTCAGGCCTTTTTCTCTTTGGCACCTACCACTTAGGCACCGGCTTCCACTGTCACGCAAGTGTTCAGTTTGGGATCAGGCATGGTGAACTCGCAATGCAGGATATCAAGCTGGCAAATGCTGCTTCCTGTTCCCATTGAAAATCAGCTGCTTTCTTCAACAACCTACATAATGGTCCTTCTGAGAATATTGAACACAAACTTTGCCTAATACTCATATTCATATGAATGATTTAAGTGTCTTGTTTGTGTTCGGAGATGGGGCATGTGAGAAACCTGAAGGTGTCTCACCCACTAGTCTTGGTGGATCTGTCATCCAGGTGGCCAGGACACAGCCATCCCTTTTGGATCCAGTTCCTGGGGGTGGACTAGTGCGGGAGGATCACCTCGATGAATGGTCCTCGGGGAGTGGAGGTGGGACAACGGAGGGTGAGTCACGGTATCCCCTTACCAATAACACCTTTTCCCCACCCTACCAGGTAGGATACCTAGGAATTCAACCCTCCCCCTTTTCCGACACAAACTCTTTCTCACGGACAGTTCACTGTGAGCGGCAAAGGACTAACACCAGAGCCGTATACCTGACATGTCCCAACACCATGGACAGGCAAGGTCAGGCAATTACGGATTATTACACACACCTGACTTCCATCACACTTGCCCACATGGATAAAAGGCGCAGCATGAAAGCACACTCTGAGCGAGGCAAACCACACGAGGAAACAGAAGTTCCATGATGGCAGTTTAATACAAGGAGAAAGACGGCGAGACCAGAGAGAGTCGCAAGGAGGGAAGTACCTGTGAGCGCTAAAGACTGTTACTTTTTTAAGCCTTGGAAAGTAAGAAACTGAAGACCAGGAACTAAGCTGATCAAACCTGCACAGTGCATCAGAGGTACCCTGGGGTTTCCTGCATTGATAACCAAGGCAGGGAGGAGCGATTGCCACTGTGGTACTGTCATTGGCTCCTACAACAAAGCAGCGTTAGAAAAGACAGCACAGCCGGTGAGTCGGAGAGATTGATACCAAACCAGCTTGTCTTTTGAACCAAGGTTGCAAGCGGCAACATTGTAGAAAGAGAAAAGGGTGTGAGGCATTCACAAAGAGCAACAGGATGTAAGTGGAAACCAAAAGCCGTAGTTGAACTTTATAATTGAACTTTGGGAGGCCAAGAAGAGATACCATACACACAGAGTGGTCTGGCACCACGTGGGTGTTCATTCGAAAAGTCTCTGTTAGGTATCCAACTGATGCTGAGTGTGAGAAAAAGGAATATTGAGATTGAAGTGGTCATGCAACGAGTCAAGCTAAGACCTGTGCACATTCAAAAGCCTTCAATAGTTTAAAGTACATCACAATTGGTTCGAGCCCGGCTGATGGAGACTAATCGAGTGAAAGAACGGGATCTCAGCCCGACTGAGGGGGATCCGGGGTGAACCGTGAGTCACCGGAGAAATAATTATCTTAACATACATTGAAAGGGATCTGAGCCCAGCTGAGGGGGATCAAGAAGGAACACCGAAATTGAACACTGAAAAGGGAAAATAACGATTTTATGTTGTTTTTGTATACCAGACCCTCCGAGTCAAGAGACTTGCAAGAAGCAAATATGCTTGAACAACAGGCCTTGAATTGTGAAAATGGAACTGTATTCCCGTGCCACAGAAGCCAGAGTGTGTGCTTTGCTCGAGTGAACCGCCTTGTCCCATGCTGAAAACGTGGGCAAAGGAGACCAATGGCCCGAACATCTATCATTTTGTGAACACTTCTTTCTTTTCCATGAATATCACCAGACATTATTTGTAAAATTAGTAGTAAGGATTGCCAATAGGATATTATTTGATGGTTGTGGCTTGCTCCCATCTGTAGATTTAGGTTTAGATAGACGTTTATCTCAACTTTGTGAAAGTTCAATAAACACCCTTGAAGTGTGGTCACTTGTGTCTGTCTTACTGTTGATACCATGCCTTCCTTACAGGAATCACTGATGGCTTTCAGGAGATCCAACTTTTGCTCCAATATCTCCAGAGGATTTATTGCACCCCAAAAACTACACGGCACCTGATAAAATGTGCCATTTTCTTTGCACAAACGAATGCCTACTCATTGCAGTCCGTAAGCACACTTTCCAAAGTGGATTGTGACTCATTTTATCCTCCTCATATATCTGAAGGTAAACTTGGAAGTATGATGCATTCCTCATATAATGCATCACAGAGTCTAGCAATCTCTGAAAAGTGATGATGTAGAGGAAATACTAAAAGGCATCCTTGTACTGTATATCTATGCACTCTGAATGGTGGGATGATAGTCATTAAGAATTTCAAGTCTTTGTGTACCATAATTGGATGGTATGCATTAGTCTTAACACACATGCCCTGTCAATATTAGCACCAGTTCTGAAATGCTGGGTATGGGTAGCCGTTTGATTATTTCCTTATTAAGGTTTCTGAGATCCTCAATTTGTTGGAATCTGTTTCCTTGATGAGAACAACAGGGCTCAGGCACTCAGTGGCCTCTACTCGGACGATGATCCCTTCCCCTTCCATATCTACCAGTAAACCTTTTTAGCCTTATCTGGCCATGTCATGGACTGGCTTATGTGACAAATTACAGGAATTCGTCCCTTCTCCCCAAGGGGGAGCCCACATTGAGACTAGTGAGGTGAGCCTGATACACAATATCCTCTCTAGGGGTTTACCTCACCAGGAGAGCTCCCCCCATGGAGGCAAGGACTCCTGTTATTGTGAGGAGCTACCACAAAAGTCTCCTAATTTTACCTCTCAAATCAAGCCCTAAAAGGACTTATACAAAGAAAGAACCAATGTAAATATTCCTTCAAGAGAAGAACTTTACAATACTGAGACGAAAATGAATAGAGAAAGCTTCAAGAAGCCATGCGAGAGAACAGGAGAGGAGAAGCTAAGCAGGGTGAGGCCCTTAGCGACGTCACCTCTATGAGGGGAGGAGAATGGAAACTCCAGAGAGCCTGTGAGTTTCAAACAGGCTGTGAAGCTGGAATCAAGGAAGCAGACGCACACAGCGTCTTGACTATGGGGGAGGAGCTAAGCCGGGGAAGGTACATGGCGACATCACCTCTACAAAGGGAGGAGACTGGAATCTCTGGAGAGTCAGTATATGAACATTCACTTTCATCCTCATCAATATATTGGGAATCAATCAGTAAGAGAACTTAATGAGAAACAGGATATCACTATCCCTATGCGAATAAGTCAAGATAACCAAGAAATAGTCAGGAGAATAAGAAGAGGAAGAGAAGATCATTATCAGAGTACTTATACTCGTCACAGTCAAGATAACGAAAATAAAGTGGTGAGAATAAGAGAAGAAAAGGGGAATTATTATGAAACTATTCCTATTTGTCTCATTAACGATATTGATAACATAGTCAAGGGAGATAAAGAGTTTGAGGCAAAACCCTCTGAGAATAATCAGATTTGTAATAGTCACAGCAAAGAAAGCAACAGAGAATCACAGACAGATTGGATAACCTAGCCCTGGGAAGAACAAAGATTGGAATTAAAGTTAAAGGAGAAAGTAATCAGCCAATAAAAGACAGTGGGCTCTATTGATCCTGAGTGCCAGAAGGGGGTGGAAGGGTGGTGAGTCCCCATTCCTATTGGGTCCACTGGACCCAATGGGGTTGGGGGGGCACCATTACCGCCAGTGGTAATAGTGCCGGCGGTAATTGCACCAAAAATGGCCTTAAAGCTGGCGCATTCACATCCAGCTTAGAGGTGGAGGTGAAGGCCCCAGGACACAGGATTGGGCGGAGTGGTAAATGCAGCAGTAATAGTGTTACCGCCACATTTTCCCACTCCGCCTAACTCGTGAGGACCCCCAGTGACAAGAAAAGAAATATCAGTATGAAATCAAGAGAGATACATATTGGAAAACACAGGAATAACAACTAAGTGTTAAAAGAACTGTGTGAACTAATAAAAGAAGTTTAAAGGCACTATTTGAAGATAAGTTATTGAGCATAACTTTGTGAAGAGCAGGGGGGCGTGGCTTGGACGGCCATGTAAAGGGACGTGCTCTCGTGGAGCTCCGCTGATCCTACAATGATCCTGGAGGAGAAGTGCGCGCACCGGAACCGGCCGGCACTGGAAAATAATGCCCATGCGTGTGAAGATGATGGCTACACTCGCTGAAACTTTGATGCGAGTGGAGGGTGAGGACACTGAGTTATACTCGTCTGCGTGCCGCGGGCCCCGGATCGGCGAGTGGAACAAGATGGCGGCAGAGACAAAGAGGACAACAGGGGTCACGAGATGTATGTCCTGTAAAGCCCATGCATCGAACTCCAAGACCAGCGATTAGAAGCAGACCGCGGCACTGGACCGGAAAGCGCTGGTGCTTCACTGAGGCGGCGTACATCTGTGGGCACACGTACCCGGAGCTGGTACAACCTGTGGACTGTACATTGCCGAGACTCATCGAGCACATTGGTAACCGACGCTGGGCCCGCGGCGTAATCGGATCGAACGCCGGCAGAACCCAGGGGGATTCATTGTGGCAGCGCACCAGTTGGGTGGCCGCGGATCCTGGGGCCGACGCGAATGAGCGGGCGGTGGTGGCTGCAGTTTTCCACAGCGAAACATCGGCGCAGGCCAGGTGGTTGAGGCCGACGCAAGACAATTGCTGACCCGCTGCACTTAAAGCGGCCCCTCTGGGCCTGGGCATTGTGGGCCGGATGACCTTGGGATCGCGGAAGAGGGGGAACAAAGGGAGTGCGGCAAATAGGTGAGCGCACTCGAGCACTGGCCACGGAAGGAACACGACAGAGACCGGGCCACGACATCAAGAGGGTAAGAGCACATGGGAGGAGATGGCCCACTCTGGGCACGAGAGAAGAGGCAAGTACATACAAGTACATGCTTGGCCTGCTGAGAGTGGTCCGTGACCACGCAAACCTTTGTGCGGAGGGAGGCACGGCAGGCCCTCGCCCAGTTAACGTAGCAGGATGTCCTCTAAAGTGGTTAGACCCAGGATCCGACAGTCCACGATGGAGACCTACGCCAGGTCACCCCCAGAAGCGGAGGGGGGCAAGAGCAAGGAGACCCCCACGGCAACGGTGGAAACACCGGGCACGATCCAGGAGGTGCTGGCAGCGATCGCAAACTTAAAGGTGGCCTGGGAGACTAAGTTGGGCCAGGCAATGAAAGAGCTGCAGGAGGGCCTGGACCTCAAGATCGGAGCGGTCCAGGAGGAGGTGAACCTGCTGAGGCAGGACGTGCGAACGATTGCGGAGCGCACTTGGGCCTTGGAGAAGGAGATGGCCCCGAACACGGAGGCGTGCACCGCACATGGAAAGGAGCTCCATGCCCTCGTGCAACGGGTGGGCAATCTGGAGGATAGAGCTGAGCAAGCAGGAGGGCGCGCCAGACGTAATAACATCCGTATAGTGGGCCTGCCGGAAGGTATGGAAGGGTCAAACCCCACAGAATACGTGGAATCCATGCTTTTACAGGAGATAACAGGCGGGGTGCTGACCCAGGGGTTCGCGGTTGAAAGGGCGCACAGGGCCTTGACAAGGAGACCGCCCCCTGGAGCCCCCCCGCGGCCGCTGATCGCAAAGATCCTGAACTATCGGGATCGGGAGAAGATCCTCGAATTTTTCCGGAGGGGAGGAACGATCGAAAAGGGTTCCGCAAAAATCACGGCCTACCCGGACTATACGCTGCTTGTATAGCGTAGTAGGATAAACATTGGATTGGTGAAAAGGAGGCTGAAGGAAGCAGGCCATCACTACATGTTGCTCTACCCAGCCAAGTTGAAAGTGTTTTATAAGAACAGATCCCTTTTTTTCGAGAAGCCGACCGAGGCAATGGACTGGCTGGACATGCAGGGCCTACCTCAGGAACCAGATGTCTAGATGGGGGCTGCAGGAGATAAGTAGCAGACGGCTGTGGCACCTAGGGTGACATGGCCAAGACATTGGGACTTGATTATATATATTTTTTTAATTAAATGTATTTATTGCATTATATAATAATACACCCAACAGGGCCTTAACCTGGCCTCATATAATTCCCTTAGAAAACCCTCCCTCTCTTCTTAGCCTCCCTCCCACACTCCCTCCCGTCAAGACCGTTGCAAACTACACCATAAGGTATATATGTTTTTTTCAACTTTTCATTCTGGAAAGATCGTGCTTTCGCTCGAAGAGTCCACCATCTTGGGGCTGAATAGTGTCACGGTGAGCTCCACCCATTGTAGTAGATCATTAGAGGTGTCCTGTCCCTGTTGACGTTGGGCGATCTCCCAGGCTACTGTTTCGGCCTGTGTCCATTTACGGAGGTCTTCCCACCATGTTCCTAAGCTCGGTGCTTGGGGGCATTTCCAACACATGGAAATGCGTCGTTTCGCAAGTATGTACATTAGGTCCTTCAGCCTATTCAGCGGCTTATTTTTACTGTTCCTGGGGTATCTTCCCAAAATGCATGCTATGGGTGTTTGCACTTCCAGGGTGATGTCGGCCTCGGCAACTCTGGTTTTGATTTGTGCCCAGAAGGTTTGTATAGCGGGGCACCCCCAGAACATATGGGTCATGTTCGCCTGGGGTTCGTAGCACTTGGGGCATCCCATGGTGTTGGCATCCCTGAATCTAGAGATGACCCCCGGAGTGAGGGACGCTCTGTTCATTATGTAGAATTGTATTAACTGAAACCTGGTTTTTCTAGATACTTTTTTGTGGTAACTGGTGGTGGTTTCCCATTCTGCATCTGTGAATTGCTGTCCAAGTTCCGTTTCCCATGTCTTATTGCACTTGAGGTTGTGCTGGGCAGTGTTGTAGAGCAGTGTTCCATAGACCCTAGAGGTCTCGTGGCCCCCTTCAGCTGCCGCCAGTAGGCGTTCAATCATTTCGTGGCCGGTGTCTAAGTTCTCCGTTGATGGCCGGCGGGCGGCTAATCTTTTTACCACAGCATTATGTAGTAAGAACTGTCCCGTGTGTATACCTGAGGCTTCCTGTAGCTCAGCGAAAGTTAGGATGCCTTGTTCGTCCACCAGGTCCCCCACGGTGGCAACGCCGCATTGCTCCCATGTGCCCCTTATTATTTTTCTACTCTCCGATCTGTTTGCCATGATTGCAGCTATCGGAATCTGTGGGGAGTAAGGGTCTTTCAAGTCCATTGTTCTGCAGGCTCTTTTCCAAATCTGAATTCCGAGTTGGGCCAATTGTGGATACCGGTGTTTATGGCCTGACTCGGCCCACAGCAGGTCCCTTAGTAGCATTTGGGTGATTCCCGGTTGCAGCAGGCGGGTGTCTGTAGAGGCGTCGTCCGCCATCCATTGGATCACATGTTTTAGCTGTCCAGCCAGGTAGTAAAGTTCAAAGTTGGGAACCTTCAGGCCGCCTTTGTCGTAGGGTCTCTGCATCGTGTCCAGGGCGACTCTATGCCTTCCTTCTTGCCACAGAAATTTCCTGCAGAGCTTATGCAGGTCGTTAAAGAATTGATGTGGTATATTGTATGGCACGTTGGTAAAATGATAAAGTAGCCTGGGTAACGCCACCATTTTGAGCAGTCCCACTCTGCCAGCCACCGAAAGCGGGAGCCTGCCCCAAAAGTCCATTGATTTCGCTAGGCCTTCCTTTGCCCTTACTGTGTTGAGAGTGTGCTCCGTCTTGGGGTCTCGATGGATCGTGATACCCAGATATTTAAAGGAGGTGGGCTCCCACTTTAAGACTAGTGTGGGGAGCTTGTTGGCCTCAAGCCCACTCAGGACCGCTAGGGGAAACAGGCAGGATTTACTGTGGTTGATTTGGATCCCAGTGACTTTGTGAAACCCTTCCAAAGTCTCCAATATGTAAGGCAGTATGTGTTCGGGGTTCTTTAGGTAGAGGAGCATGTCGTCTGCATACATAGAGAGCAAATGGGTTACCCCGTCTATCTCAATGCCCGCATCTCCATATTCCTGTCTGATGTATGCTGCAACAGGTTCGATGGCAATGATGTACAGCATGGGGGACAGAGGGCAGCCCTGTCTAGTGCCCCGGGACAGCTCCCATTTGTCTGAAAAGGTGTTGTTTGTACGCACTCTAGCCTCTGGGTTGGTGTAGATGAGTGTAACCCATTTAATAAAGCTGGGCCCCATTCCCATTTTGGACAAGGTAGCCAGAAGCCACTTCCAGCGTACCGAGTCAAATGCTTTAGAGGCGTCTAGGGACGCCACCGCTCCTTTCTCATGTCTACCTTCAGTACTGTAAATGACATGGTGCAGTTTCCTTAAGTTTTCGGTTATAGTCCTGCCCGGCACATACCCCGTTTGGTCTTGGTGTATTAAGATAGGGATGGCCCTACGTAGCCTCATGGCCAGTATTGCCGTCAGAATCTTACTATCTGTGTTGAGAAAGGACAGGGGTCTATACGACCCACACTCTGTGGCATCCTTGTTGGGCTTTAGCAGTGGGATAATGGTTGCTTCTCTCATGGTGTTCGGGAGGAGGCCTGATTCGTATGCCTCATTGAACACCTGGGACAATAACGGGGCTAGTGTGTCTTCGTATGTCTTATAGAACTCTCCCGGGAGTCCATCTGGTCCTGGAGCCTTCCCAGAGGGCAGTGATCTGATGACTGCCGGTACTTCCTCTGGGGTGACGGGGCCTTCTAGGGACTCCACTATGTGTTCCTCGAGGTGTGGTAGCTTTATGATATCCAACACGTCCTCTATTGCCATATCTGTGGGCGGTGAGGAGTCGGTGTAGAGGGTTCGGTAGTACCCTACAAAAGTGCGGTTTATGTCTACTTGTGAGTGTTTGTTCAGGCCGTCTGCGCCCCGGATTTGACAGATGGGTTGTCTAGGGGCTTCACGTTTATACAGCCACGCTAGCAGCTTTCCGGGTTTGTAACCCAGGGCGTGGCTTCTTTCGATGTGCTTGGCGTAGCTGAGCTTGCCCAGTGCCTCCCAGTGTTGCAGGCAAGCCTGCTTAAGTTCGACCGTTCTACGTTTATGGGCAGGCTCAGGCACAGCCTCTAAGTGTTTCAGCTCGTCTTCCGCACTCGTCAGTAGGGAAGTGATGGATTTTTGGGCTCCCCCCGCCGCGGCTATCATTTCCCCTCTGATCACTACTTTATATGCCTCCCATGCAGTGCTGATACGTTTGACACAATCGATGTTTATCTGCCAGTAGGCAGATGTGCCTTGTCGTATTTGTTCGCAAAAAGCCTTGTCTAGCAATGCCTCACTTCGGAGTCTCCATGTGGGTATAGGGGGCCTGGGTGCAGTTAGGGACCATGTAGTTGTCAGGGGAGAGTGGTCCGACAGCACTCTAGCCAAATATTGAGTGTCCTCAAATGTGTCTAAGTGTTCATTGCTGACTAGTATGCTATCTATTCTGGTGTGCACTGCATGTGGCGGTGAGTAAAAGGAGTAAATCCTAGCTTCAGGGTGCTGTGCTCTCCAGAGATTGCTTAGGGCATATTGTTGTGTGAGACCCTTCAATATTTTTGCAGGAAGGGAGGGCTGGGAATGTTTGCTGTCCGATCTATCTACGCCTGGATCCAAGGTACAATTGTGGTCTCCTCCCCATATTAACGTGCCATTCCGGCATGGGTTCAGCCGAGTGTGCAGTGAGCGAGAGAAGACTGTGACATCATGGTTGGGGGCATAAGTGTTGACCAGGTAGAGTTCTTTACCCTCTATGGTGCATCGTATCTGGACCATTCTATCTTCGTCGTCAATGTTGGTGTGTATCACCTTGATGGGAATGGTGGGAGCTATCCATATTAGCACTCCCCTCGCATAGCTAGAGTATGTGGTTCCTATTAAGGTACCCCTCCACATCTATCTACGCCTGGATAGGTCTCTTGTAATAGGGCAATACCTATCTTGTGACGTTTAAGGAAGGTATGAACTCTGTGCTGTTTTACGTAGCTACTCAGACCTCTGACATACCATGTCATAATCCTGATCGTATTAGCCATGATCGTGGATTGGGTAAAAGTTCCAGGGTGGGCCGCGTGGTGGTGCCCGGCCCTGAGTTTGCTGGTCTGCCATGCGGCATTCGGCGTAGGTGGGTTCTTTGACATCATTTGCACAGATTGGTGGAGTGTAGTGGCTTAGTCGGTCTTGATCATCCCTGTTCCAATAAACAATAACCTTGAACTGAACTTGTAAAGTAACACGTCTAGCGGGGGGTCCCCCGTTCTGACTTTCCCGTTTCTGCTCCATGGGCCTGGGTCCCTGGGTGCCCTACGGGCAGGTAAGTTACCCAAAAAGAAAAAAGTTCGGGGCGGGTGAAGTTTCACCTCCTGATGTCGCAAGTGAGAGTTGTTGCGTGGCCGGCATAGCTCCGGCTGCATCTGAGTTGCCGCTTGTCATAGTGGGATTCTGAATGTCTGATAAATGCTGCCTGGGGATGGTGTGAGCGAGCGCCTATGGCTCGGTTGGTTTTGGCTTACGCTGTTTCGGTTCCAAGTCGGAGATCTGCGCTCTGTCCATCCATTCCGTCACCTCAGTTGGGGTTTCGAAGAAGTGAGCTTTGTTATTGTGCAGGACCTTCAGTCTGGCCGGATATAGTAGCATGTATTGGAGTCCTGCGTTTTTCAGTCTAGCTTTGGTGTGGTTGAACAGGGCCCTACTTCTCTGGACCTGCAGGGTGTAATCGGGGTAAATGGCCACCTTTGCGGAGTCTCTTTGTATGGAGCCACCCAGTCTAGAGAAGGCTAGGATTGTCTCTCTGTCCTTATAATTCAGTAATTTAGCTATTATGGGCCTGGGTGGATTTCCAGGAGGCAGCCGTTTGGCGAGGGATCGGTGGGCTCTTTCAATGGTGAAACCTTGTGATAGTTTTCCGGCACCGATTTCGTGTATAAGTAGATCTTCGACATAGTTCGTGGGGTCATTGCCCTCGATTCCCTTGGGTAGACCGAGGATTCTGATGTTACTTCTACAGGCCCTTCCTTCGGCCTCGTCGGCTCTATCTTCAAGGTTCTTCACCTTTTGTACCAAGGCGTCTACTTCTTTTGCCAGCTGCGCTTTAGACTCGGAGTGTTCTCGAACTTGGGTCTCTAAAGTGTCTGTTCTGCTGGCGATGGAGCGCACATCTTGCCTCAGCAGATTCAAGTCGATAGCCACTGCGTCTATCTTGTTTACCATGGACTTCTGTAGTGTCATGATGGCCTCTAGAAGTTGTGAATTCGCTGGTTCCGGCGCTTCTGCTTCTGGTGACTCTCCGCCGGCGTGGGTGGCGTCTTGTCTGGGAGCCCCCGAGGCGGCAAAGGTTTCCATGGTGGTTTGCCTGTGCTTGCTCCTAGCGTTTTTGGCAGACATTGCTTCTGTGGTGGCAATCCACCGGGACCCCTAAGGTCCCCCTGTGGTGGTAGGAGCGGAGTATCTCCTGAGGGTACAGTGTTGAGTGGGTCGTGGTCTGATGTGGTCTGGATGTGTCGTCCACTCTCCCTCGGGGCCGCCCAGGGCGGGTTGGGTTAATCCACGGCAAGGCCGGGGCAGAGGGCTTTTGTGGCGCCGAGGTCCTGCGGGGAGGACTTTTTGCAGGCGTGTTTTCGAACGGCGCTCTCAGGTTGTGGGCCCCAGTGCACCAAGCACGGGGGGGTAGCACATCCCGCTTTAAGGTATGGCCTGGCCTGTGTCTCGACCGGTGTTTAGATAGTATCCTGGCCACGGGAGGTCCCACTGCGCTTCCGCGGTCCGGGCATAGATCGAGGGTAAGGCTGCTGATTGTGTCTCAGCGTCTCAGCACAGGGCCTCGATGTTTGCCCGGCCCTGTGCTGCCGGTTACCCTTGCTCGGGTCGTTGGGAGTGGCTGCACCCACTGTCGGTTGGTCCTGCTCCGGCTTGACCGGGGCACGCAATGTCCGTGTCTCCAGCCCCCCGCTTCAGTAGCATGCTGCCCAGCGCGCGGTGCCCAGGCACAGGGCCCTCGTGGTATGGAGGGGTTCAGGGGGGTCAGGGCGCAAGGATCTGGCTGTCTGAGGGGTAGTGGCTCCTGGATCCCCTCCCCCAACACCTTACCGCACCTCACCAGTCTCTTCACGGCCTCCTGCTGCACTCGCCCTGGACGCGGTGAGCGCCTCGGGGCCAGCTCGCCTCCAGATTGTGCTTGTAATGGGGCAAAGCCTCGGCCCCAACTCCTTCTGCCCGCCCGTCTCTCGATCCTCCGGGAGTTCCCCTGGTTCTCTGTCCCAGGCTTTCCAGCAGACGGAGGGGCGTCGGGCCTGCCCAGCGTTCTTCCCTTCGTGCTCAGCGCCAGTCCGCGTCCTCGCCAGGCTCCCCTCCCCCCTCCGACCGGGGGGACCCCGGCGCTGGTCCGGGTCTCTGTGTGTTGGCTTCGCCGCCGCAGCCGAGCGCCGCAGGTCGGGCGGCTTCACAGCTGGTGGCTTCGCTGCTTCTCAACTTCACCGCCTCACAGTTTCGCAGCACAAGGCGCCGGCGTCCGCAGAGTAACAGATGTCTAGGCAGCCGCCATTTTCCGGTTGTGGCGTCTTTCCTCTCCTTCGCTGCGGCGGTCCAACGAGTGAACAGAGCCGCTTCAGGCTTCAGATCTGGGTTCCCCAGACGTTCATAGTCCGATGAGTCGACTCGCAGTTGATTTATCGGTAAAGTTATGGTGTTAGCGGCGGATCATTAATCGTATCATACGGAGCTCGCCCAAGCCACGCCCCTCCTGGGACTTGATTATAGAGTTGTATTAAGCTTGTGGGGAGTCTGTTGTAGTATCAACTGGCTGGACCCGCTGGACGCACCAATCCTAAAATAGACAACTGGGAGCTCCTGGGAGGCATCCCTTGTACCCAATAGTAATATACTTAGTTAGGTCACTGTTAGATCGGTGACGCCCCGCGGGGTCCTAGTCCTCGGCGACGGGACAGGACCAGACGTGGGTGGGCCTGAGATCCAGGGATGGAGCTGGGCATTTGTTGGGGTAGGGCAGGGTGGGGGGAGGGGCTGGGTTGTGTGCAGTGGATGGGAGTTGGGGAACAGGGAGGGGGGAAACTGTTGATGGGGGAGGGGGGAGAGCCGGAAAACAAACCATCAAGGGAAGCATTGAAGGGAGAGGTGGGTTGGGAACAAACCGAGTAGATGGCATCGGGTAACCTCAGAATTGTGACCTGGAATGTACGGGGCATTAACTGCTATCTGAAACGTAACAAAGTGATGCTGTATCTAAAAAGGATGCACATTGATGTGGCCCTGTTGCAGGAGACTCATCTCACAAGGGAGAAGTTGGAGGTTGTCAGGCGAAAATGGAGGGGACATGTTGTGGGGGCTACGCATTCTGCGTACGCTAGAGGGGTTATCACTTGGGTGGCGCCGCACGTGCCGCTCCAGGTGCTTAGCTCAACGGTAGACACAGAGGGCAGAATGGTCGCGGTGACAGGACTCCTGGAGAACAGGGAAGTGCATATCATAAATCTGTACGCCCCCAATCATGATACAGCGGCTTATTTTAGGTCCCTTTACAGCAAAATTAGCCCCCTGGTTGGGGGTGCGGTGGTGTGGGGAGGGGACTTTAATTGCACCCTGAATCCCAAAATGGATAGGTCAGTTGACAAAGCGGGGAAGCCGGCGCCGGCGGCCAAAGCACTGGGGACATTGTTAAAAGGTGGAGAAGGTTGCATCCAATGGATAGGCAATACTCGCACAATGCAGCACCACATGACCTGCACACGAGGCTAGATTATGTGTTTGTAGCGGCTGAGATAGCAGGAGAAATGGTGGGAGCGGAATACAAGGCCCGGGTACTATCTGACCACTCGCCTTTGGTGGTAGAGTGGCGACACCAACCCCCCAGAGCGCGGATCCTGACATGGAGACTTAGGACTGAGGCATTACAAGATGAGGGGTTCCGGGAGGACTTGAGGGAGGCCATCGAGGAATATTTTGATATAAACATGGGCAGTGTGCGCTCGGTTGGAACAGTATGGGAGGCGTTCAAGGTGGTGCTGCGTGGAGTAGCTATTTCGAAATCTAAAGGGCTCCAGGGGGGCATTGCAAGGGAACTTCAGGAAACAGAAAGGGAGTTGGAGGGCCTCACGCGACATGAGGATACCGCCCGGAAGAATAGCGATAAGATAAAAGAGCTACAGTTAACCTGCAGTGGACTCTGGGATAGGCTATGTAGACTAAATTCCAAGAAATATACGGCGAGGCTACACGCAGGGGGCGATAAGCCGGGCAGATTGCTGGCCTGGCTGTATAAGAGTGAGACCCCCCGCACAGTGATCAGTGATATAAGAGATGAGGAAGGTCGTACCTGTAATATCCAGGAGGGGGTGAACAAGGTGTTCCTCAAGTTTTACAGACACTTATATGAGGAGGCAGGGGAGGATAGGAGCCAAGACATACTGGACACGTTAGAGGACATAGAGCTGCCCACCCTGGACGACCTAGAACGCGCGGAACTTGACGCCCCTATCACCTCGGAAGAGCTGGAGGTGGTGATCCAACATTTGCCCACGTGTAAGGCACCCGGGACGGACGGGTTGCCAAGCGAGTTTTACAAGACATACAAACAGGAGCTGCTTCAGCCACTGCTTGCTATGTTCAACGAGGCCTATGAGCAGGGGGAACTGCCATTGTCCCTTCGTGAGGCGATGATCATCCCACTCCTGAAACCAGGCAAGCCGGCCGCGGAGTGTGGGTCTTACAGACCCTTGTCCATGCTGAATCAGGACAGCAAAATACTTACGGCAGTGCTGGCCAATAGGCTGAAGAGGGTGATCGGTAAGCTGATACACCCAGACCATACGGGATATGTCCCCGGTAGGAACATCACAGATAACCATAGGAGGCTATACCACATCATTGACCACACTGAGGAAGATACGGGTGAGCTGGCCATCGTGTCGCTAGATGCGGTCAAAGCCTTTGACTCGGTGCAATGGCCTTGGTTGAAAGCAGCCCTGAGGGGATACGGAATGGGACCCGGGTATATCAGGTGGGTCCAGTTGTTATACAGCACCCCGGTGGCGAGAGTTAAAACAGGATCCATAATCTCAGATACCTGGCAACTCAGCAGGGGTACCAGACAGGGATGCCCCTGGTCGCCCATGCTATACATTCTGGCATTAGAGCCGCTGGCAATATGTCTGAGGCAACAATACGGAGAGGTGGGGATTAGTACAGTAAGTGGTAGACACCTGGTATCGCTGTACGCAGATGACATGCTCCTTCATCTGCGCTATCCGGAGGAGAACTTGCAGTATGTGCTAGAGGTGATGGACCGATATGCCACCCTCTCGGGGTCTAGTCTAGTCTGTTCCCCTTGGGTAGATACAAGAATGTCCCGTTACAGAGGCTGCCTAGCCTGCCGATACCATGGCAGACTGAGACATTTAGGTATTTGGGAGTAAATATTTACCACAGGATCGAGGCGGAGCACCAACATAATACAGAGAAAGCAATAGAGGGGGTCAAGAACAACATGGTGTTTTGGTCCAGATTGCCCCTGACCATGATGGGGAGAGTGGCCTTGCTTAAGATGGTGGTCCTGCCCAGACTCCTGCACTTCTTTGTGAATGTCCCGTTTTTGATTCCCAGGAACCTATTTGTGGGACTTCATAGTGTGTGCAGGGGCTTCATATGGGGTAACTCCAGGAACAGAGTGGCCCTGTGGAAACTCCAGAACCCATGTGACAAGGGGGGCATAGGCCTGCCAAATTGTGAGCTTTATTATCTGGCGGGGCAGCTGCTGTATGTGGCCAGGTGGCTGTCGATTGAAGACTCGGCGTAAGCCAGGCTTCTGTGGGAAGACTCAGCCCCAAACTTTTTGAACGAAGTGGTGTGGTTACAAAAGAACAAACTGGTGGGAAGAGGGCGGCTGTTGAGGTTGGGCTGGGAGGTTTGGCGCAGAATGTGGAGAATGATGGGTGACATAGAGCCATTCTCTCAGTAGGCCCCGCTGGTGGCACTATGCGGGAATGACTCATAACTGTTCGAAGAGGTCCGTAGATATTGGGAACCGGTGGGCCTGGCCACCCTTGGGGACATATGGCAGGAAGGGGCGGCATTGGAATTTCAGAGGTTGCAAGAAGAGACAGGGGTGCACAGAGGCCAGTATATAACCTACGCTAGGCTCATGAAACGGGTAAGGGAGAGATGGCCGTAGACAGTGCTAGCGGATGACCCTGATGCCTCCCTGGAAACGATGTATGATGTTTCGGAGGGCGGGCACGAGATATCTAGAATATACGAGCTTCTAAGAGCAAAGGTAGGAAAGGAGCTGCTTCAATTGAGGCAGGACTGGGAGGAGGAAGTAGGAGGACCCATGACAGATGGGCAATGGGAGAGAGCCCAAAGGTACCATAAAAAGGTATCCCGGAATGCGAGACTCCAACAACTCCAATTGAACGTCACTCACAGGGCTTACTTGACTCCCGGGAAAATTGCAAGGTTTGGAGGCTCAGCTACGCAGAAATGTCCCAGGTGTGGGGAGGTGGAAGCGGGGCTGCTACACATGTTCTGGACTTGCCCGGAGGTGCATAGATTTTGGGATGAGATTAAAACTAAATTGGCAGGTGGGGGAGTGGAGCTGGACGTGGGATCAGCTTGGCCATGCATGCTCGGGATTTTTCCCAGGCCACGGGATTTAAAGCACATAAGCAAAATGAAGGATTTAGTCTACATCCTGGCCAAGCGCAGGATCGCAATGGGTTGGAAGGCGGCCCACAGACCCAAGGTGGAGCTATGGTGGACAGACCTCCTCAGATGGGCGGAGGCGGAATCCGTAGTTTGGTTTGAAGCGGTTACTAGGGGGGGGAGAGGAGGAAGTAGGGCCCTTGTTGGCCTGGCGGCAATTGGTGACCTCTATGGCAAACCCTCACCAAGACAATAACGAATCAGAGGACTCTGATGAGTGCACAAGCACTGCGATGCCTGATAATGCTCCCATAGATGATGTGAGTGTGCCGGCTCTAGTTGGTGGGGTGGGAGGACGGAGAATTATACTGTAAATTGTGATGGTTTGATGCTGATTATATACGTCCTAAACAGTTGTAATGTGTGTTATTTTGTTTGGTTTTATTGAAAATAAAAATAAATTAAAAAAAAAAAAAAAAAGAACTTTGTGAAGAGCAAGAACACAGGAGAAGGGAGCCATGCTCATGTCCTTAGTTATTATCAATAGTAGTAGGGTCAGTAAGGTTAGTTGGGACAGTGGAAAGGTTATTTTTAAGACAATTTACCGACGACTGATGAGAATCTTAGCTAGTTTTGTTAGGTAATGAATACCCCATAGAATAGGGAGAGAAAGGTGTTTACTTTATTATTTAATAAAACATGCACAGTGAAATGTCTAACAAGAGTCCATGTCCTTCTTCTGACCCACCATACTTCACTTTGTATTCAACCGGTACAGCTCTTTGGTGTAGACATATTTTGAGTACACACGTTTCATTAAGTCAAAGATATAATCAGTTGCATATTGAATACTAATTGCATCATAATATTTTCACGTTTTTATTACTTCTTTAACTTTTTAAACTGGGTCCAAAAGATCACAGTGGACAGTTTGTATATCCAACTCTATTCTCACTGTGTTCTGTTCCAGTGTACACCATAAAACACAATTACAATGTATATATACACATCACATGCATTTTTAGTTATGAAGGACCACAGTGTGATGATCCATATTTTGTGACAGCAGAACCAGAATTGTCTGCAGACCAACCACTACTATTTCAGTCATCTTTCTGTTTTAGACTTTCTTCAGGGATTTTAAACTCATAAAAATATTCCCGGGTGAAGAGTGCCTCTTTATGAAGAGAAAATCAAGAGATAAGGCTGCACCCTACTTTGAACATGCCAAGCTAGACTGATGGGTGCGTGATTTGCCAACGACTCGCTACCTTATAGGTGAATTCTGTGTTGTCTATTTCTGGATAGGGCCCATTTGGTCTCTCTTAGCCCTCCTTTCTGTTCCATTAACCGCTACAGGAGATACCATAGCTTAGGTTTCAGAAAACTGTATTTTCAATGTACACTTACTTTTACAAGTGTAGAGGCACTCGTAATGTCCACCTTGTGAATTTGGGGGGTATGGGTTTTGCAAGTTTTTATCTTCACATCAAATAACTATTCTTATTGCTCCTTAAGTGGACAGAGGACCCTGCATGGTATTCTGTTGCTGTGGCGTGTGACAACGTCTCCTATCAGCTGACTGATGGGGCTGCAGGAATCATGGGGGCCAGGTGCTGCCACCCACTACAGGATGTAAGCCCTGGAGAAGGAAAATGGTAGGTTCCCTAAGTTCCCCAGCCAGGCCAGTGGGCTTTTATTGAATTCTAGGGGACATGAAGCCCAACGAGGTGGTAATCCTGGAAAGGGGATCCATCTGTGAGCATGTTACTGCGACCAATATAACTGTAAATTTAAGAGAGTTTCTTCAAAGAACCCTTCTCATTGTTGGTTAAGTGGACAGAAGACCCTGTATGGTATTTTGTTGCTGTGGAGACAAAACAGGAAATTGCTAGATGCATAAGTCTCTCTTCTTCTTCTTCTTATAAAGTGTGGTTGTTATTTATATCTGTATAATTGTACCCACCCTGTCTTCAGGTATGAGTAATATCTTGGTATTGTTATTTCTGTTCATGCCATTGTATAGTTTTTATTGTAATGGATGGGCTCAAGAACACACCAACTCTTGAAGACAGTTCAACAGTTTTGTACTGAAATGAATGTGAAGGGGATCCCTATGGGCCGTCCATAGGCAGTTCCTTCTCTACCTCAGGTGTCTCTAAGACCCAGTTTGATAACTAGAGATTGTTAACCTCAACTCTCCATCACTTGCCTGGCTGCTCGTAATGGCCTTAAGGCAAACACAGTGAGTCCCACAATATGGTTGATGTGAAGGAAAAGGTGGCGTCCAATAACCCAGGTCTCACCTTTCCTTGCATGCTCTTGTACCTCTAGCTCTGATGTTCTATTTTTCCTTCGCCTTTCCTGCACTCTCTACCCTCTCTTCCTCCCCCTTTCTCCTCTCTTGTTCTCATTCTCACTGTCCCTTCGATGGTCTCTTTTCGACACCTATTCTCCTGCGCTCGCTGCTTCTACTCTCCCTTTTCCACTCTACTATTGTCCCTTTTCCCCACTAGTACACTACATTCTGCACTCTCCTGCTCTTCCATCTCTATTCTGCCTCTACTACTCTTCCATCTCCACACTATTAGACCACTCTCCACCCACATCTTCACACATAGTAATTATCCTTTCACTCTCCCAGTCACCTGCCCCTCAGTCTCTTCCCCCCTACTCTTCCTATTAGTGTCACTCATTCACCTTGTACACACTCACACCCCCATTTACTCACCTTGCACGCACTCTCACACCCAAGTGCTACTTCCTCCCATCAACCAATACCCATCTTGCACATTCTTTCAGCAATCCTACTCCATGCTCCTCTGTTCTGTCCTTCCTGTTGGACCTTTCCTCCCCAGGCTCTAACTGGAACAACCCACACTGCCTTGACTTCCAGTCCCCTTTTGGTGCTTCAGGTTCCCATTCCACTGGTTCTCTCCCTCACCTGGTTCCCTTGGCAAATCAATGGCTTGCTTCTCCCCAGGGATTGGGTTACAGTTAAGCAAACACAAATAATGGGCTTTAAGCTCCACCCCCTTTTCACACTCTGCTCTGCCCACATTTGATAATGTCGGCACGCTCAAAGTATACTGAATTTCAGTTTGTATAACAGCGTTGGATAATGGCAGTTTGTTAAAGGTATATTGCATTCCATGGTTCATAATGAGACTACACTGTGTCTGGACTGCATGTTGGATATGCAACTGCTCCATGTACAATCAAGTTTACAGTTAGTGCCATGTAGAGCATCTGAATTGCCAGTGTGAGGCGTGCTTCGCTCTGTGGTCTTGCATTTTATTGCCAGCTCTCTCACTCAGTTGGGTGGCTTGCTCTTTCCTCCACCGCCAGGCTTTCTGGGTGACGTAGTCTATGGGGAAAACATAAAATAACTCACCAGCATTTTGCACAACAGGTATGGGGTAGATAATGTGGTACGTAGTTCACTTAGTCAGGCTCCGGTAGAACAGACAGAGATTAGGGCGCTGGGGCAGGACTGGCTCAATCCCGTGGTTGGCTTGCTGCCACAGGCTGAGAGGGGTTCTCGTGCCCTCCTGACAGGGACAGCTCTCTCCTCCAGTCACAATAATCTGGGCATTTGTCCATACTTAGACCAACATACTTGCTCATATAATCGCCCACCTTCTTACCCCGCTATTAAGAAGATGCAGAATGAGGCATTCTTTCTTTTGTTGGCATAAAAGGCCGCAGATTTATTTTCACAACATTGCTAATAACAACAAAAATCCAAACACTGCAAACCAAACTTTGTGAAAATAGTTCTGAAGGTGCGACGACCAGCCGACTACTCCGTGTCTAAACATTGCTTCCCCCTTTCCCAACCAAGTCCATTGTAGGCCCAACTCCCCCAACCATTCTTGTCTGAACCCCACCTTCCCTTGCAAGTGTTCCTGGGCTGGGGGAGTGCCGTTTTGTCAGGGGAAGCCGCGCCCTCATCGCTGCCTCCAGCGCCCTTAGCGCTTAGGCCTCAAAGGGGCACTGCTTGCGAGAAGAGCAAAAACCCTTCCCACTTTTCCATGGCTCGTTAGTAGTCTGTATAGTGCCAATGGTCGCCAAAACACTGCTCTGCGACAGCAACGGCAAAGCCTTGTAAATCCGCCGTCATTATGCAGGGAGGGTGGGAGTCAAACAAAAATTGCTGCCTCCTTTCACGGTCATCGTCCGGCGTCCCTGACTGCAATGCTACCGCAGTCAGCTACCTGATGGCTTATAAGCCACTAGGCACGCCCATTCCCATTGTTTGCTTTCGAGGGCCTTCTTGCCAGTTTGGTGGGCTTCCAGCTCCTCTTGCCTTTCCCGAGTTTAGCCCACCTCCTCCCCCTTACCCAGGGGGGAGGGAGGAGGACGCTGCCCCATTATTGGGGTGCCTCCAAAAGCTCCGCTACATCGGCACCTCCATTTAGACACGCTCTTTTTTTTTTACCAAACTCTGCATATTCTTCAGTAGCCCTCTCATAAACTCTGAATGCTGCAGCACACACTGATGTTAGCCAGCACCCTGTTCTCCTTTTCAACACTGACTGGCTCTTCTCACATTTTTCGAACTTGTTTTGTTGAGTGTACCTCTTCCTCAGCTGGCTCGTATCCTGTTTCCATGTCTTTTGAGCAATTGGTGTACCCGTCCACGGCATTGTGAATTTCTCTACTTTTGTTTTCATGAGCTTTTTGCGAACATAGAGAGGCCATCTTGGAATTAATTACTATACTGTACTAGTGCATGCTTTTCACTTGTTCTATGTTGTGTTGGTGCTAGTTGAGGTTTCGTAAATCATCAGTCCCATGTTTTCATTTTTTTTTTGTAAGTCTTCGAGTGCTACGTCGTGGTGACACATGCTGTATATGTGTGCATGTCAGTTGAAGTGGTGTGAAACTGTAAGTGCTTCAGTAAGCTTGTAGTTTACGACTCACACACCGTACTTGCACGTTCAACCTTGTGACATCTGGCTCTGAAAGTTAGCCTTTGTTCCAACGCAAACAGTATTTATGAATTTCCTTCGACTGTACACTTCATAACTTTCTCTTTGTGCTCCTATTGTTGTCATAATCTGCGTTGTCCTTATTTTGTTTCTATGTTCAGTGATTCTGGCCTTTATTGCTCTTCTGGTAGCACAGAGCTCCCCCCTAAACGAGACCAATGTAACTAGCTTCTTTTCCCACCCAACTAATCTTCACCGAATGCAGCGAGAGAAAAAACACGTATTTTCTGCTAAGTGCAAGCCTCACACCCAAAGCAAAAGCAGTTAGAAATTCGTCTGTATAAGACTCATCTTTTTCATGCATTTAACTGTTTTGGTGATAAAATGAGAACCAAACCCAACTGTGCATAGTGTGCTTAAAATAGCTGCATTCTCACATTGTTATCATAGGCATATGTGTTACATATAACAATCTATGTCCATTTTTATTGATTGACTGATTTATTTATTTATAGAGCGCTTTACACCAAGGCGCTGTACAATGGAACAACAAGATACAAAATAACAACAACAAAACTTAACAATGGGAGCAAAAGTTACATCCTTATGGTCCCAAAATGCTCTTTCATTGTATGCACAGCATACAATTGTGCCATTTAACCCCCATGCCGTTTCCCATAGGAGCTTGAAGTACAGAATGAGGGAGATTTATTCACTTACTGAATTGTTTATATACCGAGTGAGGGAGTACTTTATTTATAAGCAGCAATGTATTTACAAACTGAGCCAGAGAAATGTATTTACGGTATGCAGACTTGATGATGCAAACAAAACCACCCAGGATCATGTTGAGTGTCCCAAAATGCATGTTTGCACCGTCTCATGATTTACATTATGATTAGGGTATTTATTGAGCGTGGACATAGATCTGGGATGCAACAGATCTTTTTTTAAAGTCACTGGGGGAGTACATGGTGAGGGAACTAGATCACAGGTGATCAATACAAACTAACTGGGGAAGTTGGGCAATTTGGCATCACAGCATCTACAAGTAACTAGGAGAGGAAATTGGGGAAGCAGATCACCCAGTCTCAGGTTAGGTGGAGAGTGGAGGGTGTGTGGACCGGGGTGTTAGGGAGAAGCCATTCCTTTAAAACCAGGGTTTTTATCTCCATCTTGAAATGTAAAAGCAAGGGGGCGTGCCTGTTGTTGAATGGGAAGAGGTTCCAGAGTCTGAGGACATAGACACGGAAGGTTGGTCTTCTGGTTCTTTCTTTCCTGCTCCAGCGAAGCTCGATTCTGCACGTCATTGCTTCTTGTTTCTGATTTATTGTGTGTGTGTGTGGGTGTCCTCAATGCATCTATGTGTTTGGCAACAGTGGGCTGCATTACAGAAGTTATTGATAGTGACAATTCTGGCTTAACGTCATCCAATTTGCTATATCCAGTCATACAATTTGCTATATTGAGAATTTTGGAATGGATTGTAGCTGCAACTTCATCAACATAATTTACAGTGACCATAATGGCATAGACTGTGGCTGCAGTTTCAGGAAAGTGATTTACAGTGACCAGGTCTAGAATGTTCACAGCTTCATAAAGGTTTTTTACAGTGACCATAATGGCATAGATTGTGGCCACAAAATCAAAGTGCTTTACATCAGGCGTGCTGGCATTTATTATGGAGTCATCTTCATGAAATGATTCACACTGGCAATGCTGGGATATATCATGGGTGCAGCTTCATAAAAAAGATTTAAAATGCCAGTGCTGGCATATATTGTGAAGTTCAGCATCATGAAAATCTTATCAATTGTACCGTTGCTGACATGGCCTCTACTAGATTTTTTTTTATGCGTTACCATAGATAACCAATTGTACATTGTATGACTTTTTAACCCTTTTCCCCATAAGTATGCTGTAAAATGCACCATTTCAACAAATTACTTTACAAATGTTCTCTGGAGAAACACCCAATGTCCTCTTCATTACTTAGGGATCTTTTACTATGCTGGTTTGCTTGCACTCATTTGTGGAAGATTTTAATGCCCCCGATCTAAAGATGCCTCTGAACCTGTGTGCGGTGCTCTGCATTACGCTGCTACTGCCTCTTTAAGAAACTATGCAATTCTTATGAGCATTTCCCAGGCACAGAGACCTGAGGAGAGTCCAGTCACTCCTCAAAAGACTTGGGTGGACCTTTGTGTGTGTGTGGTGCAGTTCGAGGAAGTCTGAAAATCACTGCTCTGTATTACGCTGCTACTGCCTCTTTAAGAAACTACAAAATCCTTATCAGTGTGTCCCAGGCACGGAGAACCTATGCAGACACCGGAGGAGAGTCCAGTCACTCCTCAAAATACTTGGGTGGACCTTTGTGTGTGTTGTGCAGTTCGAGGAAGCTTGAAAATCACTGCTCTGCATTACACTGCTACTGCCTCTAAGAGATTACGAAATCCTTATCCGAGTGTCCCAGGCGCAGAGCGCCTGCGCAGATTCCTGTGAAGAGTCCAGTCACTTGCCAGTCTGCCGACAGTGGGCGACCGGCGAGTGTCAATGGAAACAGAACAGGTCTCTGATTCAAAGAAAAGTCTCTGGAAACCAGTATGCTGAGATGGAGTTGGCACAAGGGAGCTGGGAGATTCGGTAAGAACAAGGACGCTTAGAAGCGGTATGCCTGGCCAAGCTGGATCATCGTCTGTGACCCGTTACCTGTTAAAACTACCACCACCCATCCCGGTCCTGCAAAATCTGCACAGTACATCTGGCTAGCTGGCTCAACGCCTGGGGGATCGGTTAAGTGCTTGGCTACCCCAACAACACCGTGAAGTACCCTGTGTGACCTGCAACCATCATTTACTTTTCTGGAACAATGTGTCGCCGCTCCCCCATCTGTTGCTTCATCTGTTGATTCTGTGGAAACCCCTGCTTTGCCTCCTGGGAGAGATACAGGGGAGAGGGCCAGGGGATTGTCTATAGAACCAAGTACCAAAGTGGTGAATTCAGAAGGCAGCCGCCCAGTTAACCTGGGCAGTGGAGAGCCGCCCAATGCACCGATGGCCCCTGCCTCAGTTGCCCTACTGGCTGCCCTATCTGACTCTTTTCGGTCCGAAGCATTAGAGTCCTGCGACAGGGAGATGATTGATGGCCTCGCAGGAACCAAGTCTCCCTTTGAGAAAACAACCCAGAACTGTTTTGCCAGTTCCGCAGTCTGAGAACCACACAACACCAGAGCAGGCTGCTGCTCTCGTAGGCGGGCCGGGAGGCGAGCCTGACAACTGAAGGCTCAGAGCCTGTGGGGAGTGGCTATGACGGGAGGTCAGTGGGCCTCCCAGTACCATTATCAAGACCGCTACCAACAACGCCCAAAGATTTATCAGTCGTTCCCATGGTAGCTAAAGCCGGGGGGCCTGGCAGGCTCTCTCCAACCCATACTCAAACCTCCCTGCCCACAGGTCCCTCGAGAACTGTGAGGCTCAGCAATGCCTATGTAAGGAAGGAAGGGAAATCTGGGCAAGGTAATGAGCTAAAGGAGATTAAAAATGGAAGGGAAGTGAGTTGATGCCGCCCAATGGAAATGGCCTCCTTCAATACAAAGCCGAATGCAAAATACTGGGTCAGAAAGTGGCTCCAGTGTCGCTGAGAGCTTCCAGGTGAGGGAATACCCATCTAAGCGTTTACACCGGATACTGAAATCTACTTTAGATAGAGGGGGAAAGGCAACTGCACTGCCCAGAGAAAATCTTAAGCCACTCCCTAACTCGACCTGGTACACGGAGACCGCAAGGGGCACCAAACTGGAGCCAACTGCTCGAGAAATCCTGGAGGGCTTAGATTATGAAGAAGGGGAGCACTCTGAGTGGTAGGAACCCATTAATACTTGGGAAAGTAGTGGGATTCCCTGCACAGAAAAGACAGAGACTGTCCTCTGCAGCATCTCCTATGGCCCAGGCTGACTCACTTGCCACTGATCCTGAGGGAAGCTACATACTTATTACTTCCCAACCTGGAGGAAAGGGAGGGGATCGATCTTACTGTTCGCCTGAAACCAAATTCAAATAGTCCTGTGATCCGAATGAGCTTGAACAAACTAAAACAACTTGAATTGAAGAAGATGTAGAAATTCCATCACAACTCAGAAAAAAAAGAGTGATTACCTCACTGAAAGAAGACTGGGCAAAGATGGCGCCAGGCAGGAAGTAGTGGCTAACTGGGAAGAAGAATGTGCATCTAAATGGCGGGGGCACTGTGAAAAATTGCCTCCTAGGCAGGCGACTTGCTGTGGGAAAACAAAGAGACCATCTGACAGAGGAAACAGTGATCTCCTGTCACAAATGTCAGTAGTGACCATAGCAATGGCACATTTTACAAAACTTTATGAAGCTGTAAATGAGACACTGAAGGACCATGCAACATTACTGGCAATGATGCACTCAAAGCTGATTTCTTGGAAGGTTATGTGAAAGCAGGGGAGCAGCTGGCCGATAAAATGGCCCTGTATTACACGCAGGAAACAATAACAACTCACCCACAAGAGACACTTCACCATCAAATGGCCCCCATAGGGGCATGAGGGTTGCACAGCCTAACAAATGGCATGCAAGTCCAGTTACTCGGCAGACTCAAAGCCACGCACAAACTTGTCATGCTCGAATGGCGGAGCAGAGGAACTCTTAGAGGAGCCAAGAGGTGTGCCAGGAAGGGCCCATTGACATACACATTTCAACATCTGTGGAGTCAAACCACCTGACGCAAGGTAGGAGTAAGACATCCCAATGTACAAAGTCAACTGACTTCCCGGTGTTTACAAAAACAAAAAATGGCCGATCGGAGCCAACCAAAAAGAAAACCATAGGGAGGAACGGAACCAGAAACAAACCTAACATCCAGCTTAAACAAAAAAAGCAAAGGAATGAAATGCCATCAACCCGCCAATGTGACTTACCAATCGAAGAGATAGAAGGCAGACAGTCTGAGGTTCCTGCGGAAGTAGATCTCTGCAACAGGCAGGCTGCTGATCCAGGCAAGCAGGATGCTTGCCAACAAATCAACGATAGGGATGTGAGCCTATCTGTTGTGAACATCTCCTCACATTTCACTGACAAAGAGATGGAAGAATTGAAGTGCAAACGGCTCTCGATAAATCCATATTGACATCAGAAATCTCTATGCAAGCAGTACAGCCAGTTACAAGGAAGAACAGTCCCTTCAGAACTCTTGTCGAAAGAAGAGACCAAGCAACATTGCCCTAACTAGCGATGAAACCCTGGCAAGGCCAATCGAGGAGTCCCAAAAGCAACTTCTGGGCTTCCATTGAAGCAATGTAATTCGCAGTCTGGCGTTGTCATGGGGATAGGGCCTCTTGGAAGTCCTTGCTTGGTCTGCTAGCTTGTTTAAAACACTATCCCCCCAATGGAAGGACCGAAGCAGGGACTACAGCCCTAAAAGGAGTCGTAAACCAGGGTACCATCAGAAGGCAGCACCAAGACTCTGGGACCGATGTTTGACATTGGAAAGAATCTTGGATAAAGGGCAAGAGTGTATTCTAAACAGGCACAAGCTTATGAAACTCTGCCAATGTATTTCTCACTTAAGGCAAATTGTACCAGATGACGTAGGCATAGTGTAGTTTCTAAACGAGAAATTGACTGATGAGGTCCTCCTACATCTCCGTTCTTCAACTATTAAAGATCTACTGTTAGATGCTTCAGCCAGCCTGCTCTCTCTTGGCTTCGACGTAACTCCACCTAGTGGACTGGTTTCTGAAGCTGGTGCTCAAAGAAACCTTCAAACAAACATTCAGAGGCAAGACCCGAGATCTAACCTAGGCAATCCGGCCAAAAAGTAGTCCATCACCCACACCAAAGGCAGAACGGCCCCTAAAAGGGCCAGGCCTAGGTGTTCCGTTAGGCGTGAAGGAGCCAGGAAAGTTGGTTTTAAGAATAAAAGCATCAGGATATAACGCGATCAAAAGATTTGTGACAACTGAACCACATAGACAGGGCGTTCAGGCCATAACGCCAAGAGGTCATGATTCTTAGCAGCCAAACATGGGGACTGATGGAACCCCTACTAGGTCCTTGTTCTCATGGAACACTAGGGGATTCTCACACTTGACAAAACAAGCCAGCCAGGATTAGAACAAGGCAGACTATATCTGCCTGCAGGAAACGTTGCTCTCAATAAACCCTGTCTTGGATGGTTATGTCTCCTTCATTAACCCTGCAATAACATCGCTGAGGCGTCAACCTGCTGCGGGGCTACTGACGTTAGTAAACTCTGGGACAACCTTTGAATCAGTTACTTCAACTAACTATGGTCCATACTTACAGACAACACTAAAACAAAGACCCTCCAGCTTAGCCATTCAAATGAAGGAACCAACATTCCTAATACTCGTCAATATTTTCTGGAACCCGAAAAAAAGGGCTGAGGATCAAATGCTGCAGGATGTAGAAAAGCTCATAGATGAAACTTACATCCTGCCCAACGCTTCCATTATTCTCTGTGGTGACTTACATCTGGTCTGCGGGACAGGTCAACTAGCGGGGGGTCCAAAACCGTCAAATACTGCGTGCCAGAAAATAAAAAAAGAGGTGTGCTGTGGGCCCACCTGATGAAATCACGCGACATGCATGTGCTCAATAGAGGTTTGGAAAAGGATAAAATATCTGCAAACCCAATTGGCACTCAGGCAATCAGTCGTCTGAAATTGAACATATCTTTGTTTCCAGAAGTATGATGGGGGTCATGAAATCTCTCGAGTTAATTCACACACTGCAGAGCGATCATAATATTCTAAGGACTCAGTGTCATGAGATCAAACAACATATACTCATGTATATAAGGCCAAAGTACAGGCTAAGCATCGCCAAACAAGACATCATTGTGCTGGGCCAAAACCTACACAGCCAACTAGTAGCAGGAGCCCAATTGAGCTCTGGTGCAGCCATTGACTATAGACCAATGCTTCTGACACATCCTAAACCGATATCCAGGATACAGTGCACGCAAATTGCACACAGGCATGTTTACAACTTGGAGATTGTAAAAAGAAAATTAAATCTAAAACGAGAAATCAAAAGAAGAACGGATACTGATTTGTCCATAAGATCAAAAAAAGTCAATGTACTGAAGAACACATATAAGAACTGGATGAAATCTAAGAAAGGGAAATGACAAAAGATGCCCAGCTGATGCTAGAAGCCTTGATAAAAAAAACTATTCAAAAGAGTCGTGGGCATTCATAAATTATGCAACTGGTACACAAATCCAAGTTTTGATTAATGATATGATATTTTATTTATATCACGCTCGTAGACAAGTGTTTCAATGGAGTCTCAGAGAGAGAAATTGGATATGATTCTATGAGGACCTATATGCGCGACCGAAAACTGAACCACCCTGTATAATCGATGAGTCGCCTTGGAGGTTAACATATAGGCGTGATGATATAATCTCTTTGATCATCTGCGAAAAAACCTCACGAGCACCTGGCCCAGATGGGCTGACAAATATGATGTTAATGGAGAACCCAAAAGAATGGGCAGACGCGCCGGACTTAATTCTGAAATCAGTGCTAGAAACAAGAAGTATCCTGGAGACCTGAAAAGAGGCAACCATGGTTCCTATCTATAAATCCAGAGACCGTACCGACCCAGGCAACTATCGGTCAATAGCACTTTTAGATGTCCTAGGGAAATTATACGCAACATTACTTCTTCAGAGACTGAAGAAATGGGCTGAGGTCTCAGGCCATCAAGACCCTTTCCAAGCTGAGTTCACAAAAGGAGCGGGAACGTCTAACCCAAGTTCCTCCTTGCCCTTCTGAAAAACAAAATGATAAAATCCAAAAAGAAATGCTATCTGCCATTTATTGACTCTTCCAAAGCGTTTGACAGCATCAGCCGCCAAAGACTCTGGGGAAAATTGACAAACTAGAAATGTCCGCTGGATTTAGTAACCTAGATTAAAGCTGTGCACTCAAACAAAGTGTTCAGAATAAAACTGAACGGGGATGGGTTGCTGTCGGCCAAAATTAGAACTGAGCGTGGTGTAAAACAGGGTTGCCCACTGGCTCCATATATCTACAACTTATACAATTCAGATCTCTGTGATTTCATGAAAGGATCCAAACGTTTTGTCCCAAAAAATAGGGGGACAAGAGCTCACGTATTTGTTATATGCAGAGGATCTGGTCCTGATGGATAGGACTCCAGTGACAATTAAAACACCTGGAAGCATATACTGAGCTGAACAACCTCACTATCAACCGGGAGAAAACTAAGGTTATGCAACTCCAGCAGTCTACCAATGGTAAAAGTTATTTTGGCTGGAGGATCGACAGAGACAAACTGGAGGCTTGGTGATGTCGGCAAACCTTGTGGAGAAAGAGAACAAGGCCAATTTCATCCGGAAAGTGGAAGCGCTGACCAATCAAGCGTCAATCTTGAAGAAAAGTTCTGTGCTTCCTCCCTGCAACCGGTTATCGACTTCTATAAATCTAAAGTAGTACCAACATTAATTTACAGCTCAGAGATCATGGTGAATGCCCCTTGCCAACTATGGTTGTTGCCAGAGCTGGGCATGTTGGCAGCATCTGGGGTCCACAAGCACTATGTAACGGGCAGCTTTATGCTGCTAAATCTATAAGCCTTTCACATGTTTTTCAAGGAGGTTATACCATCCTTGTTGCAGGCAGAACACTCGGGGACAAAAAAGAGCCCGAGAACTATGTTTCCCAGCAGGCCGCGGGATCCACGGGCCTGCCGGCAAGGAAAGGCGAGGAACAGCCACACCAAACGGAATGTGCAAGCACGGGCCGCACTCGCGTGAGCCTGCTTGCTATTCGACTCTCGGAGAGGACAGACGACTCCATCGTAGCTCCTGCAAGGCACGCCTACGCAGGGCTACAACCCGCCTGAATACCTCCCAGGCCCCGCGTCACCTTACATATAAGTGGAACTTTAAGCTACGTGGAAAGGACGTAGAATTAACCTTTTTTTAACTTAATTTTTATTGGCATTTTCAACTTAAACAATCAAAGATATAACAGATAACACAGACCCCCAACACCCCCCTAAATCCCCCAACTCCGGGTCTGAGAGAAGTCCAATGTTCCAATGTCTGGTCTGCAGAGCGGCTTCCACCCCCCCCCTCTCTCCCAGCGTGACCTCAAAGTGCAGGGGAACTGGGATGGAAGAACCCCTTCAAAAGTCTGCTTCTCCGGGCATATATCCACTACAATTCCCAAGAGTCTCATACTCCGAGGGCACCAACGCTGCCTTGGGCCATCCAACAAGTATTCCAACAAGACTGCCCAGTCGGCCCTAAACCTTAGATGTTGTCCTTGAATTGAGTAAGTAAGCCACTCGAGAGCCAGCAAGTTCCAAAGCTTAGCCACCCATTCATGATCATGGGGAGGATCCTTTGTTTTCTACCTGCGGCCAACACCATTGTTGTGGCCATCACCATAATTACATAAAGTTTACGGCCTGCCTTACTCTTAATTGCAGCTAGGGATCCCCCCAGCCCCAACATTACCAGCCCGTTATTGTTCCTTAACTGCACCCCCAACACCTGATTAATCGCTTCTCGAATCCCAGCCCAATGCTTCACAATTGCCGGACTCTCCCACCAAATATGCTCCCAGGAGCCCACTGCACCACATTCTCTCCAGCATAGGGGGATGCCCCAGGGTAGATTCTATGAAGCTTGGTAGGGGTTAAATGCCACTGGGTAAGGAGCTTCAGCCACATCTCCCTTATTTGTAGAGATCTAGTCAGCTTGGGTATCTGTCTCCACAACCATCCCCACTACTCCTCCCCTAGGGTAATTCCGGTGGCGGACTCCCAAGCCTTCATGTAGTGCCGCACTGGAGGATCCTCACCAGCCTTCATAAGCCTGTACAAATCCGCAATCAGATGCTTATCCCCAGATTCCCTACTGAGAAACTTTTCGAGGGGGTGAGTTGTCGGGTCGCTGCTTGCTTTACCAAGGCGTGACTGAGCCAATGCCTTAATTGGCAATAACAAAATCTTTCTCCCTCTCCCACCGTAAAGTCTATCTTACACTGGCCGAAGGTCTTAACCTGTCCCTCCCCATACATATCCTGCAACACCCTACATCCCCCCCGGAGCCATGCATGAAATACGGATGTGTTGTGGCCTGGGGTAAACTGCAGATTACCGAAAAGACGTGTATAGGGGGACGGATACGTTGTTAAGTGGGCCTGATGCACCCCCTCGTCCCAGGTTCACCCCACCAGGGCCAGGATTGCGCTACAGTACATCCTACGCGGCCTGTCCTGCTTCGGCTTCCACAGGACTCCTTCAAGATCCTCTCCCATTACCGCCCAATCCATATCCCGCCATATTTTACCCCTATCGGCCTTCTGCCAGTCCCGAAGCAGCCTGAGATGTGCCGCCCTATAATAAACCCTTAAGTAAGGTAACCACAGGCCCTCCCGGTCCGTAGGGGTGCGCATCACCTTGAGCGCTACCCTTGGGGGTTTGTTAGCCCACACAAACCTGCTAGTGATTTTGCTCAGGGACCTGAAAAAAAAATGGGGGAACGTGCACTGGCAAGACGGCAAAGTTATACAAGAGCTTTGGAAGGACTGTCATTTAGGGTATTGATACGTCCTAACCATGAGATCGCTAAGGGCCGCCAGTCTATTAGCTTATTCTTAAGTTTCTCCATTAAGGGCGGGTAGTTTGTGTGATAAAGGTATTCCATTTTGAGGTCAATTTTATTCCCAGGTAGGTAATGAAGTTGTCCACCCATCTATAGGGAGAGGAGGCCTTCAGGTCGCCTAATGCTGGGGTCGACAGGGTGAGATTGAGAATTTCGGTTTTGGAGGGATTAACTTTCATGCCCGCCACAGTCCCAAACTGCGCCAGTTCCGCTTCGAGTGCCGGAATGGCCGTGCTTGGACAGGAATGAGAAAGTATCAGATCGTCGGCAAAGGCTGCAATTTTATGTGGTTCCCCTGCGAAGGGGATTCCTGTTATTAGTTGGTTAGAGCGTACCGCTTGGAGGAACGGTTCCAAATGGAGCGCATACATAATCGGGGAGAGCGGGCATCCCTGTTTACCCTTCCGACAGGTATCGAGTCCGACAGATGAGCTTCACCAATAGCCTGAGGGACGGAGTTCTATAATTAGCTCTAATCCTGTCCATGAATTTAGGGCCAAAGCCCATCCGCAGCATAGCTGTGAAAAGGAATCCCCACTCCACCAGATCAAACGCTTTCTCTGTGTCAATTGCCATGAGGAGAGCGGGGATTTCTCTTTTATGGACCTTGTCTACCAGATGGGCTAGACGCCTAACGTTGTCGCTAGTTTGTCGCCCTCTAACAAATCCCGATTGGTCTGGGTGGACCAGCTTCGGCACCAGATGGTCTAGCCTCTTAGCTAAAATCTTAACATGGATTTTAGAATCAACATTGATTAAGGCTATGGGACGATAGGAGGCGCACTCCGTTGGGGCTTTACCCTTTTTATGTATGAGAACAACTTTTGCCTCTTCCCTGGATTTGGTGACTGCGCTGTTCCTACCCATTTGATTAAATAAATTGGTTAGAATGGGAGTAAGGGCTTCCCTATGGCGCCTGTAGAATTCTGCCACATAACCGTCAGGACCCGGGGCCTTAAGGATGGGCGCATTCCTTACCTCATCCTCTGAGATATCCCTTTCCAGGGCTTCGCTCTCTTCCTGCGTTATGGAGGGTAACTGCACCTTATCTAGGTACTTCAGCTGATCCGCCTGCCTCGGGGAGTCAGACGCGTATAGGGCGGAATAGAAATGCGTGAATTCGGTCAGGATTTCCTCAGTCTTGGTAGTAGTACCCCTGCCCCGCAACTTGATCCTGGTTATTATCTTCCCTGCCTGCTCCTTGCGGAGCATCCTCAAGAGCAATCAGTCGGCCTTGTTGGCTTTAATGTAATATTTCTGGCGAAGATACAACAGATTCCGCTCGACTGCCAGAGTCTGGATCAAGTCTAGCTGGCCCCGCACTTTTCTATACTCCCTATTAGTGGCTTGAGACTTATTGGGCCCCATTTTGGACATTATTCCCCTTAGAACGTCCTCCAGGCGCGCCTCCTCTAATCTCAGCTCTCTGTTGCGTCTCGCCTTGACTCCTATAATAGAGCCCCGCAGGGTGGCCTTGAAGGCATCCCACCGGACCTGCGGCGTTGTGTCCCCTTCCGGATTCTCAACAAAGAAGCAAGCTATTTCCTCCTCAATTTCGCGGGCCAGTACAGGGTCTTCGAAGAGGGAAACAGGGTAGCGCCATTTTCACAGCCCCACTGGTCTTACAACCGCCCTCAAGGATATGGACAGGGGGGCATGGTCCGACAACGTTGTAGAGCCCAACAAGATGTCCAACACCCTCCTCAGCAGATTAAGGGATACCCAGATATAGTAAATTCTCGAGTGGGAGCGATGAACATGAGAGTAAAAGGTATGCCCCCCCCATCCTCTCCCCGCACCTCCCACCAGGCGTCTACTAGGGCCAGATTGGTGATTTTCTCCTTCAGGGCCTGGGACGGATTCCCCTGTGGGCCCCCCCGCCCACCCTCCCGGGAATCGATCCTTCGCTGGGACCCATGCCAAATTGTAGTCACCAGTAAGAACTATTGGGCACTTAGCAAATTTCTCTAATTTCAACAGGGCCTCTTGGAGGAAACTGTCCTGAGCAGAATTAAGGGCGTATAATGTTGCCACCGTAAGCTGGGATTCATTACCCTCCAGAGAAACCCCTAGGATCCTCCCCTGATCGTCTGCTGTCTTCCCCGCTATACGTAGATCCAGCCCATCCCTGAGGGCCAGCAGAACTCCTGCTTTCTTTACCATTTGTATCGCTTGTAGCACCCTGGTATAGCCCCAAAACCTGACCCTTTCCCTGTCAGCCGTTCTAATATGGGTTTCCTGAAGCGTGACAAATTGGGCCTCATTACGAGGATGGAGGTAGCCATGGCGCTACTAGCTCCATGGCTGCCTCCATACTCGTTCCGACTCCGCCCTGGTGAATGGAGCAATTACCGGTCCATTCCAAGGTTGGCGGGACCGGTAATTCCCCATTCACCAGGGCCCCATAGGGCTCAACGGGAATGGGGAAGGCGCTAATATCGGTACCGCAAATTAGCTCCAGAGTCCCTTTGTGGGTCCTGTCCTTAACACCTGGAAAAACCAGGCGTTAAGGGAGGACCCGCAAAGGGAACTCATAGTAGGGCGGTAAGGGATTACCAGAACCGGTGCCCATTACCGGTGCCGGTAATCCCTTACCGCCCACCTCGTAATGATGCCCAATGTCTGGCCTGTCTCGCCTGATGTAGCGCTCCACCTTCTTAAGGTTGAACAGTGAATTTAGGCCATTGAGAGATAGTATCGTCAACGTGAGCAGAGTAGACATGTCAGATCAATAAACAGGAGAAAAATGTACCCCATTGAGGACAGTGGAGCGGATGGCGTTCGCTAAATGGACACCTGTTCCCTGATGCTCTGCAGAGCCCCTGAATGCCTTATGAACTCAAACCTCTCCCAGACCTCCCCCCCTCCCCCCTTCCCTTCCCTGTAGGAGTGTGGGACGACTGACCTTGGCCCCCCTCGAATTAAAACCTCGAGAGTCGTCCCATCTAGTGCTCCCCAAAAGTTCTGACATGGGATAGCCCAATCCCATTCCAAGATGCCAGTCCCCGCACCCCCCTGCCCTCCAAAACCCAAGTTAAGCACATTAAACCGGCCTAAACAGTTGATCTTTCTCTGCTGTCGTGCCCACCCTAGGCATCACACTTCCGCCCTCCTGGGCTTCGTACATGGTGAGAAATCAGCTCTGCGACCCCGGACCCCCCCCGGATGCTGATTCTTCAGGAGCGATTGGGTCGCCTTTTTCTTAGATTTCCTGGAACGGGCACTGGTCCACTCCCAATCCTTCCGAACAGGTTTATGGGGTGACAGGTTGGGCGATGGATGCGGGGCCTCATCTTCAAGGCCCAAAAGAGCAAGACCCTGGTCACATGTGGTGATCCTGTGAGCTGACCCTCGCCATTCAAAGGCCAAGCCAAAGGGGTGAAGCTATCTATACCGCACCCCTTGTGCTCTGAGGTGGGAAAGGACTGGGCTAATTTTCTGTCGTTTGTTTAACATTACTTGTGCCAGATCCTGTTATAATGCGATCTCCATTCCATTGTAGGTGATACGTCCAGCCTTCCGGGCTGCTGCTAGGATTCGCTCCTTCACAGTGAAGCTATGCATGGCAACCAGGACATGCCGGGGCCTAGCACCCGGGACTGTACGTTTAGGGCCCACTCTATAAATCCTGTCGAAGACAATGTCGTCTGACCCGGGCTCCTCTAGGATGTTGGTAAAAATGTCTGTCACTGCTTGGGGAAGATCTTGATCCAAGGCAGTCTCGGGGAGGGCCTTTATCCAAATGTTCAAGCGCCTAGACCTGTTTTCCAGGTCCTCGACCTGGGGTTCCAAGTTATGAGTGGCGATCACCAGCGTATCCAGGAGAATCTCAGTTTTCCTTGCATCCTCGGCGATGTCCTAGATCGCCCTCTCATTTGTGTCGACCGTTTCCTCTATCTTATTGATGTCCCTTTTGATCTCCTGGAGGCCTTCCGCCGGATCCTCCCTGAGGGCGTCCATTTGCCTTTGTCCCGCCGTGGTGATCTTATCCACTATGTTGGTTAGCAGGAGCTTCAGCGCAGCCTGGGTGACCGGTTGATCCAGCGCATTTGTGTCCGCTGGGGGGCCACTGCGGAGACCTCAGTAGAGGGTGCTAGCTGGGTCTCCTCTGTATCCTTGGCCCATAGCTTACTAAGGGCATAGTTCTACGGCCTTCTAGGGGGCCTTTGAGGTACCTGGGGGTCAGTGGGCTTGTTCTTGGACATGCTGCCGGGTGCTCCGGGTGACGTGATCAGAAGGTGGGGATCCAGACCCCTCGCAAAGGCCAGACGGGTGTCAACAAGAGCCGATCCGAGCTGCCCAGGCTCCGGGATTCCCGTAGGCCCAGCTGGATATAGATGGATGCCGTTCCAAGGAGCCTAGGGTCTGATGCTCATCGGTGTGCTCTCCACACCTCCACAGGGCCCGCTGCAGTCCGGATGAGTGGAGGACCGCAAATTATGGTGCTAGGGTGAGGCTGACTGGAGCACCCAAAGAACTATGCCACTGCACAGGAACCACTAGGCCTGCCCAGCCGTTTCCAGATGGTATGTCTCCCTGCACAGACCAGTACAAGCATTGAAGGTGGTGGGGGCCCCCGAGAACCTGCGGCCCCAGCAGCAAAGAGATGAGAGGCGGGGAGCAGGCAGATCGCGAGTTGAAGAGGTCCATGCAAAGAAAGGGCGTTATTACTGCCCGGGGCGGAGGGGCGGCTCCCATTCCCCCCCACCGTCCCAGCGAGTGTACCTGAGCCTCTGGTCCCGGGGGGGGGGGCCTGACAGGCTCCCCCACCCCCTCTCCGCTGGCCACTCCACGTCCAGTCAGTTCACCGAGGATAGGCAGGGCTGCAGCGGGGACACTCTCAGCCACTCCGCTCCCATTTCGGCAGCCGCCCGTGCCCCCAGAGGTCGAGGAGGAGCCTCCCAAGAGCAGTTTCCCCCGCCCCTCCCGAGGCACGGACCGCCTCGCAAACCCAGCGGGCAGCGGGTGATGGGCTCCCCCGCCCCGCAGCTTGTGCATCCCAGGCACGTGACAGTCACTGGGCTGCGAGCCCCGTTGGAGCAGTTCGCGGAGAGAGGCCACCGATGAGCAATGCTCGACCCTCCGAGCGCCGCCGGGGAAAGCACCGACAGCTCTGAGTTGCTCCTCCACTGCTGGGGACCCCCGTCCCTGTGTTCCGTCGCCTGGGGTGGGCTGCGCTGATGCAAAAGACGAAGATATCAGGTCTCGGGGGCCGGAGGTCAGTGGCCGCGGTGTTCAGTGCATTTCGGCCATCTTGGAATCCCCCTAGAATTAACCATGTCCATGGGGGCATGTTATGAAACCTGGTAAAGACCGCAATAAGGGGCAGAAACTAACCGCATGAAAAGCATGTATAAGGGAGTGACTGAACGTTGAGAACCTATTTCAGCCTCGGGCCATAGCAGCCCCGGGCTGTGTGGTCTCTGTGTTAGCAACGGAAGATCACGTTTGGCAAGAGAACGTGTTATAGGTTCGGAAGGGCACATTAGCAAATCAGCAGCGTTTGACCATACATACCCGCTGCCTCCTCTTCTGTTTTGATATTTTCCAGCGGAACGCACATAGAACATTCTGAACTTTCCTAATCCCCCATGAGGGGCGTTGGACATCTAACCGCAGCTAAGTGTTTTTATATTGTTTTAATGTGCATGAGCACCATGCATGTTCTTGTTTCACGTGCTGCTAGTTTAGCTAGCGTTTCCAATGCTTGGCATGCTTGTAGATTATAGCTAGTGATTCTTGGAAAAGTCCACTGTCAAATTAGTGCAGAGACTCCTGGGGGAAGTGTTAAAGTTTCTGCATTTGATCTCTGTTTGAGCTTGTGGTGAACGCTCCTAACAGAGTAAGTGTACTTGGTTCTAGTGCCCCAGGCAAAGGCTCTATTGGCAGTGTTTGGTTGAAGCTCAAATACAAAGGCTTCTAATGAGTTTGGGCAATCCAAGCTAGTGTGGTGTGTGTTGAGTAATTGGGCAGAGTACAATACTGCTCTCAAGGAGACCTGCAACAGGAGCTGAGGAGCATGTTACCCTAATTACCCCCAACCCATCCACAACCTCTTCCTAACCCTCTTTCCGGTTATCCTGCATCCCCCCACCCATCCAATCCACAGACCCTAACCCCCGTTCCCCTGCACGTTGCGGTTAGCCTGTGGTTCATATCAGTCCCAGGTGCCAAGACCCAACGGGCAGGCAGGAGTTTGTGCTGCCTCTGTGCCAAGACAGCGGACCTGACAGAATAGCAAGCCCACTTATATTCAGGCGCCCAGGTAGCACAATCAGTCATGACGGATGTGGTAGCCTTGTTGCAGGAGCTCAAGATTGAGCTTGCATCAACTAGACAGGAGTATGTGGCCTTGGAAGGTCAGGTGCATACCTTAACCATACAAAATCAAGCTAAGGCAACCCCTTTACCCCGAGACACGCTGACGCCTGTACAGGTTCAAGTTTCCACCGAACCCCCACTCCCATTGGCTGCACCAGAACGATATCAGGGGGACCCCCAGAAATTTAATCAGTTTGCTATGCAGTGTCAACTGCACTTTCTAACTAAACCCGCAGTGTTACGAACTGCCCAGGCCTGCACAGCTTTCGTCATTTCCTACCTGAGTAGGGATGCTGCATCTTGGGCTATGCCTTTGGTGCGCAAGGACAATGCTCTCTTGTACTCCTGGTAAGACTTCCTAGAAGAATTCGGCAGAATTTTAAATCGGCAGTCGGCTTCCCTACTCAAGGATAGGGAGTTACAGCCCTTCGGCAAGGGAATAAGAAATTTGTCACGTCACCTCCTTCAGACATGGAGACAGACTGGCCGCAGGATATACGAATGGCGCTGTTCTATCAGGGTCTTTGAGATGAATTGAAGGACCCGATTGCTCGGGTTCACCCTCAACCAGACGATTGTACCACAATGATCGATTTAGCACTACGCTTAGACCAGCGGCAGAACGAATGGCGCCAGGACCGACGGAAATGGGTGGTCAAGCGTTTGGGACATTTGGACCAACAAAATCTCACAAAAGCAGCACCTGAGAAAGGCACTGACAAACCCATGCAGATCGGGTCAGTTCTGGGCCCGTTGTCCAAAGATGAGAAAGAGAGAAGAAGACGAGATAAACTGTTTATATTGTGGCAAAGCTGGACATTTCGTTCGGGAATGTCCCACCAAACCAGCAAAGAGAGTACCATCGGGAAACGCCACCGCTCGCCAGTGAGGATGGCCCAGGCGAGCGCAGCTAAAGACACCCCGAAGAGTCTGGCAAACACTCACCACAACCAGGCAACACATGTGATGATGGAAGGTCATCTGAGTTGGCAGGACAAACAGATTCCCGTTTCCCTCATGATAGACTCAGGAGCCACTGGCAGCTTTGTTGACGTGCAATTAGCGCAACGTTTAGATCTTCCACCAGTCAACAAGGTGCAGGAGGAGGAGGTCAAAGCCGTGGAAAGATCACCGTTAACATCAGGACCAATTACACAAAAGACCTCGCTCCTTCAGTTGGAATGCGGAAGGCATCATCAGGAAACCTTGCAGTTCGACATAATCGCGGCTCCGGAGTTTGGATTTATTTTGGGTTTATCCTGGCTCTGCGTGCACAACCCTGTCATAGACTGGGTTTCAGGTTTGCTTCAATTCCAGTCGACGTATTGCAAGGAGCACTGCAAACCATTGGAAAAAAACATCACACATGTCATTGGAAGCGCAGACACTATCTTACTGGAGGAATATGCTGAGTATAGGGATGTCTTTAGTAAGGTGGCGGCCGAGACACTACCACCACATCGGTCCTTCGACTGCCGAATAGATCTGGAAGCGGGAGCTACATTACCATGCAGCAGGATTTATGCCCTCACGGAGGACGAGAACGAACACCTAAAAGCCTACATTGACACAAATCTAGCGAATGCAATCAGACATTCAACATCCCCAGTCTCCTCCCCTTGTTCTTCGTCCCTAAGAAAACGGGGGATTTAAGAACTTGCATTGATTACAGGGCTATCAACCGGATTACTATAAAGAACCGTTACCCGCTCCCCCTCATACCAGTGTTGTTAGACCAGGTGCGAGGCTCTACAGTGTAAACAAAGCTGGACTTACGCAGAGCTTACCACCTCGTCCGCAAAAGAGAGGGAGACAAATGGAAGACAGCGTTTCGGACTAAGCTCAGCTTATATGAGTACCAGGTGATGCCCTTTGGGCTTTGCAACGCTCCAGCTGCATTCCAACACTTCCTGGATGAAGTACTAAGGGATTATCTGGATGTGTTTGCTGTCGTATACATAGACGACATACTGATATACTCGCAGAACTTGGAAGAACACCGGGACCATGAGAAGGCTGCCCTTCAGAGGCTGAGAGAACACCAACTATATGCAAAACTAGAAAAATGTGAGTTCCATCGATCAACAGTGGAGTTTTTAGGTTTCATATTGTCGCCCCAGGGAGTCACAATGGACAGACAAAAGGTACAGGCTATCAGACTGGCTATCCCCTACCTCTGTGAAAGAGGTTCAAACAGTGTTGGGATTTGCCAATTTTTACAGACGCTTTATAGAGGGATTCGCTCAGAAGGTCCATCCAATAACACGTCTCCTCAAGAAGGGCGTACCGTTCAAGTGGGATGCAGCAGCCGAAGAGGGGTACCAGGCGCTAAAGAACGCATTTACTACAGCACCTGTGTTGATGCATCCGGATCCGGCCAGACCTTTCGTAGTGGAAACAGACGCATTCCAGTTATGCCATCAGGGCTATTGTTTCGCAACGAGATGACCATGGACAACTGCATCCGGTAGCCTACTACTCAAGAACTCTATTGCCCGCAGAGCAGAACTACATTGTAGCCAACGGGGAACTCCTGGCAATTAAGGCGGCCTTCAGTGAATGGCGCCATTATCTGATGGGTGCACGGCATACTATTACGATATCACTGATCATCCGAATTTGCCATTCTTGAAGACAGCTAAAGCGTTAAGTCCTCGCCAGTTATGATGGGCAATGTACTTTGCTGAATTTGATTTCGTAGTCACGTTTCGACCAGGAGGAGAGAACAAGAAGGCAAACATCTTGCCCCGTTATCCAGAACCAATCACAGAACTGGTAGAGAATCCAGTGGAACCAAGACCCATCATAGAGCCCTCCACGTGTCATCGGAAGCATGGTAGTGGATGATATGTTCGAGGACATCAGGAAAGCTATGTCAGCACAAGAAATAGTGCAATTGAAGTCACAAGACAAGGATCGGACAGTGAGGGAAGGACTACCATTCCACAAAAGCAGCCTATATCTGCCCACAGCTCTATTGCAACAGAAAGCACTGCGTTGGTGTCCCGATTCACCCTTTGGGGGACATCTGGGGATAGCTAAGACTCTCGAACTTCTCGACGGGCACTTCTGGAGGCCCCACATGACCAAGGATGTGCAGCAGTATGTAACTCACTGTGAAAATTGCGTAAGGAACAAAGCAGAACACCAAAAACCAGCTGGCGAACTTCAGCCATTACCAACACCCCCTAGAACTTGGCACACAGTCTCCCTCGATCGGATTGTAGAACTACCTGTAAGTCAAGGGTTTACATCTATTCTAGTAGTTGTGGACTACTTAACAAAGATGGGGCACTTCATTCCATGTTAAGGCACACCATCCGCTAATGTATTACCCGACCTGTTCTTGCAAAACATAATCCGACTACATGGAATACCACAGTATCATTTCAGATAGAGGTTCCCAGTTTACTTCGCGTTTCTGGAAAGCCTTCTGTAAAACAGTGGGGATTGAGGTACACCTATCCACCAGCTATTACCCAGAAACGGATGGGCAGACTGAACGTTTAAACCAGACTTTGTAATAGCATTTACGCTGTATGACACATGACAAAGAGGAGTCCTGGGCCGAGATCATTTGGTTAGCAGAGTTTGCATACAACAAAACAGTCCATTCCTCAACCAAGTTGACACCATTCTTTGGCACGTACGGGTGCCATCCACGTTTTCAACGTGTGCCACAAACTGAGACTCCAACGGTTCCAGCAGTCGGGGAACAAAAGAAGCGACTGGAGGATACCTGGCATGTTATCCAACGCAACCTGTCCGAGGCAAAACAGACCTACAAGCAATACGCCGACAAGAGACGCCGACCGAGTATTCCCTACCGAATTGGCGACACTGTATGGTTGTCCACACGTAATCTACACTTGGAAGGCCCAAGAAAATTTCAACCTAGATAGATTGGTCGATATCCGATCGAGGCGGTAATCAACCCTTTAGCAGTGAGTTTGACTCTATCCCAGCATATGCACATCCATCCAGTGTTTCATGTGGCCTTACTGAAAAAGACAAAGAAACCTCCACCCATCTTAGTAGATGGACAGCCCGAGTATGAAGTCCAAGCTATCTTAGACTCCTGTATTAAGCAAAAAGATCTATGGTATTTGATAGACTGGAAGGCTTATGGCTGAGAAGAACAATCATGGGAACCCGCGTCACACATACATGCTCCTCGGCCGATTTCACCCTAATAACCCCACAAAACCGGGGCCTCAGAGAGGAAGGGGGAGTACTGTCAGTGCTGGGCATGTTAGTAGCATCTGGGGTCCACTCCACAAGCACTCTGTAAAGGGCAGCTTTATGCTGCTAAATCACTGTATAAGCCTTCCACATGCTTTTCAAGGAGGTTATACCATCCTTGTTGCAGGCAGAACACTCAGGGACAAAGAAGAGCCAGAGAACTACGTTTGCCAGCAGGCCACAGGAGCCACAGGCCTGCCGGCAAGGAAAGACGAGGAAAAGCCACACCAAATGCAATGTGCAGGCACAGGACGCGCTCGCATGACCCTTCTTGCTATTCCGACTCTCTGAGAGGACAGACGTCTCCATCGGAGCTACTGCAAGGCACGCCTACACAGGGCTACAACCCGCCTGAATACCGCCCAGGTCCCGCGCCACCTTACAAATAAGTGGAACTTTATGCTACTTGGAAAGGACGTAGAATTAACCTTTTAACAACTGCATGGGGGCATGTTATGGCACGCGGTAAAGACCGCAACCAGGGGCAGAAACTAACCACATGAAAAGCACGTATAAGGGAGTGACTGAACGTTGAGAACCTAACTCATTTCAGCCTCGGTGACAGCAACCCCGGGCTGTGTGGTCTCCGTGTTAGCAACGGAAGATCACGGTTGGCAAGAGAACGTGTTATAAGTTCGGAGTGCTTCAACTCCGGACCGTGCACATTCCGAGAGTTATCGGAAGGGCACATTAGCAAATCAGCAGCGTTTCACCCTACGCACCCGCTGCCTCCTCTTAATTCTGTTTTGGTATTTTCCAGCGGAACGCGCCTAAAACATTCTGAACTTTCCTGATCCCCCGTGAGGAGCGTTGGACATCTAACCGCAGCCAAGTGTTTTTATATTGTTTTAATGTGCACGAGTACAATGCATGCTCTTGTTTCACGTGCTGCTAGTTTAGCTAGTGTTTCCAATGCTTGGCATGCTTGTAGATTATAGCTGGTGACAATTGGAAAAGTCCACCATCAAGGGGAAGTGTTAAGGTTTCTGCATTTGGTCTCTGTTTGAGCTTGTGGTGAACACTCCTAACCGAGTAAGTGTACTTGGTTCTCTTTCTCCACAAGGTTTGCCCCAGGCAAAGTCTATCGGCAGTGTTTGGTTGAAGCTCCAATACAAAGGCTTCCAATGAGTTTGGGAAATCCAAGCTAGTGTGGTGTGTATTGAGTGACTGGGCAGAGTACAATACTACTGTCATGAACACAGGAAAAGCTTCCCCATTTGCCTCCAATAGGAATTAGTCCTCTGTTTACCGTTCCTGGATAAGGGGGAAGCAACTCAGAGCACTGGGAAGGCATAGGTAGTTACTTCCTGACTTCTTAACATGGCTGCTTAGTTTGTTCTGGGTCGTGTGCAGTGTAAGTCTAGTTGCTGTCATCCTGCTCCTATTTAAGCCCCTCCCCTCGATTTCTCCCTGCTTCGCGTTCATCTGTCTTCAGCTGACGCTTACCGCTGTCCTGTCTACAGTTCCAGTCACACCGGTTTTAGTGCCACTAGTTTTACAAGTATTTCCGTTAGCACTCCACAGCATTTTCCTTTCCCCTTTTATAGCCTGTCATTATATGTATATTCACAGTCAGTTACCGCTTTCCAGTCACAGGAGCCGCTTTAACCTTTTCACTCGATTCCTGTCAGCGGCGTCTTTTCACAAGTATCTGTTTCCCTCACTATTGTCGGAAAAGAACGTAATGTTGATTTTGTAAGTAGTTACTTGTGTTGCAAGGTTAATTGCCGGTTCGCTATTCTGAAGTGCGTATTGGCGCGCACGGGGAACGGAGCTCGTTCATGCTCCTCATGTTACGATCACATTGTTTGAAGTAAACTGTTTCATTGTTGAAGCGCTATTAAGTACGCATTGCGCCCGCAGTCCCATTCATGTTGCAGGCTTTCCTACTACTGTTGCATTGATGTTTTGACCCTCATTATCTGTGGGGCTCCACAGGGTCATTGTCAGGGTGTTATCAATTCCGAATTCATTCACTGCGCTGCTTGCTGTGGTTTGAGTTGTGTTATTCATTTTCACAATATAACTTTGTCATTTAATCCACACTTCCCTAATCAGTAATCTTGTGTATTTACCCTCACCATTAGCATTGGAATTACCTTGGGAAATTCTTCCTCCTGGAAATGTTTGTGATATTTTCCTGTTGGCGCTAGTCTTTTGCTGCTTCCCTGCAACTCCTAGAACAACCTAGAGTAGCTCTCCCCTACATTGCCCCAAGAAGATTTATCAGGAATTCCACTCTGCAGAACTAGAGCACCTGCACAGATGCAGGATGGAGAGCTCGCCCCAAAAAATAAATAAGGTAAAGAATATATAATCAAGGAGAGTGTTGCATACTAATTGTAGTAAGAAAATTTGTGTTGAATTCTAGGTTGTAGTGCACTTCCACACCCTAAGGAACCTTTCTATTTTATTTAGGGAGTTCTCATGAGAGGAAGTTGAAGAGAGAGTAGAAGTATCTCCAATTGAGAAGAGCTGTGCCAAGTAGTTCCTCGTGAGTGTCCCAGCGGAGTCAAGGTAAGCATTACAACTACGGAGCTGAGGAGCATGTTACCCTAATTACCCCCAACCCATCCACAACCTCTTCCCAAACCTCTTTCCGGGAATCCTGCATCCCTATACCCATCCAATCCACAGACCTTAACCCTCTTTCTCCGGTGGGTTGCGGTTAGCCTGTGGTGCATACTAGTCCCAGGTGCCAAGACCCAACCGGAAGGCATGAGTTTGTGCTGCCTCTGTGCCAGTCAAGACAGCGGACCTGACAGTCGCTGCTCAAGGGAACATTTTGGAAGTGGGTGTTGGGTCTGCCAAAATCAATACCAATTCAAATCATGAGACGTGAGTTGGGCCTAATCTCACTGGCGGCCTCCATGGACTGTAATGTAAATCTCTCTGCCTCTTTAATAAAATCCATTCACCCAAATCCAACTAAATGTTTCCAACGAATACAAGAAGAGATAACGAAATACGACATCATAGGCCGGAGTTGGGAAGCGAGGTGTCGCAATCTCCTATCAACAACTGAGTCTTTGTTTGAAGAGTTGGTGACAAATCCAGAAACAGAGTGGATCAGGACTGGGACAGAGGTGAACAATTATAAGCTCCATAAGCAGCTGGAGCTTGAGGGAAAACCATTTGGTCAGCCACAGTCCTTTCTAAAGACATTTCCGGATTCCAATTATAGAACCCAGTTGATGAAAGTGAGATTTAACCTAATGCCAACAATGGAGATTCTAGCAACTAGATCTAAAGACCACTCTGTCTCACTGATATGCAGATTTTGTGCTCAGGCAGCAACGTGTGAAACCCTGCAACATCTGGGGTTGACTTGTGTGGTTTTATCAGAAATGAGATCTAAACATTTGGCCAAATTCATTAAAACCGCAGAATCTTTATCGGCTGAAGAATGGTAGTCAATGGCCATAAGAGGGGATCGTGTGGGCCTGCCCATCGCTATGATTGACTTTTTCAAAGAGTGTCTCAACTTAGTTGAATAGCCGTATTATATACCATAGATTGGAGGGAGACTTCTCAGTTTGATGTGGGTTTGACACAGTGAAATGACAGCTAATGGACTAAGAGGACGGCCTGCAAACAGGCATGGGCTTGGTGGAATAACTAAACATATCAATTGGTTTGTTAAGGTTTTCTTGGAACATTGCTGTAACTCTTTGGAGATAATTCTGAGACGTAACGGGAAATGTAGAGTTGTAAAAAGTTTTGTAATAAGAGATGCATTACTCACTGTAATAGTATTTCTGATGCTTGTATCGGCTTAGATTCACATGCTGTGCATATAGTCCGACATCTAGTGGAAATTGCAGAGTACTGCATCTTTCTTTCGAAGATCGAAAGGGTACTTCGACTGTAGCACTATCCCTAACATGACGTGTAGTGTACCCAAAATCCCTCACGCGTCGGGGTTCCTCAGATTGCTTTTTTCTGCCATCCTAGTTGGTTGCCTATGCAGAGCTTGCAAGAGTTTTATATGGCTAACTCTGTCCCCACGACCTACAGTCGTCTAGTCTCCCGACTAATCTCTTCGACGACTACCTTGTGGGTTCTTGCCGCCGATGACATCAACAACTGCAAACCTGTCATCACTGACTTTGAACTGTTTACAAGGTCAATGCCTACTCAGAAGCCACCCAACCCCCTGGCACCAGAAGCTGCCTCCACTACTGCCATGTGCATAAGGATGTAAGGGTGTGAAAGGAGGCGATCGACACACAGGTGGCATTCTTTTGGCTATACACTTTTATTACTTTAATACAATACATAATCTTCTAAGAGGGGTTTCTCTGCCTCAACCACAAACACCAAGGAGACTGCCAGGATGTCCAGAAAAATAAAAAGTCCACAGTCCTTTGTAATAAACGTATTTCCTTCCCTTGAACTTATAACTAAACTAAAGGATTGGTGAGTCTTCTTGGTGCATTAGAAGGACTCCCTTCTTCTAGACAGTGTCCTCTGGTTCCACTGAAAACAAGGGACTGCTCCCCAAGGGAATGACTGCCTTCCCCAGATCACAATCCTTTTCCAAGGTAAAAACAAAGTTCCAAGTAAAACATCTCAAAGATGACTACAAGTTCTTGGTTCAACTCAAAGTTCAAAATTCCAAAACATCAACATTCCTTATTGACCATGATTACTGATTCTACTGTTGGGTTCCTTTAGAGTGTCTTCCCTCCCCAGGTGTTCTATTTCTATTCCTAGCGGTATGACTCTCTTCCCCAGGACCTCATTCAGACTTTATTCTGTGTGGTGTCTATTACGCAACACCGGATGTGATGTATTTTCAGCACCAAGGGGTATGCTCTTCTTCCCCTGGTTCTTTTCAGACTTCTCACAATGCCTGAGAAAATGTATCCCCTTTCCCCCGGCTTTCACCAGCTTCTTGCAAAACACAAGGGGGAATGACTCCCTTCCCCTGGGCTTTCTCAGGTTTTTCACAAAGCCAGAGGAACCGAGTCCCTTTCCCCTGGCTCTTCTCCAGCTTCTCGGAACACCAGGGGGAATTACTCTTTTCCCCTCGTCCTTCTTAGGTTTCTCACAATGCCACAGGAAATCACTCCCTTTCCCCTGGCTTTTCTCCAGCTTCTCATAACACCAGGGGAAATGACTCCCTCCCCCTGGCTGTTCTCTAGCTTCTCTGTTGATCGTATAGCAGACCAGATTCACTATCCTGCCAGGTACTACTATTGTCCATATAACTTTCTGCTGATCATATAGCAGACCTGGTTCACTACCCTGCCAGGTACTGCTATTGTCCATATAGTTGCATTTCCTTTTATCCCCAGACTCTTACTTCAGGTGCAATTATTTGTTCTAAGTGTTTTCTGTACTTGGGGCCCCAGACCCTTTCTCCAGGCATAATTATTGGTTTAACGTCTCTTTCCATGTCTCTCTCCTCAGCCCTGTCCTATAGGTATTTCCACTCTTCTTTATGGGGCTGCAGGTCCTAGCCAGCCAGCCCCGGCAAACTCCTACCCCCAGGGAGTTTTTGTTTGGGCTCTGGCAAATCCAAGACTCAATCTTTTCCATCCCACAGTCTGTGTGGTCCGCTCCAGCGTCTCTGTAGCTGCTGCTCCCTGCTGACCTGCTTTTCTGATGTGAACTGTGTGGTCCCTTTGCTTCTGTTGATATCGGCAGCCTGCTTCTAGTTGGGAGAAGGGGCCGCCTTCTTCCGACCCTTTCAAAGGCTTTCACCTTCTCGCCTGGTGTCTCGGTTCCCCGGGTTTCCCTTCGCTGCACTGCTGACCTGCTTGCGGCTCCTCGAGGCAGGGCCGAACGACATCTTCAACGCCTCTTCCTTTTTTATGTTCCAGTTGCTCACATATTGTCCATATGGCCTAGACTGTCGGTGTTGGTTCTGCAGAGCCCCTCTTCTTCGTCTTGGTAAGGATGTTATTTTCAACTGGGTTCCCTGGATTCTTCTTTGTCCCAGTCTTTACATATGACTCACATAGTAGTCCCTATTCTTCCTCGTCTCAGTACTTAGGGCGGCTGGATGATCTACCTTACACAAGTACACCGAAGTATGGGGAACTATGACACCATGTGTAGGGTGTGAAACTGAGGGATGTTGTGGTATAGTTTGAATAAACTGCATTCTCCCTGGATAGTTGTCCCTTGTCCCATAGCGGGGATCCTTCTCCATGAGATCCACCTGCTCAGTACCACCCCAGGGGGACTATCGAGTAGTTGCCTCACCTCCCTGGCCTCATGACAAGGGACTCCACCTATGAGAGAAGGAACGGCATCCAAGGATCCGTGACACCGCACAAAATGGCAGCGTTAGGGGTTGCCTCGGAATGGCTGTTACTCCCAGGCAGATTCTGGCAACCTACATGGACTTGTAGGTAACAGAGTGCCTGTGTGAGAGCACCCCTCTTCCCCCCATTTCTAGATATCTGGTCATGCTACAAACTACCGGGCCCAAGACACAGACAAGGTTCTATGAGGAGAGACACTTGCTCCATGCTCCGATTGGGATCAGGTACGAAATCATCCAACAAGATGGCCACCGGAATCGGACGAACGCCATCATAACGTATTCCAAGATGGCTGCCGGGACTCCACGTACATGTTAGTATGCACGAGTTCCCTCCTCTCAAGTACACTTTCCCTGTTTCTTCTCTTAGAGAGGGGAACTACCACTGCTCATGGGGGATGCTTTTCCTGTGATATAACAGGACTAGCCTCTTTTCAGATGGTTCAAGAATGGCGAATTAGGAGGACAGGTGAGAACTAGACAGGCCAGTTTTCTGATTCCTGGAAGTCTTAGCAAGGGAGGGGGGAAGAATATTCCAGACTTATCCTTTTCTTTGTTTTGCCCAGTCCAGCTCCTGAGCCGGTAATCTGGAATAGCAGAAAAGGGGTGTGCTGCTGCAAAGTCACGGATTCCTTGCTGTAACTATTGTCCTCTGATGTGAATTGAACAGGAGGTTACTAGTTACAGTGGTAGCATTGGTTTATGTTACTCCTTGACCCCTGAGGAATCCTCGCCAGTCGAGTCATCGGACCGGCGCTGAAAGTTTTGGGTGCTAGGGCCCCAACCTTAATTGAACCTTTCTGTTGATATCCTTCCTGACATCATCTCTGCTTCTTCAATAGTACTAAAGCATCATGTTTTTCCATTGCATCATATCTTAAGTTTAGCTAGGCCCTGGAGCTCCATGGTGGTACCTATGTCGTAAAATGTACAGAAGGAAAATATTTCTTCAACTTCCACCATCTGTCTTCAGTCTTATGACTCAAATCAGATGGTCTCTACAACGTGAAGAAATAACATGCAAATGGTAACTTTTAAAAATTCAAGAAAAAACACAGGTGCTTAAAATATTACTATTAAACTACTTTATTTTGACAAAAACAATGTATTCTCCTTGGCATATAGATTTTTTTTAAACATATTTACATTTATTTGGTCCAAAAAGGTTTACAAAAGTGTGAAGATTTTAATAAAATATCCACTCTAATTTAAATCAGCAGTTTAAATCAACATATTTATAAGAATTTGTCACATTCTTTTCCAAACCCACCCTTGAGAATATTTCTCTCAATATTTTAAAAATATATTTTGTACTTTATTTGTTCACACACCACCAGATTTTCCAGAAATCTGTACATTTAACCACAAGTAAAATTATACATTTTCGGATGAGCAAACAGAAGCTCGACAGACAAACTATTTGGAGCCATGTCAATGCCAATTTTGAATGAAATTACATTTTTGTTCATTGCAACTGCAAAAAAAAAACGGGTTTTAGATCTGCATACACAACAATTTCCCATGGACGGAGAAAGCATCCTCTTTCAGCACAACCGGACGATTGATTATTTAACATTTCCCGATAGATTGCCTTAATTTAATGTGCGTATATTGCAACTAGAACTGCTTGGCACATCGCAAAATGAAATAACTACCTTTTTAAATGTTGGCCCCCCTGACAGCTGAGAAAATGGCACATAATTGGAAGTTTTTTTTAAAACCCACACACACAGTCACCTAATGAGAGCTGTATTGGAAAGACAAGTACTCCCCAAAACATTTTATTTGTTATATTATATAAGCTATGTACTGTTAGTAGACAGATAACTTTAACGACAATTAACAAAATGACTCATAAGCCAGTGTGTGTGTTTCTTAAGAGACAAATGCAACAATTGTGAGGCACACACAAAGCACTTTAATCTAAAGATGTCTTAGCCACTCCCACACCCTTAGGTAGTTGCGTATACAATTTTATACACAATGTGCATGTCTTTCTTTAAAGGTACTGGCAGCTGAGAATTTTCCTAGATTTGCCAATACAAACCTCAGCACAAATCTGACAGTACACTGCCTAACAGAGCCCTAATGCGGCATCAGTGTGCTCTTAATTGATGGTTGAGAGCGCAGGAAGTGGTTAACCAACCTTAAATGTGGCGGAAGTGGAACAAACGGATCTTCAATTCGCGAGTAAGCTTAACATCCATAAATGCTTGCGAGGACTTAAGCTCATTTGAAAAGTTACAAATCAGTGAAAGAGATCTAGGTCTTCTCATTCGACACAGATTACAAAATGGGCAAATCCGTGTTCGAGAGAGCTGTGCACATAGGTTTTGTAAACATATAAGCCAACAGGTGAGTAGAGTTTAACACAGAGTCTCTGCTGCACAAAAGGCACTTCAAATTTTGAACCAATGCAATACATGTGCACATGTCTGTTCCATTTCTATTACATTTCAGTCTGTTAGGTTGACTTAGTTCTTCATGCCAAAAAGCTTTATGGAACGTTGAGGCAGAAGATAGTTACAAGGTGCATCAAAAAACGTTGATGTCAGTGATCCTCCATCACCATGGATCCTGCTGTATAGTCTTTCATGACAAACTGGACCCATTTTTTTTTCTACCTCTCAAACTTCCATAGCTGATTTTTGTCGCTAGAATCACACGCCTTCATTTGCACATCTCCACGACCTTCGGAAGTGCGGTATGAACTGAGACACATGCCTGAATGTGGATGATAAATAGTCCCATCCTAGAAAAAGAAAAATACAAGTTTAGAGTGCAAATACTCAAAATCTGTTTTGCTTCATCATCCATCCTCCACCATAAAGGAAACATCAGGAAATCGTGAAGCTCCAGGATCAGTACTGACTACACATTTGCAAGGAAGATAGACCTGCAATTGTAACTCACTTGGTTGTGTAGACACACACACAAACCCAATTTTTGTTTTTATTTTTTTTATTTTATTTTATCTTTATTCAATTCAATAAAGTACATGTAAGATCACAATAAAAAGCAAATACAAATATCAGTATTAATAAATCTTATCACATACATATGTTGAATATTTCACATATCCCCAAACCTTATTTAACTAGATTAAAAGATAAAACAAATTATCATTGGGGTAATAAAACACAGTATAAAGAGCAACTTATCTTCACTAAAATGCATAAAACACATCCAGTAGTCCAAACACATAGACAAGACGGCAAAGAGAAAAAAAAAACCTTACTTAAAGACACTTAACTTCCTCACTTTCCAATGTTAATCCAGCGATGTCCCATTACGATATAAATCAATATAAGATTTCCACCAAATCCAATAGACTTCCTCTTTACCTTTTCTTTTAAACATAACTAATTCAAACTCAGACAATACCACCACATCATTAATCCAATCTTCCACTGTTCGCTTCTTCCTGGTCTTCCAGACCCTCAAAACCTGTTTTACTGCTATCACTAGGATTTTATCTATTCAAGATCCATATAATCTAGCCATTAAACAACACCCACTTTTGCCAATAACAAAACCTGAAGCGGTCCTCTTCAAAACTTAATTGATAAGGCCATATCCAATCCATCAAGTACCTCACTCAAAAAGACGACACTCTGGGGCAGTACCATAACATATGGACCAATGTCCCCTTCTCTCTCCCACATCCCCAACAAAGATCTTCATTCAATAACCCTAAAGCACACATACGCACTGGCATCCAATATAACCTCCCTAAAACCTTCTGGTGGATAAGCCGTAACTTAAGACCCATCCTACTACTATAACCAACTCTCCACACACGCTTCCAAACTTCATCATCAATCTGACAACCTAAATCAATTTCCCACTACCACTTCAAATTACTCCATGATTCTAACACCGGATCACTTTCCTGCATAAGTCTCAGAAACGTAGATACATTACGTGGTGACAAACAAAACATGGTCCAACCTATTGGCTCTTTCTCTACAGGTACAGACAACATATTGAACACTCGAGTTAAAAGGTTCTCTAATTCCCTAAACCAACTCCTTTGCCTCCCATTCAAAGAGAACACTCTTTTAAGTTCCTCAAAGGACATCAAGTGCCCATCCCGCATTAAATCTCCTATTAACAAGATCCCTTTAGAGATCCAGCTCCTCCAATACAAAGTCTTATTTCCAAGTTGTATTGCGGGATTGTACCAAATCGATGACTTATGGTTCAGGTACATAGTCCCATCGGCATTTAGTATCCACCATGACAATAAGTCCTTAGTTAACCTAATAGTTGGCAATCTATTAGATTCCTTAGGCAACTTCTCCATTGAAAAGATATTTTCTAATTTGAATTGTGACAAGTCACCCCTCTCTATAGTCAACCATATAGGTTCTCCTTCTGTTCCTACCTTCACATAAAGCGCTGCTTTCTTCAAGATAAATCCCTTATGATATTTCTCCAAATCTGGGTACCCAGACCCCCCTTCCTTAGTGGCCCGTTGGAATATAAACTTAGGAATCTTAGGTGCCTTTTTATCACCCCAAAGAAAATCTTGGAATACTTGGTCAATTTCTTTAAGCAATTTCTTTCAGAAATTAAGGGGAATCGATTACATAACAACAACAAGATCTTTCGTAGGAGAGACATTTTGATCGTATTGATCTTTGCCCAAATTCCCAAATCTAGTCTTGACCATTTCCTAATATCTCTCCTAAGAGTTTCCAATAATTCAGTTACATTAAACTAAACCATCTTCCGTACATCTCTAATAATTAAAATCCCCAAATATTTTATATACGCATCCGACCACTTACAATTCCATCCTGCGAAATCCCCTCTTCTAACCGCCATTGAGAGTGGGAACACTTCTGTTTTATCCCAATTTATCTTATAACCTGTGAATTTCTCTGGGTCTGAGAGCACCACCACCATATCATCAGCATAAGAGAGCACTATTAAACGCTTCCAAAGACTCTAAAGCGATGTTGAATAAAAAGGGTGATAAAGGACATCCCTGTCTTGTACCTCTAGTAAGAGCAAAGACCTCTGAAAATTGACTATTGACCCAAACACATGCCTTTGCTAAATTCTGAAGACAACGAACAATCCCTCTAAACCTATTCCCAAATCCCATTTTCTCCATAGTAAATTCTAATAAATCCCAATTCACTGTCAAATGCCTACTCAGCATCTATGAAAACCAAGGCAGAGTTAACATGTGCATTACTATTCAAACTAATTATATCCACCAACGTCCTTTTAGTGTCATATCCTGATCTACCCTTCATAAACCCCACTTGGGTTTCATGAATATGTTTCCCCATACAACCACTCAGTCTATTCGCCATGATTTTAGTAAACAATTTGATATCCACATTTAACAGAGAAATAGGCATATATTTATTACATTTTTTCCTATCCCTTCCTTCTTTAGGTAATACTGTAATCATTGCCTAGGTCATTGTCTGACACAAACCCTTTCCTTGTAAACAAGAGTTAAACAAATCACTTAGTATTGAAGCCAAAAAAGTATCAAATTTCCCGTAAAATTCCCCAGGCAACCCATCTAAACCCAGAGATTTCCCTATTTGTAGTTGACTTATTGCCAACAGTACCTCATCAATATCAACATCCGCGTCTAGCATTTTATTATCAACAAATGATAGTCTTTTAATTGGAATATGTTCAAATAAATCCTCCAAATCCTGTCTATGTATTAATTGCTCCTCTGTATATAAGGCTTTCTAGTAATTTCTAAGACTATTACAAATCTCAGTATTCTTCCATACCTATCTATCACACCCATTCTCAATTCCTTGTACAAAAGGCTTCCCATGCCTGTTCTTTAATGTGTTTGCTAATAATCTATCACTCTTATCTCCCACCTCCCAACATATCTATTGCGAGAAAAACAATCCCCGCTCAGCCATCAGGTTAGTTGTATTCGCCAATTTCTCCTTAACCATATTCATCTCACATCTATCTTTAGTCCTCCCATGCCGGGCAAACCGTTGTTGCAACTCCGACAATTTGGCTTCCATCAAGTTCAAATATTTCATAGATTTCTTCCGAAGGCGAGAGGTCCAGTCAAACATTAAACCCCAAATCGTCGTCTTAAAGCTGTCCCATACAACCCTTTGATCAGCTGAACCTACATTAACCTCAAAAAAATTGGTCATATTTGATAACAAATCCTCTGCCACTTCTTTCTCCTCTAAAATCCCTGTCTGTAACATCCATTTTCTAAAGGATGGAGCCACCAAATCCATTTTTATACACAAATGTACTGATGCATGGTCAGAAATTTCTCTTTCCCGAATATTAACTTCAAGGGCACTATCCATTAATGTCTTAGGGATCAAAATAAAATCTAACCTAGAGAACGAATCGTGTACTGGCGAAAAAAAAGATAATTCTCTTTCAGATGGGTGTAGTTCTCTCCATATATCAACCAACCCAAATCTCTCAAGAAAAAAATCAAATTCCTTACAAGTGTTCATATTAGTATATCTACATGAACTGATTCTATCCAGTTTGTAATCACGAATACAATTAAAGTCCCCCAGGACTATAGTCTCACCATCCATTTCACCCAATAATTTTGCAATATCATCAAAGAAGCCCTTACCAGAACTACACAGACCATAAATGCAACCTAAGGTGATCAGCCTCTCCTTATAAATTATGTCAGCAAAAATCATACGACCTTCCCTTTCCATCACCACCTTTTCAACTTTATATTGTAAACCCTTCCTAAATAGAATACGGACCCTCCTGGAGTTAGTAGAGTAACAATTAGACAGATCTGTGTCATACCTTGAGTTAGCCAGCCATTGTCTAGAATCATCAATCAAATGTGTCTCTTGCAGAAATACTATATCTGCCTTAACCCTCCATAATCTCGCCATAACCTTCCTCCTTTTCTTAGGACATTTCAATCCCTTAATGTTCCACGTTACAAAAGTCAAATAATTCATTCCCATCCTGACCTATTCTAAATATATCTAACACAAAATACTACCTCAATCTCCACGTGTTAGTCATACAACACCTATCTCCAGCAATTCCACCATCTGTGTACTAGGAACCTCTAAATCTTGAAGCATCAACAACAAAACTAGAAGCAAGGTGTCAGTATAAACACACCATGTAAAAACACACACACAAACTACACAACCACAGGAAACAACATATATACATAAAGTAAACAATGACAAAATATAACTCTGAAGAAACTCCTCAGAGAATAGTGAATACCAAACATTTGACATTCCAACCCAACCTTTTCAAGGTTGTACCCGCCTTATTAATTACATATACAAATATTAAGCATCCTAGTCCTCCTAATGTTAATATCCAAAGCACATGGCCCATTAGAAAATCAAGATAAAACTATCAAAACAAAATTCCATTCTGAACTATTCAGTTTCCCCTAAAATCTCATGCCCATTTAAGTCTCATACACGCATTTAACTACATATAATCCCTGCCTTTCTAACATCATTCTACAATCACTCACCCTAATCCACCACCCATTGAGCCTTAACACTCAACAGGATCAATATCGTCAAGAAGTTGCCCCCAGGGTCCAGCCTAATATCAATAACTTATCCTAGAGCACCCACACTTCCCTCACCATCTTACCCATACCTAACAAAAACATAGATAATATGTGTGTATTAGATAATACAACAACTTCACCCAAAATGACCACTAATAAGCCTAACACCCATTTATATTAACAATAAATTCTAAATAATAATGTAAACTTACCCTCCGCTAATATCCCACTATACAAATACAGGCTATTAAGGGATAGACCCAGCACAGACACTTTAAAAAACACTTCACAAGTGAAGAGTCACAGGATCCCCCCCATGTAGAAATCCTTGAAAGCAAAAAGTATAATTGGCTTGACGTTTTGAAACACTCTTCCATTCCATTTGCATGTCAGATCTTAGACCCATATGTACTGTCATCAGCATCCATGTAACCGGTGCCTTGCTACACTCATGCCCACCTATTGTGAAAATTTAAATGAGCCATATCATTGCTATTTCACATTCGGACACAAACCCTGTTCATTTTGTACATTAATAGCCAGCAAGTAGTCAGCACACAAACAAGGTATGCCACGGTTCCAGTAAGAGTCGTACAAGCCATCCTAAACAAAAGCCAATCCAAATATTCCAAAGTGAACTCTCTCAATTATAGACCATTTGTAGCTTTAGAGCAAAAAAACCTACTGATGCAAAATGACTGGCAATCGTATTAGAACTGAAAGTGCAGTGATATGAAATCCATATAGTCCCACCCACAATAATAGCTCAACAAAAAAAAAAACAACATATCCAAATAGTGAGGGGGAGCAGAAAATTGTTCATGGCTCCATATAAATCTATGTCGGACACTACGTGTCACATTCAGATTTATGCTTCCATCAATATAAAGAATACGTTGAATAAACGGTGCAAATTTAACACCAAATTATGTCTGCATACGTTTGCATTTATGTGTTACATCAGGTGTTATGTCATATAATTCTTGGTATTCAGAAGTATCCAGAGATGTGAATCAGAGCACATGCTGGTGCGTTTTACGGATCAATAAAAGTCATTGCAGCAGTTCCATTCATATACCTATAATAGGAAATTCAAGTCAGCCCAATATTCCCCCCGCCCCTTACTCGATGACTGGGCCCACACCTCCCCTCAGGTCACCTCTTACATCAAGTCTCATAACCGAGATCAGTAGACACTTCCTTCATCAGCTGCCTTAAATCTTATTCCACCTGAAGCCACACAATAGAATTCAAACAAATCTTTACAGTCCACCCATTGCACTGAGGGTACCCCGGCGTGACCAAAGACGTAGGTGGCCATTCCAAATGTTGCATTGGCCCAAGATATTTGCACACACCAGCCATTTATATGTGACCCGTTGAATATCTGCTCTTCTTGGTTACTTCCATCACTCCATAGACACACCTCCCTCTCCTGTTCAGGTGTACAACATATTCCTTCCCAGTATCAGGTCCTTGTTCTTGAAAAGTCTACTTATACAACTCCAATATGACCGCAGTTATAAGTAGACTTACACTTTTACTGCCACTATGTAAGATATGCCCCAGCCTTTTATAGTTCCACTTCTTACACTGCCACTATAGTAAGATGGCCACAATTATCATATGCTTGACCAGAACACTGTAACCGTGTGTATATGAAGTTCGTCTGATGAAGAGATGGTGGGCCCTACTTGGACTCCTACTGCACACGTATTCGGTGCAGCACACATCCAGGCACCATTATCCGCCAAATTGATGGCACTGCATGGTACGCACCTCACTCATAGCAACCCCAACATTGTCTCCCCCTTCCAGTCATTCATGGACCCCGGATGAGCGGCACAATACAGTACGTAGACTGGTATGTCGCTCCTTGTGCCTCACTGACTGCCGGGGCCTTCACGATCAACCACTCATGCAGGGACCACCACGCCAGTTTAGCGCTATGGTGACTCCTGGCGCTGGCTTTCTACAAACCTCAGTACCTGGTTGCCGACCACTGAAGCTTCAGATTCAGGCTAGGAACAGCTGCAGTCGCAGATACGGCCGCAGCCGCAGCCGCCACTCTCCCCCTGTAGAGCTGCAGCACAGCAATCCATATCCGGAAACGAGAAATGAAGGCCCAATCCAATCCAACGCGCAAGTCATGTAATCTTAGGTCCTTTCCTCTGAACCCTGCAGGCATTGTCATCCTTCCCGTATGCGCTGTTAAACAAAAACAAATACACGCGCACCATTTAAACGAAAGCAATAAAGGAATTCAACGGCAACCAGCCACTTTAACCATATTTGATGAAATAAAACATGAGTGAAACTAAAGCAAATTGAAATTAATGAAAAGATAAATCAAAGCAAAAAATATGGGCTAAAATCCAATCATCTTTTTTTCTTCCAAAGTGATCCTGAACTTCCAACAAGAGTCTCCTCCATAGGTTGATGATCAAAGTCAGAAAGGAAAGCCTCAGCACCCTTATAATCCGTGAAGAAGTGTAATGTTCCATTAAGCACAACTCTTAGTATTGCTGGATATATCATGTAATATTTTAGATGTTTCTTTCTTGCTTTTTGCTTGGCTGTATTGAAAGCCTTCCTTCTTTCCAGAATATCACGGCTTAGATCCCCAAAGATCATAGCTTTATGTGATCCCCATAACAAGTCACCTTTCTCTCGTGCCTTCCTCAGAATCAGTTCTCTCACTGGGAATCTCAAAAATGTTATAATGAAGTGCCGAGGTCTTTGTCCAGGCACTGGTTTAGGGCCCAAGGACCTGTGTGCCCTTTCAATCTCCAGGGGAGTTTTGGGATCAAGACTCAACAACTTAATCAAAGCTTTTTCTATGAAAATTGCAGGGGATCCCTGTTCAATATTTTCTGGAAAACCAGCCACTCGAATGTTATTTCTCCTGGAGACATTCTCCTGTTCAGAGCATTTGAGAGTCAATTTTTCAACTTGAGCTTGTAGTTCACTTATCTGGATAGCCATTCTCTGGGAATCATCACTCATCACTATCAGATGATTTTCCATGTTAATACATTTTCCAGACAGTTCACTGTATCTTTCCTCAGAAGCCGCAAGGGAGGTTTTAATGTCAGCAATATCAGTAGTCACACTGATCATCAGCTCCATCAGTTTATCTTCTCTTTCCTCAGAGTTGATCTCTTCCCCCTTTTGCCTTTTAGATGGTTGTAGAGTTCCTGAATTTTCTTCAGCCATTGTGTCAAACCCAAGGAGGTGAAGGCAGGTACAGGAGCTCAGCCTTCAGGCAGACATCCCTTGAGCTGCAGGTTCCGGGAATCCACTTTTTGTTTTTCTAAATTTGTTTGTTGCTTTTTTAAAATGTCCAAAATACAGACTGTAAGGGTGCAGAAGTAAGGCTTGGACACAAAGGTGACATGGTTCTGGTTATAAACTTTTATTAACCAGTAAAAGGGTTGGAAAAAACGACGACCTCTCTGTCCCTAAAGCTAAGAGGGGTTTCCCTGCCTCAAAGAAATCTAAGTAAAATGTCGGGATGCCAAATAGTCAGTCACTGTCATGTCCAAAACCCTGCTTCTGACACCAACACTAGTAACTCAAATCTAATGTGCAAGGAGGCTATATTCACAACTAGTGATGGTGACAGTTCTTGCCAACAGAAAGTTCCCAATGTCTCAGGTTGTCAAAAAACAAAAGTTCCTTTTCAACAATGTAATAGTCCAATGACCAGAGATTAGCTCCTTTCCCCTGGATTTCTTCTTGTTCTACTGGACAAGTTAGGAGCTTGTCTCCTCGTTATGTGATTTCCTTTATTTTGCAAACATAAAACAAGAAAGCCCAGTATTCACTCAGCCACTGAACTTGTCTCCATTTCCCTGCACTTTCCATCCAAAGATACCATAACAAAAGTTCCAGCTTTCCCGTGAACACCTCTTTGTTTGAGGTGGGTTTATGTCTGGTTTACTCTCCTGGAAAAAGTAAAGATGAGTCAGAGCTACCTTAGCGCTAGGCAGAGGTTAACATGGTTCTCAATCCCAGTGTAACATAATTAGATTACACCAGTGGGGCACAGAACATAGATAAAATCAATTTTATTCGAGCAAAATGGTGATAAGATATACACAAAAACAGGACAAGTAAGTCTGTATATAAAATTCAATTCTGAAGTTCGACCACAAAATCTAGTATACAGGGGTCTGGTAGACTGTACACTGAAGCATGAAAAAAAAAAAACAATTGTTGACATTGTGTGTGAGTAATGAAAATCAATTTAGACTTTTCACCATACTCAATACATAGAAATTTCCATGACTCATGTTAAGGCCGAGGTCTTTGTCCAGGCAAAGCTGTCGCGACCCTCGCCCAAAACCCCCTCCGGCAAACCCATTGGCCATGTGGAGTCAGGACTCGGGCCTCTAGAACCTGGCATCCTTTTCCAAAACCCTCTTGGGGCCACTCCTGGCGCCTATGGCACCAGGCTCATACACCATGAAAAACATGTGCTTGGGATCTACTTAATGTGTTATCAGCCAACATGGAGGCTTCCACATAGCTTGGTTCCTTGGAACCAAGCTATGCGGTCTACTGTTTTGGGTGTGGTAGCCTAGGGACTACTTTACCTGGACTATTGGGTTGGGGCTATTTAAATCACACCCGAGCAAGACAACACGCTTCGCGTTACTTTGCAGCTTGCAACGTGACGCTCACCGTGTCCAGCTATTCCCTCGGAGAAGCAGAACCTGCAAGGAGACTGTTAGGGAGAATTCTCTTATAAGACTAATTTCCCAAACCTAGTGAGTCCCCCAGCAGCTTTGCTGGATTTTTTTTTTTTTTCTCCTGCTAAGAGTGAGACTGTCATGCCTGCGCCATGGGCGCATACATTGGCAATCAATATGGACTAATTGTTATTCTTTTATCTGCGGAAAACTCTTGGATCAACCGCTATTCACTTCTTGGACCTTATTTCCCATTTGCGAGACTTTGGTGCTTTTCTATTTTTCCCAACAAACTACACTTACCACAATGCACTTAGCTATAACTATCCATTCCTGGCTATTCCTATTTGTCATCATCGGAACTACAATCCCCAGAAGCCCTAGGGATCAGCTCTGCTTCCACCAGCTCAGGAACAGAGAGGGAGGAGGCAGATTGTATGCAGGTGTGCTGATCCAGGTGCGACCAATTAGCCTGCCTCTGTGCTGGGCAGGGCGGTATAAAAGCTGCTGCCTGCAGTGTCTCAGTCTCTTGCATTAAGAGTCCTTCCAGCACCTTTTTGCTTCGAGGTACGGATCTTTGTATGCGGTTCCTCCTTACTCCTGCTTTGGATCCAGTGCCCTGCCGGGCTCTCTACTTTGCAGCCGATCACGCTCTGCTGCTTTCCAGCCTCTGCCTTTGCCCTTCTGGGCTCCTGCTTTGCAGCCGATCACGCTCAGCTGCTACCTTCCGCCCTGGTCTTCCAGGCTCCTGCCTTGCAGCCGATCATGCTCCGCTGCCTTCAACCTACAGCCTTCGTCCGCTGGGCTTCCAGCCTAGCAGCCCTCTACAGTCCTCTGCAACCTGCTACAGTCATCGGCACTGCTCCTCTAGGCTTACTCCTTGCTGCCAGGTCCTTCTGGCTTCTTGCCGCGCAACTTGCTTCTCTCCGCTGCCAACAGCCCTTGTCCTCGGGGCTTCCTACCTTGCAGCCGATCACGCTCCGCCGCTTGCTACCTACAGCCTTTGTCCACTGGGTTATCAGCCTAGCAGCCCTCTACAGTATTCTGCAGCCTTCTACAGTCAGCGGCCCTGCTCCCCTGGGCTCACTCCTTGCTGCCCGGCCCTTCTGGCTCCTTGCCGTGCAGCCTGCTTTACTCCGCTGCCCTAAGCCCTTTCCCTCTGGGCTCCCTTCCTTACAGCCCTGCTCCTTTGGGCTTGCTCATTGCTTTCCTGCTCCTCTGAGCTCTCAACCTTGTACCCTACCATCCTCTGCTATCCACAACAGTTTACCTACATTATTTACTTTCAGTTATTGCAGTCCCCGTGTTTCCTGACTGCTGCTCCCTTGCTTTCTTCCTTGTTTTCAACCCTCTGTTCTTTATCTCTATCCAATCCTGTTATACGGCTTTCCTTTCATTTCCTTCTGCTAGTTTGCTATTCGACTTCCTTTTTCCTGGATTTGTCTGTTAGCGTCTTCTCTTGTACTGTTTGTAGACCCCTTTGTACAGAGCTTGTCTGTTGGTTTTCGTCAGGCAACCTCTGCCACATCCCTTGTCTCATTTCTGCGTTACAGACACCCATAGCTCTTGTTCCAAGCCATGAGCAAACAGCGTGGGCCTGTTATAGCAAACTGTGCAGAAGGCTAGAGTTTTTCCTAAGGTCCGTGGAATACTCTTTTCCTATATCTGGATGCACCCCAAGAGGGAATCCATTCTGTTGTACCTTATTTCCTTGCTACACTTGCCTACTCTTCGTTCTCTTTACTTTCAGCTGTGTGTGTACTTATCTGTCCACCTTACTTCGGCACAACCACCCAAACCCTTCCTGGGCGTCCTGTGCCACTCTTAACAGAGTGCCATCCGTCACAGAGACTCTTTTCCTCCCACTCTTAGGCATGATTTGAGGTATGTCTTTGACTTTGTATGTGCTTATGGGCTATGGGATCTTTTACTCCATAGGGTATCATCTGTTTTTCATGTGTGTTACACAGCACCCTCAGTGCAGTAACACAGGGGTGTCATAGTGACCCCCAAACATAGACTCCATACCCTGGGACTGACTACTGTCTCCCAGGGCATGTAAAGTCACCATTGACTTTACTAGTCCAAAATTGTGAACAGAACCAGTACAAACCATCATATTGTGGAAGTACTGGAAGGGGTTAATTCGATTGCCCCTGGGTCTGTTTCCAAGGGGGCACTGTCTAGTCCCCCCTTGTCGAGTTTCTGGCTGGTGGCAGTGGTTATCACGCAAAATATTCCACCCGAATATTTCCTATGGGATTTTCCCATTGATTTTAAACGCACCACTTTTTGGTGCAATGTTAAAGATACCGCCGGTTTATTTATTTAATATTAAATCAACGGTTGGGTCTTTTTGCCAGAACTCTTTTCTAATATGGCGTTTGTGTCCGTCTCTGTAACTCTAACCAAGGTCGGGCCCTTTTTTCCACTTTTTGGCGGGCTTCTACACAGAAGCCCTCCAAATGGTGCCACTCTGTCTGGGTTCCACAGGATGTGTGGGGAGGGGAATTGGCACCCTGGACTGCGTTGCATTAGCAACCCAAGTCGCACTCTATTCTGATTGGCCCAGTGGTGAGCATGTATGAGTGACAGCTAGGCTGTTGAATGGGGGTGTTTCTGCATAAAAGCAGGGCTTTTGGGACTGGAACTTCAGAAGTCGCCACAGGACCTAAGAATCCGAAAAGGGAAGAAGCTGAGCCATCTGCAACGACGACACCGCCGGTGGAGCCCTGCTGCAACAAACTCACCACTTTCCCAACGACAAGAGAAGATCTTCTGCTGGTCGAGTCTTCTTCCTTTGAGCTGGTGGGATCAACCAGTTTGCCCCTTTCTCCTTCCAAAGACGTCTCTTGGTCGAATCGCCCGTGCCAAGCACCCCGGCGGCCCGATAGCCAAGCTTCACCACTTTGACCGCAAATAAAAGGAACACACATTTTAACCGACAAACTCCACGGCTGGTTTCATCCCTGTGCAGTGCATCGACTCCAAGTTTCCTCCTCGATGAGATCCTCTCTTCCCCTGGTCGAAACAACGAACTGCAACCACTGCCAGGAACAACTGCCACCGCTGGAGCTTCCTCTCTCTTTAAGGTACTGTGTTCTGCCTGGCCTCCACTTCCATTGATTGCTAAAGGTGACCCTTAAATCCTTGGCTTTCCAACTGGGTTGGCCCCAGACCTTCTAACTTTACTTCTTGAATCAGCCCAACCTCTTTTGAACATTCTGCAAAGACTTTTAGTGCATTTTAAACTGTGCGATCTTGGGCACATTTCGCTTTGCTCCATTTAAAGTGGGCCTGGCCTATGAACTTTGGCTCTACAGTGTATACTGCCTTTACTCCCTTGCTTTGAACTTCTAAAAGTGTTGGGAACTGTTTTATTTTTATGCCCTGCCTTTTTCTCTCCCTTTAACTTAACTATTTGAGTGCCATCTATGTTACGGGATCTGTTTTAACAAATAGTGGTGTTTTAATTCTGACTAGTCTAATAGTTGGTGGTGACACTCACCCTACTTGATCACTGTGGGAATAAAACAAGTTCCCATTAATCTTGTCCTGAAGAAGGTTGTATCAATTGAGGGTCGACGAATATTGACGTCCCGAAAATAGACAACTGAAACACGTGTAGACTAAAGTCGGCGTGATTAACACACACAGACGGAACCATCAGAACAGTGGATGGAGGACTATTGTGGAATTATGTTAATACAACAAGAGGCCTTTCTATATAAGGCTAAAATATAAATGTTAGTAGTGTGTTTCAAAAAGTAAAAACAGTATGAATGGTAGGAGTGAATCAGTCTGAGTTGAATTGATATTGAATTGTTTATTTAAATGTTTTAACATTATATATGAATTGTTTATAAAAATAAATAAATTTTCGAAATGTAATTTGAACATTTATTGGTATTTATGAAAAAATAAATGTACTAAGCGGCTATTCCCTGTCCGTTAGGTCCAAATCCTTTTTCCTGGTTTTTAGTCTAATAGTTGTCAAGGGAGGTGTTTATACTTTACCTGACTGTGTTTTAACTTGCTTTTGATTTAGAGTGCTAGTGTATTGCCTAAAGTGTGTTTTAAATAAATAATTATATACTTTTGATACAAAGCTTTGGTCAGTGCTTGTGTGCTCTACTGTGTTTTTAGCCCTATTGTGTATACTCTATATGCTGCCCTACTCTTCTTGAGAGAAGTCTGACTGCTCAGCCACAGCTACCAGGTAAATCTGGGTGGTGCAGACTGCTACCAATTGGGTTTACTGCTTACTCCTGTAGTCTTAATCTTCTTGCAGTGGTCCCCAAGGGAACTGTACAGGATTCTGCCTAACAGAGACAAAAGGAACAACATTAGCAGCAGCATCTTACCTGCAGTCTTCATCTTTAGCCACTCACAGCCACTGAGAACAGCTTCCTCGAATCTGCACGCCTCCCGGACAGAACGACCTGAAAGAAGATGATAGAGGCAACATTAAAGAAAGCAGTAGAGACATTTGCAAGTTACGAACTGCTCAAAAGGCTTACCTGGCTGGTCGCCTCTCAGCTGGCACCACTCTGGACATTCCACTCGCGCTGAAGAACACCGCGACCTACAAGGAAGGAAAACACAGGTTAGCAAAGGCAAGACTTCGCAGCGCTGCGCATAGCGCTTACTTACCACAGCATAACGCTCTTAATACACCATCATTTACCAGCAGGGCTCAATCAAGCCAGTTCGCCGCGCTGAAGCTCCGCATACCTAAGGGAGAAAAAAAGACATTTTAAACAAAGAAAGGCATGCAGCATAGCAACAAAACTAAAGAACAGCAATAAGACCTACCTGAACAATATCAACCGGGCCGGCATCAGTGAAGTAACTGGATCGCACACGCTCATGAAAGACAACTGCAAAGAAGGCAGGACGGAGAGCACGCCTAACTCTACCACAAGGTGAGGAGAGGGCCCAGAGGGGCTGAAATTATACGGGGGTGGAGGGAGGATACTTACCCCGGTTGGTCAGCCTTGAACACAGTCCCCCTGTATTTTCAGGCAGAACCTTTCCCGCAGACCACATCTGGGCAAAGCTGAGATGCATACCAGCGAGTAACCCAGCTGGGTGGCATCCCTGTGGATACCAGGTGAGCGTAACAAAAGTATATGTTTTCTTCTTGTCTGTCTCTTTTGCATTCAGGGTCCTAGACTCACAATAATGTCTCTTGCCTGCTTGGTTTACTCTCCTGCCAAGCATACAATTGTTTATTTCTCTCTCTGTTACTCTCAGGATCCCATTCCCTCTTATCTTGTTGTAAAGACTGGAGGGAGGTGTCTGTACTCCTGCTCTCTATATGGCAGAGGAGAGGCACAGAGGACCCCAGCCAAGATTCTCTATTTTGTAAAACGTGGGCGAGCAATCAAGGCCTAGCTCTCAGGAGGTGATGCAGGCTGGTTCCAAAGTACATTGTAGTCCCCAGGCACCCACAAAGGAATGTCCACACACTATGTTAGTGATAACACAGTCTTTATATAAATAAGGATCAAAGTTACATACACAATCACAATAACACACTTTGTGCTCAGGTTAATCTACAATGGCACATATAAACATTTTTAAGTGGTACCACAATTATACTTGGATTCCTTTCAAATGCATGAACAGTACTCAGTTCAAATGTCATACAAATCAGTTAATAATGTGAACCAACAACAGACATAGGAGGAAAGAAAGTTGGTTAAAACAACAGGCAGAATACTGGCCCTGTTACCTAGACACAGTTCTGTATGAGGATCCCCTCCACCAGGGCAAGATATTGACAAGCCCAGTCCATATATTGTCTATTAAGTCTTCTTTTCTTCTATAATAGCTCTACACCCCAATGTACCTGGAATAGCAGAGTTCGACGTTGGGTCGTCGATGGATCCTTCTTGAGCGGCTCCCTTTAAGGCAGGAGCCACGGATCGTCTAGATCCCACGAGGAAAAAGGGTGAGCACCATCATTGCGGCAGCAGCTTCGGTTCTTGTGGTGCTCGTTGAAGATCGGTCAAAAACATCATGCAGGCTGAGGCGTGCGGTGCACCTTGATGCCGAGTGTTCGTTGCTGCAAGGAGTCAATGAAGAACTTTGGCCCAGCAAGGGCGTCGAGTCATCAGCATCTCTGCGGTCTTCAGGTGGCGGGAAACCCACCGGCGGATTCTCCTCGGTCGTCAGCTGCCTTGACTTTCTTCGGCAGGACAAAAGCGGTCAACGATGGCAAAGATCAGCTGGTGCACGATGGTCCCTCGTAGCTCGGGAAGAGGTCTCCTAGCCAGGTACTCTCTTGGATCAGTTCCTTGACAATCACGTAGCTTTCAGATTAGCGAAGGACAGCAGCAGCAGTTCTTCTTATTCTTCTTCCAGTGGGCTTCAAGGTTAAGCATCAGTTTCGACTTCAGCTTCTGAACTATTTCCATCAGTGAGAGGCCCCCAGATATATTGTTGATCTCCCATTCACTCTGCTGGGTCACAATCAGGCAACCAATCATTCAGAAGGGCATTCAGGCAGGCAGGCAGCCAATCAGGCTCACAGTGCATTCAGGCCATTCTTCTCCATCCAGACACTCACAACACGGGATGTGGATTCGGGCAAGTATCGCGCCATTCAACACTCCACACTGCATTCATACCAGTTCCGGGCAGGGCTGTCTCAGTCATTTTGTCAATCACCAGATACTAGACACCCATAATACGGAATGCGTATCCGTCACACACTCCATTCACCTAGGTCCCACCCCACGGGCGTACCCACAGCATACAGTCATTGGGAAGGCTCCAACCAGTCTGGCCTGGACTTCCCCACACTACCATATGGAACTTCCACTGAACAGCCAGTCATGGGGAAGGGGCAGAGTCAGGTAACAGGCAATAGAAAGCAAGAGGCCACAGGGGCCATCTTGTTTGCTATCGGGAATCAACTGATTCCAATGGCAGGACCTGGGTATCCCAAAATGGAGGACACTCAGAGCACCTGTCAAACTCAGCAGGGAGCTGCCACCAGCCCATACCCTGCTCTGTAGGCCACACACAGGTGCCCAAAAACATACACTAGAAGTACATGGTCATATTCCCACCCATGGGTGCCATAAGGGTATCCCAACGGTCTGTTCACCAAACCAAAAAGAGGAAGAGCCGCATCACCAGGAGTCCCACATGAACTCCTGCGTGGAAAACAAGACAGAACATACATGATAACACAATAAAGGACAAGAATATGGAGGCCCTGTCCCTCCAATACATTTCCAGCATCACACTCATGCTCTGTAGTTGTTCCCAGATTCCTCCCAGACCTCTAGCACCTCTCCGTCTGCCCGCATACCTGTTAGTGTGGTTGGTGTCTTTTGAGTGGTGGTGCTCTGCAATGAGGCTCCAGTAGCATTTGGGGGCTCTCTCGGTTCGGCGGCGTCTCAGCCAGTTACTCCTTCCTTATTGAGCTGTGTTTTTGGTCTCCATCAGCTTCGCAGACTTTGGGACCCTCAGATGGTTTCTTGGGCAGCGATCGGCGTAGTTCATTCATCCTAGACTACCTTTGTGCAATCAAGTGCAGTGAGAGACTAGACAGTTCACTCCGGTTCTCTGGAGTGATTTTCATGCTCCTGGTCATCTTCATCTTCACAGTACTTGCATTGCAACTATATGGAAAGCAAATTGTGTTCTCTGGTGTCTTAGTGATGTCTAACATATTAAATTGGCTGACTTTACAATAAAATATATTGACACTGATTGGAGAGAGGGAAGGAGAGTTTGGCTTTGGGAAAAAAAAGGGAGGGTGTAACAAAGAAGAGGTATACCACATTCTCAGGGGATGGTAGTCCCTTATTCCATAAGGGGCTTTTTCTCCCATGTGATCCTCCCACTGTGCACCACTCCAAGGGGGCCATTGTACTGTAGATGCACCACCCTGGCCCCATGAGAAATGTCTCGCGATAGGGTAGAATGGACAACATCCACAGATTTGTCACAATACATTTAAAAAAGCAGCATGCCATAAACTCAAATATTCCCAAGGAATTCCTTAAACCAAGTAGCTACATTTTTGTAAATCTAGATTACCTCCTTGTTTCCTCTATGATGTAACTCAACACCCCCGGAGAAGGTCAACTCATTTTTCTAGTAAAATAAAACACTGGTTCTATTTTACTTTGCAGAGGGTGGTTTTTTTTAATGGTTTTTTTGCTGACAAAAATCCATTTAAAAAACAAATCTTATTTTGCTTTTTATTTGGGGCCACCCACTTCCCTATATTGTTACCCCAACCCCCTCCTGCCCCTTTTATACCCTTACCCATCCCCCATATGCATTTCAATGAGGTTTTTCAATGGATTTTTGTCAGCAAAAAAATCCATCAAAAAAACAACCGCCGGCAAAAGGACAGTATACGTCCCACACTACTTAATTGAATTTCTTTTTAGTTAGTCTCTTACCCCACTACAAAGTATATAGTTTCACTGCTCTCACCAAGACTCCCTGTTTAATCCATTATTACTGGAGGCAGATTCACATAAGAACCCCCCGCACTCCAGTACGTAATAAGATAAATACTAGTATGCTATTGTAGCATAGCTGCAGACCGCTTTCTAAGTGCTTTCTCCTCTTTTAGGTTTCAGATTTCCTAGCCATTTAGGTCATCAGAGGTGACCCCTAGCATATAATAGGCCTCTATGCAGTCCATAGGCCACAGCCCCTAAAGGCCTAAGTATGGAAGGCTGCAAACATATGGTCGCCTCCCCAACATAGGTCTGTAGGGGGCGCAGCCTAGATGGAAGCATGAAAAGTGCGCCATAGTGCAGCGGATAAGTGAGGGAGGGGCCACGCAGCTGAGAGTGGTGCGGGGGACCTCCCTTAAAAGAACCAGAAAAGGGTCCGATAAGCTATGGTCAACCTGACGGATGCAGCTTTTTTAGCTTAGAATCTGCAAGTCTGACATTTTGTTAGCAGTCTTCAGACCCTGAACTGAAAGGATACTTTTCTGCATTTCTCTCTATCACTTTTTCAGTGCCGCCACTACTTGCGGGAGGGGGACAAGAAGACAGAAGCAAAAAATGTTTGTTCTAGTAGGCCCCATGGCTTGTGTGTGGGGCACAGGAATATCTACCCCAATATACTAAAACACATATTTGTTCCCCATGGGCAAATTAAGACCACTTGTTAAGGTCATATATATATACCACACAAAAGGCTCATGCATACTACAGGATTCTGCAGGCCAGACGATGTGGATGAAACATTTTTATATTTCCCAACATTATTTATCTTTCTCCAACCAAAAAATTACTTTCCTACAATGTAAGTTAATCGGAAAATACATACCTCTCTCTTCAGTTATGTTAGACATGTCAAGTAGGATCCTGGGATCAGAAGGATCAAGTATTGTCAATGTTATTATTTTTATTTGGGGAACTACATGCAAGTAAAGGCCAAGTGGGATCTTGCTTTAAGAAATACAAATTAGGATGATCTTTTCTAAATATCTGTCCCACGGGATGTGGGAAATCAGGCCTCTGTGCCCTTGGAGCCAATGTCTGATTCAAAACCTCTTCTTCTGGCTAGTCTGAATACAGGCTTTCCGGGTTGCCATAAACCATGACATTCTGGTGCCTAGTCCTATAAGCAGACATATCTGTGTTCATGATCAGCAGAGAGAGTCAGAAAGGTGCCCCTGGGTTATACAGAACATACCCCGGACTTCTTGCCTTTTGCCTCTTTGGTTTGACTGTCACCTCCTTGACCCTGGCTCAGTCCACCTCCCAACGTCTTATCCTTCCAAGGACCAAACTTGTCTACTGGAACCTTCATTTCCTTTTGGTCTATACCCTGGTCTTACTTCACTCTCTCTTGAACTCCTTGACCTTTATTTCTTTCCACGTACATACGCTTTACCACTCGCTTCCTTTAGATGTCACTGCTTCTGTATTGATACAGGTCCTGAAGGCTGCACAACCTCCTGAGCCTTGGCTTCCACCACCTCCTCTGGTACCTGTATCCAACCACCTCCTTCCTACTTCTTTGTACTAATGTTCTGGATCTGTCCTCCTCAATTCATATCACCACCTCTAGGTTTTAGTGTCCAGTCTCCTACTCTGTTTACCTCTTCTCCTTCTGCTTCTTTCCCATCATCTCCTTCTGTCGACCCTCACCTTCTGGTGTTTCAGCCTCCTCTTTTACGTTTGCTTCTCTCACTGCCTCCATTGGTCCACACTTGCTTCCTGATGTTGCTACTTTTGCTATGACATTCTCTACTCCGACCATTTCCATTTGCCAACTCTTGCTCTTGATATTACCACCTCTGTGTTGAGCTATACCATCACCTGCGTCTGTCCATTCTCTCCCTCCTGATTTTATCAACTTCACTGTGATCTTCAGCACCACCGCCTTCTGTCCACTTTCCCCTCCTGATGTTACCAACCCTTCCTTGATCCGCTCAGCTCTCACCACCACCATCTCCTGCTCTCCACTATTGCACCTCAACGTCCCTTCTGTCTCTCCATCTGCCACTTCCTCCACCGCTATCCAGTCTCAGGCCTTCACAAATGTTATCCACCTGCTCCTGCAACCCACTATCAACAACTATTTTTTATTTTATTGAGCATTTGTTAGGCACGTATACATCTAAATAGTGTTTCAAAGCGCCACAAGGCTAAATGGGAAGAGAACCGGGGAAAAAAATAACAATGGCAAAAAAACAGTAAAATTCAGTCATGGTCCTACTGGACCTTGTGGCATTCGAACATGCAGGTGCAGTGAGGAGAAGTGCAGGAGAATGGGAGGAGAGGAGTGGGCAAGTGTTGGTGGAGTGTCCGGGAGGGAAGTGTGAAGGGGAGCCAAGGAGGAGAACCTCAGGCTAAGTGCTAGTGCGGGCAACTCCCAAGGGAAGGGATGTCATTTGGGGGTCACCAGAGGTCGCAAGTGCGACCTCTGATGTCTCCCCTTGCGACCTCTGTAGTCTCTGCTTGCGACCCTTTTTTGCAATGCAAGCTCTTGGGCTGTGGCCAGCACCATGTGGCTCTTTAATTCAGGAGTGGCTAGCTTTCTTGTTCAGGCTCCTTAAAAAAAGAAGAAAAATAAGAACATGAGGGCCACAAGTCTAACACTTTCAGCACTGAACCTAACCTAAATAAGAAAGAATAGGAATGCCAAAAAATGTGTCTTTCTGAATTCTGTACAATAATTGCTAGACTCATTAAAGGTTTATTTCAGGCACACTTCCCTCAGGTGGCAAGTCACTGATTTAGTCGGTTCTCAAACGCCTCAACACAGCCTTTCATCCTTCTGAGGTCGGTAAATGGGTACCAACACAGGTTGGGTGATTTTGGGTGTATATTTCTTCTATGTAAAGCGCTTAAGCGTAAGTGCTATATAATAACAAATCATTATCATTTGGTCATGGACGTCTGCTTGCAATCACAGTAATTTTGTAGTATGGTCCTATACACACTGATCTTAATGATACATATGGCGATTCATTCAGGTATGAAATGTACATCACATTATAGTGATATCGTAACCATATTTTTCGTAGTGTACAATGCTATGTGATGCCACTTACTGTTTTGTGAACAGGTGAAAGGTCGTGTTCCATCGCTTCCCACGATATCACTTCGGGGTGGGGTCAAATGACATCACTTCCTGTGATGTCATCAGGGGGTCAAGGGTCGTGTGATGTCACTTCTGCTACCCCTGGCATTTTGGTGATATGACATCCCTGCCCAAGGATGGGATGGAGAGCCGCCAAACAAGGGCCCGCAAGGGCAGTGTAATTGACTGGGAAGAAGGGCCCAAATTGTGTGAGATTCATGAGGATCAGGCCACTAATCACAGCGGCAGTGGGGTGATTAGCAGGGAAGGGAAAGAGGTAGAGAACTACATAGTTTTGAGCTCTTTCCAGAACTTGAAGAATTCCGGCTCAAGTGTGAGAGGGGCAGGGAGGCTGTTCCAAAGGGAGGCGCCAGCCGATGAGACAGACCTCCCCCCCACGGTCAAAGAGTTGGAGTACGAGGAGCGTAGGGCTCTAGCAGTGAAGTATGTTGGAAGGAAAAGTTGAAGATAGCGTGGTCCCAGGCCCCAGAAGGGTGCTGGTTGCATTTATAATGTCCACCCCTCCCTCCCCAGGTGGGCCTTTCACCAAGGGACAGCTACTGTAATTGGTAATTTAGTGAGGGCTGGGAATGGTTATCCTCCCGGAGTGTACCTGTGGATGATTTCTGCTCAGGCAGTTGGACCAAGCCTATACCTGGACTGTCCACCATCATCGATTTTAGATTAGTGGCCTTTCCAGTGTGAGAATTAAAGGCTGAAAACAGGCTGAGTACATATTCTATGTTTTCATTTTCAATGGTAGTATTCTGCAAGTGGGGAATGTCTTACATTGTTTTTCCAAAATATTTTTTTTTTCTGACGAATACTGATTGCTGCTTCCCACATAAGTTTCTTTGCCTCCACAGTCAAGGCTGGAAACATAGTATTTGTGGACCCGCAGTGCTAGTTGCGGGTTCTGTCGACCGCCAAATAGAACTCCTGTGATGTGCTCCATAAACTGCCAACAGTAGCACTGTATGCTCTACCATTACATAGAAAGGGTTTCCCTTAAAGTGAAAGCTCTCCATTTCAGTTACGAAGATTGCAGTGTGGCTAAGGCAAGCCTTGTGCTCGTCCATTGGCCTGCTGAATAGAACTGTTGTGACGGGGTGGAGGCTACAAATAACCCCGAGGACACTGCCTCACAATCCAAGGGTGTTTATTTGTCAAGATATAGGCAGATTGCTGTGGGCCTGATGGGAGGGCTTAAGGCTATAAGGATCTTTTGGAAAGTTGGTGCTAGAGTGTCCCTTTCTACTTCCCTTGGGTTAGCCCCTCCCTAGCCCAGGCGTTCTTAATGGGGATGTTAGTATCTCACCAAAGGAGACACCTATCTGTCCTCTTTCTGTGTCTGATGGTGGTCTCCCTCAGACAGTGGCTAACTCCCTAGGGATCTTCTAACCTTTCCTGACTTATCCCGCTTACTGATCTATATAGGGATGGTGACTTCTTTCAGCCAGTCTCACTCTCACTTCTCTAATACCCGTTTGGACCTGAACCTTCACTAGTCTGGTCTCCCATATGTCGTCCTCCCGCCATTCTCCTGTCCCTGTGGTCTCACATTCTGCCTTCGTACCTCCACCCTTAGATGTTAATACTCTCCTTACTCCTTTCCTTTCCTTTCAACCATTCCTACCCAACTATGTATCCTTCCTTCCTTCCTTCCTTCCTTCCTTCCTTCCTTCCTTCCTTCCTTCCTTCCTTCCTTCCTTCCCTCCCTCTCTGCTGTTCCCACTACTCCTCCCACCACTACTAAACTTCCACTACTGTCACTACCATTCAGTAACACTCACTACTGTCTATTACTACCAACAACCACTTCCTACTCCCATTACCATTTTACTCCATGCTCAACTACCACTACCTCCGCTACCACTATGTTGGGAGGCAGATGAATACGTCAATACTGCAAAGGTGAGAGACGTTACTCATTGAGACAGCCATTCCGCCTTTATCCCCCACAGGTACAGCAGAGTTTGGGGACAATGTTAGCTGAAGATGGTCAGAGCATTCAAACTAACGTTGTAACAGTAAAAGAGCATGCATTAGACACGAAGCAAACATGCACTCCATGAAGAACAGGCACAATAGGTAATATATGCATTTAGACATGAAGAAAACATAGCATTCACCGACATGAAGAACACTAAAATGACCAATGTATAAGGGGAATGGCACATGAACAACATGCAAATATAACTCATTAACACAGAAGCGAAGCATGAGTATAGTAGGGCAGTGATCTTATTAAAAATGGAAGCTGCATGAGCACAGACCTCAAAGCACTGGAACAACTCAAAAGGCTGAATACACAGAAATGCATATCCGTGCAGACCTCAGACAGTGTTCGCAACTAGTGCCAAGGCTAAAGTGAAATTAGGGAGGATCGGAATGATGGAACAAAGGCATGAGATAGCAATTCCCAAGAAGCAAGCAGTATACTCCAGATTAATAAAAGTTTCAGAAGCGCACAAACAAACTTTTGATGCTCAGGGGCAGTAAAACAGTAAGCCAAACAACTCCATGAGGAATAACTCAAGAGTGCCCCCAGTGGCCATAGAAAACATGACACACCCATTAATATTAGCTAAAACCTCAATAAATAGGAGGTAAATCTATTCCAAACACAGTCCAATCGCGCGTGACCCATAATTGGAGAACACTGGCCATTCATTGGAAGCGAACACAGATGGGACACCTGCCTCACTCCCTAAATGCACATGTAGACATGAGGCACCACACAAGGCCAAGTACAAAGGGATTGCCCGATGTCATGGCCTGAGAGTGAGGGACGGTAACTTTTAATTGGAAGAAGAGAGTTCCATGGGCCTCTCTCTGCCCACTCTCTGTCTGGCTCTTATCCCGTCCACCTGTAAAGTGTCCAAGGTTGGTTAGCAATGTGCCAACCCATCAAAATACTTAAGAGTCATGCTGCCCATCAAGTAGTATGCCAACCAACCCCTTGCCATGAAGATGATGCAGTTTAACCTTTCCCAATATAGGGGTGGTTCCAGGTGGAGCCATCAGATATTTATTTATTTTTAACTTTCTTTATTATATTTTTTTACAACAGGTAAAATAAAATCCAAAAACCTTAACACCTCAGGTCCCGTCATCCCCCCATCCTCATCCCCCCATCCTCATCCCACCACACCTCTGGCAAGACATTCCGGGCACAAATACACATTCTACGTTCAGCTTAGTCCATTTGAAACCTTGAGGCTGCTCACTTCAGTTCAATGAGGCCTTACAATCTCTTCATCATTTATTTTCCCCCTATGGAGACACGGCCCATTAGGGTTTAGAGACCGATCCTGCTCTCAGCCTGCTTCTAGCATGGGCTTAACCCTGCCCTCCCTGGGGGTTGGGGGGTTATTACCTCCTTCTGGTGGGTTTTATTCATAAGGAACCCTCTTCCCCCACCCGCCCACTCTGCTTCCAGTTTGAGTAATACTGTATAAAGGAGGGCCAGTAGTCTAATGGTCAACTACTGTCCGGTAGTGTTCGTGAATATCGTATTTCTCTCTGTTCTCATATGTTCATGAACTCCATCCATCTATCAAATATTGGTGTGGTACTTTTCCCCCATTTGCAAGCAATGAGATATCTTGCCGTTACTGATGCCATCCCCAACAGCTTCCCCCCCCCCCCCCGGGAGCCTGCCCTTACCAGTGCCAAAAGCCATAGTGTTGGTGTGTAATCCGATTTGGTCCCCAACATCGCAGACATGGCGTTGGTTATCCCCTCCCAGAGGGGGCGCACTCGCGGACATGCCCATACCACGTGATAAAAATCAGCGGCTACTTCGTTACATCTTATGCAAGACGGGGACCTCTCAGGGTATATTCGGTGTAGCATGGTTGGCGGAATAGTAGACTTGGTGGAGAAATTTGCAATGGATTAACCTAAATCAGTTGTTCATGGACAGGCTGCAGGATTGAAGGCATATGAGTTTCCAGTGTTGGTCACTTAAGTTCTCTCCCAGAGCGTTCTCCCATTTTGCCCTGTACCTCAGCTTCTGAACTGTCCTCCTCCCCTTGGCATGTTTACATATCGTGGACACTAGTTTCTGGGGCGATAGTGCTTTTAACACGTATTGCAGGACTGGATGTGTGGCTGGGGCGTGGGGAAATTTGGGTCAAATAGATCTGAGCACATGCCTCATCCTGTAATATGTTTTATGTAAGTAGGGTCACCGCTGTCCATTCACCCTTTGTTTGAAGAGTTTCCCAAGTTATGAACTTGCCGTCTTGCACCAGATCTCCTATTACCTGGATCCCCAACCTGCCGAAGTGGGTCTGAAAGGATTTCTCATGTGTAAGTGGTATCCCATGTATGTTGTACACAGGGGGATCCGGGGAGTACGGCACAATAGCGCCTACCAGTTGCACTATCCTTTCCCAGGATCTGCACGTCACGGCCTTGGGTTGGACCTCTCTACGTGATATACGCACCTGTGTGCCCCACAGAATTCCCAAGATATCATCCGGTGACACTGCCTCTCTGGCCAATAGGGAGTGTGGGGTGTCGGGGGTCGAGTGGCCCCATCCTGCTATATATTGTATCTGAGATACCAGGTAGCACAAGTATAGATCGAGATATTCCATTCCTCCCTGTTCTTACCATTGTGTGAGAGTGTCATAGGATATCCTAGCATGCTTTCCGGCAAACACAAGTCTCATCATTAGACCTCTGGTGAGAGCCCAAAAGTTTTGAGGGGGCCAGATTGAATACATATAGTAGCTTGGGCAGTATGACAATTTTTGATAGTGCAATGCGTGCTGCCTGGGATATGGGTAAGTGTATCCAGGCGTCTACTTTGTATTCCAGTACATCCAATGTCTTGGTGTAGTTACCCAGAGATCTCCCGGTTTGGTGACCATCAGCTCTACCAGATAGCGCATCCCCTGGGGGCACCAGCGGAAGTCCGGTCCTATATCAGCTTGGCTCACAGCTGGAGTCAGTGGTAATATTTCAGATTTATGCCAGTTGATTATGAGACCTGAGAGTTCCCCAAATCTGCCTATCTCTTGTACCAAAGGGGGAGATTCAATCTTGGATGTTTAATGTATAACAGGATGTTGTCAGCATATAATGATATGACGTTAAGGTGTGTCCGTATTCGCACTCCCCGATGGGCATGCAGCTCCCTAATGTGGCATGCGAGGGGTTCCATCATTAGTGCAAACAGAATTTTGGAAAAGGGGCAGCCCTGTCGCATGCCTCTTGACGGGTAGATATATTCTGACAATGGCCCTCATTACAACACCGGCGGTAACCAATGGCGCTATTAGCACCATGGTTGCTGCCGGTATTGTAACGAGTCTGCCATGGTGCAATGGGGAATTACCACCCCATTCCAAGGGGTGGTAATTCCCCATGCACCATTGGCCCTTCCCCATTCCCATTTTTGCCCCATAGGGCTCAATGGGAATGGGGAAGGCGGTAATTACGGTAGCGCAAATTGCAGTACCGTAATTACCTTCAAGGTCCCTACTTTAACGGCTGGTCCAGACCAGCCGTTAAGGTCGGGAGCCTCAAAGGGACCTCGTAATTAGGCGCTAAGGGGTTAACGGCGCCGCAGCCTTTTACGGCACCGTTAACCCCTTAGCGCCAGGGTCGTAATGAGGCCCAATATCTCATTCGTGTACACCGCCACTCTAGCGGCTGTGTACAAGAGCCTGATCCACTGTATACATTTTAACCCGAGTCCCGAACGGTGGAGAACCACGAAGAGGAATGGCCATTCCACCGAGTCGAAAGCTTTTTCAGCATCTAGTGCTGCTATCGCTATGGGGATATCTGGGTTTACATTATGCATACGTTTTAATACCCTTCCAGATTGTGTTGCGTGGAGCGACCTGGTATAAATCCTGCCTGGTCAGGGGGAACCAGAGCGGTCATGTGTCGGAGTAGTCTCTCTGCTAATATTTTAGCGATGATTTTATTATCAATATTGATTAATGATAATGGCCGGTATGATGTACACTTTTGGGGTTCTTTCTCGGGTTTGAGTAACACAGTAATTAGTGCTGTTCTGGTGGAGTCCAGGAGGATTCCTGTCACCAGGGCGTTGTAGTACATGTCCCGTAGGTGAGGGGTCAACAGGTATACATATGCCTTGTAAAACTCTGCAGTTATGCCATCATTTCCTGGGGCCTTAACGTTCAGGAGGGAGAGGATTGCCTTCCGTATCTCCTCCTCTGTGATTGGGTTATTCAGTCCCCGTCCCCCCCCCCGCTCAGGGTCTACCCAGCCTGGGGCTACCTCGTCTAGGTATCAGCGTATCATGTCCTGTGCTGACCCGAGACGTGTGCAACTTTTTGGAATACCCCCGCAAGACAGTGTTAATTCCCGTCAGGTCTTTAACTAGTTGGCAGACGTGGTCTTCGAATTCCATGATGGGTGTTAGTTGGCGCTCCTGTTTTATGGCCCATGCAAGTGTTCTACTTGGACGTTCGCCCTCCCCATATTTTGCTGCCGCTATCGGGTCTCCGTTGAACCTTTCCTCCCTAATCGCCGTCGTAGCTTCTCTCTCTGCCCTATCAATGAAACACGTATTTCCTCCGAGTCCTGTACCCCGTGCTTATTTTCTAGGCTCTTGATTGTTTCCTTCAGTTTACCCCTGGATCCCCTCAGGGCCTTCCATACGCCCCCTTCTTTGGACATGCAGAAGCCCCTTGTATATGCTTTAAAAGCCTCCCACACCACACCTGGAATCCGGGCTCGAGACTACATTAGCGGTGAAATATGTCTGGATAACCTGGCCTATTTCTTCTCTGAACGCCCCGTCCTCTAGCGCTGTGGCTCTGAACCTCCAACGCAGATGCTTTGGGGGACCCATTGGTCCAGTCAGACGGACCAGTACTGGGGAGTGGTCCAAGAGGGTATGTGGCAGTATTACTGCCTCAGAAACGCGTCTCGTCAGAGTGGAATTGGCCTTGATGTAGTCTATTCTAGACAAGCGGCCATGGGTGCCAAGATAATCGTGGTAGTCTGCTATGACTGGCCACGCCTGTGCAGCGCGGGGTAAGGTCTTTTGAGTTGTGGAGGATTTATCATACTCCAGTGTGAGAGTCATGTTAAAGTCCCCAACCCATATAATGTCATATCTCGGGTACTTATGGATGTGATTGGCACATTTATGGAAAAATTCGGGGAAGTCAGTATTCAGCGCGTATATATTTATTAGTACGAGTTTCAGGCCTCAGATCTCACCCGCTAATACAACACTTCTACCCTCTTTGTCAGTTATTTGCCCATGGAGTCTAAAACCAAGTGTGTTATGTATATAAATCGCAATCCTTCTGGAGTGTGTGGTCTGTGAGGAGCCGTATCTATGTATGCCCCATCCCAACAACCAGGGGATGGGTGCTTTGCGAGCAAGATGTGTTTCCTGTATACATAAAATATTGACGTTGTGGTTTTCACTGTGATTCACAATCAGCTGGGTTTTCTATGATTGGTGAGGCCACTTACATTCCAGGACATTATTGACAGGTTTTTAGTCTGTCTATCGCTTGTGTTGGGCATTTCTTTTGTAATTATGCTGGGCTGTGTAGTTCTGTTGTGTTAGGTAAAGTGATACCAGCCGTACAGTGTCGACCACCTGAATGCTTGTCTGATAATTTCTTTGTGCCTGTGCCCTCGAGTGATCCCCCTCGGGACCTTTTCCTGTGAGGTCATGTGAACTTCCCTTAACCCTTCCCCACCCTCCACCACCCACGCCATAAACAACAACCTACCGGCTCCTTGTCCCACCTGCCCCCTCATAACTTCCCAACATTAACATAGTCCAATAGATCTGCAATCGATGCAGGGAATGGGGCACTGAGGGCGGCTCGTATGCTCCATAAGGCGAAGCCCTAGGTCTAGTGAGCCCTGCCCTCAGCTCTTTTGCCCCGGGGGCCTAGTCTGCCAGGCCTGATAGGGATTTGCATCGTAGCTGTCAATACAAAGGATATGGTGACGACTTCACAGTGAGTGCCTTGGCGATTCGGTCGGGTCTGGAATGTTCACGGCAAATCGTTCGGCTGCCTCTGGGGTGGTATAAAAAATTGTTGAGCCGTTGTGCTGAACTCAGGGTTTAGCGGGGTACATCATTGAGTATCTGACTTCCTTTTTTCGCAACATGTTTTTGGCAGCCTGCAAGGTTTGATCGTGGAGACACTCCCATTTTAAATCTTTCTTCTCCCTTGCTATACGGAGTATGGCGTCTCTGTCCCTGTAGCAGAAGATTCTAAATATTATACGGCTGTTCCGGCACTCCGGGAGGGGGGGGGGCCTCGCTGCCAGTGATCAGTGTTCTCGTTCCACCATATACATGTTAGACAGTGGTGGGTTCTCCAGGATGTAGACCAGTAGCTGCTCCACAAATTTCTCCATTTTTTTCAATCTGCGTGGTCTCCGGGACCCCCAGGATGCGTATGTTGTTTCACCTGGAGTGGCCATCCAGATCATCATTCTTAGCTATTACTTTCTTCATAGATTGCTGTAGGTCCGCTACTTCACGTTGCAGTACCGCTACTTTATCCTTGCCTTCTCCAATTCTTTGTTTTCTGCTTCCGTCATGCATCCGCATAATTTGTCTATTTGCATTGCAGAGATGTCCACCTTGCATGTGAGGGGTTCAGAGCCGTCACGTCCACTTGCACTGTCTCCTGGACTGCTGGTGGGGGGTGGGTGGGGCGAGTTGCAGGTTGTACTGGTTGTGCCTGGTCCATGCGTGTAAACTGGTCCATCTTCGCCTGTATGTTTGGGGTTGACCATTCTAGCAGTGGGGATTAATCTGTAAACTGATTATTGTCTGGTCTGGTGATATGCTGTTGTCAGAGTGTTTTTCAGCTATCCACGGTGCACAGTTATAACCAGGATATTCTGACTGATGAGGATACCTGATTCAGACTTTAATGCGGGTCCGGGCTTCCTCTTTGCCTCATTGATATATTGGAGTCATCCCCCTGCTTGCTCCTACCTCAGCTGAGTATGCACTGTGGGACCTGAATGTCTCTGCGTCACGTGCTCAGGAGGATTATTGTAATTGTACTGTTCAGTAAAGAGCCTGGGGGTTCTCCAGGTGGCTTCTATGAATCCAGATGGTGGGGTTGGGTGTATCAAGCGTTGGGGTAATGTGTCCTCAGGTGCAGCAGCCTGGTGGACCGGCCCCTATGCTGTGGCAGTGGTATGGCCTCTCTCTTCCCTCAGCCGTGGTTGGCACCCAGGTCACCGAGACGTTCTTCACTGTCTGCCTGGGCTGGTGGCGGTGTTATGGGTGTCACACTTACACCGCCTGGCGTGTCAATGGGGGTCCCCCATGGTCTGATCTGTTATAGGGGCATGATGGTTCGAGGCGGTTGCTTGCAACAGACTTTGCAGCGGATTAAGGGGTCTCCTAGGCACCGTTACCAAGCCAAGCGTTGGAATGGAATTCTGCTCCTTTTCGTGCAACCCAGTGGAAGCAGGGTATTGTGTATGCCTTGGTCGGTTCAGGTCAGGGGATGCAAGAGCTGCTCTTGTCTCTGTGCTTGCATCGCACAGCCCAGTCACTTTGTCTTGTGTGACTCGCATGTTGTCTCTGAGGATTTGATTCAGTGCTGCCGGTGATTAGCCCCCGAGCCTATGCCTATTTGGCTGAGCCCTGTTGATTGCAGAGGGGTTCCGTCATGAGGTGAACTGCTGGGCTGTTAATGCCGGAGCCTTCCGCCTTCGAGTTGTTGCTGCAGATATTTATTTCCCCTCTGCCTTCTGCGACTGACGAGGGGGGTGCTTGATTGTCCCTGACACATCGCACCGTTGGCAAACGGTCCGGGGGGGATTTGGTTAGAGCACGGTCTCGATTGTTAATGGGGTCCCGCCCCATCAATGCTGAGGAGTACACTCGCCCGCGTGGACTCTCTCCGACTAAGGCTGTGGGGATGGGTGTAGCTTACCTCTGTGTCCTGATCTCCGGTTGGGGTCGCGTACTCAGGACTCTGCCAGTTGCTGCAGTTCAAGCTGAGCTGCTCAGGCGCGGGGCAGAACACGACCCGCAGAGCTTCAACGGATCGCCTCTTCCACTCCCACAGCTCTTACATGCCCAGTGCCAGGGAGCTTGTTTTATTTCCCGTCGCTGTAGATATTCTCTGGAGTCTGCTGCCCCCTCCGCTCGCTGTTTCCAACACGTTGGGCCGGGCTGCCCCTCCTCCACACGCCAGACCTTTGACAAGGATCTCTGCTTCGCACCGAGTGTGGCAGCTCACCACGGTCTCATTCCACGCTGCTACTTCACCAGGATATACCGGAATAGTTCACAAAGCTGTCCAGCTGGTGCCCGACGGTGTCCGAGTGGCTGGAGTCAGGATATTTTAAAGGATTTATGAGCCTTCGCTGGAGCTTCTCAGGCGGTGGCCATCTTGGTAAGCCGCGCAACAGCGCCCCCCATCAGATATTTGTAACCCAATGAAAATGTTTATCACTTATGGAATCTATATTCAGCCACACCCACTAACCTATCCCTGTCCCCCGTAGGTTTTGTAAATTGATATTATGTCATGGCATCATTGATGAGTTTGTAGTACTTAAGCAATTGTCTTTAATTAATATGTTGAAAGCAGCAAGACTTGAATGTTTGTATGCTGTACCGGCTTTGTTTCGAGGGGAATAATGTTGGGTTTTGCAGCGCACTTTGTCTACTCCGTCATTGAGTCTGGTTTGGATTGACTCCAATTCCTCAGCCTATCTGGGATTTTGTGCCACCTTAACATATGGTAGCAGAGTATGATCGGCTTAGCATCACTGGATTGTCGAGGGGTCCGCTCCGTGTTCTCAGGACTATGGATGCAACCTGTGGAGAGCGAGATTACGCGCAACAGAGGGAGGTCGACTGGAACCCCCGTTTCAAGAGAAGTCCTGTCGGGTTCCTGCAGGCCGCACAAAGGGCATGGAGGGCAGCAGGCTGATAGGGGAGACTTCACTCCAAGGACCTTCAGCAGATGCATGGATGTCAGTATGATATAGGCACAGCAAAACAGGGGAGGGAGTTTGTTGTATATTGTGGAGAAATAAGAGTAAACAAAGAGATCTTCTGACAAGGGTTGGAAAAGATAATGTGGTGAGCCTCATTACAGGGCAGTAATAAAAGAGATGGATACCTTATAGATAGTGAGAAGACAGTATTTTATTGGTGTAATCATTGCTGGTGCCAACCTTATGTTGAGAAATAGATTGGGCTTTTATAAGCAGTTATTTTTTAAATTGTGGAGGATGTGAAGTGGTGGCGTGGACCAAAGAGAGTGGTCTTGTGTGGGAGCAGTGAGGTGGGTCTGCCCGGAGTGCGAGGGGCATTTGTGGTGGCACTCAGAAGGGTTGAGACACGCAAGAGGCGTGGTCTCGGAGAGAGACAAAGGTAGTGTTCATTTGTGGGGAAATATTGTGGGGAGGGGTGTGTAAAGGAGGAAAAAAGTGAGCAAGAACAGAAGTACAGTTTGGTGATCATTTGTAAGTTGTTCTATGTTAGTTATTATCATGGGAGACACCCCAATCATTAACTTATGCAAGTCATTGCCACGATATAAGAACAAAATTGTCAAGTACTACAGGGAATGGTTTGAAGACATGGCATGCAAGATGTTCAGGCCCTGGCCACAAAGACGGCGCTCATTCAAAGACAGTACTGCAACACATGTGCATCTATTTACATGCCGCTTGTAAGGGAAAACAGTTACGGAATAGGTTAAGTATACTCCATGTGAGAAACATGAAGCTGTCTCCCTCTTCAGTCCCCGGGGGTCTGTCATCGAGGTGGCCAGGACACGGCCATCACTATTGGATCCAATTCCTGGGTGTGGACCAGTGAGGGAGGATCACCTGGATGGGGGGGGTCCTCCGGGAGTGGAAGTGGGACACCGACGGGTGAGACACGGTATCCCTGTTCTTATGACAACCTTTCCCCAACTTTCCCCGTAGGATACACAAACACTTCACCCCGCCCCTTTTCAAACGCGAACACTTTCCCACACCACAAAGGACGACGGACTAACACTCGTTATTTACCTGACATGTCCTAACACCAGGTTCAGGCAAAGTCAGACAATTGATCAGAACCGCACACACCCGACGGCCCTTTCCCTTCCCCACTGGGATAAAAGTTGGAGCACGAGAGCACAATACGAGCAAGGCAGACAGCACGTCAAGAAAGCTAACTCAGCATGGCAGTTCAAGAGGAGGAGAAAGACACACATACTGAGAGGGTGACAAGGGGAGAAGCGACCTTGCCCTTTCCGACCAAGGCCCATGAAACCCCCGAAGAAGGAGTTGTAAGACCGCAAACAATTGCCAGCGTGTTTTGCAACAGATGTCAATGGTACACGAGACCCTCCTGCGCTGATAACCAAGCTGGGGAGAGACGCTTGTCTCCGTGGTACCAACCTTGATTCCAAAGAGAAAGAAAGCCAAGCGGTTCAACACAGCCGGTGAGTCGAGAGGTGAGTCGATAAGAAACCAAACTGTGTTGAACGAAAAGTAGAAATTGGCTAATTGAACTGTGAAAGGTTAAAAGAACTATTGATGCTAAGAGGGGGAAAACCAGCAACAGAGGAGTCCGGCACCATGCGGGTGCTCACTCGGGAAACTCTGGCCGATTAACTGTTTGTTGAAACTACCATACCAGAAGGTCTTGGGAAAGGCAAGAAGGGGGTCAAAGTGGTTACACAGGGGTCTTGTAAAATCCTCTGTACATTTGAATGTCTTTGACCGACAGACGATTGTGAGGCAAAGGGAAATGAATCCTGCATTGTAAGAATTGAATGACAAAGGTACCATTGACAAGATTGGCAGAGTGAACCCGAAAGAGCGATGCCGATAAAAAGGGGGTAAAGTCTAAAGTCCTGAAATACAGTGCGTTGACAAGAGTGAACCCGGCCGAGGGCTGCCCACAGTGAACTGTTCAAACAGACATTGAGATTCGTGAATATAACACTGAGAAGGGATCTACACCAGGAAGAGGAGGATCCTAGGTTGAAAAGCATCACTCAGCGTGCAAGTAGAAACAACATTTTGTTTATTATTTTGAATACGTCAGGCGCACGGCGGCAAGAGACTTTTTGTAGAAAAGTGACTTAACTACCGAAGGCCCTGATTGCTGAGAGCGGAACTGTTAGCTTGTGCTGGGATAGCTCGAGCGTGTACTGTGCTCCAAAATCCTACCTGATCCTGTGCTGAAAACGTAGGGAAGGGAGATCCCACCTAACGCATCCTGACTTATTTGTAAACACTTTCTTGAACATTATCCCACATTTCTTTTTGTAGTCAGCGTAAGGAGGGGCAATATGTTTTTTTAGTAAAGGCCCTTTTATTTGACAACAAGACCACTAGGACTGCCTTATTATTGTTTGATGGTCGAAGCTCGCTCCCATCTTAGATTTAGGTTTGGATTAGGTGTTTTTTCAACTTACCTATACAGTTTAATAAACACCCTTGAACTGTGATCAATTGTGTCTGTTCACTGTTGTCACCGTGAGTTCCTTACACAACTCAATACAATATCCGCCTGCCACGGTGGACAACACCCACTTGTCCGACGTTATCCCCTCCCATGCGTGGAATAAGTGTGAAATTCGGCCTCCTACTGGAGTGGCATGGGACGGGACCTAAAACGGTGTGTCACTGTTTGGGAGCGGTTGAGCCCCAGGTGAGGTTCTGCCCCTTCCTCTGCCTCTTTTATTTCCTCTTTGAAAATTGGAAGAGGAACCTTGGCCTTGCGACTGGCCCCAAAACAACGACTGTCCACCCTGAGAGTAGCCTGCGTAACATTGAGCACCCTGACCCCCAAATCTCCTAGAGTTTGGGGAGCCCCATTGGGAACAGGGTTTGTTTGTCAACTGTCCAAGGGATTTAAGAGTGTTGTATTCCTCCTTGGAACTCTTAAGGGTGTCTTCTACGGCCTTCCCGAATAACACATTTGGCTCCATTGGCATGTTTAAGAGGGTTGCCTGAGTTTCTAGCTTAAACCCTGACTGTCTGAGCCAGGCGTGGCGCTTAATGAGCGCTCCAATTTCCCAGAACCTGAAGGTCCTATTCCAATTCCTCCAGGAGTTAAGGTGGATGACTCTAGCAAACCAGAACATGGGCTTTTTACTAAAACTGCTGAATACCTTAGTCATCACCACAGGTGTGACATCTTGGACAAAGTTAGGGAGCCGAGATGGGGTGAAACAATCATTTATTATCATTAGTCTCCCCGAAAGTCAGCAACATTATCCAAATTGAGGGAGTTAGTGGTAATATTTCAGGTAATTAAGGCACTGTTCCTGTGAATTCATACAACGGCTCTTCATGTCAGGGGCGACAATACCTTCTCTGTGGCTTATATGAATTGGGGGGTTGGGGGAACGGGTAGGTCCAGAGCCCTAGAAAGAATGGCAATCCCCATGGGGGCATCCAGTTTCCCTTTCAGCGAATTACACTGAGGTAGACAATGTTCAGGCAGATACACTGAGCACATTTTTTCTGCCCTTACAGTCTTGCAGTAATTGTCCTTTTGCCCATTAATATTCCCTCAGATTTGTAAGCGGCTCCATCATCCATTGTTGGACCTCTTTACTTGTGTAGGAAAGCTAGCTATTTAAGTTAGCCTGTTCAATGAAAGCACAGCCCAACCTGTATTCCTTTCTTACCCCCAGGGCTCTCTCCATGCTCTTTACTTGGTTCTGTGAGGAACTCATGGTGGGAACAGTAAAGACAGACACAAGTGATCACAGTTCAAGTGTGCTTATTAAACTGTATAAATGGGTTGTGTGAGAAACCGAAAGGTGTCTCCCTGTTTAGTCCCGGGGGATCTGTTACCCAGGTGGCGCCATCGGTTTTGGATCCAGTTCCTGGGGGTGGACCAGTGCGGGAAGATCACCTTGATGGGGAGTCTTGGGGAGTGAGAGTGGGACACTGACGGGTGGGATGCGGTATCACCTTCACATAATCCCTCTTCCCTATCCTATTACATTGGATACTCAATCTCCCTACCACTGCCCCCTTTTCTAACAAACACTTTCGCACACTGCAAGAGACAACAGACTAACATTAGGGTCCTTTACCTGAGATGTCCCAACACAAGGGTCAGGCAATTGACCAAGATCACTCACACCTGACAGCCCTTTCCCTTACACACAGGGGGAAAAAGGTGGAGCACCAGAGCACACTACGAGCAAGGCAGACAACACGATGAGAGAGCTTTCCCAGGGCGGCAGTTCAAGAGGAGGATAAAGGTGGTGAGAACCGAACGGATGACAAGGAGAGAAGCGATCTTGTCCTTTCCGCCCCAGACACACTATTCCTCTGTGGAAGAAATCTAAGATCGCGAACAAATGCTAACGTGTGCTGCAGCAGATGTCAAAGGTACATGGAGCGCGCCTACACTGATGAGCAGGAGAACAGTAGGTGATTGCTACGTGGTACCATCCTCGAATCCACATACAAGGAAAACCAAGCGGTTAATCACAGCCAGTGAGTCAACGGGGAGAACCGATAAGAAACCAAACTGTGTTGAATGAAAGTTGCAAGTTAAAGAAGGTTCAAAGAACTGTGAAGATCATAGGGAAAAGCCAGCTGAAAGGGTCCGACACCACGTGGGTGTACGGTGAGAGACTCCAGTTGGTTCCCCAATTTTGTTGAAATTACCAATACCAGAAGGCTGTGCGAGGGCCGTGAGAAGAGTGTCAAAGTGGTCATACAATGATCTAGCAAAATCCGCTGTACAGTCGAAAAGTCTTTGTCCAGCAAGTAATGGAAAGTTAAAGGAAAACGAATCCCGCTTGGTGAAAGAAAAGATAGGCAAGAGTGAACCCGACGGAGGGATGCCGATAAACAAGGGCAAAGTCTGATGCCTCAATGAACATTAGTGCTGACAAGAGTGAACCCGAGAAAAGGAAGTTCACTGTGAACTGTTTAAAAAGACATTAATGAATCGTGAATGTAACGAAGAAAGAATGTTTGAAATCCTTTGGATTACAAGCCAAAGTGAAACTGGCGCATGGAGGCATTCAAGAGGGGTCTGAGCCTGGAAAAGGTGGACCCGGGGGTAAAAGTAATGTATGCCTTAATCTACCTGAAGGATAGCTGAATTTTAAAGAATGTAAAGAATGTACTAAACTTGGCTCATCTCACTAATGTTTTACTTCAGCGGTACACACACATGCTGCATTGATGCTCATTTTATGTCTTTGGCACATGGGGCCTCATTACAATAATAAGGGCATGGCTGCCTCCAAACTCAGGCCCGTGTTCCTTGAATGAGGAATTACCGGGCCATCCCAACCTTGGAGGACCCGGTAATTCCTCATTCAATGTACTCACCCCCATTCCCATTTGAGCCCCCATAGGGCTCAATGGTATTGGGGAGGGAGCTAACAACAGACACGTTAATAATGGGCCTGCTGTTATCTCCCTGGTCCCCTCGCGGGACCCGCAAAGGACGTCTGGTCTGACCAGATGTCCAGAGTGGGTCCTGCAAGGGGACCTCATAATAGGGCGGAATGGGTTTAACGGCTCCGGCACCTTTACCAGCGCTGTTAAACCCATTCTGCCAGGGTCCTAATAAGGCCCATGGTGTCATTACAAATATTAGTAAAACATCACTAATCAAATGGGTTTGTTTGCTAATCAAGAACATTTTAATTAGCAAACTTTGCTAATCAATTTTTGAAAACTAATTTATGCCTTGTAAGAACACACTTGCAATTTGCATTCACCTGGTACTCTCCTGCCAGGGTTTTTCTCATGTGTACTTCTGTGTCCCTCGATTTGCTTGGAATACTCTCCTGCCAGCACCTTTCCTGTATGTGCTCTATGCACACCGCAAACCTGTCTGTCTTTTATACTTATTTCATCTTCCTTAACTTGCCTGGTGCACTATCCTGCCAGGCTTATTCACACAAATGTAATACATACATTCACAAACTTGATAGCTTCTTTCTTTGTTATGCCTTTTTATGAGTATTTCCTTGCTCGTTCTTTCCCATTTACTTTAATTATGTTGGTTGTACTTTGACAGGCTTTCCAACACGCCAAGCATGCCTGTGTCCCTTGGGTGGACTCACCAGCTTTGGCTGGCATATGTCAGTTCTGCAGCTGCAAGCCTGTGGTGGTTGTGTGGCGTGTTGCCTTCTCTCGCCATTTCTGCATTGTTTCACAGATTCTCACGGCTCTCTCGTTTCGGTTACAATTTTCTCTGGGATCCGGTTCAGTGTCGGCTTCTGGCATCCTCACCGCGTACGTTGGCCTGCAGTCTGTTTTCCTTCTCCTTTTCGGAAAGCCGCTTCATTGCACGGACACACTTCCAGCCCTCTGCTCTCTCGCTCTGCATCAAGAGAGGTCGCACTCTCAAGCCAACAATTTTGACTCCTTCTCAGCTGTTTCGCCAGTTTGAATCTCCCGGCTTTGGGTTGACTTTACCAAATACTAAAGTGCAGCGTGTGCTTTGGGCTCTCTGTAATCCTCATTACTCGGTGCATCTTTCTCATTCTTGGGTTTATGGTACTGGTAGTTTGGTTTTGGCAATTTAGATTTAAAGTCTGGCAGAGTGTTTCTAATGGTGCTACAAGGCCCATCCACAATTGATGAATGTAAAAAGTCAAAGAGTATGTCCTCAGTGGTTTTCCTAGGTGGGCAAGGGGAGATATAACAACGAGCCATCAATGCATGGGGAATGGCTGGGGTATTCTCAAAAGAAACAAGGGGATACCCTGTATCATCTGATGATGCCATGACACCCGCCTGAGGGCTGCCTCCCCCCATGTGATCCTCCCTCGTATAGCCACCCCCAGGGTCGATATCAGGTAGCGGCTGCCGTCCGCTCGCCACATGGGGCGAGGTCACCTCTGGAAGTGAAGTGATGACTTCATCGGATTCATCACAGAAAGGGGACAAATGGAACCAAAGAGTGTTCCTGTCTGCTTTGTATTAAATCACAGAGAATTTCAGAAATATAACAGTGATCGGAGATCTCTCTACTTGATAAACAAGTCTGTGATAAAAGGGTTGTATGTGTGAATCTCTAAATACATAACCAGCACATGGCTTAGTGCTCACATCACTGTTCACAACACTCACCCTAACATTCAAATGTTTGTAACCATGAATACTCATTCAGACCTTTTGCATGTTTGGATGAAAGCATAAAATGGCTGCAACATCAGCCACTCAAATGGGGTACATGGGCTCTTTTGCTTCTTCTTTCAGGAGAATATTAGATGATGAGGAGCTGAGTCTCAGTGTGAGCATGCAGAATCATCTTTAAGGAATCATATCCATAGACAGGAAACAATACTGTGAGAAACCAGAGGGTGTCCTCACTTCCTTCTCCCCAACATCTGCTGCTCAGGTGGTCAGGGAAAGGCTACCACTTTTGAATCCCTGGGGGTGGATATGTGAGGGCGGATCACCTGGGTGGTGGAGATATGGGGCATGGAGGGAGGGTTTCCTCAGGGGAGACTGTCAAGACTCACTACCAAGAAGTGTATTGCTTGGAAGGAGGACAAGTTCCAGAAGGCCTGCACAGTAGCTGAAGAATTCTTCCTACTGTTGTAACTCTCTGCTGTTGAAACAAACAGACAGAGAGGTCTAGCAGTCGAAAGAGGATCCACACACCCACGACCCACCGGCTGTGGAAAACAAAACAGAACAATATCAGTACCACTAGACTGTATACTGAAAACCCCTGCCTACAATAAAGTGGGACCAACCTTAATTGGATACAATGAGGAGGGCCGGTCAATCTAGGGCGGTGATGAAATGTCCCCAAGATCCAAGCACTGGAGTCTAGGATATTATCCAGCGAGTTTGAGTAACTAAACAATAGAGAACACTAATTGCAATATATATTCTAACGACAAAACACTCCTACTACAACACCAGTCTCCGGTGTAGAAGGCAATGTTGTTCCTGCTGTTCAAACGAGCGTCTGGCAGGGATGGAACATCAGCGTGGTATGTTGACCTCCAGGAACCCTACCCCGACGGCACCTAAAAGCACCTGCAGCAAGCGTCTCTAGTACTGGTGCTTGGTATGTCCTGAGCGTGTAAACAACCAGGAAAGAGGCAGATAAATCCCAGTAGAAGATGAGTCAAAAAGCAATTCGGGTCGGCAACAAGTGGCAATTTCCTAATCCAGCCGTGTTACAGAGGCAGTCCGTTATCACTTGCAGCGTCTGATAACGTGCAGGCAGCGTCAGGAGCGAAACATGTGACAATAGGCAGTCTGTGTATACTTGCAGGGTATGTTGCATGCGGGAGGTGTCTGGAGCAAAACGAGTGACAATAGGCAGTCGTATTACTTTGCAGAGCCGGATCGTACACGGGCAGCATCTAGCGGTAAAACGTGTGACAGAGAATATCCTTGTAGCGTTCAGCGTTGGAAACCGGGAGGGCAGTCAGGACCAAAAACGAAGCGGGAGCTGGGAAGTTCAGACGAGGGTTCCGTAATAACGGGGACCAAGAAACAAGTAGAGCAAAACATAGGCAAGGGCAAAAAGCAGAAAACCAAGAACACAGGAGCCAAGAACATAGCCTGAAACAAGTGGGTGGATTTTAACAGTTCGAAGTGCGCCTCCCTGCGCAACGCGAACCATAGCTGTTGTCCTGCTTCCGGATGGGTGACGTTGAGGTGCATGCTTCCACTGTCGCCATGACGACCTGTGGTGAAACAGGAATAGCGACCATCTCTGAAGCAAGGAATCCGTGTAGCTTCCGACAGATGTACGTTCTGCTGCTAGCCTACGGGAATCAACACTGGCAGGAACGGTTCCTCGTGGGTCAATGTCCCGATTCCTGACAGTATCCTCCTTCAAAGGGACAGTCACCCCACGGTAAGCATGAAACCGGGCAAGAAGAAGGGGAACGTGGATGTTATTGATGGGTTGCCATGTCTGAACCTCGGGACCGTAGCCTTTACAGTCAATAAGGTGGTACCCAATACCACCACGCACCTTAGTATCTAAGATGTTCTTGACCTTGTATTCCTCAGACCCTTGCACAGGGACTAATGGGGGACGAGATGGAAGGCGTGTATCTGCACGAAACGGTTTCACCAAGGAAACATGGAACACTGGGTGGATTTTTTTAAGGAAGGGGCAAGGCTAACTTTACCACCAAGGGGTTGATGGCTCGGACAATCTCATAAGGGCCCACAAAACGAGGAAGGAGCGGGCATCGCCCAGGCATACGTGGGTTCTTGGTGGATAACCACACCTTCATGTCGGCCTCATAGGCTGGTGCAGGTGATTGATGTTGGTCAGCATATGTTTTAGCGGTCTTCTGGGCCTCACGTAAGCAGACTTCGACATTTCTGTGAACGCTTGTGAGTTCTGTGACGCAATCGGAAACTGCAGGATGGTTATCGGGAAGCGGTGGCTCAAAAAGCAAAGACTGCCCGTGGGAGATTAGGCACCCTAACCTCAGTCTGGGGGGGCAAGCGTGATGCTGGAAATGCATCGGAGGGACAGGGCCTCCGTATCCTTGTCCTTTACTGCTTTTTATTGTGTTCCGTCGTGTTTTCCGTGCAGGAGTTCATGTGGGACTCCTGGCGGTGCAGCGCTCTCTCTTGGTTTGGTGAACAGACCTATGGGATACCCTTATGGCACCCATGGGTAGGGGTACAACCCTGTGCCCCTAGTGTATGTTTTTGGGCACCTGTGGGTGGCCCACAGAGCAGGGTATGGGCTGGTGGCAGCTCTGTGATGAAATGACTGGTGCCCTTAGCGTCCTCCATTTTGGGATGCCCAGGCCCTGTCATTGGAATCGGTAGATTCCTGATGGAGACAAAATGGCCCCCGTGGCCCCTTGCCTTCCATCGCCTGTTACCTTGATCTTCCCTAAGTCCCGGGAAGCCCTGCCTCTGTCCCTTCCCCCTGACTGGCTGTTGGGTGGAAGTTCAATATATGGTAGTGTGGGGAAGTGCTGACCAGACTGGCTGGAGCCTTCCCAACGACCGCGTTGTGAGTGGGACCTGGGTGAATGGAGTGTGTGATGAATACGCATTCTATGTTGTGGGTGTCTAGTATCTGGCGTTTGACACAATGGCTGAGACAGCCCTGCCCGAAACCGGTATGAATGCAGTTTGGAGTGTTGAATGGCTTGGTACTTGTCCCTATACACATAACTTGTTGTGAGTGTCTGGAGAGAAGTGAATGGCCTGAATGCACTGTGTGCCTGATTGGCTGCCTGCCTGCCTGAATGCCCTTAGTCGTGATTGGATGCTCGAGTATGACCCAGCGGAATGAATGGGCGATCAACAGTATATCTGGGAATCGTGTTCAGAAGCTCAAGTGCACTACGACGAGTAACTGGAGTGAAGCTTGACCTTGAAGCCCTGCTGGACGAGAAGAATTGCTGTTGCTCTCCTTCACCATCTGAAAGCTGCTGTGCCTACAAGGACTGACCCAGAGAGGACCTGGTAAGGCACCCTCTTCCCGAGCTACGAGGGACCATCGTGCACCAGCAGACCTTTGCCAAAGCTCCCTGGTAGACAGACCTTCGACAGGCTGCCAACCCGATACGGGGACTGCTGCGGAAATCCAAAGAGAAGCGCCCGGACTGTTGTCCGCCACTATCTATGACTGCTGTCGCCGACTGGAGCTGCTGTGCTCCCGTTTTGCCTAAGAAGTTCATTGATCCAAGGACGCTCTTGTCCGTATCGTCGCCGCTGTATCCTGCTGGAGAAGGCCTGACCGTTGACGCGCTGAGGAGCATCCGCCGGTGGGTTTCCCGTCACCTAAGAACCACATAGATGCCGACGACTCGACGCCCTTGCTGGGCCACAGTTCTTCAAACTCTTTGCGGTCCAGAACTATCAACACCGAGGAGCCCCGCATGCCTCTTCGTTGCAGGACGTTTACACTTCCCCGTCAACAAGCACCGCTAGGAACGATGCGGCCACTTCAACGTCGTAGCTCGACCTGTTCTCCGTCGGACGTTCTACGGACGTGACTCCTGTCTGAAAGGGAGGACACTCAAGAAGGGAGGTCGATTCCCCGACGAGGAACGCTACAACGCCAAGGTACTTTGGGGTTGCAGAACTATTGGGAAGTCTAGTGTGAACAATATATGGACTGGGCTTGTGATACATCTTTGCTTTACAGGTTGCCCAGGTGGGGGGATCTCCACACAGAACTGTGTCTAGGTAGCAGGACCAGTATTCTGCCAATTGTTCAACCCTCTTGCTTTCCTTCCTCTCTCTACTGCTGGTTTCCTCTTTATTTTGATTTGTGTGTCATTCTGACCGTATGCACTTTAATGAGATCTGATAACGTTAGTGGTACCACTTTAGAACTGTATATATTTACCATTGCTGATTTTCGGAGTACAAAGTGAGTTATCGTGATAGTGTATGTGACCTTTGAATATTAATTATATAAAGACTGTGTCTTAACCAATACAGTGTGCGGTCATTCCTTTGTGGGTGCTTGGGGACTATACTGTACTTAAGAACCAGCCCGCATCACCTCCTGAGAAGCTAGGCCTTGATTGCTCGACCACGCACCAATAATAGAGAATCTTGGCTGGGTCCTCTGTGCCTCTCCTCTACCATATAGAGAGCGGAAGTACAGACACCCTCCACCGGCGTCTTTACACTAACAGACTCCAGCGACTGGAAACTGAACACAGAGATATTCCAATGGCTGGAACAGTTATGGGGGCCAGTCACACAGATCTGTTTGTGTCATGGCTGAACGCACAGAAGGACACTAGACACGACGGCCCTAGGAGCAGAGACATTTCTGTAGGATCGGCGAGGGGGGCTGCACTACGCTTCCCCCCCCCTTAATGATGCTGAGCAGGGTCCTAGTGAAAACGTGCCGAGAAAGAGCAGAGCTGATACTCGTAGCCCTGATGTGGAAGTCTCATGTATGGTTTCTGACCCTGATAGAGTTGACCGTGCATCTGCCGCAGTTCCTTCCGGCCGGAGAACACCTGCTCACAGGCCCAGCTGGATCATTTCATCCTCTGAGAGTGAAAGGGACTCTCCCGCTAATAGCGTGCAGGATATCAGGAGACGCTGGGCATTGCTAGGCATTTTCGAAACAGGCGGCAAAGCTCATCACTGAATCATGGACACCATCCACACAGAGAAGCTATGACGAGGCTTGGAGTAAGTGGTCGGCCTGGTGCAGAGGGAGACATTTTCTTCCTGTTTCTGCCCCTGTAGTAGCAGTCCTGAATTTCCTAGCACACTTGTTACAGGACGACAGGGCCTTCAAGACAATTGGGTCTATAGGTCGGCAATTTCAGCAGGACACCTACCCGTAGAAGGGGTTCCGATAGGAGAGAACCCAGCGGTAGTGAGGTTCATAAAAAAAGCCTGTCTAAGAGCACCACCAGAACCAAAATAGTTACAACTGTGGGACGTAACGATAATGTTGCACCGTCTAGCGAGTTGGCCAGCGAACAAATACCTATCCCTATAGCAACTATATGCTATAGGGATAGGTATAACATGCTTTTATGTCTAGTGCTGTGCAGGCCAGTTGCAGATGTCAAGGCCCTAGAGGTGAACCGGAAGACATCAGACCGGAAGGAGTGACCTTTACACCATCTAAGAGGACAAAGACTAACTCCACGTCTATATCTCACGCCTACTTACCAGAGCACCCAAAACGGTGAGTAGCAGCATGTATCAGAGTTGATGGACAGGAAGTGACATATAGACAGGGCAACTACTGCCAATGACTACAGATAAGCAGTGAACAGAGGGAAATGTAGTTTTGAAAAGAAAGAAAAAAGGAAAATTAGGAGTTGAGTCATTTTCAATGTTTTTTTTCAGTTATTTGGTTGAAACTGCAGAAGAGTGGTATTAAAGAAATTGAAGCGTAAACTGATGAAACGTTTTAAACAAAACCGGCTTCTAATGCGTGGTAAAGGGTCTACCGTTCCTCAGCCACTACCTCCTCACCATTACGCAGGCCACAGGGGTTATTTCTACAGGAAAGAGCAGACCCATGCTTTATCTAACACAGATGACATTCATTTATATTTACATTTATTTATTTATATCGCGCACAATAGACCCTCAGACATGATGGCGCATACATTAGACCAACAACAAAAATACAACATAAAAACAAGAAAAAAGTACAACCTAAAACCCAACTGAACCCAATAAGAAATTAATTAACCCATACTGTTAAAGTGCCAGTATAAAGCACCAGATATGGATAGTACTTTATACGACTAGCAGTTATAGTATTATTTTACAGTTGGTTATCCCTTTTGGGAAGTAGTTGCACAAGGCAAGAAATAGTGGTAGAGTGCTAGACCCGCATCCCACGATGACACAGTCACTATTAGGTGAGGAGCACCACTCAGTAAAGTTAATTCTACATAGGACTTTCAGATCACCCGATCTAACAATCCCTGGGCCTGTGCGTTGGCGCAGCCAGGCTAATACTTTGTTACGTAGGGCTTCTTTAGTCTCTGGTCCAGCTATTTTACCAATGTTAGTAATAACAACATTTTGCATCTCTTATTAGCGCTTGCACGCAGCTAGTGAAAATTAGTGTGGCAGTCCAGAAAGGGTGTTTGGCCTAGTCGATGTACAACTTGAGGTAACTTCTTTGATTGCTTTATGTGTTTAAGCGTGGGCACAGTATGACATACTCGTCAGAGCCACATACACAAAACGTTCCAGTGTGCTATTGTATGGACATGGCACGCATAGGATAAAAACAGGCATATGTGCTGTTGCATAGAGGAGCACCACATAGACACCATTAACCAACAGGGTGGTGACTTGTGCAGTGCACAAATCATTGCTGCACACATTTCACTGCATTGATTTGCCATGGACTACTGTCTGCGTGGTGACACACAATGAACCCTAATGAAGGTGCCAAGTCACATTGAGGTGCCATCTGGTGTGCACCTGGCAGTGGTTGGCTTGTTAAGAAAATGAAAAGACCTTTGATGCAGGGTGGATGAATTTAGTCCATGTCTCAAAGCAGCCACTAGAAAACTTAAGCAAGAAAATGACCCTCATTACATGTTTGGTGGTCTGGATTCAAGGGTGCTGGTAGCAACGTACTGGCACCCTTTCCGGACCACCAAACTGCGAGTTTGCAGAGAGGGGCACGGAACTCCCAGCAGGCTTGACCTGCCAGGAGTTCAGGCCCCTGCCGTTAGCAACGGTGCCCGTGCTCCAGTGACCCCATTCTCGTGGAGTCCTTTTGGACTAGGGTTCTATGGGACGCCACGGGAATGGGGATTTATCGTTCCGCCGCCTGCTATGATATCCCAGTGGCACCGGGATGTCTGACGGCGGAAACGGTGTTACAGGTACCCCACTGCCTAACGGCGGGTTTTACTTGCAGCCCCGTAATGAGGGCCAATGACAGTTGAGCTTCCAAAGCATGTGCCATGTGTAACTAAAAATATACCCCAAAAAAACGTTTTGGTGTGTCAAATAAAAAGACATGAAAATAAAGAAAAGAAAATTAACAACTTTTTCTGTGTGGCAAGTTAATTCTTTTGGATTTGGTCAGCTAACTGAGGCTTTGTGCTGGCCTTCGGAATAAAAATGCCCCATGTTCAGTTCTTCACATTGAAATGTTAAGCACACTGTGTAAAAACAATGGCTTGTTAAATGAGCCATCACTTATAAATTGCCCCCACTTAAAAGGCTGTCAGCATCAAGAGTAAGGGGCACCGGGTGTGTGTCTCCAGAGCATCTCTGGGGCTGGTTGGGAATATGCATTCCTTTGTTAGTAACAAACTAATGCTTAACTTTGTCTCCGGTGAGCTCAGAAGTAGCTGTCTGGGTGAGCTCCTTCCTGTGCCCCCCACTCCCTTAGCTATTTAGCTCTGCTCCCCAGGCAGTTGCCCTCTTCGCTCTGCCCCAAGAAACGGGTCATGGTAAAGGCATTAAAAGAACTACAGCCAGGCCAATTACACTACTCCTACTCCCTCCTAGTCAAGGCAATTACAGGCGCTGCCACAATAACAACCACCCAAAGAAACTGCAAAACCAGACCGCAGACCACCACAATAACTGGCCCCAGGCTGGACATTATCTGTGCCCATACCAGACAATAACTATTCTGGCCAGAACATAACGGCTTCAGTCAGGGCAGTAACAGCCCCATGGAAAGGGTGTTACACGGCCCACATTACCACATCACATACACTTGTTGAGTTATCACACCTTCTCCGGGACCTAGCCCACATCCCTTTCAAGGCACAAAGGACGTCTTTTTTCAAAGTGCCCAGAGAATAGCACATTTGGGACCGTAAACGTTTGCACTTAAATGCAAGCAGTCCAATTTGTGCTATTTTGGTCTCTTTAGAAGAATTGTGTAACCATAAAGAAATCCGGGAGAACCCAGATTTCTGTGTTACAATTACACTGGGCCTCATTACCAGTTTGCCAGTACGGAAGTTTGCTGGTGGGGTAGACGGAATTACCTCCAGCCAAGAGCTGGTGGTAATTTCGCCACCCCACCAGCAAAAATAGCCGGTATTACCAGCGCCGCTAATACCGACAAATCCCCCCATGGAGTCCTACGGGACTCCATGGAATGGGGATATACCACATTTACCAGCAGTTGTAATCTGCCGGTAATTGCACCAGACCAAGTGCTGGTAACAGTAATTCCGTTTGGTAGTATCCCGCCAGATTTACCAGCGGGATACAAGCAAACTCGTAATGAGGCCTTCTATCTTTGAAGCGCAGTGCAAATGCGGTCTGTCCTTATGTGCATGGTAGACAGCATGTACACAGATTCCACAGGAATCAAATGTATTACAGCCGGCATCATAATCAGAAGCTGGTGGTAATGCAGGCAGGTTTGCTTGGCGGCGTGGATGGGTTGGCAGAAACAATCATTTCCTTCGAGGGCCCTGCCAATCGTCCAGATGAATGCTATTCACCACACCAAGCTTTTCAAAGGAACAATTATGAGCCCGCAGCTTTACCATACAAGTCCCTAATAAGCAGGAAACACGTTATGAAAAATATTGGTGCACACATATTGTTTTTGTATTTTACTCAGTCAAGTTTCGATTGGAATACTCACCGGTTTAAACTCCCACACGATATTCTCAGGCAAGGGGGACCAGTCCTTGGGGCAGTACTTCATTCCAATGAAGGTCTGATGTTCCGGAACTTCTGCACATAGTTCAGTCACAGAGTTAAATCGGATTTCTCGCCTGGTTGTGTATTCAAAGAACTGTATAAATAAAGATACAAATTCAGAAGAAAATAAATATTTGCACCAACCTCAGGTGCGGAACTTACTGCTTTACCCCATCTGTAACCTTGCTTATAATTTTCAATAAAAATCATAACTTGAGAAGGTATTGCTTTATTTCCCAGACACAAGATCCGTTAGTACCTTCTATGGACTGAGCTAAACAGCTTTGTCTGTACTTAACGTGCTTCCATCTTGGAAGGAAGTTGGCACACTGTGGGATTTTGGACCCACCAATCTGCTTGTGCCAGTCCGCTAGGCTCCTTCCTATCTCTTGCCCCCTAACCAGCATGTACACGTGCAGTACCAAATTGCAAATGCATCTCCCATGTGTAGGCTCTCATGCTCTGGAGCCCGTTTCCACTGAACTGTTTTAATGGGCGTCAGTAAATATAGCAGCCGTTTTATCATACCTATGAAACGGAAATCGGGGACGAATGATAACATGATAGAATCGACACATACAGAAGTGACCAGGTCGGAATTAGACATATACTGAGCGGACTTCTTGAGCCTTGAGTGTTGAAATCACCTTATATGTCAAATGGGAGGCGAAGTGTATTGGTCAGCACATTCTGATTTTAGACTCTTCTTTATTTAATAAATATTGTAAGGATTTCTAAAACAGAGACATTACCACAGCCAATTGGAACAGACAAGTGTATTACATTGCATCTTTTGTATCTCCCCACTCTGGCCCCCTCGCCCCCCCAATGTCCGCCAACCCTCCTCCCCAGTGTTGTGCCCTCCACTATGGGCCTGGTGCCCATAGTTCTCTGCCCCCTCCCATTCCTCTTCACGGACCGCACTCCTCCGCCCCGGTCTACGTACCGACCCTTTCCTCAGTCCCATTTCCCCCAGATCTTCTTGCGTTTATGTGTGCAGCCTCTGCCCCTATAAACCAACTGGTCCCATCTTTTGATGGCATCCATCATCGTCCGCCATGTCGCTATAGCTGGGTCCTCCGTTCCCATCCACTTTTTTCCTATTCCTCTTTTGTCTGCTATACATGCTATGTTTCCGAATATCCTAATATATTTATCCACTTCCATGTCTGACCATATTACCAGCAGCGCCTCTCTAGCGGTAATCAGCATTGGTCTTTCCAGTATAGCTTCCCGCTCCCTTTGCAGCCTCCCCCAGTATTTCTTTAACATTGGAAAGTCCCAGACCATGTGATAGTATGTGCCTTTAGTTGTGTTGTATTTAGGGCATGTATCGTCCTCTCCTCTCGCCATCTGTCACAATCTCTCCTTAGAGTAATAGACTATGGGCATCATTACGACCCTGGCGGAGTGGGTTTACGCCAGCGTTATTCGCGGCGGACCCGTCCGCCCTACTACGAGTTCCCGTAGCGCCATGGAGCGTTTTCCGCCTGGTTTTTCCGGGCGGAGAAATCCATGGCGCTACGGGACCTTGTTGTTAATTACGCCACCGTATTTTACGGTGGCGTAATTAACGCCTTCCCCACTCCCATTATACCCTATGGGGCAAAAATGGGAATGGGGAAGGGTAAAATGGTGAATGGGGATTTACCGCCCCGCCAAGGTCGGAATGGGGCGGAAAATCCGCCAACCCCCATGGCGCTATCGGCAGCTTTCCGCCGTGCTCCATGGTGCATTATGCACCGCGATTTCCGCCAGGGTCGTAATGAGGCCCTATGTAAGTATTTGAATTGCATCAGTCGCAGCCTGGCTGCTATCACCACCTCTCTTGGGTGCTGCACTGCATCCCTTCACTCTTTCTCATCATGTCCCCCAGATCCCTCTCCCATCTTTGCTTCAGGTCCTCCAATTGTCTAGTTGAGTGCAGTGTAAGTGCTCTATGGGGGAGTGGTGGTGGGGGGGGGGGGGTGATACCTGCTTCTCTTTAATCACCCCGTCTAACATGGTTTTTTCCAGTGGGCAGGCCTGAGGGTCCCCGGCCTCTTCCAAGGTTTGGTGCCCGGGCATGCCTAAATTGTAGGTGTCTGTAATGGTTGCGTATGTTCAGCTCCCATTCCTCCCTCAGCTCCTGGAAGGCTCTAATGTGCGAGGTCCCCGTCACATTGATTTTAGCCTCTTTGACAAACTTTTCTATTCACCTTCCTCTGTAGAACTCAACCAATGTCTAGTTTCCGAATTATGGAAGTTCTTCATTCCTGTTACAGGTTAATCTCACTACAGAATTTGGAATGTTTTACTGCTCTGTCGAATACTAAAACTCATATTTTACGAGTGCTTTTGTGTGGAGGTAATTACTCCCACACAAAAGCACGTGGTAAAGTGGAACCCCACTGCTCCATAATGGGGAATAACTGACGGGCCTGCATGACCCATGTGGACCCTTCGATTTACTTCACGCTTACCACATGCAGTAACAGCAATAGGGTTTGGCATTATTTACAGAGGAAATACTGGCAAATTCGTGATCAAGCCCAATGTCTTTTTAAAATCTGACTGGTCAAGGTAATCCCAGTAGGGAGTGGGCAGAACAGATACCTATAAACAATCACTGACAAAGCCCATCGTTTTTGCTTTTGTATAGTAAAAATCGTGTTTGTGTTAGGCGCACAGAGAGAAATGGAGCAGAGTGAAAAAACGAAGGATGAGGAATGCATAAAGGAACAGACTATGTGGAACAAGAAGTGGAGGATCACAGAGAAGGCTCTAAGTCAAGGGGCTGGTAGCACAGCTGTGAGTGGTGGAGTCCAAATGGAGAGGTTGGATTCATAAGGCTAGGACCAGTCGCATACAGCCAAATACCGTCATCACATACTTGGGAGAGGCCTCATGCTAAGCTGCTAGCATCATAGGCAACGTGCATGGCAATGAAGTACAGTCATGTGACAGAGGCTGCCATCAAATTGAACGGTAGTGACATTAGGTGCCCAGGTAACACTATTTCAGTGCAAATGGTCATCATACATAGTCCATTTGGTGTTTCCAAATAAGCGCTGAGCGCAGAGCCGAGTTAAGTATTTTTTTATATTTATTAGTTTTGTATTTAATGTTTTTTTAATTGAATTCAAATAATAAACCAATAATGTCCTCTGGTTGACACGTGTTTCGGCACTAAGCCCTTCTCAAAACCGGACATTAGTTATCACAATCTTTCACAAATAAAAAAAAAGTGTGTGTGTGTATGACAATCACAGACAGAAGGGGATTGGTTGAAGGGCAGGATTAAGTAGGTAATTGAGTGAGGGGGGAGGGGGAAGGAGGTGGTGTTGATGGAATGTTGTTCTGTTTGTTATCTTGTAAAATCCAATAAAAAGAGTTTTAAAAAAAAGTAGGTCATTGAGAAATGTAAATCCAATAAATAAATGGTTAGTGATAGTGATCACCAAGTACAAATCTGTATCAAAACCATATCATGTCCTATTTAGCAAGCTATGTTATAAGTTTTGACCCACCCATTTGGCTTCTTAGCATAAATCATCATAATCGTAGACTCTTCTCATCATTGGCAGTCACGGGTTAATCCCCGATTCTTCTGTATCAAGAACACCATGCTCTAAATTAATTTCATGAACATTAGTTCAAAATAGTTTCTCCCTTACACTTCCCTTATGTGGAATCCCTGCAGTGTTCTTGTATGTGCTTTTCCATATATCATCTGCAACTAGATTGTTGCTGTGCATTAACCACGGCTATATTTGCCCATGAATAATCACTCAGTCTCCCTTATAGTAAAATAACAATTTGCTTCAATGTGTAACAAGTATGGGCTACTGTTCTCTTATTTGTATTGGCATTTCCCCTGTAGTGCTTTTGCACGTCTCTGCTCCTCCGTTCCCAATAAGGTAGAGCAAATTAGAATAAAACAGACCTGGTCACATTGCTATGTGTTACCATCTCGCTGCCACATGTTTAAAAACTTGCATCTCACTATTCACACGTCTCGCAATTACACCTACGGTTTTTAAATATTCCTTTACCTGATGTGATAACACCTGTTTACTTGATCAAAAAGGACTTACCCATTCTTGAAGATAATCTCCCTCTCGTTCGTAAATACAGCGTTACAAGGGCATCCGCCATTTTGCTTCCCCTTATATACTCACGTGATGCAGATTGCCCCGCCTTTTGACTAAATTACTATTAAGGTATCCAATAGTAATCCAAGATTCCTTTCTCTTACTAATGTTTAGAATTAATAATGTAATCCTTTTCATATATCTGTATCCTGAGAACAAGAATGAATAAAAATGTATATGTATGTTCCCCCTGTTTCTTAGAGAATGTCATCTGATCTGGCAAGCATTTGATATAATTGAGTCCCCTTAGTTTAGAGTTTATTCCCAATTAGTGATATTAATGGAACATCATATCTTGCACAAATACAGAAATCTACAAGAGCCATAGTTTTGTGCTAAATCAAAGTACTTCTCTCAAGTTTGAATTAAACATATATGAAAATCCAATGATTATAATATTAGTCTCCCTTATTTGTCCCAAATTGCCGTTTTCTCCGATAGACCAAGTAAGACACGTGGAGAAGGCCAGATCCCACATGTGAAGATTGCATTGTGTTCCAAGGACGCCAACGACCCTCCTGGGTGAACGGCAGAGTTGCGGAGGCGAGGTCAAGCCTGTGGTACTAACCTTGACTCGAAAATCGGAAAACGCGAAACAATAAAGAAGTCCACCCAGCCGGTGAGTTGGCAAGCGACCTGAGAGACCGGTGTGTGTTAAAGTGAATGAAGCAGCAAAATCATATCACAAGTAAAAGCTGCACGCGTGTGGGTGAGACGCGAAGAAAGGCATACCTGTGAATGAACTTTAAAGTGAAATACAGCTGCAAGATTAGTGATACTAAGTAACAGAGTGGTCTAGTGAAAAGAAGTAACCCACCCGAAAGTCTACGTGAAATATGCATTGTTTAAAGCAAAAGACCGAACAAACAGCAAGAGTGAAAGTCAATAGTGAACATTGAGTCAGAGTGGTCCTGCGGTGGTCAGTAAGCAAAAACCATGGACACTGGAAAGACTTGGACAATCGAAAGTAGTCAGAGCCCGATTGAGGGACACGTGAACTGCATTAAGCTTGGGGAAGGTACCCCCCCTTGCCACTTTGTGTTAACTGTCTCATAATAGGTCTGAGCAAAAACAAAGAGGTGATGGCTGGAAGGTTTAGAATTAATCTTAACCACTGGCAATGCTCTGGGCAACCCTCCAGACCACCGTTCTTCGCCTGCCAAGCCATTACAGAAGGGAAAGACCATATGCAAATCAGGCTTGGCCCCACCCCAAATGGGGCAGTCCAGCCTGAACTGCTAGGCCACATCCCTTCTGCACGAGACCACAAGCATCCCCAAACATGTTTCACCCTTGTTGGGGCTCATCAGTGAGGAGTAGCTTGGGTCTCTAGGCCCAGCAGGCACGGGACCCACGTCTGGGCATACCCGTCCCACTCGGGTTGACATAGCAAAAACAAAGAGGTGATGGCTGGAAGGTTTAGAATTAATCTTAACCACTGGCAATGCTCTGGGCAACCCTCCAGACCACCGTTCTTCGCCTGCCAAGCCATTACAGAAGGGAAAGACCATATGCAAATCAGGCTTGGCCCCACCCCAAATGGGGCAGTCCAGCCCGAACTGCTAGGCCACATCCCTTCTGCACGAGACCACAAGCATCCCCAAACATGTTTCACCCTTGTTGGGGCTCATCAGTGAGGAGTAGCTTGGGTCTCTAGGCCCAGCAGGCACGGGACCCACGTCTGGGCATACCCGTCCCACTCGGGGTGACATAGCAAAAACAAAGAGGTGATGGCTGGAAGGTTTAGAATTAATCTTAACCACTGGCAATGCTCTGGGCAACCCTCCAGACCACCGTTCTTCGCCTGCCAAGCCATTACAGAAGGGAAAGACCATATGCAAATCAGGCTTGGCCCCACCCCAAATGGGGCAGTCCAGCCCGAACTGCTAGGCCACATCCCTTCTGCACGAGACCACAAGCATCCCCAAACATGTTTCACCCTTGTTGGGGCTCATCAGTGAGGAGTAGCTTGGGTCTCTAGGCCCAGCAGGCACGGGACCCACGTCTGGGCATACCCGTCCCACTCGGGGTGACATAGCAAAAACAAAGAGGTGATGGCTGGAAGGTTTAGAATTAATCTTAACCACTGGCAATGCTCTGGGCAACCCTCCAGACCACCGTTCTTCGCCTGCCAAGCCATTACAGAAGGGAAAGACCATATGCAAATCAGGCTTGGCCCCACCCCAAATGGGGCAGTCCAGCCCGAACTGCTAGGCCACATCCCTTCTGCATAAGAGGTCTGAGCCTGGCAGAGGGGGGACCTACGAGAACTGTATGGTGAAAGTTCTTAGCCCAGCAGAGGGGGGCCTTGTGAAAGTTTTGGTTGAAACATTATTTTGGAAGCTAAAGAAAAGGAACTTTGAGCATGGAAGGCCAGGCGGGCCTCGATCCACTGTTATGAACTGTGTACTGTGTTGGAAGACGAGCTAGAGTGTGGCATCCTGGCTACTAGGATCACCTTGCCCCGCGAAGCATAACGTGGGGAGGAGAGCTGGTTCAGCCAGATTATCATTTGAACATTGACTTTTCCTTTTGCGTACACTTTCTCCTTTTTTCACTTTTTTGTAAAAGAAATAGGGCAGGTATTACGTTTTTGTTAGCATGGGACATTTTGATTTGACAGACTCCACTAGGACTGTTTTATTTATCGTTTGATACTCCCATCTTAGTTATAGGGCAGAATACAAGTTTCTCCAACCCCAACATTTTCAATAAAGGTTTTACAAATTGTATCCATTGTGTCAGTGTCAATACTTGTAATACTATGCCTTCCCTACATATGGCGTTAGAAGTGGGATGCGACTCAACTGAGACACATTGGGGGACCCTAAAATTCCAGAAACAGTCACCGAGCCTCAGACACCCCTACCGCCACAAAAGAATCCATAGGCTTTGACATTTGTAGCAGCAGAGAAGCCACTATCCCTCCAGGGAAAAGAGGGATGATTCCCATTGACTTAGTCCTAATACCCCCTCCAGTTTGTTATACAAGATTGACCCCAAAATCTGGCATAGCCTGGAAGTTTGGTAAAGATGTCCTGGCAGGCGTCATAGACCCAGACCTTCAAGGAGACATAAATGTTCTCTAACAGAACCATGGGAAAACTCCTTTTGAAATACACTGTGGGGACAATATTCCACAGGGAATTCTGGAGAAGGCTCTATTTCCCTGTTTTAAGGAAGAAAGTGAACCAAAGGCAACAGAGAGGTAGCTTAGGCTTTGGAGATGCTGATGAAACACCTATCACTGAGGCAAAGAGGGAAGAAGAACCTACCATCCTTCCCGATCTAGCCTTTGCTCACCAAAATGTCCAGCACTTGCAAATGCCTTCTTACAAGTGATTCCTGAGGAAGAAGGACCAGAAAAAAGGGGCCCCTTTTTCTTCATGAAACTGGGATTATTATAAAGGAAAGAAACCTCCAGTTAGTAATAACCAAAACCCATCGCAAGATAGCGTTAGAGATTGCACACTTTCCTTTGACAGGGGGACATTTAGGACAATCTAAAACCCAAGCTCACATCAGTGGGAAATTCTACTGGCCAGATATCCATGCTGACATAAAGAACTTAATTCAGACATGTGAGTGTAACGCTCACCTGATTCCCGTAGAGGCGCCGGTCTTGACTGGGCGTATACCGTATCTTCAAAGGTGATGTGTAACACACGGCTGGCTCTTTGGGCTGGACCTCTGTGCACTGTATGTCTGACTCGAAGGGTAAGATGTCTGCTGTTAGAAAATATGGGATTAAGGAACTGGGTTATTGAATGTCTCTCTCTTCTTCCCTTTCTCTTCTCCTATAGAACCCCAAAGGTTAACGCTCTCACCTTAGGTAAGTGAACGCCGTGCTCTCCATCTGCCTCGGGGCAGGGTGCTGTAACCAGTTTCTTCACTGGATAAGGGGAGCAGGCCTCTTGACTTCAGAGGACTGCTGTCCGTCGTTTACTGCACGAACGGTAAGTTTCGAGTAATTCTAATGTCTTTAAAGTCTTTAGTAATGATGTTTCTTGTTTTGCAGGGTTCCGGCGATGGCGGATGACGGGCTGAAGTGAGTTGAAGATGGAGCCCGTGTGATGAATAGAAGCGCCTGGAAGCACGTAAGTAAGCGCTTGTTGCCTGCTTCACGATGCGCTCTAACTGTCTTTTTATTTTGCAGGTACAAGTTCGGAGCGGCTGCAGGGTGCCGGAATACCCACTGGGTTAGATGTGGAAAGGAGTAATGGCACGTGAGTATTAAAGTTCCCCAATGTCTTTAAACGCACCTTGTTTTGTCTTTCAGATGCGGGATGCAGCGCCGAAGGCCTCCGGAGCGTGCGAAGAGTTGGTAAGCTTTTGTCTTTCAGATGCCGGAATGCAGTGTGAAGACCTCCGGAGCGCACGAAGAGTTGGTAAGCCTTTGTCTTTCAGATGCCGGAATGCAGCGCGAGGCGTTGGTGACAGCCGATGGACCAGGTAAGTGAAGAGCTGTCACTGAAGACCGTAATGCTAACCTGTTCTTTCTTGTCTTTATAGGTGTTGCTGAAGACTGGATTCAGGATGGTAAGCCTTTTTCCTTAGGCCCAGGATCAGATGCAGAAGACACGATGAGCGTTCTGCTGCAGAGGATGCAGAATAACGCAAAGCAAGATTCATCCATCGGGTGTGGTTTAAATAGCCTCCTGTAGTGCTTAGGTGTCTCCTTCCACAGCCACGCCTAGGTAAGAAAAGAGTTCCTGCTTTCCAGAAGAGTTCCAGTGTTCTGAATCTAGGGAGTGGCTCCTGCCCCACCCAACAGGAAAAGTAGTTCCAAACAGAAGAGGATCAGAGGCTCAACTGGCAGGCAAGTAAGCAGCATGGTCTGCTGCAGGTAAGTCCACCCAAGCATTATGAGCCCGGCGCTTCCAGCGCTGGGACTGGGCATATTTATGAGCCTGGTGCCACTGGCGCCAGGACTGGGTCCAAAAGGTCCCAATTGGGACTGGTTGGCACTCGGAACCTGGGTTATGGATCTGCTTCCAAGGGAGTTGGGAAAACCCTGACCTTTTGGAAGCAGAGATCATGACAGTACCCCCCCTCAAGGCCCCTCCCAAACCGGGCTTCTCCGGGGGTTTTGGCTTGTCAGGAAATGTTCGGTGAAATCTTTTGATTAGGCGAGGAGCGTGGACATATTCAGCAGGTTCCCAGGATCTCTCTTGGGGGCCGTAGCCTTTCCAGTCAATTAGGTAAAATAGTTTAGATTTGGAGATCTTGGAGTCCAGAATGCTTTTGACTTCAAACTCGAGTTCTCCATCAACTAGGATAGGTTTTGGAGATTTAGTTAGTCGGGTTTGAGGTTGCACGGGTTTTAATAGAGAGATGTGGAAGACCGGATGTATCTTCATGTGCGGGGGCAAGTCCAACTTGACCGCTACTGGGTTTACTATGGTAGTGATGGAATAGGGACCAAGGTATCTTGGGTTGAATGTGCGTGGCCCTTTTAGAGGTAGATATTTGGTGGATAACCAGACTTGATCCCCTACTTGATATTGAGGGGCTTCCTTCCGATGTTGATCTGCTCCTTTCTTGTATTGTTCTTTAGCCCTTTGAAGGTGAGAAACAGCTTCCTTAAAGGCTTGGGTGATTGTAGAATGCAGGTAGTCTACTGCTGGTGTTTCAAGATCTTGGAGGGGATCCAACTCCGAGGTTCGAGGGTGACTGCCGTACAAAAGAAAAAACGGGGTTTTCCCAGTTCCCGAATGGACAGAGTTATTGTAGGCATATTCGGCTATCCAAAGGATGTCTTTCCAAGTTTTTTCAGTTTGTTGCAGCATGCAGAGTAAATACTGTTCCAGAGTTTGATTGATCCTCTCGGTTTGTCCGTCGGTCTGAGGGTGGTGACTGGTCGATAGTCTCACATCAATTTGAACCGACCGACAGCAACTTCGCCAAAAATGAGAAATAAATTGACTACCTCGATCCGAAATTAGAACCGAAGGAAAACCGTGCAGTCGGACGATGTTTTCGAGAAATTCTCGGGCCAGAGTTGCTGCTGTTGGCAAGCCTTTGAGCGGAATGAAATGCGCCATCTTGGAGAATAAGTCCACGATTACTAGAATCGTATTGTATCCAGAGCATGGAGGTAGATCAGTGATGAAGTCCATAGAAAGCGTATGCCAAGGGCGAGGTGGGATGTCAATAGGGCGTAAGAGGCCTGCTGGTCTTTCCTTTTGACTCTTGTTTTGGGCGCATACTCCACAGGACATTATAAAGTCTCTGATATCTTTTTTCCAAGACGGCCACCAGAAGTAGCGCTTGAACTTTTCTGAGGTCTTGGCCATACCGGGATGTCCTTCCATTAAAGAATCGTGATAACAAATGATTACTTTTTTCTGTAAATCTGTGCTGGGTAGGTATAATCGTTCTTGGAAACACAATAAGTTGTCCTTTACTGAAAAGTCCTTTCCCTGCAGATGCCAATTCTGTATGTCTGCTGCAGTTACAAGTTGCCTGGCTTTATCCTTAACTTCCTCTATGGATTCTGTGGCGATTACACCCAGAATTCTTTGTTCGGGAATGATTGGTACAGGTTTAGGGTTGATCAAGTGTTCTTCCACTCCCATCCGAGAAAGGGCATCAGCTTTACCGTTCTTTGTACCAGGTCGATAGGTAATTATGAAGTCAAACTCGGCAAAGAATAATGCCCAACGGAGTTGTCTAGAGGATTGGGCTTTTGCGGTTTTCAAATATTGCAGGTTTCGGTGATCCGTAATCACAGTAACGGTGTGTCGGGCCCCCAGCAGATAATGCCGCCAAGCCTTAAAGGCAGACTTGATAGCCAGAAGTTCCTTGTCAGTAATCGTGTAATTGATTTCAGGAGGCGAGAATTTGCGGGACCAAAATGCCACGGGATGCAACTAATTGGTTACCGGGTCCTTTTGTGATAGAACTGCCCCCATGGCAAGGCTTGAAGCATCAGTTTCCACGATGTAGGGGAGTTCGGGGCAAGGGTGTTTTAAGATTGGTGCAGAGATAAATTTAGTCTTCAAATCCTGGAAAGCTTGTTCCGCCTCGGTAGACCATTCAAAACGTTTGTTTTTCTTTAACAAGGCAGTGATGGCCTGGACTATTCGAGAGAATTCGGGGATAAACCTGCGGTAAAAGTTAGCGAAGCCCAACATGCTTTGCACACCTTTTACGGAGGATGGTGATGGCCATTTGAGAACTGCATCGACCTTCTTTGAATCCATACGCACTCCGCCAGGTGATAATATGAATCCCAAGAATTCAACTTCAGTCACGTTGAAAACACATTTTTCCAACTTAGCGAAAAGTTTGTGTTGACGCAATCTTTCGAGGACCATTTTCACGTGTTTCCGATGTTCAGATTCCGATGAAGAATAAACGAGGATGTCGTCAATGTAAACAACAACACACACATCTATGAGCTCTCTGAGGACATCGTTCATAAAATATTGAAAGGCGGCCGGGGCATTGCAAAGTCCGAAGGGCATGACCTGATATTCAAATAGCCCATACTTGGTGCGGAAGGCCGTCTTCCATTCATCGCCCTCTTTTACTCGTACCAAGTGGTAAGCTCCTCTAAGATCCAGCTTTGTATATATGCATGCTTTTCTGACTTGGTCCAGGAGTTCAGGGATCAAAGGTAACGGATATCTATTCTTAACGGTGATCTGGTTCAGGGAGCGATAATCTATACAAGTTCTAAGGTCTCCTTCCTTTTTTGGAACGAAGAACAAAGCTGAAGAAGCAGGGGACTTGGAAGGACGAATAAACCCATTTGCCAGGTATTGATCCAGGTATTGTCGAAGGTGAAGGTTCTCAGGCTCGGTGAGGGCATAAATTCTACTACAAGGAGGAGTAGATCCAGGTATCAGGTCTATCTGGCAGTCATAAGACCTATGAGGAGGTAGAGAGTTAGCCTGATCCTTCCGGAAAACATCTTGATATTCTAGGTATTCGGGAGGTAACTGGGGAGTCTCTGAAGAAATTGCTGCCAGTGCAACACCAGGTGGAGGGTGACAAGTAGAGACACATTCTGGAAACTGGACCGTTCTTGCTCGCCAATCGATCAGAGGATTGTGTTTCTCTAACCAAGGTATTCCTAGAATAATCTGAAACTGAGGGGCCTTGATCACATCGAACACGATCTTCTCATGGTGTCCATCTTGACTTACTAGCGTCACCTCTTGAGTGGTATGCGTTACTGGCCCGGAGGCTATCTCCGTACCATCCACCGTAGTAATGACGTCCTTTACAGCCTTGGGACAAAGAGTTAGATTCATCCTCAAAACCATTTCATGATCCACATAATTGCCGATGGCACCGCTGTCGACGTAAGCTTCAATTGCATGTAATCGATCCGGATTATCAGGGCTAATGAGGACCATAGGTATCACGAAATGCGAGGTCACGGAACTGGTTTTCACGCTCGGCAAGAGGACCTCTATTCTTGTTGGGCGAGGTCGTTTCCCTGCTCAGAGTTTGTAACTTTGGTAACTGCAGCTCCTACTGCCTTCTTGGCAGGTTTCACCGGACAGTCTCGAAGAAAGTGCCCTGAGTTTCCGCAATAGAGGCATAATTGCAACTGTTTTCTCCTTTCCCGCTCCTTTTGTGTTAGAGGACCTTTCAGACCCCCTATTTGCATGGGTTCCCCGAAGTCTACTCCTTTGGAAGGAGTTGGCGGTTTGGAAAATACTCAAGCATCAAACTTGGAACGATCGGCCTTCCTGTTCTGCAGTCTGTGATCTATTTGAACGACTAAGTCTATATAGTCCGAACAATCTTGTGGGGGATTCACTACTTGGGCTAACACATCTTTGAGCTCTCCACGTAGACCTCTATAAAACAGCGTAATCCTTTTGTCCTCAGGCCATTGAGTTTCCACTATCAGTCTGTTGAAAGACGCAATATAAGCCAAAAGGTCTTGATTACCTTGTTGCAACGAAAGAAGCTCATTGTCCAAGGCCTGCCCCTGTGAATGTCTTGCGAACAGTTTTTCCATACTGAGCTGAAAAGCTTGAAAATCATGGAGGACCGGATCATCTTGATTTACTAGAGGGATCGACCAGTCTGCCGCATTGCCACTAAGGTACGAAAGCACGAAAGCTACTTTAGCTTGATCAGTTGGAAAGGCTGCTGGCCGGCATAAGAAATGCAACCGGCACTGATTGATAAATACTGCAAACCTCTTTGGGTCACCAGAAAATCGTTCGGGCGGAGCCAGAGGTACATTCCCAGGTAGGTTGATCTGCACTGGATTCATAGAGGATGTAGAAGGAAGATTTCCCCCAGATGCGGGTAACGGGGTCTGTCCGGCTTGTGACTGTAGCAATTGTCTAGCGAGATCATCTGTTCGCTCCTTGGAAATAATCAGTTCCCTTCTTAGAGCGTTCGTTTCCTGACGGGCTGCATGCACTTCTGCCCTTAGTTCCCCAAGTAACTGGGCTAGCTGGTCGGTATCCGAGGTTTCCATAGCGCCTGGACGGGAGTTTTGTGGTAGGCTTTGCGTTCTGTAACGCTCACTTGATTCCCGTAGAGGCGCCGGTCTTGACTGGGCGTATACCGTATCTTCAAAGGTGATGTGTAACACACGGCTGGCTCTTTGGGCTGGACCTCTGTGCACTGTATGTCTGACTCGAAGGGTAAGATGTCTGCTGTTAGAAAATATGGGATTAAGGAACTGGGTTATTGAATGTCTCTCTCTTCTTCCCTTTCTCTTCTCCTATAGAACCCCAAAGGTTAACGCTCTCACCTTAGGTAAGTGAACGCCGTGCTCTCCATCTGCCTCGGGGCAGGGTGCTGTAACCAGTTTCTTCACTGGATAAGGGGAGCAGGCCTCTTGACTTCAGAGGACTGCTGTCCGTCGTTTACTGCACGAACGGTAAGTTTCGAGTAATTCTAATGTCTTTAAAGTCTTTAGTAATGATGTTTCTTGTTTTGCAGGGTTCCGGCGATGGTGGATGATGGGCTGAAGTGAGTTGAAGATGGAGCCCGTGTGATGAATAGAAGCGCCTGGAAGCACGTAAGTAAGCGCTTGTTGCCTGCTTCACGATGCGCTCTAACTGTCTTTTTATTTTGCAGGTACAAGTTCGGAGCGGCTGCAGGGTGCCGGAATACCCACTGGGTTAGATGTGGAAAGGAGTAATGGCACGTGAGTATTAAAGTTCCCCAATGTCTTTAAACGCACCTTGTTTTGTCTTTCAGATGCGGGATGCAGCGCCGAAGGCCTCCGGAGCGTGCGAAGAGTTGGTAAGCTTTTGTCTTTCAGATGCCGGAATGCAGTGTGAAGACCTCCGGAGCGCACGAAGAGTTGGTAAGCCTTTGTCTTTCAGATGCCGGAATGCAGCGCGAGGCGTTGGTGACAGCCGATGGACCAGGTAAGTGAAGAGCTGTCACTGAAGACCGTAATGCTAACCTGTTCTTTCTTGTCTTTATAGGTGTTGCTGAAGACTGGATTCAGGATGGTAAGCCTTTTTCCTTAGGCCCAGGATCAGATGTAGAAGACACGATGAGCGTTCTGTTGCAGAGGATGCAGAATAACGCAAAGCAAGATTCATCCATCGGGTGTGGTTTAAATAGCCTCCTGTAGTGCTTAGGTGTCTCCTTCCACAGCCACGCCTAGGTAAGAAAAGAGTTCCTGCTTTCCAGAAGAGTTCCAGTGTTCTGAATCTAGAGAGTGGCTCCTGCCCCACCCAACAGGAAAAGTAGTTCCAAACAGAAGAGGATCAGAGGCTCAACTGGCAGGCAAGTAAGCAGCATGGTCTGCTGCAGGTAAGTCCACCCAAGCATTATGAGCCCGGCGCTTCCAGCGCTGGGACTGGGCATATTTATGAGCCTGGTGCCACTGGCGCCAGGACTGGGTCCAAAAGGTCCCAATTGGGACTGGTTGGCACTCGGAACCTGGGTTATGGATCTGCTTCCAAGGGAGTTGGGAAAACCCTGACCTTTTGGAAGCAGAGATCATGACAGTGAGAAAGGCCAGAAAACCAGCGCACATATTCCCTTACCTGCCCCTCTAAACCGCTTGCCGATAATAGAAGTGCCTTCCTCCCGAATTGGGACATCATTGGACTGTTGGAAACCTCTACACTAGGTAATAAGTTTGTTCTAGTAATCGTTGATTACGCTACCCGATACCCAGAGGCTTTCCACATGCGGAATATCCAACCCAGCACATTTTAAAACACCTACTTACCATTATTTTCTAGGGTTGGTTTTCCCAAGGAAATTCTAACGGATCAGGGATCCAATTTTATGAGCAAACCTATGAGTGAAGTGAAGGAATTACTACACAGTAACAATCTCAGTTTACCACCCCCAAATGGACGGATTGCTAGACAGATTTAACAAGACCCTTAAAATGATTTAAAGAAAACTGATATACGAGGATGGGAAGGACTGGGATGGCATAATCCCATGGGCCCCATTTGCAGTAAGAAAGACTCATCAGGCATCTACTGTATCTCCTTTTGAACTGCTTTACAATAGAGAACCAAAAGATGTCTTAGACATGCTCTGGGAGACCTGGGAAGAGAGGGAAGAGGCACCTAGTCCCCTCTCACAAACAGCTACCTGATTACAAGAGCACATGAAACTCATCCGGAGTCTAGTCCATACTCATATGGAGAAAGCTGAAGCCCAACAGAAGTCCACCTATGACAAGAAGTTGAATTAAAGATCTTTTTCAGTAGGACAGAAGGTATCAGTCCTCTTGGCTACACCTGAAAATAAACTTGTCTCAAAGTGGCATGGGCTCTATGAGGTGCTAGAGCAAACAGGAACCTGTACCTACAAAATAGCCCAAACAGATAGAAAACAAAAGACTCACCTTTACCATGTATATCTCTGAAAACAGTGGAAAGAAAATCCTTCAGCTACCTCCTCCCAGATATTGTCTCGTTTGGTGCCAGAGGAAATAGATAACTCTGAACTTATTCCCCAAGATCTATCTAAACAAAAACAAGAAGATTTGAACGAACTTCATTCCGCAATGCATTCTGCGAGAAACCGGAAGAGTGCATGGTACTTATCATTATATCAGAACTCCAAAGGGAAAAGTGGGCCATTTTTTTATTTATAAGGCGCCGAAAGCCCGTGGGCATCGGGCGCCGATAACACTCACACGCCAGGACGACCATCAAGGAACGAGACAAAATGGGAGCGTACAATCGGGGGGTTGGGGGGGGTGGCCAGGGGGGAATTTGCTTGAAAAGATACATTTCCAAAGTTTTTCTGAAAGTTCCTAGTGCCTCTTCCGACCTCAAGGTAATGGGGAGCGAGTTCCAAAAGATTGCTGCCTTAACTGGAAAAGATCTGGCAAGTCCATTAGTACATCTATGACCAGGGCAGATAATCTGCTTCTTTCAACAAGAGCGCAGATTTCTTAGCAGGCAATATTGTGGAATGGATGATTTTAGATAAGGTGAGGCTTGTCCAGAGATACATTTGGAAATCATATTTCCTGTCTTAAAAAGGATTTGTTCCTTGACAGGAAGCCAGTGAAGGTTATGTCAGTGATTGGAGATGTTAGTGTGCCTTTTTAACGATACGCACAGCATAGCTTTGCAGAACCTGACTTTTTTTAGGCATGAGTTTGAGGCTCCAATCAATAGGGAGTTACAATAATCTAACCTCAAACTGATTGTTTCTCGAGCTATGGTGGAACTGTACTCTTCCGAAATATACGGATGAATGTTTCTGAGAAGGTGCAGCTGCTAATTACAGTTTCGGATCAGCCGATTGGCATGTGACTCGAACTCAAGAGTGGCCTCCAGCTGAACACCAATCATTTTCACCTTAGTTTGAACCTGGATGGTGTTGTCTACGATTCTAAAACTCGTGAAAGCTGGATTGAGTTTCACCTGGGCCTGCCTGGAACCAAAAAATAGAATCTCTGTCTTGTTGGTGTTCAGATAAAGCCAGTTGGAGGCCATCCAGTGTTCTATCTGGCGGAAGATGTGGGAGATGGATCTGTTATCCTTGAAATGGTCCCTAGTAGATTCTACGACCAGCTGGGTGTCATCAGCGTAGTTCGTAAAAAATACCCCTTGATCATGCAATAGTGAACAGAGAGTTCTTGTGTATGTATTGAACAAGATAGGGGACAAACCTGCCCCTTGAGGAACTCCGCACTAAATGGGAGATGATGGAGAGAGGACAGATCCCCACTGAATTGTGGATTTGCGTCCTGATAGAAATGAATGAAGCCAATCAACTGCACTCTCGGAGCAAAGTCCCAGATGGCATATGGACTGAAGGAGGCGTTTGTGATCGACCAAGTCGAAAGCCCTCCGACAGGTCCAGATGTACCAGCATTCCCACTTTGCCCTTTTCGACGATACCCAGCATTTGAGATTGTAGATTGAGTAGAGCTGTCTCAGTACAATAGCGGGTTAAACACCCGATTGTCTCTTGTGAATGATGTTATGTGTTTCTACGAAAGCTTGAAATTGCATGCAAGCAGTTTTATCCAAGATTTTATGGAGGAATTGACAGTTTATTATAGGTCTCAGATTACCTGGATCCCTAGGGTCCAGACTGTTTTTTTTTTTTTTTTTTTTTAGCACTGGAGAAACTTACAGCTTTAATTGCTGATGGCACCAAGCTATCTCTAAAGGATGCATTAATAAAAATGGTCAGAAAAGGGGCAAAAAGGTGTTGCGTGTTCCAAGATGAGCTTAGGCGGAATGATGTTTTCAGAGCATGAGGTGGGACGCATAGTGGATAAAAGATTCTGCATATCAAGCACAGATATAGGCGAGAAGGTGAAAAGATCGGTAGTTTCGCTTCTAGGAGCATGACCGTGAATCTTAGTCGAGAGTGCAACATTAGGCAGTGCTACACTGATTTTCTCTCTGGCCTTCATTTTTTTGGCTTCAAATGCTGTTTGTACATTTATTAAGTCATGCTTGGAGGGAACAAATGGACTAAGAAGAGACTTTGGTTTTTCAAGAAGTCTAAGAATTTCAAAATGTTTTTGGGGGCAGTTGGAGGCCTGGTTAATCTCAATATTATAATACTCCTCCTTAGTTTCAATTATTTTATTTTTGTAGGTTTTATCTAGTTCTTTCCATATTCATTTGTTTTCATCAGTTTGATCTTTTAACCAGTGTACATTTTTCCTTCTTTATTGCTGTGAGTTCAGGAGTGAACCATTTTTTGTGATTGGTGTTATCCCTCACAATTTTATCAAGGTGCTTGAGAATGAGGAGGTTAAGTACTCGGCTGAATCCTCATTCGCAGTCTCAGCGAAGAGAATTGATAAATGAAAGGACAGGTCCTGCACCTGAATCCTGTTGAAGTTAGGTTTTGGAGGAGTTCTGAGATTTAACTGCCGCCTCTGGTAATTGGCAGTGGAATTCCACGATGTAATGATCGTACCAAATACAGGGACACGTTCGATCAATAGTGGTTAAAAAAATTCTAGAGACCACCCAATCCAACATGTGGTTCTTATCAGTGATGGGGTCCTTATTTACCACTTGGAAGTTCAGATTATTTAAGGTTTGTTCAAGTTCAATAGCTCCTTTATCTGTTTTATCTCCCCTCCAGTAATTCAAATCACCCAAGAGAAGAGAGGCTCGGTTTCGACCCTCAAGGGAGCTTAGGGTCTGAGAAATGTCTTATAGGAAGCCCGGCATAGTCGATGGAGGGCGATAAATAAGAATACAATTCACACATGTATTAGGGTTGGGGGGGATCAGTTTAACTAGCAAGATTTCGCAACCATGGCAGGAGATGGGAGAAGCGAAGAGCACCAAATCAGATTTTGTTATGATTGCCACTCTGCCTCCGAAGCCCTCTTCTATGTTTTTGCAGAAGATGGAATACCTTATGGGGACTGCAAGATTAATGGATGGTCCACTGGTGTCGCTGATCCAGGTCTCACAGAGGAAACAAAATGTCAAGTAGACTGTACCGGATCAGTTCATGGATATCATGGGCATGACTAATCAGTGATCTCGTGTTCAAAAGGGCAGCTTTAAAACTGCGCCCACTTGTTCCTGTGTTAGATGAAAATCGGTCAAGTGGGGTGAGGGTGTTTGTGTGAGTATACTTAGGTGCCTGTCACGATCCATGCCCCTGACCATCTCAGGTTAAACAGCCCCCTGGTAGCAGTGGGGCTAAAGCCCTTCACACTGGCCTCAAGGGCCTTAAAACTCCATCAGAAACATACATGGAGTCAGTCATGACGCCAGGCTCATTATCAGGAATAAAGTAATATCAGTTTTGGACCTTAATCCAACATGGAGGCTGTTATGTACAAAGGGAGGCTTTCACATAACCAGTAGTTTAAAGGTAAAGAACCTTTTATTTGCAAGTTGATGACATAAGACGACCCCCAGCAGGAGGAGTACAATCTTCCCACTAAGGCCCTGCTTCTTCACTGGCTCTCCTTGGAACCCTGCTACATAAGATGCAGTTCTATGTTCTATAGTATCTAAGTGACAATAGACATAGTGAAGGAAATATTATACACTCATGGTTTAACAGGTAAACATAGGAAACACTGCACATCCTAACACCTCTCCTCCTTAAACATAACAAGTAACTGTGTGGGTGGGGACCCACTAAAATTCAAACCTGTAAAACACATATTGAACAACTGAAATTGAAACCTGTAAAATAAATATTATACACTCGTGGTTTAACAGGTAAAACATTGGATGCGCTGCAAGTCCTGGCACAAATCAAGAGCATAGATATATGACATCTAGTGGTTGATTAGGTAGAGTCACAAGAAAGTCCCTGTCTCCAACTAACTGAAGACAAATTAACATTGAAACGGAAAAGCCACCCTTTCCTTATTCCAAATAGCTCCTCCTTTGACCAACACTGACGAACCCAAGTCTTTCACAACTTGCTTGGGTTCAGAAAACAACGAGGCTCCTTTACGAACTTTGGTGGGGAGCTTGACTTTAATCCAATCACCCTCTTTGACTTTGAGTTCCCTACAACAATTCTTCTGATCATACCTCTCCTTGGATCTAACTCCAGCTTCAAAAATTCTCCTTTTTACACTCTCTAGATCCACATCCACCATTTTTGATTTGCCCATCCAACCTGGACATAAATGAGTATTTGGTTTTCTTCCTCTCAAGATCTCAAATGGACTCACGCCTGTGACACTATGGGTAGTTAGCCTATACTGGAACGTGCGTTCCATCACTGTTCTCACCCAATCTCCTCCAGTAGCCACCGCTATCCTAATAGCCTCCATCAGAGTCCTATTAAATCGTTCCACACACCCATTACTCTGGGGATGATATAAAGAAGTATTCACCTGCTCAATCCCATGATTCTCTAAGAATTCTTTAAACTCTCTGGAAACAAGTTGGGTCCCATTGTCAGACAAACACTTTCTTGGAAACCCTTCTCTCCAAAACAGTTGTTCCAAAAATCTGATTATACTACTACTGGATATGTCCTTGAGTACACATACCTCCGGCCATTTTGATAATAAATCCATGACTACTAATAGGTAGCTATCTCTGCCACCACCAATATTAAATGGACCGAGGAGATCCAACGCAATTTCGTCCCAAGGGACACGCGGGGACTCCCTCACTACCATGGGAACTTTTTGCACTTTCAAGCCTTTGTTTCCCTCAATACATTCCACACAGTCTTTGACTTGTTCCTCTATGTCCTTGTCGATACCAGGCCACCAGAATTCAGACCTCACAAGTCCCTTCGTCCTGGCCAGACCTAAATGCCCAACATGGGCCAACTCCAAGACAGACTTCCTCATACCGACTGGCACAACCATCTGGTGACCCTTGTATAAATAACCATCCTGAATCCATAGCTCCTCCCTCACTTTGGCAAAACCATTCATCTCGCCCCTGTGGCTCTTAATTTTACCTTCTGCAACCAGAGTAAGTACTCCTTGATATACAACATCCTCCGTGCAAGACACATCCCACTCACTTTTCTTTAATGTTTCATGCACCTGGAATATTTCTGCACTCTCCTCTGAACTTGTAAAGTCACTATCGTCAGAAATTTCCCTCTGGACAGATCTAGACAAGGCGTCTGCAACCACATTAACCTCCCCCTTTACGTGGAGCATGGTATACTGTAACCCTTGCAATGCCGTGACCCATTTCATAATGCGTCTTGACACTCCCTCCAAACCACCTTTCGTAAAAATTCCAACCAAGGGTTTATGGTCAGTGCAAATGGTGAAACTCCTCCCCCACAAGAATCTTTTAAATTTCTCGACACCCCAAACGCATGCTAGAGCCTCCTTCTCAATAACTGAATATCTAGATTCTGGGCCCTTCAAAGACCTGGACGCAAAAGCCACAGTCTGTAAACCTGTCTGATCCTCCTGCATCAGAACAGCCCCAACACCATAATCACTGGCATCAACAAAAAGCAATGTGGGTTTACTTTCCTCAAATATTTTCAAAATGGGAGCATTGACAATAGCATCTTTTATCATCAAAAATTCTTTCTTGCACCGGTCACACCATTTAAAAACGACTCCCTTGCGAGTGAGAAATCTCATATTCCTCGACATTTCTGCTAACCCCTTGACAAATTTGCCGTAAAACTCCACCAGTCCCAAAAATGATAGTATGTCCCCTTTAGACTTAGGCTCCTCCATTCTTTTTATGGCCTCAATAGCCTCCTCCTTGGGTCTAACCCCTTCCCCAGTGATCTCATGACCCAGGTACACCACTTTGTTGGCTTTAAAAGTACATTTTTCCAAGGCAACGGTGAGGCCTGCCTCCTTCAAAATATCCAAAACTCTTTTCAAACGAACATCATGCTCCTTCTCATCGCTCCCACATACAAGAACATCATCCTGATAACACATCACCCCTTTTTCACCCCCAAGTAATTTATGCATAATACTCTGAAACACACTTGCGGCTGAGACCAAACCAAATGGCATGCGAACACACCTGAACAATCCAATCGGGGTGATGAAGGCGGTGAGATCCCTGGAATTAGGGTGCAATTCAACCTGATGGTAGGCCGATTTAAGATCTAGTATGGAGAACACTTTTGACCCAGCTACTCCCACCATCAAATCATCTATTCGGGGAAGAGGAAACCTGTCTGCCACAACCATGCTGTTTAGATGTCTAAGATCTATACAGAGCCTCAAAGACCCATTGCCTTTTCTGACTACAACTATAGGACTGACCCATTCAGATGCTTCTATCTTTTCAATGACACCATCTCTTTCCATTCTCTTGAGTTCTTCCTCTACATCTCCTCTAAGAGCAAGAGGAATAGTTCGCAGTTTTGCAATCTTAGGGACAGCTCCTTTCTTTAGGCGAATTACATGTACAAAGCCCTTAAGACACCCCAATTTCCCAGATAACGTGGTTTGTATCTCTGTGGGCTCTCCTCCCGCAACAGACATTACCTGCTCAGGATGACTTGCCTCAAGCCTTATCTTCAATTCAGCTTGATCACTCCATGACAACAATTCACCCCCTCTGTTGGTAACATACACACAACCTTTGGCCTTCCTGTCCTTAAACTGTAATTCAGCATCAAAGCAACCTATAATATCTATGGGAACATCTCCATAAGCATTTGCTTTAACAGTATTTTCCCACAGAGTACAACTATCGAATTTGTTCCTCCACACTTCCACACTTATCAAGGTGTAGTCAGCACCACT